>NC_063161.1:129962844-131212844 GCF_023159225.1 Perognathus longimembris pacificus
ACCTTGAAGGCCGAGGCTCCAGGGGAAGTTTCCCTACTCCTTTGGCCTAATGATCCACAGATTCAACCTCAGGTTCAACTTCAGGTTGTCTGTGGCAGATAAGGTTGCCACAGGGAACCCTAGCAGAATTAGGGCAAAGGCTCTTAGAGTACTGGAGTAAAGCCATGTTTCTCTTTGATGATGATGATGATTTTTTTTTATTGGTTATGGGGCTTGAACTCAGGGCCTGGGTGCTGCCCCTGAGCTTTTGGGCTCAAGGCTAGTGCTCTATTTGGAGGCGCTGTGCCACTTCCAGTTTTTTAGTGGTTAATTGGGGATAAGAGTCTTACAGACTTTTCTGTCTGGGCTGGCTTTGAATCTAGATCCTCAGATCTCAGTCTCCCAAATCCAGAATAGGGATTACAGGGGTGAGCCCCCAGCACCTAGTGCAAATGATTATTTTTCTCTTTAAAAAGCAGCTTTTGATTTGCCATTGGGCCCTGGTCTAAAACTTAGTCTCTGGTTTGCCCAATGACTGTGCAATATAAGGATGTGCACAGACTCATTATTAAGTGGACATTATGAGTAAAAGTATGGAAATATAGCTGAGACTCCTTCTTGTATTATTTTCTGCTTCTCCTCTGTTCATTTTATGGCCCCATGGGAAGTTTTCTATGCATTAACAGAGGGAAGAAAAATGCATAGTCTTTTTATTAAGGATGGGGCATATAAGAGAGAGGAAGGGGGGCTGGGGATATGGCCTAGTGGCAAGAGTGCTTGTCTCGGATACATGAGGCCCTGGGTTCAATTCCCCAGCACCACATATACAGAAAATGGCCAGAAGTGGCGCTGTGGCTCAAGTGGCAGAGTGCTAGCCTTGAGCAAGAAGCCTGGAACAGTGCTCAGGCCCTGAGTCCAAGCCCCAGGACTGGCCAAAAAAAAAAAGAGAGAGAGAGAGAGGAAGGACGTAGTCATTTTTATTTGTTTTCTTTTACTTAATTAACTTTTAATTTTATTTATTATTATCTTTAAGTAGTTGTACAAATGAGTTGCCATTTAACAAAGCAGTTTATGAATACAATATATTTTAATCAATGTCACCCCATTTTAATCAATATAATACAATATACAATATATTTTAACCCCTTTAAAAATTCTCACCCATCCCTCCCTTACCCACCCCTTCCCTCACTCTTCTTAATTTTGAAGGCTATACATTAAATTCCTAACTGCATTCTCCCCTTCTTCTCCGATTCTGCTCCGATTCCGATACTGCTCTCCCCTTGGCCCAACCCCTTTTAAGTACTCACTTCCTGGTGTTTAATTTGATGGTCTTGATTTTAAAATGGATCTTTAAGGTATTCTTTAGTCAGTAAGAAATAGCTGCTTGTAGTCCCATCCAGGCACGCCCCTGAAAGATGGTGGTAAAGGAAAATCCTCAGGATTTCAGGCAGTGCACTTAATGGCCTGAGGTTTAGAGCTATGTTCATTCATGGGAAATGGCTGCCTGTAGCAGTCCTGCCACCCTTTTTGTAAGTAGTCCCTTCACTAAATTATTTTCCATTAAGCCTTTTTTGAATATGCATTTGTTTCCTGCCAATATCCTAAGTAGCACAATAGTGTAGTGTAGTGTAGTGTAGCAAAGCTGGCACAGAGACCTCAATTCAATTTCAGCACCATCTGCCTGAAGTGCCTGTTGGGAAAGATCCTGAGAGTCATCAGGAAAGAGCAGAATAATGAAACAGTAATATGCAGGCATTTGTACCACATTCACTCTATAAATATGTTACCAAGGGCCTCCTCTATATGGGCACTGCTTTTGGCGCTATTAAACAACAGTAGATACATGTTTCTGCTATTGTAGCATTTGTATTCTAACAGAGACAGTCAATAAGCAAACAAGAAAAATCTATAGTATGTCAGATGGCAATAGGTTCTATGAAGAAAAATGAGGTAAAGGATAGTGGGTGCAGGGTGGATGCTACTTTAAATAAGGCATCAGAGAAGCCTTTCCTGATGGTGTGTAAGCACAGAGCTGATCTGAAGGTCAGGAAAAGAGCCATCCAGAGATGGGGGAAGATGTGCTAAGTAGAGAAAATAGCAGGTGAAAAGCTCTTGATGCAAAGGTATATTTGAGGGATAACCAAGAGGCCAAAAAGGGGAGTGGTAGGAGATTGTCAGTTAATGACAGAGGTGTGTCATGATCTATATTTAAATGGCTTCCTCTAGCTGTTGAATGTAGACTACACCAAAGTGGTGCAAAAAAAAAATGAGGCAGGAAAGTGTAGCTGGAGACTGTCACAATGCTGGGCGAAGATGATAATACTCAGAGTTAGTAAGAGGTGATCACCCCTGAAAACAAGGTAGAGCTTCATTTAAGGGTTCAGCATAGGACACAGGAGGAAGAAAAGGGGCAAATAAGAAAGGCACTGGTGGCGCACACCTGTAATTCTAGCTATTCAAAAGCCTGAGATCTGAGGATCACAGTTCAAAGCCAGCCCGGGGAGAAAGTCTGTGAGACTCTTATCTCTAGTAAACTACCCAGAAAAAGCCAGAAATGGCGCTGTGGCTCAAGAAGTAGAACAGTATCCTTGAGCACAAAGTGGCTCAGGGGCAGCACCAAGGGCCTGAGTTCAAGCCCTAGGATAGGCAAAAATAAAAAAGGAGTGAGCAGATATACTGCAAGATTTTTGGCTTGAACAACTCCATGTTTGGAATTATATTTATCAGAGGAGTTGGTTTGTGGGGAGAGCCGGAGCCTAGTTCTGTTTTTTGTCTGTCTTGTGGCTTGAACTCTGGGCCTGGGCACTGTCCCTGAGCTCTTCAGCTCAAGGCTAGCATACTACCACTTAAGCTACAGGGCCATTTCCGGTTTTCTAGTAGTTAATTAGTGATAAGAATCTCATAGACTATGGGCTTTCCTGCCCGGGCTGGCTTTGAACCGTGATCCTCAGATCTCAACCTCCTGTGTAGCTAGGATTTCAGGGGAGAGCCACTGGTGCCCAGCAGGAGCCTAGCTTGACTTAAGTTGAAGCTGCATGTTGGAAATATAAATGGCAACGTGAAGTAGATAGTTGGCATGAGCTGGAGTCAGGGGGAAGATTCTAGCTGAAGATAGAAATTTGGAAGCATATGGGTGGTATTTAAGGCCCTAGGACATTGAGATCACTGAGTGAATGTGGATGGAAGAGGTTCAAATTCCAAGTCCCGAGAGGCTTGCCAGCATCTACAGATGGGGAGGTGCAGAGGAAGCAGAAGGGGTGATATGAAGGTGCCCACATCATAAATAAAAGGGCAAGAACATAGATGTAGGGGTGGAAAGGGAGCCTGGAGCGTAGGGAGGTGAATTTGGACTGGTTTTTGATGGCATTCACATAAGCCTCAGCTCTACTGCGTTAACTTACCTCATCCTCTACACAGCCCAGTTGCTCTCATGGGGTTCCCGGTTCAGTGTGAACCCTGGGAAGGTCTTGCACCAGCTTGGAGCCACTGAGCGCAGCTCAGCTCCGCATAGCCCATGGCCCTCGCAGGGGTTACTCCAGTTTGAACATATATCCCTGCTCCAGAGAATGGACAACTTGGGAGGGGAGTGCCTTAGCCACTGGGGCCAGGAAGGGACTTTTAGGACCTGGGAAGACAACCAAGTGAACAGGAGGGTTTGGGGGAATACATGATTGTAGGGAAAGGACCCAGACTGGATGGATGCTTAGTGTTTGTTGATTGGATGAAGGTGGGTGGAGCTGTGATGTCTGCCTGGGCCGGCAGGGGGCGCGCGAGCCCGGGAAGGGAGGCCCTGGAGCGAGGCCCTGAAACTGGATTTATCCATGGCAGTTCCCTACTGCGTCTGGCGCTGGGGCCCCGGTTTCTGCCCCCCCCCCCCACCCCGCCCGCCCACGCTGTACAGGTGTGCAGCAAGGAGACTGGTCATGGTGGTGTACGCTCCTCGATGGACCTGGGCCACTGTGGGCTTCGGACACCTGCCCACCAAATCCCACAGTGGGCATTCAGCCCCACATAGAGCGGGCAGGGAGGCGAAGGCCCATGTCCACCTGCGGATAGATGGTCCCCACCCGACATCCCCAGTTCACCCCAATCCAAGGCACCAGGAATGACTGGCGTGAAGTAATTGCTGCCTGGTGTAAAGGAGGAAGGAAGTTCACATCACCTCCGGCACTTCTGTCTCAGGATAAATAACCTGCACCCGGCTGACTCCGAGACTGATTGCTCAGCCACTTAATTACATCGCCAACTCTAAGCACAGCTTTCTTGAGTCCCCGAGATCGATCCGGAGCTGAACTGTTCTTTCTGCTGGATCCTGAGTGATGAAGGGTTTGAACTCCACCAGCGGAAAAGGACTTTGTCCTGCTCACAAATGGACACAGAGAAACGCTAGACCTGTGACCTAGCATGAGACGCTTTTGACTTAAAAACAATAAAAAAAACCCCATATATACATAGACATAGACATAAAAGGACCCAGAAAGATAAAGGAAATGAGAAAATCCCACCCACAGATGAGCTGTTTGCCTTCAGGGGACAGAGAACCAGCACGATACTGCTGCCCCCTGGTGGCAATGCGTTTGTCACAGCCAGTGCGTGCCTCTTAGAGAGGAGAGTCAGAACCAGTGGTGTGAAGTTATTCTCTTGATACTGGGTTGAAATTTGTTATGGAGGCAGGCAAAAAGATTGCAAATTTGAAGCCAGCTTGGGCTATGTAGTTAGACTCTATCTCAGAACAATCAACCAAAAAGAAAGATAGGAAGGGAAGGAAGGGAAGGGAAGGAAGGACAGAAGGAAAGAAGAAAGGAAAGTAGGAAGGAAGGAAGGAAGATGGCAGAAATAGGCATAAGCAAAGCATTTAAATATTTTTTATATAAAACACCCAAAGGTATATTTAAAAATTATATATTTAATGAATAGAAGAAAAACAGGGCAACACTGACATAAAAACATGAGAGTAGCCACTCAAGCCTCTGAGGAAATAATGTGCTGCAAGCCTACTCCCAACAGGGCTTGAAGCAGATAGCAGGCATGCAAGAGCGGAGATTATTTAGGGAGTGATGAAGTTTTGTTCATTCTATGTTTTAACTCTCAATTCAGTGCAGGCAAGGGTTTTGGCTAGGTTTGAAGTAGAGTTGTTCTGATGTCAAAGGCCCTTCTGCCCTTCATAAAAGTCTGAAGTAAATCTAGGAGGAGGTTATACTCTGGGGGGGGGGGGGATTGGATCTACCCCAATCCCCATGGCCCTTCCAGATGGCAGAGGGAACTAGTGTAGGTCCAGACAGCATGGGCAGCGGGGCTGAGCCCTGACTGCGAGGGAACAGGTGACAGGCCTCTGAGTGGATGGCTTTGGTTGGAGGCCAGGATGGGGAAGAAGCTAGCTCCAAGTCCAGAGACATTCATATCTGAATTCCTGTATTTCAAATTTGGCACATACCTGAAGATGCACTACCTGCTGGGACTATAGGGTTCACAGTATCCACCACTTTTGGGATGAGGTTGCAGGGTGTGTGTATGTGTGTGTGTGTGTGTGTGTGTGTGTGTGTGTGTGTGTGTGATGCAGGGCAGGTAGAAAGTATGTCCTGGGACTTAGCATTTTGGGGACCATTAGATAGCTTTTGGCAGAGTGCCCGATGCCTGTGAGTTTTTGCCAGCACTGCAGTGCAGGGGCTGAGTAAGAATGACATTCACTTAAAGGGCATTTTTAAATGCAGTATTTCTTGTACCTCATAGGCTAGGATCACATCTGATGCACAGCTTTGGGTAGAGAAAAGCCCCATCTTTATTAACCTCAAGGGGAAAATACTTTAACAATTTTCCAATAAATGCTAAATACTGGAGCAAACCCTGGCTTCATGGGAAGATAAGGAGGTGAAACAGCCACCTCTAGCCTCCTAGGGCCCTGTCTCCAGGGATCTTTCCCCAGGATCTACCCCTCTTTTCCACATTGCCCCATCCCATCAATGGTCACTCTCTCTGTCTGGGGAGTAGGAGGGCTCTGAGGAGGAAGAGGTAGAGGAGACCCACTGGAGTCTTCTTGAATCACAGAACAACTTATATCTTTTTTTTTTTTTTTTTTTTTTTTTTGCCAGTCCTGGGACTTAAACTCAGGGCCTGAGCACTGTCCCTGGCTTCTCTTTGCTCAAGGCTAGCACTCTGCCACTTGAGTCACAGCGCCACTTTTGGCCATTTTCTGTATATGTGGTGCTGGGGAATCGAACCCAGGGCTTCAAGTATAGGAGGCAAGCGCTCTTGCCACTAGGCCATATCCCCAGCCCCAACAACTTATATCTGAATGGGGTGCCTCCAAACTCAAAGGGGTTTGAGGGCCTTGGGTCCCAGCTAGGCAAAAAAAGGAGGAAAAAATGAAGAGGAAGAAGCTTTTCTAACTGGAAGGAAATGGAACTGAGGAGCCCCGCACGGGAATAGGAGATTGCGAACATTCCATTAGGCAGACAGGACAGCAGGGTGAGCTTCATTGAATAGCATCCACGAGGCTCTGAGAAGCTTCTGGGGCTGGAACTGCGCTGAGGGTAGATTTCACTAGAATTTGTGCTGCCTGTGTTACCAATTGGTGCAGGCCACAGCTTGGCTCTTGGGGAATCCTACTAGCAGTAGTTATGGGTTCTCATCCAATAGGCCCCAAGGAAAGTGGAGGCAAAGTCCCTGAAAGATCTGGGAAAAGTTCTTAGAGCATTCCTGGAGTAGAATAGTATTAGGGCCAGGTGCCTCACATCTAGAAGCCTAGCTACTCAGGAGGCTGAGATCTGAGGATCACTGTTCAAAGCCAGGCTGGGCAGGGAAATTGGTGAGACTCCTATCTCCAATTAATCACAGAAATAGCTGGAAATGGGGCTGTGGCTCAAGTAGTAGAGTGCTAGCCTTGAGCAAAAAATCTACTCAGGGACAGCACCCAGAACCAGAGTTTGAACCGCAGGACCAGCACACACACACACACACACACACACACACACACACACACACACACACGCACGCACGCGCACGCGCGCGCACACAGAATTAGAGGAGGGCTCATTGAAGTGCCAATAGGCCTGCAAATCTCTCTCTCTCTCTCTCTCTCTCTCTCTCTCTCTCTCTCTCTCTGTGTGTGTGGGGGGGCACATGAGCTCTGGGGCTGACAGAGGTTCCTCAGAGCTCCCTACAACTACCCATGGATTTGGGGCAAGGAAACTACTGGGGTAGGTAGTAACTGAGTTCACCATACTGAGCACTTGTAGGGGTCCAGAGTGTGTGATCTCTCCCTTTAGTGACATCAGTTCCCTAAGGACACCAATACACAAGAATGGGTAGTTTGGATTAAGGTTGGAACCGGTCTTTATTCAGTTAGGTTGAAAGGAACATTTTCAAGGGAAAGGTGGGGTGCAGTGGGGAGTCTCTCTGGATCCTGTGGGACCTCCCCAGGGGCCTGCTGTCTCCTCCCTTATTCTCTGGGCAACATCTCCTTCCTCTCTGGACTTGGTGGCTCAGCATGCTAGGTGGCAGTGGGAACGCAGGTGGGCTGGTTCAAGCAGGAGAAAAGGGGTGTAATAAGGCCAATGGGATGTAGTTGCTCTGGAGCTCCTCAGTTCTTTTTAGCCCCCTTTAGCCCCTCAGCCTAGGGGTCCAAGTTCTGGGCTCCAGGCTGGTCATGGGACTATGGGCCTTTGGGGGTCTGTGTCTCTTCAGTCCTGGAAGGATAAGAGGTGTGTGGTTATGGGTCGTGGCAAGGAGGGTTCACATTGCTCCCCGGGACTCCCCTTCCCTCTCCTTTCAGCTTCCTTACCTCTTGCAAGCTCTGGGAACTTTGCCTTTCTTTCCAGATTTGGAGGCCCTGTTTTTCCTACAGGGCTGGGCTTGTTTCCTCTGGGCTTGTGGCTTATCCAGGCGTTTCATCAGCTTTTGCACCCAGTCCTCCTTAGGGTCTGCACACAGCTCTGCCTGAGAGCGCTTTCGCGGTGAGAACCTGGGAGTTGGAGGTGGTTAATAAGCCTTCTTGGTTTTGCCTGTCTGTGGTTTTTGCCTGCCCTCCCCTGCGCCGCCACCAGCCTTTAATCCACTCACAGGATAGCGGGGATGGGGCAGCCCAAGCTGGGTTCTTGCTTCCGGTAGCCACGCACAACACTGTAGGGAATCTTCATCTGGCTGTAATTGAGGCAGCAGTCCTGACCCCCTCCATCGCTGCCTGCAGAGTGGGGTTCACAGGGAGCCAGATGCTGCTTATAACCTCTTACCCAGATCTCTCCAACCCCTTCCTTCTCCCCCCCCCCCCCACTCCCCCTGCTAAGCCTCCCTTTTTCTTTGGTACCTTGGGTCGAGGGGATGCAGAAAGTCAGGACCAGGAGAAGGAGGTTCAGAGCCAGCATTGGAGCCATGGCTGTGACTGAAGATAGGACGAGGCCGGAGCCCTGGACGAGATGGACAGCCACAAGGTGGGGGTCTGTATGTGGGCTGGGACTGCCCGGCTGCCTATTTATGCAGTTAGATGCTTTCACTTCCATGTGCAACACCCCCCCCCCTTCCTTCCTGAGTGCTGGACCCTAGCCTGTGCCAGTCTCACTACCACAGCTATTAAGCTGTAAAAACAGTCCCTCAGCACAGTGAATTCTACAGGACTCCAGGTATCCACACACAGGGAGACCCACCATGACACTCTTAGGAGAGGAACACAAAGGCAAAATGTCTATGTGCATCTGATACAATAATACTTATCCATGTGAGCTCCAGCAAATGGAAATGAGAGGTTTTATCATTGTTGCTGCTTTTTTCTTTTTTCTTTTTATCTCATTTATTCGTTCGCCTCTCTTCAGGAAGGTAAGGGAGATGAGGGCACAGAAATGGAGGGACAAACTGAACAAATGCAGCAGTGGTACTCACCAGACACTATGAACCATACAACTTGTGAGTGGGGATGGGAGGGAAAAACTAGGAGACATGGTCCAAAAAGAAATGTACTTTTTACCTGACTTATGTCCCTGTAACGCCTCTGTACATCACCTTTATAATAACAATAAAAAATTAAAAACAAAAAAAAAAACCCAGTCCCTCAGCTGCCTGAGTCTATCTGCTCAATAGCTGTTGAATATGCTTTATAGTCACTGTCTTGCTGCAAGCCTAGACATTTCCTGAAACCCTGCACTTTCTTACCACACTCCCTCACTGTGTTCCTTCTCCTTCCAGCAATCAGCTATTGAGTTGTAAAAGGTCTGTAGTCTTGAGAATAGATCCTTAGTGGATATTGGATATACGATTTGTAAACAGTTCGTTCTGTTAGGTGTTTTTCATTTTTATTTTGGTACCAGTACTGGGATTTGAACTCAGGGTGTGGGTGATGTCCCTAAACTTTTACACTGAAGGTTAATGCTCTGGCTCTTGAGTCCCAGCTCCACTTCTGGCTTTTTGCTGAATAATTGGGTTCTATTGCCTGAGCTAGCTCTGAACCACAATTCTCAGATCTCAGACTCCAGAGGAGCTAGGATTGCAGGTGTAGCCCACAGGTCTCAGCTTGCTACACTGTTTTGATTGCTATGGCTTTGCAGTTAAGTTTTGAAGCTAAGAAATGTGAATTCTCCAACTTAATTCTTTTTCTTTTTTGCCAGTCCTGGGGCTTAAACCCAGGGCCTGGGCACTGTCTCTGAGCTTCTTTTGCTCAAGGCTAGTACTCTACCACTTGAGCCACAATGCTACTTCCGGCCTTTTCTGTTTATGTGCTACTGAGGAATAGAACCCAAGGCTTCCTGCATGCTAGGCAAGCACTCTACCACCTAAGCCACATTCCCAGCACAACTTAATTCTTTTTAAAGATTGGTTTGGCTGTTTTTGAAAATCTATGTGACATATAGGAGGGATTTTGCTGTTTCTACACACACACACACACACACACACACACACACACACAGAGCTATTGTGAGTGTGCCAGTACTGGGGCTTCAACTCAAGGCTTTATGCTTTCCTTAGGCTTTTTTTTTTCCCTCAAGGATGGTGCTTTACTACTTGAGTCACATCCCCACTTTTGGCCTTTTTGCTGGTTAACTGAAGATAAGAGTTTCTTGGATTTGTCTGCCTGGGCTTTGAGCTATGAACCTTAGATCTCAGCCTTCTGGGTAGATTAAGATTACAGGCATGATGGGCTGGGGATATAGCCTAGTGGCAAGAGTGCCTGCCTCGGATACACGAGGCCCTAGGTTCGATTCCCCAGCACCACATATACAGAAAACGGCCAGAAGCGGCGCCGTGGCTCAAGTGGCAGAGTGCTAGCCTTGAGCGGGAAGAAGCCAGGGACAGTGCTCAGGCCCTGAGTCCAAGGCCCAGGACTGGCCAAAAAAAAAAAAGATTACAGGCATGAGCCACCGGTACCTGGCTATTATTCCATTGATTTTGATTTTTCATTTCCTCAAGAAATTTCTGTAGTTTTTAGAGTGCAGATCTTAACCTCTTTGGTTAAATTCTTGTTGATAATATCATAAATTAAATTGTTTTCTTCATTTCCTTTTAGTATTGTTCATTACTACAGCAACTTTTCCAACTGATTTTTCTGTGTTGGTTTGTATTGTTTCCAATTTGTCTTTTATTTATTTTTCTTGCCTAATTGTTTTAGATGGAACTTCTAGAACTATTTCAAATAAAAGTGGATCTCCTTGTCTTGTTCTTTTTTTTTTTTTTCCAGTCCTGGGCCTTGGACTCAGGGCCTGAGCACTGTCCCTGGCTTCTTTTTGCTCAAGGCTAGCATACTCTGCCACTTGAGTCACAGCGCCACTTCTGGCTGTTTTCTGTATATGTGGTGCTGGGGAATCGAACCCAGGGCTTCAAGTATACGAGGCAAGCACTCTTGCCACTAGGCCATATCCCCAGCCCTACCTTGTCTTGTTCTTGATCTTAAGAGGGAAATCTTTCAGTTTTTTCTCACTGAATATGATGTTACTGTTGGTCTCTTCATATATGTACTTTATTATGTTGAGGAAGTTCTCTTCTATTACTAGTTTACTGATTTTTTTTTCATTATGAAAAGCTATTGAGGTTTTGACAAAGGCTCTGTCTGCATTGAGTTTATATGATTTTTTTTTCCTCTCATTCTACTAATATGGTATAGTAAATGAATTGGCTTTTCTAGGTTGAACCACTGTTGCATTTTGAGACTAAATCTCACTTGGTCATTAAATTAAACTCTAACTATTTTAATATTTTGTTGAGGATTTTTGGTAGTTAACAGAGATATTGCTATCTTTTTTTTCTTGTGATGTCTTTACTTAGATTTGGTGTCAAGTAATACTACTTCCATAGAATGAGGTAAATGATATCAGCTCCTCTTCACTTTTTTTTTTTTTTTGCCAGTCTTAGGTCTTGAACTCAGGGCCTAGGCACTGTCCTTGAGCTTCTTTTGCTCCAGGCTAGCATTCTACCACTTGAGCCATGGTGCTACTTTGGGCTTTTTCTGTGGTCCTGAGGAATCAAACCCAGGGCCTCATGCATGCTAGGCAAGCACTCTACCACTAAGCCACATTCCCAGCCCATTTCTTCACTTTTTGGGAAAAGTTTGAGAAAAGATGGATGTTATTTCTTCTGTAAATATTTGTTAGCATTTACCAGTGAAGCCATTGGTACTGAGCTTTACATTGTCTGGATTTTTGTTTTTATTATTGGTTCAATCTCCTTACTTGTTACAAATCTATTCAGATTTTCTGTTTCTTCTTTAATCAGTTTTGGTAGTTTGTGTATTTTTGGAGTCTGTCCATTTCATCTAGGCTATCCAATTTGCTACATTATAGTTGTTCATAGCATTATGTAATAATCCTTTTTATATCATTTATAGCAAATTGATACAAATCTTATTTGTACCAAGTTGATAATAATGTCCTCACTTTCTTTTATTCTTTTCTGTTTTTCTAGTCCTGGGGCTTGAACTCAGGGCCTGGGCACTGTCTCTGAGCTTTTTTGCCCAAGCCTAGCACTGTACCACTTGAGCTACAACTCCATTTCCAGTTTTTTTGGTGTTTTTAATCAGAAGTAAGAGTCTCCTGAACTTTCCTGCCTGGGCTGGCTTTGAGCTATGATTCTCAGATCTCAGCCTCCTGAGTAGCTCAGGATTATAGGTATGAGACACCAGTGCCCAGCTTTCCTTTTTTATTTTAATAATTTGAGTATTTTTTGCAATCTAGCTTTACGTTTTGATATATATATATATATATTTTTTTTTTTTTGCATTTTAAAATAATGAACTTCTGGGGCTGGAATATGGCCTAGAGGTAAAGTGCTCGTCTCGAACACATGAAGCCCTGGGTTCAATTCCTCAGCACCACATATATAGAGAAAAATCCAGAAGTGGCGCTGTGGCTCAAGTGGCAGAGTGCTAGCCTTGAGCAAAAAGAAGCCAGAGACACTGCTCAGGCCCTGAGTTCAAGCCCCAGGACTGGCAACAAAAACAAAAACAAAAATAAATAAATAAATAAAATAATGAACTTCTGATTTTGGTTATTTTTTCTGTTCTTTATTTTATCTGTGCTTTAAACTGTTTATTTCTTTTTTTTAAAATTTTATTGATAAGATGATGTGCAGAGAGGGTATAGTTACATAATAAAGTAGTGAGTACATTTCTTGTCATATTTATTTCTTCCTATTATCTTTAGATTTAGTTTGCTCTCCTTCTTGTTCTTTAAAGTGTATAGTTATTAATTAGATTCTACTTTTTAATATAGGCATTTATAACCATAAATTCTCTGTTAAAACTGCTTTCACTATGTTAGAGAAGTCTTGGTATATTGTGTTTCTGTTTTCATTTGTCTTAACTTAGCCTCTAATTTCCTTTGTGATTTCATCTTTGATTTTTTTGGTTGTTTAAAAAGTATGTTTTAATTTCCATATATTATAACTTTTTGTTGTACCAAATATTTTGTTAATACATAATAATACTACCTGGATTCTGTGGCCTGTAATCCTAGCTACTCAAGAGGCTGAGATTGGAAGGACTAATTTTCAAAGCCAGTCTGAGCAGAAAAGTCTGAAACACCCAAATAATTAGCAAAAAGCATGGCTGGAGCCATGAATTAAGTAGTAGAGTGCCAGGCAATGAAACACAAAGCCTTGAGTTTCAAATTCCAGTTCTGTCAAAACAAACAAACAAACAAAACCTGTCCTCTCTTCCTCTCTCTCTTCCTTCTTCTCTCCCTCTCTTCCTATCCTTTATTTTTTCCTGGTAACTTGTTTTTGACTAAAAGTCTATTTTATTTCTAACAACAATATAACCACTTCAAATCTCTTTTGGTCAGTATTTAAATGAAATATGTTTTTCCATTCTTTTACTTCCAAGTTCTTTATCTATATCTAAAGTGAACCTCTGTCCCTTCCTCCCTCCCTTCCTCCTTTCTTCCTCTTTCCTCTCGTCTTCCTCCTTCCTCCTTTCTCTTTCTTTCATGGTGCTGGGAAGAGCTTTGTATTTTATCACTGAGCTATATCCTCTGCCCTCTGTTTAGCATTTCTTTTAGGCAAGTCTACTGGTAGTGAACTCTCAGTAGTTTTGTTTATCTGCAAACATCTTATTCCTCCTTGTCCTCCTCTCTTTTCTCCCTTCTCCTCTTCCTCCATGTCCTCCTTCAGACAGGGTCTCACTGTGTAGCCCAGGCTGGCTTCAAACTCAAGATCCTCCTCCCTGCGATTACAGGTATGTACCACTATATGCCTGGCTCGTGAGGACTGGGACAGATGCAGTCAGGATGGGCATGGCCCCGGATACAGTAGTGACAGAAATATTGGGCCCATGATAGGGATATTGCTTTGGAGGGATGATGGAAATGGGGGCACTGTAGAAATGGAAATGAAGAGGTGGTTTATTCCTAGCTTCACAGAGGAAAAAGGCTGGAATTGGAATGGGCTAGAGGAGAGAAAATTGAGTCTGTCTAAGGGTTTCTAACAGACTGAGACCTTAAGAAGGGCATGAGTGCTTCTGCTGGCAAGAGGCTGGCATTCCTGCAACATGGCTGGGCAAAACCAAGAAGATAAAATTTCTTGGCTCTTTAACCTAGTCTGAAGGTAAATCCTGGTACCAGAAATGTAAAGAATTCTAGTTCTCTTATCTCTCTGCCTGCATCTGTGGAAGTGACTAAGCATGTAGTTAGTAGCCTTATTTCTTAAATCTTCTAAAAGACAGGTTAGCATAGTCCAGGAGGGAGCACATGGATAATAATAAAGTCACATTGTATGAGGTTGTTTCCAAACCTGGCTGTGGGTAGGAATATGGCCTAGTGGCAAGAGCGCTCGCCTCATATACGTGAAGCCCTGGGTTCGATTCCTCAGCACCACATATATAGAAAATGGCCAGAAGTGGCGCTATTGCTCAAGTGGCAGAGTGCTAGCCTTGAGCCAAAAAAAAGAAGCTGGAGACAGTGCTTAGGCCTTGAGTTCAAGGCCCAGGTCTGGCCAAAAAGAAAAGAAAAGGAAAAAAAAAAACAAAAAAAATGGGGCTGGGGATATGGCCTAGTGGCAAGAGAGCTTGCCTCCCATACATGAAGCCCTAGGTTCGATTCCCCAGCACCACATATACAGAAAATGGCCAGAAGGGGCGCTGTGGCTCAGGTGGCAAAGTGCTGGCCTTGAGCTGGAAAAGCCAGGGATGGTGCTCAGGCCCTGAGTCCAAGGCCCAGGACTGGCCAAAAAAAAAAAAAAAAAAAAAAAAAAAAAAAAAAAAACACACACACACACAACAAACAAACAAACAAACCTGGCTGTGCTTCAGAATCTGTTACAAAAACAAAATTAGGGTATCATGGTGCAACAATGTAATCCCAATGATGTGGGAGGAATTGGTTCCAGGATTGTGGTCTGAAACTGGACCCCAGGAAAAAGTGTGAGACACTAAAGAATAAGCTAGAGAATGAAGAATGGGGATGTGGCCCAAGTGGTAGAGCAAGTATAAGGCCTTGAGTTCAAATTTCAGTACCAAGCACAAAAGTATAAGAACAAAATGTAGAATTATTCACTACTTTGGAACATTTTAGCTAGAATCTCAGTATAGAGATAAAAGATCTGCATTTTTACCAAGTTGTCTAGGTAGTTCTAAGTATCTGATGGGTGAGGCTGAGAGAGCCAACTGGGCCAGTTCTGTTTCTTATCTCACACTCCAGATGGGCATGGGTTGGTGGGAGGGAATAAAGGCGGTTTGGGGAAAGGTAAACTGGGGTGATGTTCCTGACACAGTGTGTAGAAAAAGGGGGATGATAGAAAGTAAGAAGGGAATTCTGGCTAGGTGCTGGTGGCTCATGCCTGTAATTCTAGTGACCCAGGAGGCTGAGATCTGAGGATCATGGTTCAAAGCCAGCCTGGGCAGGGAAGTCCGTTAGACTCTTGTCTCCAATTAACCACCAGGAAACCAGAATTGGAGTTGTGGCTCAAAGTGGTAGCATGCTAGTCTTGGGCAAAAACAAAAATTGCTGAAGAACCATTCCCCAGCCCTGAGTTCAAGCCCCCACAATTCACAAAAACAAAAAACAAAATACAAAAAAAAAAGAAGAGGATTCTTCCGTTTCCTCTTCTAAGAATATCAGTATCCAACAAATCTTGTTCCCTTGCTCTTAATTGATGCCACTGGAAAATAGCGGGGCTCTTGTTTGTGTCAGATGGTGTCCATGGCCCTCTCAGGTCTTACCTTTCCTAGATTCTAGTTTCCTAGATCCTAGTTGTCTACCTTTCCTAGACTCATGAAGCTCTTCCTAGCATAGGTCCCATACTCTACCTTGGAACTAGGTCTGTAGAGATAAAACAGCCTCAGGTAGATGTTCAATCCTGGAGATGTTGGCACTTCCTGCTTGCATCAGGGACTGAGAAGCTAAATGATGAGGCTTGGGGCAAAGGAGGAAAACCATAGGATTTTATCTGGAGGTAGAAATCTGGCTGGTCAAAAAAAAAAAAAATGAAGGCAGGAGACTTTGGTTTGAGAGCAAAGGGAAGAGCAAATGCCTGCCTCTCCCTAGCTGATGGGTGAGCCTGGGCTGTGAGAAGGAGGCACTGAGGTAGCTGGGAAGGGAGGGAGCCCAGGCATAGACACAGAGTCCAGAAGAAGCCATGACATGATGCAAGCAGGGCCTTCCAGGACCCTGCCTGCTCACTCAGCCATTCCTCTGCCCTCAGAGGCTGCCCTGGGCTCATTCCAGACCATAGTCCCACTCGAACCCCAAACCTGGGAGCAAGAGTCTGGAGCTTGAAACTCAGATACAATCCTGTTTGAAAGTTTTGGGTCCAAAGGGAACATGGACACTGCTTGATAGCATTTGAGGAGTCAAGGGGCAGAGGCACAACACGCTGAGCCCCAGGGGTGCAGGGAAGGCATATACACAAGGTTGGTGTTAGCTACTTTGATGATTAAGTACAGAACTAACATACTCAAGCTGAGACCCTGGAAAAGGGGGAACTGAGCTTGCTGATGCCTCCCTTTGCCTCCATATCAGCAGGCTCACCTGCTCAAGACAGGCACCTGGGCCAGTGCTGGGGAGACATTCTAGGTGTGGGGGTTAGAAGAATCTGGAAATCCCCACATCCCTTCAGTCCCAGACTTGTCCGCTCCTGCCTGCTGGGGTTCCAGGGTGCCAGATGCAGCCCAGCTTGGCAGACAAGAACCAGGAGGGGTATGTCGGGAAATTCAGCTCAGGGGCTGGGCTAGTCCTGGAACTGAATTTGGGGTGGCCCATGCTGCTTAGGCCTGTATATCCAACAATAGTCAAAGGGCCTGGGCACTTTGGGGCTCCTGGGTTCCCAGCAGAGAATTGAGCCTTCTAGGAAGAAGATACCCTACGGACAGTGCAGCTGTTCCTCAAGGAGCCATGGAGGGTGCAAACAACCCAACCCTCATGCATAGGTGAAACTCGTGTGCCCGGTGTAGAAGCATACAGTACCAATGGGTAGCCAGCTGCCCATTGGTTATGGTTAGAGTTAGGCTTACGTTTACAACAAGGCTGATATTGATACAGACTGAACTTGAGCAATGATAAGCATAGGGCTGGAATCCCAATGTGTTTAAGGGGCTAGAAAGTAGGTTTGTGGTGCCTGTGGATGAGAGCTGGTATAACCCAGGTTATGATTTTGTTAGGGATGGAGTAGAGCACTGATTGCCCGTAGGATTGTGATTAAGAGTGGCCAATAAATTGTGTTCTAGGTAAGCTTTGAACTTTGAGTTAATCTGGAGATGAACTTAAGTGAATGCATCATGTGGGTGTTGATCTGTTAGGGGAGAGGTTGTTGGCCCTTTTGGGGGAGCCCTTTACCTTGAGGGGAGCAAATGTTCTTACAGATATCCCACTGGCATCTTGATGGTCTCTTCTGGGTTAACCTGGATTAGGTTTGTCTGTCCCCTTTGTTCTTCACTCATTTGTGCTGTGTCAGTCTAGGAGTTAGGACTGTTCAGACATGGAACCCGCAGTAAGTTGGGAGTTCTTGGGGTTAAAGGTGTGTAGATGAAGAGGACTGCTAAAAAGGACAGTGGAATCCATTTCTGATTTTCTTGTTTTAGGTAGTGCTGGGGTTTCTTATCCAAGTACTAACGGCAAGGAACCAGTTTAGTCTCTGAGATGAGATGATGGTTGTAGGCTGCAGTTACAGGTTTTCAAACTTAGAACCTCGGGTTTCCCACTTGAGTTTTGTTCTGATCCCTTTTTTGCTTTATTTTGAAGGTAGGAAATCATGTATTTTGTCTGGGCCCGGCTGGACCTCAATCCTACTTACATCTTCCATGATGACAACAAGTGCATGCCCAGCTTTTGTGTTGAGATGGTGACTCACTAACTTTTTCCCAGGCCTCTTGAACTGTGATCCTCCTGATCTCTGTCTCCTGAGTAGCTAGATTAGAAGTATGAGTCTTTTTTTTTTTTCTGGCCAGTTCTGGCCCTTGAATTCAGGGCCTGAGCACTGTCTGTCCCTGGCTTCCTTTTGCTCAAGGCTAGCACTCTACTACTTGAGCCAAAGCGCCCCTTCTGGCCATTTTCTATATATGTGGTGCTGAGGAATCGAACCTAGGGCTTCGTGTATACAAGGCAAGCACTGTTGCCACTAGGCCGTATTCCCAGCCAGCATTGTGCTTACTAGGCAAGTGTTCTACCCTTTGAGCCCATGTCCCAAGCCTTATTTCAGGACTTTTAATGATTTTTTGATGATTGTTTAAAAAGCACATAGCCAAGCTGTTGAGACAAGACTGTTGTAGCAAAGGTTAATCAATAGAACAGAAATTACAGCCAGGACTTGGAGGAGGAAGAGGCAGGCCTGGGGAGAAGGGGGTTACAGGCTTATTGGAGGAGGAAAGGGATTTGAAGGATAGATTCGGACTGCCTTTGTGTCTATGGGTCTGTGCAATGATCTAGTTGAGTTGTATGTGCAAACCTGCCTTTGTGTCTGCATGAATGTGTGTGCCTGTGTTGCTCCAGTATGTTTGAAGCAGGGTGTTCACCAATCTATGTGGCTGTGTTTCCTGTACAGATTTGTGTGCTACTGTGTGGCATAGTTGACTCTACACCTTTTCCCATGTGCAT
The DNA here is from genome assembly GCF_023159225.1 of Perognathus longimembris pacificus. Taxonomy (NCBI): domain Eukaryota; kingdom Metazoa; phylum Chordata; class Mammalia; order Rodentia; family Heteromyidae; genus Perognathus; species Perognathus longimembris. The sequence goes on from NC_063161.1 coordinate 129,981,324, forward strand.
CTGCATGGCTGATTGTTTCCATGGCCCACTGACTCCGAGTGGAATTCTGTTCCAGCCTCTCACTTTGGCCCCCTCCCCACTTTCCCTGACACACCCCAGCTGCCAGCACTGTTTACCACAAAAAGGTTTCCCTTCCCAGTGTCTGGATTCCCGTGGGTCAGGCTGCCTGCCCAAGGCCCTGCCCCTGTGGCCTGTGGAGCAGGCTTGACCTTGGAAGTGATACACTGTGGAAATCCCCCAGTGTGTGCCTTGTCTGGCTGTGCACCATGAGAAGATGTGGCAGAGAAGGACGAGGCAGGAAAGGGGGAAACTGGCAGAACTCACCCTTGCTTCTGGAAATGAGATCTGTCTCTGGCCCCTTCCCCAGGCCCCTTCTCCACATGTTGTTCTCATCCAGATTAAGTGTTCAGGGTCCTGGCCTCAAGTCTCTGGTTATGAGAATGGGCTCTCCTCCACAAGCACAGCCAGACCTAGCAGGGATGTGTTTCTCTGCATCTCCAGCTCTTATCAAATCTAGATTGTGCTTACTTATAATATCCCCAGTGAACTCAAGGGTGTCCATCTCCTTCTCCCTCTCCTCTGCTCTCTCATTACCCACTACTGCTTCTTCTTTCTCTCTCTCCTCTCAAGCTGGGACTTGAGTTCAGGTTTTCCCCTTCCTTAGCTTGCTTAATAACAGCTGGTACTCTACCATTTGAATCATAACTCCAGGCTGGCTTTTTTCTGGTTAACTGGAGCTGAAACCTCATGGGATCACCACAAGTCTCCAATTCTCAGCTTCCTGAGTAGCTAGGCATATGCCACTGTTTCCATGCTCCCTTTTCTTTTTCTTTTTGTTTGAAATAGAATCTTGCCAGCCTTGAGCCCTGACCTTCCTCCCTTAGTGTCTCAAATGCTAGGATTACAGATGTGCTCCACCATCCAAATCCCATTTCTTCTCCTAGCAATGGACACAGGAGTCATTCTTGTCCTTCCTGATAGTCCTGGCCTAGGCCATTGGTCCCAGAATGCAGGTGAACATTAAGCCTTAGTGGGCTGGTAAGGCAGCACACACCACCTTCTCCATCAAGTAGGAAGCAGTGTGTCCATGTGGTTTGTTTCTGTGTTCATCCTGTCTTTTTTGCCCTACCTGCCTGGGCTGCAGTTAAAAAACGAAACAGCCATGGTCCCTGTCCTTTATGATTCACGACTGAAAAGAAGTGATGTAGGGATGCTGTTCTCCTCTGTTTACTCATGTTTAGTTGCCAGAAATTCCTTCTAGACAATTCTGAGGTACTCTACTGGCTGGCCAAAGGAAGAACCTTAGGAGGTCAGGGCCATTTATGTGCTAGAGGAAAACCCCGATTCCAAGCACACATTGATATATTCCAAGCATTTCCCCTAAATCTGGACTTGTAAGTTGTTGCATGTGTACCCTCATGAAACTTTTGCTTCTTTAATAAAAGGTAAAGTGTGGACTGGGCTATGGTTATGGGGTGGGTTGGGAAGGGGTCATTTCTCCATCACCATCCTGTGACAGCATCCTTGGATCCTACCTTCCCTTTGTTTTTGGCTCTGCAAAGGATTCGAGACCTTGAAGTTTTCAATTCTAGCTTACATCTCTGTTCCCATCACTTCACTGGGGGACTTTGGTCAGCAACATGAGCCCATGTTGGTATATGGCAGATAGAAATCTGTGGGGGGGGGGGCACGGGAAGGACGGGCTCCACCCTAAAGCAGGATGTGTGCACACTAACCCAGCTTCCCACTTGAGGCCACTGTGACCCTTCCTAGTCAATTCCCTTCATTTGCCACCCCCCTCCCATGCCCCTCACCCATCTCCCAGCTCTCTGCCCAACTCCCAGCATGCAGAGAGGATGTGACTGTCACATGACCTCCTTTGCTCCAGGAAAACACCTGGAGATTGTTGGCTCAGCAGGCCTGGGCCTCATGTCTCTCTTCTCTGGGGACCAACTAGGGCTGGATGTCCATCCTTTATGCACACAACTACCCTCAGAGGAGGGACCCACCCATGCTTCTTCCCATCTGGGCTTTCTGCATCCTTCTGGTGGTGTGTGGACACATTGTGCTAAATAGTGGGTTCCTGTCAGATTAAGCAAGTCCTGACTCTACTTCCTGGTTTGGTGGAATGGTGACTGATCCTGGCTTTCCTTCAGCACTGAGGGCATCCCTTCTCATACCACATCATAGGGAACTCAGCACTTCCTGTCATGCTCCCTCTACCCCCTGAGCAATGTTAGGTGACCAACAGGGGTCCATCCTATTGTTGAGGGCAGCCTCTTTGTCATGCTGCTTTCCACCTTCCTCCATTCACCCACCCCCAAATCCTTCCTGGTCCCTTACTTAGCACTAGGATGCCACCCTTGCCCTATTTGTCTACAGTCCGTGCTCCTCCTCGGGATTCATGCCTTCAGAGCTTTCCCTGGCAACTCTCCTGCTGCTCCAAGGTTCCAAGAACTACCACTTCACACACAGGATCAACAACTTCAACCACCTTTTCCTGTCCACATAGGCTCTCACAGTGCCATCTACTCCTTAGACCTTAATAGAAACTTCCAGAATTCCTCTCATTTCCCATTGTTTGGCTTTGGTTCTGCTTATTCAACCCTCTGAGTCTTTGTCCACGCTGTAATTTAAGATATACCTTTCTTCAAATCCATACCAAATTCTCTGTACTTTTTCTGCCATGTAACAAAATCAGGCAACACATTGTTATAGGTTCTGGAGATTGATTTCAGGGTTACTCAGGCACTTTGCTGCTGAGCTATGCATCTAGTCCCATGCTGTGCACTCATAGGAGCCAATTGTCTGTGCTTAAAGTCAACACTGGTCAGTCAACTGGTCAGTCAACTCCCATTATTTCTGTTCCAGCAGTTACTTCATTTCTTTCATGTATTATGTATTTAATCCTCTCAACTACATCTTTTTTTTTTTTTTTTTGGCCAGTCCTGAGCCTTGAACTCAGGGCCTGAGCACTGTCCCTGGCTTCCATTTGCTCAAGGCTAGCACTCTGCCACTTGAGCCACAGCGCCACTTCTGGCCGTTTTCTGTATATGTGGTGCTGGGGAATTGAACCCAGGGCCTCATGTATACGAGGCAAGCTCTCTTGCCACTAGGCCATATCCCCAGCCCCCTCTCAACTACATCTTATATTCAACATCTCTGTATTCAAACTGTTAGAACACCCTTGGCATTATTTTCTCTCTCACTTTTCCTTCTCTCTCTCCCTCCTTCCCTTTCCTTCCTTCCTTCCTTCCTTCCTTCCTTCCTTCCTTCCTTCCTTCCTTCCTTCCTCCCTTCCTTCCTTCCCTTCCCATCCCTTCCCTTCCCTCCCTCCCTCCCTTCCTTCTATCCTTCTTTCCTTTCTTCCTTTCTTTTGTCAGTCATAGGGCTTGAACTCAGGGCCTGGGCACTGTCCCTGAGCTCATTTTGCTCAAGGCTAGCACGCTACCACATTAAGTCACAGTTCCACTTCTGGCTTTTAAGTGATTGATTGAAGATAAGAATATTATGGGGATGTTTCTGCCCAGGATGGCTTTGAACCACCATTCTCACATCTCAGCCTCCTGAGCAGATAGGATTATAGGCCTGAGCCACGGTGCCCCACTTTATTTTTTCTATTACCGATTGCTCTTCTCTTCTGTCTCCTCTCTTTCTCTCTCTCTCTCTCTTTCTCTTTCTCTCTCTCTCTCTCTCTCTCCCTCTCTGTGAGAACAACCCACTATATATCCCAAGCTTTCCCCAAACTTAGGATCCTCCTTCCTCAGCCTCCTGAGTGGAGGGATTACAGTGTGGGCCACCATGCCCAGAGCCTTTCTCTTTGGCTCTCTTGTTTGTGAGGTATAGTCTTAGGTCAGCCATGGATACTCTTGAACTCAAGATCCTTCTGCTTCTGCTTCCCCTGTATTGGCATTACAAGCATGTGCAACCATGTTCAACTTCCATCTCTTTTGAAGTCATATTCTGAAAATCTTGAAAGCAGCTTTTTGCTGAAGAGCCATGACTACTTACTTAGGCTCATGAATTAACTTGGAGCAGGATAAAAACTTGGCAGCCCAATCTCTGTTTTGCATCTACAGCCTTTGCCTTGAGCCATTCTCCCTGCAGTTATGATAGAACTGGCTTACAATCCAAGTGCTGAACAACCTGCCAGGTGTCAATACCCCTTCCTGTAACAAAGCTCCTCGTGACTAATCCTGAGACAATTTATTATCAGATCGTCTCTAACTATCGCAGAATACACCTGTGACGTAGCTCTCACCCCTGTTCCCATTCACCCTACTAAATTCAAGGGAAACATCTGTAATCTGGCAGATGGCTGAAGTCTACTATGGGTGCCATGGAAAATCTCTGTCTTTCGTGTCTGTTCATTTGACTACAGGGGTGAGTGACTGGACTTGACATGTAGAAGTCCTGGCGTAATGGCCTGGGTCTAAAATCTCTGGCTTGAGGCCCTCTATCTTTACTGCATATTACAAAAGAATTCTCCTGATCAATTGTGTTTATTTAGCCTCTGGAGGGCAGTGCTGAGCGCAGTGGGGTTGGTGGCCCCGTACTGAGGCAGAGCCTTGTGGTCTGGAGCGCAGGCGAAGCTTATTGCCTGGGGAAGGAGGACCACTTAAGAAGGAGGCTGCACCCACTGATTTCTCAGTAGGAGCAGACTGGACCTTGGGGTGTTCCATTGCCTTCTCTGTCTTGGTTCTCTTCGTGGGACTTGGGGTGCGAGCCAGGCTGCTTAGGACGTTTTGTGTTCTGGGTTTGGCCTCCTTGCCAGCTGTACAGGATGTGGATTCCAGGTGCCCTTTGCCTGTCATCTCAGGGTTCACGCAGTGTCGAAAGGATTTTATCTTACCTCTCAGGCCAGTATCTGCAAGTCTGGCCTCCTTTAGAATATGGGCCGGCATCTTGGGCCCCTTTAACACCCGACCTTTGCAAGCTGGGCTCTGCAAAGGCTGATCCTGAGTTGTTTGGTCCAGGAAGGGCTGGCCCTGGGGAGCCTGGGCCACCACAGGCTGGGCATTGTTGGGGATCCTTTCAGGTGAGAGGATGCCATTTGGCTTGGTTTGTCGGTGTGGCAAGTCATGCTCAGAGTCTCTTCCTCTAGGAACTCTTAACAGTGGCTTTGGGAGTTTAGCTTGGGAATTTTGTTGACAGGGTTTCACAGGATGAAAGCCATATTTCCATCGCCAGGAGCCTTGGGGTGTCTTGTTCAGAAGTATCCCCTCTGGTCTCTGAACTTTGCCATGGAACTTCAATGGCTGAACTTCCTCCATGGCAGAGGAGAGCCCGAACCCTGCATCTCTTCCTCCAAAGTCCCCTGCTGCCTCCAGCTTCCCTGGGTCCTCCCTCTTTCTTGCCAGCATGGACACATGGGCAGAGTCCTTGCTTTTCCCTGGGCTTTGGGGCTCAGGGCTCCTGGGTTTCTCCAGGCTGGGGTTGCTCACATTGGTTTGAACCTGAACACAAAGCACCGGAGCCTCAGGCATGTCCCCACCAAGTTGGGGGATCTCAGAGCCCCAGGGTACAAAACCATGGGGCACTGCTTTGAGACTAGGGTGCTTTTGGTTGTGTTGCATTGCCTGTGGCTCAGAGGCCTGCTTTTCTTTAGGGTGGAGCCACTCTGAAGCTGGGGTGGGAGGAGAGTGAAGAGGGGTAGGTAGTTCCTGGAGTGCTGTGTTTCCTTGGTGTTGCTTACTCTGATTACCCTCCTGTGTGGATATGTTCTCTGGAACTGCTGCATGTGGGTCTCTGGACTTCTTTGCACCCTCAGGAATCCCCAGGTGTATCTCTAGGACCTTTTTCTTCAGGTGGAAATTTAGTTTAGCAAGCTTATGCACTTTGAATGGGTAGCTAGCAGAATGTATCTGTCCCTTGGGTGGTGCCATTTCTGTTTCTGCTTCCACCTGCACTTTGAGCTGTGATTTTTCTGCAGTGCCTTTCCAAGGCTTGTTATCATCTTGAAAGCATAACCCAGGCCTCCTTAATGAAGATTCCAGTGAGAACATCTTAGCCAGAGGCTCTGATGGGATTTTAATAGGTGTAGGTACCATCTCTGTGACAATAGATTGGCTAGTGGTTGCTAGAGGTTTGACTCTAGAGAGACCCACATAGTAAACAACAGGTAGGCCTGACAGGAAGGCCAGATACTTATGTCGTAAAGTTGTCTCCAGTTTCTCAACAGTTTCCTCAGGGAGGGTTTGGAGCAGCTTATGGTGTTTAGCAGTAGTATTTGATAAGGCCTGTTGCTGCTGGCCAAGGGCCATTGGCTCACAGGGCATCAACTTGTGATATAAATCAGGGTCGCTTGCTGCCTGCAGCTCCAGGGGCTGCCCTTGTAGCATGTCAGCCAAGGGAGCCATTGCTAGCACCCCAGGAATTCTGCATTCCCAGGAACTATGTACAAGAACAGGGACCTTGCCCTGGTGGATCTGCCCACATTTGGAGTCAATGTGGCTTTGCAACATTGCCTGAGCTTGTACAAACAAATGTGGCATGGGGACAGACACTTGTGACATCATGGGAGAGAAGACACAGCCATCTCCTTTGGCCTCTGGGGCCCCAGGCTGGGAGGTGCTCACATTGGGTAGGGCTCTGCTGCTCCAGGACAGGGGCTGCTGGCCCGTGGAGGAAAGGAGCAACTGGATGGACTTCTGGATCTTCTCAGGCAGGCCCCAGCGAAGGTGAATCAAGTGTTTCTGGAGGTGGAATCCCAGCAGCCTGCGGGCATGCTCTGGGAAGAAAAAATGTTCTCTGGTGAGGATTGAGAGCTTCTCTGACTGTAAAGTTTTCTGAATCTTGAGAGACTGGGCTTTGTTGCACATTTCACACTGCATGGGGCTCTGTGCATGCTGGGGTCTCTGGAAGGCAGCTGGCAGGCCCCACTGAAGCTGGAGCTGCCTCTGCAGCAGGTGCCATTCCAAGGCTTCACACTCAGCCTGAGTCAGAAATGGGACAGCTATTGGAGCCTCTTGAGGATGGGTTGGAGATTCTCCATTTGGACAAGGTGGGGAAGAGGAAACGTGAGGTAACGCAAGACAGGGCTGACTCAGAAAGGGGAGGTAGGAGAGGTCTTTGAAAAGATGAAGATCCTTCAAGGAAGGCTTGGACATATTTCTGGGGAGATGTTGAGGGCCTAAGAAAATGGCAACCAGGGACTCACTGTGTAGTGAAGGTAGGCCACAGAATAGCTGGTGGTATCTTTTCCACACATTGCTCCTTGAACCATTAGTCTGTCTTTCAGGCAGTGGGCAGTGGCCATGTATTCCTGCCACTGCTCTACAGGGCAAGGATCGTAGCTCACGATTTGTGTTTTGTTGGACTCTTTTTCCCAGGCTTGCAAGAGACCACTCAGAAATCCAGAGGGTCTTTGTGTGCTGGCCAGCCAAACATGAATGCCACGACTGGTAGGATATGGTCCCAGTTTTGTCAGTAGTGACCTTAGAAGTACCGTTTGGGAAGCAGGAAGGCTGTAGGTTTTTTCTAGATAGGCAAAACAAAGGTGGATTTGGCATAAGCTCCCTTAGAGAGTTTTCCACACGTCTGGGGAGTCCCCATTTCTGGAAGTGGATCCACTTTTTTACATGTACTTCAAGAAGCCTCAGGACTTCAGGACAGAGGAATGGCAAGTGGGTAGGGAGGACTGATTTGATGTGCAAGGCTATAGGAAGTGTCTGATTAGTGATGTTTGGGGTCAGCAGCAGAAAAGAGTCTTGGGCCTTTAAATGGTACTGTTGTTTGTGTCTCTGGACACAGTTAGGGGTGACCTGCATCTCCTGCTCATTCACTGTAATCCCAGTTTCCTCAAACCTTGAAGCCATAATCCCTGAGCCCAGGGACACCTCCAGCAATTGAATATCCTGCCCTGGATGGAGGTGACCAGCCCAGTATTCTTGGATGCCGACTGCATTGGTTGGCTGAGCTAAATGTTTTGTTAGTGGTGTTTGTCTTGGGGTTACAGTTGGCAGTGAAATATCTCCAGAGTTCTGGGAATGAAGCCCCAGATTCTGCTCAAAAGACCCACTTGACCTGGGCAACAGCTTTATGCCAGATGGCCCCAGTAAAGTGGTGGAGAAGTGGTTGGTGTCAGCCTTCAGCAAATCCTCAATCTCCAGAGCCACAGCATTACAGATTTTGCATTTGGAATCTGTACACAGGAGCTGCCGCACGCTTTTCTCTTGAGGAAGCCAGCCCTGGCTGGGAAAGGAGATATGGCAACTGTTAACAATGGAGGGCTTCACTTGGGCAACCTCTCAGGCAGTCAAGTAGACTCCCCATCCCCACCCCGACCCCCACCCTCGTGTATGTCTCCTTCCCAGACATTATCCCTCTCCCCATCCCTGTCCATGCCAGGCCAAGAATTCATCATGGACCAGGCTGGGAGTTGGGAAACTGCAAAGGGCAAGAAATCACCTTTTCATGACAGAAAGCAGTTTCTGGGGCATCTCAGCTTCTCCTTGGGCAAATCTCTTAGCTGAGAAATAAGACACAATGTTATGTGTTATAGAAGTATTTTCAGGGACACCCTATAATAAGCAAAACAGAGCCCTTATTTAGTCAGAGTCATGTTTGTGTATACCATTACCAGTTACCACATGATGTCCCTTGCCAAATATCATTTTTTCCCCTCATTACCATGTGAGTGAGGATTTTCAATATTATGCCTTTTTTTAAAGGTAAAACTAGAGATTAATTCCACAGGGTCAGAAAGCTAATAAATGACAGTTAAGGATAGCTATCTTGTTTCTTTAGTCTTAAAGGAAAAAAGAGAATTTTGTAATATTTCCAATTTTTGACCATTCTGATTTCCCATCCAGAGCTGTGAAACTTTAGTGATTACAACACACATTTCCTGGCACCAAGGGTCACAGAGGAACAGGAGCCATGGGAAGCTTGCCTGTAGGGAGTCAGAGGAGAGATTGGAACTTTACCTCTGGATGCTCTAGCCCTTTGCCTGACCTTTCGGTGATGCTATAAAGAAGAGAGAAAAATATAGTATTAGCACATGAAACGATTTCACATTTCACACTTTTGGTGTCCAAAAGGAGATCAAAAATTTGTTTTTCATTTTCTGTGTACCTGTCCATATATATCTAGGCTCAAGGCTGGTGCTCTACCACCTGAGCCACAGCACCACTTCTGGCTTATTCTGTTTATGTGGTGCTGAGGAATCAAACGCAGGGCTTCATGCATGCTAGGCAAGCACTCTACAGCTGAGCCATATATTCCCAGTCCCCCTGTCCATATTTTATATACTCTCCTCCCTCCCCTTTACCTGTGCTCCACCAATTTTGTGTACCCTAACGCACTCCTTTTTGGCTATCTTTGTTTCATTTTGAGGCTCTGTATTCTCTCTTTCCTGTCCCCCATCTCATAAGTCCTGCAGGGAGTTGAGGACGACTCAGGGAAGAAAAGCTGAACAAATTAAAGGAAGAGTGGTTTTTTGTTTTGTTTTGTTTTTACAATCCAAAGACTCTTGTTTACAAAGTCTATCAAGGTGAAAACTTTCCCACTTTGAGGGACTTCTAAAATCCTGTGTTTTTATATTTAGTTCTAAATTCAAGCCAAATAGGGAAATTTTTGGCTTTCCAATTAGTGTACATTTCCAGGAGGACCTGGTAAACAGGCTCAGAGAAGCAAGTACCTTGCGCTTCCCTTGATTTTCCAATACTTCCTTTATTCTTTTCTAAGCGCTTGAGTTAAGAAATTAATGGTATAAATGTCAGGATTGAAGAAATAAGGAGATACAGAGAACGCTTGAAGGTTTCTCTATGGTTTGAACTCGTTCAGCTGAGGTCGGAGTGTCTCCCCTACCCGGTAGCATCTCTTTTTAGGTTCAGGCCTCACTCCATGGTATCTCCTTGTCACTTGCCAGACAAATAGAATAATGACAAAGATGGAGCCATAAACATATAAGGGATATCCAATGGTCCACAGTACTGCTGTTTGGCTCAACATAGTTTTTGTTGTATTAGCATGAGGAAACCAGCCATCCCCTTATCTACAGAGTCCAAGGTCCTTATGGGGAATGACACTCTGTGCTGGACCCTATTATGTCCACCTCACAGAAGGCAGAACCAAGCCGAGCAGCCTGCATCACAAAGCCCTTCTGTTTCCCAAGGGAAGTGCACATGGTGATTCAGTATGCAGCTGGTGTGTGCTCAAGTGTCAAGGTTACATAGCCTGTGTCTGTTCGTGCCACACTCTACTTCCCACTTTTTCTGTACTACCACTGTTGACTTGTGTTGCTCCTTCATGTGGATTATCCAGTCACCTGTCCCTAGAAAACTACATGCTTTAGCATATAATTCACCTGGTGAGAAAGAGTGGCTGGAATTCTAGCAACTCAGCCAGCCTGGACAGACAAGTCTGTTAGACTCTTAATCCAATTAACCTGCAAAAAGCTGGAACTGGAGGTGTAGCTCAAGCACTAGAGCAGCAGCCTTGAATGAAAGAGCTAAGGGAGAGTGTCGTGTACCCGTGCACACGTGCACACAAGTACACATGCACACATGGGCACACATACACAACAGAAAGAGAAAAGGGAGTGGCTGAGACAGAGCGCCCTCCACCAGTTCTGCCTCCTCTTCTGGAAATGTACCTGAGAAGCATGTAGAAACATAGCTATGGCTTAGAAATGGGGAACTTTAAGCTGCGCACTGGTGGTTCACACCTGTAATGTGCAGGAGGCTGGAAACTGAGGTACTGTGGCTTGAATACTTGGTCTTAGGCTCTTGCTTGACTTGTATGTGTATGGCTGGCTGGAGCTACATTTCCAGCTTTTAGGCTAGTTAATTGGAATTAAGTAATGTATGCAATTGGTATCCCAGAAGCAAAAAAGAGAGACAATGGAACAAAATAAAATACAGCGAGGTAAATTCCTAAATTTATGTTACATACCAAGCCAAAAATCCTAGAAGCAATACAACGTTGGAGATTTGCTACTAAATAACTTTGTACCAAATGTTTTATCTGATGAAAAAGATGTTTAATTTATGGCATGCCACCTCCACTCACATTTATCTCACACACACTTTGCTGTGTGGAAAAGATTCACATTCTAGCATGTATGTTGGAATATACACTAGGGTGCTTGGAGCTTTAGAAAAAATGTCAAATTGAGACCTCCTGCTCTAAAGAACAGATCTTGCCAAGATCAGGTAATCTTTGTCCCCAGCAGACAGAGGAGGGCATAGTACCTGTCATGACTTGGGAAGATTTGTTTTCATCCAGGACCATGTGACATACTACTCATTCATCATCTGCTCCAAGAGCCAGACAGGTAGGTGTTTAGCAGGAAACCAGAGATTAATTACAACTTGGCAGGAAGACATCACCATAAGAGAGAAGGTCATCAACTAATTAGCAGTCTTGGGCAGAAGTGGGTATCATTGTTAGCATGATTGCACAGAGCCTAGCAGGTATACAGAGCTCATAGAAACAGAGGAGGGATTAGGGAAATCAGCTTTTAGACTGAGGAAGGGGTTAAGTTGGCTGAATATCAGTCATCCATGCTGGAGTGTTCTTTGAGTGCTGGTCAGGCCTTCCCTCTTTTTTCCCCCACATACCTTGTTTCTTGGATTCAAAGCTCCATCGGCCAAGACTGTGCGCTATGACCAAGAGGACCGGCAGCCAGGCCAGAGCCTACTTTCCTTTGCACACATCTATCAACTTCACTCTGCTGGCTAGTTCTGAAGTGTACCAAGGAGATGCTGATTCTCTTGGGAGAACAAATAAAAAGGAGAATTTAATAGCTTTTGTGGGAAAAATAATATTTACAGTAAGTAAAGTACAGATGGTAAAATACTGATTAGGATAAGGTTGTGGGAAAAAACAGCATGTGAAATGATTTGATTACCATGAGCACAGCTGTGTAAAAATGTACCAAAGAGAAAAGCAACCAGTATACTCTTGTAATCCCAGCACTTGGAAGACTAAGGCAAGAAGGATGGCAGTTTGATACTAGGCTAGGATCTGTAGCAAGACCTGTCTTCTTTAATAATAATAATAATTATTATATAATATATAATATATTATAATATTATCATTATTATAACTATTATTTTATCTTTTGCTGGTCCTGAGCTTGAACTCAGGGCTTGGGTGCTGTCCCTGAGCTTCTTTATGCTCAAGGCTAGCACTCTACCATTTGAGCCGTAGCACAACTTCTAGCTTTTTTGGAGTAGTTTATTGGAGATAAGTGTCTCACAGATTTTTGTATCTGGGATGGCTTCAAACCATGATCTTCAGATCTCAACCTCTTGAGTAGTTGGGATCACAGGCCTGAGCCACTGGTGCCTGGATAATTTTATTATCTTTAAGTAGTTGTACAAAGGGGTTATAATTCAGTGTGTCATCTTATGAATGCAATGCATCTTGATCTGTGCCACCCTTATTCTTCATCTCTTCCAACCTCATCCAACCCCTCAATTGTAGCAAGACTTTGTCTTAAACCAACAAACCAAACCAAAGAACACCTCAGTCTCCCTTAGACTAATAGCAGTGTTTGTTTGGGGGTTAACTTGTGAGCATATTTCTTTCATGTTTCTGAATTTGCTACAATTAAAAAAATTAAAGGTAAATTATTAGTTTTCAATCCAATGATAGATTAAGTTGATTCAGATCGCCCTTTCTGCTCTTAACAACTAGAAAAGATTGACAAAATATGTTTTAAAAAATCTGTTTAGGGACTAAGGTTCATCTTCTCTACCTTCAGCAACGATCCAAGCTTGAAAGATGGTGACTTTAAAAGATATAACCAACTGAAGTCGATCAAAAACATCCAGAAAATTACCAAATCTATGAAAATGGTCGCAGCAGCAAAATATGCCTGTGCGGAGAGGGAGCTGAAGTCAGCTCGAGTATATGGAGTAGGATCTTTGGCTCTGTATGACAAAGCTGATATTAAGGCACCTGAAGACAAGAAGAAACACTTGCTTATTGGTGTGTCCTCAGACCGAGGGCTCTGTGGTGCTATTCACTCATTGGTTGCTAAACTGATAAAAAACAAAAACAAAAACAACAAGGTGGCTACGCTCACTGCAGCTGATAAAGAGGTCATGGTTGTTGGAGTTGGTGATAAACTCAGGGGCATTCTCCATAGTACTCATTTTTACAAGTTTCTGGTCACATTCAAAGACGTGGGAAGAAAGCCCCCTACTTTTGGAGATGCACCCGTCATTGCCCTTGAGTTATTAAACTCTGGGTATGAGTTTGATGAAGGCTCTATCATCTTCAATTGATTCAGGTCTGTTATTTCTTATAAGACAGAGGAAAACCCCATCTTTTCTCTCTCTCTCTTTTTTTTTTTTTTTGCCAGTCTTGGGCCTTGGACTCAGGGCCTAAGCACTGTCCCTGGCTTCTTTTTGCTCAAGGCTAGGACTCTGCCACTTGAGCCACAGTGCCACTTCTGGCCGTTTTCTCTATATGTGGTGCTGAGGAATCGAACCCAGGGCTTCATGTATATAAGGCAGGCGCTCTTGCCACTAGGCCATATTCCCAGCCCCGCCATCTTTTCTCTTCATACCATTGCAAGTGCTGAGAGCATGAGCGTCTATGATGATATCGATTCAAATGTACTACAAAATTACCAAGAGTACAGCCTGGCCAACATCATCTACTAATACCTGAAGGAGTCCACCACCAGTGAGCAGAGTGTCAGGATGACAGCATGGACAATGCCAGCAAGAACGCTTCCAAAATGATAGATAAACTGACTGACATTCAACCGCATTTGCCAAGCCGTCATCACTAAGGAGCTGATTGAAATTATCTCTGGGGCTGCTGCTCTGGGTTAATGAAAACCAAGTTCCATCCTCAGACAAGAGGTAAAGAAGAAAAATTCAGCAAGCTGATTTTGTTTTTAGCTTATTGCTGTCTTTGTCAGAAGAAACTTGCTCCATTGTTTGAATTAATAAGGACAGCAAGATGTTTGTAAATTATATTACAATAAATGACTTACAATAAGAAAAAAAAATCTGTTTAGGGGCTGGGAATGTGGCTTAGTGGTAGAGTAGGCATGCATGAAGCCCTGGGTTTGATTCCTCAGCACTACATAAACAGTAAAAGCTGTAAGTGGTGCTGTGGTTCAAGTGGTAGAGAGCTAGCCTTGAGTGAAAAGGAAGCCAGTGCTCAGGCCCTGATTCCAAGCACCAGGACTGGCAAAAAATATGTTTGACACACATATAGACATGTCAAAATGAGATACCCTTGTATAACTAGCAAATGCTAATAAAAATTTAAAAAATCTACTGCAAGACATTGTAAAACTACCATAGCAGTGAGCAGTTGAGAATGGAAGCTTACCAAGATAAGCCTGACATTTGTCCTTCAATATTAAAGCTAGTGATAAGAACTAAGAAGCGGAAGAGCAGAAAACCGGAAAGATTCGTAGAAGAAAGAGAACCGAAATGAGAACTTGGTGATCGAATAAGAGAAGAAGGACTACCACAGGATTTTGGCTCATTCTGATGGCCTGGGCCACAGCAGTAAATAAGCTGGAAAAAGGAATGATCTCTCAGAGAGTAACTCCACTGAATCCTTTTAGTGTCTGGTTGGACAATGGTAACCTGGGTTGTCAATGTCTCTAATTCAGGCACCAGCCATAAGGCACCAGAAATTGACAACCATAATATGAGAAAGGAAAATTACAAGCTAATGATGCATTGAAATAACACACTGTGACTAAAAAGTTTATTTCAGGAGTACAAGGCAGGTGCAACATAGAAAAGGCAATTAATGCAATTCTCATGAGAAGAATGGAAAGAAAAAACTGTATGATTATACTGGCAAAAATTGAAAAATGATGTGATAAGTTAAACACCCATTCATTACAAAAACTTTTCTCAGACAATAAATAGAAAAAAACCTGGTGCCAGTGGCTCATGAATGTAATCCTAGCTACTCAGAAAGCTGAGATGACAGTTCAAAGCAAGGCTGGGCAGTAAAGTCTGTGAGACTATGTATATATATATATATATATATATATATTATATGCACACACACATATATATGTATATATACTGTACAGGTTGTATTTTTTTGTTTTGGGGAGTATTGAGACTTGAACTCAGAGCCTTATTCTTGTTAGGCTGGCACTCTACTAGTGAGCCACAGTTCTATCAGGCTGGCTGTTTTTCTTTTGTTGTTCCTTAAACAACACACAGCTCAACAGCTATTTAGACAGTATTTATATTGTACCAAGTATTGTCAGTAATCTAGAGATTATTAAAGTACACAGGAAGATGTTTTTAAGTTATATGCAAATGATAAGTTATATGCAAATAATATGAGGAACTTGAACATCATCAGATTTTAGTATTTACAAGAAAGTCCTGGAACATTTTCCCCATGAATACCAACAAATAACTTCTTCAAGGAAGAATGTTGAGAGCTTTATCACTGAGCTAATGATGAGACAAACATATTTACTATGCTCTTTCCATATTTAATATGTATTATTCTGGGGGCAGGGTTTCTAGACAATGTCAGTTATGAAAAAGAAGGGAGGATTAAGGAATGAGAAGGAGGAAAGGTAGTTTCTACAATTCACAGATTATCTGAGTTATATGCTAAAACCCAAGATAATCTCTAGTTAAAAATGATTAGAGGGCTGGGGATATAGCCTAGTGGCAAGAGTGCCTGTCTCGGATACACGAGGCCCTAGGTTCGATTCCCCAGCACCACATATACAGAAAACGGCCAGAAGCGGCGCTGTGGCTCAAGTGGCAGAGTGCTAGCCTTGAGCGGGAAGAAGCCAGGGACAGTGCTCAGGCCCTGAGTCCAAGGCCCAGGACTGGCCAAAAAAAAAAAAAAAAAAAAAAAAAAAATGATTAGAAAAATGAAGAACATTTAGCAAGGTCCCTAGATCCTTTTCACTATTGACTGATGTGCTCTTGTGTTTCCTTGCAAGTCATTCAAAGGAACTTCACTGTGTCTCATACTCAGAATCTACTAGTGAGCACCTAAACTGTACCAAAGTGCTAGGGACACAGGTGCATTATTGCTACCACTCAACACCAACACTATTTTTTAGATACAGGAGCATCTTTGTTAACATCCAAAGGGTAAAAATTGCAGTGAGTCAGATAGGAAGTCCTAGAACACAGAAGCAATAGTACTGCCAGTATTCACAAATACCATGTACCATTGTAGTAGATATCGCTAGATTGTAGCCAGCAACACTAGGGGGCAGCACCTTCCCACTCCATACTCCTAGTTCTGCACAGTCTCAGTGACCTCGACTTTTTAAGGTCATCTGCTCCAGCTGCTGGCAAGCCTGGCCTTCCATAAGAATCACTGGGAGTCTTGTTGAAAACAGGACTGCCTACATTATTTACTAGGCCCAATAGAAATGAAAATGTTAGCTGCTTTGTTTAAAAGGAAGGAAAAATGAGGACTTCAAGCAATTTGCATGAATTTTACAGTTCAATTGCAAATATCAGAGCACTTTAATGCAAAATCACCAACCAGACAATTCATATTTTGTAGCTCATTCACACATGTATATTTCATCAGAACAATATAAATGCTGAATAAAAATAAGTCAATGGTTTCTATTTTGCTTCTTGATCTGGGCACAACCCACATGTGGAAGTCAACTGCTTCTGCTGCCTGTTCATCTTGTGTTCGCTCCAAGTAAAGTCTGCCAGAATTCTGTTTATGAGCCTTGCAAATGTGATGTGTGAATGCTGGGTCTCCACACACAGACTTCATTATCCCACTGGACATCACTTACAAATGACTAGTGTGAAGTTAAAATCATACGTTCACCATGAAAGTCTACTATATTGTCGAGGCTATGGATAATGGGAAACTCATCCAAGACCACCCTAGAAATGCCTTGTAGCTTGGATTAAAAACTTGAATCTGGATTCTGCCAAAATCATAAACTCTAATTCAGAGATGAGAGTCCTCAAGGAAATTTGATAAAGGACTTGGGAAGGGAGGACGGAGAATAACAGAGGTGGATGATCATGATCAAGACGCAGCGTATGCAGAAATGTACATGTTAAGATGAAAAGTTCTTGCATAACTAATTGGTGTGTGTGTGTGTGAGAGAGAGAGAACGAGAGAGAGAGACAGAGAGAGAGTTCCTAGGGCTAGGGGTGTAGCTCAGTGTTAGAACACCTGTTTGGCATATACAAGGCCCTAAAAAATCCCTAGTAGCAAGAGTGGGGAGCCATTTTGAGGGCTAGAAAAACAAGGGTCCTTCATATTCTGAGGACTCACAGCAGAGACTGTCTTATGTAGCTCTCAAATGCACCTAAATACTGTGGTAACTAGATATGCTTTCCTTGGAATTAAATAAGCCTGAATTCAAATCTTAGTTTTACCACTATTTTGTGACCAGCATAAGCAATCCTGGAAGTTCAAAGTTTCCTTAAGCATCCGTACTGTTATGTTTCTATTAATCTCCACCTATCTTTTAGCTATCATTAATTGCTACCTACTTGTTCTCTTCTGCGCACCCCCCCCCACCATATGCATATATATGCAGTACTGGGGCTTAACTCTTGCTTCAAGGGCACCTGATCCATGTCTGCCTTTTTCTACTGTGGTTATTTTTGAGATAGCGTCTTGCGTTTTGCCAAGGCTGGTCCAGGCTACAATCCTGACATTTATGCTGCCCTCTAGAGCTGGGGCAGGGGGGTGCGGCAGGCAGCCACAGAGGCTGCAGTGTTGGGTAGTGGATACTGGGTGCCCAGTTGCCTCCTCTGGAAAAAGCGCTTCGATAAGCCTGATGACAACATGACTTCTTGGATGCTGTTCAAGATCTGGATGCTGTCCTAGACATATGTGTCCCAGACAATGTGTGTGGGACCATGTATAATGACACTGACAAGTGGTCAGGGAGAAGGCGGCCATCAAGAAGCTGAGTGCACTCTTCCAGGCTGAGTTCTTCCAAAGTAGGCACTCGTGGCTCACTCCTGTGATCCTAGCTACTCAGGAGATCTGAGGGTCATGGTTTGAAGCCAGCCTGGGCAGAAAAGTCCTTGAGACTCTTATCTCCAGTTAACCAGCAAAAAAGCTGGAAATTGAGGTGTGACTTAAATAGTAGAACACCAACCTTGAGCAAAAATAGTCTAGGAATAGTCCAAAGCCCCAGTACACACAGACACACACACACACACACAGACACACACACACACACACAGACAGACACACACACACCACACACACACACACACACACACACACACACACACACACACTAGCTTTTTTTCCCTACTGATTCCAGGAAGTAGAAAAAGGTATTACTTTTATCAATGCTGGGAACACATAGCTGACAGAAATTACTGAAAGGGAGAAAGAATGTATTTTGTTTCATGGTTTCAAAGGGTTCAGTCTATGGACACTTGTTTCTGTGTTTCTGGACCCTTGGTGAGACAGAACATCATGGTGGCAAAGCAAGGTGGCAGCAAAAGGAATTTACCTTGCCGTGGACAGGAAGTCCAGAGAGAGAAAAGCAGACTGTGGATCCAGTATAACTTTCAAAGGCATGCCTCCAGTGACCTACTTCTTGCAGCTAAGCTCCACCTCCCAAAGTTCCACAACCTCCCAAAATAGCACTGCCAGCTGGGGACCCAGCACGCAGAATATAAGCCAGCAGGAGACAGTCCATATTTAAATCACAGCAGAGGATTTTGGACTTGATAACCTCTAGGTTCACTTACAGAGAATACCAAATACAAACAAGAGTTTCTGGAACCCAACCTGAATTCTAGTTTAACTTCTTAATTGATGTGCATTAATACCCTTCTTGTTCTAGTCAATTTGTCATTGTTAGACATCCTTAAAACTTTTTTTTGAGGCCAGAAATACTCTCCATCCACTCACAGCCTTTAGATGGCTTTTGAACACTGCTCCCAAGGAACAGTAGCTAGGGGTTTGGTAACTATGTCTTCTATGTTCCAGTCAGTGTCAGAGTGGCTTCTATGGATAATAATTTTCTTGCATGGCTGGCAATCTCATTTTCATCTTTAAGACATTTTCCAAGGAAGAGGATCCATAAATAGATTTGCTACAGCTGGTAGAAATATCCTGCCTTGTAATTAAGTTTTCTTATACAGGGCGCTATATGATTTTGTATATGTACAAGGGAAAGTGCATATGACGTGTGTGGGTAGGTGAATATCCCACTTGTCAGTGGAGTTCTAAACCAGGAGTTCATGCTTCAGAGAGAAGAAAATGGTTGCCTATTCTACCAGCTCACAGTATATTTGGAGGAAATAGTTTTAGAATACTATGAACTTTTTGCTTGATAAAGAGTTACAGAAGGGCTAGAAATGTGGCTTAGTGGGAGAGTGTTTGCCTAGCATGTGTGAAACCCTGGGTTTGATTCCTCAGTACTACATAAACAGAAAATGCCAGAAGTGGTGCTGTGGATCAAATGGTAGAGTAAAAGAAGCTCAGGGACAGTGCCCAGGCCCTGAGTTCAAGCCCTAGGACTGGTCAAAAACAAAAAAAGAGTTACAGGTTAAGAGTAAATTCTAACTGGTCTGAATAAGATTCAATATTACTGAAGGTTGAACAAGGTTCGATATTATATTGCCAGCAATATAAAATGATTTTTAACTAGTGGCAAAGAAGGCATGATCCCTCCTGGAAAAGAAGATAGAATGATGAAACCAAATGAAACTTCTCTTGTTTTTCAATGGTTTTTAAGTAAATATACCTCCCTTTAACATATTGTTTTACTAATTTAAAGATTGGATGTAGTGAAAGGAATAAGACCAGTCCTGTAGGCATAGTAAATGTTTCAAATGGAATTACCCTAAGTATTTATATTGGGTGATCAATTCTTTTTCATGTGATACACTGCAAAATTCAGCAAAAATGTTTTGGGTGCTTTACAAATATTTGGTTTTTATTGCTTTTTTTCTACTTCACAATGCATATCTTTTATATATCTTCCATCATTTGCCAAATAAAAACAGTGGCAAGATATTTCAAAAACTATTGTAAAACTTAAGTCATATTCATTGCTGGCTCATCTAAAACTGCTATTTCACCTATAGTCTAAAATATATTAATGTATGAGACTCAGTCTCAATACTTTTAAAATCCTATAGTATTTCTTTTACATGTTTTACCATAAAAATGTGTATTCTTAACAGAAGTACCCACGGAGCAATTCAGCATGTAGAAAATCCAGGATAATTTCAGTACCACATTTCTATTTCCTCACATGCAGAACTAATTTTCTTCCTTCCTTTCTTTTCTTTCTTTCTTTTTGCCAGTCTTGGGGCTTGAGCTCAGGGCCTGGGTGCTGTCCTTGAGTCTCTTTGTGCTCTACCACTTGAGCCGCAGCTCTACTTCTGGCTTGGTTTTGGTGGTTAGTTGGAGATAAGAGTCTCATAGACTTTCTAGCCCAGGCTGGCTTTCAATAGTGATCCCCAGATCTCAGCCTCTTGAGAAGCTGGGATTTCAAGTGTGAACCATCAGCATTCAACTTGAAGCCTCTTTTATAAGGGCATTAGCTTATTGGTGAGCCCTCTTAATGCCACCACAATGATAATGAAGTTCCAGTGCATGAATTTTGAAGGGGACATATTCAAACCAAAGCATCTACCAATTTTAACCTAAATATATTAAAAATTTCCAAAGCAAGCCAGGTACCAGTGGCTCATGCTTGTAATCCTAGCTACTCAGGAGGTTAAAGTCTGAGGATTGTGATTTGAAGCCAACACAGGCAGCCATCTGTGGGACTCATCTCTCTAATAAACTACTCAGAAAAAGGCAGAAGTAGCACCTGTGGCTTAAGTGGCAGAGTGCTAGTCTTGAGAACAAATAGGCTCAGAAACAGTGCCTAAGCCTGAGTTCAAGTCCCAGGACCATCAAGAAGGAAGAGAGCAGAGGGGGAAAAGGAGGGGGAGGGGGAGGGGGGAGGGGGGGGGAGGGGGGAGGGGGAGGGGGGAGGAGGAGGGGGAGGGGGAGGGGGAGGAGGAGGGGGAGGGGGAGGAGGAGGGGGAGGGGGAGGAGAAGAAGATCATCAAAGCATTAATTTGTATAAAACCTGGAGTACAGCTTCTCCTCTGACACTCTCAGTCTAACTGAAGAATATCCTAGGAATTCAACGCTGAAGGAGAATAAATTTGTTGTAGCCATTAAGTTGTAACTTGTTATAATGGGAACAGGAACTAATACACACCCTTATTTCAAATATGGAGCTTCTGGGCACGTGGTCTGTCACCAGGTTCTTGGGGTCTCAGGTTGCTATCCTCCCAAACATGAAGAGTTGTATTTTCTCCTTCTATACTTCTGCCCTTAATAAAAGGCACTTCCTGTTACTTCTTCCTGTCAGGAGAGGGTTTCCCTTTTATCATAAACTCTTTTCTTAAAAGAAATTAATTACTCCTTTTTACTGGGACTGTATTGCTGGAATGGCTCTAGGGGAACACCATTGATACTGGGAAAATGACTGCAGATGGGATGTTTTGTTAGTTACTTTTTGCATCACTGTAACCAAGTATCTGACAGAAACAACTTAAAATAGGAGCCTTTGCTCCTGCCTCCTATATGGGTGCTTTCTGGGAGAGAGTAGGGGGCTAGTGAGGGAAAGCTTGTTTTCTTTCTGCTTCTCCTTTCTGCTTTACTAAGTAAACTTTTGCTACCTTCAGGAAAAAAAACACAAAACTTAAGAAAGCAAAGATTTGTTTGGTTCACGGTTTCAGAGGGTCCATGGTTGTTTGGGCAGAACATCATGGCAGTGGAAGCATGTGATAGAGGAACTGCTTTACCTCATGGAAGACAGGAAGCTGAGAGAGGGAAAGGGGAAGGGGAGACATATGTGTGTGTGTGTGTGTGTGTGTGTGTGTGTGTGTGTGTGTGTATAGAGAGAGAGATGTAAGAGATATGCTCAGGGTAACAGGATAAGACACGTCACCCAAGGACACATTCCCTAGTGACCTGCTTCCTCTAGCTAGGCTCCACCTCCTAAAGTTTCCAGAACCTCCCAAAATAGTGGTCCAGCTGAAGACCAAATGTTCAACATAGAAGCATGTGTGGGACATTTTATATTCAACTTGATAACAGATGGTAAGGAAAATCACAAGGGATTATTTTTAGGGTTCTAAAATATGTGCGTGTGCGTGTGCGTGTGTGTGTGTATGCATGTACATGTATGTGTGTATGGGTTACTGGGGTTTGAACTCAGAGCCGTGCACTCACTTGGAAGGTCCTCTACCACTTGAGCCACAGCCCAACCCAAGGAAAAAGATAGCTTAATGCAATATATTAAAATTGCTGGCTCAACTCTACCACAAGATTGTAGGATCTAAGAATTCTAGGACTCTCTTATCTGCTTTCTTTACTGTTTTGTGTCAGTGACACAGGGCCTATTAGCCAATAAACAAATGTGGAAAATGAAGGAATAAAATGAGCAAAGCCATGAATGCTTATCTTTCTATTTGCCCCGGGATTCTCTAGAGGAGTGATCCAGTCAGGTTTGCAGATTATCAAATGTCTTTAAGCTGTCACGACCAATATAAGTGGCAGTCTATATTACCCTACGTAACAGCTATTAAATTCACTATCAAGTAACAGACTATGGTGAAAGAATCTGCTACTATAAATGTTCAAAACTGCAGACAGCTTCATGAGGAGACCTGGGGAAGTTTTATGAAGTCTAAACTGCTCCCAGATCAATATTATTGCCATTCTAATTTAGTCTCCAATACAAGGGCCTTGTAAGTCAGCTGAACTAACTAGCCATAGAAACACTTTCAGAGAATTTAGCTAAGATTTAGCTATCCAGCCTACTCTGCTGTGATATTTGCATTTCATACTAAATTTGACTATAGCATTACAAATTTCACACTCCTACATTTCTGGTGTAACATCATCATCATAAAAAATGACATTTTGGTGTTCTCCTTTGCAAGTGAAATGAATATTTCCACATAGAAATAGAGAAGAAAAAAATGTTGGTCATCTTCATAAATGATTTGGGGGCTTGATTCTGGGCTGACGTTGAAGTCCACAGCAGCTGAGAGGAGCTTTCTCCCTCTTCTTGTGCAGGTTTCTCAGCTACAACCTCAGGCCTTGGGCATCTTGATTGCAGAGAGGGACCTGGTCTATTATTCTTTCATTAAAATTGAAGGAACATGAGATCTAACTCACTATTTGAGAGTTGTCTTCTGAGATGTTTCCCATCTCTTCTTATTCCTTGCCGTTACAGGATTTCTGACAGAAGTCGAGAAACATCATCACTAAATAAAGCCTGCGCTTAGAATCCCGCAGGGCCTAGTACCCAGATTAAAGAGCTGGGAGCTTTGTGGACAATGGTCACCTCCATAGCAGGATAAAGAAAGAGACTAGAAAGAAGCAAAAGAGCCCTAAATATGTTTTCATAAAGATCGGGGACATTTATTCCTGGTATGTTTGAAGATTCCTAGTAATCCGATGACTTGTTTTGTGGAATCTTTCCATCATGGAAAGGAGAAGCTGGACAAAGAATTGAAAAAGAGACCGCTACAGTTCAGAAAAGAGTTTATTGGGGGTGGGGAGAGCAAACTTCCCGGCGGCGGGGGATGCAGTGTGCAGAGGGGCAACTCTCTACAGGAAGGGAGAAGGTGGGGAGATGTGGCCACAGCTGAGGAGCACGTGGTGACCTCAGAGTCTGCCCCACGTGTGTCAGTTACCTGGGCTACAGATGCTGGGCAGGGACTTCTAGGGCAGGATCTTGTAGGGCAGTCTGCTCCAGCAGACTAGAAAGGCAGCCGCGAGAACTTGAGTTTCTCTGTCTCCAGGGCCTTCTCCCTAGTCTTCAGATGCCTGGTGTATTTCAGGCATCTCATCTTTCACCGCTTTTTGTCAGCATGGCCAATACTCCCTGACTGAGTCTATTTAAGGCTACTGTAACAAAATTTAAACAAAAAATCCATTGCTTACTAGACAGTCCAAGAGCAAAATGCCCATAGATCAGGTGCTGGGTTGAGGCCTCAATTTGCTCAGTGGGTACTTGATGCTGTGTCCTCAGGTTACAGAAGGGGCAGAAAAGCTGCCTTGGGCCTCTTTATATAGCAATAATTTCATCCATGAGATCTAAGCCCTCATGACCTAATTGTCTCCCGAAGGTCTCACTTATATTCAACCTAAGAATTTTGGACGAAAACAAATATTCAGACCATAGCTCCTCTCCCATGTAGCTTGTCCCTTCAAAGCAGCTGTGGGCCAAGGGCGGACAGTGTGACTTTATGTGCTGTGCTCTTGCTCTGAAGCCATCCACTGTGCTACCTACAACCCTATGCTGGGCTCAAACAGAGCCCTTTATTCCCATTCTGGGCAGTGAGGATGTTCTAAGAGGGTCAAAGACAGGACAGGTAAGTCTCTTTCTATAGAGGACAAATGGGCAGACTTCTAGTATCTGTATTTCTCTGAGATCCAACTACATAAAATTCCAGAAAATTGTTATCATAATTGCTTTTTTCTTAATTTTGTCTGTGATCTCAATACTGTGTGTGTGTGTATGCACGTGTACACGTGCGTGCGTACGCGCATGTGTGCTGGTCCCGGGGCTTGAACTCAAGGCCTGGGCATTGTCTTTGAGCTTTTTTGCTCAAGGCTAGCTCTCTACCACTTAATGCACAGCTCCACTTTTCAGCTTTTTGGTGGTTAATTCGAAATAAGAGTCTCATAGACTTTCCTGACTGAACTGGCTTTGAACCTTGATTCTCAGAGCTCAGCCTTCTGAATAGCTAAGATTATAGGCATGAGCCACTGGTGCCTGGCTTTATAATCTCAACAGTTTAAGCAGAACACTATTGAATTTCACAAGAACTCAGTGCCCAACAATATGCAGAATATGTACAAGTATACATTAAAGTGATTTCAAGGAAGTAATAGGAGTAATGAAATTATGGATATTTTTCTATAACTTCAGTATGAGATAGTATACTATTTCTAA
Source organism: Perognathus longimembris pacificus (assembly GCF_023159225.1). Classification (NCBI taxonomy): domain Eukaryota; kingdom Metazoa; phylum Chordata; class Mammalia; order Rodentia; family Heteromyidae; genus Perognathus; species Perognathus longimembris. The sequence goes on from NC_063161.1 coordinate 130,006,228, forward strand.
ACTTAAAATTTTTCTTTCAAATATTTCTAAATTGCAAAGTATATTGTGTTTTTAGAATTACCATATGATCCAGTAATTCCACTTCTGGTTATATACTCAAAAGAACTGAAAGTAGGATCTTGAGGTATTATTTTCACAGCAGCATAATTCACAATAGCTAAAACATGGAAGCAACTCAAATTGCCATTAGTGGGTGAGTATATAAGCAAACTGTTATATATTAATATAATGAAATATTATTCATCCTTGAAAAAGGAGGAACTTGTACATAGATGAAACAAGATATTATGTTAACTGAAATAAGTGAGTCACAAAAAGAAATATATGAGCCCAATCAATTATATGAAGTACTTAGAGAAGTCAAAATCATAGGCAGAAAACAGAATGGTGAGTACCAGTGGTTGGAGAAAAGGAAAAATGCAGAGATATTGTTAAGGTTTTTTGTTTTGTTTTGTTTTAAACTGGTACTAGGGCTTCAACTCAGAACACTCTGTTTTCACTTGGCTCTCTCTTTCACAGCTATGCCACAAGTCCAGCATTTTGCTGGTTGTTTTGGAACTTTTCTTCTCTGGCTGGCTTTGAATTTGAATCCTCTGATTCCAGCCTCCTACTAACTCCGGAGTAGTTAGGATTACAGCCATGAGCCACCAGTGCTCAGCTTATTGTTCAGTTTTATAAAAGGATAAGAGTTCTGGAGATGGATGGTGGTTTTTTTTTGGTTTTTTTTTTTTGGCCAGTCGTGGGCCTTGGACTCAGGGCCTGAGCACTGTCCCTGGCTTCTTCCCGCTCAAGGCTAGCACTCTGCCACTTGAGCCACAGCGCCGCTTCTGGCCGTTTTCTGTATATGTGGTGCTGGGGAATCGAACCTAGGGCCTCGTGTATCCGAGGCAGGCACTCTTGCCACTAGGCTATATCCCCAGCCCGGATGGTGGTTTTGGTTGAATAAGAATATCTATATAGGGGCTGAGAATATGGCCTAGTGGCAAGAGTGGTTGCCTCCTATACATGAAGCCCTGGGTTCGATTCCCCAGCACCACATATACAGAAAACAGCCAGAAGCGGCGCTGTGGTTCAAGTGGCAGAGTGCTAGCCTTGAGCAAAAAGAAGCCAGGGACAGTGCTCAGGTCCTGAGTCCAAGGCCCAGGACTGGCAAAAAAAAAAAAAAAAGAAGAAGAATATCTATATACTTAATTTCACTAAACTATATACTTAAGAATGGTTAAATATGGCACAATTTATATTCTATGTATTTTACAATAGAAAAGCTTGAGGGAGCAAGAATAGATTGGTTACTATAGCAAACTTTGAGACTGGGTGGTTTATAAAGAACAGAGGTTTATTTCATTGTCTGGAGGCTGGTGCTGGCATTTGCTTGGCATCAAGAGAGAGTTTTCATGTTTCTATAACAAAGCCATTCTCTTATATACCCATCACTCCCAAGTGGATTAATCCATCACACAGGGGAGCCTCATAGCCTAGTAAGTTTCCAAAGGTTCCACCTCCAAATATCATTTATGAGTGAATTTAGGAATTAAGTTTCCAACAGGTAAAATTTGGGAGGAAATTTCAAGTCATAATATCTGTAGACACTTATGTATGACACTTTAGTCAAGCACTAAACCATCCTAGTAGAATTACAGTATAAGATAATATTCAGTTCTCATTATTTGGATTCTCAAAGCACACAGTGAGTAAAAGAGCGGCAAGGAGGCTATTATATCCTCAATCCTGTTGTGTGGCCAGAGCAGTCTAGTTTCTCTAAGGAATACAAAGAGAAACATATTTAGTAATGCTGCTCTTGTCCCAAGGCTGTGTGTGTGTGTGTGTGTGTGTGTGTGTGTGTGTGTGTAGCAGAATTAATAAATGATTACAAAATTCTTTGTAAATACAGAGCGCTATAGAAATGCAAAACATCAACAAAAACACTAATTAATTTTTCTAATCACTACCTCTTTTCTCTGTGTGCAGCTGTCTCTCAATATTCACTTGGGGACTTTAATCATCCCATGTCAATAAATAAATTAATATCCCTCTTTCTCAGATCCACTGAGAGGCTGTCTCTCCTCCCTCTCAGCTGCTGAGCCCCTTTCCCCATTTCCTATTCGCAGATGGCCAGCAGAGGTTGAACATTGGTAGGTTCTCAGAAGCTGCATCTGTATTAATGATCCTGAAGACTACTTGATCTTGGCTGTGTGGAATATTGTGATTGTGCTGAGAGGGAATGTTGTGGATCCAGAACTATAGTTATCTTGGGCTACCTTTAGCCCCATTCAGTAGCTATTTACTATTTACAGTCTTTGACCTTTAAGGTAAATTATTTTTTTAATTAATTAATTTATTTATTTTTGCCAGTCCTGGGCCTTGGACTTAGGGCCTGAGCACTGTCCATGGCTTCTCTTTGCTCAAGGCTAGCACTCTGCCACTTGAGCCACAGTGCCACTTCTGGCCACTTTTCTACGTATGTGGTGCTGGGGAATCGAACCCAGGGCTTCACGTATACGAAGCAAGCACTCTTGCCACTAGGCCATATTCCCAGCCCAGTCTTTGACCTTTAGATAAAACTCTTGGAATGTACAACTAAGCCTGATAAACCTCTAGCTTCTACCATCCTCAAAACTAAGAATGTGATAGTATCTAAATCCTATAGTAGAGATTTCCCTGCCTTTTTTAACAGCCTCCCTACTTGAAGACCCCATCTATGTATTTGTAACACATTGCCTCCAGACTTCCCATGGCGACAGTTTTTTATGGTGCTAAGGTTAAGCAGGTACATCAAGCTGGAGCTGAGTATCTCCTTCCTAGCCACTGGCTGTTGGAAAATCATTGAAGTAGATGAAGTGTGAAAAAAACTGTCCTTTTTGTGAGGAATAACAGATACTGTGTCTCATCATCTAAGGCCACAAATCAGAAGCTGCACACTTCTCAGTCTCTCTAAAGAAGATGATGTTGGTCAGCACACTGTCAGAAAGCCTTGAACAAAAAAGGTAAGAAACTTAGAACCAAAGATTAAGTGTCTTTTTTACTCAATGTATCAATGACATAAACATCAAAATCCCAACATCATTCTTCAATGAGATAGAGAAAGCAATCAAAAAATTCATATGGAATCACAAAAGACTTGGAATAGCAAAAACAATCCTTAGCAGGGAAAGTGGTTCTGGAGGTATAACAATACCATAATTCATACTTCAAAATTTGTAGAGCTAGAGTAATGAAAACTGCTACGGGCACAAAAACAAGCCTGAGGACCAATGGAACAGAAATAAAGACCCAGAAATAAAGCCACAGGCCTCTAGCTATTTAATATTCAATAAGAGCACTAAAACCAGAGGATAGAGGAAAGCCTTTTCAACAAATGATGCTGTGAAAAATGGATATCCACATGTAGAAAAGGGAAAGTAGATCCTCACATATCACCTTGCAACAGCATCAATTCAAAATGGATCAAAGACCTCAATGTAAAACCTGGAACCACAAAACTAATACAGGAAAGAGTAGGAGAGACATTAGGACTCCGTGGCACAGATAGAAAATTTCTGAGTAAAGATCTAGAAGCACAACAAATAAAAGAACAACTTGATAAGTAGAATTGCATCAAACTTGTTTATGCATGGTAAAGAAATTGCCAACAAACTAAAAAGACAACCTGCAGGTGGGGAATGTGGCCTAGCATGTATGAAGCCCTGGGTTCAATCTTCAGTACCACACAAGCAGAAAAGCCACAAATGGCACCCTGGCTCAACTGGTACAGAGCTATCTTTGAGCAAAAGAAGCTCAGGGACAGTGCCCAGGCCCTGAGTTTAAGCCCCAGGACTGGCAAAAAAAAAAAAAAAAAAGACAGTCTACAAAATGGGAGATTTTTTTTTTTGCCAGCTATACATCAGATAAATGTCTAATATCCAGAACATACAGACGGCTTAAAAATATTAAACCCACTGTGAGACTCTTCTTTTTTCTTTATTATTACAAAGATGATGTACAGAGGGGTTACAGTCATATAAGTGAGGTAATGAATACATTTCTTTTTGGACAATGTCACCTCTTCCTTTGCTCTCTCCCAGTTTTTCCCTTCCATCCCCACCCACAAGTTGTATAGTTCATTTTCAATATAGTGTCTAGTACCACTGCTGCATTTTTTAACTCTTTGTCTCTCCATCTTCTGTGAGACTCTTATCTCCAACTAACCACCAAAAAAGCCAGAGTGGAGCTGTGGCTCAAGTGGAAAAGCACCAGCCTTGAGCACAAAAGCTCAGGGACGGTGTCCAAGTGCTGAGCTCAAGTCCCAGAATCACCCCCCTCCTCAAAAAAAAGTCTCTTTAAGGTAACAACTGATCAGACTTCAAGAAAGAAAAAGTATCATGATAGATCCTCCAGGGTAATGTTCTTTTAGTTTTTGTTGTCAGGAATGATCACTTATATTTGGCTTTGAATAAACTATGTTCTTATTTCCTTAAAGTGGAGTTGTTTTATGTTATTAATATTGATAGTAACAGGGTAAAAAAGAGGTCTGCCTGAATCTGGGCCTTTCAAATCCCTAACTTACCAACAGAATTGGACACAAAGTCCTGGAGAAGTATGGAGAGCCTTTAAAATAGAACTCCCTGTTTTCCCCTACACAGGAAGGGAACTTTCCTCCCTCAGTAGCTCCCAAGATCTAGTAATGCTCAGGTAACTATGGTGAAATACCAGTTTTATGAATCATAAGGAAAAACTTCTGAGATCCTAAATTTAACTATAAAGGAAGGCAGATGGAAGGAAGATGGTTGATCAGTAACAAGCTACAGGATGAAAAGGACTTCAGATGGGTTAGTACTCTTCTTGCATGCACATCGAAACCCTAACACAAATCCTATTACTGACACCTAGGTGCCATGAGTCTGCTCACAGCCCCAACTAATCCAAGAGGCATCAACTGCTCCTCCATAGGGACCAGCTTTCTGTCCCTAATTTTTCCCTACTACATGTAATCCTGCTTTTCATAAATATGAATGAATATATAACCAATGTACTTCAATGTAAACAACTTACACTAGGAAAATTAAAATTAGAAAGTCAAATTAGAAAGACAAACCAAGTACTAGTTTTTGGAAAACACCACTTAAGGAGGATGGTATTTACAAATCTGTATGTTCTTCCACAAATGAAACTTACTTTTGGACCAAAAAAAAATTGGAATTATTTCATTTGAGGTCAAAAGATTAGGCTAATCTAAAATGTGCAAAAACTGCTCGTCAAGGAACTTCTTTGTATGGAGGAGATTTTCCTACCTTCTATTGAAGGCTCTTAAATGTTAAGAATGCTGACCCTATGATTTGTGGCTGCTCACTACAAATCTTGCTGCTTTGGAGGTGAGTTTCACTTTAAACATTACTGACTTATTCTAGAAATCCTCCTCAATGGCCTATTTGCAGACATCCTGCCATCAGAATTCAAACAGCCCCAACTCAACAAGAACAAGCAGATCCCCGCTCCCCTCCCTACCTATCCCACTCTCAGTGTGCTTGCTTCAAACTGTGTCACAGGGGATATACATATCTCACACCCTCGCAGTGAGACAGCTAAACTCATCTGTGATTTTTTTAAGCACAAACCATGCAGGAAAGCACAGATGCATTGGCAGGCTACAGAAGGGTCCCCTGAGAAATTTGGAGCAAGTTCAGCTTGCCAATCAAAATCTACCTTCCAGGTGGTAACAAGTATCAGTATTAATTTTAATACCCCCCACTCCCCACCAAAAATACCCCTAGGAAAATTGAAGTAAAGAGCAACTCTTTAGAACACTGAGTATGTACCAGATGAATACCTTTTCAGTATACATAGAAGCATTAACTCAAATTTCTTTAGTGGGAAGCCATTAATGGCTGAATTCTAAAAATAAACCAACAAAACAACCAAGCAACAGCTCATTCACATCCTGGGTGCAGCATATTCTGATTCTGCTAGAAGGTGAGCAAGGCTGAGACAGGAAGATGCTTGAGCCTGAGTGTTCGAGGCCAGCCTGGGCAACTGAGAGAGAGCCTGGCTCAACAACAAGCCAACAACAAATTCCAAACCCAAACAAAAAAGGCCAGGGTTAGGTCAGAGAAAAGCAAAGGGATGGAGTATGAAAATGGATCTGTTTCCTCTGAAATCCAGCTTCATGGCAGGATGAAGCAGCCATGGGTAGAAGGAATAGAGCTAGTGGCCACATCAGACTAATACTCTAAGGCCCTCCCTCCTTGAAGAAGATGCTTAGGAGGAGAGATAGCCAGAATGCTATTCCCAACTGAAACCTGTATGTTTTATCCTCTTTCCTTGCTTATTAAGGATTTGCTCCTTGTAGAAGACCATTTCAAGTATTAAAAACATACATTTTAGGGCTTGAAAAGAACACCATATATAGTTGAAAGCATTAGTCTGTACTATCTTGATAAAATTCTTCTAAGCTTAAGGGGAATACACAATTTACATAACTGCTGGAAGAAATCCTGTAAACTTAAAAATATAGGTTGAGAGAGATTAACTGAGAGATTGAAAGAGAAAAGAGGCTTTGGGTTTTTTCCCCCCTTCCTGGAGCCACTAAATTGAGATGACATGATCCAGAGATTATCTTACTCTCCCATCTTGGCAAAATTTAGTAGGAGTGAAAGGGACTGTAGAAAAAGTTAGAAAGAAATGACTTTTGAAAATGTACTTGAATTCAGTTCTGGCCCCCGGATGTCCCTGCTTCCTATTATCTAAACCAATTAATTCCTTTCCCCTTTTCACTTCTATGGCTGACAAAATATTTCATTACATTAATTACAATGAAATAATAAATAAATTATTATCTGCTCTGATTCCCTGCATGTTACTCAGCCACAAATATCTCTCCTCTCCTCTCATCTTCTCTCCTCCCCTCCCCTCCCCTCCTCTTCTCTACTTTCTCTTGCCCTGGGGCTTGAATTTAGGGCCTGAGTGTTGTCCTTAGGCTTCTTTTGCTCAAGGCTAGGGCTGTACTACTTGAGCCACAGCTTCACTTCTGGCTTTTCTCGGGTGAGGCAGTGTAGTTTATTGGCGATAAGAGTTGCTTGGACTTTCCTGCTCAGGCTGGCTTCAAACTGCAATCCTCAGATCTCAGCCTCTTGAGCAGCTAAGATTATAGGCATGGGCCACCAGTTCCCAGCAGTCATTCTTGTAAGGTTCAGCTAAAAGGAGACTGCCACATGGTTCAGGCAGAAGAGAGTTTATTGGGGGGAGAGCAAACTGCCAGCCTGCACAAAATGGAGGCATGCAGGGAGTGCAAGGGATTCAGGGAAGGGAAAGGGAAGGATAGGGAGACAAGGGGCAAGAAAAAGTCTGCAAGGAGGCCAGGGGCAAAACAAGAGGTGGAACTAATAATAGAGACTGATATATAGGGAGGGAGTGGGGAGGAGGTGTGGCCACAGGGAAGACCTCAGACCCTGGGGGACTTCCCACTGCCCCCAGGTACACCAGTTACCTGGGTTTATGAATGCTGGGTAGAGGTTTCTAGGGAAGGGGGCCACACGTGCACCGAGGTAGAACAATGGAGAACCATAGGAAAAAGGCCATTTTCCTGGGTGGACTTAATTCTTTTGTCCCTTGTCATTTGTCACCCTGCTCCCCAAAAGTGTTTCTAAACTCTTCTCAAGTTACCACAAATTCTTTATTCATAATTAACATTTTTCCTGTGGTGACTTGTCTGTTCCTCCCTAATAAGGACACAAAAATTCCTAATTTACCTACCATCTAAAGAAGTAATCAGCTCTTTCTCCCTCCCCTCCTTCCAACATGGCAGCCTCCAGCTGCGCACAAATGTTAAATCTGTAGCGGGCGATGCTGAGAGAGAGCAAGTGTAAGGGCTGACCTGAAAACTGGAGTAACTGAATATAAGTTTTAGTGTTAAAATTATAACAGCTTCTAAGCCCTGGTGATGACTCCATGCTAGAGGGCTGCACCCCCACCCGTGAGACTAGTTTCTTATAATTTGACATTTAAAAATGTAGGGAGCACTTGTTCACCTCTATACCTGGCTAACAACCATAGTAACGGACAGTTAAAAAATGATCATAGTCATAGACTATAGAAATAACCATAATAGTAGTAGAAATGCCATGGTAACTGTCAGGTTGGTTTACTTATGATTGAGTACTGGATTGTTTTAGCCCACTCAAGCTTGCTTAGTGGTAATGGGAAAACATGGTCGCAATTGTTAAAATAAAGTTGTTACTAGGTCAGCCTGACCGCATATTCTGCTTCTGTAAACGGCTTGCTTAACCCATTTGTGACTTGCTCTACCCCCTGTACTAACCCCCTGCATCAGTGCTACGTGACCACCTGTTGTCAATTCCTGATATCGAGGCCAGTTCCCAATATCAAAGCCAAAATAGATAACTGAAAGGGTAGATAGCCAATAGAAATAGGACAAGACTTGCTTGCTAAATGTCATCCAATCAAGTACCTGCCAAGTTGGAAATACCCTGCCCCCATTGTAATCACAATAAAACCCTGCCTATCTGAGGGTCGGGACTCTCAATCCAGATCTGCTGTGCCAGTGATGGTTGGGAGTTTGGGAGTCCAGTCTCGAGCTTGCAATAAAGACTCTCGTGCATTTGCATCGGTATTGGCTCCTTGGTGGTTTTTGGGGACCGGAAATCTGGCATAACAGCTTGGGGGCTCGTCCAGGATCCCCCAAGACCCCAGGACACCCAAACTGGAGAGTCTGGCACCGATCGGTGAGTTTGTTTGTCTTGTCTTGTTTGTCTTGTCTGTTGTGGCGCCCAAATCAGTAATATTCTGTAAGGTTGGCATAAGACTTAAGTGGATGCGCAGGTGGGTCGTCAACTGGGGGTCTTGGAAGACATTCCAGGCCTCCATCTGAGTAAAGTTCCCTCCTCATTCTGTTCTTCTTCCTCTGGGTGGAAGGAATCTGTTTCATGAGGAATCTGCTTCCCTCCTCACTCTGTATAATTGGTAGGAACGAAGCGGGTTCCACCTGCGCAGTGGCGTAAGGCTGACGTTCCCCATTCTGTTCTTCCTCCTCTGGGTGGAAGTAATCTGTTTCGTGAGGAATCTGCATTGTGTCTTTTTGTGTGTCCAATGTTCCCCATTCTGTTCTTCCTCCTCTGGGAGGAAGGAATCTGTTTCATGGGGAATCTTCTTTGTGTCTTTTTGTGTGTCTCTTTGGTGTTTGTTTTTGGCTGTTTGTATTTACTTTTCTGAAACTCATGATAAGATGGGACAGACTCAGACAACTCCTCTTTCTCTTCTGACGGACAGACTCAGACAACTCCTCCTTCTCTTCTGACAGACAATTTTAAGGATGTGAAAAGTCGGGCACTTGACTTGAATATAGAATTAAAAAGGGGAAACTAAACACCTTTTGTTCTACATCCTGGTCTGGCAGGATTTGGTGGAACCCCCCCCCCCTTCCTGGTTAAGGCCCTTTCTACCCCCTCAGGAACAGCTTCCAAGGAAGACATGGGATATGCGGCCTCTGCCGGTATAGAGTTCCAAACAGCCTCCCCAGATCCCCCAAAATCTGGAGGACCAAGGGGAAGAGGAATCAGCTTCAAGTAACTATTTTTTTTTCCAACTGAAGGTATTTAAAGGTCAATTGATCTGTAAAATGCTCTAGTCAAAATTGGACTGAGACTAGAGTCAAGTACTGGGTGGGCTGAGTCCTACCTAGCCCAGGAACCCCCCTTCCAGCTATCTTCAGCAGAAAAGTATTTAGTGTGCTAAACTCTGGTAAATGAGGCTGGAAAATGCTAAAGTCATTTGTTAAAAGGTTTGTCTTAAATCTTGGATGGTTATTGCAAGAGTAAGATTGGCATAAATATCTCTTGCCACTGAAAAATGTATGGCCGGTATTTATTTTGCACGCTTTAAGATCTTTTACCTGTGTATGTGTGTGCATGTGTGAGTGTGAACATGTTCAAGATTAAAACTATCAGTATAATGGAAAAATGGGTCAATTTAAGTTTAAACTCAAAGGTCATCAGATTTGGGCCTTACCAAATGTTTTAAAGAATTAGTGCATAGTTTAAAAACAAAAACATAGTTAAAAGATATCTAAGGATTCTTTAATTTGCAGTTTTAAAAATCTGGCATCTTAATGCATAAGGGTATTTGCACTGTAATCAAGTTATTTTGTTTAGGAAAAGACATTGGAAATGTGAAATTTATTTTCCTCTACAGTTAAAATCCAGGGCTAAATGTCAGAAATTTGGATATTAATGTTTATCACTGTTAAAAAAATTGCTTGGGTTTCTCAGTTAAAGATGGAAAAAAAAGGACAGAAAAACTTAGGCGTGAGGGGTGATCTGGCAAAGGTGCAGCTTAGCCAGTCCATGTGGTGGGACAGGCCTTGGGGGGAGTCCACACATGGTCAAAAAAAACCAGTAAGCTGAGACAGAAGCAATTCATCAAGCCCCAAGGAATAGGATAAGTAAATGGAGGCTTTTCTTTGTCCCGTATCTTTTCCTTACAGGTGGACATAAAAATCTGATGGTAAAAATAGGTGATGTGATGATGCTATTGAAATCTAAAAACTGCCCCTTGGGAGGTTTAAAAAAATTTTTTTTAAGTTTTCAAAAAAGAGAGTTAAAAGTTTATCTGTACAATGTAATTTGATTTCTAGGCTATGTTGCAATTTGGATGTATCTTTAAAAAAGGGACAAAGATGCTATGTCTAGATTCTTGTGTTTGTAATTCTGGTACTTGTAAATCTTACATTAAGGGAAAACTGTCATTTGAGTTCAGAGGTGTTCTAGGCAGTAACTCAGACTGCAGGAAAAAAAAAATAGCCCTTTTTAAATGAGCCACCCTGAGGCAATGGACTGTGACCAGTGCCTCTAGATTTCAGAGTTCTTCAAATACAATTGAAAGCTAAAGTGTAATTGGTAAAACAGAGGTTAATGTTAGACTTTAAAAAAAATCAGGAATGGGGCTGGGGATATAGCCTAGTGGCAAGAGTGCCTGCCTCGGATACACGAGGCCCTAGGTTCGATTCCCCAGCACCACATATACAGAAAACGGCCAGAAGCGGCGCTGTGGCTCAAGTGGCAGAGTGCTAGCCTTGAGCGGGAAGAAGCCAGGGACAGTGCTCAGGCCCTGAGTCCAAGGCCCAGGACTGGCCAAAAAAAAAAAAAAAAAAAAAAAATCAGGAATGGATTTCTAGATATGAAATTTAAAAAGTTGTCCTAAATGTTTGTTTTAAATTGGACAAAAATAATTAAGGCTGCCAAAATGATTTTTTAATTGCTATTCCAGTTTGCCTTGCAGGTTTTATAACAGTTTCCAGGTAGGACTATAGTAAAGGACAGATGATTCGTACAAGTTTATCAAATGTAACTTAATAAGATCCAGGTAAGATCATGCTTAAAAACTACTTCTGTGTGGACCATCTTGTTGCTTTAATTGGAGTAAAGTGGCCTTTTGTAAGACTCATTGATCTGAAAACTGCGGTTCAAAGCCAGCCTGGGCAGAGAAAGGTCCCTGTGAGAGTCTCCATCTCTAATCAGCCAGCATAGTGCTGGGAACAGAGTTATGTGGAGCTCAAAGTGGCAGAGTGCTAGCCTTGAACTGGAGAGCTGAGGGACAGCACTCGGGCCCTGAGTCCAAGTCCAGCAACGGATCAAAAGAAATGCCAAAGGTGCATTTCCCTCAGCATAAAAAAGTCATTCCTGGGACAAAAGTGATGGAGCATCCAGAGGCAGTAAGCCACTCCTTGAATGGCAGAGATGGTGTCAGATCCTAGAGTCATGTGTGCTTGGCCCTTAAAAAGTTAATCAGAGCCGGGAGGTCCTAGAAGAATAGTTCGTAAGCATGCCTTTCTAATACCCATGCCTGTCTACTGGGCAGGAACTTGCCAGTCATCTCTGATAGTGGGTAGTAAAGCTAAGATTGTCAAATGGGGGGATAGTTTAAAATCCCAACAATCTGCATCTGCTCAAAGCCCTAACTGGCAGTGAAAATTCTGAGTTGTCATATCTGTTAAGGAAAGGAAACTTGTGGACCTGAGATTTTTGTCCTTATTGAGACCTACCTGAGGCCTACAAAAGTAATTTAGGCATTGTTAGGTTATCAGAGATACGTTTCCCCAGCCAGTCAGGAAAATGCTTTTGCAAACTAAAATGTTAAAAGGCTACACTGATGTAGCCCCCAAAAGTCTGTAGAGTTGTTAAAAGTTAAATGTTGAATGTAATTTCCAGTTTGGAGTAAAGCTCCTAATAGACATCTAATCCCTCAGCCCCTTGGTAAAGTAGACTAAGGTTATAGGTTCCTGGCTAGGTAAGGTCAACGCCCCTCAGCCAGCCTGAAGAAGTTACAGAAGATGAATGATCTTTGCCCAACAGATCCCTTTAAAAGATGAGGCAGGATAAAGTAGGGAGCCCCCTTCTCCCCCTGCTGTACTCCCACTTTGACCCTCCCTTCTCCAAGAAGCCTCAGGCACTAGATGTCCTCTTCCCCAGTGAATTCGTTGGCAGGTAGGGAGTGGCTAAAGGTTTATCACCAGGCTCTTTTGGGGCATCTTCAGGCCACCAGAAAGTGTCCAATCAATTTGTCTAAGGTGCTAGCTTTTGTAGACACTTTTCAGGATGGACGGAAGCTTTCCCAACCAAGTGGGAAACAGCACAGACAGTAGTGAAGAAGCTGCTAGAGGAGATAATTCCCAGGTTTGGACTCCCGGTAGCCATAGTCTCAGACAATAGCCCCTCTTTTTCATCACTCAGGTAATGCAGCTATTAGGTAAATCATTGGGGATTAATTGGAAATTACATTGTGCCTATCACCCCCAAAGTTCAGGTCAGGTAGAGAGGAAAAGAGACCTTAACCAAATTAGCCCTTGAGACTGGCAAAAACTAGATGGCCCTCCTACACCATAGTTTAAGGGCATCATACCTTATGAATGTTTGGGAGGCCTCCTCCCTTATGCCCTAAGCTTGGTTTTGACGCAATAGCTAAATTGTCTAACCAACATTTGCTAAAAGGGAACCAGGAAAATATTAGGGGACTTCACTAGTCAGGCCTTAGGATAAACTTCTTTAACCAGTCTATGGCCATCAGTAATCACTATTGGGAGAGGTGGCCTACCTGTTGGGCCTATAATTTGTACTAGGTATACCAAGAATGCACTCTTGGCAACATTGAGATTCCACCTCACTGTAGTCAGAAGGGTCATTATCAAGAAAACAATAACAGATGGCGGTGGGGATGTGGCCAAAAGGGATTGCTACTACACTGTTGATGGGGATGTAAACTTGTTCAACCACTCTGGAAAGCAGTGTGGAGGTTCCTCAAAAGACTACACATAAAGCTTCCCTATGACCCAGCTATCCCACTCCTGGGTATTTATCCAAAGGACCATAAACCAGGCCACACTAAAGCCACCAGCACAACCATGTTTATTACAGCATTGTTTACCATCACTAAGGTATGAAATCAACCCAGATGCCCCTCAATGGACAAATGGATCAAGAAAGTGTGGCATATATACACAATGAGTTTCTATGCTTCCATTAGAAAAAAATGACATTGCTCCATTTGTAAGGGATTGGAAAGGCTTGGAAAAATTATACTGAATGAAGTAAGCCAGACTCAAAGAAACATAGACTGTATGGTTTCCCTTATTTGTAATAATTAGAATGAACCTTTAAATCTACAAGTAAACCCAATTGATAGTAAAAGACAAATAATTACACTTGGACATGAGTCTAAACATGCACACAGTGTGATCCAAGGAGGATATTCTTAGGTGAGAACCATGAAGCCCAATAACTATGTGCATATGACCATATAAAATTATGCTTATCGAAATGAGCTCCAAGAAATGGAAATGAGGTTTTTTTTTATTGTACTGTTTGTGGTTCTTTTTTTCCTTTGGTTTATTTCCTTTTGTCACTGTATTTGATTTCTGTACCCATTGTCTTGTATATAAGTCTATCTGATTTGAGGAGGAGAAGGGAAGCATAGAAATGGTGGGACAAAGGGGGAACCAATTCAGCAGTGACGTTCACTAGACCCTATGATGGAAATGAACTATACTATACAACTTGGGGAAAAGAAAAGATGAGAGGAGAAAAACTGGGAGAGAATGAGGGAGGGGGTGACACTTTTCGAAAGGAAATGTACTAATTACCCGACTTTTTAAAACTGTAACCCCTCTGTACATCACCTTTACAATAAATTTTTATGGAGAATGACTGGGAAAAAGCACAAAGGAAAAAAAAGAATACATTCTTGGTTTTCTTTTCAGTTTTATTTTACCTGAGCCATTTCTCAAGATTATGTTTCTGACAGGGATCTGGGTTGCTTCATCACACTGTAAAATCAACAAACCATCAAAATTCAGTATTCTATTACTACAGGCCAATGCATGTTCAACCATCTATTATTACTGACCTTGTACTCCTCCCTATAGGTTTTGGGAAACATGGAGAACTAATACAAAAAATGATGATATAGCTTATGTTATGGCAGTGCTGTGAGTAGTAAAGTCCTTTATCTCCAATTTGGAAGTCTATCTTCTGCCAGCATTCACAAAGCAGTAATGTGATGGCTCGTTAAATTACAAATAAAAATCCCAGATATTGCACAAATCTTTCCAGTCTACCATATGTTTTTCTGGGCATTGTTAATTTTGCAGGCACCCTAGGTGCATATATTTGATATTTGAACAACATGTTTCTTAATAAGATTTTGTGTGTGTGTGGTGTAAGTTTAATGTGTGTCTCAGTTAACCATCAAAGACTTTAGCTTAATTGGCTCCATCCTCACAGTTTCCTCTCGAAATTAAGGCTATGTCCATTCAAAAATGAATTGGTATATTAGAGTTCTCCAGAGATAAGCAAAAGAATGTATAGACCTATGAGAGAGGACTTACTAGGGCAATTTATTCACATGATTCTGAGGCTGAACAGCAAGTCCAACAAGAAGCTATCTGTAAGCTGCAAACCCTGGGATACCAGAGGCGTGACTTAGTCTCCATCTAAAAGTTGAGAATCAGGTAGGCTGATGCTGTCATTCTTAGTCTGAGGCCCTAAGCTAAAGAACCTAGGTGTTTAATCCTGGAGTCCAGAAGTGAGGGAGCCTAGAATTCCAGTGTTTAAGGACAGGAAAGGAAGGAAGACTATAGAGAACCACTCTTGGTGATGATATGCACACTTGCCTTTTTTATTTTTATTTTTCTGTTTTGTTTCTGGGCCCTTGGCTGGTTGGAGATGGTGCTTATTCACACTGAGGATTGATTCCCACCCCTACCCCCCCAAACAAGTAGTCCATAAGACTCATACTGATCTTTTCTACTGCTATATCTAAACTTATCTTGTGAACTCTGATAACCACCAAGTCGAACACTTTCCACATGGCCAGTTCTGCAGTATATTATTAGAAAAACTTTGAACTAAAGCTATTACACTATATATTAAGTCTTTACCAAGAAATGTTATAAGTAAACTCTGAAAAGACAGTTTTGAGGCCTATTGATTGGAGGCCACGTTGACTTTGTTTCTAGCTGCCAGACCACAGGCAAACTTAATCTTTTTTATTTTTTGTTGGTTCATGGGGCTTGAACTCTGGTCCTGGGCACTGTCCCTGAATACTTCAGCTCAAGGCTAGTGCTCTATCACTTGAGCCACAGCGCCACTTCCAATCTCTCTCTCTTTTTTTTTTTTTAATGTTGCTGACAGTTGAGCCCAGGGCTTTGCATGTGTCAAGCACATGTTTTTGTTTTGTTTTGTTTTTGCCAGTCCTGGGGCTTGAACTCAGGGCCTGAGCACTGTCCCTGGCTTCTTTTTGCTCAGGGCTACCACTCTATCACTTGAGCCACAATGCCACTTCCAGCTTTTTCTATATATGTGGTGCTGAGGAATTGAACCCAAGGCTTCATGTATACAAGGAGAGCACTTTACCACTAGGCCATATTCCCAGCCCTCACGCACGTTTTAGCACTAAACTATACCCTAGCCTGTTAAACTCTGTAAAACAAGTATAGTGGTATTCTTTTCAAAATTATATGAATAATAATACTACATAAATATTGCCACAACCACCCCTTTTTTGTGCTAACTATGGTCCATTATATGGCAGATAATAATTTTAAGATACTTGTTTACTGCTAACTGTAAAATTACTGACCTCAAAAGTGAATATCATTACAGAAACTTTTGCTCAGACCATATAGCCTTATCAAGTTTAGTTCTACTTTTAAACTTTAAGAAAAAATGGTCTTGGGCTGGATGTATAACTAAGGGGTAACATACATTTAACACACGTGTGAGGCTGTGGGAAAAAACAATTTTTTCTGTCAAACTAAAATGTAAGCAGTCATCATTCTGAACTGATATTTCTGGATACTGATATTTCCTGAAATTATTTGCTCCTTGACTTCAATTGTAAATATTACCTGTGTTGTTTGTAACCAGCCAGCTCTGTCCAGGGTATGGGTCCTTACTAATGGAGTTAAAGAATAGAAAAAGTTCCTCCCTTGAATGGGAACTTTCCGCTGACTTTACCAACCTCTTCCAACTATAACCATTAGCAGCCCATTCCCAGTCTTGTTCTCAGCCAGCCATGATGAGAGGAATGTGTGCCTTTGCCTCCAACCTTTGCCCCCCCAACCAGTGGGAGCCTTTCACTGACCATTAGAGTGCTTCTAAATTCCTTGTATTGCCCCATCATCCTGGTAACCAACTGTAAAGAAAATATGAGTCACTGATATGGGCACTGATAGCTCATACCTGTAATCCTAGCTACTCAGGAGGATGGGATGTGAGGATCATAGTTGAAAGCTAGTCCAGGCAGGAAAGTCTGTGAGATTCTTATCTTCAATTAGCCACATGAAAATCTTGAAGTGGAGCTGTACCTCAAGTGGTAAAGCATTATCCTTGAGTGGATAAAGCTCAAGGACAGTGCCCAGGCCCCTGAGTTCAGCCCTAGGACTGGCACCAATAAACAAACAAACAAACGAGTCTTGGACTGCTTAGCCACAAGGAGAAAGGATTAGGATGAAAATCCTTGGGTTAGGATAAAAATCAAGCAGACCACTCCGCCCAGTGTGCCTGCCTAGCTCTAGGTAGAGTAATGCCAGTGCACTCTTCTGTATAGAAGAAAAATGCCTTTATGAAATCTCCTATATCTCTTGTGTATATATTCATTTTCTGACACTAGAGGGTTGTGTTTCCAACAAGTCCCTGTGTTTGATCTGCAGCACTGAAAAAATAAAAAGGAAAAGAGATCATTGGGCTCGGTACAGCTCAGTTGTTAGAGTACTTGCTGAATAGTTTCTTGGAGAGAAGAGTCTCATGGACTTTTCTGCTTGGGCTGGCTTCAAACCTTGATCCTCAGATCGCAGCCTAAGTAGCTAGGATTATAGGCAGGAGCCATCAGTTCCCAGCACATCAGTACATTCTTAACATCCAATGTGCCTTTACTATAGAAGGTAGGCCAAAACATAATAGGTGTGCCTTTAAACCAAGACTCAGGCTATTTAGTTGATAAATATATGACTTAGCAAGTTGGCTTATTATGTGTTCCTAAATAGCAGTTAGAAGAAAGATGTTGCTAAGCAGAGATTTTTTTAAATAGCCAATCTGTTAATTCATTGAAACTATTTTGCAACAATGTATTGACAGTTCCAATAACTGGAGCTGTTCATAAAGCCATAGTTAAGTAACAAGATTCACAAGTCATTTTCAGTCTTTTAAAGTTCTTAATTAGTTGCTCTTAGTGTATTTTCCTTTGTATGAGTTCCTAGGCATAGAGCTATGTTTTCTGTCCCTTTGGGTTCTGCAGAATTTATCCCTCTGCATTTTATTTTTCCAATTGAAATTTGAGACCTGACCCAAAATTTTAATGTAAGAAAAAAATCCTTTGTTACTAGCTTGTTTGAATCCAGCAAGAATTGACATAAAATAAGTATCAAGGCTACTACTATTACAGTCCCCAACTTAACTTTAAAGTTTTCCTTCTCACAATTGTTGGGGTTCTGGACACCCCCTTTCTCCCCCCACGGGGAGAATGGTAACCACAAACTCTATGAAAGAGCACTCAGCCTGGCCCTCCGCCAGCGGAAGGCCAAAGGCGTGCTCACATGGGCAAACGCTAAGTTGAGGACGGGTTGCTGAAGCTTCCCCTCCCCCCAGTCCCCCCCACATGTTACCGAGGGCGGAGGCGAAAAGGAAGGCATCAGGGACACGCTGCGGTGGTGAAAAGCGTCTCAAAGACTTTAATATGGAAGGGAACTTTTATAGAAGTAATGGCAGGAAAGAAAGGGGGCTGGCCAAAGGGTCAGTCATAGGCTAGGGGTCACGTTCATCAAGTGACATCACGAAACTTCCCTTTGTGGGCGGGACAACCCCATCATGGTGGCACGCACGTGTTCACCTCCCAAGGGGTGGAGGCCAGAAGGTGGGAGGGACTTCTATTGTCCCAAGGCTGGTGGAAGGGCAGTCTTTCCCAGGCCATAATGATCCCCAACAACAATGAAGATGATGATTTTGTTTAGTTAGCTATCTATAGTAGTTGGCAGCTTGAATAACAAATAACAAGCCAGTGACCCTACCAGTCTAATTTGTTTCTACTGTAGCATTTGGAAAGAATGATAGAGAAAGGACAGATATGAATAAAAAGCTACATTGAATGCACAGAGGAAAGGATAGATATTGTTATGTGCATGGTTCCAAAAAGAAGATAAAATTACAATAGAACACAGTTTCTCAAACTTGTCCATGTATTAGAATCACACAGGCTGGGAATATGTTCTAGTGGTAAAGTGCTCGCCTCGTGAAGCTTGTTAAGAATAACAAAATTAGCTTGGTGCCAGTGGCTCACGCCTGTAATCCTAGCTAGGAGACAGCTGAGATTTGAGGATTGCAGTTTGAAGCTAGCTCGGGCAGGAAAGTCTATAAGATTCTTATCTCCAATTAATGACCAAAATATGGAGGTAGAGGTGTGGCTTAAGTGGAGCAGCACCAGCCTAGAGTATAAAAGCTCAGGGCCAGTCCCTAGCCCCTGAATTCAAGCCCAGGATGGCTACAATTAAAACAAAACCAGAGATACTATATCAGTCCCCAAATAGAGTATCATCAGAGCAAAGCCACAATATTTGTATTTTTGCAGACTGTCTAAGATCGTGAGGGGCAAATAGCCCAGCATTTGTTGTGATAGGTAATGTGGGAGAACAAACTCCGGATGTGCACAGAAACTGTGAAAGGGGGGAAAACTGTACTGAAGAAGAAGCTGGGATTATGCCCACATGTAGAAGGGACTTTCCACCCTGCGTGAAAAGTTGGGGGTAGGCATAGCAGGGCAAAGGGAGAGACTATACTACTTCCTTACCTAAACTACAATTCCTTTCACATCCAAGAAATCCAGTTATTTCCTTGTTCTTATTGATGCCATTGGGGGTGGCAGGGGAAAGGGGGGGAAGATGGGCTGTTTGTGTCAGATGATTGTGGGGCACACCTGGAAGTCAACTAGCTGGCCCCGCCTGTTTCTCAGTCTTGGGGCCACATGTGGCTAAGATGGTGGCGCCTAACAACAATGCACAGCTGCTACTAGTGTCCTTGGTTATAACCCGGAGGCGGTTCTGTGGGCTGTGATGCCCCGGCTCTTCTGCTCTTGATGGGCAGCTCATGCCTCCCCCTTACAGTTCCTAGATAGGTGCACACCCCTCCCCTTCCTGTCGATCTTAGACCTGATTGGCTCCTGTGCCTTATATTAGTGGCACGTACTTCCCCAGTAAACGAGATCTTGCACTGACTTGACTCCCAGGCCGTCTGATTGTCCTCCGGTGAGGGAGGGCTGGGTGCGGGCGGCCTGCCAACCCTTCTCCTTTCTTGGCTCGTCTGGTCAGAGCGTGCTTTCCCCGTCTCTCCTGCAGGTTGGGGGAGTGCGGGGGGCCTAAAAACCCCAACAGATGATGTCCACAGACATGTTCCATCATCACCCACATTTCCTAGATTCAGAAAGCACTTCCTAACATAGACCCCACATCCCACTTGAATTTGAGCCTGCAGAGATAGGGCAGCCTCAGAGAGAAGTTCCATCATAGAGATCATGACTTAAACTCTAACCTGAGTGTAGGAGGAAGGAGTTTAAATCTCAGAACCAAGTCCTGTTTGGGGCCTTAGTCCAGGCTGCATGTACAAAAATAGGAAAAGGAAGCAAGGAAACATTGGCCTTTAAAACAAGGGAGAGATGTTCCCTGCTCCTGGCTCTGATCCCCAGCATTCGGGGGGTTCTCATAACCTTGCAAGGATGTCTCAGGCTGAGTTAAACAATGCTGCTGACACAGCCAGCTGATGGTGAGGTGCTGTTTTATCTGCAGCCACTTCACACAAGCCACCGTGGGCGATACACACACAGTGCAGCGGGAGGGGGGGGATTTTGGACCTCAGAGTCAAGGCCAAGTGGGATGCCTGCAATCAGCTGAAAGGGGTGGCCAAGGAAAATGCCACAAAAGCTTACGTCACTAAAGTAGAAGAGCTAGAGAAGAAATATGGCACTTAAGAGATTGGACTTGGTTGCCAGCCACATATTGAGCCTAAAGTGACGTCATGCCTTGTGTTTGCTAATATTGTGGGTGATGTACCTTTAGCACATTAAGGAAAGAATTGGTTGTTGGTTCTTCCTAAGTAGTTATTTATCTGAAATCAATGAAAAGTACATTAAAAAAAACACCAAAGAAATGTATTTATCTGAAATCAATGAAAAGTACATTAAAAAAAACACGAAAGAAATGCCAAAGTCTTATCTTCATTGGCATAAACATGAGATGAAATACATGAGATGTATTTCATCCTGAAAGTCTCAATCTTTGTAGGGTGAAGGGTTTGGATCCTGAGGGAACATGGGCACTGCTTGATCACCTCTGGGGAAACCAGAGGCATGATGTGCTGATCCCCAGGGGTGAAGGGTCCAGGAGGCCCATGTTAGCTACTTTGATGATAAGTACAGAACTAACATCCCAAGCTGAGACCTTGGAAAGGCGGAACTCAGTATCAGTAGCAGCAACCCTCCCCACCAACCCCCCAGCTCAGGACAGGCACTTGGGCCAGTGCTGGGGAGACATTCTAGGTGTGGGGGTTAGAAGAATCTGGAAATCCCCACATCCCTTCAGCCCCAGGCTTGCCCGCTCCTGCCTGCTGGGGTTCCAGGGCAGCACATGCAGCCCAGCTTGGCAGACAGGAACCAGGAGGGGTTTGGCGGGAAATTCAGCTCAGCGGCCAGGCTAGTCCTGAAACCAAATTTGGGGTGGTCTGTACAGCATAAGCCTGTATTTCCAACAAGGGTCAGAAGGCCTGGGTGCTTTGGGGCTCCTGGGTTCCCAGTAGAGAATTGAGCCTTCCAGGAAGATGTCCTAAGTGGCCTAGCTCATGCCCCAAGTCCCATGAACAGAAACAAGACAGAGAAGCCAATGGAGCACCCCCAAGGTCCAGTCTGCTCCTACTGAGAAATCAGTGGGTGCAGCCTCCTCCTTAGCTGGTCCTCCTTCCCTAGGCAATAAGCTTTGCCTGCCCTCCAGACCACAAGGCTCTGCCTCAGTACAGGGCCACCAACCCCACTGCGCTCAGCACTGCCCTCCAGAGGCTAAATAAACACAGTTGACCAGGAGAATTCTTTTGTAATATACAGTAAAGATAGAGGGCCTCAAGCCAGAGATTTTAGATCCAAGCCATTACGCCAGGACTTCTACATGTCAAGCCCAGTCATTCACCCCTATAGTCAAATGAACAGACACGAAAGACAGAGATTTTCCATGGCACCCATAGTAGACTTCAGCCATCTGCCAGATTACAGACGTTTCCCTTGAATTTAGTAGGGTGAATGGGAACGGGGTGAGAGCTACGTCACAGGTGCATTCGGCAGTAGAGACAATCTGATAATAACTTGTCTCAGGATTAGTCACGAGGAGCTTTGTTACAGGAAGGGGTATTGACACCTGGCAGGTTGTTCAGCACTTGGATTGTAAGCCAGTTCTATCATAACTGCAGGGAGAATGGCTCAAGGCAAAGGCTGTAGATGCAAAACAGAGATTGGGCTGCCAAGTTTTTATCCTGCTCCAAGTTAATTCATGAGCCTAAGTAAGTAGTCACAGCTCTTCAGCAAAAAGCTGCTTTCAAGCTTTTCAGACTATGACTTCAAAAGAGATGGAAGTTGAACATAGTTGCACATGCTTGTAATGCCAATACAGGGGAAGCAGAAGCAGAAGGATCTTGAGTTCAAGAGTATCCATGGCTGACCTAAGACTATACCTCACAAACAAGAGAGCCAAAGAGAAAGGCTCTGGGCATGGTGGCCCACACTGTAATCCCTCCACTCAGGAGGCTGAGGATGGAGGATAAGAACTGGTGCAATGCAGGTTAAGATTTTGTTATGGACCGAGTTGGACACTGCTTGATTTAGGATTATGATTGAGATTGGCCAATATATTGCGTTAGAGGTAAGTTTTAAACTGAGATAGTTTGGAAAGGGAATTAGGTAAGCAGCTACTGCGGCAGGAAAGACTTTGTTGTCCACCTTTGGGAGGCCCTCTTCCCTTGACAGGCTCCAGTGTTCTTACAATTATCCCACTGTGGCAAGTAGGTATCTATGGCCTGGGGAGAGGGAACATAGGGATTTTTTTTTTAATGTCAAACTCACTTGGCTATGTAACCTATTTTGTTAATACCTGCCAGTTTTACCTTTTGGAGGTGTCTCGAGGATTTCCTTTGAAACATTCTCTGGGAGTAAGGTTGAATGTAGATTTATGGGAAGGACTATATGAGTATCATTGTGGGTAACACTAATTAAAGCCTGAATAGAGCTATGGGAAAGGTCATATTCTGTTTTAGAGCTTGCTTCTTGGGAGTCTTGAATTTCCTTCTTTATGATTCCCTGAGGGCAACCTGGTTAGGGCATGCCTGACTGGTTTGATCTCCCGAGTGTGCTGTGTACAGTCCTAAGAGTCAGAACTTTGCAGGGATGGAACCGTTGGTAAGTTGAGGGCGCTCAGAATGATGGATATAGGTGAAAGGTGGAGCTGCTGAAGAGGGCAGTGGAATCACATCCTGTTTGTGATTTAGATTTCAAACTCAAGGCCTTTTGCTTACTATGTAGATGCTGCCGATTGTGCCTCCAGTCCCCAAGTCGTTTTGACCAGGAGTTTGTACCTCTTTCTAAGATTGGCCTAAAAGTTAAGCCATGGAACAGAAATTACACCCAGTACTTAGAAGAGGTAAAGGCAAGCCAGGGAAGAAGTGAGCTACAGGCTTAATGGAGGAGAGGGATTTGAAGGATCGGTTTGGATTGCATTTGTGTGTATACAATGAGCTAGGTCAGTTATATGTGCAAAGCTGCTTTGTGTCTGTATGAATGGACATCCCTATGTTGCTCCAGCGTGTCTGAGGCAAGGGGTTCATGAGTCTATGTGGCTGTGTTTCCTGCACACGTTTGGGCCTCCTCTGAATTAGTAGTTGTGTGGCATAGTTGACTGTATACCTTTCACCACGCATATCTGCATGGCTGATTGTTTCCATGGCCAACTGACTCCGAGTGGAATTCTGCTCCAGCCTCTCACTTTGCCCCCCACCCCCACTTTCCCTGACACACCCCAGCTGCCAGCACTGTTTACCACAAAAAGGTTTCCCTTCCCAGTGTCTGGATTCCCGTGGGTCAGGCTGCCTGCCCAAGGCCCTGCCCCTGTGGCCTGTGGAGCAGGCTTGACCTTGGAAGCGATACACTGTGGAAATCCCCCAGTGTGTGCCTTGTCTGGCTGTGCACCATGAGAAGATGTGGCAGAGGAGAAGGACGAGGCAGGAAAGGGGGCAGCTGGCAGAACTCACCCTTGCTTCTGGAAATGAGATCTGTCTCTGGTCCCTTCCCCAGGCCCCTTCTCCACATGTTGTTCTCATCCAGATTAAGTGTTCAGGGTCCTGGCCTCAAGTCTCTGGTCATGAGAATGGGCTCTCCTCCATAAACACAGAGGATGGATTACCCATACAATGATATCCATATTTAATATCACCATGGGAGCTTAAGTCATTAATCTAATGGACAATAAAGAATTTTCTCTATCTTCTGCTTTTAATACATCAGAGAGTACAGGTTAACTTGGGGGCAATTTTGGTTACAGAACAAAGGAGACATTCCAAGAGGCAGTTAACAGGATATCAGAAGCAGTAAGATACACATACATAGGCACCCATCCTGCCTTTTGACAAGCTCAAACACTCAGACAGTAAAATGCTCAGTATTCTATGTCTTTGCTTCAGGCAATCACACACACACACACACACACACACACACACACACACACACACGAGCAGTGTCCCTCTGGCATTGGGCAGTTGCCATGCACATTGTCCACTCATATTTCCTGTACCCCTTCATAGCCCCCTTGGGCTCTAGGTTTCCCACAAGTCTCTATGACATAGCCCTGAACACAAATGATGTGGAAACACTGTTCTCTTCTGTCTACTCAGGTACACCTGCCAGATATTTCTTCCAAAGAATTCTGAAGTACTTTTCTGGATGGCTCAAGGGAAGAACACTAGAAAATCAGAGCCATTCAGCATGACATGATGACATATAAACATACAAGCAAGCCTGAATTTATTCCCAGTCTCTCTCCTACATGTGGGCTTGTAAATTGTTGTCTGGGTGCCGTCATGAAGCTTTTGCTTCTTTAAGTGTTTCCTCCCTTGCATGTAGAGGAAGGTTAAGGTGGACTGGGCTATGGTTATGAGGTGGGTTGGGAAGGGGTCATTCTCCATCACCATCCTGTGTCACCATCCTTGGATCCTGCCTTCCCTTTGTTTTTGGCTCTACAAAGGACTCGAGACCCTGAAGTTTTCAATTCTAGCTTACGTCTCTGTTCCCATCACTTCACTGGGGGACTTTGGTCAGCAACATGAGCCCATGTTGGTATATGACAGATAGAAATCGGGGGGGGGGGGGCACGGGAAGGACGGGCTCCACCCTAAAGCAGGATGTGTGCACACTAACCCAGCTTCCCACTTGAGGCCACTGTGACCCTTCCTAGTCAATTCCCTTCATTTGCACCCCCCCCACCCCCACCCCCCACCCCCGTCTCCCAGCTGTCTGCCCAACTCCCAGCATTCAGAGGATGTGCCTGTCACATGACCTCCTTTGATCTTTAAAGATGCTTTAGGAAAACACCTGGATATTGTTGGCTCAGCAGGCCTGGGCCTCATGTCTCTCTTCTCTGGGGACCAACTAGGGCTGGATGTCCATCCTTTATGCACACAACTACCCTCAGAGGAGGGACCCACCCATGCTTCTTCCCATCTGGGCTTTCTGCAGCCTGCTGGTGGTGGACACATTGCACTGTACAGTGGGTTCCTATCAGATTAAGCAAGTCCTGACTGTATTTCCTGGCTTGATGGGATAGTGGTTGTTCCCAGATTTTCTTAAAAAACCAAGTCCATCCCTTGTCAGGGTCTCTAGCTCCCCCGCGCTCCCCCGACCCGTGGGAGAGATGGGGAAGGCACACCCCGGGCGGAGAAGCCAAGAAAGGAAAGGGTCAGCAGGCCGCCTGCACCCAGCCCTCTCTCACTGGAGGACAATCAGACGGCCTGAGAAAAATGTCAGCACAAGATCTCGTTTATTTGGGGAAGTACGTGCCACTAATATAAGGCATAGGAGCCAATCAGGTCCAAGATCGGCAGGAAGGGGAGGGATGTGCTGTCCATCAAGGGCGGAAGGGCTGGGGCATCACAGCCCACAGAACCGCCTCCGGGTTATAACCAAAGACACTTGTAGCAGCTGCACGTTGTTGTTAGGCGCCGCCATCTTAGCCACACATGGCCCCAAGACTGAGAAACAGGCAGGGCCAGTTAGTTGACTTCCAGGTGTGCCCTACAATCCCTCTCTCATATACCATTATTAGCTGATGAACATACTCTCTCAGGCTTTCTGTATTCGGAGGTTTCTCAGGGGCTCTCTCCTGATGCTCCAGATTTCCCAAAGTACCCGCTCCACACAATAATTAGCCACTTCAACCATTTTTTATGCCTTCTTGAGTCTCACACTGTTACCAACTCCCAAGGTCCTAATAGAAACCTTCCATGGTAAGTTCTAGAATCTTTTGACCTCAAGCCTTCTAGCTTTGGTTTTTCCCTCTCTCTTTCTAGCACAGTTTCATTGTCTTTGCTGACATTTATATGTGAAACCTTTCTTCTCCCTCAAAGTTTTCTTTAATGCTACCTTCCCTCCCACCCCCATCTAATGTCACCATTAGCAAAATGTCTGTACTTTTATCTAAGGTTAACCCTTTAAGTTGGATACTGAGCTTTTTGTGTCAGTTTTTACTCTGCCAAAATACTTGTAATGAGCAACATATAAAGGAAATGGTTTGTTTTGTTTCATGGTTTCAGAGATATCAGTTCATGGTTGGTGTAGTCTGTTTGCACTTGACTCAGTAAGGAAACAGTATATCATGGTCTGGAGTATGTGATCAAGCAAAGCTGCTCACCTCATGATGACCAGGAAGACAAAGAGAGAAGAAACCGGAAGGGGTTGGTGTCAATCTCTGTCTCTAGTGAAAGCTCCTGTGGCAGAACTTCCTTCTTCTAAGCTTTACAACTTTAGTGTACCAACTTCTTCCAACAGTACCAGAGCCTGTGGACTTTTCATTACACTTTCTCTTTGAAATATTCTCTTGACTTCTAGTATACTATTCTAGTTTTCTTGCCACTTCACAGACTACTTATTGACTCCTCCTTTATTTTCCATTTTTTTTTGTATTGGGGTTTGAGCCCAAGGCTTTAAACCTAGCAGACTATTTTCTAATTTTTATATATATACACACTTTTATATATAAACTTAAAAATATTGTATATTTTCTAATTTTTTAAAGTAGAAGTATCCCAAAGTTTAGTCCTTAGGTTATTCTTTAATTCCTACTCAGTCTCATAGTGATTTTTACCTGGCATCAGTTTCAATTCTATTATATATCTAATATAGTCAATATTCTTGCTGAAGATTATGTTTCTTTATTAGGAGTATGGTTTCATGATGAAACAGAATTAGTTATGATGCTGCCTCAGTAATTATAGTAGAGGGCATAAGTACTCTAGAGCGAGTTTTTCAGGCACAGACAAGAATTACTGATGGATTGAGTATGATGTGTTGGGTGGAAAACATGATGAATGTAAAAATAGGCTGCCATCAAGTGATATGAGAAATACTGTAATTGGGGCAGATTTGGTATGTGATTGAATGGGTTTGGAGCAAAGGTTAGTTTATTTTTGTGGTTGGAGCTATGTAGATACTGAGCTTGGAGATTGATTAGAGAGTTTGGGCTTAGGAGAGAGTCTAAGGCATGAGATAAAGAACTCCAAATGGAAAGGCCTTTGTCTTGTTAATTGATGAATACAAGATGCTTCAGCCAGCCATTTGAAATGTGGACTTTCTGAAATTCTTCTCTAGCACTTATTAAATGGATGCAATTTTTGTAGCCTAGAGTTTATATTCAGCTAATATTACTATAGGCTAGCCACTGTCCTAGACCCAGAGACACTATTTTAATCACTAAGGCAAGCGAAGGATAAAATAAGGAGTCAGTAAAAACAGGAGAGAAGTGGCCAAGTTATTAAAACTTACTGTTTTGATGTATGAGCTGAGCAAAAAAGTGAATGTATAATGGTACCATTGAGTGACACTGATAGGAGGGCACTGGAAAATTTGAATTAATTTGTATTGTCTTTGCAGCAAGATAGATTTTTTTCTCTTCTATTGGGAATCACCAATATATGAACAATTTTTTTAGGTGGGGGGTTGTGTGTATATAGTTGTCCTCTGTGCTTTCTAAAGAAACTGGGGGCTAGAAATGTTATATAACTTGTCAACAGAGCTAGGGTTTTAACCCTGATGATTATTTTCCACATTCTGTTGAAACTTGGACCTAAAAATCATTTTTTGGATTTTTGTAATATTTTCCTTGTTCAGTAATTTTTATTTTAATGTTTCCTACCCTTTGTTCATGTTTGTTATTTTCCCTAAAGTTTATACCCTGGCCTTGTCAGAAGTTTCCTTCCAAGGGGAAGAGAATAACTCAAATCTTTTACTTTATGATGAGCTATATAGTTCTGCCATGATTTCCTAAAGAAGTTAGGATTTCCAACCTTTCTACTATGGAGACCAATTTCTGCCCTAACCCAGGTAATTAGAGAAGACAAGATGTGTTATCCTCAAAAGTTCAAGGAATTGGATCCATATGAAGAGGTCCAATGTGCGTCCTAGGTTACTGAGGCTGCTTTTGGTGGTGGATCACACACTTAGTGGAGAGAGTGAGAGTGAGGTTGGGAGTACAGGCTACATCAAACAGATAGCAGGAAAGAGTTGTAGGCATGTCTTGGTACCACAAGCTGTTTGAGAAGCTTTCTGAACAGGCCTGTAGGAGACACTTCATTTAGCCTGTGAGGGAAAAATGTAGACACTACCTAATTTAGAGGCTTATATTTCTTAGCAGTTGCTTTCTATCTCGTTCTGCTTTAAAATAATTGAGAGAATTGGGCTGGGAATGTGGCTTAGTGATAGAGTGCTTGCCTTGCATGCCTGAAACCCTGGGTTTGATTCCTCAGTACCACATATATAGAAAAAGGTAAAAGTGGTACTGTGGCTCCAGTGGTACAGTGCTAGCCTTGAGCAAAAGAAGCTAGGGACAGTGCTTAGGCCCTTAGTCCAAGCCCCAGGACTGGCAAAAAGAGAGAGAGAGAGGACTGCACAGCATACTTTCATTAGTGATAGACACTTCCAAAAATCATAAGATAGGGCTGGGAATATAGCCTAGTGGCAAGAGTGCTTGACTCGTATACATGTAGCCCTGGGTTCGATTCCCCAGCACCACATATATAGAAAATGGCCAGAAGTGGCGCTGTGGCTCAAGTGGCAGAGTGCTAGCCTTGAGCAAAGAGAAGCCAGGGACAGTGCTCAGGCCCTGAGTCCAAGGCCCAGGACTGGCAAAAAAAAAAAAAAAAAAAAAAAAAATCGTAAGTTATACATTCCCAGAAAAAGAGACACAGGAAACAGAAGTTTGATCTAGTTATAGAGTCCTGTATGGCCTTAACTTTTCTATGTTTTAGGCAGGTGCTGGTGGCTCATGCCTATAATCCTAGGCTGAGAGCTGAAGATCACGTTTCAAATTCAGCCTGACAGGAAAGTCTGTCTCATCTTCAATTAAGTGGCCAAGAGCCAGAAGTGATATGTGGCTCAAGTAATAGAGCACCAGCCTTGAGCAAAACAAGCCAAGCAAGACTGATCTGGAGGTCAGGCACACACACACACACACACACACACACACACACACACACACACACACACATTTACTTTTTGTGACTAAGAAACAAGATCTTTTCCAAAATCCTTAAAATCCTTCTTTGGCAATCAAGGTAAAGAAAATCACCTTGATGCTCTCTGAAATGCAGTGAGTGTAATGAAGAGATAGATAACAGGAAGCAAGGCCTGGAGATGTCACATTTATGTGTACAGGTCTTGGTGGAGCAGAGTACTGTCATGCTCTAAGGGGAAGTTACCATTGTAGGTAGATCCTGTGAGGTAAAAGTTTTGGCTGAGTTCAGCTTCATTACTTGCCATGAAAGTAACTCAGAAACATGGAGCTGTGGCTCAAGTGGTAGAGCACCAGTCCTGAGTAGAAAAAGTCCTAAGTCCCCAGTACCAACACAAGAAAGTAGCTCAGAGGCATGGATAGTAGAAAAGAGCAGTGTAGAACCACTCCAGATATCGTGGTGTTGAAATAAGACACGGCAGAACTTAGCAGCCTTAGATATCTCTGGAAAGCTTCTAGTGCTTTGGTTCTTAAGAAACTTCAAGACTCAACTTCCCTTCATCAATGTAAGTGCAAAGTGGACCCAAGCTCAGAGCTGACTCACTCCCATCCCTCAAACACTTAGCCTTAGGTTGGCTTCGTGGTTCATTTGAGTGCCACCCAAACTGACTTTTGTCCTTTGTTGTGCTGGCTGCAATATGTCAGTTTTCAAACCAAGTACACAGACCTCTACCTTCCACCTTCTTCTGGTAGCTGGAAGTCCTCCTTCATTTTCTACTGTGATCATCATTCCAGAAGGCATCATTTCCTGCAGATCAGGCAGCGGATATAGAATCCACAGGGTTATGGCAGCCACTCAGGTGGACTCTCTAGTTATAACAGGGATCAGACAGATTCTGCCATTTAGCTTTTGACATTTGTCATACTAGCTATATGCTACTGATAAACATAAAAACCCATCAAAAAGTTTACAATGTGATACTAAAATGATCAGTTTCAATTGGGATTAATTTCCTTTCTTAGATGAGGCAGCTTAAAAGCTTTTTCTTCTCTTCCCCTCACAAAGTGCAGCAGAGAAAAGAACAGCCAGATGACTCTTTACATAGAGGTCTAGAGTATATTTGGAGTGCCATTCTGCCCCACCTACTTATTAATGGAAATGCCAATAGTAGTATACTTCAAGGGATGTAGAGGTTGGGGAGTCTAGAATTGCTTTGTTATTGCACAAGGATGTTTCTTGAGAGTGATGTTTCTGAGGTAAGGATTGGGACCTAGGGTACATTCCCTTGTTTGGTGGCAGAAGCCGAGGGCATTGGGGGGTGGCCTTGCACTGAGGCAGAGCCTTGTGGTCTGGAGCGCAGGCGAAGCTTATTGCCTGGGGAAGGGGAACCACTTAAGGAGGCTGCACCCACTGATTTCTCAGTAGGAGCAGACTGGACCTTGGGGTGTGCCATTGCCTTCTCTGTCTTGATTCTCTTCGTGGGACTTGGGGTGTGAGCCAGGCTGCTTAGGACATTTTGTGTTCTGGGTTTGGCCTCCTTGCCAGCTGTACAGGATGTGGATTCCAGGTGCCCTTTGCCTGTCATCTCAGGGCTCATGCGGTATAGAAAGGATTTTATCTTACCTCTCAGGCCAGTATCTGCAAGTCTGGCCTCCTTTAGAATATGGGCCGGCATCTTGGGCCCCTTCAAAACCCGACCTTTGCAAGCTGGGCTCTGCAAAGGCTGATCCTGAGTTGTTTGGTCCAGGAAGGGCTGGCCTTGGGGAGCCTGGGCCACCACAGGCTGGGCATTGTTGGGGATCCTTTCAGGTGAGAGGATGCCATTTGGCTTGGTTTGTCGGTGTGGCATGCTCAGAGTCTTATGTTCAGAGTCTCTTCTTCTAGGAATCGACTCTGGGAACTTAGGCTGTGGGTGACTCTGGGGGCTGTGTTTACAGGGATTTACAGGATGAAAGCCATATTTCCATCGCCAGGAGCCTTGGGGTGTCTTGTTCAGAAGTATCCCCTCTGGTCTCTGAACTTTGCCATGGAACTTCAATGGCTGAACTTCCTCCATGGCAGAGGAGAGCCCGAACCCTGCATCTCTTCCTTCAAAGTCCCCTGCTGCCTCCAGCTTCCCTGGGTCCTCCCTCTTTCTTGCCAGCATGGACACATGGGCAGAGTCCTTGCTTTTCCCTGGGCTTTGGGGCTCAGGGCTCCTGGGTTTCTCCAGGCTGGGGTTGCTCACATTGGTTTGAACCTGAACACAAAGCACCGGAGCCTCAGGCATGTCCCCACCAAGTTGGGGGATCTCAGAGCTCCAGGGTGCAAGATCATGGGGCACTGCTTTCAGACCAGGGTGCTTTTGGTTGTGTTGCATTGCCTGTGGCTCAGAGGCCTGCTTTTCTTTAGGGTGGAGCCACTCTGAAGCTGGGGTGGGAGGAGAGTGAAGAGGAGTAGATAGTTCCTGGAGCGCTGTGTTTCCTTGGTGTTGCTTACTCTGATTACCCTCCTGTGTGGATATGTTCTCTGGAACTGCTGCATGTGGTTCTTTGGACTTCCTTGCACCTTCAGGAATCCCCAGTTGTATCTCTAGGACCTTTTTTTTCATGTGGAAATTTAATTTAGCAAGTATACGTGCATTGAGTAAGCAAGGGCTGGCAGGAAATGTCTGTCCCTTGGGTGGTGCCATTTCTGTTTCTGCTTCCACCTGCACTTCAGCCTGGGACTTTTCTACAGTGACTTCACAAGGTTTGTTATCATCTTGAAAGCCTGACTCAGGCCTCTTGACTAAGGCTTCAAGTGAGAGCATCTGAGCCAGAGGCTCCTGTGGGATTTTAATAGGCTCAGGCACCATCTCTGTGGTAACAGGTTGGCTAGTGGGTACTGGGGATGTAACTCTAGAGAGAGCCACATAGTAAAGAGCAGGCAGGCCTGACAAGAAGGCCAGATACTTATGCCGTAAAGTTGTCTCCAGTTTCTCAATGTTTTTCTCAGTTAGGGCTTGGGGATGCTTTTGGTGTTCAGTGGCAGCACTTGGTAAGGCCTGCTTCTCAATAGTTTCTTCAGACTGGGCTTGGGGAAGTCCGTGGTATTCAGTGGCAGCACTTGGTAATGCTTGCTTCTCAATGGTTTCCTCAGACTGGGCTTGGAGTAGTTCATGGTGTTCAGTGGCAGCACTTGGTAATGCCTGCTTCTCAATGGTTGCTTCAGACAGGGCTTCCGGCAATTCATGGTGTTTGGTGGCCATATTTGGTAAGCTCTGTTTCTCAATGGTTTCCTCAGATGAGGCTTGGGGCAGCATATGGTGTTCAATGACACTACCCAGTAAGGCCTGTGGCTGCTGGCCAAGGGCCATTGGCTCACAGGGCATCATTTTGTGATGTAGATTAGGATCACTTGCTTTCAGCTCCAGCAGCTGCCCTTGCAGCATGTCAGGGAAGGGAGCCATTGCTAGCACCTCAGGAATTCTGCATTCCCAGGAACTATGTACAAGAACAGGGACCTTGCCCTGGTGGATCTGCCCACATTTGGAGTCAATGTGGCTTTGCAACATTGCCTGAGCTTGTACAAACAAATGTGGCATGGGGACAGACACTTTTGACATCATGGGGGAGAAGACACAGCCATCTCCTTTGGCCTCTGGGGCCCCAGGCTGGGAGGTGCTCACGTTGGGTAGTGCTCTGCTGCTCCAGGACAGGGGCTGCTGGCCCGTGGAGGAAAGGAGCAACTGGATGGACTTCTGGATCTTCTCAGGCAGGCCCCAGCGAAGGTGAATCAAGTGTTTCTGGAGGTGGAATCCCAGCAGCCTGCGGGAATGCTCTGGGAAGAAGAAAAGTTCTCTGGTGAGGATTGAGAGCTTCTCTGACCGTAAAGTTTTCTGAATCTTGAGAGACTGGGCTTTGTTGCACATTTCACACTGCATGGGGCTCTGTGCATGCTGGGGTCTCTGGAAGGCAGCTGGCAGGCCCCACTGAAGCTGGAGCTGCCTCTGCAGCAGGTGCCATTCCAAGGCTTCACACTCAGCCTGAGTCAGAAATGGGATGATTGGAGTCTCTTGATGCTGACTTGGAGACTCTTCTGTTGGACAAGGTGGGGAAGAGGGCTGGGGTGACTCAAGGCAGGGCTGACTCAGTAAGGGGAGGTAGGAGAACTCCTTGAAGAGGTGATGATCCTTCACAAATGGACTGGACATATTCTTGGAGAGACTTTGAGGATCTAATAAAGTGGCAACCAGAGACTCACTGTGCAGAGAAGGGAGGCCACAGAACAGCTGGTAGTGCTTTTGCTGCAGATTGCTCCTTGAGCTATTAGTCTGTTCACCAAATAGTGGACAGAGACCCTCTAAGACTTTAACAGTAGGAGAGGGTAAGGTTATTGCCTTCGGATTTTGGATATGTTGGTAGTGGTGCCTTTGTACTGGGTCAGTAGTAGACCATTCAGAAACCCAAAAGATCTGGAGGTGTTGGCCAGCCACATAGGGACACCATGTCTCATGGCAGATAGTCCCAAATCCACGTATGCATGTCTGAGGAGTATTACTCAGGATAAAAGGAACTGGTTGGTTAGTTTCAGGCTGGTAACACATAGGTGGACTTGGCATAAGTTGCCTTAGGGACTGCTCCACACGTCTGGGGAGTCCCCACCTCTGAAAATGCACCCATTTTTTAACATGTAACTCAAGAAGCCTGAGTATGTCAGCTTTGACAAAAGGCAAGTGGATCCTGGGGACAATCTGCATAGCCATAGGATGAGTCAGGCATGTGATCTCTAGATTTTGGCATGAGAAAGGGACCTGCAGATTCAAAGAGGAATGATCCTGAGTCCCCTGGACATCGTTAGGGGTGACCTGTGTCTCCTGCTCATTCACTATAATTGCAGTTTCCTCAAGCCTTGAAGAAGCCACAGTCTCTGAGCCCAGGGACACCTCTGGCAATTGAATGTCCTGCCCTAGTTGGAGGTGATCAGCCCAGCATTCACGGATTTCAACTACACCAGTTGACTCAGCGAAGGGTTCTGTTACTCTTGGGGTAACAGATTGTAGTGCAGTTTCTCTGGAGTGCTGAGGATGAAGCTTCAGCTTCTGTTCAAAAGACACACTTGTGGTGGAGAACTGGTTGGTGTCAACCTCTAACAACTCCTGAATCTCCTGAGCCACAGTATTGCAGATTTTGCATTTGGGATCTGTACACAGGAGCTGCCGCACACTTTTCTCTTGAGGAAGCCAGCCCTGGCTGGGAAGGAAAACATAGCAACTGTTAACAATGGAGGACTTCTGCCTCCTTGGAAGAGTGTGGCTGGGGATATTGCACCATTCCCAGTCCTACAGGTTATCTCAGCCTACCCTGTGGAAAGGGAGCTCCTTGTAGAAGCTCTTTATTCTGAGAAGTAGCAGATATTCCTGCTCCTGTACCCAGCATTTGTTAAGACTCAGTCCCATCCTCTAGAAATCTTAAGATGATGACGGGTATCCTTTGAAAGTGTGAGGCCCAGGAAATGACCTCCCTGAAGTCAGACCACAAAAGCCAGTGTCAGCAAAGTCCAGCCAGACTTGGACTCTGCCCTTAAAGAGCATAGCTAGCCATAAAGAGAAGATGACTCTGATGATTTCTTTATGTAGAATCCATTCTCTTGGCTGGATAATTTGTCTCCTGGCTGAATTAAACCCATATAATTTCTTTTGTGAATTATGTACTAGTTGAATCCTGAATTGCAGAGCTGCTGTGACCCTAGCACAGAGTAGAATTAGGTTACTGGCTTTTTCCTGCTGAGCCATCTGGACTTCACTCTGCTTGGGTAACCTCTCAGTCAGTCAAGTAGACTCCCCACCCCCACCCTCTCCTCATCCCTGCCCCCATGCCAGGCCAATTATTCATCATGGACCAGGCTGGGAGTTGGGAAACTGCAAAGGGCAAGAAATCACCTTTTCATGACAAAAAGCAGCTCCCATGGCGTCTCACCTTCTTGGATAAGTCTCTTAGCTGAGGAACAAAACACAGTGTTAAGGGAATATTTCAGGGACATCCTATAGGATGCTAAATCTTCAGGCCTTTACTTAGTGAGAGGAAACTGAAAACATAAGAGCCAGTGCTCTAGGGCATGTTTGTGTATAGCATCTCCAGTTACAATATGCTGCCCCTGACCTGAGTGAGGATTTTAATATAATTTTTTGTTATTAGTAAGATGTTGTACAGAGGGGTTACCATTTAATAATTCAGGTAATGAGTACATTTCTTTTTTTCTTTTTTTTTTTTGGAAAGTGTCATCCCTTCCTTTGTTTCCCCCTCCTGTCCCTTCCCACAGTTACATAGTTCATGCTTCACAATAGTGTATACTGAAGAGCATGATTGTGTTTGTTTACTCTTTCTTCCTCCCTTTCTGTGCCCCACTTTGCCCCTCCTAAACAAACAAAAGAGCAAACAAAAGCAACCAACAACAATAGCAACAAAAACCCATGTTTCCATTTCCTGGAATTTGTTTTGATAAATAGCATCTTAAATATTCACTTTCAGGTACCTCCCCTGAGGGCATCTTCCTTTATTCTGTTTGTATGTGAATGCTTGGAATCCTGTTTAGGTTATCATGTCTGGTTATATTTTATATCTAGTTTCCACAGATGAAAGAAAATATGCTGTTTGTCCCTCTGTGCTTGGCTCACCCCACTTAACATGATTTGTTCTAAGTCCATCCATTTTGCTTCAAGTGATATAAGCTTGCTCTTTCTAATGAATGAATAAAACTCCATTGTGTATGGGTACCACATTTTATTGATCCACTCATCTATTGTAGGGCACCTCAGCTCCTTCCATAACTTGGCTATAGTGACCATGGATGTGTAGGTTTCTTTTCCGTATCTTGACTTGTAATGATCAGGATAGATGCCAATGGTGGTATGTGGTCATAGTGAAGTTCTATGTTTAGTCTTTTGAGGAACCTCCAAACCACCTATGAGTGAGAATTTTTAATAATACACCTATCTTTAGATACTGCTAGAGATTAATTCCACAGGCTCATAAAAACTAGTAAATGATACACTTAAGAACATCCACCTGGAAGCTGGAAGTGGCGCTGTGGCACAAGTGGTAGTGTGCTAGCCTTGAGTAAAAGAAAAAAGAAGAAGCCACGGACAGTGCTCAGGCCCTGAATTCAAGTCCCAGGACTGGCAAAAAAAAAAATCTACCCAACTTCCTCAATTCTTGGAAAATTTCCAGTTTTTGACTATTCTGATTTCTCATCCAGAGCTGTGAAACTTTAGTGCTTACAACACACATTTCTTGGCACCAAGGGTCACAGAGGAACAGAAGCCATGAGAAGCCTGCCTGTAGTATGAGTCAGAGGAGAGATTGGAACTTTACCTCTTGATGCTCTAGCCCTTTGCCTGACCTTTCGGTGATGCTAAAAAGAGGGAAACAAGTATTAGCATAGTGTCCAAAATGAGAAAAAGATCATAAACATTTGCCTTTCCTTTTTTTGTGTACCTTCCCACTTTTCATACACTCTCCTCTAGTTTGTTTTTACCCCCCGCCCCTTTTAAAAATTACTGATGTAATCAGGAGGCTGAGATGTGATGATTGTGGTTCAAAGCCAGTCTGGGAAGGAAAGTCTGTGAGACTCTTTTTTTTTTTTTTGGCCAGTCATGGGCCTTGGACTCAGAGCCTGAGCACTGTCCCTGGCTTCTTCCCGCTCAAGGCTAGCACTCTGCCACTTGAGCCACAGCGCCGCTTCTGGCCGTTTTCTGTATATGTGGTGCTGGGGAATCGAACCTAGGGCCTCGTGTATATGAGGCAGGCACTCTTGCCACTAGGCTATATCCCCAGCCCTGTGAGACTCTTGTCTCTAATCAACAGACAACCAGAAGGCTCAAAGTGGTAGAGGACTAGCTTTGAGCTGAAGAGTTGAGGAACAGTGCCAGGCCCAGAGTTCAAGCCCCAGGACTGACAAAATAAAGGGGGGGGGGGTGGTATATAAAAATAATTTTATTTGAAAGTGAAAGCCCTGAAAGAAAGAGAAACTATAGCAGGAAAGGCTTCTAAAAAGAGGATTGGATTCCCTGTATTCCACCTTTTTTATATCCCAACATTATCTTCTCTGAATACTTGAGATTCACTTTGAGACTATTTTCCTTTCTCCTGTCCCCACTCTAATGACAATTTCTGCAGGGAGATAAGGATATCTCAAAAAGGAAAAGCTGCTGGGTGCTGGTGGCTCACACCTGTAATCCTAGCTCCTCAAGAAACTGAGATCTAAGGATTATTGTTTGAAGCTAGCCCAGGAAGGAAGTTCATGAGATTCTTATCTGTTTTTTTTTGTTGTTTTGCTGGTCCCAGGGCTTGAACTTAGGGCCTGAGTGCTTTCCCTGAGCCTCTTTGTGCTCAAGGCTAGCACTCTATTGCTTGAGCCACAGCACCACTTCTGGCTTTTTAAAGTAGTTTGTTGGTGATAAGAATCTCATGGACTTTTCTACCCAGGCTTTGAACAGTGATCCTCAGATTTCAGCCTCCTAAGTAGCTAGGATTACAGGTGCAAGCCACCAGTGCCAGCCATGAGATTCTTATCTTCTCAAATTAAGCACCAGAAAGCTGGATGTAGATCTGTGGTAAAGCAACTTGTGGTAAAGCACTTGTCCTGAGTGAAAAAAGTAAGGGACAGTGTTCAGGCCCTGAGTTTAAGCCTCAGTACTGGCACTAAATAAATTTTTAAGAGGGAGAAAAAAGCTGAACAGACTAAAGGAAGAGTTTTATTTATTCTTTTGTTGTTGTGCTTGAACTCGGGGCCTGGGCACTGTCCTCCTTTTGCTCAAAGCTAGTGCTCTATCACTTTGAGCCACAGTACCACTCTGTTTTCTGATGATGAACTGGAAATAAGAGTCTCACAGACTTTCCCACCCAGACTAGCTTTGAACCATGATTCTCAGATCTTAGCCTCCTGAGTAACTAGGAATTACAGATGTGAGCCGCTAGTGCCTGGCTTGGAAGAGTGTTTTTGGCAACCCAAAGGCTATTGTTTACAAAGTCCACAAAATTGAAGGACTTCTGATAGCCGGTGAGGTTGTTTTTCTATCTAGTTCTAGACCCATGCCAAATAGAGAGGTTCTTGGCTTTTCAATTAGTGTACAATGCCAGGATGACTTGTTAAATAAATGTTCTGAGAAGGCTTGTCTTCTCTAATTACTTTCCTTGGATCTTTTCTAAATACTTCTGCTAAAAAGTCTTAACTAGAACTAAAAGTGTGGCTAAGTCATGAGTTAAAAATATGAGCAAGAATTCAAGGCCTTTATGAAACAGTAACCCCTAGGTATATCACTTTTATAATAACTATAAAATAAAAAGTGCTGAGTTCGGTTGACTCATGCCTGTAATTCTAGCTACTTGTTCAAGGGGCTGAGATCTGAAGATTGATGTTTGAAGCCTCAATCCTCAGATTGAGGAAAGGCTGTGAGACTATTATCTCCAATTAACCACCTAAAAACTGGGGGTTGTACTGTGGCTCAGAGTGACAGAGCACTCACCTTGAGTATAAAAGCTCAGGGACAGTGCCTAGGCCCTGAGTTCAAGTCCCATGACTGACAAAAAATGAAGGAAAAAAAAAAAGAACTCAAGGCCTTGAATTCAAGTCCCAATACCAGTACACAAAGACACAAAATCTTAAATTAGTTCAGCTGTGGTCATAGGATTTCCTTACCCAGCAGCAGCTCCTTATAGGTGCAAGCCTCACTCCATAGTAACGCCTTTTCATTTGCCATATAGTTAGAATAATGATGAAGATGATGACATAGTAATATAAGGGATATTCAACATCTATCAGAACACATGAAGCACCCAACATGGTCTAAATCTTATTAGCCTAAGGAGACCAGCCATTCCTCTATGAGTTCAAGGTCCTTAGGAGTAATGACGATCCTATCATGTCCACCTCACAGAGGGCAGAATGAAGCCAAGCTGATTGCATCACAAAGCCCTTCTGTGTCATGTGTCAAGGTAGCATGCATCTGTATATGCCACATTCACAAGCAGTGTCTTACTTCCTACTTTCTCTTTACTACCAGCTTACTGTTGGCTTGTGTTGTTCCTTTTCTACAACCGTCAGGTCATCTTTCCCCAGAAAACAGAGGGCTGTGACACACAGTTCACCTTGTGAGACAGAGTGGCTGGCACAGAGTGACTTCTCCTGAAAATTTACATGTGAACCGTTTAATGGGACTTTAGGGAGGGCAGAGCATGGTTAGAGTTTAGAAATGGACAGCTTTGATGTTTCAGGCAATAGAATAAGAAATGCAAAGGCTGTTGTGGCAGTATTTTCAAATAACATTATGGGAGAAAGGAGGGGACCCTTCAATCTGTGTGGGTGAGAAGAGATTGTAACCTTCCATGGAGGGACATGAATGCCATTCACCTCTGGGGTTTTGTCCAAGACTTGAGTTTCCAGAGTGGTTTCTACCCACATTATAGCATCCTGTCTGTCTAGGCCACAAAACACTTGGTGTTTGGAGTTGAATATTCTCATTTTTGGTGTTTTGGCATTTGCTTGTGAGATTATTGTTTTACATGAATTTTGTTAAAATATAAAACGGGGAAAATGGCTTCAAAGTCACTTCCATACTCATCACACTTGTCTATTCATTTTCACATTTTTCTGCATGATGATCCTTTGTAATCTGAAATACAGCTTCTCCAAACTCAATGGCAATTTAGAATAAAATAGTTCTTGGAGAAAAGGAAATAAAAGTTTATTAAGTTTCCTAGAGAAAATGAAGATTGTGTCAGCGATTATCTCAGCAGGAAGCACAATCCTACTGAGTAGAAGAAGGTAGCTTTTATAGAAAAGTTCATGGGCTTCTGGATGTTCTGCTGAGGCATGGATTTGGACCATATACTGGCCTTAAGTCTGCTTATTCCCCAATAGTCTGATGTTCATCTCCAGAATTGTATTCCTTGTTGTCCCAAATATTCTTTTACTCCTCAACTGGAGCTGTAAAGACATTCATTAATTCCCTCACATGAAGAATGAAGAGTTAGAGGAGGGGAATAGGAGAGAAAGAAAAAATTATTTTTAAACTTGTGCAATTGAAAGTATCCTGGTTAGTTACTGAACTAAAACAACACTTGTGAACAGACTGCTATAGCTTGATATTGTGTTATTTATACAACACATAAGATTTCAGAAAAATCCTTCAGAATGTTTAGCCCTTGTGAGAAAGTTCTCAAATAGAAGAAAAGAAAAACCTATAAACTCAAAATCTCTGAAGCATGTTGGGACACTCCTGCAGAGTAATTATCCCTAAGCTAGATAGTGTGTTATGTAGCTCTGTGCCATATGAGTCAATACCTAAGATAGATCAACCTACAGGAGGAAAGATTTGTTTTGACTCACAATTTCTGAGGTTTCAGACCATGGTGACTTGACTCCATTGCTATAGGCCTTTAAGCGAAATATAACATCATGATGGAGAGAGTGTAAGGGAGTGGAGCTGTGCACTTCAGGATGGCCAGGAAGGAGAGAAAAATATAGTAGGTAATGGCCAGGGACAAGATATACTCCCACCCAGAGCTTGTTCAAATATTTCTTGAAATTCTGGTTTGCTTATTTCTACTTCATTAAAAAATCTATTACCATACCATTAACCCACCTGTTTTTCACTCTAAAATTTTATTGATACTTAAAATTCACTATCCTCTCTCTTCATCGGCTATCATCCCCTTTGATGCTTTCTTTGTGCTTATACTCTTAAGCATTTAAAAAGCCTTTTTCACTTATTACAAAGCAAAGCCCAGAACTAGTGGTAAGTTCTACCAAATGATAAAATAATTTAAAAAAAACAACTTTTTAAAAAATTGAAAAGGAAAAAAATTAAACAGGAAAGAATACATGATGCGTAGGAGTCCCAATGTAAGATGACAAGGTGGACAGGGTTCAGGTAGAAAGAAGCAAGTAACAGCAGGGAAACAGGCCAGATGGAAACCAGCTATGAAAACCAGGGCTCAAGCCAATCGCACATAAGAAATTTAAATCACAGTGAAAGAAAGAGACAGCAAATCACTAGGTTCCACAAAACAGGCAATAGCCAATCAAAATCTAACCAAAGACATAAACCTTACTCTTGAACCTATCTGGGAGCAGCTGTGCCTCTTTGAGTGGTTAGCTGCCTGCTGTATGTCTCTTGTACCAATTCCTAATAGATCTTTGTTTCCCCTAGTCCCTTGTCATGGTAAATGCTTTCTTTTTCTTTCTTTCTTTCTTTTTTTTGCCAGTCCTGGGGCTTGGACTCAGGACCTAAGCACTGTCCCTGGCTTCTTTTTGCTCAAGGCTAGCACTCTGCCACTTGAGCCACAGCGCCACTTCTGGCCGTTTTCTGTATATGTGGGGTGCTGGGTAATCAAACCCAGGGCTTCATGTATACAAGGCAAGCACTCACCACTAGGCCATATCCCCAGCCCATGGTAAGTTCTTTTACCACCCAAGACCTCAGTGATAAATGTCCATGACATTCATCTAGCATTATGCTATAACAGTGGATACCTGTTACTGTATACTGATTAAAACCAATGTATAACACAGAAAGGAACCCAAATTAGTGGGAGTGGACCAATAGTGGGAGGAGATAACTGCTTGATCAGCTGCGGTGGCACATGTAGGAGGATAAGGCAGGGTTCAAGGCTAGTCTGGGCTACATAGCAAGCCCTTGCCTCAGTGTGTGTGTGTGTGTGTGTGTGTGTGTGTATAACATGAGATACATATGTACATATATACGTATATACATTGATAGATAGATAACACAAGATGGTAACCTTTCCAAAATACCAAGAGTTCATGGTAGAGACCGTGGGGGGAAAGCCAGTGGGGAACCTGACTGGCATTGGTGAAGTCCTAGGCAAGATGCTGGAGGAAAGGAACTTTGACAAGGCCTATGTGGTCCTTAGGCAGTTTCTGGTGCTGAAGAAAGGTGAAGAGCTCTCAAGGGATTAGCCAAAGGACATGTGTAGCACCAACACCAAATTCAAAAATAGTATGGTGCTCTCTAGTGATGCTCTTTGGGGAGTCTGCAAGGCCAGCACTTGACTCCAGAGTCCATACCAAGTGGGGCTCCTCCCTGTCCTCTACAAAGGAAACACTGCTGTGTCCCTCTCCCCTCCAACTCACTCCAAGTTCTTTTCAGGGTCCTCTCACCTCACCATTTCAACCTTTTTGGAAATCTCATTCTTACCTGCATTTCCATTCTTTTTTTCTGCCAGTTCCTTGGTGAAAGGTACAGCTTTCCTAAGCAGATTCTGTCCCTTCCCTCACCCCAACCCTCATGTCTGGTCAACTTGATGACATTTGGCTACTTTAGCACAAGTCACTGTCCTTTTCAAATTTTTCAGATCAGAAAAGAGTACAATATGAATGCAATTTATAACTTGCTTTTTAAACAACAGTCTTCATTCTTTCCAAGGATTTAGCCTGGAAAGGAAAAGACAACTATAAGGTGATAAGAAGGTGGTTGGCTAGAGGCTAAATTGATGCTATTGAAAGGTAGGATTCAGAGGATGTGGGAATTTGGGGGTAAGAGGTCCTCTTTTCTCCCTTTTCTCTTTTCTTTTCCTCACTTCTTTCTCTCTTCTCCTTTTCCCTCTCCTCTCCCTCCTTTCCAAGCATGTAGAGGAGAGGACTAGAATTAAGGTGGATAAATGGAGATGTGAGTCTGAGGATCAGTGTCACGCTGACATTTCAAATGGGGTATGGAGTTTCTGCTCCTGCTTGGAGTCCCTGTGGCCTGTTGGCAAGGGGCTGGCATGATGGGATTGAACAAAACAAGGAAATGAACTCACACATTCACTCCTGTGACCTTCCTCCCAGGGTAGAGTAGGGGAGGGGTTTTTGCAAAAGTAAACCACCATGGGGGGTCATTT
This sequence comes from Perognathus longimembris pacificus, assembly GCF_023159225.1. Taxonomy (NCBI): domain Eukaryota; kingdom Metazoa; phylum Chordata; class Mammalia; order Rodentia; family Heteromyidae; genus Perognathus; species Perognathus longimembris. The sequence continues at coordinate 130,049,366 of NC_063161.1, forward strand.
GTCCAAATTCCTTTGGTAGAAATCTGCTAGGTACAGCCAGAAGCCTGGGAGGAGGGGGGTCATGGGAAGGACCTGTTCCTCCCTAAAGCAGGATGTGTGCACACTAACCCAGCTTCCCACTTAAGGCCATTGTGACCCTTCCTAGTCAATTCCCTTCATTTGGGGCCTCCCACTGGTCTCCCAGCTCTGTGGCTCTGCCCAACTCCCAGCATGCAGAGAGGACGTGCCTGTCACATGACTTCCTTTGATCTTTGAAGATGCTTCAGGAAAACACCTGAGATTGTTGGCTCAGCAGGCTTGGGCCTCATGTCTCTCTCCTCTGGGGACCAATTGGGGCTGGAAGTCCATCCTTTATGCACACAACTACCCTCAGAGGAGGGACCCACCCATGCTTCTTCCCATCTGGGCTTTCTGCGTCCTTCTGTGTGGGCACATTGTGTTAAATAGTGGGTTCCTGTCAGATTAAGCAAGTCCTGACTCTACTTCCTGGTTGGTGGAATGGTGACTGATCCTGGCTTTCCTTCAGCACCAAGGGCATCCCTTCTCATACCACATTATAGGGAACTCAGCACTTCCTGTCATGCTCCCTCTACTCCCTTGGCTGTCTTGGGTTGGTTGGTTGGATGTGGCAGTGGTGCCACCTGCTGAGGGATATTAGGTGACCAGCAGGAGTCCATCCTATCTTTTCAGGGCAGCCTCTTTGTTGTCCTGCTTGCTATTTTCCTCCTTTCATCCACCCCCAAATTCTTCTGGATCCTTTACTTAGCACTAAGATGCCACCCTTGCCCTGTTTCTGTCTCCAGTCTGTGCTCATCCTCAGGCTTCATGCCTTCAGAGCTTTCCCTGGGAACTTTCCTGCTGCTCCAGGGTTCAAGGAACTACTGCCTCATACACAGCACCAACAACTTCAACCACCTGTTTTTGTACGTGCTGATACCAGGGTTTGAACTCAAAGCCCCATGCATTTACTCCGCTTTCTTGCTCACAGCTGGTGCTCTATCACTTGAGCCATACCTTAAGTACAGCTTTTTGCTGGTTAATTGGAAATGGAGCCTTTCTGCCTAGGTTGGCTTTGATCTTAGATGCTCCAGGTCTCTCAGCCTCCTGAGTAAGTACGATTATAGGCATAAACCACTGGTGTCCAGCTTCAACAGCCTTTCCACACCCATCTAGGCTCTTACACCACCAACAACTCCTTAGGCTCTAATAGAAACCTTGCACAACCCTTCCCCACCTCTAGTTTTCTAACTTTACTCTCAGTCCCCTTTTCCCCAACAGCCATGGCTTCTTCCCAGCTCCTGACTTATCCCTTTGATTTTTGCCCACACTCATTTGTATGTAGAGTAACTTTCTTCTGCACTTTCCTTGTGCCTTCATTCATGCACCAGTAAAATATCTGTACTTTTTGCTGAATATAGCCCTTCATTTGGTCTCACTATGCACTCCAGCAATCTTCTGGTTTTATTGAATCCAGTTGATACTTCTTGACTGGTACCATCAACCTCCAGCAAGCTAAGCCTCCCATCTTAAAAACAACAACAAAAAAAACCTCTCTTTTTAGATCCTCTATTAGCTATTTCCTTCTGTCTGAACTTGTAGATACAAAAGACCATAATCAACTTTCCTTTCATTCCATCTTGAATCCACACATCTGTTCAGCCATTGCTCAGCTGAGGCTGTTCTCAAGGCTACGAGTGATTTCTGTATTCTGTAGTCTCTTCCAGGTCCTCATCTTACTTGACTAATAAGCAACTTTTCATTCTGTTGATCATTTTCTCCTTGAAATATTTTCCTCTTTTTGTTCCCAGGATATAACATTCTCTGGCTTCCCTCCTACCTCATTGGCTATATTGCTTACCAGTTTCCTCTGCTCACTGCTTCTTCCCTTTCACACAAAGAAAGTCCTAGAGGGGCTGGCCCTTGAATTTTTCCTTCGCTTATACCTGCTCCCTTGGTGGCCATATGTAGTGTTACAGTTATCTATTGATTGATCATCTATCTTATCTATTTATCTGTCATCTGTACCTGTCTCTGTGTAACCTGGGGCTTTTCTTTTTTCAATTTAATGTATTGTAAAGCTGATGTACAAAGGAGTTATAGTAACATAAAGTAACCAGTACATTTCTTTTTGAACAGTGTTACGCCCTTCCTCACTTTCTCCCACTTCCTCCCCCAACTCCTCCCCCCAGTTATAAAGTTCATTTCCATCACAGTGTCTAGTATCACTGTTGCATTGGTTCACCCTTTATCCTGCCATTTTTGTGGGTTCCCCTTCCCTTTCGCAAACCAGATAAACTTATATACAAGACAATGGGTACAGAAATAAAAAACAGTGGCATAAACCAAAGGAAATAAAAAGAAGGATAAGATATACCGGCAAGCAGTATATAAAAATCTCGTTTCCATTTTATATGGTCATATGCACCTAGCTACTGAGCTATTGTGATCGTCTGCTCAGAATATCATAGACCTATTCTAGTTATTACAAATGAGAGAAACCATGCAGTCTGTATTTCTTTGGGTCTGGCTTGCTTCACTTAATATAATTTTTTCCAAGTCTTTCCATTGCCTTACTAATAGGGCAATGTCATTCTTTCTCATGGAAGCACAGCATTCCATTGTGTATACATACATTTTCTTGATCCATTTATCTACTGAAGGGCACCTGGGTTGGTTCCATATTTTTAGCTATAGTAAATAATGCTACAATGAAAATGGTTGTGCTGGTAGCTTTAATGTGGTCTTGTCTGTGGTTATTTGGGTAAATGCCCAGGAGTGGGATTGCTGGGTCATAGAGAAGCTCTATGTTTAGTCTTTTGAGGAATCTCCGTACTGCTTTCCAGAGTGGTTGAACATGTTTACATTCCCACCAACAGTGTAGAAGTGTTCTGGGACATTTTTAACTCCAGGCTCATATGCCCAAGTTGTTGAATCAGTATGTACACCTGGAAGTATAATATTCATCTCAGACTGTACAGAGGTGAACTCCTGATTTCCTATCCTCCACCACCAGCCAATAATACATATCACAGAGTTACACGGATGTCAGTATTTCCCACATCAGTTAATGGCAGCTCCAATTTTCCAGAACACTGGTTTCATCCTCGACTAATTATCCAAATTTGATATCAATAAATCCTTCAGCATGAATCCAGCATCTATAGATTTCTATGATCTTTTCCTATTATTAGTGACCTTGTAACGAATCTGCTTCTAACAATATCCCCAACAATCTAGAGCCTGTGATCCTTTTAAAACATAGGTCAGATCTAATTATGTATCCCCAATTTCTTTAGGGTAAGAGCCAACAATCCTTGCATTGGTCTCCCAGACCTCATAATCTGGCCCCTTATTGCTCTGACATCATCCTTGATTCCTCTGCTTTAGGTTTCCAGTTTCCTGTGAGGTGAGGCATGCTGCCACCTCCATGTATCTTCAGTAGCTACAATTTTGGCTGGAATGTTCTCTTCTTCACTTGTCCATGTGGCTTGCTATCTCGTTTCCCTCTAGTCCTTGCTAACATGTTCATTTCTTAGTGAGAATTGCTCTGAGCTCCCTATTTAAAGCTGTGCCCCCACTCACATCTTCCCTAACCTTCTTACCATATATCTTCTTTGCATATATCTGATCACTTTCAACCCATTACATTTTGACCTAGGCTTCTTCTGTTTCCTCCCCCAGCATACCCTCAGTGTAAAATCCCTCTTTTTGTTCATGGCTGTATTCTAAGTACCTATAAAAGTGCCTGGCATTTGGTAGATTTTAAATATTTGTTGAAAGAATCAAAGGATAGGCAAGTGACTACCATCCATCCTCCAGCCTGTCATGCCTCAAACATTTTACTATACTTTATCAACCGTACAAGGGTTTCTTGGTGAGTCACCATCTTCTGACACATCATACCTTTGCTCATGTTGTACTCTCAGCTTGGGGGAGGCATCTTCACTCCTCTTGACTCCTCACTGGTTAACTCTTATTCTTTAAAAAATCAGCTTACAATCACTTCTTCCAAGAAATTTCCCCCAGTCTCTGACCAGATTAATTCTCCTACAATGTATTTTCACTCATTTCCTCTAACCAACTCTTGTCATATTGCCTCTAAAGACATTTGTATAACTGCCCCAGAGTCCATGAACTCTACAAAAGTCTTGTGTATTGTTCACTGTGGTCTCCCAGTGTCTGGCAACAGTGTCTAAAACATTGTAAATGTTTGCATACTTGCATTATTAAGTACAAGATTCAGTTCAATGTCATTTTCTTCTTTGCCAGTCCTGGGCTTGGACTCAGGGCCTGAGCACTGTCCCTGGCTTCTTTTTTGCTCAAGGCTAGCACTCTGCCACTTGAGCCACAGTGCCAATTCTGGCCATTTTCTATATATGTGGTGCTGGGGAATCGAACCCAGGGCTTCATGTATAGGAGGCAAGCACTCTTGCCACTAGGCCATATTCCCAGCCCTCAATGTCATTTTCTAATGTAACCCCTTTGATGACCTCATTATCAACTGACCTAAGAGGCTTTTATTCCATGCAGGCAGAAGGCAATGGAATAGCAACAGAGCCACAAAGGGCTCCCAGGTCAATTAGCCTTACGAATCTCCCTAGCTTAGGGGAGACTGGGACAGGGACATGGAGAACAGCCCAAGCTTCTTAAATGTGTTGTTATTGTTATAATTGCTTTTTTATTAATAAAATGAGGCAGGAAAATGTTTCTCTTTTAAAAAAAAATAAAGAATACAACTAGTTGGGACTGATGGAATGGCTCAAATGGTAAAGAACTTGCTTAACAAGAGCAAGTCCCAGAGTTCAATCCTCAGAAATGCCTCCTCCCTCCCCCCCAAAAAAAACTTCTCACATTAACAGGGAAACAATAGGAGATATCCTATCATTTGTTTTTAACATTTATATTTTCTATGTGCTGTTGATAAACACAAAAAATGCCTCCTTAAGTTAGTAAGGACCCATGCATATCATGTGAAACTGTGATAGAATTCAAGCTGACATATCTTCAATGCACCTTAAACAAGAACCTTTGTCTTTTGCTTAAGTCCTTTATCCACAGTTCACACTGTGGCTAGGAGAAGTCATATGAAAAGCTAACCAGTTGGAAATTGAATGTAGGTTTAAGCTCCTATACCACATGGGAAGTATTTTATACAACCATTTTCACATATAGCACTGAAAGCAAGGAGACACAAACAGGTGGCTCTTAGCTTTAGGTATAGAGTATATTTGGAGAATGCCACACATCAGCTACATGAATGTTGACTAGCCTTGTCAAGGGAATGCTAAGGTTTGGAAACTGACATGCTCCTTTTCTTGGAATGGATATTCTCCTTACATAAACCAGTGCCTTCTGCTGAAGTGAGAATTGAGACCTGAGATAGATTTCATGTGTTTTTCTGGTGTGAGTTAAATGTGGACATTTTGGGGAATAGTTGTTATGGGTTCAACCCTAGGACTGGCTGAGCTCTAGCAAAACTTTTTGAGCTGATGGCAGGAGTACTTTGGGCATCGTAGAAGATCAAGCTTTTCTTCTCAGTAGGGAGAAAAAGAACATTGGAGCTCTTTGTTCTCTTCTCCAAAGGAACTTCTGAATCCTGGACTTTGTTGGCGATTTTATTCTCAATTTCTGACCTGGCTTTGGTCACTGTCTCCGCCTTCTGGGAAGGAATGGGGGCCTCTTGCCTCTGACCTTTCACTTCAGGGTTAATCCAGTGTGAAAAGAATGTCATCTTATTTTCCAAGTCAACTTCTGGGGCTTCTGGAAGAGTAGAGATCTTGTAAGTGTAGCCTTTCCTTTTACCAGACCCTCTGATTCTTGGCCCTAGAAAAGGTGGTCCTAAAAATTCTGCCCCTACCAATTTTTTCCCCAATGAACCATAGCCCTGAAACATTTGACCTTCAAAAGTTTAGATTTGAGGGGCTGGGGATATAGCCTAGTGGCAAGAGTGCCTGCCTCGGATACACGAGGCCCTAGGTTCGATTCCCCAGCACCACATATACAGAAAACGGCCAGAAGCGGCGCTGTGGCTCAAGTGGCAGAGTGCTAGCCTTGAGTGGGAAGAAGCCAGGGACAGTGCTTAGGCCCTGAGTCCAAGGCCCAGGACTGGCCAAAAAAAAAAAAAAAAAAAAAAGTTTAGATTTGAAAAATGTGGCTCCTTCAAATACTGGACTTACTTGTCCCATCAAATGATGGCCCAATAATTGGGCCCTTTAAGGCCTGGGCACCTTCGGTTGGACATTTGCAGGAATTTATTTACAGGGACTTATTGGGTGATACCATTCCACTTTCTCTAATCAACATTCAATTCACTCATATCTAACCTTTTTGTTCTTAAGGAATTCTGGAGGTGAAAGTGCTGGCATGAAATAACAAGCAGAGAGAATGGAGATAGTGATTCTGCAGAGTAGCCAAATCCTTGCCAGTTTCTACTTGATGAAGGCAGCTATGTTGGCTAAAGTTCTACCTGAGAAATACCCTGGAGGCTGGGTACCTGTGGCTCATGCCTTGTAATCCTAGCTACTCCAGAGGCTGAGATCTGGGGATCATGGCTCAAAGCCAGCCCAGACAGGAAAGTCCGTCATTCTCTTATCTCCAACTAACCACCAGAAAACTGGAACTGGTGCTGTGGCTTAAGTGACAGAGCATTAGCCTTGGGCTGAAGAGCTCAGGGACAGAGCCCAGGCCCAGAGTTCAAGCCCCATGACCAACAAGAAAAAAAGAAAGACAAAGAAATTGTCTGGAGGGGCTGGGAATATGGCCTAGTGGCAAGAGTGCTTGCCTTGTATACATGAAGTCCTGGGTTCAATTCCTCAGCACTACATATATAGAAAAGGCCAGAAGTGGATCTGGGGCTCAAGTAGTGCTATCCTTGAGCAAAAAGAAGCCAGGGATAATACTCAGGCCCTGAGTCCAAGCCCCAGGACTGGCAAAAAAAAAAAAGAAGAAGAAAAGAAATAGTCTGGAGATACATCTGGAAGCCAGGGGTTCTGAGGTTCTGCTTAGAAGTTCCCAAATGGCCCCTGAACCCGTGCAGAGTGTTTCCTGTGCCTAGGGAAAGTACTGGTACTACACTGCCCTTTCTGTGCTGCTTTCCTGGGTGAGGGCCTAAGGATTTTACAGGGTTGTTCATTTTGGTCTCTATACACAAAGTATTTGGGCCTCACTGGTTATGAGACCTTGGAGGCCTAGTGGACAGAATTTTGGGACTAGGTTACTATCAGCTCTGTTGTACTGTCTTTAGTTGTTTTTAAGGTCTTCTTTTAAGAAGTCATTCTGTATCTGGGGATGTGGGATAGTTGGTTGGGTAGTGAGCTTCTGGAACAATGCTTTCCAGTGGTTGTTTCCTCCACGTGGCCAAATTTTGTTCCCTGGAGTCTTTTGTCTTTATGAGACTTCCCAAAATGTATCTCTAAGAATTTGTTTTTTCAGATTGAAATTTCGTTTGGACAGAGTAAGTGCCTTGAGTAATTAGGGGATGTCAGGCTCTGTCTGGCTAGCCTTCTCCATTCACTATACTGTACACTTTTATACTGCCTGCACAAAGTCTCCTACACTGGCACCTTGAATACAACTTGAATACTGGCATCTTGGATGGCCCCACACTTAATATATTGCTGTTCAGATAAGATGGACTTATTCTGATGGGCTCAGGAATTATATATTACAGATTAGCTAACAGATTAGCTAATAACTGCCAGCGCATGGGCTGGAAAGACACACAAAATAGAGAAAAGGCAGCCCTGGAAGGAAGGAAAACTCATCTCCAGTTTCTTAATGGTTCCCTGAGACAAGGCACAGGTAGCTCAGGGCCATCAGTAATAGCATCTGGTGAGAGCTCTTACTGTTGGCCAAGGCCTGTTGTGTTCAGGGAACCACTTCCAGGTCTGTGTAGGGAGCTGATTTCTGCCTCCAGGCTTAGGGGCTTGCCTTCCAGAAGACTGGAGAACCAAGTTGCTACCAGGGCCCCCGGAGTACTGTCTACCAAGTGATTTGTAGCCCAGTGACTACAAAGGGAGGCAGGGATGATGCCCTAACAATCTTCCCACATTTGTAATCTATATGGCTCTGCTACATTGTTTTGGCCTGAAAAAGCAACTGTAGCCTGACCCTGCTTGCCATCGTGTATCAGTGTATCAGCATAGGTTCCTATCCTCACTGGCCTCTGGGGAATCAGATCAGATCAAAGATAGGCTATTCCTGGGCAGAGGCAACTTTGCAGGGAAGCCCCAGAAATGATCAATCAGCCATCTCCACTACTTCTAGAGGTAGAACTCTAGCTATCTGTTTGCATGATCCAGGACAACAGATCAATCCTCTTGAGGACTGGGTCTTTTGTCACAGGCTGCAGAAGGTATTAGAACTTACATTGCATCTACAAATATCTCTGGAAAACTGGTAGACCTTACAGGATATAGCACCTCCATAGCAGGTGCTATACCAAGGCTTCATACTTGGTTGGAAGTGAGACATTGATCTGGGCTTATTGACAGTGGAAAAGCCCGGGTTTGGGAATGTGGAGGAAGAAGATGGGACTCACTGCAATGGAGGAAATTTTCAGCAGTACAAAAGGGTAGGAAAACCATTGACGAGAAAAGGCCCAGGGCTCCCCTGTGGTGGGGTCATATCTATAAGCAACCAGAAAAATATCAAACTATAGAATATTACCTAGAGATGGCACACCAAAGCCATGTGTGAACTCTAGGCAATGGACAGAGCCACACTTAAACGCCAAAAGGTGGGGGAGATAGAGCTGGAGTCATGGAATAGGGTTTAAATTTGCTCCTAAATGGTATTTCTGCTCTATAGTTAACTGGCTGACCATCCATAGACCCCAGAGGGAAGGGAATGAAATCTTTTCAGCAAACACCAAAGAAATGATGGTTTGTTTTGTAGGCTTTGAAAATATGGGGGATATTGTGGGGTTCAAGCTGCCATCAGAATTATCCTACAGATCATGGGAGTCCTTAGTGTGGAAACACATGCATTTCTATCCTCCTATTTAAAGATATCTTTGGACTTTTACACATAGTAGTCACAGGTGAAAGGATGTGAGGTTTTAGGAGGGTGTTTTAGGTTTGGGAATTCTCATTTAGCGTTGCTGACCTTGGTTCTTCAGGACAGGTGTGGAGTTGTTCTTCTTCCTCTTATGCTGACTCACAGGAATTCCAGGCTCCTCAAGACTCGAAGAAGACAGAGCTCCCAAATCCTGAGATGTGCTTGGTACTTGAAATCCCTGCCCTTGCTGGAGATAATCAGGCCAGTGATATTGGACACTAATAGCACAAGTTGGCTGGTCAGTAGCCTTAGTTAAAGATTTCTGATCCATTAATGGTGGCACTGTGTGGCTCCGGACAGGTGAATGTTCTCTGGAGGGCTGGGAACAAAGCTCAGGATTCTTCTTTAAAGACCTATTTGACCTGGACCACTCATGGGCTTGTGGTGGCCCTGATAAAGAAGGGAAGGTCTTGTTCTCACCAGACAGCAACTGCTGAATTTCCAGAGCCATGGCATTGCAGATTTGGCAGCCAGGATCTGCACACAGGACCCGCCGCACGCTTCCCTCTTGAGGAAGCCAGCCCTGGCTGGGTAGGGAAACATGGCAACTGTTAACAGGGGGACATCTTTCTCCTTGGAAGCCTGTGACTGAAGTTGCTATAGTGACCACCCCCCAGCCCAACAAGTTCTAGAAGTACACCTCCTGAGTGCCTGGTTTGGTATAGAGGGTTGGGCTGAGTATGTGGGATAAGATCTAAGACAACTTATCAGATGGCACAGGCACAACCTTCAGAGACAGCTGGGACCTGGGTCAGTTCTCTGATGACACTGTTGAAACACTGAGCTAGGAGAAAGGAACCAGGTAGATGAAGGAGCCAAGTGATTAGTTATATGGCATCATCAGAAATGCCACCAGGTGGGCTGAGAATATGGCCTAGTGGTAAGAGTGCTTGCCTTGTATACATGAAGCCCTGGGTCCAATTCCCCAGCACCACATATACAGAAAACGGCCAGAAGTGGCGCTGTGGCTCAAGTGGTAGAGTGCTAGCCTTGAGCAAAAAGAAGCCAGGCCTGAGTCCAAGGCCCAGGACTGGCACAAAAAAAAGAGAAAGAGAGATGCCATCAGGTAGGGCCTGTATCAATTTTACTTGGAGCAAAAACACCCGAAGCCCAGGCATCAGTACATTCAAACTGTGGGGAATGATGCCCTTGCTACTATACATACCCATTGACAATCAGTTCCACTCTCTAGAAATGTTAAGGAGAAGAGAAGATGATAGGCCTGAGACTGGCCTCAAAAGGGGTCTTTCTGAAGACAGACCAGAAGACATAATGTCAGCAGCTTCCAGCCATGCCTCTCAGTACTCTGCCCTTGGAAAGGTGTAATTTTATAGAGACTATGACAGGGCAACTTCTTCATGTAAAATCCATTCTCTTAACTGGATAACTTGTCTCATAGTTGCATGAATGCCAATAATGTTGTTGTTTTTTACAAGTTATGCACTATCAATTCCAAACTGCAGAGCTACTGTGACCCAAGCACAGAGGAGAACTGGGTGATGACTCTTCCCTCCTCAGACGTCTAAACTTCACTCTGCTCTAAACAACCCTCTCAACCAGATATCCAGACTCCTCCAGGTATGCTTCCCTCCCAGCCATTATCCCTCTCCTCATCCTTGCTTTGGTCCAGGCCAAGAATTCATTATGGGCCAGACTGGGCATTGGGAGATTGAAAAGAGCAAGAGATTACCTTTTCATGACAGAGAGCAGCTTCCGAAGCTTCTCTGCCTCTTCTTGGGATGTCATCTTAGCTGAAGAACCAGGACACAGTGTTAGGTAGAACAGAAAAGGTTCAGCACACCCTATGGGAAGCTGAAGGCCTTTGAGAGGAGACTGAAAATCTTGAATCAATGCTTTAAGTCACATCTGTGAGCAGCTGTACTATTCACAACATGCTATCCCATAGCTAATCTTGATCTTTTATAACCATGTGATAAGGGAGGCAGGATCGTTAGTGTTAAACCCATGATGTAAAGAAGAAGACTGAGAGATGAAGGGACTTGTACAGGGTTGTAAAACTAGCAAAGAACAAACACAGTAACATCTCTACTTCCTCATTTTTTGTTTTTGGGAAAGCAAGAGAAAGACTTTTGGAATGTTCCTAGGCTCTGATTCCCACCCAAGTAAACCTCCATTTAGCGATTGTCATTGAAGCCTTCAATGATTAGAAGCATCTGGGTTCTGGCACAAGTTTCACAGAGTGCTGGGCTCTGTGGGGCCTTCACCCAAGTGGAAGGGAGTCTAAGGAGAGATAGCGACTTTACCTTTTGATGCTCTGTCTCTAGATCTTTGTTTGACTTTTCGGTGACGCTTAAAGACAAAAACAGAATGTGAAACTGGCATATTTTTTATATCTAAAATGATACCAATTCTATAAACATGTCCCAATACTTCTCTGTTTTCCAACTTCATACACTCCTATTTTCCTTTCAAATCTTGTCTTTTTTACCCCCAGTCTTTTCCTTCTATACTTATTTCTGGCTCACTTTAAGGCTCCTCCATACCTTTTTATAAAAAAACATGAATCATATACTTCTTTCCAGTTCAGCTTTTATTTTTATAATTTTATTATTTTTTCTGTTTATGTGGTACTGAGGAATTGAACCCAGGGCCTCATGCATGCTGGGAAAATACCTTGCCTCTAAGCCACATTCCCAGATCCCTCTATGCCTTTTTCTTTCATTCTGTGGGGAGTTTGAGATGAGACAGGAAGAAATTGAACACATTAAAAGACGGACAATAGTAGTAACCAAAGGATTTCAGTTATCAAAGACTCTAAGGTGGCCACTAGCTAGGCTCATGACCCAAACTAGTTGTTCTGAGACCCAAAGAAGAAATCCTAAGAAGTGTCAAGGAGTGCTGTATACAGTGGCATATTCCTGTAGTCCCACAGCTACTCGGGAAGCGGATCACAAGTTTGAGGCCAACCTAGACAAAGTAAGACCCTATCTTAACAACAAAATGGATGAGGGGCTTAGCCCAAGTGGTCATGTTTGCTCAGTAAGCACTAAGCCATAAATTCAATCCTTAAAATGTATCCAATGCCTAACGTATGAAACTGTAACCTCTCTGTACATCAGTTTGATAATAAAAATTTGAAGAAAAAAAAAGAAAATGAAAAATAAATAAATAAATAAATTCAATCCTTAGCATCATCAAAACATATAAATTGGTCTGGGAATATGGCCTAGTGGCAAGAGTGCTTGCATTGTATACATGAAGCCCTGGGTTCAATTCCCCAGCACCATATATATAGAAAACGGCCAGAAGTGGTGCTGTGGCTCAAGTGGCAGAGTGCTAGCCTTGAGCAAAAAGAAGCCAGGGACAGTGCTCAGGCCCTGAGTCCAAGGCCCAGGACTGGCCAAAAAAAACCCACACACAAAAAAAGCATATAAATCGGGCTGGGAATATATCCTAGTGGCAAGAGTGCTTGCATCGTATACATGAAGCCCTGGGTTCAATTCACCAGCACCACATTTATAGAAAACAGCCAGAAGTGGCACTGTGGCTCAAGTGGCAGAGTGCTAGCCTTGAGCAAAAAGAAGCCAGAGACAATGCTCAGGCCCTGAGTCCAAGGCCCAGGACTGGCAAAAACAAACAAACAAACATACAAATCAGCTGAGTATAGTGGCTTGTGCCTGTAATCCCAGCTACTGGGAGGCAGAGATCAAGAAGATCATGAATTGAGCCTGGACCCTGAGAGACAAAGTAAGACCCTGTCTAAAAAATAACTTAAAACCAAAAAGGGGTTGAGATGTGCTTCAAGTTTTACAGTAGTTGCCTAGCAAGTGTCAGGCCATGAATTCAAACCCTAGTACCAAAATGAATTCAAAACCTACTAACCTAGGCTGGGAATACAGCTTAGTGGTGGAGTGCTTGCCTGGCATACATGAAGCCCTGGGTTCAATTCCTCAGTACCACACCAACAGAAAAAGACAGAAGTGATGCTATGGTTCAAGTGGTAGAGCCCTAGTCTTGAGCAAAAGCAGCCCAGGGACAGTTCCCAGACCTGAGTTCAAGCCCCAGTACTGGCAAACACACGCACATGCATGTACACATGCACACGCACATGTGCACACACACACATCAAGGGTCAAGACTAGAGATAAAACCTTGTTGGGGATTTGTCCATTTAGGCCTGGTCATAGAACCTACCTGGCAACAGGTCTTAATATGTTCTGTTCTTAATTCTTGACGGTTCTTTTTCACTTGCCAAATAATTAATGCAATAATGAAGATGGATCCATAAGTATATAAAGGAGATCCCACATCCCACAGAACAAAGGTAGGGCCCAACATGATCTAAATCTTATTAGCCATCCCTCGAGCTAGGCCTTCCTGGGTGTTAGAACCTAATGTTTCCAGATTCTAGACCGTGTCATCTCTGCCTCACAGAAGATGGATCTAGGCTACCAAGCGACATCACAAAACCCTTCCATTTCACAAAGTAGGAACAGCATTATAGACCTTTGTGTGTCTTAAAGAAGCTCACATGGCCATCCAGTGTCTAGATTGTATAGCTTAGAAAAAGAGATGCCACAATCACAGATATCATATACCCCTTCATGCTCACTCTTCTCTGTACCATGCTTAGCTCTCTAATAATTCAGTAGCCTGGCCCTTAACCCCAGATTACTGATCCTTTATGCTCACTGAAAGCATGAGAGAGAAAGAGAAAGAGAGGGAGAGAGGCAGGTGAGTCAAAGGAAAGGAATTCCATGAACTACATTATCTTTACTGGGAAGATCACTAAAAAGCACCCAATAACTGGGTGCTGGTGGCTCACACCTGTAATCCTAGCTACTCAGGAGGGTGAGATCTAAAGATCTCAGTTTAAAGCCATGCTGGGCAGAAAAGTCCATGAGACTCTTATCTTCAATAAACCACTCAGAAAAAGGCACAAGTGGTGCTGTGGCTCAAGTGTAGAGTGTTAGCTTTGAGCACAAAGAGGCTGAGGGAGGGCACCCAGGCCCTGGTTCAAGCCATAGGATTGACAAACACACACACACACACACACACACACACACACACACACAGTAGGCACAGTAGGCACAGTAGAGTAGGAAAGGCATCATATTATTGAGTCTCAGGATCCTATTTCTGATGTCACAGGCTATGATGAGTGGGTCAGAATTAAAAGGTTCAGGAAGAGGATAATGTAATATGGCAAGAAAAGCACAAAGCTACTGTACTTCTAAAAATTTCTGGCAGTGGAGTTGTGGTTCAAGTGATAGAGCACTAGCCTTGAGCAAAAAAAGCTCAAAGAGGGCTGGGGATATAGCCTAGTGGCAAGAGTGCCTGCCTTGGATACACGAGGCCCTAGGTTCGATTCCCCAGCACCACATATACAGAAAACGGCCAGAAGCGGCGCTGTGGCTCAAGTGGCAGAGTGCTAGCCTTGAGCGGGAAGAAGCCAGGGACGGTACTCGGGCCCTGAGTCCAAGGCCCAGGACTGGCCAAAAAAAAAAAAAAAAAAAAGCTCAAAGATAGCACCCAGGCTCTAAGTTCAAACCCCAAAATACCACCACCACCACCACCCCATTGCTGGAAAAATTTCATAGAGTGGGGAAATTGAGATGAGACAGAAAGAAATTGAACAAATTAAAGGATGGGTGATAGTATTAACCAAAGGATTTCAGTCATCAAAGGTTGTGTGGTCTAGTTTGAGACACGAGGAAGACAGACGTAGACAGACATGAATGGGGCTCACCTTTGGTGCTAGCCAAGGCTTCATCTTCCAGCGTAGCCTCCGCTAATCTTACGTATGGCATCTGGCTTGTTTATGAAGATGTTACTGCCAAGACTTTTGACTAAAAGTTGTCAAACTTGAGAATCTTTGGTTGAATCCAGCATGGTTTTGACTATGAGTTACTTTTGAAAATCTGAATTTGAACATCCTTAGGTGTGACAGAATTTCCCCTTCAACCCCATTAGTTCCACCACTGGAACCAATGTGACACTTTTGAGCAGAAGTGTGAACAACATGTCAACTTCATTGCCCCTGGTGACATGAGAGTATGCCTCTAACACCACCCAACACTTTTAACTCATGCTTTAAACAAAAGAGAGATTAAAGCATATGGGAAGCCTTTGTAACATGGGAGGGATAGCCAGATGTAGAGGAGGCTTTCTCATTTGCTTGTGGAAATTTTACTGGAGTTATTACTTCCATTAGAATGCTGCAATGACAATTATTGTGGTAGAATTTCTTCATGACTATCAGTGTTATGTGTCATACAGCTTTCTAACAAAAAAATCCTGACAGATATGCTAGTCGTGTGAGTCTTGCCTCCATACAAGCCTTTGGAAGGCATTTGATGGTGTCTTATAGTCAGAAAATACCAGTGAACACTTTAGATGTACCAAGGTACTGGGATAGACATACATCACTAATTTTAGGCTACAGCATCTTTGTTCATTCCCAGACCCAAAATTTCTGGGCACTAGAGGGCAGCACATGCCCATTGAACATTTTCTGCAAGCCTTGTGCAGCCTGGCGGTGAGGAACTGCATAAAGTTTATCTGTTCTAGTGGCTCTTGATCCTGACCTCATGTCAGAATCTCTGGTGGCTTGCAAAAACATATTTCCTGGCATCACTCTAAACCTAATAAATTAAAACATATAAAGTCCAGTAACCTATATATTAAGTATTAAACTTAATCCTTAAACTATAGGGTACTAGGCTATCCATGTGTGTTTGTAAATAACTGGTCTCTAAAACCCAGCAATTCTTTATTATTAGGCCTTGATTAGACTATGTACATATCCTCTCATTCAAAATTTGGTTCACCTTCTGAGACATGAACTTCTTTTATGGAAGAAATTTGATTTGACGTATGCCAGGCTAAAAGACCACACCTCACGGAGAGGAAATCTTCATAAAGACAGAATCCTTCATATTCTAAGAAGTTATAGGAAAATAAGGGAAAGAGAAGACATAAAGAAGGTAAATGAATAAACCTTAGAATCATGTTTGTAAATTGACAACTTAGTGAAGTGGACTGTTGTAGTTTGAATATGTTCCCTCAAAATTTGTGTATTAGGAAAGTTAATCTCCAGTGTGAGTGTTGGGTGGTGTTGCTGCCATGATCTGAAGGGCTGTGGACAGAGTTTTCTCTCTTCTGTTCTGTCATATGGGGACACAATGTTCAACTCCTTTTTGCCTTTCTCTCTCTTTTTTTTTTGCCCTTTTTGCCATATGAAGATAGAGCAACTGGTTATTATCAAATGCTGGTACTTTAACTTGGACTTCTTAGCCTGTAGAAATGAGAGAATAAGTTTATGGTTTTTGAAAAATTAACCTTACTATGTTGAAAATGAACTATACAACTTGTGGAAGGGAGCGGGAGGGGAACATGAGGAATAAGCGAGGGAAGAAGTGACATTGTCCAAAAAGAAATGTCTTATGTAACTGTACATAACTGTACGTAACTGTAACCCTTCTGCACCTCGCCTTCATAATAACAATTAAAAACTAACCTCAACTGGATGCTGGTGGCTCACGCCTGTAATCCTAGCTACTCAGAAGGCTGAGATATGAGAATAATGGTTCAAAATCAGCCTGGGCAGGAAAGTGTGTGAGACTCTTATCTCCAATTAACAATCACAAAGCTGGAAGTGGAGCTGTGGTTCTAGTGGTAAAGCACTAGCCTTGAGTAAAAAAGCCCAGGGACAGAGCCCAGGCCCTGAGTTCAAGCCCTATGACTGCCACACAAAAAAGTAACTTCATCTGTAATAATTCTGCTATAACAGTAAAAATTGGACTAAGATAGAGAAAACACAAACTATTGAAACTTTCTCAAGCTAAATGTGATGGCTCATACCTGAATCCCAGCTACTCAGAAGACAGAGATGGGAGGATTGTGGGTCCAAAAATAGGGGAAAGGGAAGTTAGCATTGCCCTCCTTCAAAAGACAAGCTGGGTATGGTGGCTCATACCTATAATCCCAGCAAGGAGGAAGATATAGGTAGGAATATTATGGTCCAAGGTGGCCTAGATCTAGAAGCATGACTCTACCAAAAAATAACTAAAGGGGCTGGAAATGTGGCTCAGTGGTAGAGTGCTTGCCTAGCATGCATGAAGCCCTGGGTTCAATTCCTCAGTACCACATACACAGAAAAAGCTAGAAGTGGCACTGTGGCTCAAGTGGTAGAGTGCTAGCCTTGAGCAAAAACAAGCTCAGGGACAGTTTTCAGGCCCTGAGTTCAAGCCCTAGGACTGGCATAATAAATAAATAAGTAAAGCGGGTACTGATGACTCACACCTGTAATCCTAGCAACTCAGGAGGCTGAGAGCTAAAGATCACAGTTCAAAGCCAGGCCGGCAGGAAAGTCTGTGAGACTCTTATCTCCAGTAAATCACAATGTTTCTTCACTAGTGAATTCTACCAAATATTGTATTTATTTCTACAAAATTATAATAAGATATAAAAAGATTGAAAAGATGAAAAAAAAAGGTACAAAGGAGGACATTTTGTATCCTAACTAAACTCTAATTGCTGGATAAAGACCTTGAGCTCTTGGTGTATTTTCTCTCCCTTTGACTTCCTACTAAAGATAGTTTTGCTATTCAGAGTTGTTTGGGAATTTTGTTATCTTAACCAGCTCAAACTATAATGTAAAATTCTGTAACTCATATAGTACCAAAGTGGGGAAATACATATTTTTCTTAAATTTCACCTGGCAGTAAAGTCTTCATATCTCCAGCTATGTGTGGACAGACAGGTAATATTTACTTGTTTTACTCTGTCATGAGGAGGGTTCAGTTAGTAAGACTAGGTAAAAGGAACCAGTAAGTAGGAGGGGGAAAAGATGCGGGGGTTAGGCAGGGGAGGAGTTACACAGGAGGACATTTCTGGATAATAAAGATTTTTGTATTTAAATAAGATTTTGTTCTAAAGCAGAAGGTCACTCCAAAGTGGAAAGAGGTAGGAAACTCAATACTGTCTTGACAAATTTATGAGTCTCTACAAATTGCTTCTTAAACCCTGATCAACCTGAGACACACAAAAACGTATATCACTAATTTCTCTTAGATGGCCCACTCTCCTCTATTAAAGTATCTCCTTATTTTACTTGATAAGTTTTCGCTATTATTTGAATCTTGCTTGAAATCTTCTCTCCCAGGAACTGAGGACTCAACAGGAATTTGGTAACAACTCTGTCAATAAACTAAGAACAACAATGGCTATGTGATCAGCTCAATAAAAGCAGAAATGATAGCTGGGGATGTCACTCAGTAGTGAAGCACTTGACTAGTTTGTGCAAGGCCCTGTGTTTTTCCTCCAGCATAGAAAAAAAAATGTAGAAGCAGCATTTGACAAAATCCAGCACCCATTTCTCAAAAAAAAAAAAATTACAGTAAGGGGCTGGTGGCTCACACTTCTAATCCTAGCTACTTAGGAGGTAGAGATCTGAGGATTGGTTCAAAGAGCACCCAAAAAAGAGTCCTTGAGACTTTTATCTCCAATTACCCATCAAAAGGCAGAAGTGGGGTTTTGGCTCAAGTGGTAGAGCACTAGCCTTGGGTGCAAAAGCTCAATGACAACACTCTGGTCCTGAGTCCAAACCCTAGGATTGGCACATACAAAAACAATTATTTATAAGCTCGAAATGAAAAGGAGCTTCCACAAATTAAGAACTTTTTTTTTTTTGCCAGTCCTGGGCCTTGGACTCGGGCCTGAGCACTGTCCCTGGCTTCTTTTTTGCTCAAGGCTAGCACTCTGCCACTTGAGCCACAGCGCCACCTCTGGCCATTTTCTATATATGTGGTGCTGGGGAATCGAACCCAGGGCTTCATGAATATGAGGCAAGTACTCTTACCACTAGGCCATGGTCCCATGTATCTTAAATAACATCCTAATGGTGGAAGACTGGATAATTTCTCATTAAAGATCAAGGATATTTGCTCAACAATTATTTTCCACATTGCCCTGGAGGTTCTGACCAGGTCAGGAAAAGAAATAGTAGGCCAGTGTTAAAAATTAGTAAGTAAAACTACCCTGTTTTGCCAATAGCATGATTATTTATATAGAAAATGTTATGGAATCTACTAAAAAGGCCTAGTAAATGAGTTTAACAAAGTTAACAGTCCAGGATAACAGTGCAAAGAGCAACTGATGGCAAGGTGTGGTAGCTCCTGCCTATAATCTCAGCTATGAGGCAAAGATCCACAGGATCAAAGTTCACTAGATGAGCCCGGTGGTACATGACTGCTCCCAGGTACAGAACAGGTTGCAGATAGGAAGGATTGTGGCCTAGGGTGAGGTGCTAGCCGCTGGAAAAACTGTGAGACCTAGAAAGCAAACCAAAACTTAAAACAAAAAAAAGGCTAAGGATATAAAGTATGTGATAGAGTATTTGCCTAGCAAGTGTGAGGCACTGAATTCAAATCTCAGTACAGAAAAAAAACAACCTCAAAAAGCAATTGAATTTTATGTACTTGCAACTATCACAAGTTGTTAAATTTTAAAATACATTTTAGAATAACACTAAAATATGATAACTTTAAAGATAAACTTGACAAAAGATGTAGGAGACTTATACACTGAAAACTATAAAATACTTCTCAGGAAACGTAAAGAGATGGAGAGAGATAACTTGTTCAAAGAACTGGATATTGCTAGGATGTCTCTGGTCCTCAACATTGATCTACAAATTCAGTGCAATCTTTATAAAAATCCCAGAAGGCTGTTTTGTAGAAATTGATCATCTGATTCTAAAATTAGTGTCACAACAAAATCAACTTGGACAAAGAAGCCTAATCTTGGAATACGGTTTTGACTTTTAAAGGTATAGTAGTCACAACCGTATGAGACTGGCAGGAAGATTGATAGATAGAGCAGTGGAACTGAAATCGCTAGGTTCCCTGGGGAAGTAGGGCATCAGTGAAGCCTTGTCAAACATTGTTACATGCCATGAAATTGTTCGATGCTGTTGAGAATGTGAGTTTTGCTTTGAACTTTAAATCTTCATTGTAAACACCTTATAATGTTTTTCTGTGAATGAGGAAATCACTGGAGCAGATCATTCCAGCTTTTGAATGGCAGAAAATGGGCTCTTCCCTGGGGCCTGGCAGTCTAGAGATGGAAGCAGTCAGCTAAGCAGTCTCTTCTCTGAACACCAGCCAGACTGCCCTCAAGACAGCCTGGCTGTTTGGGACACTTTACAGTAATTCTGAAAACACATCAACTGAAAGAAGTATTGCAGCTGAAACCATGATTCTGCCTGAAGAAGGCCTTGCTCCAGTCACAATCTCGTCAAACCTGCACAACCTTGAAAGGCAGCTTTCCAGGCAAAATAAGTACTGCAGCTATTCTCACTCAAGATGGCATGAGAAGCATCTTCTCAATGATTCAGTAAGGAGCCAATGCAGGCCCTGTGATTGATACCTATACAAGGTCCTATGTGAGGCCCCCTGATTGGTGGAATTAGAAGCTATATTGTGATTGGGGCAAATATAATCCTTTATTTGCATGTTATTCCCCTGCCTCCCACACCCATCTTAACTACATAAGCAGGCAGTTCAGCTCACTTTTCAAGTCAGTCAGGGGATGCCTGTCTATGCTGCTCTGTGGTATTGCAAGGTTAGGCCCAATAAAAAGCTTCTCCCAAATGGCATTCTCTTGCCTATGTAAGACCTTTATTATGGGGAGAGGAGACTGAGCTGGTAATGTGAAGAGGAGATGGCAGCAGCAGCACCAATATTGGCAAGAAAGTAACAAGAGTTCCAGAGATAACAAAGGATGATGGAAGTACAGAAAAGGCTGGGAAGAACTGAAGAGGAGGGATGTGAACCCTGGTTGCTGGAAGAGTTCCAAGGTTTTTCCTAGCCTAAAGACCAAAGTCCTGGTACCCAAAGCCTAAGAGATATAATACTAATGGTTGAAAGAGCTAAAAGTCTCAACACCTGCAATATGATAACTATACTAGCTGTGTGACTAGAGTCATGGATCCCAACACCCAAGGCTTTGGAGCTGAAATACTAGCTGGTGCTGACTTGCTATCACTAGCTGCTGCTAATTGCTGAGATTTACAATAGCTGTTGAGTGCAGTGCCATGGGCAATACAGAACCAGAGCCATGAGCTTCTAATCTGAGCACCTACAGTCACAAGCCTCTAGTTCTCAGAACTTGGAGCTCTGAGTGTGTCTGCTCAGTTCTTAAGATTTTGGCAATCAAAGGCCGCCTCTACCAACACTAGAAGAGCTAGTCCTCACCTACTTGTGATTTCTGAGTACAGAAAAAGTACTCCAGCAAGCTGATTGATAATAGTACAAAACAAAAGCCATAGATAGATATATACATATAGAGAAACGATTTTGTATGTGTAAATGTGTGTGTGTGTGCATGTGTGCGTGTCAGTTGGGGCTTGAATGCAAGGCATCGTACCCTTGCTTGTGGGGCACGCCCGCCCGAATGCCTTGCATCATTAAGAGGTGGTTCTAGCTGGCCCCGCCTCCCAGCCTTGGGACCACGTGTAGCCAAGATGGCGCCTGTGGGCGGTCCTGTGGGCCGTGACGTAGATGTAGGCCACCCCTTTGGGAGGTCCCTTGGAGCTCCACCCTGATGGACAGCTCAGGCATCAAATCCCAGCCCCTACGTAGGTGCACATACCCCTCCCCTTCCGCCGCCTTCCGACCCTTTTAAAAGAATAGCTCATTGCCGCCATTAAACAAGTCTTAGTGCTGACTGGCTCCCGGATTGTCTGTGTGTCCTCCGCCGAGAGGGGGGCTGGGTGGCAGTCTGTCAGCCCTCTTATTCTCTTCCTGGACCCATCCACTTGGGGAGTGCTATCCCGTCTCTCCTGCAGAACAGGAGAGCCCGGGAGGCTAAAAAAACCCCGACATTTCTGGCGCCCAACGTGGGGCACGAAGCATGAAGGTAAAACTTTTCGGCGGGCCAGGCCAATCAGAGTCCGAGGGGGGGCCCCCGAAAAGATGGGGCATGCTCAAACTCAGCATGATGACCAAGTGCTCAAAGCAATGAGCTCCATGCTACAAAACGTAGGTTTGGGGGTCTCAAACTCCCAGACCCGAGGGTCTCGAAAGCGTTGAAACACGCCGCAATCTGGCTGGCGGCTGCCGGCCTTTTCAGCCTGGCTGCTTGGGAGGAAGCAGCCCTCCCGCTGCCCTGGAGGGGAGAAAGGGGCCTGGGACAAGTTCCCCAGGTCCGAAGCCAAGCACCCCTGCGCCAGAATGCCTAGCGGACAGGCATGATGGAGGATGGCCTCCACCATGCCCCTCCCCCGCTGGAGGCTCCCCGGTGCAAGCCTGGAAAGGCTGTGCGCCACCGCCACAGGGAGATGATCGCTTCTGAGGCGGCCTTAAAGAGCCTAGGAAGCATTTGCTGAAAAATGTTTTGGATGGGGGGGAGACAGCCCCTGGCTGCCCTGGAAGAAAAAGGGCTTATCTACTTAACATCTGTTGTTGGCTAATCTGCTTTGAAAGAGACAAAAAAAAAAAAAAAAGGCTTTTTGGTTCTTGGTGATGTTTGCTAAGTTTGGAAGTTTGGTTAACAATAGAATGGTTTTAACTTTAACAAGCGCCTCCTTCCCTTGCCCCAGGTGATGGGAGTGCCAAATTCCTCAAGGCTGGGCAGGGACTTGAAGGTGTCTTGCTGTGATCCTCCTAAGGCTCTGACCAGCTCTGCCGCCATTAAGCCAAGCCACGTGTCTGTTCTGTTTGCACCTTGTCTCCCGCCTCCTGGACCTTCTCTGATCATAGCGTCCCACTTCAGCTCCCCATCGGAGCTGAACTGGTTTCTCAAAATGTGGCTTATAATCTGTGAAAATCTGTGATAATCTGTGAAAATTTTGGTTTGCTGGAAAGGTGTTTTTTTTGTTTGTTTACTAAATTCTATGTGTATACTGTGATGTAATAAGTAAGACTCCTAACTATCTTAAGGTACATATAATCAGGCAAATATTTTAAAGTATGTATAATAAACTATTGGGGATAAAAGTAAATTCTCATTAACTCTGCATGTAGAAAAAAAGTGGGGGCAAAGCAAACTAATGTTTCTCACTATTTATTGGAAAACTGAATGGATAAGTGTTTCTAATTTTGTAATTGTAATTCTTGCATTAAGGAAAAATTGTCATTTGAGTTCAAAGGTCGTGCAGTAGCCAGGACTGAAGAAAAAAAAAATGGTTCTTTTAAAACAGGCAGACAGGAGGCTAGATGCCCCCTGGGTTCCAGAGATTTTTCAGATGAACATAAGGCTGAGGCAAAGATGTAGAAGACTCTACCTTTAAAGGCTTAAAATACATTTCTAGATAAAGGATTTGAGCAGCCAGAGTACTCAGACC
Organism: Perognathus longimembris pacificus; assembly: GCF_023159225.1. Classification (NCBI taxonomy): domain Eukaryota; kingdom Metazoa; phylum Chordata; class Mammalia; order Rodentia; family Heteromyidae; genus Perognathus; species Perognathus longimembris. The sequence goes on from NC_063161.1 coordinate 130,072,731, forward strand.
AACCAACCAGGAAATGCTGGGGGATTTCAAATGTCTTTAAACAGTCTGTGTAGAATCTTGCAGGAGGTGTGACAATCTATCCAGAAGATTCCAACAGATGCTTCTACAGCCTTACTCAGATGCAACCCATCTCTCCTGCTGGCCTGCTAATTTTGGATGGAAGACACAGCCACTTCAGATCCACTTAAGCTGAGACTTTTACATTGTCTTAACCTTGCCCTCTTGATTATTGTTTATTTGTGCTCTCTTCCACCTGCCAGTAAGGTTAAATGATGATTTGATTTGATGGCACATGGATCTCATTCAGTCTGCTGTTCGCTAAGTGTTACAGCAGAACTCTGGCCAATTCTCAACAAGTTACAGGTGAGTTCTGTTCCTATTGTTCTCCTTGTTGCTTTAATTGGATATAAAAAGGGCTTTTATGGCTAAAACTCCTCGGATCACAGTTCGAAGCCAGCCCGGGCAAAAAATCTCTCTAAAACTCCATCTCCCAACTAACTAGCAAAGAGCCAGACTGGAAGCTTGGCTCAAGAGAACTAGAGAAATGCTGAAAGCGGCACCATGGCTCAAGTGGTAGAGCACTAGCCTCGAGCAGAAGTACTCAGGAACAGTGCCCAGGCCCTGAGCTCAAACCCCGTGAATGCCAATGGGAGCATGCCATCCCAGCAACAAGCACCTGGACCCCTGGGACTCAGCCAGTCCAAGGAACAAGGATCATGGAGAGGAGTAAGAGGAGAATGATGTCACATCCTAAATGGAGTCACTTTGTCTCGCCCTTTTCAAAATTAATCAGAGCCGGGAGATCAAGAGGAATAGTTGTTTACCCACCTAGAGGAATAGTTTACCTACCTAATGTCCATACCTGTCCATTTTCCATCTGGACAAAAAGAAAAAACTTGGATTCTTGCCTTTGTTACTTGCTATTTGTATATATATATATTAGCCTATGACTGGTTACTCCCAACCAGTCCACTATTTCCAAACACTTCCTTCCTGTCCCCAGTCCAGTTATTCCTCTTTGCTTGTAATGGGCTACAATTGGGTTTATGTTCCAAATGGAACTTTTCTGGTTCATGCCAAGGGTGTGTTCTCCCATGTTGTTCATGTTAACTGGTCCTGTGAACTTGTCAGCCTTTTGCCTGACCTTTTCAAAAGTCTCTTTTAACAGGATAACATTCCTCATCGAGGTCGCCACCTAGGAACTTGCAGTTCTAGGCCATCCTCTTACTACACTGCTGTGCCCAGCACAGATCTGGACCCTGAAGACCCCAGCCCCAGGGACTCCTTGATGTACCCAAGCTGCAGGAGGTATCCAGAGGAGACCATGACACCCATTGGCTCTGATAACCATTCTCGTGGAAATGATGAGGACTTTCACTAACCAAACTGGATGGTACCAGGCCATATGACAAATCAGGGACCCCTGACCACTTCGCCCCTTTTCAACAGGAAGTAGTTCCAGAAGAGACAATCTCTGCCCATACTCCCAGCCTGGTACCCCTCCTCTATTAATAAAAAACAAAAGGGGGAGATGTGGGGCACGCCCGCCCGAATGCCTTGCATCATTAAGAGGTGGTTCTAGCTGGCCCCGCCTCCCAGCCTTGGGACCACGTGTAGCCAAGATGGTGCCTGGTGGTGAACCCGGAGGCAGTCCTGTGGGCCGTGACATAGATGTAGGCCACCCCTTTGGGAGGTCCCTTGGAGCTCCACCCTGATGGACAGCTCAGGCATCAAATCCCAGCCCCTACGTAGGTGCATGTACCCCTCCCCTTCTGCCGCCCTCCGACCCCTTTAAAAGAACAGCTCATTGCCGCCATTAAATGAGTCTTAGCGCTGACTGGCTCCCGGACTGTCTGTGTGTCCTCTGTCGAGAGGGGGCTGGGTGGCAGTCTGTCAGCCCTCTTATCCTCTTCCTGGACCCGTCCACATGGGGTGTGCTATCCTGTCCTTTTAGCCCAGGAGGCTAAAAACTCCCGGCACTTGCTGAGCTGAAAATGATTTTTTTTAGTGAGAAAAGGACTTTTCAACAAATGGATCTGGAGCAATTACAACAATTTCTATCAATATACAAAAACAACTCATTTCAATCCATTCCTCTCACCTTATGTAAATATTAATGGAAATGAACCAGAAATACAATTATGTGGATGCACTTGATGCCATCTAACTGTGCACTTGAAATAGTTAAAGTAGTAAATTTCATGTACTGTTCATAAAATTATAGACATTTTGTGTAGGACAAGAGTCTTTACAAACTTAGGAGTTGTGGCTATTCTTATGCTAACACTTGTAAAATATAGCAGAATAAAAGAGACTGGATTTACAATTCATTTAAAATTTGTTTTAGCTTTTTAGTACTACATAGTTCTTTTTCCTTGTGGAACATAGGATATTCTCTTTTTTAAAAACCAGCATTAAATATATAAAGAGAAGTCTCTGCAAATGCTATTTCAAATGAAAATACTTAGTTTTAATGTTTTATAGAATTATTCATGTAATATCATTTGCATTTACTGAGGTTTTATATTACTAAAAATCAACATTTGTCAGTGAAAAAAAGTTCTACAGGATACAACTCTGCTAATAAATGGACTTTGCCATATTTTAAAGATTAAATAACTAAATATAAAACCTCAAACTATAACTTCTTGAAGAAAACAAAGGAGAAAATTCTTGCAACTTTGGATTAGGCTATGACATCATACTAGACATATGGTCCATAAAATAATAAACTGATAAATTTGTTTCATCCAAATTAAAACTTAACTGTAACCCCAGCATTTAGGAGGCTGAAGCAGGAGAGTTGAGAGTACAAGGATAGTCTAGGCTACATAGTAAATCTGTTCCAAAACAAACAAAAACCCTAAACTAAAATACTAAAAATCACCAGATGTGGTAAGTGATGTCATACCCCTGTAATCCCAGCTACTTAAGAGACAGAGTTAGCAGGATTGCAATTTGAGGCCAGACTGGACAAAAATAGAATCAACCTCAAAAACAAGACAAACGTAGAGGTACATACATGTAGTTCCAGCTACTCAGTAGATAGAGGTAGGAGGATTACTATCCAAGACCAACAAGGCAAAAGCATGAGACCTTATCTAAAATACAAACTAAAAGAAAAAAAAAGAACTGGAGACATGGTTCAAGTATTGCCTCACAAGGAAAATGACTTAAGTCCACAGTATTGTTGGGTGGAGGAACCTCCAAAAATATGAAAACTAAAATGAATTAAAGGAAGTATTTAGGACTTTCCTTTCTTATAAATATGATATAAATAAGTCCTGGCCCTCCTGGATTCCAAAGTGGTTACAAAATGACTGCAGAGAGAATAGCTAAAAGCAAAGACAGATACAGAATGTAGACAGTGATGTCTAGCCTTTCTCCAGCTTTTAATTAATTCCTGTCCCCAAAAAGAGTCAATGCTTTTCAGCAAAAACAGTTTTAAGTACTTGTTACATAACTCTAAATTACTGAAAATATAGAGGAAAAATGAACATGCTAAAACCACGGGGATGCAATCAACAGATTCAAGACTGTAATCAAATGATCTAGTTTTTTTCAACAACAAATTTTTAAGGAAAATAGCAATGGAACAGAACTTATGTATTTAAAGAGGCTTAAGAGGCATTTCAACTAATTGCAGTTTATAGGTTCTATTTGTATTCTGATTTCCACTGTAAAAATAAAAGTTTACTTTAAAAGCCAATGAAGGGAATTTAAACATCAATTGGATATTTAGTGGTATTAAGAAATGGTTATGGGGGTTGGTAATGTGGCTTAGCAGTAGAGTGTTTGCCTAGCATGCTTGAAACCCTGGGTTCCATTCCTCAGCACCATATAAACAGAAAAAGCTGGAAGTGGTACTGTGGCTCAAGTGACAGTGCTAGCCTTGAGCAAAAAGAAGCCAGGGACAGTGCTCAGGCCCTGAGTTCAAGCCTCAGGACTGGCAAAAAAAAAAAAAAAAAGGAAGGAAAAAATAAGCAAACTATTGTGGCCCCTTCTAGGTTTAATCATAACAGCTTGATCATTTTAAAAACTTGCATATTTTCAGATACACACTGAAATCTTTGTTGGTATAACTTATTTCTATGATATTTTGGTGGAAATACTATCAGGTTATAAGCGAAACAAGATTATCCAAATATTCTAAATGTTAACATTAGGTGACAGATCTATACAGAAATGTTATTCTCTTAGTAGTTTCCATATATTTGAAACATTCATTAATAAAAAAATAATTTAAAATAGAACCTCTCTAAACAATATACTCCAATATGCCTTCATTTTAAGCAAAATCTGTTACAAGAAAAGGGGCATGGTTTTTAAAAAACTAGAAGAATGGATTTTGAATATTTTTACTAAAAGGAAATAAAAAACTGAGGAGACAGATATGTTTACATGAATTTGAACATGACACATTGGATACATAATTAGACCATCACATGCTATCCCATGAATAAGTATTGAAAAGTGAAGGTAAATGCTACTTTGAGGCAGCAGTGACTCCATTTTGAAACCATAGCTATCTTGTTGTTTATGTTGAACAGTAAGAACTGACTTGTTTGTGCTGAGGCTGCTAAACTGTAAATTTCTTGAACAAAGCTATCTTAAAGCCAGCCAGGCCCCACTCTGTGCCTGTAACCTTGGGCCTGCACAAGCTCTGAGAAATAGCCATGCTAGCCAAAGATAAACAGGCACTGTGAGCCCACCCAGGCCGCCAAATACTCCATGTAGCAGGGCAGGTTGTCAGAATGCAGACGGCCGAAGGACTGTTTTGGTAACTTCTGTCCACCCTGGAATGTTTTTACCCCAGACCCAATCAGATCTGTAAACACCTGGTTCCTGTAACTTTGTGGTTTTTGCCTTTATAAACCCTGTGAGATTTCAGCTCAGGGCCCTCCTCCCTATCTCCGCTGCGTCGGTGAATGGGATGAGACCCAAGCTGCAGCTTGCCTGAATAAAGCCTTGCTTTTGCATTTCAGAATGTCTGGCTCTCAGTGGTCTTCTTGGAGGTCATCTCATGACTTTGGGCATAACAGTATAATGACTGCCAATTTTTAAAACCTTCTAATAGCCAGGCACTAGTGGCTAATGCTTTTAATACTAGCTACTCAGGAGGATAATATCTGAGGATTACAATTCAAAGCCAGCCAGGGCAGGAAAGTCTTTGAGACTCTTATCTCCACTAAAACTACCCAAAGGACTGAAAGTGGATCTGTGGCTTAAGTGGTAGAGCACTAGCCTTGAGGGGGAAAAAGAAGCCCAAGGGCAGTGCCAGGCTTGAGTTCATGCCTCAGGAGAAAAAATAAAACAAAAACTCTCCTAATAGTTCTTGGTATACACTAGATTGTCAGTAAAAGGCAGTGATTAGTAGGAATAATAATAATGAAAGATGGGAGAATGTGTAAACATATAGAGAAAGTAATGTTTTTAAACTGGTAATATGAATAAATAGCTTTTTTTGCCATCAGACAACTGCATTTTGAACCAGGTGTTGCAAACCTATAAATCCAGCAATAGAAAGAATAAAGGATTGTGAGTTTTCAGCAAGCCTGAGCTACATAGAAAGTTCTAAGCCTGTCTGACTACATAGCAAGTTTCTGTCTCAAAAATATATGATTAGCCTGGTGCTGGTGGCTCACACCTGCAATCCTTGCAATTCAAAATGCTGAGATTTTTAGGGTCACAGTTCAAAACGAATCCAGACAGGGAAGTCTATGAGATACTTATCTCCAAATAATCACCAAAATCCAGAAGTGGAGCTGTGGTTCAAGTGGTAGATCAAGAGGACTCAAGGAAAATACTCAGTCCCGGAGTTCAAGCCTCAGAACCATTCATTTCTCCTCTTTCCTCTCTCTCTCTCTCTTACATATACACAAATACATATATAATGTACTATATATAATGTATGATTATGGTAGAGTTGGTATGAATAGGAGGAAGAATGATGAGTAACATTGATAAAAATACACTGCACTGTATAAGCTAGGAATATGGCCTAGTGGCAAGAATGCTTGCCTCATATACATGAAGCCCTGGGTTTGATTCTTCAGCACCACATATATAGAAAAGGCCAGAAGTGGTGCTGTGGCTCAAGTGGCAGAGTGCTAGCCTTGGGCAAAAGGAAGCCAGGGACAGTGCTCAGGCCCTGAGTCCAAGCCCCAGGACTGACAAAAAAATACACTACTCATAAACTGACATGTTGAATTGAAATTTGTACAGCTACTTAAAGGTAATTAAAACTTATGTACATGCATATATATATAAGATCAAATTATACCTATGTCTGCAAATAAAATGTTGCTGTGATTGCAAAAATAAGTTTATTTTGCTGAGTGCCAGTAGTTGATGCCTGTAACCCTAACTATTTAAGAGGTTGAGATCTGAGGATCAAGGTTTAAAGACAGCCCAGACAGGAAAGTCCATAAGACTCATATCTCCAATTAGCCAGCAAAAATGTGCAAGTGGAGCTATGGCTCAAGTGGTAGAGCACCAGCCTTGATTTAAAAAGCTAAGCTTGGGGGTGGGAATGTGGTCTAGCGGTAGGGTGCTTGCCTCGCATGCATGAAGCCCTAGGTTTGATTCTTCAGTACCACATAAACAGAAAAAGCTGGAAATGGGGCTGTGGCTCAAGTGGTAGAGTGCGCTAGCCTTGAGCAAAAGAAGCTCAGAGGCAGTGCCCAGGTCTTGAGTTCAAGCCCCAGGACTGGCAAAAACAAAAACAAAAAAAAAGCTAATCTTGGGGCTGGGGATATAGCCTAGTGGCAAGAGTGCCTGCCTGGGATACACGAGGCCCTAGGTTCGATTCCCCAGCACCACATATACAGAAAACGGCCAGAAGTGGCGCTGTGGCTCAAGTGGCGGAGTTGCTAGCCTTGAGCAAAAAGAAGCCAGGGACAGTGCTCAGGCCCTGAGTCCAAGGCCCAGGACTGGCAAAAAAAAAAAAAAAAAAAAGCTAATCTTGAACGCCCCTCCCCACACAGTGTTATATTTTAGTAATATTACTAAAAGTTACCCACTCAACCAAAGAAGACAATTACATTCTATCTGCCTTAAATCATACAAGATCCCCAGTGTCATGTAGGTACATGCTTTGTTCCTCTTATAGATGTGCATCTCCAAAGCAACAGAGACATTGGCTGTGACAAACTAGAGACACTAACACCTAATATCATCACACTCACACTCCTGATTCAAACACCTTCTGACTAGAATGGAACCTTTAATGTAATCAAGAATGCCCTTATCATGAGGTAGGGGTGGGGGGTGGATTTTCCACTGTAAACTAAGAAATGAGCATTCTGACTGGTGCCTAATCTTTTTTCATTGGCTCAAAGAACAAAATGGAAACTTTGACTTGGAAATCAGAGGCATGCTGACTCTGCTTCTCCCCACCCTGTTCTCCCAGTTACTCCTCAGCCTCCTGAGCAGCTACAGAGGCAGAGAGAGAAATCTTAAGCACCAGGCTGCTGCAAGGACCACAATGGCCAGCCTCCTCCCAACTGAGGGAAAGGAATGCCGAATGCCACCATTTCCCTGTCAGCTGCGCTTCCTCTTAAGTGACTTGGTTTTCCCCTAGCGGTGAAAGTGGTAGCCATTAAAAGCTGTTGATTCACTAAACCATCCTGGAGAATATAAGTTTTTTTCTAGAAGTGAACCCTGCAAACTTAGAAGTCATTGCCTGCACATTGTCTAAAACAACAGATACCCATACAACCAGCACAGCTGAATGTGTGCCTAGCAGACGAACTGCTATATATGTAAATCTCTTATCAAGGAGGTGAGAGATTATTTTGGCTGGAACAATCTGGGGAAACATCTTGGAGATGATGTGTTAAAGCCAGTGTTTCAAACAGAAGATTTTGGTATATGGAAATGGAAGAAGAGGCAACGCAGAAAGAGTCCTAAAATGTTTACTTTGTTCAGAGGGCACTTCATCTTGTACATAGTGAATCGCAATTAAGTGACTTTAGATGTCCTATTGTGTCTGTGTAGACACAGAGGTCGTGGACACTGTTGTAGAGCTGACTCCATCTTGATTAGGCAAACATGGTAGGAAATGTTGGGGGAAATAGAGCTGACTCCATCTTGATTATTAGGTCAACCTGATCCCCAAATTCTGCTTCTGTAAATGGCTTGCTTAACTTGTTTGTTATTTGCTCTACCCTCTGTGTCAACTTCCTACATCTGTGCCATGCTTGCTTGGTTGCGTGCTCTACCCCCTACATCTGTGCTACGCTTTTACCTTGATAAACCCCAGCTCGAGGACTGGTGTCGGGGCATAGTTTCATCTCCCGCGTCTGTGCTAGGTCCCTGGCTGGTCAGTTCGCTTTTTGCTTCCCCAATAAACCCATCTTTTTGCTTAAGACTGTCTCTGAGTGGTAGACTCTTGGAGGGAGGGAGAATTGCCCCCTTAAACCCCATAACAGACACCTTGTGGGTATGTATGTATATTCTTCTGCGTCGCATAGATTTGAACCTAAGCATATGTGTTTCTAGGTATAGACGCCTGTGTGGGTGCATTTCTCTACAGATTTTCTGGTCTTTGTGGGTATGTGGGATGAGAAGGAAAAGGAAGGACAAGAAGAAAGAGTCAGGGAAAGGGAAGGAGGGCTGTGGAGAGGAGCCTCTATTCTGATGCCTGTGTGTCTAATGCAGCTCTGGAGGTCTCTTTTAATAACACCTCATTTATTGTTAAACTGTAGTGTATCAAAATGCTATTGTTTTTCTTATCCATTACAGTCTATGTCTATTTGTCTTTTTTCCTGATTTAATCCTTTTCCTGGATTGTCTTTGTCTCCTCCCCATCCCACCCACCCTCTTCCTTTTTCTTATCCTTCCCATTCTAGCCCTTTCTCCATTCAGGGTTTCACCTTTTTGTAAGACTTCCCTTCCTCTTCTAATTTGTGGAAGTAACACTGTACCACACATATACCCTAGAAACAAGCAACCAAGACAAATGTCTGTCTTGTAGACAGAAATTTAGTTCAAAACAAAACTAAGAGCTTTAGACATGATTCAGAGTCACTTAAATTCACCTTACCTTAAAAAATGTTTTTTAACAAAACCACAATTGAACTTCTCACAGTTTAAATTTCCTAGGTGTCCTCCTCTGGCTTGCTTTATGAGTTAAGTAAATGATCGCTTTTCTATAACTTTCTTTAAATTAAAAAACAACAACAATGTGTAGCCAGGTGCCAGTCAGTGGCTCACACCTGTAATTCTAGCTACTCAGGAGGCTGAGATCTGAGGATCACAGTTCAAAGTCTATGAGACTCTTGTGTCAAATCATAGAAAAAGCCAGACGTGGCACTGTGGTTCCATAGTGTGAGCCTTGAGCAAAAGGATCTCAGGGACAGAGCCCAGGTCCAGAGTTCAAGCCTCAGGACCAGAAAACAAAACAAAACAAAATGTGTGTGTATTAGGCTAAATGAAATAACAACCATAGATATCATTTCAAGTGGGTTTTCTTTTATGATATTCTCATAATTATAGAAATCACTAAGCATATAGGTTAGCAAAAACTATAATTTTCAGATCCTTTACTAACTTTAGAAGTTTAACAAATGGTGGAAGTTAATTATAAATACTCATTGGATGCCTGAACTATTTCTGAAAAATAGATACATAGACAAAACTCACTAAAAACAGGTCTTGTTGACTCTCCTTCTTGGAATGGCAATATATTTATGAATATGCAAATGAATTGGAGGTTTGTTTGCTCTCAAATTTGCTAAGATGATATGTAATCGATACCCATGAAACTAGCTACAAAGCTCTTGATGTTTTTGTCTCCTAGGAAAGGGCTGGTAAAAGAGTTCTCTGACAACAAAGAATGAAGGCAAAATCCTGAAGAGGTAGGGATAAGGGATCTTCAAAATCCTTATGATTTGACACAAGTTCATACACCAAGCTGTGTATGTTCACAAAACCTAAGAAAAACATAACTGAACAGAACAAAACAAAAACAGAACTGAACTCCCATATAGCCCAAGTCCTAAACTAACCTCTTAGTAATGGATGCAGGAGAAGACCCAAAAAGCATAGCAAAGACTGTGAAAAACAGTCAATGGAATTACTGCCCACAGAAAGTGACACAGAAGAGTGGGAATATGGCCAAATGGTAGAGTGCTTGCCTTGCATACATGAAGCCCTGGGTTCGATTCCTCAGCACCACATATATAGAAAAAGCCAGAAGTGGTGCTGGGGCTCAAGAGGTAGAGTGCTAGCTAGCCTTGAGCAAAAAAGAAGCCAGGGACAGTGCTCAGACTTTGAGTTCAAGCCCCAGGACTGGCAAAAAAAAAAAAAAAAGAAAGAGAGAGAGAGAGAGAGAAAGAAAGAAAGAAAGAAAGAAAGAAAGAAAGAAAGAAAGAAAGAAAGAAAGAAAGAAAGAAAGAAAGAAAGAGAGAATGAAAGAAAAAAAGTGACACAGAACTTTCAGTCTAAGATAGTGTTAACTTCCTACGAAAATTACAACAACCACCATTCTTGAGCAAATTTAAATAGGACCCAGAGTCTTATGGTAAATGTTGTCTGATAAAGTCCTAAATTATTAGACATACTATTGAACATATTAAAAACTACAAAAATATGACCATTTTTCTTTTCCTTTCCTTTCTTTTCTTTCTTTCTTTCTTTTTTTTTTTTTTTTTGTCCCCAACTGGGACCTGAACTTGGCATCTGATGCTTTCATGCATTGGCTGCGGCTCTACCACCTGAACCACACCTCCAATCCCACGATCAGTTTTCAAGGGGGGAAAAGTACAACTAATGTCAACCCCAAGGTTCTGGTCATATAAAATATTTTAAAGCAGCACATGTCCATCGTTCAGAAAGTAAAAGTGAACATTACTGAAATCAATAGAAAGATCGGCAAGTTCTGCAAAAAGATATAAATCATGAAAAGGAAACTAGTAGAAATGATAAAGCTGAACTAAGAACCAGTGAGCCAGAATTTGGATCAATAGAAATTTTCAGTTTGAAAATTAGAGGAAAAAAGATTGGTACAATAACAAGGACTTCTGGAGCAATCAAAAAAGGCTTAAATTTATGTCTGTGAAATTTCAGAAGGGAAAGAAACACACTAATACAGCAAAGAAATAATAGCTGAAAACTATCCAAAATTAGTGAAAGTCACAAATTTATAAGTCCAAAAATCTCAGCAAATTCAAAACATAATACAAGAAAACAGTGCTCTAGCTAAGGGAGAGGGTATTGTTTGTGTTTCAAGCTGAGAAATACAACTTAACTCTAATGATAAAGGAATATATTTTATTGTGCTTAATTGTTAGAATTATTGAATTCTTTTTTTGTTATTTTGCTTTTATGTGTGCTGGTCCTGGGGCTTGAACTCAGGGCCTGGGCACTGTCACTGAGCTTTCTTTGCTCAAGGATAGCACTCTACTACTTGAGCCACAGGCTTACTTTCAGCTTTTTTTGGTGCTTAATTGGAGACAAAAGCCTCATGAACTTCCTTGCCCAGGCTGGCTTTGAACACAGTCCTCATATCTCAGCCTCCTGAGTAGGTTTACAGGCATGAGCCACCAGTACCCAGCTAAATTCTAAAGCTAAACATAGAAAAGTTTGATTTTTAGAGGCAATTTAATTTCTACAGGCTAAAGTAATAGTCAGGAAACTTTTTTCTGAGAAGAGCCAGATATTAAATTTTGGCTTTGTAACCCACAAAGCCAAAATTTATAAATCAATTCTAGAAAAGAAGTAAGATTGAAAATACTGTCCTAGGAAAATCTCCTCCAATCCCCTGGAAGAACTGCCTTAGAAGACTCCTTTGTCATCTTCTAAAATTATTTTGTAATAATTATAATTTATACTAATAACCCTAAGAACCTATGAACAGTTCATAGACTTGAAGGGTGAGAACTTAAATTAGGAAACTGCATCCCAGTTAGAAACTTATCTAGGCAAGAAAACACTGGTGGAAAACATTAAAAAAAAAAAAAAAAACCAAATCCTCAGCCTGTAGATCTCTAAACTAACTTGTTTTACAGTGCATTTGAGAAGAATACTAAAGCCATTAAATGGAGGCAATGAGAGTAAACAAATTCCAGAGGTTTCCTGAGTCATCTATTCACTTCTTGGCATTTTTTAATGGCTAATATTTATTAAATAAGTATGCTAGGTCCTTTGCAAAACACTTGACATAAAAATTCTATGATACAGACCCTACTGTAATTTAATTCCCCCAAACCTGGAAAAAGTTGATGCTTAGAGATTTTAGTATTGCTATTAAGCATCCACTTATCTTATGATACTTGCTTAATTTGGAAAAGCCTGAGCCATCTTCATGAGTTATTCTTCGTAGCAAAATTACAGAGTCAGACAATGTTCAAGTTCTCATTATTTGTATTCTCAAGGCACACAGTGAGAAAAAGAGATACAATTAGAATTTTGATTCCTTAATCCCAGTATGTGGCCACAGCAGCTCAAATTCTTCCCAGATGAATACAAACATGAGTAGTAATGCTACCCATGTCACAAGGCTATAGTGGGAGAGAGTTAATAAGTGATTACAAAATTCTTTGCAAGTACACAGTGCTATAGAAATGCAAAACATCTACAACAACAGTAATTAGCTCTAATTACTATCACTATCTGTGTGCAGCTGTCTCTCAACAATCCCTTTGGGAGTTAATCACCCCATATCAATAAAGTAATTTTCCTCTTTCTCAGACCCTACTGAGAAGCTGTCTTCATCTTCCCTCCACCCCCCATAGACTCAATCTCCTCTCTTTTCCTACTTTCAGGTTGTCAGCAAAGGCTAAATAATTACATTAATGGGGGAAGGGGAGGAGAAAGAGCCTTGAGCCTTTCAAATTCCTCACTTTCAAACAAAATTGGGCACAAAGATCTAGAAAAGTATACAGATCTTTCTAAATATAAGTCCCTACTCTCTCATACATGAGAAGGGAAATTTCCCCCTTAGCCTTTTAGAAATGCTCAGCTAATTCGATAGTTTGGATCTTGTTTGTATCACCAAGACCAATGTGGTGAAGGCTTGGTCCCTGTGGCATTACTGGGAGGTGGTGGAACCCTTTAGGAGGTGAAGCCTAATGTAAAGAATTCACGTCACTGGAGACATACACACCTGAAGGGGATTGTAGGGACTATAGCCCCTTCCTATTTTTCTTTGCTTCCTGGCTACCATGAGGTGAAGAGCTCTCCTCCTTCATGTGTTTTGCTCAATGCTAGTGCTCTACCACTGGAGCTACAGTTCGAGTTCTAGCTTTTTGGTAATTAATTAGAGATAAAAAGTCTCACAAACTTTCCTGCCTAAGATGGCTTCCAACTTTGATCTCACAGACTTTCCTGCCTAAGATGGCTTCCAATTTTGATCTTCAGATCTCAGTCACCTGAGCGGCATGAGCCACCTGCATCCAGCTATCTCATTGGTCTTAACCATTTAGGAGTTACCTCTGTGACATCTTCGTGGTCAAAACCAAAGTAAACAGCTTCTTTTTATGCTATTCATCAAGAATTTCAATTCCTGGATTACAAGATAGGTCTTTATAAATAATTGATACTATTCTTCTAGTAAGATTCCATATTTACTTTCAATATTCATCCAGAGATGGGATTTTGCTGTTCACAGGTTTTAGAAAAATTTTAAATGAATAAAAGCCAATATAATACATATAAAAAAATATGCTTCTAATGGGGTTATTGTTGGACAATATGTGACAGTACCTTAAAAATCACATAAAATCAAATGGAAATATAGGTTTTAGTGGTGGTGGTGGTAGTAGTGGTGGTGATGCTGGTGGTATTTGTTTTTGCTTTCAGTTTTTTCCCACTTTTAGGGGGACAAAGGTGGATGCAGAAAGGGAAGGGTAAAGATTAACTAGTGTAGTCCGGTATTTAGTGTACACTAAATGGAAAATAAACTGTGCACATTTGTAGGTAGGGACAGGAGGGGCAAAGCAAAGGAAGAGGTGACATTGTTCAAAAAACAACTCATTAGCCCCTTAGCATAACAATAAAATTGTATTTTCTTAAAAATCATATAAAGGGCTGGGAATATGGCCTAGTGTTAGAATGCTTGCCTTGCATACATGAAGCCCTGGGTTCAATTCCCCAGCACCACATGTATAGAAAACGGCCAGAAGTGGCGCTGTGGCTCAAGTGGCAGAGTGCTAGCCTTGAGCAAAAAGAAGCCATGAGGGCTGGGGATATAGCCTAGTGGCAAGAGTGCCTGCCTCGGATACACGAGGCCCTAGGTTCGATTCCCCAGCACCACATATACAGAAAACGGCCAGAAGCGGCGCTGTGGCTCAAGTGGCAGAGTGCTAGCCTTGAGCGGGAAGAAGCCAGGGACAGTGCTCAGGCCCTGAGTCCAAGGCCCAGGACTGGCCAAAAAAAAAAAAAAAAAAAAAAAAAAAAGAAGCCATGGACAGTGCTCAAGCCCTGAGTCCAAATCCCAGGACTGTCAATCAATCAATCAATCAATAAAAATCATATAAAATTAAATAAAAGCTGACACTGTCATTTTTGTAATGATGGTGATAAAACTGGTTATTTAAAAGAGATACATTTATATATACAGTTCATGAGAATTTGCCTCACAAAGCAGCGAGGCCATTTTAGACTTTATTGACACAAATAGGTATGAGGTCATAAATATCTAGAGTCAAGTAATTGCATTTATAGTAGAAAGAATGATATTTTACCATTCATAAGGAAATGGAAAGACTTCAAAAAAATTATATTAAATGAAGTAAGCCAGACCCTGAGAAACAAAAATTGCATGGTTTCCTTCATTTGTGGTAGATAGAATACACCTATAAATTTAGAAGTAAACATGCTGGGATGAGCCAGACCCAAGTGGTTACAAATGAATTAACTGAAGTATAGTAGACTCTACAGAAAGTTCAAGTAGCATAATTTTTTAGAAAGACTAGGTCAAAGCCCACCAAGCTCAACACCAGAAAATGGGGTATACTCAAGAGGAGGGTCAGGCCAAAGGGAGGGGGTAGACAAATGAAGAGGGGGAGTGGTGGAGGATATAGTCGACAATTCATTGGATATACCATGAAATTAAGAAAAGTAAGGGAGATGTAGGTTGAACAGAAGTTAGAATGTTGAAGGGGATGACACTGATCAAGATGCACTGTATTCATAAAACACTTTGTTATATGATACCTCTTGTGTACAACTACTTAAGGATAATTTTACAAAGGGAAAAAAAGAAAGGAAGATGAGAAATGTTCAGAAAAAAAATAATCAGAAATTAGTAATTTATTTTCTCTAATGGATAAAGGAGAGAATGAAAGCTAAAGAAATCAAGAGCCTCCAGGTTCTAAAGCAGGAGATTGTTCAGTTGTAAGCATAGAGAGACTTGTTTCATGTTATTGTTGTTTGTTGTTTCAATCTACCCATGACTTTCTTTGACCTCATCTACTAACAGCAACCCTTTCTTTGGATAACTCCAAAGCTCATGTAGTTCTCATGAGGTTGTAAATTTTAGCACCAACTTCCTGTCATACAGTGTAAAATCAGACCTACTTAATTATATAGCCCCACTCTTCTGGCTCTAATAGTTGCCTGGGTATATTGGCACATGACACAAGCCATTCCATTCAACTACCTCCTCTTAGATTTTACATGAAATATGGGGGAGAGATATTTTTCTCTTTCATCTGAAGCTGCTGAATGGGGATCACATAACCATAAGACTTTCCCCATGTTCTGACCAACCATTTTCTCTCTGTCCTCTTGTTGTATGCAAGAAGCCAGAGCAAGAGTGAAGGGGGCCACACAGGAAGAAAAGGCAGACCAAATGAATGATATTTTTAAGAATCATTACAATCTTTGGCATCTTAATTATATAACCTTTGCTTCAATATGGTTTCCTTTACTCGCAATTGGCTGAATTAAATTTCTGTCATTTGTAAGTTAATGAGAGCTCAGATAACTGAGGAGCAAATTGATGGATGTGTAATTCAAGGTAATGAGAGTAATATTCAAAGGTGTCAATAGTGAATTAAGAAAGTATGTTTTTCCAAACTAACAGACAATCCTAAACTATCTACAATTCTATATTTAAAGATAGTCCTATATAAGAGACATAGCAATGTTTGGATTCCAACCTGGATAATTTTGTAATCTTAGATAATACAATAAGTGACATGTTTTAGCACATACTTTATGTCAGGCATTATGCTAAGAGCTTTAAAAGCATTCCTTTATTTAATACCATTTCACACTTGAGAAAGAAAGGGAGAATTGGAAATATTAAGAAATCATTTCCCAGAACACCTATCTGCCAAATTCAGTTCTGTGCTCTAAGCAGATTTCTCTCTCATTCTCCCCAGGATCCATACTCTTTACCACCCTATGATACAGCCTCCTTTGTGGACAACTTATTTATATTATGTGAAGCTAAAATGTTTTCAAAATCCATAGATGTAATCTTCCCAACACTGATAATTCTTGTATTCACTAGAGTTCTTGAATACTACAGAATGAGTATAAATATCTGTTTTTAGATAATAAAAATGCAGGTCACATACTATGGAATTTCAACCAGCTCTTAAATCTAATACTACACAAACAGTGAGAGCTAATTTGATAAAAATATTAAGTCTTGTATAGAGGCTCAAGGACCACAAATGTCTGTAATTTTATAATTATCTTCTGAGAAATTTATTCCTCATTAGAATCTCCAGCTAGACCTGGAAAATAGAAAATTCCTCTTTCCTGGCTTTTCACATTTTGTCCAGAGTAACTATAAAAATAACTATAAAATAAAGGGAAAAAAGCAGGTCCCCAGTATCTAGACTATGATCAAGAAAAGGCTGAGCATTTTTCTTCCCATCTCCAAAACATTTAATATAAATTTTCATTGTCATTTATAATCTTTTTTTTTTTTTTGGTCAGTCCTGGGCCTTGGACTCAGGGCCTGAGCACTGTCCCTGGCTTCTTCCCGCTCAAGGCTAGTACTCTGCCACTTGAGCCACAGCGCCGCTTCTGGCCGTTTTCTGTATATGTGGTGCTGGGGAATCGAACCTAGGGCCTCGTGTATCCGAGGCAGGCACTCTTGCCACTAGGCTATATCCCCAGCCCCCGTCATTTATAATCTTGATGAGAGACATTTCAAACAAAAATCCAGTAGGCATGTGGAAAGCTTTGATTGTTATGTACCCACTAATTCCTTCTAATGTGAACATTTATCATATGACTAGATCATACTAATAGTAGATACTGGTAAGATACATCATAAAATTTCCCATTGCCAATCCAGTCTGATTTTTGCCACCAACTCTTCTACTGAAATTACTCTTGAAAAGTCTCCATCAATACCCACAGAGCCTAATTCAATGAATATTTTAATATATCCCATGAATATCTGCCATTAAAAATTTAAACCTGTGACTAACTGCTCCTTGCTCTGTTTCTTCTGTCTTCTCTGTCTGCTGCCTTGTTCTATTCTTTTTCTTGTTTCCTGTTCTCCGGGTTCTTTCCTCTTCCTGTCCAGTCTCTTCTTCAGTCTCTTTCCAAGACTTGTCATCTTTTTCTGGCTCTTGAAACTTAGTAAGTCTTAAACTAAAATTAGAAGACAGGGGCTGGGAATATGGCCTAGTGGCAAGAGTGCTTGCCTCATATACATGAAGCCCTGGGTTGTATTCCTCGGCACCATATATATAGAAAATGGCCAGAAGTGGCACTGTGGCTCAAGTGGCAGAGTGCTAGCCTTGAGCAAAAAGAAGCCAGGAACAGTGCTCAGGCCCTGAGTTCAAGGCCCAAGACTGGTAAAAAAAAAATTAGAAGAGACAAAGGTCACTTCATATTAATAGTGGGAAAAATACATCAAAAGGAATAACAATCATCAATGTATTTGTATTAAATGTTGGCATCCTCAAGTTCATTAAACAAACCCTTCACGATATCATGAATTGAATTGTGGGTGACTTTAATATCCTACTTCACCAATAAATAGAGCATTTTTGCTCATAGCTAACACTCTACCACTTGAGCCACAGCTCCATTTCCCACTTTTTGGTGGTTGACTGGAGATAAGAGTCTCATGGACTTTCCTACTCAGCTGGCTTCAAACCTCTCTCCTCAGATCTCAGCCTCTTGAGGAGCTAGAGCCACCAGTGCCCATCACAACCATCTAATACTGGGCAAGGATGTAAAAAATATGGACTGGAGAAAAGACAGTCTTTTCAACCAATGGTGCTGGGAAAAATGGTTTTCTACATATAGGACACTGAAAATTGATTCCTTTTCTTACCCTGTAAAAAAAATAAAGTCTAAATGGATTAAATGTCTAAATGTAACTAACATCTAAAATGACTATGAAAAAACATAGAAAAAACTTTGGAAGACAGAGATACACAGGTAATTATTTTCTGAATAGGTTTTTAATTGACCAGAAAACAAGAGACAAAGGAGACCAAACAAAATTATGAAGCTTCTGTACAGCAAAAGAAACAATAACTAAGAGACAAAAGATAGCCCATAGAATGAGAGAATATCTCCAGTTATTCAATGGATAAAGGTTATTATGCAGAATATACAAAGAACTAAAAAAATTAAATTGTAAAAGAATAAATACCCAGTTACTAAATAGGCAAGCTAATCAAACAAGCCACTCTCAAAAGAATAAATACAGTGCCCACTTCAGCAACACATATACTAAAATTGGGACAATACAGAGAAGATTAGTATGGCCCCTGCACAAGGATGACATGCAAATCCATGCAGCATTCCATGTTAAAAAATAATACAAATATCTAAAAATGCATAAACAAATGTTCATGTCCCATAAAGGAAATGCAAATAAAAACAACATTAAGATTCTATTTCACTGGGCTGGCAATGTGGCTTAGTGGTAGTGTGGTAGCCTTGAGCAAAAGAAGCTCAGAGACAGTGCCCAGGCCCTGAGTTCAAGGCCCTAGGATTGGAAAAAAAAGTCCATTTAACTTTAACTTTAGTCAGAATGGCCATCAACAAGAAAAGAAAATGGGGCTGGGGATATGGCCTAGTGGCAAGAGTGCTTGCCTCGTATACATGAGGCCCTGGGTTCAATTCCCTAGCACCACATATACAGAAAACGGCCAGAAGTGGCACTGTGGCTCAAGTGGCAGAGTGCTAGCCTTGAGCAAAAAGAAGCCAGGGACAGTGCTCAGGCCCTGAGTCCAAGCCCCAGGACTGGCCAAAAAAAGAAAAGAAAAGAAAATGAACAAAACTACAAGGAAAAAAAACACGTTGATGAGGAAATGGGATAAGAAGGCAGGAACCCATACACTGTTGGTGGAAATGTAAACTAGTGCAACCCTTATGGAAATCAGTACAGAGATTCCTAAAAACAAACTAAAAATAGATCTAGGTTATGACCCCACCACACCATTCTTGGGCCTGTATCTAAAAGGGTATAAATCAATATAAGAGAAACTCTTTTACAATAACCACAGTGAAATCAGCTGAGGTGCCCAGCAATGGATGAATAAAGAAAATTTTGTATATATATACCATGGAATATTACTTGGCCATAAAGAAAAAAATGAACTTATGTCAGTTGCAGGAAAGTGAATGGAACTGGAGATCATCATGTCGAGCAAGATAACCCAAGGCCCAAATAGCCACATGTTTTTGTTTATTTCTGGAATCTAGACTTTGAAGACATACAACTATATTAATAAGTTATATATAAGTTATATAACACATATGTATATTACATATATAACATAACATATATGCATATATGTTTGATTATAGCTGAATTGTTTAGAGTGACAAGGGAGAATGGGAAGTAAAAGAGAATGATAAAGAGTAAATAACAGGGGCTGGGAATATGGCCTAGTGGTAACATGCTTGTCTCGTATACATGAAGCCCTGGGTTCGATTCCTCAGCATCACCTATACAGAAAAAGACAGAAGTAGTGCTGTGGCTCAAGTGGCAGAGTGCTAGCCTTGAGCAAAAAAAAGGCCAGGGACAGTGCTTAGGCCCTGAGTTCAAGCTCCAGGTCTGGCAAAAAAACAAAACCAAACAAAAAATAAAGAGTAAATAATGTTAAAGTATATTGCATCTATATGTGAACATGGCATTAAAAAAAAAATCTTCACTGGGCTAGGAATATGCCTAGTGGTAGAATGCTTGCCTTGCATACATGAAGCCCTCCATTTGATTCCTCAACACCACATATATAGAAAAAGCCAGATGTGGTGCTGTGGCTTAAGTGGTAGAGTGCTAGCCTTAAGCAAAAAGAAGCCAGGGTTAATGCTCAGGCCCTGAGTTCAAGCCCCAGGATGGGGGCGGGGAGAGAGAGAGAGAGAGAGAGACAGACAGACAGACAGAGACAGAGACAGAGACAGAGAGATAATGATAGAAATAAGCATAGGATGCTAGTAAATCCAGAGGAGTTATACTTATCTAACTTGGGTAGAAAAATAATCTGGCTTGACTTCAAAAAGAAGCCTTTAAATAGCAGAATTATGAGGTAAAGCAAAGCAGAGGTGTGAGACAGGTTAGATGGCAATTCACAACACAACTGTGGCTAAAGTAGAAAACAAAGAGGACTGAGGGCTTTGTTTTATTTTGATATTTGTTTGTTTTGAGATAAGGTCTCATCGTGTAGCCTAGGCCATCCTAGAACTCCTTATGTAGCCAGGCATGGACTCAAACTCACCATCCTTCAGCTTCAGCCTACAATTTAAAAAGACTTTTGAAGGGGCTGAAGATATGGCCTAGTGGCAAGAGTGCTTGCCTCATATACATGAAGCCCTGGGTTCAATTCCCCAGCACTACAGTGCTCAGGCCCTGAGTCCAAGGCCCAGGACTGGGGAAAAAAAAATTTTTTTAAAGTCTTTTGAGGGCTGGGGATATGGCCTAGTGGCAAGAGTGCTTGCCTTGTATACATGAGGCTCTGGGTTCGATTCCCCAGCATCACATATACAGAAAACGGCCAGAAGTGGCGCTGTGGCTCAAGTGGCAGAGTGCTAGCCTTGAGCAAGAAAAAGCCAGGGACAGTGCTCAGGCCCTGAGTCCAAGGCCCAGGACTGGCCAAAAAAAAAAAAAAAAAAGTCTTTTGAAGGAAGGAATGAGGGCATAGAATGCAGTCAAGAATTCAATGTATATCCTACAAGATTAAGAAAATCAAGGGAAGGTCTGGGAGATGAGTAAATGTTAAAAGGGAGAACATCGATCAAGGTATATTGTATTCATAAACTACTTTGTTAAATGGCAACTCCTTTGTGCAACTACCTAAAGATAATTTTCAAAATTTTCTTAAAATGGTGCTATGTAATACAGAGAATCCCTGGGAAGGCTGAAAGGTGAAGATTCAACAGCAAACAGGAACAAAGGGAAGCTGCCACTATAAATAGTCAAAATCACTCTAGAGAAGCAGGCAGTGATGAAGATGTTGCTACTGCCGTCATCCAGCCCTGGAATCCTCCAGTTGACACTAGTACCGTTGCTGGTACTGGACACTGGGTACTGGTACCAGACAACAGGTCCCCCAAAAAGGAACCTGCTACCCCACTGGCAGCCTTCAAGACTCATAGGATAAATGAGACCGTCAGATGAAAGCATCAGCTAGATTTACTTTGAGGGAGGCTTTGCTAAGATACAGAGGGCCAGAGGCAGGACTGGAGAGCAGCCACCAGGAGCAGAGTGGCATCTGGCTGGTAGCCAGGAAGGAAAGGAAGCCATCAATCAGTTCATCAATCACAAGGACTTGAGCTTTTCAAAGAGCTTGGATGTAGACTCTTCCTCAGAGCCTCCAAAAAGCCAACACCTTGTTTTTGGCCTTATGAGACCCTAAACAGAACCTGATGGAACTCATTTGAACTCTTGACCTACAGAAGTATAATAAACAGGTATTATTTTAAAGTGAAACAAAAGGGCATAAAATGGGCCATCTCTGAATCATATAGGAAGAGGGTCCAATATTACCAACTAAAATGGAAAGCGCTGTAGCCATTTTCTTGGTGTTGCTGTAACAGAATGTCATAGGTAAGACAATGTATAGTGAAGAGACATTAAATCTGGCTTCTGGTTCTAGAGGCTGGGGCATCCCCGATCACAGATGGCATCAGCATCTGGTGAGGGCAAGGGTTCTGTGGCGTCATGGCATGGAAGGCAGAAGTAGAACAGAGGGCAACAGCAAAAAGAATTGGGCTTGCTTTATTTTTCTTTTTTGGTTATGGGGCTTGAACTCTGGGCCTAGGCAACGTCCCTGAGCTTTTGTGCTCAAGGCTACCAGTACTTTGAGCCACAGCTCCGATTCCAGTTTTTCTGGAGGTTAATTGGACTTTCTTGCTTGGTCTGGCTTTGAAAAGCAATCTTCAGATCTCAGCTTCCTAAGTAGCTAAGATTACAAGTGAGAGCTGTGGTGGTGGTGCCCAGATGAACTTGCTTTGACAACAAACACACTCCCATGAGAATGACATTAACATTAATGACATTATGAGGAGATCTCTTCTAACCTAATCACCTACTAATACCAGAAATTACAGAAGTTTGTGGCAGGGGAGGGGGAGGTAGGGAAAACACTTTCAAGCTATGGCAGGCAGTAGTTAGAATAAAATAATGAGTCAATATAAAAGCTTTTAGAATAGAAGAAATTTTATCTTATTTATAGATGGAAGGAAAACAAACCAGTAAATGAGGAAACCAGTGTTCAGAATGCTGACAGATTAAGCAAAGGGATGAACAAAGGAAAACAGGATCAAAAGTACAGATGAAGGAGTTACAATCTATATAATGAGGCTTCCCTAATCCTGAGACTTTAGGATAGGAAGAGAATATAAATAGGTATAGATTAAGTCCTGTGGCCTTCTTAGTATAAAGTTTTCCAAATGGAAAACACTGAACTCCATAAGGAAAGCTCTGATTTTTTTATTTTTTTTTACCACCACAATCTCATATTATGACTTTCAAATGCCAATATTAATAACAAAGCAGTCCAATGCTTCTGTTTCTTTGGCAAAAATGGCTACACATGGATTGGTTTGTCAGAGAAACAGCTGTGAGTAGATACTATGGTTAGCACGTATGAGTAGATGCTATGGTTTGCACATCCCCAAGGCTTCGTGTTGACATTTAACCCCATCGTAAAGCATTAAAAGCTTGGAAACTTTTTCTGACTATGGTGTTTTTAGGTAAGGATGCAAGAGAGTGATTAAGATTTTTTAAAAGATTATTACAGTGCCCTCGGTCACCTCTTCTAGTTCTCAGAACAATGTCTGGCATACTAAAGATGCCTAAAGCACTTTTATTTTAATGAAGGAAGGAATTAACCAATAGTGATTTCTATGGTGATATTATTACAGCCTGTTCTTCCATATAGGCCTATGAAACAGCTTAGCAATAAAACACTTGCTAAAAATAGTTCAATCTGAATGTTGGTCTGATGTAATTCTAAAGGTTAGGGAATCCCCAGACTACATGGAAAGCACAGTGTGCTCTTTACTGTTAAGTTTTACAACAAAGCAAAGAAAAAGAATAATGGCTCATGAAAACAAGCATTAATTTTAGAACATCATGTGTTGATGAATGGAGCCTCTCCTTTCTCAATGACAACTTAGTAAAATGGTAAGGAGCTTGGGCTCTGAAGTCAGAATGCCTGGCTTTAAATGTCTCTTTATCATTGTAGCTAAAAGACTTCAGGCAAGTTAACCTCTCTGCTTCAGTTTATCAGCAGAGAACAGAAATTAACAGTCCAGTCCCTCAGAGGAATGGAGCGACAATGTATTTAGGGTGTTTAAAATAACACCTTCAAGTGACTTCCAATATATGGCACCAAATTTACCTATATTCCCTGTTGGTGAATCTAGTTAAGGACAAAGTGAGTTCCTTTTTATATTGCCCCATAATACTTGGAATGGTGTAAAGAGGGAGGAAAGGGACCAAATGTTCAAAAAATAATGGCGTGAATTATGTTTGTGAGATACAAGTTGAACGCACAAGAAAATAAAGATATCTTTAAAATGCAAATCTAATTCACTGATGTAAAAGGTTCTAGGCATAGGTGCCTATCTTCAGTTATTTCCTTATAATGTGGTGCTTTATGAGTCGATCTTCCTTTTCCTGCCCCTTTCAAAGCGTGGGTTTTGTTGTAATGCAGGCTATAGTCCTCAGAACTGGTGGCCTGCTGACAAGCTGGCTGTTTGGCTAGTCTGAGGGATGAGGTTACTGCAACAACAAAAAAAAAGCGACTTACATGACAGTACAGTTTTGCTCCTGGAGGTGGAAGAGCAATAATGTCAGGAAACAGCACCCGGGGAGTGTTGGGACGGCCCAGGACTTTGTGAGGCTCATTTGGACAAGGTAAGTGCACCAGTGTTAGGCTCCGGAGCCTGCAGGGTCCCGCAGGTGAGTCACGTGCTGGTGGCCACAGGCATCCAGAACCCCACATTCATTCGGATCCCGGCCAGAATGGAGAGCAACCGCAGGACCCCGCAGCGCCCCGCAGCGCCCCTCAGGCCGTCTCCCGCGGGCAGCGCTGACCTTGCTGCAGTCCCCGCGCCGCAGTGCCAGCGGCTCCCGTGAGCGCCCCGGGAACCTCGGCCGCGGGTTCTCGGCGCCGCCGCCTGGCCACACCCCCCCGCCCCCGAGCGACCCCTCTCGAGCTCACAGCGCCCCACGCCCCGCGAGCGCTCAGGGGCGCAGGCCGCCGCCACAGTGCAGGAGGGTGTGGCGGGCGTGGCAGAGCGGGGCGGGGCGCGCGCCCCCGGCGGGCCCAGGGCGCCTGGCGCGGGCGCACGCACCGCATCGCGCGGGCTGGTGGGTGAGCTCCGGGAGCGCGCGCCCCGCCTCAGCCCGCGCGCCGCCCGCGCCGCCCGCTCTCGGTGCTCGGCCCAGCACGTCGGCTCCGGAGCGGACGTGGGCAGCGTGGGCCTGAGGATCCGCGTCTCTCACCTGGACCCGCGTCGCGCACCCGGACCCGCGTCCCGCACCCGGACGGTCCCGGTAAGCGTAGGGCCGCGGGGTCCTAGCAGTCACCTTAAGGGGCGGGTCTGCGGGCCAGGACAAACCTCCGGGATGCAGGTGCTTGGGGAGCCGCTCCCCACGGGGGCCCCCCGGTAAGTGGGTGAGCCCCCCGAGTGACTCTGTGTCCCTCCCTAGGGAAAGTGCCTGGGGCGGCGTGTGGAGCCGCCCCCACTCAGACCCTGTGGGAGTGGAGACGCCCAGGCGCCCTCACTTGCTGCTGCGGTGAGGACACCGTGGGAAGGGGGAACATCCCCATGGGGAGGGAACAGTGGGGCGAGCGCCCCCGCGGGGAGGGCATCGTGGGGAGGAGCGCCCCTATGGGGAAGGCACCATAGGTGGAAGCATCCCTATGAGAAGGGCAAAATGGGGGCACTGAGTGGGAGCACCGTCCCCAGGAAGACCTGTGTTAACTGAGCACCAGGGTGGGTTCGAGTTGGCTCCATAGAAGATCGTCTGGGACCATAGGAGAGCCTTGGAGCCCCTGCGGCAATGGTGGAACTCCTCTCCCGGGAGCCCTTCGCTGAGTCAACCTTAGACTGTACCCCAAAACTGCCTGCCAGGAACCTCTGGCTAGGGAGCTCCTGTGAGTGACGTCCCGCATTCCCAAGGACTTTGGCCTTGGGACATTCTCAAGGACTCAATGTGCCTGCATTTGATTCCCACCAGCGTGGTCCAGGAGGGGATCGGTGGGGCCGTGGCCTTCATTCATTTCCTATGCCCACCTCCTCACTAGCCCCGTCGGCTCCAAGCTGGACTTTAGTGGAGGCAGAAACTACTCCAAAAGCACAAGGCCCCAAGGAAAGGAGGACCAGTGAGGCCTCTGGAGCCAAGATAGGACATCTATGCCCTTGGCTTGGCCATAGAAACAGGTCAGTAACAGGAATGACTGACTTTGGCACGGGTCTGGACCAAAAGTCTTTTGAAAGAAGGAGTAAATGTTATGAGATCCTTGAGTACCAGTGGGCTAGGCACTATGTTAGGTAGTTTAAACATCTCATAATCTGTACAACAGCCTCATAAACATTAAATACCTAGGATTCAGAGATTTAGCAATTTTCCCAAGATCACAAAGCTTGGGAGGATGAACTCTTTAAATGTTATGTGGAGAAAAGCATGAAGGAGAGACAGATGAAAAAAAGTATGTGTTAGTAAATTGTGTTTAAGATGCAAGCTTAGAGCTTTCCACAGTATATGTTCAACGAATGTGATGATTACACTAGTGGATAAATTCAATTTAATAGGAGATGAGACTGCTGCAGGAACCGATCCCCATTGATTCTCCAGATTTCAGCATACTGCTTCCTTCCTTCATTGGCAGCCCCACTGGAGAAGTAAACCCTACAGGGGTCCATGCTTAGAGGTGAGTCTGGGACAGACCTGATTGGGAACAGGGACAGACTTCTGGTATGGTCTTTGACAGGACTTAACATACTTGAAACTACAGAGGCAACCCAAAATGCAATGTCCTGAGGCCACCTTCCCTACTGCAGAGCCCTTGAAGGAAAGGAAGGAGAGTCACCTATAATGTCTTGATCACATTGGAAAAAGCATAATCCACACAGTCTTTGTGGCCCCCTGACTGAGGGCACCAGTGGACTTTGGTCCATAAATGCCTCTGGCCCAACAGTGCCTTTGTATGAGAGGAGGAAGGAAGCCTTACTGGGAGTGTATTATGTGAGAAGAGTAAAGGCTCTCTGTATTGGATGTTGCAGTGTCCCATGTCCTACACCCTCCGTGTTTCATTCCAGCTCAATTCAACGTTTTGACTTGGGTCCAGAATAGATTTTATCTTCTTGTCCAAAAACAGAGGGATTAGAGTACTGAGCCATGTGATTTACCATAGAAAAACTCTTCTGGAAGAGTTTTCCTGTTTGCCTTTATCCATCCTTCCACACAGCCAAACCTAGTGACAATCTGCCTTTATAAATCTAGTTTTCTTGGGCTCTTGGGGTTACAGTGAGGAGAGAGACCACGCTAGTGAGGAAACAGAACAGGCTAGTTTACCAATTGCTAGGGATTTTTTTTTTCTTAGTTTGATGGCTGCCTGAAGGATGGGTGTGGCACCAGTGTTCAGCTCAATGGAGTAGACTTGAAAGAGGTTTATGGAGGTTAGTACCTCCTGGCTGTAAAAAATTTTTTTCTGTTTTTTTTTCTTTTTACCATCCCTTTCAGTTCAGATCCAGCTCAGTAGACCAACAAGTGGTATTGTTTTAAAGGAAACTCAAAGGGATCAAGTCTGAAAATATGATCTTAAAGATTTGTCATTGGAGTTTGATTCCTAAATTGGTCTTTTCATTGAGGGCTCTTGGCATTTTACTCTCTGGTAATCCTGAATATGTTGCTGATTGATCCAGGTACTCCCCAAATCTTAGACTGTGGATATCATCTCCTGATGTCCAGCATTGGGTAGACATTACATTCTAAAACTCCTCAGAATAGTGCCTCACTCCGCTATAATCACAACCTGAGTCTGCAGATCAAATTATTGAAGAATGTGTCTGAAAGATATCACCAGGTGGCCTTAATCTTTTTTTAATGCTTTTTTCAAAGGTAAGTAAAAAGATAATGGCAGTTTGTACAATTATACCTGGACTTTATTATCTGAATTTATCAACCTTTGATTTTTCACATATTTTCTGGTCATTTCTTGCTACCACCATCACCACTCCCACCACCATCTTTTCCTCCTCCTACTCCTCCTCCTTCACCCCCACCCCCACCACCACCTCCTTCTTGCTGTTTTTAATAAATGCTTCCTTTTCCTAGAACATGAACAGTAAAACCTTCCAGGGCCCATTTCCGACACTGCATTTTTTCCCAGTACACCTGTTCCTAAATGGATCATATTTATGCAAATGGTTTCCCATCTCTTTAGCTACAGAATCCTATTATCAGTCCCACCTGCTTCTCCCCAGTAATATTGTTTGGTTTCTACTTTTTGCATTTCTCAATATATTTATCCATTTTTAATGGAAATATCATCTACTATACCCCTCAATTTTAATGATGAAGTTCTGACCAGAATTTCTTACTAGCTTTGGACCAAGTAACCTAGACTATCAGTATCCAGCTAGAAGCATAACTATTGTTTCCATTATAACATCTCTTTCAATTCCTCACTCCCTATCCCCAGAGACCCATATAAATACTAAGTGCTGTTTATTTGCCAGCACTATACCATGTAAATATGATAGTTCTTGCCCTTGAGGAGTTCACATAGAATCAGTCTACATTTCTAGTCATTTATTATAAACAGCAGGAAAATATGGGTGTGGAATATAGCTTTATAGAGTATCTTCAGCAATCAATGCAGAGAATGCTTGTTCCTGGGCACCACTGGCACTCCATTACTCTCCTGTGCCTCTTCTGGCAGCCACACTATATATAATAATATATAATATACAAACATATATTTAATAATATAGATATAATATTGTGTCCTAGGACTTGAACTCAGGGCTTGAGAACTATCTCTGAGTTTTTTTTGCCCAAGGCTATCACTCTACCACTTGAGCCACAGCTCCTCTTCTGGCTTTTTTGGTGGTTAATTGGAGATAAGAGTATCACAGACTTTCCTGCCAGGCTGGCTTTGAACCACGATCCTCAGATCTTAACCTCCTGAGTAGCTAGGATTACAGGCATGAACCATTGGTGCCTAACTCCACAACTGTATAGTCAGATAACATTACCATTTACAAAGCCTTTGGACATACATGAGCACTATTTAAGAAAATGTTTATATTACTGTAGCCTTCTCACTAAAATAGTATTAGTGGGCTAGCTGACTCATTTGTTTATTTATGAGGTTATGAGTTGCCCATAGAGAAAGCCCTAATAATTCACTACAGTTATCACCTACCAGCTCTTAGGTTATGAAAAGGACTGTCCTGTTGAGTTCTAAGGCCAAGCAATGTTCTCATCTATCAGGCTTGAGACTTACCAGGGCAAGTTCTTTTCTTGGTCTCGGGGATACTAAAGCGCTAAAGGGTTGTTGTTGGGTTTTTTTTTTTTTTTTTTGCCAGTCCTGGGCCTTGGACTCAGGGCCTGAGAACTGTCCCTGGCTTCTTCCCGCTCAAGGCTAGCACTCTGCCACTTGAGTCACAGCGCCGCTTCTGGCCGTTTTCTGTATATGTGGTGCTGGGGAATCGAACCTAGGGCCTCGTGTATATGAGGCAGGCACTCTTGCCACTAGGCTATATCCCCAGCCCTGTTGTTGGGTTTTTTTTTAACTCTCTGAAAGCCAAGTGAAGATTTCCTTTTAAACCAATAGTTTAAACATACTATCCTAAACCAGTCCTTTGGGCTGATGCTAATTCATATGTGAAGGCAGATTTCCTCGCCTATTTCTATCCAGCACCCAGGCTGGTAAGTCATGATGGAGTCCCCATATAGCTCCATGCTTGGCATGTGTTTTTACTTCTTCCTGGAGTGCTTTTTTTTTCTTACTGGTGTAACTCCCACTCATATTCGAAATTTAGCTCAAGCAACACCTTTTTAAAAAAATCCTACTCTTATGCCCCCTACACATGCATATACTCACTGCATTCTCGCAGGCTGTGTGAAGTTCTATTTGTTCATCCTGCCACTGGTCACTGAACAATTGATTTTTGCCTAACCCATAGTAGGTTACACTCCACAGATGCTTGTGGAATCCAAAAACAAGGAAATGCTGACAATTAAAGTAATAATCCATAAACAGGGGGAAATATGTGCTTTGAGCACCTAAGAGCAAAAAAGCAGGGAGTGTCTCCATCTTACAGAAAAGCTCTGCTTGCTAAGTGCAATCTCACCAGCCAATCACGGATAGTGTGATGTTCTTTAACTGTTGCTCTGCTTCTGTGGGAAGTCTTCACTGTAGCTCTTAATGAAGATTCAGCTTGTCCCTCAGGGGCTAAAGATCATATCATAATTTTGTGCTCCTGCAAATGAGCGCCTTGTAAGCTTTCAGAAACTATTAAATAGCAGCAAGACCTCTCTCACAACTCAGTCTTGAGCTGAAGCCAGGGAGACAGTTGTCTTCATCTTTAGCTTGTCTGCTCCTTGGAAAGCCCTTTGCAGTTAGGGTGACTGTCTTTCTAGACAAGCAGGGGTAGATGGGGAGAAATGGTAGGTACTAGGTAGATCCAGACCCCTTCTGAGTCCACAGCCTCCAGTAGTCTGTAGGCTACTGCCAGCTGACAGAACAGTAGGGGCACTATAGTGAGGTGCAGAAGCCCAAAAGTGACTGTGAGTCAGTAGAGAACAACCGGACCACTTGGGGTTTGGATTTCCTCAAAGATCAGCAGAGGGTAAGGGAATTCTTTTTGATTATTTTTGTTGGAAGTCTTGTAGTTGATGCTTTTGTGCAGAGTGAGTTCTAGGTCTGTGCTGTGCATTGTACATTTTTCACATGCTTTGGTTCTGTTGGTTTTCCATATTCTAGTGGCTGGCAGGTCTCCGTCTATGTTAAGCATCTAAGAGGCTTTCCTGAAGGCTCTTACACGATCCTCCAAACATATATGCTTCCAGTAGCCAGCTGTTAACTGTCTTGACAATTTTCACTTGCATGTGCAGATGCTTCTTATTTGTGCTGAATTTCTCCAGCTCAAATGCAGGACAGAGGAGATGCCTTTTCGAGTTTCCTGCTTGTTCCCCTGGGAAGTGCTTGTTCCTCCTTTAAGCTCAGTTGCAATCCACAGAACACAGCCATAAATGTAGGGAATTGTGGACTCTGATATATACCAGTGTAGTTGTGGAAACTGCTAAACTCCCATGTTAGCTTCTTCCTGTGGCGAGCCTAGGTTACTGTATGGCACCTGTTCTGCAAGCCCTGACTCACCGTGCAGGCTTTAGCTCTGAGGAAGCAGAGCGGATGAGATGAAATAAGATGAAATGAGCTGATTGCACAGTTTTTAGAACTGAGTTCCAGAGATTTGGTGGGATCAGTTCTCTAGCCCAATTTGATGAGGAGAAAGGATACAGACACTGATCTCAAACTAACTTTTTATGCTGTCCAATCAACGTCTACAACATTCATAGAACACATGTTCTGTGGAAGGCGGTGGGGACCACCCCCACTTTTTTCCCTCATTCCCATATAAAAACTGAGATTCCTTTGTTCACCTGCATAACCCATTCCTTTTTTTTACCCTTTCCTCCACTTAGAAGGTTTTCTTTGAAATGTTCTTGCCTAGGAAAGCCCTCACAACCTCCAGAAAATGCATTTTAGCTGCTTTTGAGCCTTTCAAACAGCTGTCATTTCCATATCAAGAAAGAGATTTGAGTGAGTCAATGTACTTTACATTTAGCATGCTACAAGAGGAAATCCTGCCTGTTGTGAGGGTTGCTTCTCAGGCTTTCCACAGCGACAAACCTTAGTAGACAATGCCTGAGAAAAGAGGTTCCCTAACTGCTTTTACCATCCTTCTTTCTTCCCAGTTCTTGCTGTGTAGCAAAACCTCTCTTTACTCTCACTACTTTGCCCTTGCATTTAAGCCCACTGCATTCTAAGCAGGTGCTCCATAGAGAATGGGTGTGTCTTGCACATGCATTCCTAGCTGCCCACGTATGTCTTGCTGCCTGACAGACACATCCAGATTGCTTTCTCTTAGTGACACAAAGATTCTGGTTGTTGCTGCTTTTCATTTCTTCCAGTTCATACAGTCAGATGTCCATATTCTTTTTGACTCTTATTTTTTATCACCTGCTCCTATCCTCAAGGCATTTTTCCCCTAAGTCTTCCCTATATACCACAAATTCTCGATACATCATTCTCAGACCAACATCTTTTATGTTGTTTTCATTCTCATTAGAGAGGCAGAAACCCCCATTTCTACCACCTGCCAGCCAATGAAGTGGTCATTAAGAATGATTGGTGGGATCTTTGTAACTTGATTTCCTTTCAGCTTGCTCTTCTTCCTGTGGCTTCTTTCAGCACAGGAGAGGCCAGCATTTTCTCTCCAGGCATTGTTTTGGCCACCACTAATCAGTACCACTTGTTTCTCTAGAAATTACAGCTGATTGTGTTCATTTCTCAAATACCACAGGTGCACATCTTGGAGCTTTTAGCACACTCACTTTTAATCAAGGTGCCTTTTGTATATGGGTTGTAGTCATCTTCATTAAGCGTTGAGGGATTTAGTCTCACTCTTAAGACTCAATTCTGTTGTGTCTTCACAGATTGCAGTCAAATCAAAGCTATGTCAATTCCCATCATTTTGATGGGAAAGAAAAAATACAAACCAGCAAATGGAAAAGGACTAGAGGTCTTGTTTGGATGTCGGATAGTTCCTTTTTAGTGATTCTTCTCTCTCTATATTTTTGCCCTTTGAGGCATAAAGTGGTCCCAAAAATTGAAGCATCTCTAGCAAAAGGAATAGCAGTGCTCAAAGAACCTGTGGTCTGGAGTAAAAAATATTGTCATTTTTTTAAATGTGTAATTTTTTTGTATTGGTTTAATTGTTTTGCCAGTGCAAAACCAGTTTAGCCACTGCAAACTATTGCAGTGACTTCATTAACAATTGAGGTAGGTTAATGGCAATTCCTAGTCTCCCTTAAAGAGAATAATGGTATCCTCACAGTAAGTAAGGGGTTGAAGCAAGACTATCATGTGTTCGAAGGTTTCTGTGGTTCGTTTGCTGATGGAATTTATATGCTGTTTCAACCCACTCCACTGCTCCTAGAATTTCTGATATAAACCTACACTACAACCTGACTAAGGATCCAGGCAATTCACTGTTTGAGAATCATTTCTCTGGTCTTTGTGCTGGAGAATTAAATCAATTTCTTTCTTTCTATAGCTTGAGTGTAGCTTGAGTGTTTCGTAGGCTGTTCAGTAACTTCCTATTGAAATTATTTCTTTTTATCACTGTATGCTCTGCAAGTTAAAGAAGATCAGCTTCTTATATAGAGTACATTTTCCTTCATTTCTTCCCTCCTTTCTTCCTCCTTCCTCCCCCCAACCTTCTTCCTTTCTTTTTGCCATGGGGCTTGAACTCTGCTCTGGGTGCTGTTCCTGAGCTCCTTTTGCTCAAGGCTAGCATTCTACCACTTTGAGCCACAGGCCACTTCCAGTCTCCTGGTGGTTAATTGGAGATAAGAGTCTCCAAGACTTTCCTGCCAGGGATGGCTTTAAACTGCAATCCTCAGATCTCAGCCTCCTATGTAGCTAGGATTACAGGCATGAGCCACTGGCACCTGGCTTGCTTTCTTCTAACCCAAACTTATTATCCTATAACTCTTGGGGGTTCATAATCCAGCTCAAACTCAAGGTATCAGCAAAGCCACTTAGCTAGAAGCTCCAGGGGTGAGTCTATGTATTTCCCTTTTCCAACTTCTAGAATCCATCTGCATTCCTTGACTCATGACCCCTCTCTTTTTAGATCTAGCAATGGCCAGTCAGCTCTTCCTTATAATCAGGATATTTAGTCAGTGTTAGTAGTAATGTATCTCTGCTAGACTCTCCAGCCACACGTGTGTGTGTGTGTGTGTGTGTGTTGATAGCATGACTTGAATTCAGGGTTCCACTCTCATTTGGCTCTTTTTTATCATAGCTGGCATTCTACTACTTCAGCCACACCTCTAGTCTGGCATTTTGCTGGCTAATTAGAGATGGAGTCTCAGACTTCTCTGTCTAGGCTGACTTCAAATTAAGTTCCTCCAGGTCTCAGCCTCCTGAGTAGCTAAGATTATAGGTGTGAGCCACTGGTACCTGGTTTCAAACACATAGATTTTTAAGTCATTTGAGTAAACAGTTTATTCTGCATGGTATCAGTCAAGGGCAGAGTTCAAATAAAAAATTGTAAATAACTGGTGCTGGTGGCTCACACCTGTAATCCTAGCTACTCAGGAGACTGAGCTCTGAGGATCACGGTTCAAAGCCGGCCCGGGCAGGAAAATCCATGAGATTCTTATTTCCAATTAATTACCAGAAAACTGGAAGTGGTGCTGTGGCTCAAGTGGTAGAGTACTAGCCTTGAGCTGAAGAGCTCACGAACAGCCCCCGGGCCCAGAGTTCAAGCCCTAGGACTGACAAAAACAAATTGTAAATAGTGTAAGGCTAGATTTTTTCAAATTGCAGCTTTATATCTATCCACACAGTCATTTTAGAGAATTATTATGAGAGTATTTTAATGAAACAAGATAGAAAATGGGGAGCATCATATATAGTGATAATAGGATAGTTCTATAAAACTGGGTTCAGTATACAGAATCATCACATCAAATATTTTCTTATTTTAGGTCACAGTAATGTGAAATTGAAAAACAGCAATTTATAGTGGCTCACACCTGTAGTCCCAGCTATTTTAGAGGGTGAAAGATTGCAGTCTAAGGTTGACTCAGCAAAAGTATGAGATATTATGCAAAAGCAAACAAAAAATAAACTAAGCCAGGTGTTGGTGGCTCATGTGTATAATCCTAGGTACTCAGGAAGCTGAGATCTGAGGATTGTAGTGCAACGCCAGCCTGGGCAGGAAAGTCCATGAGACTCATCTCCAATTAACCACCAGAAAGCCAGAAGCAGTTCTGTGGCTCAAAGTGGTAGAGTGCTAGCCTTGAGCAAAAGGAGCTCAGGGACAATGCTCAGGCCAGAGTTCAAGCTTTAGGACCAGCAAACAACAACCAAAAAACTAAAGCAAAAAGGACTGGTGATGTGGTTCAAGTAGTAGAATGCTTGTCTAGTCATATAAAGTGTCTGAAGAAAATCTAATGGTTCTGGAAAATGTAATTGCTCATGATGAAAATGTGCATTGAAAGAATAAGTGTCAGACGTACATTCTCCCTTGTGGTATGCTTTGAGGACTTGCCTTCCTTGCCTAACAATTGAATACAACCATTGTCCAAGAGCCATCTGGGCACTGTCCGGGGAGCCTTTTTAGCCTCAGCAAAAAATTTACCTTACCACCTCCCTCACCCACCACCCTGATTAGGCCATGTGGACTTATTTATAAAAGAACATGAGCATTCTAAATACTTAAGAATTTATTCTCCAAACAGTTTAACAGATATAAACCTGAAGCTAAGCAATAAAGAAACATGTTCTGAATCAGAAAACAGCAGGTTCCAATCTAAAAAAGTAACCAGTTGCCACTTATATAGAGATAGATAGATAGATAGATAGATAGATAGATAGATAATTACAATGTAGGGAAATTAGAAAATACAAAATTACAAAGAAATTTAAAGTATGCATATACCTTCTAACTCCTTCAAAAATAAGATCATAGCAGCACTTTTGTAACTCATTAATATGTCTACATATTTTAAACATCTTTTTATATTAGTAATTATGCCCTAATGTTTTTATATTGTTTAGTCTTTCCATATACCATAATTTATTGTTTCTGATAGAATGATAAAAATTATTTTTAAATCTTCATGTATTACTAATTGTCCACTGATACATAATTTCCTAACTGTACAAGAAACCTTTGTACTGTAAGACAGTTAATTATTCAAAGTAAATATTCTTTAGTTACATACTTCAATTTTTTAAGCAAATTTACAAATGAAAAGTGTGTCTTATTAAATAAGTTTATAAATTAAAGAATATGGGTTTCAATAAATGGCAGTGTAGGGGCTGGGAATATGGCCTAGTGGTAAAGTCCTCGCCTCGTATACATGAAGCCCTGGGTTCGATTCCCCAGCACTACATATATATAGAAAACGACCAGAAGTGGCGCTGTGGCTCAAGTGGCAGAGTGCTAGCCTTGAGCAAAAAAAAGCCAGGGACAGTGCTTCCCAGTGAGTCCATGCCCCAGGACTGGCAACAAAAACAAAACAAAGAATAAAGGAAGGTGATGAAGAAAGGAGAGAATTTAAAAATAAATAAATAAATAAATAAATAAATGTCAGTGTAGAAATTTGTACTACTGGCAATGATTCTGGAAAGTATGTTGTCATCACATACAACATATATTAAAGTTTTTGTAATTATTATAAAGGTGATGCAGGGGTTGCAGTTACATAAGTGAGGTAAAGAATACATTTCTTTTTGGACAATGTGACCCCTTACGGTTTTACTTTTAAAACTTAATCTCTACAATTAATTGGTTAATTATAAAATGGTTGTTAAGCCTCTGTTCTTGAAATGCAATAGAAATAGATGCTGTGCAGGGCAAAATAATCAAACAGGGGAAACTGATATTGATTAGAAAATCATCCTTAAAATATGTGATGATTCAGGTAAGTGCACAAGAGGAGAAGAGCAGGCTGTTGACTGCAGCCTAGACGGGGGTCAGCAGTAACTCCCCAAGTTTGCCAGATGAAGAGGCACTAATGACTAATGGGGGAAGGACAGTATAAAGGTCTCCAAAGTAAAGGGAGCATGCAAAGTAAAGACTGAAACAAAACTAATGTGTTGGGATACAGACAAAAGAGGGAAATCAGATTTATCAGGGTCTTACAAGTCACAGTAAATAAATAAATTTGGAGAGCTTTATCCTAAGAGCTGTAAGGAATCCATTGAATAATTTGAAGCAAAAATAAGATGGCATCTAAATGTTCCAGAGATATCCTTAATTCAACACGTACAAAATCCAATTTAATTGTCCCTCAGTGTTTATTTCCCAATTTCTGATACTGGCAGTACTGTTCTTCTAGTCAATTTAAAACTATCCTCTCTCCTTTTGTCCTTTTGTCATCTAAGTTAATTATAATTTTATTCCTAAAATTCCTTAATTCTGTTTCCATGGTAACAAATCATTCCTGCTCTCATTATTTTATTTGAAACATGCTACCTCTTGCCTGGGTATTATAGTAGCCTCTAATTGTCTTCACTTCTCTCATGGTCACCTTTTCCCCAAAACAAACAGAGGGTAACTTCCTCCCCATTCCTCAGTGTCCACTGTGACCCCTAGTAATAAAGTCTCTGCCTCCTTCAGGTTCCCCCAGCATTTTGTTTGACTTCTTTGAATTCCAGTTTTTAACAGCTTGAGTTGTGAAACAACTGTTCTCCTGTCTTCTGTTTCTTATGAAGAGTAGCTAGTGCCTTGCATGTAACACTGTTCAGTAAGCCTTGATTAGGATGAATTGAGCTCTGCCCTGCTTAGAACAAGCATTCACCAGCCCACTTTCACATCTGGAGAGGACTATAGTAACATTCCCTTTTTTAACATGTGAACAGTTAAAATCAGAAAAATCAAAGCTGAAAAAGTAGTGACATTAGCAAAGTCTTAGAAAAGTTCCTTGGAGCCAGGTGCCAGAGGGCTCATGCCTATAATCATAGATACTCAGGAGGCTGAGATCTGAGGATCGTGATTCAAATCCAGTCCAAGCAGGAAGGTCCATGAGACTCTCATCTCCAGTTGGCCACCAAAAAGCCAGAAGTAGAGCTGTGGCTCACGTGGTAGAGTGATATCCTTGAGCAAAAAAAGCTCAGGGACAGCGCCCTAACTCTAACTTCAAACCCTAGGGCTGGCACAAAAAGAAAGGAAGGAAGGGAGAGAAAGAGAAAGAGGATGAATAAAGGAGAGAGAGAGAGAGAGAGAGAGAATGCCATGGAGTTTATAATAGGCCAGAGACCCACAAAGAGGCATAGGTACCTATTAGAAGAGACGAGGGCATGTGGCTTTAACTACATGAATACGAGTGACAAAGTTTCTTGATTCCCTGGGTCTTGTAAAAATAGGGTTTTCTTAACTCTGGCTTTAAAAAGTCCCAGGCTGGGAATGTGACTTCGTGGTAGAATGCTTGCCTAGCATGCATGAAGCCCTGAGTCCAATTCCTTGGTACCACATAAACAGAGAAAGCTGGAAGTGGTGCTATGGCTTAAGTGGTAGAGTGCTAGCCTTGAGCAAAAGAAGCTAGGGGACAATGCCCAGGCCCTGAGTTCAAGCCTCAGGACTGGAAACAAGAAAGAAAAAGTAGCTGGTACCTAAGGAGAATTATCCCTGAATTGGCTGTGCCCTGTATGTACTGAAGGTGCTTTTCTTCAGTCAAAGGTCTAAAGGTTGTTGCTGCAGGCTTGCTTTGAGCTTTGGGTCCTCTCAAGGAGAAGAGGAGAAACTTGAGCTCTGAAGTCTTCAACTATTTCAAAATAACAGAAAACTTGGACTCTTGGACCAAATTGGCTTATGATAAGAAGGAAAACAGATACCACTTCACATATATAGAGGGCTTTGCACTGTTATACCCTCTTTCCATTTCTCCCTCCCTTCCTTTTCTTCATCCCTCTCTCCCACCAATAGTACTTGCCTTTATGGTGAATGATAGGCTCAATATTCAGGGCCACTGGCTCAATCTTTGCCCTCTTCTTTTTGTCCACAGAGCCATGGGGGTGTTGATGTCCAAACGGCAGACAGTGGAGCAGGTACAAAAGGTGAGCCTGGCTGTGTCTGCCTTCAAGGATGGGCTGCGGGACAGGCCTTCCATTCGGCGCACGGGTGAGCTATCAGGGTCCCACCGTGGCACAATGGAAGGCTCTGTCCAGGAGGTGCATGAGGAAAAAGAAGCCGAGGCAGACAACCCAGTGGTCCAGGAAGAGAGTAGTGTCAAGCGTGCAGCCTGGGAGCGGCTCAGAGATGGGCGTGGAATAGAGCCTGAAGAGTTTGACAGGACCAGTCGATTCACACCTCCTGCTTTTATCCGCCCCACCCGGAAGCTGGATGATGACAAGCCTGCAGACATCTTCTTGGAGCCCAGAGAGACTGTAAGTGTTTAGAGAAAAATCTTACACTTTTAGCTTTCCTGAGGATCAAGGAACAGGAAGACAAGGAGAGGTGATTGTGGTTGAGGTGAGATTCAAAACTGGAAAGATGGAGTTGAATGCAGAACAGTCTTCAATTTTGTTTTAGCATATGTGGGGGGCGGTCCATTGTGACATTGCTATACATGTATGCCAATATGCAATGTACCCCTGCAATCTTCAGTTTTTATCCAAAAGAACAATGGGGAGGTGGCCCAAGGTAGAGTGTTTGTCTTGCTTGCACAAGTACTGAAAAAAAAATTCCAAGGACAGGGAATGTGACTTAGTGGTAGAGTGCTTACCTAGCATGCATGAAGCCATGGGTTCGATTCCTTAGTACCACATAAACAGAAAAGGCTAGAAGTGGCACTGTGGCTCAAGCAGTAGAGAGCTAGCATTGAGCAAAAGAAGCTCAGGGACAGTGCCCAGGCCCTGAGTTAAAGCCCCAGGACTGGCCAAAAAAAAAAAAAAAAAAACTGCATCAGAATAATAATATCAGGTACATCTTGGATTAGTTATAATGAAAGTCCTGGGGGTGGTGGATAATTATGAATGGTAATATTGTAGGTCTTCCCGTCCATTGGTGCTCAGCTATAGAGAGTTGAGGCATTGGAAATTTAAGAGGGAATTTAGGCAGATCACAGTGACTTGGGGTTCCTATTGATGCTAAGAGATGCTAAAAGAACTAAAGTGCCTGAGATGCAGTACAAAGGCCTGAGCAGCTAGAAGAGCCATCTGGTTTGTGTCTACTAGGAAGAAAACTCTGTCATCTTACTCAGTCATGTTAACTGGCCATAGGTTCTTGTTGCCTGACTTTCTCATTCCTATTCACTTCTGCCATCTTTCACCAGGTTGTCAATGATGAAATGTGTGATATCTGCGAGGTCTGGACAGCTGAGAGCCTCTTTCCATGCAGAGTCTGTAACAGAGTTTTCCATGATGGCTGCCTGCGCCGCATGGGCTACATCCAAGGAGACGGTGCAGCAGAGGTGACGGAGATGGCTCACACCGAAACAGGCTGGAGCTGCCACTACTGTGTGAGCCTGGACTTCAGGGACAATGGGCTATTGTCACTTTACTTGGAGGCCCAGTCTTCTAACATCAGTTCTAATGTGTTCTAGGGCCCTAGAACTAAGATGGGTTTCTCAACTCAGTTCTATTGACATTTAGGTTTAGCTAGGGGGGCAAGGTGTATTATATGATGTTTACAACATTTCTGGTGTTTATAACACTAGATGCCAGGAGCACATACCCAAAAGCATTCCTAGATGAGTTATGGAGACAGAAAAATCATCCCTAGATGAGAACCAGGAAGGGAGGGGATAGACTGGATAGAATGGGGCCTATTTTCTCAAAAATAATTCTACTTAGAGAGCTTTCTCTAACTCTGTAGTTGTCATTCACTGTACTCAGTTGAGAACAACCTGAAATCCTAACTAGCTTGCTTCCAATGGGAATAGAGTCTATCACAATAAAATTGCTTTATCCTGCAATTCCCTGCCTAGTTAACTTGCTGTCTGACTCATTAGAAGCATTTGCTGCTCATCTCTGAAGTAATTTGTTATTATTGTTGTTAGTCACCATGCTTGAAGTCAAGGCCTGGGTGCTGTCCCTGGGCTTTTCTGCTCAAGGCTAGTGTACTCTACCGCTTTGAATCATAGCTCTACTTCCTGTTTTCCGGTGGTTAATTGGAGATTAGAGTCTTATTGGATTTGCCTTTCCAGGTTGGCTTTGAACTATGATCCTCAGATCTCAGCTTCCTGAATAGCTAGGATTATAGGCGTGAGCCACCAGCACCCAGCTTCCTGAAGTGATCTTTATGTGAATAGCATAGCAAAGCTTTGATTCAGAACTTTTCAAATTATGTATAAATGCCTTCCAACTTTTAACAGAGGACAAGATCTAAAGTTTCATTGAAGGCCAGATTCATATTCATTTCTTATCATACCTGAAGGAAACTTAGGTCTCTTTTTGTTTTAATCTATTGTCCTTCATAGCTTTCTCTGATTTCAGTGTAAAGAGCATCTGATGACCTCCTTTGCTTCCTTCTGCCTATAAGAAAACAGACATTGACTACTTTCTAACTCCTCCATGGCTTGTCCAGAAAAATGAAATCTAGAGCAATTATTTTTATCCTATAGTACACCACAGCAAATCCTGCTCTACAGATACTTTTTCTAGTATCAGTCACCCCCTCTCCTAGGATACCATCCTTCTCTCTCACAGCACCTCTCCTCTTCAGTGTGCTACCATTGTGGGACTGAGCTACAGGCCTCTCCTTCCTGTCCCCCAGAAATACGCCATTCCCTCTGGGCTTCCTGAAGGATTCTGCTTCTTTCCCACCACTCCACTAGGCTTTATACAAATGCTTCTTCCAAGTTCATCCTTTATCTTTCCTTCCCTTTACAATCAGGTCACTCCTACTGCGTCTTCGATTTCTCCTTGTTCTTCTAGTTTGTTTTGTGCTAGTACTGGAAGCCTGAACTTGGGGCTCAAGCTTTTGCTTCTCAAGTGCTGGGGGCTCTACCACTTGAGCTATACCTCCATGATTGGCTTCTTGCTGGTGAATTGACATGAAAGTCTTGGGGATTTGTTTTCCTGTGCTGGCTTCAAACCTCGATCCTCAGAGCTCAGTCTCCTGAGTAGCTAGGAACATAGGCATGAGCTACCAGTGGCGCCCAGCTTAGAATTAATACATATTCTTTTAGCACCTGAAACAGAAGACAGGTACATAAAATGAATGAAGATGAAGTCGGTCTGGTTGATGGAGATTTACAACCTTGCCTACTCAGTAGTCCCTGTCGCCTGCAGCAGCTTCCTAAGGCACTTTGAAGAAATCCTTAGGCCAGAGATGCAGCAATTGTCAGGATGTCTGAATTCTGGGGAAGATTCTGCCTCAAAGTGAGAAGCAGTGAACAAGTCCTTTCCCTTTTCTGCCACCTCTGTCACCTTGCCAGTAGGCGTGAGGCTGGGACACTGCGATCTTGAGTTGCCTTTCAGTTGAAATTTCCATCTCTCTTGATTTGGCTTTTCTTTCCTGCTGGCCTGTGTGACCACTGACTCAGCCCTCCTTTTTTTTTTTTCCAGGACAATCTCAACTTGCTGCTTACTGAGGAGGAAATGTATAGCCTCACAGAGACCTTTCAGCAGTGTAAAGTCATCCCTGGTAAGGCTGGCCCGTGCTGTTGGGAGGGAAAGGGACCAGACTTCCCCCTCATCCTTTCTAGGATGAACATGAAAGGCATATTCTGGGATTTGGGGAGTATAGGATAAATAAGTCTTTATTCTGGAGTTGTTGGCCATCAGTTACCCACTCACACCACAGTCAGAGCTACATTGGCTATATGACAAGAGCTATGTATATAGAAAGCATTGAGGGTGCCCTGAAGATGGTACAGGGGCACAGAGCTGAGGAAGGGTGGGCATGGCCAGCAAGGGTGCTTTCCACAGACTGCTCCCTGATGCTGGAGGACTTTCTGCGCTACCGCCACCAAGCAGCCAAGCGGGGGGACAGTCACCGAGCCCTGAGTGATGAGCAAGAGGAGCAGGCAGCCCGCCAGTTCGCAGCCCTGGACCCCGAACATCGAGGCCACATAGAGTGGCCTGACTTCCTGTGCCATGAGTCCCTCCTACTTCTGCAGCAATTGCGTCCCCAGGTGAGGGGCAGCTGGGGTGGATATCCATGGGCCGCTGGGTGACAGAGGCCTGGGAAGCATGCTGGGCAGGTTGGCGGAGTCCTGGGAACTGTATGAAGAAGAGCAGCTATCAGGAATGGGGATTAAGTTCTACCCAGTGACGGATGATCAGTGCCCAGGCTGGGGAAACTGCCCAAGGAAGATTGGCTTGTACTGGACTCCCTTGAAAATGCTGGTGCTGGGCTGGGAATATGGCCTAGTGGCAAGAGTGCTTGCCTCCTATACATGAAGCCCTGAGTTCGATTCCTCAGCACCACATATATAGAAAAAGGCCAGAGGG
Source organism: Perognathus longimembris pacificus (assembly GCF_023159225.1). NCBI lineage: Eukaryota > Metazoa > Chordata > Mammalia > Rodentia > Heteromyidae > Perognathus > Perognathus longimembris. The sequence goes on from NC_063161.1 coordinate 130,115,327, forward strand.
AGTGCTGTGCCTCAAGTGTCAGAGTGCTAGCCTTGAGCAAAAAGAAGCCAGGGACAGTGCTCAAGCCCTGAGTTCAAGGCCTGGAACTGGCAAAAAAAGAAAGAAAAGAAAAGACAATGCTGGTGCTACCAAAAGGAGCAGTGGCTAGGTAAAGGAAGTCCAGTTCTCTAAAGCTTGACAGTTTACAAGGTATTTTCACCTTTAAGATCTTAACTTGTCTCTTCTTTCCCAGAATTCTCTGTTGAGGCTCCTGACAGTCAAGGAACGGGAACGAGCCCGTGCCACCTTCCTGGCACAGAGCCGTGGGAATGCTATCAGTGAGGCAGAGTGCCGCCGCGCCCAGCACTCTTGGTTCTGCAAACGGCTCACAAAGGCCCCTTCTTGCGCTGTCAGGTGTGCCCCTCAGTAGTTCCTTCCCCGCTCAGCCTTCCTCCTCCTGTTTCCATGCTGGTGGTCCTCAGTGTGAAAGGCCTCCTTGAACAGCCAGAGGATTCTGTCTGTGCATCAGGACAGTTACTCCTGCTGGCTAGTGCATAGGGTGGCCTCTGCTCTAAATTCTGTGTTGCTCAATGTCAAAGAGCCTGAACACACATGTCCAGAGCCACAGGTTCACTAAAATTTGGGAGAGGTTAAGCCTTTCACTGTTCCACTCCTAACCATATCCTTGTGCCCAACAGCATCAGCCATGTGGGCCCCATAGCGGACAGCAGCCCAGCCAGCAGCAGCAAGAGTCAGGACAAGGTCGTGCTGCCTGCAGAACAGGAGTCCAGGTGAGTGGCGCCCTCTCCCCTAACTGGCATACCTCTGTCTCCCTAACATACACAGATAATTAAGAGATGGAACCCTCCTCAGCAACTCCCAAACCACAAGTATGCCCTCCAAAATCCAGGCTCAAGAGGGCCAAGCTGCTGAGCCGCTGGCTTGGTAGCACAGCCAACTATAAGTCAGGCTTGAGCCTAGACTTCCGTGAGTTTCATCTAGGCCAAGTCTCACATTCTGCACCCAGCCTTACAGGCCTGTTCTCTCCTCCCACAGGACTGTGGACTGGCCCACCTTCCTGAGAGAGAATGTCATCTACATCTTAGCTGCTCGCCCCAACAGCACAGCCATTCACCTGAAACCCCCAGGATAGCATGGAGCGGAGAGGCTTGGTTTGAGAATGGTGGCATCTTCTCCCTTCTTTCCTTTCTTTCTTTCCTCCACCAACTTCTGGCACTGAGACTCATGGGGATGGGGCACTGCCGGTATCTTAATTTGTCATTCAGTTTTGTGGCACTGAAGTCACCATTCCCCTCACCACAGAGGCAGTACTGGCATCACCACAGGGAGAAGCCCTGAGACCTGTGGCAGCATCTGCTCTCAACCTCCCACTCCCCCAGCACATCACAGGCTAACCTGCCACCACTCGCCTACATGTGTGTGCACACACATGTCTGCATACATGCCTAGCTACCTGTGACTTCAAGAGCCTGGTTCTTTTTAAGTTGAAAAAAGGACCAAAATCCCTTTGTGAAACTTATGGTATAGATGGATGAGGGGGTTCTCGCCTCACTTCCGCTATCAGTGAGGGGGCTCTCTTCTCACTTCCGCTATCAATGAGGGGTTCTCTCCTCACTTCTGCTATCAATGAGGGGTTCTCTCCTCACTTCCGCTATCAGTGAGGGGGGTTCTCTCCTCACTACTTCTACTGGCCAGTTCCAATTTCAAATATATTCGATTCTGGCCAAGTGATTCTCAATAAAGGAGCATACCAGACTCACGTTCCTTCCTGGAAATGCAGATGGGCCCCTCTGTCCATGTTGAAAACCCCTCTGTGGTGAGCCACTGTTGGTAGTAAATTATGCTCCTCTAATATATTGTGGTGGAAAGAGTTGACATGCCATCACCGCAGTTTAACTAGTATTTTACTTCTAACTCCTCATGGCAGAAAAGGCAACTAGCTTGTGGAAGCCTAACTGAAAAAGAGAGATGCAGCCTCACCCAGAGACCCACCTGTCAGCCCCGTCATCTTAAGTCCAAAAGTCTTCAGCAGAACAGTCAAAAGCAAAGGTGAGCCTTCTTGGCCCCTGTTTTTCAGGTGGTAGTTCATGGGTGAAAGCCCAAGGGACTTGAGTGACACAAATACAGTGGCAGGAGTCCCAGCCCTCTGTATCCAATGCTTCACCGAAGTCAGCCACCACAGAGGCCAGTGAAGGTAAGGTCTACATTAGAAGAAGAAAGGACAGGAATCAGGCTTTTTCATGGTTCCAGCTCATCTCAACTGTAGACCCAGAAAAGTGTGTGAAAACCAGAGCCAGCCTCTTTCACAGCCCAAGAGAGAACAGCTCTGCAGAAGCCTTAAGCAGGAATTCCTTTCACTCATTCTGACAATGAGGATTGGAGATGACTGGAGCTTAAGAAGAGGATTTGCATCTCACCTGTCTTTCACAGAAGTCCCGGTAAAGCCTCACAGAAAGAGGAAGGTCCTTTTCTCCCTGTTTCTGAGATGTGGCCTCAGCTGCTGCTCCTTCCTTGCTGCTCACTACATGTCCTTCTCCTTTGTGCTAGGCCTAGCATGGGAGGACTTTGGGGTCAAGCCGAGGATGCTCCAAGTACACCAAGCTTGATGTGCAAGCCTCAGCCCTCCTCCAGTTGTCAAGTCTACATTCTAGATTTCTGTCTCCAACTAAATGACTTAGACACAGCCAGATCTGTAAGACTACTAAGACTTATTAGAGAGGGGATTGAGCTCAGCCATGCAAAAGCTAACGTATCTCTATTGCTCGAGGCACTTGCACTAAATTGAATACTTACAGAACAAAGAGCATAGCACTCAATGTTGAGATGTTGAGGAAAGCCGTGGGTAAGAGCCCTAGATAGTCTTCTTTAGGAACAGCCTGACCCAAAAGCAAGGTGATAAGCTGCTAGGGATGGTATATTTAGGACTTTAGTGAAGCAGAGGAGAGAAATGTGGGTCCATTTGAAAAGCTCTGAACATTTTTAAATCACAGGGTTGCTTTTGTTTGTTTGTTTGTCTGTCTTTGTTTTTATTTTAATTTTTTTGGTTTTTTTGTGCCAGTTCCGGGGCTTGAACTCAGGGCTTGGGCACTGTCCCTGAGATTTTTTGCTCAAAAGTAGCAATCTAGCACTTGAACCATAGCTCCACCTCTGACTTCTTGGTGGTTAATTGGTGGATAATTGGACTTTCCTGCCCAGGTTGGCTTTGAACCATGATCCTCAGATCTCAGCCTTCTAAGTAGCTAGAACTATAGGTATGAACCACTAGCACCTGGCTGCAGTTCTTTTAAAATACTTCTCAGCCATTCGCCCAGGATTGATCTGTGTGTGTGTGTGTGTGTGTGTGCGCGCGCGCGCACAAGTGTGCATGTGTAGAGGAAGAGGGATTATTGAATCTAGTCAAAAAAAAGAAAGAGCGAAAAGAAAAGAAAGCATGTAGCTCCTGGGTTTAAAGACTGCATCTGAAGCAGCAAGACCTGGGTTTGTGTACTGAGAAGACTAAAGCACATTAAATACCAGGGCTCTTCTCACAGTCCTGATAAGTCTCCATCTATACCAGTGACACTGAGCTCCTGGATCTCACAGGCAAGACATTTTGAGTGCAGACAAGCTGTGGGCTTTGAGAGCTGAACAGCTCTTTTTTCCTGCCTTTACGTTAGTCACGAGGACTAAAATCCTTCATGCTCCTTGATCCTTCATAGATCAAGGTGCTGTCCATTGCTCTGGAACTGCTGTTTCTAGTTCTCTGAGGGTGAGCAGTGGGATACTGCAGGCCAGATCAGGCTGGCTACATCCTAAGCCCTGCAGAGCAGGCCCTGCAGTTCTTCCATAATGGGAACAAGACTATTTGGTGTCACCTGTGTCCCTTTCCAGGGCAGCAAGCTTCCTACAGTGCTGCAGAAGGCTCGGGGGACACTGCCCTCCACAAAGCATGGAGTTCTCGATGCATAACAGTGCTGGGAAGCAGAAAAGCACAGAGGAGCAACCATTCTCTTCTCTATAATCATCTAGCTTTTGCCAAAAGGAGGGCCCATTGCTCCCTAGAGTTGCAGAAATCTCACCATAACCCTCTCTCCTAGAATTTCCCTTTACAGTGTCCTAACCTTGGAGCCCCTATGCAGTATTAATGGAGATGCACTAGTTGGGCCCATGCCTTTAAAGCCTCTCCATCACTGTGACTGTCTGAAATTCTGCCAAGTACAAAAATTAGTGACTGGCTCTACTAAGAGTATGAGAAAATGCTTCAGTCTTTTCCTCTTTGCTGCTGAGAATTGAGATCAGTGCTTTCCCAAGAACCACTCACCTTAACTTCCAATCAATGGAGACGACTTGGGTTACACAGAGACTCCTCTCAAGACCTCTTACCCTAAGCCTGTTTTTCACATCCATCCTCTTTTCATGTTCAGATTAAAATGGCATCTGCGTGACATGACAGAGCAGTGGGGACAGGGTCACTGCGGTAGCTGCTGTGGCCTCATTCCTCTCCAGGCCTGCTCCTTGGCTTTCTCTCCTGAGGCCAGCCTTCCCCGGCAGAACATTTGAGCAGTGGTCCCCATGGGTCCCCCAGTTTTCCCACTCCTAAGCACTGATCCAGCTCTCAAGTGCTCTTCCTTTGAGGATAGCTGTAGCAGAAGCCATGAAAACATTGCCTCTTTGTACCCTCAGCCCAAGCAATGGGCTGGCAGGGCAGACACCTGCTTATCTGGCCATGGTGCTCCCTTTAGGAGGTCATCCTGGCCTAGGTTAAGTGGCCAAGTCTTGGGGTTCCCCCACACTCACTTCTATTACCTATTAGAAAGCACAGAATCAAACTGCCTGGAAAGAGGGCACTTCTACTGGGGAGCAAGCCCCAAGGTTTGCCCATGCCTCTTCGCTCAAAGCACAACTTCAGCTGTTGCAGGCATCACAGCTAAATAGGACGGGTGCCAAGAAGCCCTAAAGCTAAGAGGTTTAGCAGAAGCCATCTAGAAGAGCCAAGATCAGCCATGACCACTCCAAAGCCAAGAATAGCATAGGTAGCACAGTACTGGTAGCAAGCACTAACGTTTCTCCAAGCATGCCCCCTTCAGACCAGCAGGATAGAGGCAGAGACATAGTCATGCACTACCTAGCCAGAGATTTAGTCTGAGAACTATCATTAGGCAATTTCTTCATAGTTCAAACATCATAGCATGTAGTTAGACAACACTAACGCAGCTATGACAGGACCACCATCAAATTGGACCCACTGTCGTTTGTAATGTCATATGTCATGCATGGCAGTTCTGTACTTGGCACTGGAAGGCAGAACAACCTTCATGCCAGAATTTCAGGACATCCTGTAACAGTCGTCCCTTTTTAACCCACTAGTAACAGTGGAATAAAACTGATACTTGGCCCTTGCCACTGAGTTTGAATTGGTCCAGGATATGTCTCGGGGCAACTGGATAACTCCAGAAAACAGAGCTTTTGTTGAGTGCATGTTACCAGTGCATCGTGCTGATTCCCAACAACCCAATCCTGGAACTAGATGAGACTAGGCATTTCTCTGCTGTTGATTTCTTGCTACCACTATTTTTTGCAACATTGAAAGAAAAAGAAAATGAACAGGTTACAAACCAACACCAAGGAAAAGCTACTTCCTCCTGGGCCACATGCACCAATGATGCAAAGCATGGAGAAGAGGGCCAGGTCACATCTGGACCGATGACTAATCAGCTCAATCACATTCCAGCTTGTATGGCACTGGATTGGTCTTTCCATATCCATGGTAAACAAAGGCCTTCAAGCTTAACTTCCAGTTATTATGGGATCACCACGACCTGTCTTCCAGTCAAGCACATGCTGGGGGTAGAGTGGAGCTGAGAACAGTCGAGTAACAGAATCATCTGCCCTCTCGTCTCTTGTGCCCTTCCCACGTACTTTTCTGCAGAAAGTAAGGACAGAAAGCTGAGGGGACTGTCCCCATGCCTGCCTCTCTACAGCTGCATGCTCCACCCTGCGGCTCAGCCTTCACTGTGCTCCACGAAGGAGTTCCCAGAGGCTGCGCACAGCAGAAATCCTAATAAAGAGATTGTGATGCTATTTCTGATTTCTCTGTGGCCTCCCTTCATTGGCTCATTGCTGGGTCTACAGATAAGTTGGGTCACTGTAGCTCTCTTTCTAGAACTTTCTTGACCCTGTCCCCTCCCAAGAGTCCAGTGGTAGGTGTGTCTAGGGGGCACCACACATACACATAAAGAGGTACAGCTATCTTTGTATCAATCACAGGTACAGAAAGAAAATGAGGGGGCTCTTAAGGAAGGGGTCATAGCTGTTAAAGAAACTGAGGAAGAGGTTTCCCAGTGCACTTGCTATGTATTGTCCCTCTCTGTACCAAGGGCCAGGTTGTTGTTTTTAAGTTTTAGCAAAGGTTCATTTTAGTAAAACAGTTAAAGCATAGAGAAATAGAAACATTTCTTGCTCAGCATGCAGGAAATGGGAGTTAAAAGATTCCTTAGGAGCTGCTTTAGACACTTCTTCCAGTTCCTGCTGAGATGCAAAGTAGAGACACAAGTAGGTTCTTTTCTCCTAGTCTTCTGGGAGCTCCTTAGCCTGAGAGTTTCCTCTCTATTTTCACAGATTGTTTATGATGCTAGAGTAAGTCTGAAAACTCATTAGAAGGGCTATGAAATCCCCTTTCATGGCTTTATTTGATGAAAACAGAAGCACCTCTAAGCTATGGATCTAGACTAGAGGCATGGCAGAAAAGGTAGAGTACCAGCCACGAACAAGCAAGTGAAGCAAAAGCACAAGGCCCTGAGCTTAAGTCCCAGCATCAACACACACATACATACAGTATGGATCTGACACAACCTCCAAAGCTACAGAGGTCCCAAGTACAAGTAATTGTGAGCATTTTGGAGCACTTACTATGCGTTAAGAAGCCCTTAGTGGGGCTAGGGATGTGGTAGAGTGTTTGCCTAGCGTACATGAAGCCCTGGGTTTGATTCCTCAGCACCACATATATAGAAAAGGCCAGAGGTGGCGCTGTGGCTCAAGTGGCAGAGTGCTAGCCTTGAGAATAAAGAAGCCAGGGACAGTGCTCAGGCCTTGAGTTTAAGCTCCCAGGACAAGTAAAAAAATTAAGTCCTAAGCAAGGCTACATTCCTCAGGTGAGGAACAGATGCCATATTTCCCAGTGTCACATCTCCACACATCTAGAAAGGGAACTAGCTAGTCTGCCTTTAGCACCATGTTCACTGTCACTTTATTGTGCTACCTGTCAAAGCACACCTTAAGGGAACTACTGCAGGTGGTCTAGCTCCTCCCCTTCCACTCCTGGGAAAAGACCTAAACAGGTGATGAGGTCTACAGTTGTCCCAGATGACTTACTAACTGCACAACTCACCCCATTCGCTCCCTGGGCTCCCAAACCTCTCCTCCCTGGGGTTTTCTCATGTGGGTTGGGGAACCAATTGGACTCAGCAATAGCTCAATAACATCCTGACCCCTTCTCCTTGTCTCCAGGTTTCGTGCACTGGGGCAGAAAACATAAGCATGAATATTGAACCTTACTGGACCAGAACAAGGTTTTCCCACCCTAAGTCCAAGATCCTGACTGAAAGTCTCTCCTAGCACCATTCCTTCCACCAACTGCCATGCCCAGCTGACCTGGAGTCTCAGCTACACATACTTCCACACACTCTGTCCTCCTCTGGTTCAAGTGCATTCCTCTATCTCTAGGGAAAATAATTCCCCAAAAGGAGATAGTGGCTGCTAAATTTCCTAAAGTGGAGACACTCAGGCTCTCTCTCCACCTTACTCATTCCAAAGGTTGCTTAGAGTTTGACCTTGCTGAACCCGTGTTTCATCTGTAGAAATCTGGAGAACAGTCCCTGCCCTATTGCTGGTCGTTGAGTGAGGATGGGCTGAGATTGGTAAAAGGAGACGGAGGACCTTGCTAAGCAACAAGGATTCCTGTTCCATCTGAAATTGTGTTATCTTCTACCCTCCATAGTCCCAGGCGTTGCAGGGTACCGCCAAATAGCCTCTGTCCACAGTGCTGAAGTCACAGACAAGCCAGGAGACCTTCCATTCTTCTTTATCTCTTCCTTACGTAAACATCAAGCTCAAAGATGGCCCTAAAATTCAGATGGTATCATCAAAATGTTTTGCACTTATTTCAAATATCTTTGGTCTTTCAAAATTGTAGTGGGTGATTTGGCAGAGAGAGATAGAGACAGAGAGACTATGATCTTGGTATGAGTGAACTGCATGAGGTGGCTACCAGAAAGTAAAGTGATGTAATCTGAGGCTATGAGGAATGAAGTTCATCATCAGAGAAAAGAGGCAGCCTGTCTTGTTTATAGCTGCACCAGCACTCCTGAGAAAAACTAGTGCCAGGCACCACAAACCATGCTTGTGAAAGAAACACGATCCTTGTAGTTAGATCAAATAAGACATAGGGGAACTCATGAAGGAATGAATCCTGAGAGCACAGGCATAAGGGATGCAAATGGCTAACATTTGGTTGATGAGGCCAATGAGGTTGATATGTTCAGGACTAAAATGAAAGATGGATACTATAGGAAGGTGGATTACTGCTTAATGGGGAAAAAATTTTTTTTAAACAAACCCAAAACTAGGTGCCAAGGAGAGGTGTGAGGCTATATATTCATGTGACAGAACTGCTGAGTTAGAAATGAGATACCTTAACAAATATTAAATCCTCTTGAGATCTGAGATCCTTATCAACAAGCACCTTCTCACCCATTTCTGAACTGGAAAAAAACTACAGGGATAAAAACTATAGCTTTAAGAAAACACATAGTTGGGCACTAGTGGCTCACACCTGTAATCCTAGCTACTCAGAAGGCTGAGATCTGAGAATCACAGTTTAAAGCCAGCCCAGGCAGGAAACTTTGTGAGACTCTTATTTCCAATTAACCACCAGAAAACCTGAAGTGGCTCTGTGGCTCAAAGTGGTAGAGCAGTAGCCTTGAGCAGAAAAGCTCAGAGACAGTGCCAAGGCTCTAATTTCAAGCCCCACAACTGACAAAAACAAAACAAAACACATAGCCCTAAAGTTCTGGCATTAAAAACTGGAGAAGTTCTATTTCTTTAGTTCACAGGTGGGTTCTTGGAGGTTTGCCTGTGAAACCTGATGTTGTTCTCCCTCTGCTGGTCATCCCTGGTACTGCTGTCTCATCCCAAAGTAAAAACTAACCCCTTTAAACAAAATGGTTCTAATTAGTGTAGGTTCAGAACATAGAAGAAGCCAACAAGTAACAGTGAGTTAGAGCCCTAGTCAGTTCTTGGTCCATGTGTGCAAAGATTAGAATTGAATCTTGGCTAGGAATATGGCCTACTGGCAAGAGTGCTTGCCTCATATACATGAAGCCCTGGGTTCGATTCCTCAGCACCACATACATAGAAAACGGCCAGAAGTGGCACTGTGGCTCAAGTGGTAGAGTGCTAGCCTTGAGCAAAAAGAAGCCAGGGACAGTGCTCAGGCCCTGAGTTTGAGGGAAAAAAAAGATTAGAACTGAATCTTATGATGAATTCAAGGATCAGGGTGTAGTATGTCTAGGAAAGGGGGCTTAGGTTGAGGCTGGATTGGGGGAACTGTTTTGACCAGGAATCTAACCAGAGTCAGTGTCTCCATTGATACCAAAGTTTGGACTCAGTGTAGGACTATATCCTAGACTCAGATACCAGCATGAAATACATATCAGGGGAGATGCCAAGGGTCTGGCCATAGGAAGGAATCAGTCTGCATTCAAAGTAATAGGTTAATGTAGCATTCCCGTGACTGCACAAAAGCATCAGCTAATGAGCAACCAGTCACTGGAGAAATCAAACTGGAATTTTGTCCTGGGGCAGAACAAGGAGTTGCTATTTCAAAGTACTCTGCTAACTTTAAAAGATGGCAATGGGAAGATGGAAGAATCTTTCTTCTCTTTAGAAAGTAGATCCCAGTATTCTAGTTCCAGCTTCCTATTAAAGCCTCCCTGGTAACACCATATATAACCCACAGGTACAGTTTGGGAAGAGAAGAGGCCTATGAGCCAGTTGCTGCATAGAGCTGGCAGCTGTGGGGGTAGTCTTTCCTCCAGGATCCTGTTTCTACTGGCAACAGGGCCTGGCAGCCTCCCACACCCAGATCTTAGCAACCATGGGAGCCCCTGGCAACTGCTGCCATGGTGACAAGACAGGGAACTGAGAACAGGCTGGGGGAGAGCACTTCCTCAGGAGGCTTGGGGACGTATGCAAGAGAGGAGCCTCCCCCTCCCATACACAGTCTAGGAGGGAACATGTGCTCCTGTCTAAACACCTCCTCACTGACACCCACACCCACCCCTGCCCACAGGTTCCGGTTCTCTCAGGGCGAGTAAATGAGGGACACCTAGGGTTATGACGTCTCCATGGAAGGGAGGGTGAGTGGAGGTGTTTGGAGCTGACATGCTCATAGACACAGGAATATACCAGCAAACATGATGTCAACTTCTTAACAGCCACACACTTCAACTCTTTGTCATGTAGACGCATGCCTGTACAGCCATGTAATAACACATGTATGCTGACACAAAATCATATACCTAGGGTAAATGACACCGAATCAAGCTTACTACCATACAAAAAAATGATACAGATGCCCTCTCACTCACAGATTGAATCTCAAATGCAACCGTATAAATTTACTCCCAGGCTCACACAGTTGTAGACACATTCATATATGCAGAAATCTGTGAGCACCAAAAGTTAACTTAGTTGAGCATTACCTACATGCCAGGCTAGAACTAAGTATATTACATGTGTTAACTCACAACAACCAGATGAGGTATTGCTGTTGCCTAGCCCCAACTACAAGGAACAAAATGAGACTCAGGTGTGGCAAGTAGCCTACTAAGGTCTATAGTCTGGTCGTACATTTTTACAGACAATGCCACACCGTGCACCATGGTTCCTCACAAATATGATGTCCAGCACAGCGAGACAGAGGACCACCAGCCCCTGAGGGTACAATCTGAAGCCCCAAAGGTTCAAGGCTACACTTTAGCATTAACAGGACCCAGGTAAGGGGTGGTGACTAAACTCTGCCTCTGTGTTGGCACAAGCAAGGCTGGGGGAGGCAAAAGCCAGAACTGGAATAGGAAGAAGCAGAGCCACCCACAGCCCTTGCCCCCAGTCAGGAGGAGGGGGAGGGAAAGCCCCCGGACTTGCTAGCTGGCATCAGTTCTAGGCCCCCTCAACACCTCCATGCCACACTATTCCATTGGCTCATCACAGCCACTCTCTTCCCTTCTCCTTCTTCCTGTCCCATGGATTTTCTGTTCAGGCCTCCTCCCCTTTTCCTCTACCCCTTAGCCTTACTCCCTTTTCATCCTTTCATTTCCTCCATGCTTTTCACCTACCACCTTATTTCCCCTTCTCTCTCCATTCCCCATCCCACCTCCTCACAGTCCCCTACCCCCTCGACCCTCCATGCCGATCGCTCCATCTGTCCTTCCTCCTCAACCCTCCACCCCTCTTCCTCTCATCTTCTCACCCTAATTCTCTCCCTTCCTTTATTCATAACTCTTTACTAGAAGCCGGGTAGTGAGTACTGGAAAGATGGCAGGTAATGAAGGATATGCAGAGCCCAATCCCAGGGCCCCTTTCCTGCTCCACACTGTGGCCTAGGTACTCCAAAGCCTCAGTTTACACCCCTGACCAGCTCACATGACTTCATCGGTGTCTAAACTGTTTCTGAGAACCAGCAAAGAAAGAGGCAACTGAGAGCTTCTTCTCAGGCTTTTTCTCTGCCATCGAACCCCTTCCCCCTCTTCACCCCCAGATTACCCCCTCCCTACCCCCGCTCCCTCCAGCACAGATGGGCCTGGGAGACAGTAATGTGGGCGCCAGGCTCTGTGTCTGCTGGAGCGGCGGCTTCCGCTGGCAACCGCCTCCGCAGCCCTGCCTGCTCTGAGCATCAGGGACACTGGGGCTGAGATCTAATGTTTTAATGAAGAAGGGGGGCTGAAGGTGTTAAGAAAGGGGGTCATGGGCTGTCAAGATGAAGGGTTAAAGGGGAGCTATAATAGGGAGATCGTGGATGTAGAGGAAGGACAAAGAACAGGATGAGAGAGAATCATAGGGTACAAACAGGAGGCTATAGGGACAAGACATAAGTGGAGAGACAGTAGACAAGGAGAAAGAAGGGGGATGTTAAGACTGATTACAAGAGGGACTGGTAAATTACTGAGAAGAGACTGCTCATTTGAAAGCTAGGATGAAGGAATTACACAGAGGAAGGAAAGAGGGGCTGGAAAGAATCATGGAGGTGCCACTCCTGGGGACAGGTACCAGGTTACTGACAAAAAGACCACAAGGGTACTTAAAACTGTCCATCGAGCTATGTTTTGAGATTTTTAGGCCATGTCAGGTCAACCCCAGCTCAAGGCAAAGTAAAACTAACTCAAGTCAGGTGACAGCTGATTCACAATTGGATAGAAGACAAGGAAGTAGTAACCGGTGACCTTTTGGCTCTGGTCTAGGGACTACACCTCCCAGAGTGCATTATTCCTCTCTCTCTCTCTCTCTCTCTCTCTCTCTCTCTCTCTCTCTCTCTCTCTCTCTCTCTCTCTCTCTCTCTCTCTCTCCTTTCTCTCTCTGCTCTCTTTCTTTCTCCTCTCTTCCTGTCTCATTCGCTCTCTCTCCCACTTCTCTCTTCCTCCCCCCTTCTTCCTCTCTCTCTCTCCTTCCCTCCCTCTCTCTTTCTTTCCCTCTTACTCCCCAAAATAGAAAGAAAGTCTAGTGCCACAGCTAACTGATAGGCGCAGTTTTCCTTTAAGGCTGCCTTTGACGTTGCATGGGTTCCAGAAGGTTCTCCCTGGATTCAAGGGGTTGGCCAGTACGCCCCACCTTCTCAAGCCGGAGATTGGACTAATATAGTTGCCCTGGTCCCACAGATGAACCAATAAAATCAAAGGGCGCGTGGTGTGGCCACCCTCTGCCCGTCTCACCAATTATACCGGGAGATGGCGAAGAGGTGTGGCTGATTGATCCCAAAGGGCACCAATCACACCCACACCAATCACTGCCCGGAATGTGAGCCGTGTGGCCGGGTGACAGGGGCGGAGAAGGGGCGGCTACTGCCGAGCCGCTCGTTGAAAGATGCCCAATCACAGTAGAGGCTGTGCTGAGTGACAGGCAGACAGCGCAATGGGCGGCGCGGAGGCGGAGCCACGGGGCGGGCTCCCGGTCCCGCTGTCTGCGGCCGGCGGGCAGGCGACTCCTGTCCCGAGTGGAGGCGGCGGAGCCGGAGCCGGGGGAGGGGGCAGCGGCTATCCGACGGACCGCGGCGACGCCCGCAGCTCCTCTCCGGTGAGGGCGCCTAGCCAGAACTCAAGGGTCTCGGGAGCGGGGCATCGAGAAGCCAGGGGTCTTGTCGGGGGTTGGGACACCGTGGGCCCCGTTGCCTTTTCTGGTGCCGGGGTTCGGGGACTGAGGGTCTCGGGGCGGGCAGATGCTGGGTGTCTGCGGCCGGGGCTGGGCTGTTCCGGTAAGCCAGCGTGTGAGCCGGGTCGGGTCGAGTCGGGTCGGGTCGGGTCGGTTTGGGTTGGGTCTGGTGTAGGCGTTTCTGAGCAGGTCGGCCCGCCAGCTCCGGTGACATCACCGACCCCTCCCCCGCCCAAACCCCCTTCCCTCCTCGCTACTGCCCGCCGCGCCTTTTGTCCCGGCCCGGCTGGGTCTGCTCCGCCCCGCCGCACCCCGCCCCTCTGCGGGGGAGGAGACTCCCTGTCAGTGACTTCATTGAGTAGCTTCTCGCGGATTGGGCTTGGGTCCTCCCCGGAGATTGGCAGGAGGAGCTCGGAGGCCTTCACAATCCCCCCAGTCACAGGTACACACACTGCCACTTACAAGCACACTGCCAGACTCCCTGTCACCTTGCCATACAGCCACTCACTGTCAGCCAGGCACGGCCGTGCCTGAGAGCAGGTGGCCGCTGGACCCTCTCTCTCCCTTCACTCTCCGCACCTGGGGATCAGGTCCGGCTCCTGAACTCCTGCAGCACCAGACAGGCCTTGCTGGGGCAAGGGCCTCTGAGAATCTGAGGAGGTGGCTTCCAGAACTGCAGCGTCCCAAGCAGGCTCCGGTGGAGCGATCAGAGGTGAGGGGCTTGGCTGGGCATGTTTAAGCGCACAGTGCTCTCCTGCCCACCCCCAGCAGCACCCCCACTACAGGCTCGAGGAGCTTTCCGGAGCTTCCCACACTTCTGGGGAGAAGACTTCTTAGCCAGCTTGATGTTTAAAATTCAGCTGGAGCCCTTAAAACTTCGAGCGTGGACGCTGAATGGGTTTGTAAAGTTTCGGTAAGTCCCTCCTGAGAAGGGCACTCATACCCATCCCAAGTCAATTTCTCCACCTCAGCTATGTCCTCCATTGTCTACTTGCTTCCTCCATCCCATCTTCATTTCATCAATTACATGCAAGCTCCACCCATGTATTTCAATGAATTGTACCGTTTATCATTCATCATTTCTCAACCCTCCTCCCCCCCCCCCCAAACATCTCCAGTGTTTCAAATCTCTACAGTGCTCCCGCTCGAATAACTGGTTTTCCACCTCGGCCATTTACACCTGTCATCTCTCATCCCCTTCTATCAGCACCTCATTTTCTATATCAAGCATCTCCCCTGCCTGTTCTTCTGACAGTTCCTCTTGCTGTGTTGCCCCATTTTCCACTCCTGTCTTTATATTCTCATCCTCCTTCATTCTTCATCAAAGGCAGGGCCATGCCATGGGGATCCTTTGTCATTCCACCACGTGGCTTGGAGGGAGGGAGGGAGGGTTGAAAAGGAAAAGGAGGAAAGGGAGGCAGGTCTGAAAGAGTTTGCCCTGTGTCTGTGGAGGCAAGAGAATTATGAGTTTATAATAGCTAGCAGGTGGGTGCAGGGAGGAAGCTCGCTGGGTAAAGAGGTAATGCAGGGACAGCAAAAGGAGGATGGGTAGACTGGCGAGCTGCTCCACTTGTCCTCGCCCTAGAAGCTGCTAGGGTTCACCGGGCACCCTGTTGGCATGCTAGAGTTCCTACCCAGTCCTCTGTGGGGGCAGAGATAGCCAGCCACCCTAGCTCCCTCTCAGACAGCTTTTACTGCTGCTTCCGAAAATGGCTGCTCTCCCCCAAATGCTCTTTCTTCTTTGCTTCCCCCAACTCCAGTCTCCCCCACAGGCATGACATACTGGTGTGGGGAGATGGGGGAGTACCCGCCTTTATGGTACATTCTCTTTGTCATTGAGGTGACTCCCAGTACCATGAGTCAACCTAGTCACCTGCAGCAGGCCTTGTGGGAGCAGGAGGTAGGGTCATTGTCTCTGCCTACCTAGGGCCTCACAGGCATCCCTTTAATAATCATAGCCCTCACCCCTGCCAGAATACTCTGTACACACAACTGCTGTGCAGCAGTCACAGACAGAAAAGCAGGCTCAGCTGTGGCTGCCAGCCCGGACATTGCTAGAAAGATTCTGGTTCTCCCAGCTTTGGAATAGATTTGCTAAACCTCAGAAGGGCTAAAAAAAAATGGCTTCTGGCCATTCCCGGAAATAGGCAACGTCCCCTTTCCTTCACATCCTGTACAATGCATTGATGAGATTAGAGTGGAAGAATCTTTTTCATTTAACAGATGTCCAACACCCCCACTTAGAAGAGGTCATAAGGGAGAATGGATCTAGCTTTGGGACAGATCCTAACTCACAGGGGCAGGAAGGAAGGGACTTGCAGAGAAGATGTAGGAAATAATAGTGGTTAGTACCCAACTATCTCCTAGCAACTAAAGCTGAATAAGGTCCTAGCTTCCAGATGCTTTTATTCACTACATTGGTGCTTAGGCAGCAAAGACAAATTCATACAATTTTGTGTGTAGACACTGAGAAATGAGTAAGGGCAACTGTTGCCCTGGTTGAGGTAAAGACCAAGTCACCCCCCTGCTAATGAGGGCGTTAAAAACAGCAGTTTCCAAAAACTGTGAGTCACCCTGTGATCTGAGTCACATGTGAGGCTTAGCCTACCCTGGGGGATAGGAGCAGGGAGGCCTGGGGTCTTCAATCTAAAACAGCCATACCCTGACTCAGCCTGGCTGGCTGCTAAGACAGCTGGCTGAAGACCCAGGCCTGTACCCATTGCCCCAGCTGTCCTCAGCCTGGGCACCATGCCTGAGGTGTGGCGTAGGAGACCACGAAGTTCAGGTGACCTCACCCAGCACACTGACCTTCGCCAGCTTCTGTACATGAGTCTGTCAGTCCACAGGGCCACTTCACTGGGAAGGGCTTCTCAAGGGTCCTCAGTCTGGCCAAAGGGCCTGGGCCTCTACCTAGCCCAGAGAGAGAGCCATAGCCTACAGCTTTCTGCTAAGAAATGCCCAGGAACTGAGGAAGGAATCTCCGAATCCTAAGATGTCAGAGCTGGAAATCATCTAGTCCAAACCTTTCATTTTACAGATGAGAAGACAGAGATTCACAGAACAGGCATGACCTGCTAAAGGTCACATAGGACATCATTTAGGGAGTACAGGTTCAGCAAGAGTGGGGCTGGGTAGTAGAGAACAAGGGCACCAAGGATTGGCCCTGTGTTTCTTTCAGAAACAAGGAGACCAGCACCGGTCCAGTGGCTGTGATGGGAAAAGATTATTACAAAATTCTTGGGATCCCGTCAGGGGCCAACGAGGATGAGATCAAGAAAGCCTACCGGAAGATGGCCTTGAAGTACCACCCAGACAAGAACAAAGAACCCAATGCTGAAGAGAAGTTTAAGGAGATTGCAGAGGCCTATGATGTGCTGAGTGACCCTAAGAAACGGAGCCTTTATGACCAGTACGGGGAGGAAGGTAAGAGGGCTGCAGTGCAGCTTAATCCCAGACCCCTGTGTGTGTCTGAAGCCCTGAGTAATCCAGTTCCCATAGAAAGAAACCGATGCAAAAGGAGGGGTGAGGGAGGCAAATGTTGGTAGAGGAGACTACTCACTACTTAGCTTACTTCTCTATCTCCCCCTCCTCAAGTTCAGGCCTTAGAAAGATTTGAAGCCAGAGCCAGAAAGAGGCTTTTCCCCTCCCTCTTTCTTTCCCAGCCTTATTAGTCCTGCCTCTAGTCCCGGCAGCTCCATTGGCTGATGCGAAAGGTTGGTAAGAGGGAGCCTGTGGCTCTCTGAGGACACAACATTTACATTCATCAGCATAAAAATCTGGCCCTTAAACAGCCTGGGAATTAACCACCGGAGCTCTGAGTGGAAATGGTTGTCCTGTTCCTTCCCCCATCCTTGTCCACTGAGGCCAGTAGAACAGAGGTGGAGCTGTACCTCCTAGAGGAAGTGGCAGGGATCCAAGAGTAGAAAGGGAACTGCTGCTGGCATCTTACCCCCGCCCTGGGGCAGCTGGTGGCCACGCACAAGGCAGGCAGCAGGAAAGGCCCAAATAAAGCCTCTAAGAGGGTAGCCCCTCCCAGCACATCCCACGGGCATGATGTAGCTGCTAATTCTGGTCCTGCCCCTCAGGGCCGCCTGCCACCCGCCAGCTACAGGCACCTGTCAGGCTATATTAAGAGACATTGTCATAGCTGAGGACTCTCCTTCCTGGGAGGAACTATGCTTCTTTCCCAGTGACATCCACCTTTCTTTCACATTCCTCTCTTTATCCTTTCTACCTTATCCTCAAAATGAAATAGACTAATGATGTATAATGTACCTGACACAAAGCAGGACACACACAAAAAATTTGTTCTTTCCTTCCTTTCTTGCATCGGATTCTATCTTCTTTGATTCTGTCCTCTGTTCGCCCCAGTTCTCACACCTCCCTCTTCTTATTCTTCATGCTGCTAGCTGGCTCCGTTCTTCTCCCACTGAGTCCTAGACTTGCCTACTCCCACACCAGGTGGCTGCTGGAATCCCCAGCATTTTCAGCTAGGAAATGTTTCTGTGATAGAAGAATGGGGAGTGTAGGGGTGGGAAAGAGTTAAGCTATGCAGATACCATGCCTCCATGTGACCTGTCTCAGAAATGCACTCATTCCTCTTCAGCCTCACCTTTGTTTACAAAAGGGGATGCTGGCCCTTTTCCTTTTCCTCTGAAACTTCTCTCCTCCTTTCTGATCAACTCACATGAAAGGCAATACTTTAGACTCTTGGCCTGGACACTATTGTGTCTCAGATCCCCATCCCAGGAAGGCCTCTGAGGATGCACCATGGCCTTTGGGGTACCTCTAGAGCCTGGAGGAGAAAGAACAGCCTTGAAAATGTTGCTTATATTTCTATCCACCCTGCCCCCTTCTCAGTATCCAGCCAGAACAATTGTGCACACAGACTGTGCAACTCTGGCTTGGGACAAGTTGTTCCCAGCTTGAAAAGGGGGTGGTGGCAGAACAGGAATCCCCACAGTGAGAATTACTCCCTCATCATCATCAGTTAACCTCCCTCTCTCCCTCTGAGAGTTCTTCCCAGCTTCCTGAACTTGCTTCATAATTAGCTCAGTAAGGACAGAAAACATATGCTAGATCTTGAGAACAGTAAAGAAGCTACTACCACAGTCCTTAAACTAACTGCTACTTGACCTCGCTGATTAAACCCAAATTTTCCCTTTGGTCCCAGGAAATAAGCAGCTAATTTAAACTCAGGCTTCTCTGGCCAATTGAAATTCTAGATAAAATGTCTCAAGGCTGGAAATTATAGTTTAGTGTTAGAGCACTTGCCAAGTATGTGTGAAGTCCTGGATTTAATGCCCATCCATATCCCCTCCCCCCAAATAACAAAGCCTCACAAAGTAAAGTGCCTTTCCCTAGGTGGGCCCTATCCTGAGTCTGTATATTCTGGATAGATTCTCAGTTTTAATCTCTTTGCTACAATGCCTGTGATCCCCATCATCACCACTATCACATTTGTTAAGATACTATCCAGAAACTGAATTCCTTAATAGGACCTGACTCCAGACAGAGCAACTGGGGTTACTACCTTAAGACCATTTATACCTAGAGGTTGCCCAACATTAGGTGTGGGGTACAGGATGTAGTATTATGTAACTCCAGGGAGCTTTATTCCCATTGTAGTATTGTAGTTGATGAATGTACAACTTACAAATGACACTTCCAGGTAGTATAGGAATAAAGTTTTTGCAAACCCTTTCTAGAAAAACAGTTCCTCATCTCCAAGTTAATGAGCTTTCCTGATTTTTTGAGTTCTTCTGATTTCCCATTTGGGCAGTCAGGGGAAAAGAGGACGCACTGCCAGGAGCAGAATGAAAATGGGCTTCCTCTTGGATTATGTCCTACCTCATCCTAGCTCCCTGTGTGGACAAATCGTGTTTGATTGCTCCTTGCCCTGTGTGTCTTGGGAAATAAATAGAGATTTGGGAGCCAGGTATGACTTGTAAGGTGACACTAAACTAGCCACTCAAGGCCTTATGAAACATGTCTAGGCCATGAGTAAGGGAAATAATTACAAGACTGAAAATCACATCCTCTAGGATCTCTAGCCTTGGTTTTTCCACCTTATTGGGTAACCCAGTTTCTCTGAACCTCAAAATGTACATTCTTCTTGTTGTGTTGTGTTGTATTATGGGGAAGGGAGAGGGGCATGTTGAAGGCTTGGGAGTAATAGGGTTTGAACTCGGGGCTTCATGCTTGCTAGACTGGTACCCTACCACTTGAACAACATCACCACCAATTCTGTTTTGTTGGGTTTGTTTTATGTTTTTGTGTTTTGTGCTGGAACTGTGGCTTGAATATCTCTTAGCTTTTTCTCTCAAGGCTAGCGCTCTATACTTCAGCCAGAGCTCCATTTCCTGTTTTGTGCTGGTTAAGTGGAAATAAGAGGCTCATGGACTTTGCTGCTTGGGCAGACTTCAAACCATAATCCTCAGATTTCAGGCTCCTGAGGTGCTAGAATTACAGGTGTGAGCCACCAGTGCCTAGCTACCCTGTTTTGATTTTGTTTTGTTCTTACTGGTTATTTTTGAGATAGGGTCTTGTGAACTTTTGTGTCTAGGCTGTATCCAACCACAGTCCTGTGCTCTCAGTCTCTTAAGTAGCTAGAATTACAGACATGAGCCACTGGTGCCCCAGCTGTATTGTTTTTGAGACAAGTCTCACTATATAGCTCAAGCTTGCCTTAAACACATGATCCTCCTGGGGCTGGGAATATGGCCTAGTGGTAAAGTGCTCGCCTCATATACATGAAGCCCTGGGTTCGATTCCTCAACACCACATATATAGAAAAACAGAAGTGGTGCTGTGGCTCAAGTGGTAGAGTGCTAGCCTTTAGCAAAAAGAAGCCAGGGACAGTGCTCAGACCCTGAGTCCACACCCCAGGACTGGCAACAAAAACAAAACAAACATATGATCCTCCTGCTTCAGCCTCCCCAGTATTATGCCCATAGGTATGTACTACCATGCCCAGCTACACTATTCTTTTCCTTTTGTTTTTTTTTTTTTTTGTTTTGTTTTGTGTTTTTTTTTTGGCCAGTCCTGGGCCTTGGACTCAGGGCCTGAGCACTGTCCCTGGCTTCTTCCCGCTCAAGGGTAGCAGCACTCTGCCACTTGAGCCACAGCACCGCTTCTGGCCGTTTTCTGTATATGTGGTGCTGGGGAATCGAACCTAGGGCCTCGTGTATCCGAGACAGGCACTCTTGCCACTAGGCTATATCCCCAGCCCCATTTCCTTTTGTTTTATTGTGCTGGTCCTGGGCCTTAAACTCAGGACCTTGGTGCTGTCCTTGAGCTTTTTTTCTCAAGGCTAGTGCTCTATCACTTGAGCCACAGATCCACTTCTGTATTTTTGTGGTTAATTGAGATAAGAGTCTTATGGACTTTCCTATCTGGTCTGGCTTTAAACCATGATCCTCAGATCTCTGCCTCCTAAGTAGCTAGGATTACAGGCATGAGCTACCAGTGCCCAGCTACATTATTATTTTTTTTTTTTTTGCCAGTCATGGGGTTTGAACTCAGGCCCTGAGAACTGTCCCTGGCTTCTTTTTGCCCAAGGCCAGCACTCTACCACTTGAGCCACAGAGCCACTTCTGGCTTTTTCTATATATGTGGTACTGAGGAATTGAATCTAGGGCTTCATGCATGCTAGGCAAGCACTCTACCACTAGGCCACATTCCCAGATGGCTACATTATTCTTACATATGTAATTAAGAGTAGAAATTAAGGGCTGGGGATATGGCCTAGTGGCAAGAGTGCTTGCCTTGTATACATGAGCCCTGGGTTGATTCCCCAGCACCACATATACAGAAAACGGCCAGAAGTGGCACTGTGGCTCAAGTGGCAGAGTGCTAGCCTTGAGCAAAAAGAAGCCAGGGACAGTGCCCAGGCCCTGAGTCCAAGCCCCAGAACTGGCCAAAAAAAAAAAAAAAGAGTAGAAATTAATTTTGCCAGAAGCTTTTCATACACTTTTAGTCTGGCTTTCTGTAAGAGTTAAGGATTGCTTCTTTCTCTAGACCCATGAACTGTGAGCACTAGAGGTCAGGGAAAAGAGATGGGGATGGGGCCAGGATGTACCACACTGCCCCTAACTTCTCCTCCCCTCTAGGCCTGAAGACTGGCGGTGGTACATCAGGTGGCTCCAGTGGCTCCTTTCACTACACCTTTCATGGGGACCCCCATGCCACCTTTGCCTCCTTCTTCGGTGGCTCCAACCCCTTCGATATCTTCTTTGCCAGCAGCCGCTCCACTAGACCCTTCAGTGGCTTTGACCCTGATGACATGGATGTGGATGAAGATGAGGACCCATTTGGTGCCTTTGGCCGCTTTGGCTTCAATGGGCTGAGTAGAGGTCCAAGACGCGCTCCAGAACCACTGTACCCCCGGCGCAAAGTGCAGGACCCACCTGTGGTGCATGAACTACGGGTGTCCCTGGAAGAGATCTACCATGGCTCCACCAAGCGCATGAAGATCACAAGGCGGCGCCTTAACCCTGATGGGCGAACTGTGCGCACTGAGGACAAAATCCTGCACATTGTCATCAAGCGTGGCTGGAAGGAAGGCACCAAGATCACTTTCCCCAAAGAAGGTGATGCCACACCTGACAACATCCCGGCTGACATTGTCTTCGTGCTCAAAGACAAGCCCCATGCACACTTTCGCCGAGATGGCACCAATGTGCTTTACAGTGCACTGATCAGCCTCAAGGAGGTAGGTGCCTGCTCAGGTTGTGTGTGTGTGTGTGTGTGTGTGTGTGTGTGTGTGTGTGTGTGTGTGTGTGTCCTTTCCACTTTTTCTCACTCTCGGCCTCATTTTCCCCAGGCGCTGTGTGGCTGCACCGTAAACATTCCCACCATTGATGGCCGAGTGATACCGTTGCCCTGCAATGATGTCATCAAGCCAGGCACCGTGAAGAGACTCCGTGGGGAGGGCCTTCCTTTCCCCAAGGTGCCTACTCAGCGGGGAGACCTCATTGTTGAGTTCAAAGTTCGATTTCCAGACAGATTAACACCACAGACACGACAGATCCTTAAGCAGCACTTACCCTGTTCCTAGGCTCTGCCCCAGCTAGTCCAGAGTCTACCACAGCAATACCCCACACTTACCCCATCTCATGTGCACCCAGCTTGATGTCCACTGGACACTGGCAACTTTTTCTAAAATGCAAAAAAAAAAAAAAAAAAAAAAAAAGCCACTGGTTTTCAGGAAAAAGTTCCTGTCCCTGACCCCTTTCAGAGCTGGGCTGCTTTGGGGAAGTGGGGGGGGAGGTGGGGAGAGCTAGCCCAGGCCAGGGGTCAATTTTCATGTCACTAGCTTTGAATCCAGTTCTCACTGCAGTGGCTGGTGACTTGAGTGCTACTTGAAGATATAGTTTCCTTGTCCATGCCTGTAAATAGCATGTCCTCCTCCCCTCTCAGCCTTGCTAAAACCTTTCCTCTCCCTTCCCTCTGGCTTCTTCTCACTGGAGGAGGAAAAGGATGGAAAGGACACTGATCTCCCACCCCCACCCCAGGCTCAGTGTCCAAGGTTATTACACACATATTCATACATATGAAGCACTCATCTAGAGCTGTCTGTGCCTCTCCAGGAGCTGGGAGGAGAGGAGATAGGATGGGAAGGTCCATAACCCATGAACAGGGCCATTGAGCACGAGACACTTTCATTTGGGGCAGGGAGGTAAACCAACCCTCAACAGCCTCCCCAACAGCTGCCCAGCCTACACACCATGGAGTTGGAGGTTCCGTCCTTCCTGCTGCTCTTGAGGGTAGAGGGAAAGGAAGGGGGGCTGAGGCATTATGGCTAAGAGCTAGGGCAGGACTCATCTCCCAGCCATCATCAGGGAGGGAAAGGGCTTTGGGGTCAGGTGGCAGCTATTTCCCACAAAGAGATTCAGGGTCACAGGTTTCTCCCCACACCTCTGAACTCAGGGCCTAGCCACCCCAAACTTCCAAGTCCCATTTTTGTGCTATGTGAAACTACTTATTTCTTACCCTTAGAGGCTGTGTGAGGATTTTCCAGCCCTTTTATGCCTGTTGTGACTCCACCCACTCCCTCAGTTGTACAAAAGTCAATAGTAAAGGTCCTGGGGGAAGACTGCTTCAGCTGGTCCTGAGGTGGGGTCTTTAGGTTTTCTCACTTTGACAAGCCCCTGAATGTTTTTATAGTAGTTTTTTTGTATTTTTTTGTAATGACAGTATTATGGAATAAAATAAAGTATTTTAAAAATATGGCATCTGAGCAGGAGCGATGAACCCGGGATGGGGGCAGCTATGCAGCGCCTCTGTCAACTTCTCTTCAGGATCCTGGCCACCTTTGAGAGGACAAACAGGACTCAATGTAAACTGAAGTGGACTCTCACCTTTTCTAAGCTCAAGTCTTCTAGGAATTTCATAACACATACCCAAACCACAACGAAGAACATACCACTCAGCAATTAGAAGAAAGAGTTTGGACCTGGACTCCCCCAGTGTCTCACACTTGTAATACTAGCTACTCAAGAGGCTGAAGTCTGAGGATCAAGGTGAAGCCAGCCAGAGCAGGAAAGTGCCGCTCAGTTTAAACCCCAGGACCAGCACAAAAAAAGAAAGAAGGAAGGAAGGAGAGTTTGTCACTCATGATAAACAAGAACCATCTTCAGAAATTATCTTGATGCCTGGCACCAGTAGCTCATACCTGTAATCCTAGCGACTCTGGAGGCTGAGATCTCAGGATTATGGTCCAAGGCCAATCCAGGCAAGGAAGTCCATAAGACTCTTATTCTGGAAGTGGAGCTGAAGCTCAAGTAGTAGAGTGCTAGCTAGCCTTGAGCACAAAAGCTCAGGAACAGTACCCAGGCCCTGAGTTCAAGCTCCAGTGTTTTAAAAATAATGTGGGTATGAGATATAACAGATTTTTTTTCCTGCTTGTGTAAAGTTTCTCTGAATTAGAGGAATTTTCCTCCTAGAAAATGATGGAGGAGGACTTTCTACCTCTGGTAGGAGACATACCCCCAAAGACAAAGCTTGAGCAGCAGAAAGGGTACCTATAAATTCTTGGGAGTCCTTGGACCATGCTGTTAGAGCCTGAGCTTGTGGGCATGACTCCTTGGGAGGCATGGAACTATTTGCTAGAATCTAGTTGCTAGTTTTCTTGAATCTCATTTTTTTTCCTAGGATGTCTATCATGGTATCTGACCTGCCTGTTCCTGCTGAGACAACCCTGGCCTCAGAGCCTGAGTGACACTACATAGTGTGCCCCTTATCTTTTCCTCCAAGTCCGGTCAGAAAGGAGCCCTGGGGTAGCAGGAATGCCTGTCTGTAGGCTGGCAGTGCCTGGCTGGCCTCTTGGGGCTGACTTTCCTCCCAGCATGACAGCCGTATGTCTGGGATATGGCCCATAACCACTATACTCTTCTGAATTCTGTCCCTAGTCCATGAAGACTGCTACCTTCAGGTTGACCTGGCTCCATACAGAGGTGGGCACTGGCTTCACAGTAACCTTCCTGCCTTAACTTTCAACCTAGGATAGAGACACAAAAACAAGCCCTTCATCCTCATCCTTTTACCTGAGGTACTTTTTGCAGGAGGCTGTCCCTCCTACTGTCAAAACAGGGGTATTGTCCGCAAGATTGTCACTGGAAAGTAGAGCAAAAAAGCTCAGGAACAATGCCCCACTCCTGAGTTTAAGCCCAGGACACACACACACACACACACACGGAATATTCTCAAGGTAATCAAATATTAAGGTCTAAAACAATAAACAGGGACTGAAATCATACAATCTGTATTCTCTGACCACAATGAAATGAAATTAGAAATAAGTATGAGAAGGGAGTTGAAACACACCAGGGCTGGGAATATGGCCTAGTGGTAGAGTGCTTGCCTCATATACATGAAGCCCTGGGTTTGATTCCTGAGCACCACATATATAGAAAAAGCCAGAAGTGGTGCTGTGGCTCAAGTGGTAGAGTGCTGCCTTGAGCAAAAAGAAGCCAGGGACAATGCTTAGGCTCTGAGTTCAGACCCCAAGACTGGCAAAAAAAAAAAAATTAAAAAGAAATGCACCAAGCTGGGAATGTGACTTACTGGCAGAGTGCTTGCATAGCATGCATAAAGCCCTGGGTTCGATTCCTCAGTACTGCACTAACAGAAACAGCCAGAAGTGGTGCTGTGGCTCAAGGGGTAAGGTGCTAGCCTTGAGCAAAAGAAGCTCAGGGACAGTGCCCAGGTCCTGAGTTCAAGCCCTAGGACTGGCAACAAAAAGAAAGAAAAAAAAATACACCAACATATGAAAACTAGAGGAAAGATTCCTAAATAACCAGTAGGTCAAAAAAACCACAAGTAAAACTACAAAATATTTAGATGTGAATGAAGATGTAAATATAACATACCATATTTGTGGAATGCAACATAAGTAATCAGAAGGAAATGTATACTTGTAACTGCTTATATTGAAAGAAAGTGAAAGAAATAGAAGAAAAAGGAAGCATCTCAAATAAACAATTTATATCTAAAAACAAAACACAAAAAAAACTAGAAAATAAGCCAATGCCAGTACCTCACACCTATAATCCTAGCTACTCAGGAGGCTGAGATCTGAAGATCATGGCTTGAAGCCAGCCCAGGTAGGAAAGTCCATGAGACTTATCTCCAGTTACACACACACACACACACACACACACACACACACACACACACACACAAAGTGGAGCTGTGGCTGTAGTGGTAGAGTTCTAGGCTTGAGCAAAAAAGGGCTCAGGGACAGGGACAGTGCCCAGGCCTGAGTTCAAGCCTGAGGACTGGTTCATGCACATACACACACAAACACAGACATATACATGAACGCACACACCTAGAAAAATAAGAACAAAGTAAAACCTGAGCAAGGAGACAAAAGGACGTAATTAAGACTAGCTAAGAAATAAATGATAAGGTCTGGGGATATGGCCTAGTGGCAAGAGCGCTTGCCTTGTATACATGAGGCCCTGGGTTCAATTCCCCAGTACCACATATACAGAAAACAGCCAGAAGTGGCGCTGTGGCTCAAGCGGCACAGTGCTAGCCTTGAGCAAAAAGAAAGCCAGGGACAGTGCTCAGGCCCTGAGTCCAAGTCCCAGGACTGGCAAAAAAAAAAAAAGTAGATGCTTCCAATTACCATATTTTCCTACCTCCTATCATTTCTTTCTTTTTTTCTTTCTTTTTTTTTTTTTTTTTTTGCCAGTCCTGGGACTTGGACTCAGGGCCTGAGCACTGTCCCTGGCTTCTTTTTGCTCAAGGCTAGCACTCTGCCGCTTGAGCCACAGCGCCACTTCTGGCCGCTTTCTATATATGTGGTGCTGGGGAATCGAACACAGGGCTTCAGGTATACGAGGCGAGCACTCCTGCCACTAGGTCATATTCCCAGCCCAGAAGCATCTACTTTTGACTCTATGAACAAGAAGATTCTAGTAACAGAAAAGACTAAATTCTCAAGAGAGAAAGAGAATCAAGAACCACGAAGGAGATTGCACAACAGCAGAAAACCACAAAGAAACCAAGCCAAAGAAGAAAAGCAGTAAGGAGAGTTCCAAGCCTCTGTGGCCTGGTTCCTAGGAGAAGGAAGGGACACTTTAGACTCAAGGTAAAATAGCCCTAGTGACAGATTACCAATTCAACAGAAGGATCAGGCTTAATCCCAGTTTGGGCATGGATGAGACAGCAACTACTCTGGAGGAGCTGCTGGTGAAGAAAGGCATTCTGTCAACTTCCCAAATCTGGGATAGTGATAGTTAAGATGCCATCTTAACAGGCTGCCTATTGTTGGAGACTTGAGTCTTACTGGAGAGACTAAGAACAAGGAACAATTAAGACCCAAGGAATCTTGAGTCATTTTGCCAAAGACTAGGATAAGATAGTCATAATAGGTGGTTGAAAAGAAGGAAACTATGACAGGCCCCACCCTGGCAGCTTGGACACTGTTAGAATAGGACATCAACAGGTACAGTATGAGTGTTCAAAGCCTGGGAACCTGCAGCTTAAGTGCCTGAAATTGGGTCATCCATGTTTGGGCATTGAAAGCAGCTCAATTCCCCTTAAGTGCCAGAAGTGGCTTCTCAAGACACATGGCAGAGACACATGATAGTGATTTGGAACACTGTGGAAGCATGCTGTGGAGACTGAGCAATGCTCCATTTGAGTTGCTCATGGAGGTAAGCATTTATGACTCGCCTGGTGGAGGCATTAGTACAGACAGCTGAAGCACTCTAGAGGCTTGCATGCCACAGGTCCTACCTTTGCTAACCAAGAGTGACTCATAGCACCTGAGCTCGAGGACTGTTAAATACTCAGCCTCCAAGGAATGAATGGAATTTCATTATTCTATTTTTGTGTTATATGCCAGTTCTAGGGCTTGAGCTTTGAGCCTGGGTACTGTCCCTTAGCTTTTTTCCACTCAAGGCTGATGCTCTACCATTTGACCAACAGCTACACTTCTGGATCTTTTGGGTGGTTAATTGGAGACAAGAGTCTCATAGATTTCCTGCCCAGGATGGTTTTGAGCCATAAACCTCAGATCTCAGCTTCCTGAGTAGCTGAGATTACAGGTGTGAGCCACCAGCACCTTGCTTGTTCTGTTTTCATACTTGCTGATAATCTATTTTGATTATCTTCATCCTCTTTCACCTTCATTATTTCAACCACATCTTGGTAGTACCCACACTCCCAGTGGAGTTTTTTTTTCATTGTCCTACAAAATGATGGCATTTGAAGCAATGAAAGTAAACAACTGCCAATTTAGATTAATCTACCCAGCCCAAAGTTATCATTCATAGCTGAGTAATAAATAAAAAAAATGGGGCTGGGGATATAGCCTAGTGGCAAGAGTGCCTGCCTCGGATACACGAGGCCCTAGGTTCGATTCCCCAGCACCACATATACAGAAAACGGCCAGAAGCGGCGCTGTGGCTCAAGTGGCAGAGTGCTAGCCTTGAGCGGAAGAAGCCAGGGACAGTGCTCAGGCCCTGAGTCCAAGGCCCAGGACTGGCCAAATAAATAAATAAATAAATAAATAAATGTTCATGATAAAAAAACAAAAGCAAGGACTGGGAATGTGGCTTAGCCGTAGAGTGCTTGCCTAGTATGTATGAAGCCCTGGGTTTGATTCCTCAGCACCACATAATCAGAAAAAGTCAGAAGTGGCACTGTGGCTCAAGTGGTAGAATGCTAGCTTTGAGCAAAAAGAAGGCACGGACAGGGCTCAGGCCCTGAGTTCAAGCCCCAGGACTGGCAAAAAAAAAAAAAAAAGCAAGATATGATACTAAATCAGCACTATAGAAAACACTCCAAGAAATCCTATACACAGACAAGGTAAACATAACTATGAAAAGTAGGGAGGGAAATAAATACCATCAGATTAGTAGACAAACAAATGATGAATAGGAAAGACACAACCTTGCAAAACAACAAAATGGCAGGAATTACTAAATATTTTCAATAATAACACTAAATGGTGATGGACTCAATCCTCTAACCAAAAGAGATAGAATGACAATATGGATTAAAAGACATGACCCCACTTCCAGGCCCTAGTATTCAAGCCTCAATAGACCTACAAAATACAAAAGGTCTAACTCCTGATAATGGATTCACATCATCTTACACCGCCACCTAGTGGGGAAAAAAACAAAACAAAGGGTCATCTCTCAATAGTAGAGATGGGCAGAACAGAGACTGGGATTCTAGTTTCTGATTTCTTCAAGTTTCCTCACTAAATAAAAGTTTGCTAAGAAGAATGGCTCTAATAGCTGACATTCTCCTGGAAAGAGGAAATTAAGGTTAGCCCTTGAGAGCTCTGAACTGAATAAGCTGGACTTACTTAAAATGCTCCCTCATTGTTCTTCTTCTCTTTGCACTGATGCTGAAAGACAAAAGAATGAGAGGTTGGGACCTAATTCTCATTCTCCTCTTTTCAGGTATGTTGCAAGAATTCATTATATATGGATAATAAAATTTCCATGTTCTTTCTCTGAAGTTCATATTTAAAATGGATTAAATGTTCTCTTTTTCTTCTTTGAAAATCTCAGCTGGACATGATGACATGCACTTGTAGTCTCAGCTTCTTAGAAGGCCAAGGCAAGAAGATCACTTGAATCCAGAAGGCCAGCTTGGCCTCAAACATAACAGATACATATTAAAAAAAAAAGAAAAAAAAAGCTTGGGAGGTGGTATGCACCGGCAATACAAGAACTCAGCAGGCAGAGGCACAGGATCAAGAGTTTAAGAGGTGGGTGGCGGGGGTGGGGGGGACTTAAGGCTTGCTGATACTCAACAGTAACCACAGATATGAGGTAGGTAGAAGGACTGTGGTTCAAAGCCAGCCCCCAAACAAAAAATACAAGACTGAAGTGGATGGAAAATGACTAAAGCACAAAATATAGCTTAAGTGGTAGAACAACTCCTACCAAGCACCAGGCCCTAAGCTCAAATGCCAGTACAAACAACGAAAAAGAAAACACAATAGCCTAGGACACACAGTGAGTTCAAAATCAGCCTGAGCTATGTAGAAAGATCTTACCTCAAAACAAAAATAAAGATCAAGGAGTCTTTAACTCCTATTTTCTGCATAGGGAGTAGGAAATGTTTCTTTCTTTTCTCTATTCTGTAGATCTTTGCTAAAACTGAAAAGAAAAAAAAGCTCTAGTGGCTCATGCTTATAACCCTAGCTACTCAGGGGGATGAGATTTAAGGATTGAGGTTTGAAACAAGCTCAGGCAGAGAAGGAAAAGTCCACAGGCTTACACTGGAGGTGTGGCTTCAGTAGTAAAACATTAGCCTTAGATGAAAAAGCCAAGCAAATTCCAGTACGCTCACACAAAAAAGAAAGAAATTGAAAGGAAACTTCTTAAAGTTTTATGTTTAGATCAGGGCACCAGTGGCTCATGCCTGTAATCCTAGCTACTCAGGAGGCTGAGATCTGAGGATTGTGGTTCAAAGCCAACCACGAAGGAAAGTCCATGAAGTTCTTATCTCCCATTAACCACAAAAAAAAAAAAAAAAGCCAGAAATGGAGCTGTGGCTAAAGTGGTAGAGTGTTAGCTCAAAGACAGCACCCAGGCTGTAAGTTCAAGTTCTAGGACTAGCACACACACACACAAAAAAAGGTGTATTGATGGGCTGGAGTGTAAGTCAGTGGTACAGTACTTGCCTAGCATGTGTGGAGTTTTATGTTCAATCCTCAGCACTGAAAAAGAAATATTGATTAAAAGCATATTATTTCCAGGCTCCAGTGGCTCAAGCCTGTAATCCTAAACTACTCAGGTAGCTGAGATGTGAGGATCACAGTTTGAGGCAGGAAAGTCTGTTAAGACTCTTATCCCCAATTAATCACCATAAAAGCCATAAGTGGAGCCATAGCTCAAGTGGTAGAGCACTAGGCCTTGAGCACAAAAAGTGGTAGAGGACCTAGGCCTTGAATTCAAGCCCTATAACTGGTACAAAAGAAGGAAGAGGAGGAAGAGGAGGAGAAGGAAAAAGAAGAGGTGAAAGAGAGAAAGAGAAAGGAAGGAAGGAAAGAAGGAAGGAAGGAAGGAAGGAAGGAAGGAAGGAAGGAAGGAAGGAAGGAAGGAAGGAAAAGAAGGAAGGAAGGAAGGAAGGAAGGAGCCAGAAAAAAATAAGGACTGCCAGTTCAAAGCCAATCAGGCAAAAAGAAAAAGATGCTGTATGTAAACTGCTTGTAGGAAATGCTTGTATGAAAAATGCTATATGGAAGATGTCTGATAAGGGCACCTTATCTTGAGAGAATCAAAAGTCTCCCAGAGGGATCCTTTTCACTAATCATAGCAGAAAGGATGGAAGAGATGGAGAATTATGAAAGGATGACATTTATCAAGATGTATTATACTCATGCCCAGTGCTGGTGGCTCACACCTATAATCCTAGCTCTTTAGGAGACTGAGATCTGACGATCATGGCTCAAAGCCAGCCCAGGCAGGAAACTCCATGAGACTCTTATCTCCAATAAACTACTCAGACTCTTATCTCCAATAAACTACTCAGTGCTAGAAGTGGCTCCAGTGGTAGAGTGCTCGCCTTGAGCAAAAGAAGCTCAGCAAGCTCAGAGTTCAAGCCCAGGACTGGCACAAAAAAAATATATTGTTAAACTGACATGTTGAACTGAAACCCCTCTGTACAACTACTTAAACAAAAAAAATTAGCACAAGGAAGATGATATGCAATGATATTTTGTTTTGTTTGATTTTCATTTTTGGCAGTAATGGGGTTTGAACTCAGGGCCTCAAACTTGGGCCATGTCCTAGCCCTGTAATATTGTGTTTTTTGTTTTTATTTCTTTTGTGTGTTTGCTGGTTCTAGGGCTGGAACTCAAGGCCTAGGCACTGTCCCTAAGCTTTTTTGCTCAAGACTAGCATTCTACCACTTTACCTACAGCTCCACTTCTGGCTGGTTTTGGTACTTAATTAGTGATAAGATTCTCAGATCTCAACCTCCTGAGTAGCTTGGATTACAGGTGTGAGCCACCAGAACCAGGCTTGCAATGGTTTTTGATGATGAAAAGTGCCATGTGATAACTCTGGTTCCTCTGAGAAGTGGTGATCTTCCACATGTGCTGAGGTAGAAGAAAATAAATTACAAGTGAAGGTTTAAAATGACTTTGAGTGGGATAGGTTTGCTAAGTGGAATGAGTTTAGAAAGAATAAATGACACAAGCTCCATGAGCAAGGAACTTTGTTTTTATTACTGATGTTTCCTAAATACCTGGTGTAGTGCCTAGCACATAGTATGCACTTAATAAATTTAAGAATGAATGCCTTTCAAGTGATGGTGAAGCTGACCACTATAATTGTAGACTATTTTATGGTAGCACCAACTTATGTGTGATCATGTGTGTATGTGTGTGTGGTACTGGGGTCTGAACTCAAGGACTTGCCTTCGTAAGGTAGACACTCTACCACTGAGCCAATACTCTACCACTATCCTCTTTTTTGCACTAGTTATTTTTGAGATAAGGTCTCATTTTTCTGCCCCAGCCTGTACCTAGATCCACCCATTTACAATTCCTACTGAGTTAGGATAATGGCCAGTATATACCACTATGGTTAGCTGGTTGAGAAGGGGGTCTCTCAAACATTTTTACCTGGGCTGACCTCAAACTGACATTCTTCCTATCTCATTCCTATCTCAGCTTCTCAAGTAGCAAGGATTACACGCATGAGCCACCAGCACTCAGTTCATATGTGTGATATTATCCAATGTGGCTGAGCTGCTTCCTAAAGAGTAGATAAGGCAGAATCAGAGTTCCAATTTTTACCAGGTAGAAATGATAAAAGAATGAGAGAGAAAGTGTTTAGGATGTGGGCTGTCATAAATTAAGCCCTTTTAGTTCCTAGTAAGTGTGAGGCCCTAAGTTCCAACCCCAGTATTCTACCCCGCCCCACACACACACAAAGGAAAAGAAAAAGGTTCAAGGCCACTTTGGACTTTATACAAAAAAGGAAAATTTTAATATAGCCCATAAAAAGCCCATGTATTTATTTATGTAATCCTCAAAACAACTTTAGGTGGTAATAATTTTAGTTTAGTAGTATTTTAGTTTTGGTAGTAGACAATTGAACCCAGGACATCCGTTTGCTAAGTAAGTGCTCTACCACTTGAGCTCACCACCACCCCCAGCCCTTTGTTGTTGTGGTTTTTTCATTTACTTTATTGCTATTTTAAAGGTGATGTACAGAGAAATTACATGAGTCAGATAATGAGTACATTTCCTTTCATACAGTGTCTTCCCTTCCCTCACTCTCTCCAAGTCCCTCCCTCCATTTGTTTTTTTTGTTTTGTTTTGTTTTTTTGGCCAGTCCTGGGCCTTGGACTCAGGGCCTGAGCACTGTCCCTGGCTTCTTCCCGCTCAAGGCTAGCACTCTGCCACTTGAGCCACAGCACCGCTTCTGGCCGTTTTCTGCATATGTGGTGCTGGGGAATCGAACCTAGGGCCTCGTGTATCCGAGGCAGGCACTCTTGCCACTAGGCTATATCCCCAGCCCCCTCCATTTGTTTTTGAGATAATCTCCCTACCTTTGCCCAGGCTGGCATATCTTGAACTCAAGATCAGCTTCTATGACCATAGCTGGGATTACAGGTGTACACTATTACTCAACTACTTTATAGTATGCACTCAACTAACTCCATAAAACAAAATTATATAATTATATATCATATCTCATTATATGTAGTAATTTTCCACTATTAAGTAATATGATAGTTATTTTATCAATAAGAAAACTGAAGCACTGAAAGATTAAGTCGTTTGGGGTTTCATAGGTAGGAAGTAATAAGGTTCGAACAGGTAGTTCAATGGCATGCTAAGTCCATAATAGCTAAAGAATAGTCTGACCTCAGAAATCAAGACACTGGATTTCACTGTACGAAATACGTTATCAGAAAAAGGCAACTTTTTGGCCTTAAATTCAACGAATAGGCTATTAGGCCGGGGGGAGGGGGAGGGGAGTTCTTTGTTCTGTGATGATGTCAGGATAAACTGCCACTAGGTTAAGAAAATGGAATGGCTGCTGGAGGACCTGCTTGGGACCCAGGGACATATAGGACTTCTCTGGGACCAGCTGACATACATTCTGGCCTGTAGACACTGTGGCAGCAACACTTGCTTCCAGAGTCCAGGGGATCTGGTGATACTATTTTTGTTCATTGTTTGGCAGATCCGAAGATGGTCGCAGCTTGGGAGGTGGCAACAGCTTCAGCCCTGGTGCCCTGGAGATACAATGCAAGGCAAGGTGGGTGACCACTGATCCTGAGTGACGAGTTGGATAAGTGTGGACACTACATGTATGGGATCATTGGCATAGATCTGGCCCCACATGGGTGACTCTAAGCTCTAGTTTTGAGGCTGGGTTTCTATAACATAAGATTTGAAGTGGGCTGGGGATATAGCCTAGTGGCAAGAGTGCCTGCCTCGGATACACGAGGCCCTAGGT
Source organism: Perognathus longimembris pacificus (assembly GCF_023159225.1). Lineage (NCBI taxonomy): Eukaryota > Metazoa > Chordata > Mammalia > Rodentia > Heteromyidae > Perognathus > Perognathus longimembris. The sequence goes on from NC_063161.1 coordinate 130,149,682, forward strand.
TCGATTCCCCAGCACCACATATACAGAAAACGGCCAGAAGCGGCGCTGTGGCTCAAGTGGCAGAGTGCTAGCCTTGAGCTGGAAGAAGCCAGGGACAGTGCTCAGGCCCTGAGTCCAAGGCCCAGGACTGGCAAAAAAAAAAAAAAAAAAAAAAAAAAGATTTGAAGCTAGATGAGTTATATGAGGAAATAGCTGATCTCCACAGGAAGGCTGGGTAATAACTCGACGAAGATCTGGCTAAATCATTGCTGTTAACAGGTAAGTCACTGTTCAATCTAGATGTACAGCAGAAACTGAGCAAATTGTGACATGCCTTATGTATTTTCTATCCTCCAGGGCCTACCATTTTTGTACCATTTGGCCTTCCTTAATCACCTGTGGAAGCAGAAATCAGAGGAGGAAGAAGAAGAGAGGGAAGAAGGGGAAGAATCATTTTTGGATCTACTGAAACCAAGTTCTCCTTTCAAAGAAGTTCCCATTGGAAAGCAAGGCACCACAATCCCACCCCAGCTGTCCTGTGGTTCTGAGGGCCTTCCCCAGGCCACAGAAACACCACAGCAAACAATTACACAGCCCTCAAGTCCTTTTAGGTCCTACCCTACCATCCAGATTCTGACCAACTTCCCTGTGAGGAACAAGACAGCACCAGGGAGCTACCTACAGCAAAAAAGAAGCCAGCTCTTCTGGGGTTTTCCCTCTCTGCACAGTGAGTCCTTGGAGACTATCTTCCTGAGCTCAGATGGCCCATCTCCCCTGAAAATGTCTATTTATCCTTCTGTTTTCTTCAACAAGCTTGCCTTCTTGCCTAAGTACAACCTGTCGCTTCCCCTTTATCACTCTCCAAACCAGATTCCTACCCATGAAGTCCATACTATGGAAGAGCTGGAAGAAATGGCCCACAATCCTCAGCTAATTTCATCTCCATCTTTCCCTTCTACCCCAACACTATCCTTCCATAATTCTAAGCCCTTGCTTATGGATCCCAAGAGAGTCCCATCTAGTGCTGAGGCAGATATAAGTTGGCTTACACAGCAGAAAGAGGTTTCTTGTGTTTCTGAGGATCAAATCCTGCACCTAGATCCTAAACTCCAAAGAATCATACCCTCTACGCTCTTATCTTCATCTGAGGCCTGCTGGAGTATGACATGGGACCCTAGCCTCCATAAAAACAATCCAGGGTCACCTTCTGCCTCTCTTTTGTATCCCTCTATCCCTCTGGGAACCCAGGTTAGGTTTGAGGCCTCATGGAGGACCATGGGGCAAATTGAGCACATGAAAATTTCTGAGCCAGCAATGCTAGCTCCTACCCCAGCTTCCCTACCAGAATTCCAGAGAGTCAATCCTAAAGAAAGTATGTGTGAATCTAAGGCCATCCAGGAAACCAGAGAGCAAAAAAAGAATCCTTTGATCTCTGATACCCTAATCCTGACTCCTTGTCAACCCATAGTAGCCATGACAGAACCTCAAGGAACTAGCCCTCCTGTTTACAAAGCTCAGCTGGGAACCACAGGACCTACTCGTGAGAGCCCTGAAGCTTCTAAGCCCCTAGTAACAGCCTCCTGCCAATTCCCAGCGTCTCTGTCAGATCCCCAAAAAGTTAACCCTAGAGAACTTTCTGCTCTTAAAGACTTCTGGGAAACAATGGAATACAGAGAGAGTCCTCAGGTTTCTATGTCTCCAATGCCAGTCACATCCCCTCTAGATTCCCTGTTAGAACTCCAGAAGAGTCTCCTAGAAGATCCATCTGAAGATGATCCTCGGTGGGAATACAGAGAAAACTCAGGAAACCCCTGGGCCTCTGAGCCCCAAGCTTTGGATCTCAACACAAGTGTCTATGAAACTAGCCTTGCATGTGTCCCATCAGGATCTGCGACCTCACAGAAGGGAACACAGAGTAGAGAACATGTTTGGGTCTCTGTAGAAGCAGTTTCATCTACCAAACTTCCTTCAGACTCTCTGCTGAAGTTTCTAGTAGTAAGTTCCCAGGAAGACCTGTCAGAGTCCAAAGCTTTGTTGGAGACCAAAGAGCACAGAGAGAAGTTCTGTGTATCTGACTTCACAGACTCCACCCAGAGATCACCTCTAGTCCCCTTTATAGAAGGCAATAAGCATTCCAGGAATTCCTGGGCTTCTGACTCCCCATCTCGGGCCCTCAGACTACCATGTGCTCTTGCACTACAGTCTCTCAGAATTAGCCCCATGGTGGTCTTGTTTGATTCTAATGCTAAGTATAGGGACATACAAACAAGAAAGAACTCCTGTGCCTCTGAGCTTCAAGCTTGTAGCTTACCCCAAAGGCTCCATGGAGCCAGCCCCTTAAGAGCTGGGTCTGACTCTGAGCCTGTTGGGAAGGATATGGCACAGATAGAAAACTGTCATGTTCCTATGACCCCTAACCAATCCTCAAATCCTATTTCAAAATGCCACATAAGTGAGACATTTGGAGACCAATGCAACTGTAAGCCTGAAGGGGACACAGTGGAGCAGAAAAAGAACTGCCGGGCCACTGAGCAACAAGCCCCCAGCTCACTGTCAGCAACTTCATTAAAATTACACATTGACCTTGAGTTTGTGTGTAGAAATGTGCAAGAAAGAGAAATTCCCCAAGGCCCCAGTCTTCTATTATTGAATACCCTGTGTCCAGTATCTTGGCCTCCAACCTTAACCAAAGTCCTGAAGATTGAGCCCACTGAGCTTGATGTGCCAAAAGGAGAGATGTTCTTGGAAACTAAGGCAAAGGCCCTATCCTCCCAGAGCAAGGCTGTCCTAGAGGTGCTCAGTCACCCTGGGATCCATGTCTGGCAATGGAGTAGAGAACTGGAGCTCAAGCTGAAGAGACTGCACCAGAGCCCTTTCAAATCTTCTGGCCTCGGTCGACCATTTTGCTATTCCTGTGCCCTGAGCTCCACCACTCCAGATTCCTCAGAACCCTCTTCCTGTCCCCCACAGCAGATTCCACATCTTAGTCTGCCCTATTCTTCAAGTTGTCATCCCCCCAAAATTCAGCCTGCAGAGGTTCCCCATTGTCATCACTTCCACTCTTCCCAATCTCAGCTACAGGCTCCTGATAGGGCAAAGCAAGAGTCTCAGAAAACAGAGAGAATTGAGGTGAAGATGGTGACCCAAGTCCCATCCCAGGGGTCAAGTATTCACACAGAGGCTGATGAGAACCATCCAGGCCTGAGAGACTCCTCAAACACAGGGGATCCGGCTGCAGGCAAAAGACAGGACAAAGTTTTAGCTCTATCTTTAGCCCAAAAGGCAGAGTTTCTCAGAAAACCTAAAAAGGGAGAATGTGGAAGAGGGAAGGCAAGATTGGGCTCATGTAAAGTCATAGGGAAAAGCCACTCTTCCCAGGCCTGGAGGATAACAGAGGCAAACAAATATTCCCAGAGGTTTCAGCACAGGGATCAGAGCTCTCCACACACTACCCTGCCTCAGCAGCTTCTCCCCAAGGCTAAGCAGAAGGTAGGTTTGATAACTGGTAATATCCAGGGCCCTCACCATTGTAAGCACTGTCCTTGGGCCCACATGGAAAAGCATCTCCCAAGCTCCATCTCCCAAGGTCCCCATACCAGGGGTTTCCAAAGTGTGTTAGCTAAATTCTTGGGTATACGTGGACCCCCGAGCCCACCAAATCCAGTCAATAGAGGAAAGGCTGATAGTACTGGCACCTAGTATTCCACGGCTTGCACTAAACCAGATGAGGGATAAGAAACAGGAAGAGAAATTCCTAATAAAGCAGCTAAACTAGACAAACACAACTAGAAGTATGTCTTCTTTGGGGCCTAGATACTGGGATATCAGCTTCCTATTAGCTTCTGATGTAATGGTATCTCTTGAGAATCAAGGTGAGGCTCAATGCTGCCCTTCAGAAGGAAAGACTTAAGTGAACAGAAAAACATCCATTCTGAACAGTACATCTAGTCTGGGTCTAGACAACTATTCTTAATTCTAGATGATTCCTCCTCTTCATCCATTTGATTGACAGATTCTCCAATATCTTTCTGACCATTTCCTCTCAAGCTTGCGCTTTTCTCTCCAAGTTAGCTCATTCATCCCCAGTGCTTTTTTCACATTCACACACAGCCTTTGCCCACTTTCCTACTGTATTTTCAGATACTAAACTGTTTACAAACTATTGGAATACTATAAAACAACATGAATGTGGAAAAGCAGGCACATCTTACAAGGTTAAAATCAAGAAGTTGACACTTGTCTCCATAAGCTTCAGCTGGAATTCATCCTTGTCTTTCCTAGTTTCTAGAGCCTGCTCACATTCCTTCACCATCTTCAAAGCTACAAAAGGCAAGTACTTCTCACACTGTACCACTTGTTTTGTCTCCCACTTTTAAAAATCCTTGTGATTAAACTGGGACCACCTAGATAGACAAGGGCATGTCCTGTTTGTTCTGTTTTTTTTTTTTTCCTTGCCAGTCCTGGGGCACTGTCCCTGGCTTCTTTTTGCTTAAGGCACGCACTCTACCACTTGAGCCACAGCACCACTTCCCATTTTTTCTAGTCAAGTATTACAGCATTTGCCTACCAAGTGCAAGGCCCTGAGCTCAAACCTCAGGAACACACACACACACACACACACACAGGATAGAGATCAAACAGCCTTGTACATGGCTGGCAAGCACTCTATCACTATCGTCCCAATGTTCCTAGCCTTCACTCTTCCAGTCTAATTTTTATTTATTATAAAGGTGATATATATATAGGGGTTACAGTTACGTAAGTCAGATAAAGAATCTTATTGGGCAATGTCACCCTTCCCCTCCCTTTCTCCATTTTTCCCTTACAGCCCCACTCACAAGGTTTGTTTTTTCTGGTTTTGCCAGTCCTGGGGCTCGGTCCTTAAGCCACTCTGTGCTCAAGGCTAGTGCTCTACCACTTGAGCCACAGCACCACTTCTGGCCTTTTCTGTTTATTTGATATTGAGGAATTGAACCCAGGGACTCATGCATGCTAGGCAAGCACTCTACCACTAAGCTACGTTACCAGCCCCCCTCCCCAAGTTTTATTGTTCATTTTCTAGTGAGTACTACCACTGTTGGCATTTATTCAACCTTTGTCCCTCCATTTCTGTGTCTCCCCCACTCTCCCAAAGATAGATAAATGAACAAGACAGAAAGCAAGCAAAAACAGCAATGAAGAAAAAAAAAACTCATTTTCATTTACTCTTCCTATCTTAAGCAAGATGGGTAACTTGAATTCCATTTACAATCTTAACTTTCCTTTGCCATGTGAAATACAGGTTATAGGAAATAGGATGTGGACATTTTTTGGAGGTTTTTATGATGCCATTTGGAGTATCTACCAGAGATATTAACCTGCTACGTATATCACAAATATAGTATGCTATGAATAACCAAACTTCTCTAAAATTATACCCAATTTTATCAATGGTCTATTCCATTAAATACACCATATTACAAAATAGATCATTTTGGGTGCCAGTGGCTCACACCTGTAACCCTAGCAACTCAGGAGACTGAGATCTGAGGATCACAGTTCAAAACCAACCCAGGTATCCAGTAAGCTTAAACCCATTATACAGGTTCAACAATAGCAAGGAACCATACTCTGCATAATAGAAAAGGCTTTCAGTTAACTTTTTTTTTTTTTTTTTTTGGCCAGTCCTGGGCCTTGGACTCAGGGCCCGAGCACCGTCCCTGGCTTCTTCCCGCTCAAGGCTAGCACTCTGCCACTTGAGCCACAGCGCCACTTCTGGCCATTTTCTGTATATGTGGTGCTGGGGAATCGAACCCAGGGCCTCATGTATATGAGGCAGGCACTCTTGCCACTAGGCCATATCCCCAGCCCCTCAGTTAACTTTTCCTAATCTAATACAAACTTGAAAATGACTGGGATTTATACTGTACACAATTCAAGAAATCTGTTTACCAAATTTGAAATTATAATCACTATCTTTTACTGCAGCTTGTAAAAAAAGGAAAAAGCTGACTTTGAGCTATATGTAATCACTTCTTTAAAATAAACAAGTCAACATCTTAAAAAAAAAAAAAAAAAACCCAGGCAGGAAAGTCCAGGAGACTCTATCTTCAATTAACCACCAGAAAACCAGAAGTGGTACTGAGGCTCAGAGTGGTAGGAACACTAGCCTTGAGCTGAAGAGCTCAGGGACAGAACCCAGGCCCAGAGTTCAAGCCCTATGACAGACCAAAAAAAAAAAAACAAGACTCATTACCTGACTTACATAACTGTAACCCTTCTGTATATCACCTTTATAAAAAAAAATTTAATAAGATACTATCTACTGAAATGAAATGTGCTCCAGGAAATGAGAACTTTTTTGTCATTATTATTGCAGGCAGTGGCAGTCTTTTTCTTTGTTTTGTTTTTTGTCCTTTCTGGAGGGGTAAAGATGGGGGCATGGAAATGAAGAGTGAACCAATACAATCATGCTGTTCAGCATACATTCCCTGGAAAATGACCTATGTAGATAGGAGGGGAAGACTGGGGGAAAGTAATATTAAATGGATCCTTCATTGTTATGCTGCTGGACTAAAACTTTGTATTTAGCTAGGAATTTGTGATGCTTCTGCATTTTATTGCCTCCACTCCCCCCACCCCACCCCACCAGTACGGGGGCTTGAACTCAGGGCCTCAACTTCTTCATTCAAGGCTGGCACTCTACCACTTGAGCCACACCTCTACTTCTCATCTTGTATTTGTTTTAGGTTTTTTTTTTGTTGTTTTATTGCACATTAACTGGATAAGAGTCTCAGAGATTTGTCTGCCTGGGCTGGCTCCAAACCATACTAGATCATCATGGTACTGACCCACAAATACCAAATGATTACCCTGATATACTTGTTGAGTAAAGATGATTTGGACGAAACTTTGCAAGTATAGCATAGTGGTGAATGAAAGTGCTTGTCTAGGATGCACAAGGACTCAAGTCTATCTCAATCAAGTCTATCTTTTTTAACACTAGAGGGCACCTTAGTCTTTGTCAGGGTTAAGAGGGCTCTCTAGACATTGTCTTAATGTCTACATCAAACATAGGTGGAAGCTGGGCAAAGTGACTCGTGCCTGTAATCCTAGCTATTTAGAAGGCTGAGATCTAAGGATCAGGGTTCAAAGCCAGCCCAGGGAAGGAGACTCTTATCTCGAATTAACCACCAGAAAACAGGAAGTGGTGCTATGGCTCAAGAGGTAGTGCTGCCCAGAGCTGAAGAGCTGAAGGACAGTGCTCCAGCCCCCCACAAAAAACCCAAATCAAATAAAGGTAGAATGACACATCCCCACATATAGAGCTACTACATACATCAGGCTGCCCCCTTTCCACTACAGTACCATCCAGTGATACTACCAGGAGCATAAGGTTTAGCCTTACTTCCAAGACTTCATATTTGTAACCATACCTTGTCAATGAGAGGTAGCCCAAAGCCCTTCCCCCAAAAAGAAGCAGGAACAGTGGCCAGGACTCAGGCTCCATTTTGACCCAACGTTTATTGTCCTTGTACAACATATCATTTTTTTTTTGGTTTAGAAACTGCTTGTGATTAGTTTTCCAACAATAACTCAAAAGCATGTAAAATAAAATCAACCTACTCTCTATATAAACACCCAGCAACTGTGGGCCCTCACCCACCTACCCAGGTTGGCTAGGGTAAGAGAGGGCTTGGGCAGCATTGAGTGAAGTGCAGATGCTTTACTGTAGGGGTAGTGGCAGAGCCCTGGTTCACACCCCACAGGTCGCCTGCACTGTTCCAAACTACAACAGAAATGGCATAGGCCCAAGGCCTAAATCCCTGTTGGTAATTCACTCTCCGCCTCCCAAATGAAAATCACTTTTATTTTATCGCTTTTGTTTTGTTTTGTTTTTGCAACAGAAACCCCCTGTCCAGAGTCTGACTATAGCTGAACTGTTCAGACTGTGGAATGAAGCAGGCCGTGGGCACATCCCTGGTCCCTCCTGAGCAAGTGCCCCCACCCCCAGGGAACAAGGTCCAGCTAGGCCAGCTTGCTACATGCTGGCTACCATCACTTAGCCATACAGGTCATCGTCATTGTCTTCTGTGTATACACTGCCACCTGTGCCACCTCCACTGCCCTGACTGGGGCCAGCTCCACCTTGGTTTCCTGAAGGGAATCTGTATACATGAGAACAGTCAAAAACGAGGGTTAGTACAATCTGTAAAATTTTCACAACCCCCTTCTAGCCTAGGGACTCCTACCACCTTGTTTGTAATAGGTCTTAGCCCATTGCAACACCAACAAAATTACCTGAAGCTGCCAAATCCTCGACTCTGTTGAAGGGTCTGAGCAAACATTTCATACTTCCGAATGTCATTGTCACTGACAGAACGGCGGGCAAAGCGCATGGCTTCCTCAAAGTGATCTCTGCGGATCTCTGGCACTGGATCATCCTCTTCTACTTCCTATAAAGTTGGTGAGCACAGAACACCAGACTAGTTAGGGCACAATATGAATGGACTCATACTTGTTTCCCCACTGTCCTAGTATTATAGTTCTGCCTCTCCAATTCAGCCTAAATAAAAATAAATTGCTAGAACGAATTTTGATTCACTCACTGTCTTTGCTTTAAAACTTACCAGGAGCTGGTGGCTCATGCCTGTAATCCTAGCTACTTGGAGTTCAAAGCCAGCCCAGACAGGAGTGTCCATGAGACTCTTATCTCCAATGAGCCACCAAAAAAACAAAACAAAAAAAAAAAACAAAAACAAAAAAAACAACCTGAAGTGGAGCTGTGGTTCTAGCTTTCAGCAAAAAAAAAAAAAAAAAGCTCAGGGACAGCCCCAAGGCCCTGAGTCCAACCCCCAGTACCAACACACATAAACTACCATTTGTCCAATGTGTTTTTGATGGGTGCCACCTATAATCCTAGCATTTGGAAAGCTAATATAGGGAGGATCAGGTTATCAGGCCAGCCAGAGCAGAAAAGTCTGCTATATCTCAATGGAAGAAGTTCAGCATGGTGGCATATACCTGTTATCATGGCTTCAATGGAAAGCAAAAAATAAATTGTGGCCAGGTGCCAGTAGCTCACACCTGTAATCCTAGCTACTCAGAAGGCTGAGATCTGAAGATGGCAGTTCAAAGCCAACCCAGGCAGAAAAGTCCCCATGAAACTCTTATCTCCAATTAACCACTCAAAAACCAGAAGTGGCACTGTAGCTCAAGTGGTAGAGCACTAGACTTGAGCAAAAAAACTCAAGGACAGCACCAAGGACCTGAGTTCAAGCCCCACAGTCAACAACAACAACAAAAAATTATGATCCAGGTACTCATCTCAGGTACTATCTCAAAAGTAACCAGAGCAAGCTGAGTATGGACTACAAGCCTAGTTACTCCAGAGGCTGAGATCTGGGGATTGAAATTCAAAGCCAGCATGGGCAGAAAACTCTGTGAGACTCTCCACCTCCAATTAATCATCAAAAAGCTCCAAATAGAACTATGGCTCAATGTGCTAGATTGCTAGTCGTCAGCAAATAAGCTCAGGGACAGCACCAGAAATGAGTTCAAGCCCAAGGACCAGCGCACACGTGTGTGCGCATGCACACAAACAGCGTGAAAAAGAAGTGGAAGTTCCCTGGGTTCGATTCCCCAGCACCACATATACAGAAAATGGCCAGAAGTGGCGCTGTGGCTCAAGTGGCAGAGTGCTAGCCTTGAGCAAAAAGGAAGCCAGGGACAGTGCTCACTCAGGCCCTGAGTCCAAGGCCCAGGACTGGCCAAAAAAAAAAAAAAAAAAAGAAGTGGAAGTTAAGGCTCAATGGCACAGTACTTGAGTTCAAACTCCAGTATTGTTAGAAAAACAAATACAACCTGACAATGCCTAATGGAAAAAAGAATACTGTAGGGACAAGATTAACATCAGTGGTTGCCCCTGTGTTCCTAGGAAAGAGAAGATTCTGACTACAGTGGTCTAAGGCCACTTTTGGAAACAACAGAATTTACTACATCTCAGGGGCTGGGGATATAGCCTAGTGGCAAGAGTGCCTGCCTCGGATACACGAGGCCCTAGGTTCGATTCCCCAGCACCACATATACAGAAAACGGCCAGAAGCGGCGCTGTGGCTCAAGTGGCAGAGTGCTAGCCTTGAGCGGGAAGAAGCCAGGGACAGTGCTCAGGCCCTGAGTCCAAGGCCCAGGACTGGCCAAAAAAACAAAAACAAAAACAAAAACAAACAGAATTTACTACATCTCAACTTTACTAGTAATCACAGAAATTGCATGGAAACTGTATTATAAAAGGCACATTACTGCATAATTATACATCAGTAAACCTAAAAACAGCACTCAGTGTTTATCACATCTGGATCACACCCTAACCTAGTAAGAGCTTCCAATTACATATGCCCTCATACACACACACACACACTTTTTTAAGACAGAGGTAACATTGCGTGGCCTAGGCTGGCTTAAATCATTCAGTCTTTATGCTTCAGCTTCCCAAGTGCTGGAATTACAGATGGGTACCATCTCACCTGACTTACGTATACTCTTTTGTTATTGGTAGGATTAGGGCTTAAACTCAAGGCCTAATTCTAGCTCTAGCACTTGAGCCAGGACTCTCCATCTTTTTTTTTTTAATCAGGCTATTTATTGACTGGTGGGCAGGTATAACCAGAACCTCACAGGAACCTGCATTTCCCCTAGGAACAAAGTGTTCTGTAATTGCCAATTTAGTGTTCAACTATAGTTCCACTTCCTCTGTCCCTAAAATTGTTAATTTTTTAAAAAAGACTCCCCTCCTCCAAACAACCAACCAAAATAAGAACTGTACAAGGAAGTTCAGATGGTTGCTATCATGATTTATCAGCTTCACATAACAAAAGTTGGGATTTATTTAACAAGTAGTTTGCCTCGTGTTACATAGGTCCTCTGCTAAAGAGCCTTAAATAAGTTGTTAGACTATCACTTGCCTTCATGCCATATAAGTTTATTAGTATGTAAGTTCTGAACAGTACAGACTAAGAAATACTTTGGTAATGAATTTTAGTATCACCAATACTGTTTAGTCTTGTCCCCATAATTGTAAATTCTGAGTTACATTTTAAAAAAATACAAAAGGATACCTGTATCTTTTTTTCTTTTCTTTTTTTTTTTTTTGGCCAGTCCTGGGCCTTGAACTCAGGGCCTGAGCACTATCCCTGGCTTCTTTTTGCTCAAGGCTAGCACTCTGCCACTTGAGCCACAGCGCCACTTCTGGCCGTTTTCTATATATGTGGTGCTAGGGAATCGAACCCAGGGCTTCATGTATACGAGGTAAGCGCTCTTGCCACTAGGCCACATTCCCAGCCCGTGACCTGTATCTTTTAAGAGGTTGAATACATATGGATTTACTTTTGAGTTACTGGAACTATGCTGTCAATATGTAGATTTTAATGTATGAAACCTGAATTGTTACTGATACATATCTAGGTAATTTCTTAAAATCAGTGTTGTGGCTAAATACATCTAACCACAACATTTTAAGTAGGTAAGTGAGCAGCTCAACAGTGTGAAATCCATAATACTAATGACTACACCTGACTGGTATAGGGCTCTTTTAGAATAAGGGCTTTGCATTAAATAGCACAGACACCAAATTATTTGCTAAATGTGTTTCTATTCAAGTGGTGTACTACATCTGTCATTATTGAAAACTAGCCCCAAATACTATAATATTTTTAATGTTCTCAAGTTAAATAAAATATACCAAAGGTTTGATTTAGCTTGTTTGTGCTAAATCATTTTTAAAACCTTATATTTGAGGCATTTATTATAAAAAGTTGGTACTCAAAAATATGAACTTAAAATTTATCATACATTTACTTCATTTTTTAGCTTGATCTTTTAGTAAATCTTTAGCTTCATTGATTTTGGCTGCTATGTAAGGAGATCCTCCTTTGTCTGGGTGGTTTAAGAGAATAATTCATCAATGAGCATCTCTTATCTTTCCTTTATTGGCAGTAGGGCTTACACCTAGTATTAATGCTGCTTCCCGTTTTGTCATTTTGAGTTCAAATCCACCTCTGTAATAATAGCCACCGCTGAAGGCAGATTTTGGTAGGCTTTGAAAAACTTGTTTTACTTGAGGCTCCATATGCTTCATGGCTTGTAAAACATAACGGCCTGCAAATCCTGCAGCAGCAATGGTCAGCCCAACTGCTACCACTGTACTGGCCATGGCTCAGCGCAACTGTTCTGCCTCCACCAGAAGTGTATCTCATGCCCACCCCGGTGGCCCCGAGCCCTCGGTTCCAGGAGCCCGGCGGAATATGGCAGTCTCTCCATCTTTTTAAGTTATTTTTCAAATGGGATCTTGCATTTTTGCAAGGAGCCAACCTGAGAGCCATTCTCCAATTTCAGCTTCTTGGGACGACAGGCTTAGTGTACCATTAGGCATGCATGGCCATGGAGATGGGATCTCAAGGCCAGATGGGCTAGCCTTGAACAGTGGTTCTCCAGATCTCCACCGCCAAGTGACTGAGATAACAGGCTTGAGTCAGACTCCTTACCCCATACATTTTTATTTTTATTTTTTGACCAGTCCTGGGGCTTGGACTCAGGGCCTGAGCACTGTCCCTGGCTTCTTTTTGCTCAAGGCTAACACTCTACCACTTGAGCCACAGTGCCACTTCTGGCCATTTCCTATACATGTGGTGCTGGGGAATCTAACCCAGGGCTTCATGTATACGAGGCAAGCACTCTTTTTGCCACTAGGCCATATTCCCAGCCCCATACCCCATACATTCTTAAAGCCACCCAGCTCTATTCCATTCCTACAAGGCTACTCACAGACCACATATGGCGAAAAGGGTATACAGACTCACCATGGCTGATGGGTTTGTCTGCCTCTCCCGTTCTCGCCTAATTTCACTCTCAATGGATTCACGAATGGCCAGTTTACAAGCACGTTGGCAAATCTCAGTCAGGTCAGCTCCAGAGAAGCCATTAGTCATTTTAGCCAGGAACTCCAAATCTACATCCTAAAAGAGACACAAAAACAACCTTAGCACTTAGCTTTTTCTCCTCTGAAATACTCTCATCTTTGGACTACCCAAGCACTCCCAACTCCAGTTTTGTTCATCTACTGCCACATTATTCTTCTGTCTAGACAGTTCTAGTACTCATAAATCTTTCATCTTTCTTTTACACCAGTTCTAGCCCCCCAAGTCCCCAATGGGATCTAAGAACACTTCACATAGCATCACAGAAGTCCCTAAATTCCAAGACCTTGCACCTGCCTTGGCAACTGGGGACTTGCGCAGGTTGGCCTTGAGGATGGCAACACGAGACTTCTCATCTGGAAGAGGGATATAGATGAGCTGATCAAGGCGGCCAGGTCTTAGGATGGCAGGATCAATGATGTCAGGCCGGTTGGTAGCGCCAATGATAAACACGTTCTTTTTTGTGGACATGCCATCCATTTCTGTCAGGATTTGGTTGATGACTCGATCAGCTGCCCCACCACCATCTCCAATATTACCACCACGAGCCTTTGCAATGGAATCCAGCTCATCAAAGAATAGCACACAGGGGGCAGCTTGGCGTGCCTATGACACAGAGAAACTGATTCAAAACCATAACTAGATCTCTCAGACCACAAAGTAAATTTCAATGCCCAAATGAGCTGTCAGCAATAAGAATTTTATTCTCCTATAGAAACAGCCTCTAATCCTACTCAAACATGTGAATACAGTGTAGCCTTTATAGCTTACCTTGTCAAAGATTTCTCTGACATTGGCCTCAGACTCCCCAAACCACATGGTGAGTAGCTCAGGACCTTTGATGGAGATGAAGTTGGCCTGGCATTCATTAGCAATGGCTTTAGCCAGCAAAGTCTTTCCACACCCAGGAGGTCCATAAAAAAGAACTCCTTTGGAGGGTGTCATACCAAACTTGAGGAATTTGTCTGGGTGCTCCACAGGATACTAGGAGGGAAAGAAAATATTTAAGGCTACTACCATACTTTGAAGTAAATCTTACCAATCAGAAACATTCCTTCCGGGGCTGGGGATATGGCCTAGTGGCAAGAGTGCTTGCCTCGTATACATGAGGCCCAGGGTTCGATTCCCCAGCACCACATATACAGAAAACAGCCAGAAGTGGCGCTGTGGCTCAAGTGGCAGAGTGCTAGCCTTGAGCAAAAAGAAGCCAGGGACAGTGCTCAGGCCCTGAGTCCAAGCCCCAGGACCGGCCAAAAAAAAAAAAAAAAGAAACATTCCTTCCACTACTTCATGGTGTTTCCTATGGTCTAGGATCCAGATTCTTTAGAAAAAGCTCCTCAGTGACTCAAACTAGAGAATAGCAAATAGGCATCTGACTTGCACTCTCACCAGCTGTTACAGTGAATATGCAACAGCAAGACCACCTAGGTTAATACGAACACACTGCAGCAGTAGTAACCTACCCTAGACCAAGTTATCCTACCTGGACCAATTCCTGAAGCTCCCGTTTGACATCTTCCAGGCCCCCAATGTCTTCCCAGGTTACTTGTGGCACCTCCACAACAGTTTCCCTCAGTGCAGATGGATTGCTCTGACTCAAAGCCCACTAAGAAAGAAGGAAATAACTGGAGATAAGACTTACTATAGAAGGAGGTCAAAGTGTGTTTGTGTAATTAAGTTGGTGTGGTCCTTACCCTGAAATCATCCATAGTAACTGCCAGGGAGTTCATAACCTCAGCATCAATGGTCTCATCCTCTAGATCAATGAGATCCATCTTCTTGCGGATGGCTTGCAGAGCAGCCTCTGAGCACAGGGCTGCCAAGTCAGCACCCACGTGCCCATGAGTCTCATTGGCTACCTGCAGAGAGAAGATCTACTGATTATTTTGTCTCTAAGATGCACCTGCCTTGAAAGCTCAGACATAATAGAATCCTGGTTCCTTACTATTTCTGGGTCAATTTCTTTGAACACATATATTACATTGGCTAAGAGTTAAGTACTCAAACCTAAACTTGGGAGATGGAAATAGAGCCACTCCAACAATATGGGTTTGTATTTTTACATAACATCAACTGTGAAACAGGCTAAATCTCTGGATTCAGTCTAAGATTGCTTCCTTTCACCTGCCCAAATCAAAACCAATCTCGTTCCATCTTTTGCTTGGTTTTTAGATAGGGCCTCAATATGTAACCACAAATTGAAGGTCCCCTAATCTCATCCTCCCAAAATCTTAAGTTTATATATATATCCCTAACCAGGTCTACAACTTCCTAGAAGTAGACATATCCTATTTCCTGGTAAGTTATCACCACTCTACCTGTTCCAGGTCCACATCATCTGCCAACTTCATATTCTTGGTATGGATCTGAAGAATTTCCAAGCGTCCTGTAGCATCAGGGATTCCAATATCTACTTCCCTATCAAAACGACCTGCAGGATAGTATATAAATGTAAGACATGGTCCATTCTTTGGTCCAGACAACAAAAGCAGCAGAATAAAGTGACCAACTATCTCAGGATCCTTCTAGTCTTAGCAGTAAATGCTCCATGGCCTGGGAAATCCCTGTTATTCTAGATAGAATGTTAGAGAAAGGAAAAGAACCCCCATGGCCTATTACTGCCGAGCTTCAAGAAAGCCTCAGGATTAAATTAGATAAAGGATCAATATGGGAATCGAGGGTATTTATTCCAGTATAATTATGATCTTCCATGAGCAAGGAAAGTGCTGAAAGAAATCAGGGGTTCTTACCGAATCTCCGTAAAGCTGGGTCAATGCTGTTAGGTCTGTTGGTTGCTGCCATAACTATTACATGTGCTCTCTGCTTTAGACCATCCATGAGAGTCAATAACTGTGATACAATACGTCGCTCCACCTCCCCATGAGTCTGTCAGGACAGGATGTCTGGTCAGAAGCTAAGTCAGGACCTTTCAAACCCCCCATTCATCCCCCTCAGGTAAGCTCCTACTTTTTCTCTTTTGGGAGCAATAGCATCGAGCTCATCAATGAAGATAATAGCAGGAGCATTCTTTTCAGCTTCCTCAAAGGCTTTACGAAGATTGCTCTCAGACTCACCAGCCAATTTACTCATAATCTCAGGACCTGAAAGGATATGGAATAGAGACAATGACAAAACTATATACTCTTTCCCAATCTCAAAAGAAATGATACCTTGTTTGTTCAGTCCAGAGAGAAGTAAGTCCTAGGTAGGTGAAAAAGTGGTAACCTCTGCTTCTCTCAGCCTGTACCACTTATCGTCCCACAAAAGCTACCGGGCCAGGATAGAAGCCAAGGGACTCAGTATAATTTTCTCAAAGCTGAAATTGTAAGGATGAAAGCTGATGCCTTGGGACTGCTGGCCATAGTAGGAGACAGAATGTAATTGGACCTCTACCAGCTAAATATTATTCTAAGAGAGCCAAATGATCTGAGACCATCATTCCTAAGCCCAAGCTTTATTCTTAAATATAAAAATAAGTATGTACCTTTTGATTTATCATTTCAACTTGCTCCCCCTACACAATCTTTAACAAAATCTTTCTTCCACCATCTTTTTTCAAAGAAGGGGAAAAGGGATAAGAGAATACCAGTATAAAATATCTTCACCTTATTGCTATGTACCCTACTGGTAGATGTTAGTTAAAGTATATACAAAGACATGCATGCAAATGGATGGGTCCATAAACTTGCCCAGCTCAGAACTGGGTCTAGCTAGATCCTAAATAGAATACTTCTTACCATTGATCAGGAAGAAGAAGGCTCCAGTCTCATTTGCCACAGCTCGAGCAATCAGGGTCTTTCCTGTTCCAGGAGGTCCATAGAGTAAGATTCCCCGAGGAGGCTAAGGGCCAAAAGAGAGTATAGGCAAAAGGGCTCAAGTGGTAGAAGTGGTAGAGTAAGCATAAGGCCCTGAGCTCAAACCCCAGTACCAGGAAAATAAATATATAAATAAAGCAGGATGACTGATTCTGATTCCCGCATCCTCTCAATCCTACCCTACTTAAACAGCTTGACTAGGCTCTAGAAAGGGTGAGAATAAAGGCTCAACCCTGACACTATTTAGGAATGAGCTCGAGTCAGGTGAAAGTGGCTCATACCTAGCTACCCAGATGGCTGAGATCTGGAGAATCAAGGTTTGAGACCAGACTCTAGCCCAGATTTTGCTGTTAAGACCATTCTCCAAATTATCTAAAAACAAACTGGGCAACAGGTATGACTCTGAATAAGCAAACCATGGAAATATAAGGCCTTAAATCCAAACCCCAGTATCAGGAAAAAAAAAAAATCTAACAACTTGTACTTCTAGAACTACATCCCCTCCTTTGTGTTCGTATGTAAACACATATATTACATTGTAAAAAATCTTATTTTCTTCATTGTTAGAGGTCCAATGATCACAACTTTTCAGAATTTTATTATTAGGTTTAAAAGCTTTTCCTTATAGTCACTCCCTAGTTATCCTGTTTAAAGCTGTAGTTTCTGTGGCTTCATCCACCAGCAGGACACTGAAACTTCCCACATAGAAGACTACTTGTTTCATACTTACCAGGCAAAGGAGTAATTTCATATTCAGTGTTTCATGATACAGGAAAGATTAGTAGGCTATCAGTTCTCAAATGTTTCAGGACTTAAGACCCTAAGATTATTTATTATTTCTAATCTGGGCCATTTATCAAAACAGTCTAAAGGATTAAGTCACTGTGTAGTCATTAATCACCACTCTAGACATGATCCATGGAGCTCACCTTTACACCAATTGCTTTAAATAGTGCAGGATGTCTCAGAGGCAGCTCCACCATCTCCTTTATCTGAGCTAACTGCTTCCTACAGCCACCAATGTCATCATATCCTACTTCATTCAGGGATTCTTCTTCATCCTGAACATGGAAGACAAAAAAAAAATAATAATAAAAAGACAGGAACACTGTATGAGTAGGTCTTCTCCAAATCATCCTAATATCTGCTGTGGAAAAATCTGCTATATATGCTTCCTTTAAAGGGACCAGCTTCAAAAAACAACTACAATGGGTGCCCAACAGCTCATGCCTGCCATCCTAGGCACACAAGAAGCGGAGATCTGAGAATTAGTTCAAAGCCAGCCCTGGCAGGAAAGTCTGTGAAACTCTTTGCCTCCAATTAACCACCAAAAGCCACAAGTAGAACTATGGCTCTAATGATTGAGTGCTAGCTTTGAGCAAAAGAACTCAGGACAGCACCCAGGCTTTGAGTTTAAGTCCTGAGACTGGCGCGCGCGCGCACACACACACACACACACACACAAACCCTACAAAAATCTCAAAGAAGTCTTAGCACAGGCTTTCCACCTCACACAGTCCTTTGTCTTACTAGGAACTAGGGCTCCCTAAAATCTAAAGCTGGAAATGCTAGAATAGGCAGAGAAGCCTGAATGCTATCATCAGCTTTACTTCAAAAAATTTCTCATCAGCTGGGAGTGGTGACACACACCTGTAATCTAGCATTGGAAGGTTAAGGTGGGAAAAACAAGTCTAAGGCTAGACTCCACTGCAAGTTCTGAGCTAGCCTAGGCTACACAGTAAGACCTTGTCTCAAAAACACAGAAGAGGGACAGGGAGGAAAGAGAAGTAAGTAGGGAAAGGAGAAAAAAAAAAGGAACAAGGAAAGCTGGGCATGGTGGTTCACGCCTATAATCCTAGCTACCCAGGAGACTAAGATCTGAGGATTGTCATTTGAAACCAGCTTGGGCAGGAAAGTCCATGAGAATCTTATCTCCAATTAACCACCAGCAAACTGAACTGGCACTGTGACTCAAAATGATAGAGTGCTAGCCTTGAGTGAAATAGCTCAGAGACAGCACCCAGGCCCTGAGTTCAAGCCCCATGACTAACAATTAAAAAAAAAGGAATGAGGGAACAGAATTATCCCCATCACCTATCTTTTGGGTTCAATATAAAATTCCCAGTGTTGAGTTTTCCGAAGATCCAGAAACAGCTGGGAGTTTTCTTACTTCCAAAAACAACTTAAGTTTCAAAAACCACCACTTTTGACAGTTACCACATGAATGACACTGAATAATAATGAAGATGGGTACTGGGGTCAGGAAGAAACTCACCTCTCGTTTGATAGGTTCCCCTTCACAGTGTATCACTGTGTCTGGAGCAACAATGCAGTAAGGGCTAGGATCTGTTTCCACTACTTTGAACTCCACAGCACGCATCCCACCCCGGACAAGGAAAATGTCTCCTATAAAAGCAAGCAGTACAAGTACAATTAGAGGTGTTAAGTATAAAACCAAATCAGAATTCCTCATGAGATTCCATGATCTACAATATCAAGCTCATTAAATATTGTCTATTTTTTTTCCCCTCACTTGAGGTCTTACTAAGACCATGGGAAGAGTAAAAGCTATTAAATGTAACAACCCTCTGGTACTCAATGAAAAGAATCACATGTTTTGACATCTAGACAATAGGCAACCCAAGCTTTCACTCCAACCACCACTGGTACAGTTATGCATTTTGAACTGTAATACAGTAAAAATGGACCACCTTCTTCAGAGATACTGGAGACAGATCACCTTTCTGGAGTAGAGAGGGATAGTCAGGAGAAACAATGAACATGTGTGTAGGATGCATGTGTGTGTATATATATATTTTCATATATATATATGAAAATGAGATGGAGTTGTTTCGAGCTTTACTCATATATCCCCACATAACTATTCTTAAACTCAGTTCCTAAAATTTTATCTCACCTTTCCGAATGGGCCGATAAGCTTCCAGGAAGTACGGCTTAAGGTATACCTCAAAGAGATTGCCAGTGATGCCTTCCACCGTGTCATCGATGGGTAGCACATGGATGCGTTTGCCGTACTTCACATCAGGGCATGGCTGGATGCTGAGGATGACAAGCAGACTCCACATTACCAACCACACTGCAGTCCCAAGCACTGGGTGTCCGATAAGGCTGGGCACAGACAGCTGATGGCAAGCGAAAGAGAAAAGGCAGGATGGCTTTAGGTGAAGAGCAGACAGAAAACAGGGTAGGAATGAAGGCAAAGGAACAGCCAAGCAGAACCAAGACAGATCACACTCAGGATGAAATAACAAGAGAAGCCACTTGAAGAGACTGCTAGGTAATCCATTCCTCATCAATGAGCCAAAATTAAGAAACATCTCTACCACTGGGGTCTTCAGTATACGATAGCCAACAATGATCCCTTCTAGCCAATATTGGTAATCCAATATTACCTCCTGTAAGGAAAGGCCTTAGTTGGATAAGACTAAGTTGGAAATAGAAATGGAAAAACAATCTCAGCCACATGGTCAGAACACTTTGAGAAAGTCATTTACGTATTTTAGGGGGAAAAGTGCCTGATACATAAAACTATGAAAAAAAAAATCAGAAGTCTGAAATGGTTCTAGGCAGCTTGAGAATGTCTCTTGTTTACAGTTATATTAAGAACAAGCAAAATCTGGCAGTGGGGCAATCTGGGGTTTGGCTCCAACTATGTTTATCTTCTATTTTCACTTAAGATTTCTTAAAAGAAGTTCACCTTCCATCTTCACACTTTCACCTCATGCTAGCCCCATCACAAGCCATTAACTGAATGTGGTAGTTTATAGTAGTAATTACCATATTCAGATATATACCTTAAAATGGCAACTTAGCCATTTAGGCGTGGCCAGTGGCTCATGCCTATAATCCTAGCTACTCAGGAGGCTGAGATTTGTGAGTCAAAGTTCAAAACCAGTCTTGTACTGCCAAATCTGTGAGATTATTATCAAGAATTAGCTAGCAAAGAGCTGAGGCTGGAAGTATGGCTCAAGTGATAAAGCCTGGCTTTGAATGAAAAAGCCCTGAGAGTGCTCAAGGCCCTGAGTTTAAGCCCAGTATTATAGGATGTAGACACACTTCTGATAGGAAAAAATACAGGTGTCAATAAAGTCACAAGAATATCAACCTATTCTAAGGGGCATGCAAACTTGACTTTAAAGTCTATGAGGCAGAATTGAAACCTAAAGTTAATCCTGAATAGTGGCACTATGGCTCAAAGTGTTAGAGCACTAGCCTTGAGCAAAAGAGCTCAGAAACAATGCCTTGGTCCCGAGTTCAAGCCCCACAAACAAACAAAAAATAAAAATAAGAGAGAGAGAAGCCAGGTGCTGGTGGCTCACACCTGTAATCCTAGCTACTCAGGAGGCTGAGACCTGCAGGTGGGTCCATGAGACTTTTATCTTCAATTCACCACCAGAAAACTGCAAGTGCACTATGGATCAAAGTGGTAGGGCACTAGCCTTGAGCGAAAAAAGGAACAGTGCCCAAGCCTAAGTTCAAGTTCATGACTAACAAAAAAAGAGAGAGAGTTCTGAAGCATTGATGGGTCTTTACAAATTTGTCCTTGCAAGAATTTCATACTAGAGCAAGGGAGGATACTGTCCAAAAGAAATGTACTCATTACAAGTTATGTTAAAAAAAATAGCAAGAAAAAAGCAGATTTAATTTTTAAATAATTCATCCTGGTTCTAATGCAGGAGGGGAGATTTCTGTACCCATAATACAGGCTATATGCACCCCCTATATACACATACCTGATGACATCTCCTAGGCGTACGCGAAGGTTATTTCTAACAACTCTATTCATTCGAATCTTCTCATCAGAACATGTGTCATCAGAAAGCACAATGCACACAGCTTCCCGCCTCTTCTTTCCTTTCAGCAACACTGTGTCACCTCGGAACAACTGCAGTTCATCCATCTTGGGCTAAGGAAAAAAGTTTAAGAACCTTAAGGTTACTACTGGGCAGAAGGGGATAAACAGCAACCCTGGAGTTTAAAATTCCCAAGAAACTTCACTCTACGAAAACTGAAAAAAGAAACCCAGGGAAATCCCTCAAGCAAGTGCAATGAGGAAGAAACTAGATGGTGGACCCATCTTACCTGGGACAAGGACACCACACTGTTGTCCTCATTGATGGCTTCATCAACAATTAACCGGTTGGGACGGTTCTTCTGTTTGAGAATGGCTGTTGATAAGTCATCACCTTTTGAACTAGAAGGGGGAAATGAGTTAGGCCCACTAGATATTCTGTCCTCAGAGGCTCCACCAGACTCTAAAATTCACACTAAGTAAAGAGAATGGGGAGATGCAGCTAATCCTACACCAAAGAACCCAGATAAAAGAAATCCAGTCAATGTTACATGGAACAATATCCAGCATATAGTAGCTCAGTATTTTGAGCACTCTAGTTTCTGCTGTTGGGCCCCAAGTGATTCTATACCAAGGTCAAGAGACTATGGTCTAAAAATAATAGACACACAAATAGAAGCTAGATATCAACTAGATGGGGGAAAACAATGGAAGAGGTAACATTGATCAAGATGCATTGCACTTATAAAACTGACATGTTGAATTCATACTCCTTGGTACAACTAAAGTTGAAAAAAATCAATTAGAGAAGTGAAAATTGTCTTAAACTGTATAAACAGCAGTTGAGAGGAGCTGGGAATATGGCATACATGAAGCCCTGAGTTCCATTCCTCAGCACCACATATATAGAAAAGGCCAGAAGTGGTGCTGTGGCTCAAGTAGCAGAGTGCTAGCCTTGAGCAAAAAGAAGCCAGGGACAGTGGCCCTGAGTTCAAGCCCCAGGACTGCACAAAAACAAGACAAAACAAAACAAAAAACAGCAGTTGAGAGCAGAAGCTCTACAGACAGATCTACTAAATCTGAATCTCAACACTTCTGTAATTGGATCTTACCTACCAGAGATTTACTGTTTTAATTAAGAGGAACATAATAAACATAAAATAATGCCTGGCATATAGAATCACAACAACCCTTCAAAGAATAAGCTCTGCTAAACTTCTAAGAGAATGGAGTGAACCATACAACTTCCCCTAGGACTCAAGGAGCCCCCCCCAAGTCCAAACAATCCTTGGGAGAAGGAAGGAGAATCACTAAAACCACCCTCCTAAACCTATTGAGTTTCAAGAGCATGGCCTAGTACAAGAAAGTCAAGTACAAGCTGGATGCCAGCAACTCATGAGATCTGAGGATTACAGTTCAAAGCCAGCCCAAGCAGGAAAGTCCTTGTGACTCTTATCTCCAATTAATCACCAAAAAGCTGGAAGTAGAGCTATGGCTTAAGTGGTAGAGCACTAGCTCTGAGAATAAAATAAAGGGGCTGGGAATGCGGCTTAGCAGTAGAATGCTTGCCTAGCATGCATGAAGCTCTGGGTTTGATTACTCAGCACCATATAAACTGAAAAAGCCAGAAGTGGCACTGTGGCTCAAGTGGTAGAGTGCTAGCCTTGAGCAAAAAGAAGCAAGGGACAGTGCTCAGGCCCTGAGTTTGAGCTCCAGGACTGGCAAAAAGTAAATAAAAATTTTATTAAAAAAAATAAAACCTCAGAGACATTACTCAAACCCTGAATTTAAACCCCAGGATGGCACCAAAAAAAAAAAAAAAGGCCAACCAAGAAAGGCTGAAACATGGGGAAAATTCAAATCTGTCTCACTCAAATCAAAATTGCATCTAAACTAATTTTCTATTATTCCTAGAGGCTAGTGACACCAATTTCTAATTTGTCAAGTTCAACCTCTAGCTTTTACTTATTAAAGTTATTAGGTTCTCCCTGTGAAGAGCTATTTCCTCTTATTAAGGAAACATGAATATTAACCCAAACAGAAGCTAAACAATGGAAAATGCTAAGAAGTGGTCCAGGTACTGGTGGTTCAAGCTTATTAATCCTAGCTACTCAGGAGGCCGAGATCTGAGGATTGTGATTCGAAGCCAGCCTTAAAAGTCTGTGAGACTCATCTCTAACTAGCAAAAGTGGAACTGTGGCTCAAGTGGTAGAGCACTAGCTTTCAGTGAAAAAGCTCAGGGATAGTGCCCAGACCTTGAGTTCAAGTTCCAGGGCTGGCATAAAAAAAAAAAAAAAGGCGGGGGAGGGGGAGGAAGAGTCTTCAACAAATTAATGCATGTCTACTATGCATTAGGCACTGTTCTAGGATCTGGGTATAGTTACCAAAACTAGACAGAATACTAGTACAACCGGTAACATCTTCACAACTAAGAGAAAAGACACCTTTGCTGTAGAACACCAAACAACAAACTTAACAATGTAGTAAGCTTTTTTCCCCATTGTGGCTTTTACAGGTGGTTGTATCTAAGTTTTTAAACTAGTTTCCAAACATTGTCTAACAGAGCCGGTGGCTCACACTCAGTAGGCTGAGATCTGAGGATCAGCTAGAAGCCAATCTGGGCAGAAAAGTCCAAGACTTATCTCAAATTAGCCACTCAAAAACCAGAAGAGGAACTGTGGCTCAAAGTGGTAGAGAGCTAGCTAGCCTTGAGTAAAATAGCTCCAGGACAGCACCCAGTTCAAGCCCTACAACAACAACAAAAAAAAGGTAGTTTGTCTTCTCAGCTCTAACTTGGGGCACAAAGCTGCAGAGAAGGTGGACTCTTCCAAAGTTCACCAACATTCAATCATGGTCAGTGTATGTAAACCCTTCGATTGTTCTGCTCCCCTCAATCCATCAAAATACCCTTGCAAGAGGGTCTGTCCATCTTCCTGACTTACAAAGACTGGGACTGAAGAAAAAGAAAACACCAGATGCCTTAAATCATTTTAATCTCAAAGTTTGATTTTAAGAAAACTTCTAGTCTGCCTACCTCTCCTGACTGCCTTTATAGAGAGCTATGAGCCCTTCACCTAAGGTAAAGACTTCTAATTCCCCATCTGTTTACAGTGATCAAGCAGTAATGTCTTGAGTAAATTTAGCCTGATCATGGCAATCCTAGATATTGAGAACATCTATTGTCTTCTACATGACTCGGCCCTTTCCAGAACCCCAACAGGCCACAGGGGACTTGGAGGAAGTTCAGTAGGGTAATCAAGCCAACCTAGGGATTAGAAACTGCTTAATGACAAGATTCCAAGATTTTTTTCTTTTCTTTTTTTTGAAACAAGGTCTCACCCCATGGTCAGGTTGACCTAAAGCTAGTGATTCTTCTGCCTTAGTCTCCAAAATGGGATTATAGATATGGGCCACACTAGGCTTAAATAGTTTCAAAAACAAAGGATTGCATATTACTTGAGAAAATATTTTAAGTACTACTTTCAACTAAGCAATTGAAGAATACTTCACACTAAAATGAAATTAGAGAACTACCTCAAAAAACTAGTCTCGTCAAAGCAGGAGTGATTTACATAGAAGAGTTTCTGTAGGCTGCTTAGACTTACTTCCTTCCTTTTTCTTTTTGCCCCTTCCCTTCTTTTTTAGCATCTAAAGCTCTATAGTTTTTCAACTGAACGCGCAGAGGGGGCCAGGTTTTGTCTGATACTTGCTTTCCTGAGTGGGACCAGAAAAGTTCTGAGTTCCAGAGAATTCATCCGTATACCCGGCTAGCTTAAGAAAGGTGTTGTGTGTGTTGAAGTTAAGGCAAAGAAAGCAGATACAGGAAACAACAAAATACAGTACTGAGACTGAAACTTCATAAAGAGTCTAAAATAGTAAATTCTTTCCCGGCCATCCCCTAACCTAATGTAAGAAAAACGAAAGCTTCCTTGTATTTATAACAGCTTTAAGTAGGGAGGGAAAAGCCAGAAGGGAAAATCTGGGTGTACTCTCTCTCAAGAGCTCCCCACCCCCAAGCCAGGCCGCCTCCACTTCCACAAAGGCCGGCGAGGGCTTCCCCGAGCTCTCCCGGCCTCCCCCTGGCTCGGCCTCCACCAGGGTCCCAAGACTCCGGAGGCCTTCACGTGGCCCCAAGTCCACGCCCACCGGGCCCAGTACGGGCTCTCGCTCGCCCGGCCCGCTCTCTTCGGCAACTCTAGAGTCTTCCGCTTGTGGTCAAAAGGTTTACAAATAGGGGCCCCAGGGTCTTGGGGCTCTGCTCTGGCAGTGTATTCCAGAAGGCCTAGCTAGGCCGAGACGGCCGTTCCAAGGGAGCCAATCAGGCCGGCTGGGGCCTGCATGACACAGCACGATCCCGCCCAGGCTCCGACCCAGGCCCAACGCAAGCCCGACCTAGGGGGCGCAGCCCGGCCCCACGGGCCCACCTTCGCCGCCATCCTCGCCCTCCCTCTCCCTCCCTCCCGGTCTCCACCTCGCAGACGCGCCCCCGAACAGGCCTCGCCGGGCCTACCCAGCGCGGCAGCTCCCGCGGCGCGCGCCGCCACAGCCGGCGGCCGGGCACGCGCACACACTTACTCGGCTCCAGAAGCCATGGCGCGCGCCTCTCCTGGTCGGCGGCTGTGGCGGCCCGAGGGTAACGGCTACGAGAGTGGCAGGCGACCGACTTGGCCGGGACTCGACTCTCCCAGTAGAGGGACGAGCAGCAACGACAAACCAGCAGGCAGCCTCCCTCTAGTTTCCTCCCAGCAGCACCAGGGCAGCGGGCGGAAGGACAGGAGACGCCGGCTCCTGATCCGCGAGGGGGGTATCTGCAGCGACGACCCAGACCACGGCAGCAAACGCTTGGCTGAGACTGAGCCGAGAAGAGCCGAATCATCGGAAGGAAAGCTGCTCACACCTCAGCCAATCAGCGCCTTCCTTGGGGACTTGTGCCCGCCTCTCCGTGCCTCTCCCCAGCAACCCACGGGACACAGCCAATCACAAAATTCGTTTATGGCCAGGCTCCCGCCTCATGGATGCAACACGCCTAGTAACGCCACGTCAATTGGCTACACGCTACGCTTCCTCGACGGATTGGGACTCTCGACCAACCAGTGGAAGGAGTAGGGCCAGATCGACTGGTGTAAGGAGAGCCCTGGTCCTTTGAGGAGGACTCTCCCACTTGGCCCTAGTTCATTGGCTCCTAAGCTTATAGTCCCCTGACAGAATCTGGCACAATGGACTGAACTCTTGTTATTAGGTTAGTACTGTGTAGTAATTACTCACACACTTCCTTTCCTCCGGATCCTCTTCGCCAACCCTTGTTCCTCCTTTAAAACACGGGACCCAGGACCCGGATGCTGGTGGTTTACGCCAGTAAACCTAGCTACTCAGAAGGATGAGATCTGAGGATCGCAGTCCTAAGCCAGTTTTGGCTGGGAAATCTGTCAAACTATCTCCGAGAGGAGCTGTAGCTCAAGTGAGATCAGAAAAAGATAAGGGACAGCACCAAATCCCTGAGTTCAAGCCCCAGTTGTGGCACTGAAATAATAAATAAAATATAAAAAGTAAAACACCGTAGTTCACGCCTGTTATTTCTAGCTAGTCAGGAGATCTGAGGATCAGTTCAAAGCCAGCTCAGGCAGGAAAGTTGTGAGACTCATTCCCAATTAACTACCACCAAAAAAACAAAAACAAAGTGGAGCTGTGGCTCAGGCGGAGCATTAGCCTTGTGCACAGAAAGCTGAGAGTCACCGCCCAGGCCCTGAGTTCAAATCCTAGGACTTAAGCACTAAATGCATGCATACATACTGTTAGGAAAATGGAGGAGAAGAAAAAGGAATAGGCCAGACTCTCATCAACAGGCGAGAACAAACAGGGGCACAGACCTTCCCGTGGGATTGGAGGTTGTGTGGGAGGGTGAATTTGGGACCAGGCTTATATGGGGTCTGAGCAAGGAGGCAGGTTATTGGAAGCGCCACTAGGTCTAGGAAGTTGGGGCCCACAAAAGGTTGTTTACAGCTGGGCCTAGGTGAGTTGTCCTGCCTGCATATCAAAGCAGGCTCCCATAGAGGTTTTGCCTAGTGCCTGCATATCAAAGCAAGTTCTCACATAGAAGTTCCTGCCTAGAGTCTGTATGGGCCAGCAGCAACAGGGTGGAGGTCAGTCCTTCACATACACTGGCTCCAGAACCTAGAGTAATGACTGCATACCTAGGATCCCAGCACTTGGGAGGGAACCTGAGTCAGCATGGTTATAAGTTCAAAGCCAGCTTGGGCTAGCAACAAAAGGAGACTATGTACCAAAATACAAATAAATTAGCTGCAGCGCTGGACAAAGTAATGCATGCCTGTAGCACCAGAAAGGGAGGAGGAGGCTTAGGCAAGAGGATAACCAGTTCTAGGCCAGCCAGACCTACAACTGAGACCTTGTCTCAAACTGGAGCCAGTGGCTCACTCCTGTAATCCTAGCTACTCAGGAGGCTGAGAGCTGAGGATCACACTTCAAAACCAGCTATGGAGCTACAGCTCAAGGGTAGTTAGCCTTGAGCAAAAGAGCTCAAGGACAGCACAAGGCTCTGAGTTCAAGCCTCAGGACCAGTACAAAAAAAAAAAGGAAAGGAAACTGGGTGGCCTATACGTATAATCCTAGCTACTAAGAAGAAGTCTGGGCTGGGAATATGGCCTAATGGCAAGAGTACTTGCCTTATATACATGAAGCCCTAGGTTCGATTCCCCAGCACCACATATGTAGAAAATGGCCAGAAGTGGCACTGTGGCTCAAGTGGCAGAGTGCTAGCCTTGAGCAAAAAGAAGCCAGGGACAGTGTTCAGGCCCTGAGTCCAAGGCCCAGGACTGGCAAAAAAAAAAAAAAAAAAAAAAAAGAAGAAGAAATCTGAGGATTTTGTTTTGAAGCAGGCCTATGAAGAAAATCCCCAAGACTCTTATCTCTGAACTAGGCCACACTATGACTTGGATCTGTTTTACCTATACATACCTTCTCACCTCCTGCCCTCCAACAACTCCCCCTATTTAACCTAAGGCAGTCTCTCTGCCCTATCTCCAATTAACCAGGAAAGGCAAGACTGGAGATGTGGCTCAAGTGGTAGAATGTTATTATGAGCAAATAAAAATCTGTGAGGCTAAGTTCAAGCCATTAGGAGTAGGGTGGGGGTAGGGGTTGAAGATGTGGCTCAAAAGGTAGATGTGCCTAGCAAGAGCAAGGCCCTGTGTTTAAAACATCAGTACTGTGGAGGAAGAGAGAAGGGAGGGAGGGAGGATTGATTAAAGGTAGTGAAAAATTAAACTAGTGCCTCTTAGTATCCCTTACTCTGTACTCTAGCTCTACACTAGTACTCCACTTCTTAATTCATGCTATTCTAATTTTATTGAGCGTTCTTCTAGCAAATCCCACAGGTTTTGGTTTCCCAGGGCTTAGGGAGAAATGCTCCTCTCACCACAGGGTATAAATATTCGGAGAAAAGACTTAGGGCCAGAGAAGTCAAAGGATATATAGTAAATTCAATAGAATTTAAAGCAGCAAGAAAACTGCATGCTTAGACTAGAAACCCATTCAATTTTAGGCCAAAAATGACAAGTTGGCCCTGACTGTAGTTAACTGACAGTTCTTGGTGAAGTGCTGATTTGTTTTTGGTCGTTGTGGTGCTTGAACTCTGGGACTAGGTGCTGTCCCAGAGCTCTTCAGCTCAAGGCTACCACTCTACCACTTGAGCTACAGTGCTACTTCCTGTTTTCTGGTGGTTAATTGGAGATAAGAATCTTTTGGACTCATGGCCAGGAGTTTGGCCTAGTGGTAGAGTGCTTGCCTAGCATGCACCAAGCCCTGGGTTTGATTCCTTGGTACCACATACACAGAAAAAGCTGGAAGTGGCGCTGTGGCTGAAGTGGTAGAGTGCAAGCCTTGAGGAGAAAGAGCTCAAGGACGTGCCCAGGCCCTGTGTTCAAGCCCCAGGACAGGCAAAAAAAAAAAAAAAATCTTCTGGACTTTCCTGCCAGGGGTGGCTTTGAACCGTGATCCTCAGAGCTCAGCCTCCTGAGTAATTAGAATTACAGGCGTGAGCCCCCCATGCCCCCCAGGCATGCTGATTTAATTTGTCCTTCCCCCTCAACCCAGAGCTATCCATTTAACTGAGATGCAGTTTCTAGAATTTGTAATTAGGAAGGATGAAGAGTAACTTAGAGAAACTCAGGGGTCTGCAGGTCTGTCTGTCCCTGGTCTGTATCAAGAAGTGGATCTGTTCCAAAAAATATGGTACCTATACACAATGGAATACTACATAGCGATTAGGAATGGGGAAATATTGTTATTCGCAGGGAAATGGTCAGAACTTGAACAAATAACGTTGAGCGAGACAAGCCTAGAACACAGAAAACAAAGGGGCATGATCTCCCTGATATATGACTGTTAAGAAAGGGAGACGAAGAGACAGTAGAGACCAGGTCTGTAAAACCAAAAACTGCTTGTCAAATGGTATTTCCCACAGGATTGGGGGAGCGACCCAACAGTATGTAACTAAAACCAAACAACTACTCAACATATAAAGGTCAAAAATCGACCTCTCAGTGGAATACAATAGCTCAAAAGCTATGTATGTACGTTCATATAAGACTACTGTCGACATATAGTCTAATATCGACATTACATTTAAAGCCCTAGGCGAATTTTCTTGGGCCTGGCCACGTGGCTACTGTATATGTTCTTGATACATTGTATATTGTATATAGGTCTACCTGACCTAGAGAAGGAAAAGAAAAACAGGGCGTAAGATATCACAAGAAATGTACACATTGCCCTACTATGTAACTGTACCCTTTTTGCACAACACCTTGTCAAAAAAAATTTGTGTTCAATTAATAAATAAATTAAATTAAAAAAAAAAGAAGTAGATCTATGGGCTGGGAAAATGGCTTAGCAGTAGAGTGCTTGCCTAGCATGCATGAAGCCCTGGGTTCAATTCCTCAGTACCACATAAACATAAAAAGCCAGGAGTGGTGCTGTGGCTCAAGTGGTAAAGTGCCAAAGAAGCTCAGGGACAGTGCCCAGGCCCTGAATTCAAGACCCAGGACTTGCAAAAAAAAAAAAAAAAAAGAAGTGGCTCTGAATAAAAAAGCCAGAGAATAGTACCCAGGCCCAGAGTTCAAGCCCAATACACAAAACAAAGCACAAAACACAAACAAAAACCTCTTTAAAGTGTTAAATACTATCCCTTGCCTTGACAGGCCTGTCCATCTAGACATTGTAACTCTAGCAAAGGATCCTGGCCTTCAGGGCTCTGGTTTCAGGCAACTGAAAGGACTAAGACACTGCTTCCTAAGTAGGAATTATTGTAGTTTTTTCCTCATAACTGTACCTCAAACCCATTAGATGAATGATGTTGGGATGCTAGGACTCAATATATGAAGACCAATGTAAGGAAGGAAGGAAGGGATGAACAAAGGAAGGAATAAAGAAAAGAATTTTAGGCAATCAGCACTTGATTAGAAAACCATGAATCTTCCCACTAAAGCATATATAATAGACAAACCAGAGATAAATATGAGATTTTACTGAACATAAGGAAAGAGGAAACATAAAAAAAAAATCATGTCCAATGACTTGTTTGTGGCAGGAAATGCTTCCTCTGAAACCAGAATGGCAGTAAGTAGGCCAAATTTCACAACACTACCACCAACTTCACCAGTGCTAGAGTTATGTTGGAATAGTCAGCTCCAGCCACATTCTGCAAGGAGAGTTAAAAAAAAAAAATCCATCCCCCTCCCCACAGAGTCCACAGTGGTCTCAGCTGTAGCTATTGGCAAGCGGCAGCTACAGGTCATGTGGCTCCTATAGGTCTTGTGGTTCCAGTAGCGACGTCCGAAATTCTTCAAGGAAGGTTTCGCAATCAGCAGGATGGATCCAGCTTAAATAGGTTTCTAGGTACAGAGGCAGTGACCTGGAGAGTAAGAACAGTGATGCCTAAGACTGAAAGATAGACAGAAGGTTAGGAAGCCTCCTTTCCCTTTTATTTTCTTATCACCCCAATAGGCCTGCAGACTCCAGGCCTCCAACTGTCCCTCAGCCTGAAGCCAACAAGGCTATCCTCACCGAGTAGCTTTGTTCTGTGGCAGCTCAGTTTGGGCCTCCAGCCTTTGACACAGGGCAGTAGCATCATCCTTCCGATCCAACCTCCTCAGAGTCTGAAGCAGGTAATAGGAAGCATCTCTATTACCTGTAGCCAACCCAAAGTGCAAAGACTCAGACTCTGATACAGGCTTCGTCATCATTTTATAAAAGTTTGGGGAAGTATCTGTCCTATACTCATATAAAACCAGGGGTGTATAATGTAACCATTGCCCCCTCCCTTACTGGCTACCCTGAGCAAAGGGCTCAGCTGGCCTTTCCCATGCAACTCACTCCAACTTAGTTAGTCTGGATTTAAGAGCCCTGGGAAGATACCTGAACATGTTATATATGAATACCTGATTATATCCTAGGAATGCACTCCATACACTTCTCTTGTCTGCAACCACCCTTATATTTATGCGCAAGAAGCTGTGCCCAATATAACTGCATATAACTGATGTCAAGCAAGTATTCATACCTGGACATATCTGCACACTTAGGAGGAAGTCCTTTAGAGCTTTGGTATCTTGGTCGCTGGCTACCCATACCAGTCCACGACTAATCAGGGCTGCTACCCGAAGTTGTTGCAATGCCACATCTGAGCTACACCCCTGCTCACAGTTGGAACCTGCTGCTGAGGACCATCCTCAAAGTCAAAAAGTGTTTTCCAAGTCACACAGTCACCAAAATCCCAAGTCCCCCTCTACCTATTCTGTGTCCAGAGTCCTCTAGTGGACTGGGACACACAGAAAGGGAACCCACTTCTAAGAGGTAAAAGAAACTGAAACTCTAAAATCACCTTGTTCTTTGTCCTCAGGAGTGGCACGAAAGAGCAGCTCAAGACACCTGAAGTGGGACACAGAACAGGAGAAAAGAAGAACCAACCACAGACATAAAGGTAAGTGGGTGAGAATGGAGTTTGCCAACCTTGGGTCCAATCAGAAAACACCCTCAAACCTCCCCAGGATTCTGGATAGCTTCCAGGGCTCACCGACTAAATTCACTAATGGCCTCTTTTTGGGCCTTCAGGTGTACCCAGGCCTGGCCCTGAAGCAGGTGGGTGGAAGAGACCCAGAATGGGCAGTATGGCAGTTCTTTGGATCTTTTTCTGGCACCTTCCCACAGCTGGGACATCTTGGGAAGCAAAGACGATGTGCGGCTGAGAAGCTCTTCACATACAGTCAAAGCATCCTGGGCTCGGCCTGCCTGGATCAGTGCTGCTGCTGCCTCCAAGAACACCTCCGGCATACAGGGCCCTGGGGGGCAGGGGAGTAGGGAGAACTGGGGTGGGAAGAGGATACAGTGTCTTGAAGTGGCATGATCCACCATCCCCAACCTCTCCATCAGGGTCTGGTGCCATGCAGAGCCCTGGTTCCCAAGAATGGACAGGCGGAATAATAGAGGAGTAAAACAGAATGTAATGGTTCTTCTCTGCTCCAAAGGGGATCCAGACCCCACCCCTCCCACCTCATTGCAGAGAATCCACAAGGCACACCTACCCTTGGCTCTGAGTCATCCAATAATAGCGCCAACAGGTCCAAATAATGCTCTGCAGCATCTTCTTCCCTGGAGAATCATAGCTCATGAACTTCACATTAGGCCCTGTCAGGGTTCTCCAATGGTTACAGCATTCTCTTAGCTAATGGGAGGATGCTTATGAGCCTTGAAGTCCTTGTAAAGGGGACGGCAACGTCTTGCGGCTCCAGCCCTGATTCAATATGCATACTATTTATAGGAAAATTAAGGAGGAGATTTTAGCATTCTAAAGATAGAGGAGGCTATTATCTGAAAGAAGAGACCTCAGTTCCAGGCTTAGAAGTAAAGACAAAAGACTAAGGGATGAAGACCTATTTCCTTCCCAGTGTCTCATTTATCACCCAACTCATTAAAAACTAAAACAGAGGATGGGTGCTAGTAGCTCATGCGTATAATCCTAGCTCCTCAGGAGGCTGAGATCTGGGGATTGCAGTTTGAAACCAACCTGGACATACATATCTGCAAGATTCTTACCTCCAACTAACCAGCAAAAAGCTGGAATTAGAGGTGTGGTTTAAGCAATTACAGCTCCACCAGTGAGTGGAAAAGTAAAACAAACAAACAAACAAACAGAAACAGCTGAATAAGAGTATTCAAGCCCCAATAAACCCCAATAAAATCAACACACACACGCGCGCGCATGCGCGCGCGCACGTACACACGCCAGTCTCAAAAAGCAGTCACACCCCAGCAAGCTATCAGATGTGGGAAGAGGAGCTCACGTGAGCAAGGGAGACCCTCACCTCCTGATCTGTAGGCATCGGCTTGCTAGCAGGTGCTTGGCCTGGCTTGGTGTGCCACAGTGAAGGGGAGAGGCTTGGTCAGGCTGTGGAAGTAGCAATTCTACTTCAATCAACAGCTGCGGGGATTTGGAGCTACGAGTAGCACTCAAAGCCTAAAAGGAACAGAAAGAAGTATATCTAATGCTTTTTTTTTTTTTTTTTTTTTTTTTTTTTTTTTTTTTTGGCCAGTCCTGGGCCTTGGACTCAGGGCCTGAGCACTGTCCCTGGCTTCTTCCCGCTCAAGGCTAGCACTCTGCCACTTGAGCCACAGCACCACTTCTGGCCGTTTTCTGTATATGTGGTGCTGGGGAATCGAACCTAGGGCCTCGTGTATCCGAGGCAGGCACTCTTGCCACTAGGCTATATCCCCAGCCCTATCTAATGCTTTTGAGAACCAAACTTCCTTATTCTTGTATCAGTCTAACACAAGCACTTCAGCAATCCTCTACGCTATATCTTCCACCTTTAAAATGTTTTACCTCAACTAGCAGTTCCAGGCTCTCCAGCTCAGCTGATGTGTCTCCTAGTTGCCGATATAATCGAGAAGCCTCTAGAAGTGGAAGACTACAGTCTGTGCCAACTTTCAGGGCTTCAATTAAGTACAACAGTGCTCTCTGTGGATTTCCCTAAAGGGGTAGAATACAAACTTCAGCTATCCTCACAAAGCAGAATGCTGTCTATATACCCATGGTTTTCATAACACTCTTAAGGATGCCTTTACCATCTTATGGAGACAGTTCCCCAGTGCTGTGTACACCTGGACCAACACAGGCCGTGTACACAGACCTGAGGCTGCTTCATTCAGGTTTGTCAGTGCTCTTGGTAGGTTCCCTGTGGTCAGCTCCTGGAGGCCTGAGGGCAATCAGGGTGTGAGCAGAGAGCATAACAGGAAACAAAAGCTCAGAGAAAACTCCATGGAGTCAGAAGAGCATAATCCCAGAAGACCCCTTATGGAAGAAAGGGATGAGTCAGGTTGCTAGCTGACCTTGTTGGAAGGCAAATGCTGTCAAAAGCACAGCCTTCAAGCTCTGGGCACTCTGCAGAGTCAATGGGGCATCTGATTTCTCAACTGGAGGCTTCCAAGTTTTTAAAAGTAGCAGCAGATCCTCAGAGGTCCTACCCTGGAGAAGGAAGGGATAATCAGAGGCTCTGAGCCTTGTAGTTATCCATTTTTTTGCTGTCAATCTATCCTGCCTTGACAATGACCTCGTAAGTTCTGATTTCTTTTTCTTTTTCTTTTGTCAATCCTGCGGCTTGAACTCAGGGTCTGGGAAGTCCCTGAGCCTCTTTGTGCTCAAGGCTAGCACTCTACCACTTGAGCCACAGTGCCACTTCTGGCTTTTTCTGAGTAGTTTATTGGAGGTCTCATGGACCTTTCTGCCCTGGCTGGCTTCAAACTGCGATCCTCAAATCTCAGCCTCCTGAGTAGTTATGACTACAGGCGTGAGCCACAGGCACCCAGCTATAAGTTCTGATTTCTATTTCCCCAATTCTAAAGGAAAAATAGGGGTTGCAGGCATGGCTCAATTGGTAGAGCACTAGCCAGTTAGCAAAAGTGACAGGTACTGAGTTCGAGTCGCAGTCTCAGATCTCCTCTTCCCCCAGAAAATTAAATAAAAACAGATATGGAACAAGGATAAAGGGAAGCAGAAAAATCTGGAGCTGTGGAAATATATTCTAATGTGCCTTCTCACTCAGGAGCAGCTCATAAAGACAGGTGGCAAGAACCATGCTTGATTTATTGCTGAGAAAACTAATGTTGGGAGGTGGCATCAGCAAAATCATGAGAACTCTCACTCTACCCAAATTGAGTAAATGCTCCTAAGAAAATCTCCCTACGAGGGATTAACTAGAACAAGGTCACACAAGAGTTCTTGAGAAAAACCTAGGTTTTCTGACCACAACACAGTAGTTCTCCCAAAATATGATGTTCTTGCAGCTGAAGAAAAGAGAAGAGGGTAGACACCCTCATTTTCAGGTCATGTTCTCCCTTACCTGATTGCCATTCAATGTCTGCAACAGCACAGCCAGATCCCCAAGATGGTCAGTGCTTAGCCAAAGGGCTGCCTGTAGACCAGCCAAGAGGTGTAGAGCAGGAAGCAGCTCTGGCAGGAGAGAGGAAGCATGCAGGACAGAATCCCACAGTTCCCTAAGATCCTGTTCCAATCTGGGCTCCAGATGCTCCTGGGTCTCCAGCACTACATAGTACACAAACACATAACAAAAGTGAGATCTTCTTCCTGCTCACCACACTCTCTTGGCTTTCCTCTTCTGTAAGAGGCCAAGAACTGTAATCATACCTTAGCCTGGTCTGAGTAGTACACGGGGGATTAAAGAAAGACATCTCTTTCCCTGGAGGTGACAAATTTAGTTGTTCCATACCTTTGGAAAGGCTTAAATCCAGACAGAAGTTGGCAGGGACATGGAATTTCTGGTCCTTACCTCTCTTGAGGCTCCTTTGGATATCCTGGGCTAGATCTTCAGTAAAACCCTGGGCGAGGCTCACCCTCAGGATAATGAAGTTACAGATGACCGTCAGCTCCAAGGGGAGAACAGAAACAGTGGCAGGGATCCCTGGAGCAACAGGTGCTGGTTTCATAGCCTCTCCCATGAAAAATGCCCCAACATTCTAGCCCTGGTGGATGCCCACACCTGTAATCCAAGCTACTCAGAAGGTTTAGGTCTGTGAATTATTGTTCAAAGTCAGCCCAGAAGGTATGTACATAAGACTCTTATCTCCAATTAACTACTAAAACTCTAGAAGTAGAGCTATGGCTCAAGTGGCAGAGTGCTAGTCTTGAGCAAAAGAATAAAGGAGGTGGAGAAGTAAGAAAAGGAGGAGCAGGAAGAGGAACAGGAGGATAAAGAGCAGGAGGAGGAAGAGGAAGAGAAGGAAGAGGAGGAGGAGAAGGAGGAGGAGGAGGAGGAGGAGGAGGAGGAGGAGGAGGAGGAGGAGGAGGAGGAGGAGGAGGAGGAGGAGGAGGAGGAGGAGGAGGAAGCAGAGAGTCCAAGCCCTGAATTCAAACCCCAGGATCATCATCATGAAACAATCCAAAAAAGTTGTCCAGATTAGACCATCCTAAAAACTATTTCTTCAAATGCGCCATGAGCACGTGTGTGTGTGTGTGTGTGTGTGTGTGTGTGTGTGTGTGTAGGGGGAATTTACTGATAAAGACAATTCCATTCCAATCCCCTCTGTCTTTGGACAGAGTCCTGGACCTTGTTCAAGACACAGTAATCATCTCAATCCCAGAAACACCTAAAGGAACTGGTCTCCAGCCATAGTGGAAGGGAACTGACCAACCCAAGGAGGATCAT
Organism: Perognathus longimembris pacificus; assembly: GCF_023159225.1. Taxonomy (NCBI): domain Eukaryota; kingdom Metazoa; phylum Chordata; class Mammalia; order Rodentia; family Heteromyidae; genus Perognathus; species Perognathus longimembris. The sequence goes on from NC_063161.1 coordinate 130,186,979, forward strand.
GCTTACCTTGCAGACCCCAAAGGAGCTTCCTAAGCCCTTCCAGTGTGTCTTGGGCCTGCTGCTGTCGCCTCAGAGAAAGCTGGGTGTCCTGAACCACCTGCCAAAGTGGGAGGAATGTCAATGAGGATCAGTCCTTGCAGCAGTAAAGAGAGATAGAAGGATAGTCTCCAGCCACTTCTGACTCTCAGAGGGAAGAAGGTCAAGATCTGCTTCTCCGGGTTGGCTAGGATATTGGTGCTACAAAATTAAGGTCTCAGCAATCGTGTCACCTTGGCCTGTTGAACGAGCTGGTCATTCTTCTTCCTCCACAAATCCAGGAAGCTGGTGTGTGGCACTGAGGAGCCTGTAAGGGTCTGCTGGGACATGGTCACAGAGCTCAGGTACACCTGTAGCCGTCTTCCGATAGGTGTGGGTGGCCTTAATGGAACTCAGACCCTAAGGAAGAAGAGACTGGCGCCCTTTGGCACTGCGCCTGTCTCCCCTTCTCCCCTGCTCACTCTGGAGTGCCAGTGTACGAAGGCCCACCCTTTCTCAGGCAGACCCGTCCCTCTCGGCTCGCGGCCCACCTCTAGCTGACCAGTCTGCAAAACGGCTGCGGTAGGTCCTCTTTAAGAGTTGGTTCCCGCGGGAAACTGGGGAAAGAAACGAATCTGGCACACAGATCATAGGGTAGAGAAAGGTTTGGCGGGACCAGTCCTGTAACGCCATGCTAGAATGACGCCTTCCCTAGCCAGTCACGAATCCTCTCAGTGGTGGGCCGGCCCGCGCAGTGCATGCTGGGGGTTGTAGTTCCGCCGAGGAAGGTGCAGTACCTCCCTGGCAGAAAGTGCGCGACCAAGAAGCCAGCGCCCTCCCCAGTCATCTCATCTTGTCTTTCAACAAATTGGACTTCTGTAAGCTGTACACAAAAGGAGGACGGGAGAGGGAAAAGGGAAGAGGAGAGAGGAGAGGGGAATGGGGAAGGGAGAAGGGTGAGAGAAGGGAGAGAAGAAATGATAGAAATCAACGTAAATAGATCATAAATGAAATATAAGAGCCAAAAATATGTAACTCTTATAAGAAAACACTTTTGTGACCTTTGGGTTCTTACATATATTAAATGTGCGAAAAACAGAGCTGGAGGTGATTCAAGTTATTGAATGCCTAGTAAGCGCTGAAGTCTTCAAATCCCAGTACAGGGCTGGGAATACATGAAGCCCTGGGTTCGATTCCCCAGCACCACATATATAGAAAACGGCCAGAAGTGGCGCTGTGGCTCAAGTGGTTGAGTGCTAGCCTTGAGCAAAAAGAAGCCAGGGACTACAGTGCTTAGGCCCTGAGTCCAAGCTCCAGGACTGGCAAAAATAAATAAATAAAAATCCCAATACACACACACACAACAAGTTTCTGGGACTGGGAGGTAGGGTGCTTGCCTGGCATGCACAGAGCCAGAGGTGGAGCTGTGGATCAAGAGGTAGAGTGCTAGCCTTGAGCCAAAAGAAGCCAGGGACAGTGCTCAGGCCGAATCCAAGCCCCAGGACTGGCAAGAAAAAAGTTTCCTAGTTACTCAGGAGGCTGAGATCTGAAAAGGTTCAAAGCTAACACTGGTAGAAAAGTTCCAGAAAGGGCTGGGGATATGGCCTAGTGGCAAGAGTGCTTGCCTTGTATACATGAGGCCCTGGGTTCGATTCCCCAGCACTACATATACAGAAAACGGCCAGAAGTGGCGCTGTGGCTCAAGTGGCAGAGTACTAGCCTTGAGCAAAAAGAAGCCAGGGACAGTGCTCAGGCCCTGAGTTCAAGGCCCAGGACTGGCCAAAAAAAAAAAAAAAAAAAAAGTTCCAGAGATTCCTAGCACCAGTTAACCAGCAAAAATCCAGAAATGGGAGTGTGGTTCAAGCCCTAGTGTCAACACATATGTGCACCTCCCCCCCACACATAGTATATTGAAGTTTTAAAACTCTTGTGTTTTATAAAAAAAAAAAATCATTAAGAAAGTTCAGTTAGGCGCCAGTGGCTCACACCTGTGATCCTAGTTACTCAGGAGGCTGAGATCTGAGCATCAAGGTTCAAGGACAGCCCAGGCAGGAAAGTCTGTGCAGCTCTTATCTTCAGTTAAGCACCAGAAAATCAGAAATAGTGCTGTGGCTCAATGTGGTAGAGTACTACTAGCCTTGAGTGAAAAAAAAAAAAAAACTCAGACAGCATCCAGATCCTGAGTTCAAGCCTCATTACTGACCAAAAAAGTACTCTTTCCAGACTAATGTAACTTTAACCCCTCTGTACATCAACTTTATAATAACAATTAAACATTACATTTTTTAAAATGCTGATCATCATCAGCTATTAAAAAACACCAAAAAATTTAAAACCTTGGTGCTAGTTGTGCATGCTTGTAAATCTAATTATTCATAAGATTGATACCTGGATGACCAAGGTTCAAAGTCAGTCCAGGCAGAAAAATCTGTGAAACTCTATCTCTAGTATAATCATCAAAATGCTGGGTTGGAAATATGGGTCAAATGGTAGAGTGCCAGCCCTGAGGCCCCGAGTTCAAGCCCCAGCACTAGAGGAGGGAAAATGTTAATCATACACTTAGCCTATTGCAACTGGAGTTCTAGACAACAGACCCAACTCTGGGGCTTCCAAGATGTCAGATTCAGCCACTCACCCCAATGCCACAAGAAAAGTAGTAGTAAAAGACAGGGAAAGGATATTTATTATATGGTACAGGCATATATAAGTATTGTACCCTATCTTCTGAGGTTCAGACATTAGCTTTAGTTTTTGTTTTAAATAAAGGAAGAATTGGGGCAGAAGAAAGATTTGCATAATTACACAGTCATAGGCAAAATGTGGCCTAGTGGATTATATCTCTCTTCTGGTTCTGTGAAAGCCTTCAGAGTAGTTATAGAATCATCACTTGAGGGGAGCAATCTGATTCCCATGGGATGATTACCTCTGCTTCAGGGTGCAACCTCATCATGATAGGCAATTATCCTCATTTGGGTGGTGGCCTGTCCTTCCAAGACTCTAATGTTCTTTTCCTTGGAAGTTCTGGTCCCTTGTTGTATGGATGTTAAAGATCCATCTTGGAGCTGGGAATATGGCTTAGTGGTAGAGTGCTTGCCTAGCATGCATGAAGCTCAAGGTTCAATTATTTAGTACCACATAAACAGAAAAAGCCAGAAGTGGCACTGTGGCTCAAGTGGTAAACTGCTAGCCTTGAGCAAAAGAAGCTCAGGGACAGTGCCCCAGTCCTGAGTTCAAGCCCCAAGACTGGATGGATAGATGGATGGATGGTCAGTCCATCTTGTTCTGGAAGCCAAAGTGATTGCAGGGAAGACTTAGAATAAACAGGATAGATGCAAAATGAAGGCAAGAATATCAAGCCTTCCTCCTTAGGCAATTCATGGACCCAAGTGAAAGTGGGTACTTTTTAGCAAAAGCTGTTTCTAAGTACCTGTTATACTATGACACAGCAATTCCACTCCAAGGAATTCTTCCAGGAGAAGTGAAAACAACTGTTCCCATTGAGAATTATATGTAAATATTCATAGCAGTTAATATAAATACTCCTAACAGTTAAAAATGTTCCCAATAAGCTGGATGTGGTAGCTGAAGCACGATACTTGGACAGAGATACAAAGATAGGGAATTGTGTGGGGTAGGACTTTAAGTTTGAAGCTAATCTAGGCATAAAATTAATGAGATTCCATCTCAGGCAATGGCAGAGTATACTAGCACTGTGGCTGTTACCAGCTACGGGAGAAACATGAAGGCTGGGTGCAGTGGCATGTGCCGGTCATCCCCAGTGACATGGAAACACAAGTAGAAGCATCCTCTATCCACAGGAGTGTTGTTCCATATGTGAATGGGAGGAAGGAATGCTGTATAGTCACAAAGTAAGTAAACAAAGTCCAACAGAGTGGTGCATGATTGTGCTCATAGCACTGAGGTTGAGGCAGGAATTCAAGGCTAGACTGGACTACATATTGTTACAAGCCTCAGATATCAAGATTCAAAAAAATGAGACTATGAACAGATGGACCCTACTGGGTTCCCCCTGTATTTCTCCCAGTCCTCTATGAGATTATTGGCAATGAAGTCTCCACACACACCCAAAAGGACAGAGTTTGGAGTTTCCCAGTTCCTGAAGACATGGAGGTTTCCTAGAGGCATTGTGCTTGGAGAAGTCGCAGAAGCTCTGTGTCCTTCTCTCATACCTCCTTCTATGCATCTCCCCACCTCTACCCTTAATGATAAATTACTAAATATAAGTAATGTTTCCTGGAGGTCTGTGAGCTTCTCAAATAAACATGCCAAGAAGGCAATTATGGGAAAACCACTTTCTAGCCAGTCAGTCAAAAGCACAACAACTTGAGCCTTATGAATGACACCTGAAGTGGGGCAGTGTTAATGTCCACATGGGGTGTCAACACTGAATTGAAGCTGGGCACCATGGTACAAACCTGTAGACCCAGAACCAGGAAGGCAGAGGTTGGATAGAAGTTCTAGGTCAGCAGGGGCAAAAAAGTTAGTGAGATTCCATCTCAACAAAACAAACAAGGCACAGTGATATGTGCCTAGAATTCCAGCTACGCAGGAAGCACAGGTAAGGAGGACCTAGGTTCAAGGCTGGCTCCAGGCAAAGATACAAGACCCTGAGTGAAAAATAACTAAAGCAAAACTGGGCTGGGTACAGGCAAGTACAAGTAATAGAATGACTGCTTAGCAATCATGGAGCTCTAAGTTCAAACTCTAATACCCTCCTCAAAAAAAAAAAAAAAACTGAATTGAAATAGAGGATACTCAGCTGATATCAACTGCATACCTGCTTGTTTGTTGGTGGGGAGAAATTTCCCCCTTTTAAGAGCCTTCTGTGTTGATAGTGGTGTGACAGCAGAAGAAAACACTGTTTTCTGGTTGGTTTGTTTTTACTGAATCTCACCACAACTCACAAGATAGAGAAAATATTTGCAAGTTTTATCTATATGACTTGTACCTAGAATATATCAAGAATGCCATACACAATGGAACCTATTATTTTTGTACACTTAATATATACCATTAAAAGAATGCTTACAACTCAGTAATTTAAGAAAACACAACCCAATTTAAAAAAATAGGCAGGAGAATAAACATAGTGGCACACAGTTGTAATTCCAGCACTCAAGAAGCTCAAGGATAGTGAGTTTGAGGCCAGCCTAGGCTATTTAGGAAGACCTTATCTCAAAATAAAAAAAGAGCCAGATGCTAGTGACTCACACCTGTAATCCTAGCTACTCAGGAGACTGAGATCTGAGGATCACTGTTCAAAGCCAGCCCGAGCAGAAAAGTTCCTGTGAGATTAACCACTCAAAAACCGGAAGTGGCACTGTGGCTCAAGTAGTAGAGTTAGCCTTGAGCACAAAGAGGCTCAGGGACAGTGCCCAAGTCCAAGTTAAAGCCCCACAATCAACAACAAAAAAATACTATCAGGCTGGGAATATGGCCTAGTGGCAAGAGAGCTTGCCTTGTATATGCCCTGGGATCAATTCCCCAGCACCACATATATAGGAAATGCCCAGAAGTGGCGTTGTGGCTCGAGTGGCAGAGTGCTAGCCCTGAGCACAGAGAGGCTCAGGGAAAGTACCCAGACTCTGAGTTCAAGCCCCAGGACTAGCAAAAAAATAGCCAATAAAAAAAAATACTATCTATCTGTCTACACACACACACACACACACACACACACACACACACACACACACACGTAGAGGATCTAAATGGACATTACTCTAATAAGCAGAACAGGTGTTCAACAACATTAGTCCTCAAGGAAACACAAATTAAAACCACAACGAGATATTATTTCACATCTACTAAGATATTGAAATCAAACAGATAACAAGTATGGACATAAGTATGGAGAAATTAGAGCCCACAAACATTGCTGGTGGGAATGTGAACTGGTGAGCAACTTGGACAAACTGGCAGCTCTTTAAACTATTACATTTACTAAATAGGGGCTGGGAATATGGTCTAGTGGCAAAAGTGCTTGCCTCCAATACATGAAGCCCTGGGTTCAATTCCTCAGCACCACATATATAGAACAGGCCAGAGGGGCGCTGTGGCCCAAGTGGCAGAGTGCTAGCCTTGAGCAAAAAGAAGCCAGGGACAGTGCTCAGGCCCTGAGTCCAAGCCCCAGGACTGGCAAAAAAATAAATAAAATTAGTAAATAACCCAGAAATTCTACAATGTATCACTAGGTATTACCCAAGAGAAATACCTTTTCCCCCCAGTTCTAGAGTCTTGTGCACCAATGGCTTACACCTATAATCCTAGCTACTTAGGAGGCTGAGGGCTGAGGATCTAGGTTCGAAGCCAGTCAAGGCAGAACAGTCCAAGAAACTCTTTCTTCCATATAGCCAGCAAAATTTAGAAGTGGAGGTGTGGCTAAAGTTGCAGAACGCCAGCCTTGAGTAATAAAGCTAAGTAAGAGTACGATGCCCTGAATTCAAGCTCTAGTATTAGCACACACATTAAAAAAGAAAAAAACACATTATACAGGAACATTCATAACAGTATTACTCATAACCAAAAGATGAAAACTCCAATGCCTACCAGTAGGTAGAGAAATAATATGTAGATCTAAGCAACCAAATGTTACTTGGCCATAAAAAGAAATGAAGCTAATACATACAGCAATTTTGTTTTGCTTTTGTTGTGGGGCTTGACCTCAGAGCATGGGCACTGTCCCTGAGCTTTCTTGCTCAAAGCTGGCGCTCTACTACTTTGAGCCATAGCACCACTTCCAGTTTTTCTGGTGGCTAACTGGAGACAAGAGTCTCTCGGACTTTCCTGCCCAGGTGGCTTTGAACGATGATCATATCTCAGCCTCCTGAATAGCTAGGATTACAGGCTGAGCTACCAGTGCCAACTGCAATGTAATTTTTTTTATGCCAATCCTGGGGCTTGAACTCGGGGCCTGAGCACAGTCCCTGGCTTCTTTTTGCTCAAGGCTAGCACTTGAGCTACAGCACCACTCTGGCTTTTTCTGTTTATGTGGTGCTGAGGAATAGAACCCAGGACCTTCATGCATGCTAGGCAAGCATTCTACCACTAAGCCACATTCCCAGCCTTGCAACATGATTTTTGAAACATTAGTGAAAAAAGCCAGACAGAAAAGGACACATATTGAATTTTTTTTTCTTTTTGTGGCACTGGAGATTGAACTTGGGGACTTGAGTTATATCCCCAATTCTTAATGATCTCATCAATATGAAATACCCAGTATAACAAATAAAGAGACAGAAGGCAGATTGGTGTTATCGGGGATTGGAGAAGAAAGTAAATGTTTTGGGGCATAGGGTTTCTTTTGGAGATGGAAATGTCCTAGAATTGACTATTGTGATGGCTGCACAAGATTATGAATGTACTAAGGGACAATGGATTATATACTCTGAAATGGTAAATTTGTCAGGAGCAGCAGCACATGCCTGTAATCCCAACACTTGAGGCTATTCCAATCTGTGCCTGGTAGGAGAAGACACTGACCTTTCAGCCCTTTTAGGAATACTGGAAACTCTCCTACATCTCCAGACACACATATTTACATTATTATTTTATTCCACTTTGGAAACCACTCCTGTAGTTTATCAGATGTATCCAAATCAGAATTTAGGGAACAGGCTCCACTGTGCTTCTGATGATAAAATAATGAAGTCCCAGAGCCAGTAGCCCCTGGCTGCCTGGTGGTAAGAGGTGTGGCTGAGGCTTCCTTGTGAATCATCCAGCACCTGTATGGGCAAAGCTACATTATTTTTCCAATCTTTTCACAGCCAGGTGCCAGTGTCCACACCTGGGCTACCTCTGCTGGGCCAAAACTAGTTTTCTGAACCAGGAGCTCACAGCACCATCCACTCGCATCACCAAAGCTATGCCCAGTAAGAGTCCCACGCTGCTCACAATGAAGCCTATGGCCTCAAAAATGAACCTGCAAAGAAAGGTAGAGAGTACTTAAGAGGGCTGACTGGAGGTCTTGAGCTTTTCCCCTATAGAGACAAAACTTGTCTCTGAATGTTAATGCTTTGCTTAAAGCCTCTCCTTCCCCACCACCTGTCTTTCTGAAGCATATCTACTCACTTGGGGGCAAACACCTTCCAGACCATGAGATGCCTGCGGAGGATGAAGGCTGCTGAGGCACAAGCCAGAATCTAAGGGAAGAGAAGAGGGGTAGAATTACTTAGGAAGTCAGGGAAGGGGAAGGAAGTGGGACAAAGGGAGAGTTGATAAATGAAAAAATGTGGAAGTGTGAAAATGAGAAAAGCTCAGTGCTTTTATGATCTGTACCCTTCACTCACCTGAATACCAAGGACAAACAGGTATTTGAGGCCCAGCTGCAGCAGTGCTGCATGGAAGTGGTGAGGCGCTTCCCGGAGACGCATCTCCATCAGTGGCTCCTCCTCCTCCTCTTCAGATCTGCTTCTGGCCTCAGTTTCACCCCCTGGAGACTGCCGCCTCTTCTTTGGCCCTTGACTCTCACACAGAAAGGGCCAGAGCAAGAGCAGGGGGCAACCTACTGTCTCAGGGGAGGGCAGGGATGGTATCAATGGAGGACAACACAATATCAATGGGACCAGTCCATCCTAGTCCCTGGCAACTCCAATTGGCTCAGGCTTCAATTAGCCTCGGCCAAGAGATGCCAAGGATCCAACAAAACCACCCAAATCCAGGACTGTTTTCTTTCCACAAAAGCTAAAATGAAAAAAATGGAAGCTAGGGAGGGAAAGCAAGGAGGTACCTGCAAAGAGGAGGTGGGAAGCAAAGGTGTTGGCTCCCACTAGCAAAGCAGGAAGCCAAGTAGAGGATCCATGGCCTTCTGGGAACCCTACAAAGGCTGCATGCCAATGAATGGCTGGAAAGACAGGTTGGTGGCCTGTGGAGTAGAAGGTCTGTGTGGCCATGAGGGCCCAAGCAGAAACTGCCTGCCATGGCACAGTGAAAGGACCTAGAGGAAAAGAGAAGACTTTACAATCACATCTCATTTGCTAATCCAAGCCTATTGTTCCACAATCAGACTCCTCATAGACACATGCCTACCATCCTATTTTCTTGTCAGTACTTAGTAATTCTAGTTCCCTTGTTGTACAAGCCCTGTCATTCTAATCTGAAACCCATCCTCTCATTTTTAACTAGCCTTTCTCTTACACATACAGCTCCTTATGCTACATTTCCACAATTAGACACATATTACTGGAAAATCAGAAAACGCGCTCAGAAGATGCAACACATCCACACGAAATGAGTCTAAAGGACTCTTTATCTTCCCCTCCATAACTGATAGTTTGGTGATGGTAGATAAAAGAGAGGATATCAAACAGACCTTTTCCAATTGCCAGGGGCATGAGACCAAGGTAAGAAACACATGAAGCAACACTTCCCTTTAAAAAGGGAGGTGGACTCTGCTGTCCTGGGGTCAGTGAGGACTGAGATATGTATTTACCAGGAGTAGTGATGGGAATCCCGGCAGCAAGTAGATGCAGGAGAAGGAAGCTCTGCAGAAACAGAAGCAGGAACACAAGGCTGATGCGTTCTGCATGCAACAGCAGAAGTGGGAAGGTCAACAGGGTGAGGGCTGTGACCATAGCAGCTGAGTAGACACTCCCCAACTGATAAGCAGCCACAGTCAAGGGACCCTGAGATTTGGTCCTTTCTAGCCGGCCCCGGAACTCCTCCTGCATGTATCGGTAGATTTGAGGGACCACGTAATCCAGGTCAGCCTGAGAAGTAGGGGGTCCTGAGAAGGGAGTGAGGACAGTCCTTGTCCTTGAAGCACTGACCCCAGCCTTCACCAGCACTGCCACAGGCCTCCAGAGCAGCAGCATGAGCCCTGAAGCAGCCAGCCCCACCACACCCCGTGGCAGCACAATTGATGCCCCAGCAACCAGGGCCCGGAGACGTGGTGGTGCTTCATCTGCTCCCGATGCCAATGCCCAGTAGGCAGCGGTGCCCAGAGCCATGAGAGGAAGCCCCCAGCGCACAAAGAGCACAGAGGGCTCAGGGCTCTTGAGGTTACCATAGTGGTGAAGCCACAGGCGCACAGCAACTAACAGGGCTACCAGTGACCCCACGCAAGCTCCATACCACAAATTCTTGGCTCGACCACCCACCATGGATGCCAGAGGACTCAGCCAGGGAGAGGAGTGGCAAGCAGGTGTCTCTTCAGGGCAGCGATGGAAAAGCCCAGCTAGCCTTGTACATAAAAGCAACCCAACCCCAAGCCATAGAACATAGGTGCCAGTGTGCCGTGGGGGTCCTGCTGGAGCAGAGGAGCTAAGGCGGGACATTGTGAGCAGCTTAGGTGGCAGCAGTTGGCCTTCCCAGTGAAGCCGAGCAACTAGGAATAAGATGAGTGAGCACAGAAGGAAGGGGGTAGCCCTGGCTTCAGCTACAACAAAACTATCAGAGAAAAGGGCAGCCAAGCGAATGAGCAGGAGTAATAGGACAGGTCCAGGAATGGGAAGTAGAGTTGTCACGTGCCTCTTAGACCCCCAGCCAGCCCAGGTTTTCCACAGGAAATGAAGGAGTGAGCCTGTTGCAGCCACAGCCCCTAGAACCACTGGATCTAGCTTCATCCCAGTAACTGTCAAGAGTCCGAGATACAGTATGGCCCCAGCAAGGCCCCAGGCTACAGGTGTCAGCAGTAAAGGGTGGACGGGAAATCCTGGGGAGGCTGCCCACTGGGATGTGAGCAGGCAGAGAAAGCAGGCAGCAGCCAAGATAGCAGCACCTCCTGCCATGCGGACCAGAGAGAAACGGGCCCAAGACTCAATGCACATGGCCCGAGCTCCTCTCAGGAACTGCTGCAGCTCAGCAATCAGAGTCTGTAGTGCTGTCTCAGCCCCTTGAGGACTCTGCAGAAGTTGATGGTAGTCAGTAGAGGCCTTGACGAAGAGATTCTGCAGCTCATTAAGCTCCTTAACTTGAAGGTCCTGAGTAACAGCTGAGTAGGCACTAAGAAATCGAGACACCTGGCAGAAAAGATTATAGAGCAAGAGACACAAGTCAAAGACATAAATCAGGGCAAAGGCAAGCATAGATATTACAAATTCTGTCCAGAATGTGGAAAGGGAGGGATAATGGAAGGGAAACTTGGCTATGGAAGGTGAGATGAAGACTGGACAAAAGACAATGGGTGCTTATTATGCTTTGATCACACAGACACCTCATCCCCCTCATGTACCTGTTGGGCATTGAGATAGAGAGCTGAGGCCTGTGCTAGAGCAGAGGCATAAGGCTGGGAGTCCTTGCCACCTGAGAATAGCTCAGCCATCACCTCTCCGATGTTCCCAAATGGAATGGGTATGCCTAGAAGCAGGGCCAGTGTGGGCACAAGGCTGACCTGAGGAATCACCTCTGGCTCCTAAAAGGATAGAATAAGGTTCACTTCAAAGCTGAATACAGTATTTTGGATGAGAAACATAGGGGCCTAAGTAGAAGCGGGAATGAAGAATAACCAGAATATGATTATGAGAACCTAAAATACAGGGATCCATGAGGATGCTATAATCAATATGTGGGCTGAATACAAGGAGGCCAGAAGAGGCACAATCCAGTCCTTACCTCTGGTGGGGTGCTGGGAAAGAGGGCTGTGGGGCTGTATAGAAAGAGTGCAGCTGAGACCTCCAGATCACTGTCCCCTCCATGGTCTCCATTCATGGTCATCCCATGGTCCCCAGCCACCACCAGCAGCGTGTCATTCTCCAGACGCTCTACAAGTCCCCTGAGGGCCAAGAAATGTGGCAGAGAATAAGCATAAAGATTCTTCTCAAGCCAGGCATGAATGCCTCATGCCTGCAATCCTAACTACTCAGGAGGCTGAGATCTGAGGACTGAAAGTCTTATCTCCATCCAGTTAGTCACAAAAAGCTGGAAGTAGAGATGTGGCTCAAGTGGTAGAGCACTAACCTTGAGCAAAAGAAAAAAAAAAAAAAAGAGCTAAGGACAGTATCCAGGACCTGAGTTCAAGCTACAGCACAAAAAAAAAAAAAAAAAAAAATCTTCTCAGAGGCCCATTCATCCCCAGCTATGACTTCCATAAATAGGGCCTAGATCTCTGGCAAAGACACCTTTTCAGTCATAACCATGCTGCCCAAAGTTACACTCTGTGTTACTCAACATGGAAAATGCCCCTAACTTTAGGAAAAGGCCTAGAGAAGATAAAATTCAGCCAGGAGAATCTCAAAATAAAGACTTTTCCTCCTGGGACCAAATATCCAAAGACACTCAAACATAAATCCATTCCCCAACCAATACCCCACACTCACTGTATCACCTGGTCCATCTGGCTAAGTTTCTTGGCCATTTCAGGGTGGTGAGGGCCATGCTTGTGGCCACAATGATCCACACCCAGGAAGTGAGCAATCAGCACGTCCCATTCACCACTGTCCACTGTGAAGGGGAGAACACTGAGCACAGGGGACTAAGGGCCACTCTTCAATCCCAGCCAAGCTTCTGACATCCCTCCACCACCATCCTTCCACCCATGCTGTTACACCCACAAGAGGTCCAGGATCTTTAGACAAAAGAAGCTCTCCCCAGTCCCAAGCCTTACTCAGCATCTAATGCCTTTAGCCCCATGCTCACTGGTGGGATAAAGGTGTTCTAAGATGCCATTGTCCACTGTGTGTAGGTCTCTAACATTGAAGGATGAAAAGAAGAAAGCCTGGGAAAAAGCTCCAGGGAAAAGGTCTTTCCAGGTATCATCGCCCATGAAAACTATACGCTTTCCTGCAGAGACAAGACAGGGGGTCAGAATCTAAACAGGAGTCAGGACAGAGGAGACCCTTTATTAAAGAGACATCCCAACCACATACTCTAAAGCACAGCAATTCCTTTTCCACTGAAACCTAAAATTTCCCATCAGGGCTTTCCTGGGTGAACCACATGATACCCAGATATCTCATTCCAATTCCTACAAAAGGAGCTGTTAGTTCTCAGTCTCTAGGTATCTCTGTTGGCCTGTTTTTCCTGGGTATAACCTGTTTTTTTTCAGGTTAGTATGTGAATAGGCCTGGCCTCTATTCTCTTCATTTATAAGCCAAGACCCTTCATTTCTCCCTTGCCTCTTTACTGAGACTTCCTCCAGAGTAAAGCCAACATTCTATGCAAATTAGAAACTTCACCAAGTTTAAAGCCCTTTTTCACACAAACTGAGGTTCCTATACCCAAGGCCTTGAATGGGTCTCTCTCCTATTCAGTCTTCCTATACCATAGCCGAGCATTTAGCCAGGCATCTAAACTTCTAGAGCCCTGACTTCTAAAGAAGACATATACCCACGTATGCCTGAGGCCCATACTGACCTGCGCTGGTGAGCTGCTTAATGAGATTGTCTTCTACTATGGCATGACTGGCAAAGTTACTGCCAGCATCAATAAAGGTAGGTAATGAGCCAGTAGTTAGGGCTTTGAGGCGCTGCATGGTGGTAGTGGGAGGATCAACCAGAGATTGGTACAGTCGGGCATGGTGGGGCTGAATCTCCAGGATCTTCTGCAAGGAGCCCAATTTCCCCAGAAAGGGCAAGGAGACAGGAGGTTCCCCAGGCACATGTGAGCGCTGGGGTTGGGCGAAGTCAAATCGCAGTGCATCTATCAGCACCAACACAACCCTGGAGAAGTGGGAAGCCATCCAGCAGGCCCCAGGCTTCCCTTGACTCCCCCATGGCAGGGCCCCAGGGCCTGGGGGTTCATGACAGCTGCTTTGGTTGGTGAGCTCCAAACGTGTGAGAAGGAAGCCACTGGTGAAGAGAGCAATGCCAGCGTAGAAAAGGAAACAGACCCAGGCCAGGAAGGCCAGCACGGAGACCTTCCGCATCCTGATAGAGACAGGGGAGGGAATACCATGGTGATGCAAAGCATAGCCTGGTCCCTGACCACCCAACCAGCACCACTTCCTCTTAGCCAATCCTATAGTCCTCTCACCGAGGTACGGGTCTGTAGGTAGTAACCTTGGGCTTGTTAAAAATGCTGCTTGCAGAGCTCATCCTATGTCTACTGTATCAGGATCTTGGGATGGGGCAACGAATTTTCCAACCAGGACGTTTTTAACGCTGAAAAATCATAGCCCACGAGGAAAACCTGATTCCAAGTGGTAAGACCGCTGTCTAACCGGTTGTCGCAGTCCTTGTCCCCGCAAATCTGAACACTCCGGGGCGCGGGAGAGAGGGAGGGGCGGAGAGACAGGGCTCTCAGCCGCCAGGGAATCCCCGACCTAGCAAACGGCGCCGCCTGGCGGGGACCGAGGGGACGAGGAGGAGGAGTCACGCTTCTGGGCCTTCCGGTAACCAGAGAGCCACAGGCACGACCTCCCCGCCCGGCAGAGTGACCGCACCGCGGGGCCAAAGTCAGGGGGTCTTGCCGGGACCCGGTCATCCAGGCGGATCCGCCTCCGACCGTGGCTACCCAGCCTGCGCCCGGGCACTATGAGTTCGGTGTGAGGCATCTCTGGCAGCGAGCTGGGGCAGGGGAGATCACCCACACTTCACATTGGGGGCAGTCGGAAGTCCTCGAGAGACTCGGCTTACCTGGATCCGTGCCCGGAAGTGCAGCCGCGGCGTCTGGGGTCCGGCACCATAGAGGTGCGCGCCAGAGAGAGAGAGAGAGTGCCCTACTGGGAACCCGGGCGCCATCTGCCGGTGCTCCGGTGGAAGTTCACCAAGGAATTGTGGGGTTTTTCTGTACTAGGATCAAACCCACTTGATAGGCAAGCGCTTTGCCACTCAACTATACATCCCAGCCCATCACCAAGAAAATTTGATGGGAGATTTTTTTTTTTTTAAATTTAGGATTGTGGACCAGGAACTAAAATAAAAGAGATGTATGGGGAGGCCGAGAGGTGTTCTCTGTGGCAGAGCACTTGCCTAGCTGGCACAAGGCTCTGAGATCTATCCCTAGCACAGGAAAAAAATAATTATAATAACCAAAAGTTGAGGGAACTGTCCATTCTTGGTAATAACTGTTTGCAAGGCTTGAAGCCTAGCTCTACCCTCATTCACTGTGATTATTAGATACTATAATCTGTAAAAT
The DNA here is from genome assembly GCF_023159225.1 of Perognathus longimembris pacificus. Taxonomy (NCBI): domain Eukaryota; kingdom Metazoa; phylum Chordata; class Mammalia; order Rodentia; family Heteromyidae; genus Perognathus; species Perognathus longimembris. Next base: position 130,202,024 of record NC_063161.1, read on the forward strand.
ATTTCACCCTCCTGCTTAGCTGATGCCAATTGACAGATTTCATTATTCTTACTCTCAAAGCATCTAGTTGAATCTTTTATCAAATTAATAAAATCCCAAATATTCAGTTTAATTATGAGCAAAGGATCTGACCACAGTTCTTTCTAAATATATATGTATGTGTACATATATATATGATCAATATATGGAGATTCTGGGCCAGGAATGTGGCTTATAACATGTATGAAGCCCTGGGTTCAATTCCTCAGTACCACATAAACAGAAAAAGTCAGAAATGGTGCTCTGGCTTAAGTGGTAGAGTGCTAGCCTTGAGCAAAAGAAGCTTAGGGACAGTACCCAGGCCCTGAGTTCAAGCCCACATGTATGTGTGGAGACTCTTGGCATCAATGGCCATTAGAGAAATACTGGAGTTCAAGCCCCAGTACAAATAAAAAAGAAAATGGGCCGAAGTAGTTCAGTGATAGAGCACTTGTTTAGCATGTACAAGTCATGGGTTCGAGTCTGTGGGTTCCATACCTAGCATCCAAAATATATATTTTTTTAATTTGAAAAGGATTAGCAAGGGCATAGAAGCTGGAATCTTCATACACTGCTGGTGGAATTGTAAAATGGTGTAGCTGCTTCAGAAAACAAGACAGTTTCCTCAAAAGGTAAAGTAGTTATGTGTTTCACTCTTGGTATGTACCAGCAAGCTCAGATCTGTTGTTTTAGTAACCTGTGTCTAACCCTAACCTTGACACATGGTAGACATCATTAAATATCCTCAAATTGAAGGAATAAAAAAATACTTAGAAGATGGCTTAGTGGTAAGCATCTTCCTAGCAAACCCATGGCCTACAAGTTCAAAACCCAGTAAAGCTAAAGTAAAATAGAAACACCACTCAGCAGTACCACCCTGCAGAGCAGTCTTTTTCCTATATAAAATCCCCAAACACTTGCCTCAAACATACAGCTTCACACTTAGTAGGAGAGAGGCTACACTCCCCAGCTGGCAGTAGACATGTTGTTTATTCCTTTCACACTGTGATGTTTTTGTTTTAATGCTGGTACTGGGACTTGAACTCAGCTCCTGGGTACGGTCCCTTAGCTTTTTTGCTCTAAGCTGGCACTTTACCACTTGAGTCTCAGCTCCACTTTCAGCTTTTTATTGGTTAATTGGAGATGTCACACATTCTTTCCTGGGCTGGCTTCAAACCAAGATCCTCAGATCTCACCCTCGTTAGCTAAGATTACAGGCATGACCCACTGGTCAAGCCAGGCTCACGAGTGCCAGGCTCATGGTTTCTCTTACAGAGAAAAAGAATGGTTTTACTGCATGAAATTCATTCTTGCTCATGGAAACACCAGCTTTAGAGGTGTTAACAGGACTGGACGGTGGGAGTAGACATCCAAAGAAAATGCAGTTAACTTTCCCATTTTCACTCCCCAATCAAAGAAGACAGTTTCTGGTTTGCCACTGGGGAGTTTATTACATGATTAGTAAGTTCAAATAAAAAAATAAAAACCAAAATCTTGGCAGGGAGGATAAGGCCATAATCTGGGAGTACCTTTCCCAGTACCCAGACTCCCTGGCCAAGGCATCTCCATTAACTCAGTTTGACTCGATCCAATTCGTCAAGGCTTGCATCTGTGCTCTGGACATTGTTACTCCCGCTGGAGACTGAGTTTTGGGCCCCCGGCACTGGGGCTTTGGTGAGGGCTCCATACACACCCATGGCCTGAGGAGAGGGACAGAGAGGCATGAGGAACCTGACAGAGGAGGCATAGTCCTTCCAAGGACTAAAAGGAAAACATGGGGCTGGGGATATGGCCTAGTGGCAAGAGTGCTTGTCTTGTATACATGAGGCCCTGGGTTCAATTCCCCAGCACCACATATGCAGAAAATGGCCAGAAGTGGCACTATGGCTCAAGTGGCAGAGTACTAGCCTTGAGCAAAAAGAAGCCAGGGACAGTGCTCAGGCCCTGAGTCCAAGGCCCAGGACTGGCCAAAAAATAAAAATAAAAAAACAAAAGGAAAACAGCTGTAGCTACTGCTACTGAACTTGGTTTCTCTTTTTTACCTCTCTCTTTTACTTCCTGGCACTGGGAATTCAATTCGGGGACACTTAAGCCATGATTGCCAGTCCTTTTGTTTTTGGTTTGTTTCAGGTAAGAGTCTCACTTTTGACTAGGCTGGCATCAGATGTTAATCCTCCTACTTCTGACTCTGGAGTAGCTGGGACCACAGATGTGTGCTACCATGTCCAGTTTCTTTCTGAAATAGTCTCACTAACTTTTGCCTAGGCTGGTCTTGAACCTTTCCCTAACTTTGCCACCTGCAAGAAAGAGATTACAGATGTGCACCACCATGCCTAGCTCTTTGGCATGTATATGTAAGTGCGTACATGTGTGTGTGTTCACGAGTGCACTAGATCTCAGGGACTGGGCACTGTCCCTTAGCTTTCTCCCTCAAGATTGGAGCTCTACTATTTGAGCTATAGCTACACATCTGGCTTTCTGGTGGTTAACTGGAGGTAAAAACCTCACAAACTTTCTTGCCTAGGCTGCCTTCAAACCACAATCGTTAGATCTTAGCCTCCTGAAATAAGGACTAGAGAGCCATCAGTGCCTGGCCTTTTAGGAATCTTACAAACCATCAGAGTAGGGTTACTCAGAACACTGACAATTACCTGAAGAAAGGAAGTTAATTCAAGAGCATTCTTCAGCTGGGGACATGGCTCAAATGGTAGAGCACATATCTAGTATGCACAAGGCCCTAGGTTCAATCCCTACTAAGCTCCTCCCCCACAAGTTTTATCTGCAGGGATTAATGAAAGTGTCTCATTCTTAGAGATTCCTATTTCGCAGGGAATGAAGGCAGGTCCAGGGCTGAAGTACTCTCTAAAAGACCTCTACGAGCTAGGCACCAGTGGCTTAAGCCTGTAATACAAGCTTCTCAGAAGGCTGAGATCTGAGAATCAAAGCCAGGTTGGGCAGGAAAAGTTTGTGAGACTCTTATCTCCACTAAACCACCCAAAAAGAGCTGGAAGTAGAGCTATGTCTCAAGTGGTAGAACACTAGCCTTGAGCAAAAGAAGCTCAGAGACAACACCCAGGCCCTGAAGTCAAGGATGAGCACCAAAAAGAAGAAGAAGAAGTCCTTTACAATGTAACAGTGGTTGTGGTAGTAAGGATCTCTGTCCCTGGTAATGATGCTATGCGGGGTCTTCAGAGAGCTCTAACCTGAGCCACCATACTGGTGACATCGCCAGGATTGGAGGGTAGTAGAATCGTGTTGGAGTCCTTGGCCAGTTTGGAGAATGCGCTGACATACTGCTCAGCCACAGTCAGTGAAGCTGCTGCATCTCCATTCTGTGGCCAGAGAAGAATAAAATCAGAGATGACAGATTTGGGGAAGAATGGGGAAAAGGTCAGTCAGGTTTCTAGGAAGGGGAAATACAGGTCCCATTACAAGAATTCACATAATACAGCTCAAAGGAGTCTGCAATGGCAGGAACTCCTCCCAAGGGTAGATGAACCACTTTCATTGTCAATTCCTGTCCCCAACTCCCACCCTTCCTTTTGTCTCTCACTTGTTGAGTCAGGGCTGCAGCCAAGATGCGAATAGCTTCAGCCTTAGCTTTGGCCTTGGCCAGAACTGCACTAGCTTCTCCTATAAGAAAAGAAACAGCTTGACTCATGAAGTCAGAGTATCTCCAAGTTCCTACCCATGCCCTTCTTGCACCTCTTTTATCTTCTTCCCTCTGCTTACCTGCTGCCTGATTTATTTGCTCAGCCTTTTCTGCTTCGGAGGCCAGGATCTGGGCTTGTTTCTTCCCCTCTGCCACATTGATGGCGGACTCACGGGTCCCTTCAGACTCTAGAACTGTGGCCCGTTTCCGCCGCTCTGCCTCCACCTGGATGCCCCAAGTAACCACCATTAACAAGAAGCAAGGGAAAATTCTAACAGATAACCTACAGCTATACTTATCATAATAGGGAAGGGGGTCCAGGTTCCCCCAGGACAAGAGTACGCTGAAGTCTTCTTCCCCACCTGCATCTGCATGGACTCTTTCACCCGTGGTGGCACGTGGATATCCTTGATCTCATAACGGAGGCAAAGTATGCCCCAGTAGTCAGCAGCCTGGTTGATGGCATCAACAATATTGGCATTCAGGGACTCCCGTTCCTAGAGAAGAAAGGTGTAAGCTCCATAGCCTCCACATACCTGTGAGGAGTCTAAGTCAAGAAGAGACTGGGAGCCGGGAGCTGATGGCTCACGCCTGTAATCCTAGCTACTCAGGAAGTTGAGGATTGTGGTTCAAAACCAGCCTGGGAAAAACAGTCCACGAGATTCTTATCTCCAATTAACCACCCCAAAACCAGAAGTAGAGCTGTGGCTCAAAGTGGTAGAGCACTAGCCTTGAGCATAAAATCTCAGAGGCAGCGCCCAAGCCTTGTGTTCAAGCTCCATGACCAAAAGACAAACAAGAGCCTGGAACCAGGCACTGATGGCTCATGCTTCTAATCCTAGCTTCTCATGAAGCTAAAATCTGAGGATCATGGTTCGAAGTCAGCAGGAAGAAGAAAAGCAGTGATATTCTTTTATTTTTTGTCAGTTGTGGGGCTTGAACTCTGAGCCTGGGCACTGACTGTCCCTGAGCTCTTCAGTTCCAAGCTAGTGCTCTACCACTTGAGCTACAGTGCCACTTCTAGTTTTCTTGTGGTTAATTGGAGATAAGAGTCTCACAGACTTTCCTACTTGGGTTGGTTTTGAATTGCAATCCTCAGATCTCAGCCTCCTGAGAAGCTAGGTTTACAGGCATGAGTCACTGGCACCTGGCAATGGTATTCTTTTTTTTTTTTTTGTCAGTCCTGGGCCTTGGACTCAGGGCCTGAGCACTGCCCCTGGCTTCTTCTTGCTCAAGGCTAGCACTCTGCCACTTGAGCCACAGCGCCACTTCTGGCCATTTTCTGCATATGTGGTGCTGGGGAATTGAACCCAGGGCCTCATGTATATGAGGCAGGCACTCTTGCCACTAGGCAATATCCCCAGCCCCAGCAATGGTATTCTTATCTCCGGTTAACTACCAAAAAGCCAGAAGTAGAGCTGTGGCTCAAGGGGTAGAGTACCAGCCTTGATGAAAAAGCTAAGGGACAGCAGTCAGGCTCTGAGTTCAAGCCTCTGTATGAGGGGGTGGGTGGAAGAAGGGCTTAAGACTGGACCACCAAGAAATCTGACAGTGTAAGGCATATGCCAGGACCAAATCCACTTACCCGAAAGACTTTGTCCAGAGAGAGTTTTCCAAGTTCTGATCTCATGGTTGTCTGAGCTAGCTGAGTGACAGCATACTCAGGGTCTTCCACACCATAACTTGCCTGGAAGGAAGCATGGACAGTATAAGCTTTTGTGTTGGATCTTAGTGAAAAGGGCAAGTCAGAAAGCTAAAGCATAAAGCAGATACCTTGTAAGGGTCCATAATGCGCAGGTAAAGGACTCCATCTATTTGCAGAGTTACATTGTCTGCAGGAGCAGAAGCAGTAGAGAAAAGGAGGTCAGGCCTCCAAATCCCAACCAGCTCTTTCTCCTAAGCTCTGGATCTACAGCAACTACATCCGAATGGTCTCAGAGCACCCGTGTCACCCTGTATCCCTCACCAAGAGTCACAGCCGACTGCTCAGGCACGTTGATGACAATTTCCTTGAGACTCTGCACGTATCGGATCCGGTCTAACACAGGGATGAGGATGTTCAAGCCCTGGGAAGAGGAGTCATAGGTCCTCAGAAAAATGGGAGTGATTAAGTTGGAAACTAGGCTAGGCCTGGATTAGGTAGGAAGTCACATACAGATTATGCCCAGAAAAGGAGCACCTTCCAAGAGATGTTCTCAGAAGGCAGTCATGTCACTGGCAGAGAACCTAAGGCATAGGAATGAATGAAAGACTAGACCTCGGAAATGGAAGTCAAGGTAATGAAAGCCAGTAGAATAGCCATCTGTGAGCAAACAGTTGAGGCTGAGAAAGTAGATAGTACCAAGAGTAGAAGCTGTAGAATGCTAGGGTAATAAGAAAAGGTGGCAAGATGGGAATGATGGTCAGTACAGCACGCCCTGCTAGGGCTGGTGATGCTGGGAGTCAGGTGGCAAAGGGACAGACAAGTCCCACAGACGCCCCACGCCCACAAGTGAGGGACTAGGCATTGGGCTAGCCGGAAGTGAGCAAAAGAGGTTCTCACAGGCTCCAGGATACGATGGAATCGACCCATTCGCTCCACTACCCAGGCCTCCTGTTGCGGCACAAACAGCACCACGGTGTTTCGGGGCAATCCGGAGGAGGCGCGGTGCGGAGCACGGCGAGAAGCCTGCACAGAGCCCTGAAGGAAAGACCAGAGCCGGCTGAGACTCCACCCGGCCCCGCACCCCACCCATCTCTCCCGAAGGCATCCCCCACCCCCACCCCAAACCGCGACCCTCAAGGGACCTCGAGGAACCACTCACGTGGGGACCATGACCTCTGACCCCAGTCCTCTCCCAAAGTTGGAATCCCGCTCCTTCCCAGCTGAGGGCCCGGGTGGTCTCTGTCCCGACCCTCTGCATAAGACGGCCTCGTTCTCACCCTTAGCAAGAGGGCTCCAGCGCCCCGCGCCGCGCGCGCCAGCATTTCCCACAGCCGAAACGACCTCCGGAACCAACGAGACGCGGGGCAGAGCGGCTGCTCTAGAAGGCCGGACCTCAGCCTTTCCGCCGGCAGCTCCACTCCCCCCGGACGCACTTCCGCCGTCCTGCCCCCTTCCCGCCCTGACCCAATCCCAGGTGCCTGGCTGACCGCGCGTCAAGTTGTTCCCTTGGAAACTCAGACTTTGAAGAGCCGGAGGCCCCAGGCTGCCAGCTTCTTTTTCTAGTTCTCGCTGTTTGAGCCCCAGATCCCGGGACCCGTGGTGGAAACGGGCGCTATTTTTCCGCATGCAGCTGATCCAGAAACATCTCCCATGAAGTTCTTTAAGCCCCTCCCCCCCACCAGTGACTCAACTTACCCTCCAGAGCGTACAGTCACACCATCTGTCACAATAGTGCCCTTGGATTGGAGCTGATTGTTTGCCATGGGTGCCATAGTGACATTCTTTGGTAGTCCTTCTGTTGTGTCCAACCCTCCCACTGGGGACTGACCCCATTCATACTGCCATGGTAACTGGGTCTAACTTTGCCTGAAGATTGGGTGGACATTTTCCCTCCTCTTTTCTCCCAAGGTACTAAAAGCTCTCCCACTTCTTTACAGCCAGGCTGTCAGGCCTTGTCCCTTTACACTTAGAGTTCAAGAGCTTAACCTTCAACTTTGGAGTACGTCATCTTACACATAAGTGCATAATCATAACCCTCATTTTACATATGAGAGCATACAAGTTCTGTGAGGCTAAATTATTAACAGAACCAGTATAAGAATCGAACTTTACCCACCATCTCCAACAACCTTGTTATATGAAAAGCACAAGACAATGCTCCAAAAATTAGTAGGACTTATCAGCCTCTGAGGGCTAAGGTCTGGTTACTCTTTGGAAGAAAGCTGAGTTCTAGCTCCAACTGGGCCCTCCACATCCTGACTCCAACAGAAGGAAAACAAACAAGAATTTAGTTCAAGTTTCCAAACAAGAATTTATTTTTTTCTTTAAAAAAAATGTACCAGGTACAATTTTTCCTGTTGTTTTTTTTCCTTCAAGTTTCAGCAAACACTTGTTCCCCTCAGCCAGGCCTCAGAATTTAAGAGCTGAGGCTGGGCCAGAATCTGAAGTGAAGAACGGGAGAGTTGGGAACCACATGACTGAGTTTGAGGAGTATCCCTCGTCCCAGCTGAGGTAGGTGGATCAGAGTCTGGCCAAGTGAGAGGAGGCACCCCAGTTCCTAGCCCTGGCTCTGCCCCTTTGTCACCTTCCTCAGTCAGGACTCTAAAGCAAGGAGACACAGGCAAGAGGACAGGAACAACTGAGTGCGAAGCCCTAGGTAATGGATAGTTAATGTATGTGTGTGCGTGCGTGCGTGTCTGCATGCATGCTTTTCTCATACATACATAACACACACACACACACAAGTTTGAATTTTAAGATGGGTCAAATGGTAGGGAAAATGAAGGAAATGGGGAAGGACGAGGGAAGCTGAGTCTTTGGCTAGTGACTCAGTCACTCTGGAATAAACAGTCTGTCTTTAACTGAGGGACAGCAATTCATTCCTGCCCCCACAACAGCCTCTTCAACTCCTGATGTTGGTGTCATATCTGAGAGTGAGAAAGGCGAATGGGTAATACCAATGATCAGGTTTGGGAGGTTACCAAGGCAATCCAATTGGAATAAATTATAAATTAAAAATAAATAAAGCAATAAGTGTCCCCTGCCAGAACAGGGAGTTAACGCTGGCATGATTTGCCTGGGAATGTGGGGCAATCTCAGGGTAGCTCTGGTTCCTCTCTACTACCTAAGCTGGCCTGGGAAACCCAAGGAAGGAGACAGGCACATGGAAGTACCTGGAGTGGGGCAAGGTGTGGAAGGATCAGAAGGTTTAAACTCCCAAATAATCAATTTGGGTATGTGTGTGGCCAGGACTTTAATTTAAGCCTGAAGGGGCTCTTGCCATCTCTCCACATGTTTACCCTGTCCAGGATGGAGCAGTATGGCAGGCTTTTGGCCAACCTAGGTTCAAGAGTGCTGGTAGTCAGAGCAAAGGTGAATAACGTGGATTATGGGGGGCCTCAGTCACAGCCTGTAGTTCATAAGGGAGCCCTGTGTCCAGCTCCAGGCTCCGGCGGGAAAAAAGCAGGCGGATATCTCCATGCAGGCTTAAGCGGCCTGAGCGGGAGCTCCGGAACCTGTGGGAAGACAGTGGGATCCAAGTAAGATGAAAGAGAATCAAGGAGAGATCCTATTCAGGGATATCTGGGCCTCTCAAGCTCTCCATAAGTCCTGTCTTTACCTGAGGTGCAGCAAATAACAGAGGAGGCGGTGGGTGGGTTTAGTATTTCCCTCCTCACCCACAGGCACCAAAAAGAGGCGTTGGCGCAAGAAGGTCATGTGGGCAGCAGGCATGTCCGAGAAGTCAAAGGTCACGAGAAACATCTTCACCACAGTCTGGTTGGGGTTAAATAAGGTCTAGGGGCAAGACACTGAAAGTTGTTAGGGCCTAGGGGCTGTTTTCTACTCTTCCCACACCCACTCTATTCCCTCAGAGAAAACTCACCACTTGGATGGTGCCCACCTTGGGCACACTGTAACCCTTCCTCCCCAGGGGGTTCAGGTCCACGACACCCTGAGAAGACCAGGAACCATTAGCCAAAGTGGGAAGGACGAAAGCCCTGAGCCCTAAATATTGGTCTCTCCATGATCTCACACCTTGGACTTGCCTCTGCCCCACACTAGAATTTCCCCCACTTGACCTTGACTCACTTCTAGTGGAAGAACATGTAAAGACTACCTTTTCCCCCCTCCCTCTGCCCTTGACCCCTTTGAGAAGCTAACTTTGGGTTGGAGTCAGGTCATACCAGGAAGGGGGCCGGGGCATTTTGCTCAGAAACATCAAAGAAGGTGACAGTGACAGGCAGCGTGACATGCTGGGGGCAGTAAGACCCACTAGCTCCAATCTCTGCTGTGTAGCCCTCAATGTGGCCAGATGGTGCAAAGCGTCCTCGAAGCAATGATTCCTGGTGGGGAAAATACATTATGAGAAATGCCCATTCTTTTCCTTATGCAACTGAGCCACATTCCACTATACCACTCCTCCCAGGTATCCCCTAATTACAAAGTCCAAGAGAAGCTACCTCAAAGTTGCCCAGCAGTGTACGGCTGACAGCAGGGGTTGGGATGGGGGAGGCACTGGGGGAGCTCAGCAGGCCTGGCCCCTTCCGGAGACTTCGAAGGGAGCTCCTGGTATGGGAGGGGGACATACAGTAAATTGGCTTGAGAGATTCTGGGATTCCTATTCATGTCCTAAGACTCCCTTGGCCACTATCTAGGGCCCCTGCCCTGAGGTCCCCTACTGTGGCATTCAGGGTCAAGGTAGAGGGAAAAGTTGGTCACTTACAGCTTCAGACGACGGGCACCTTTCAGCCTCCGTCCCATGGGACTGCAGTCTGTTGGGTCCTATAGAGAAGAAAGATTGGGGAAAGAGACTAGATGAGGCCCAGGTGTATTCTGGGACAGGAGCTAATCACAAGTTTGTATCCTACAGGCTTTTCCCACACAAATGTCCACTTAAGGAGTAGATAAGCTTAATTTAAGCTGGGTGCTGTTGGTTCTCACTTGTAATTCTAGCTACTCAAGAGGGTGAAACTCATTTCCAATTAACCACCAGAAAAGCAGAAGTGGAGCAGTGACTCCAAGTGGTAGAGCCCTATCCTTGAGCAGAAAAGCTAGGGACAGTGCCCAGGTCCTGATTTCAACCCCCATAACTGACCAACGGACAAAAACAAACAAACAAAAAAAGAGTAGAAAAGGGGCTGGGCATATGGTCTAGTGGTAAAGTGCTTGCCTCATATACATGAAGCACTGGGTTCCATTCCTCAGCAATAACATATATAGAAAAAGCTAAAAGTGGTACTGTGGCTCAAGTGGTAGAGTGCTATAGTGAGGAAAAAGAAGCCAGAGACAATACTCAGGCCCTGAGTTCAAGCCCCAGGATTGGGGGAGAGAGGGGAGAAGGAGGGGGAGGGGGAGGGGGAGGGGGAGGGGGAGGGGGAGGGGGAGAGAAAGCTTGCTGGATTCTGGTGACTCATGCCTGTAATCCTAACTACTCAGGTGGTTGAGATCTGAGGATTGCAGTTTGAAGGCAGGCCTGCAGAAAAGTCTCTAAGACTCTTATCTCTAATAAACGACCAAAAAAAGCCAGAAGTAGAGCTGTGGCTCAAATGGTAGATTACTATCCTTGAGCAAAACAGAAACTCAGGGACAGCATCCAGGCCTTGAGTTCAAGCCACAGGATGGACACACACACACACACACACACACACACACACACACACACACACACGAAGATAAGCTCCTCTACTGACTTACCAAAACAGGCTCCTTGGGCCGGGGCAGCAGGTGGCTCCAGAAGGGTGTGGCTTTGGCATCAGAACTGTTGGCAGCAAGAATATGGCCCAGGGTTTCCCGGCGCCTCCGAGGGGCTGGCCCCTCATCCTCAGAGCTGATATCCGGGGCTTCTCCAGCAGGAAGCAGCCTTCGCTTGGTGGGGCAGGGGCCTGGAGGTCCAGGGCCAGGGGGTGTGTGCTCGGGACTGTGCCCATTGGCAGTGCCAGGGGACTCCCTGGGCCAAGGGTTGCCCCCATTTCCCACCCCAACCACTGGGCTCTTACCCCCTATTTGTGCAAGACTGTGCAAATCAGTGTCAAGTGTGTGCAGTTGGCCTGAAGGGACTGTCCCTGGAGACTCCCCCAGGGACCCCTGTCCCCCTGGTTCAGGGGAAGCCCAGTCTCTGGTGTGCAAAGTATTGCAGGAAGCATTTGATGGGGGCCTGGGAGGACTCTGGGCCCCTGAAGTCCAAGGTGAGGTGGCACTAACTCCCTGTTCCACAACACAGAGGCCATGATGGGAGAAATGTTGACTGGCCACACCCAGTCCCAGCCCCAATCCCTCTAGGCCCAATAGTCCTACAGTAGATGGTTCTTCAGGGGGTAATCCCTCTCTGACCCCCAGCCCAGGGCTTCTTTTCAGCTCTCGTGGACCCTCAGTGGGTGGGGCTGGCCGCTTCAGAGCCCTATGAGGTTCAGAGGCACCAGCTGGAGGGGAAAAGATGGATACCTGGTAGACCCCGGGGGATGTTACCCCCCCTGCTGGGCTGTAGCCCATGAGCAGGCCACCCTGGAGGGCCCCCTGTCTGACTGGAGGCTGTGAAGGGCCAGCCTCTGGTTCTGAGGATGGAGACGGATCCGCCTGCACGTGGCGCATGAAGTCCCCCCTTGGGTCAGGGGGGCCCCCCCACACGGCCTTTATGCTGGGCCTGGGCTGGGGGACCTGGGGACATCTGTGCAAGAGAAGAGAAAAAGAAGATAAGTCAGGGGAATCAATGAGTCTTCCTTCTAGCTGCATTGCAGACCCTCCCCTAGCTTAGGAAGTGACTGAGGAAATCCTGAGAGTGAAAGTGTTCAAATCCCTGGATGGATGAATGGAACACAGAAGTTACTCTCAGAACTCCTGGGAGTATAACATATTTAATTCAGATTTCTTCCTGAATCCATGGCTCTCTTCCTCCTCCTAGCACTTACCCCGATGAAGAGGCGTCAAGTCTAGCTGTATGTCCCCTCTTCTTGACTGATGCCTTGATTCCCTAGGTTGCAGTCTGGTCCATGCCCGCTGCACTGGCAAGGTGACTGCCACCATTCCGTGCAGCTCCTGGGCTCAGCTGGACCCTGAGGAGAGAAGAATAGACATAAACCAGGATCCCCAGAGTCAGTTGTAAGGCCTTTCCTGACTGTGGGCTAATAGGGTATATACTTGGGAGGAGAGTATCCTCCTCCCAAGTGACCATCTCTTCAGAAACAGAAGGGGCAGGCTCAGGACTGAGGGCTCAGGTGGTTGAGTTGAGCAACCTGAAGAATCACAGCAAAACAGATTTTGGCTCAAGGGACTAAGAATATGAAAGGAAAGTTTAGGCAGAAGGAACCTCTTGTCAGAATCACCATGTTGGGGACTTGCCTTGAATGAGAGGAGATGAGATAACCTCAAGAGACTAGGCCAGATAGCAGGTAGCTGGGGCAATAATTCAGCTCTCTTACTCAAGGCCACCAAGTTGCACAACTTCTTCCCAAGTCTATCTCCAAAGGGACAAGTACTACCCCAAAGTGCTAAGGGCAGAGCTCTGGCAGACACACAGTCACACCCCATCACATACTCCACAGAAGTACAAACCTCTGATCAGCTCAGAGCCAGCCCTTCAGCCTTGAACTCTCAATTGCACCCAACAATCTGTCTTTTTAACAAGAGCCAACAAATCCAACCAAAAACAAGTGGGAGCAGGAAGGGGCACAGCCAGAGGCACTTTCCAGGGCCTACCCCTCCCCCCCCAGGCCCTGCAAACTAGAGATAAGGAAGAAACTGCAGTCAACTGGAAGCAACTTCAGTATCTCACAACCAACGCCCACAAAACCCAAACCACTGCTTTTCTGCTTGGACACAAAATGGGCTTCTTGGACTATGTCACCCTCAGGAAGCAATACTAGGGTGAGGAGATTGTCAAGTTGGATGCCAACTGCCCTCAGGGTCTGCCTTCTCCTTTGGGCAATAACCTGTGCTGCCTGCCATCCACAATGCCCTTTAGATGGGTTAGATGTCACACACTTGTAATCCCAGAACTCTGGAGCCTGAAGCAGTAAGATTGTGGGTTCAAGGCCAGCCTGGCCTATACATGAAGCCCAGTTTCAAAAAGCAAGCAAATCACAACATTCTTCAGAAAGTCTGCTCTCCACTCCAGACCAAAACATCTCTCCCTCATTTATGTGAAGTCTTGTTCAGTCCAGATCACAGGTGCCCCTCCTTTACATATCCCCAAACACAGGAAAAAGCACATAGCAGGAGTCAAAAAAAAGTAGAATGAAATCTCTGGGGAACTGGGCAACAGTGCAGATAAAAATCCTCCGGTTGGGAAAAGCAGAGAGATTAGCTGTCCAGGGAAAATCAGCAACAACAGATGTGGGGGTAGGAGGCCAGGAGAAAGAGCACATCTACATTCAGGGACTGAAAAACTCTATTACACCAATTATTCCCATCAACACACACTTCCTCAGTTCATCAAGTCTTCATTAGAATTGAGATCTCTAGAAAATTCCAAATCTTTGCAGTAGTTAGGGTGGCTGGAAAGGGCAGAGCACTAATGGCAATGTCACTTTACCCTTCCTTACTTCCATCCAAGCCAAGAAGGGCCTTTTCCTCAGTACCACTTCTGGGTCATCCCAGCCACCCAATTGAGCCCTTGCCTTGGGGCAGCCAGGTGATAACATGATGCCCTACATGACCCTAGCATGCCTGGCATCTACTCATTACCCTCAGTTCCTGCCCTGTCAACAGACACTCTTAAGACTTCCCCTGCCACCCAGCCAGTCTGGCTTTAGACCATGGCTTCAAGCTGACTCATGGGGCAGGACTGGGGGGGGGGGCAGGGCAGGATAGGCCAAACCTCGCCCTCGGTCCAGGGGGTGGGTAGCAGTTGGCATCAAACAGCTGTGCCAGGCTGTGGCTGGCAAGGACTACAGTTCCCAACATGCCAAGGTAGCTAGGCCAGAAAAAACAACAAGTCCCAGAATACAATGGGGTCCACCCTCAGATACTTGCTAGGCCTGGGAGGTAGGAGAAGTGGGTATAGGTAGAGATCCTAGGCTCATCCTCCCCTGCTCCTCAGTATAAAAGATACCCATTTCCACCCTGACAAAGGAGACTTAAAGAAATTCCTATCCATGTGCTTCCCACCTCACCCTGTGCAGCAGACAGGAGTAATACACTAGATGCTCTACATTTTGTCCCTATGCATGTCCACACATGCTAGGGTGGCTGTTCCCACAGCCCACCGCCACCATGGGTAAAGTCAAGGTCTGCCCTCTTGAACTCTTTTGAGAGCTCCTATCCTATGGCCCTTCACCCTCAGTGAAGAGGGCGCAGACCCCAGCCACCCCTCCAAACTAAACCCAGCAGACTCACCTTGGTGCCTGGATTCCTTGTTCTGGTTGATCCCCCACCCCCAGCTTAGCTTCTCAGGTCCTTTCCTCTTCACTGCCTGGGACAGGCCCCATATCCTACCGAGGCTTCAGAGTTCTACTATTTTCCTCTAGCAGACACTCACCCCGCTCCCAAATTGGCTCCTCTGCGGTGGCCGCTGCTCCGGGCCCTTCCGTCCCGTCCCGGTCCCACCCCTCGGATCCCCAGTCCTCCCTGTCACGGGCCCCCCAACCCAGACAAAGGGTGGCCCAGGATGAGAGTCCCGCTCTGCTAGGTTCTTCTCTGAACAGCTTCGTGTGCAACACTAGCGGGCCCTGGCGTCTGCAGCCCCCCGGCGGCTACTGCGCCCCTCCCCACTACAGTCCCTCCCCGGGGCCGCCCAGGCTCCGCGCCGCAGACTCGGCTGCCCCTCTGACTCACAGGCCATTTCCTACCAGCTGATGGGGCCGCCCGCCCCGCCCAGTGCCCCACCACCCCTGCCGCAGCTACCACGGCCGCCACGCCCCCCTCAGACCACACCCTCCTTGGGCAGCAACCATGCTCATTGGCTCAGAGCCGGCCGGCCTCCCTGAGATCGCAAGTGTGAGTCACGCCCTCTCCAAGAGGCGCATGCCCATTGGCTCAGAAGGGGACAGGCCTGCCCAATGTCGCCACGCCCATCTCCTTAACCCCACACCTGCCAGAGTCCAAAGCAACTCTTGGCCTGGCCATTTAACTCCTTCAAAGGCATAAGCCTCCCCTTTCTCAACCTTCCTTCCCCACTGTTTCGAAGCAGGCTAATAGGAATCCTTAAACACAATTCAACAGCCCCCAAAGTCAGCCTGCTGTCCACACCAGATTCAAACCCAAATGTCCTCACACCCATTCATCTCCTCACATTCTAAACTGAGCTCCCAACCAGCTGGATTCTAGGAAGTTTCCTGCAGAAAAAAAAAAAAAAAAAGTGGTGCTCCCTCTCCATTCATACTGAGAAATTATATTCTTCCTTTTCCTTAATGGCTATTTGGTGTTCTTTTACCTTTGTTAGAAGGGTTCCAAGCGCTCCTGAGATAGGGATACATTTTAATTTCAGGAACTCTGGTATTATTCTTCAAAATTGTGAACTTCTATTCTGAGATCAGTGTCCCATTTATTTTGCTAGCACCCTTTATTCAAGGAGGCTGAGTACCCTAGGAAATGGAATAGGAGGGCTTCTGCCCAGAGTGGGGAAAATGAGACCAACTTTTGGATGGAGCTTATCCTCATGACTCACAGCTCCCTCGAAACTCTCCACCCTCCCCCTGAGTCACTGGGCCCCAGGCCCAGCCCAGATCCAGCCAAATCAAAAGGCAGCAAAACCAGCATCTCTAACCATTGTCATCCCATTCTTCAAATGACCACAATGATGGAACTCATTGCAATAACTAGGCATCTAAAGACCTCTTTTTAGAGCTGCTGCTCTAGGCATAACCTAAAAGAATAGGGTGGCCTTGTCTACCTTGTCATCTGAACTTGTCAGCAAGTCAGATAAGTTGTCTGCAAGACAGATATTCAGGCTTTCTCTCTTACTCTCTCTTTCTTGCTCTCTGACATTAACAGAAAGCAAGAAACAAACATCAGAACCAAAAGAATCATTCTTTTCATAGTTTAGAGACCAATTAAAGGTCTAGATTCTTGTTTTGGCCTTGCCTATGTTGCAAGCCCCGACTTCCCCAGGGGTATCAGGTGTCCACTGAAGAGCAAATAGAGGCTTCCCTTCCCCTACTTCCTCTTTTTGCTCCACACTTAAAAGAGACAAGCAATAGTTCTGGGTTTCCTTCTCCTCATCTCAGAAGAGGGAAAAAAAGACAAAAAAGAACCCAGTCTTGAAGTGACTTCCTTGCTGATTCCCTAATACTAAGAAATAGTATTGAGGAAATTCTCAACACCCAAAAGTAAAACTGCAGAATAGCAATATAAGAACCCTTACTAGGAAAACATGCAGAGAATCAGAATTCTATACAAAAAGAATAATCCTCTAGTAACCCTACCTTGCATCTTTCTGCTGTTACCATAGACCCAGGTCTTAGTTTCCTATCAAAGCCATGGGGACAATAATAAAGCCAGGAGGATCAAACATGTTCTAGGCCTCAGTGTAGCCTGGGAAGGAAACACAGACAACTAAGAGGTTTTTATTTGTTTGTTTGTTTATTAATACATATCCCAGGCTGTTTTTGAACTCAAAGCTTCTTGCCTCATCCTCCCAAGTGCTAGGATTACAGCCACTGGGATTACACCCAACTCAGATCAAGGGTCTTACCTAACTATTATAACATTGTATTTTTTTTTTTTTTTTGCCAGTCCTGGGGACTGGAGTCCAGGCCTGAGCACTGTCCCTGGCTTCTTTTTGCTCAGGGCAAGCACTCTACCACTTGAGCCACAGCGCCACTTCCGGCTTTTTCCATATATGTGGTGCTGAGGAACTGAACCCAGGGCTTCATGTATATGAGGCAAGCACTCTACCACTAGGCCATATTCCCAGCCCCAACACTGTCTTTTCATAGACTTTTCTCTCATTTTTTTAAAACCAGGTTTTACTAGGTATCCCACGCTAACCTCAAACTGAAAATCCTCTTTCCTCAGCTTCCTGAGTACTGGGATTATACCATGTTCCACCATGCCTGACTCTTCTTTTAAAAAAATAGTTACCACCAGATGGCTAGTCCACTCCCCTTTCTCACAAACATACACACAATTTCTTTCTCCCCTTGTTACAATGGAAGCTCCATGAGAGCAACAACTCTTTTCTTTCATGCTTATATTCCCAGAGTCAACATCTCACAGAATCTGGAACAAAATAGGCACTGAAAAAAACTGGTAAAGAAAACAATGGGTCTTGGAGTGGTAAATAGCAGTGTAGAGATCTGGATCCTCCTGTTCTTTTACTATGAAACCTGGGGAATTATTTTAAGCCACAGATATCAGAATCTGTAAAATGAGAGTTTCCATATAAACTATGACCACCAAGGGTATCTATGACTCTGGCCTTATAATTTTCATAGTTTTTGTGCACGCATATGAATCTTTGAGGATGTGCTCAAAGCATCTGAATGCCCAGTTGCCTGCACCAAAGCAGATAGGCTACTATATATTACTACCTCTGCACAGCAAGGGCTATCTCTTAGGCTCCACCCACTTACACAAAATGACCCAGTCCAGAGGAAGCTGATGTGTCTATCCTACACCCTCCCTCTCTCAGACAGGAGACAAGGCTAGAAAGCAGTGTTACCATAGCAATCAGCTCCTCTTCAAAAGGCTTCAGTCATCCTTCCTTTACCCCACTCTACCCCAAGGCTTTGTGTGGCTTCAGTAGCTGGCCCCCCTTCCCTAGCCAGTATCTAAGCTACTGGGTGAAGGGTGAGGAGGCTGGCTTGCTGCCCCTTTCAACAACACTGTGAAACTCATTCAGTAGGGTGGCAGGCCTTCTTCACCCTCTCCCAGTCAGACCAATGGAAAAAAGAACTCTGAAATGACATTAAGTCCCCTTGGGGGATCAGAGAAGCTCCCAAAGGGGACTCAGTCCTACTCTTAATTTCTAAGCTTGAAATGTGGGGAGCCATAGTCTTCCTTCTTCCTCCTCAATCTGCAGCTAAACCTCACAGCTCTTCCTAGGTTGTTTACAATAGTAGCCCACTTATTAGAATATGCATCAAAGATTCTTGATACTTTCTCCTACATCTCTCCTTCCAGAGAACCCCAGAACTTCTGAATTCAGAATTCTCCACCCAAAGGGTGATAAGGGGAGGAAAAATCAGTTTTTGACAAGTGATAAAATAGTTACTAGTTACTTGAGAGTTTGTTGGCAAAGACTTTGGTGGTAGAAGTAGGTGGATCTGAGTGTTAGTAGGGTTTCTAACCAGAGTCCAGAGTCCAGGCCAGGGCACAGGTTCCCAGACAGGCAAGAACCAGGCCAGGCCCCTGGGTGAGGAAGGAAGTGGGAAATGAGCACACCCATAGTTTAGGGCAGGGCAAAGTGGGGGGAGGAGGGGACAGAGACCAAGACAGCCTTCTGGGAGGAACAGGAACTAGCTAGGGGGGTTGACAGGAACCCAGTGGCAGAAGGGTCCTCCGTGTCCTCAGGGACTTAAGTAAAGGGAAGAAACCCCAGTCTTAGCCAGAGACATCCGAAGTAAACTTAGGAGAGAGTCAAGGAGACAAACTCTGGTGGCCAGCAGGTCCTGGCTGCTGTCTTGAGTAACTAAGCAGGAAGGTAGAGTTAGGAACTGAGCAGCCAGGACCTGCACTACAGAGTGGCTTCTTCACCCCCACTAATTCTAGTACCCTCACTCATAGGATACAACATATAAATGTCTTCCTGGAGTTCTTACAATGCCTTTGACTGTTACTCAGATAATGGGGCTCTCTCTCTTAACTGGGGCCTACAACCTCTACCTATCACACAGTGCCACCAGCTACATTCCATCAAATAGCTGCTTTGACCTTCCTACACAATGGATCACAAAACTTTCTCCATCACACTGCCCCTTTAACCCAAAGTGCCCCCAAATCCCCTCTCCCTCAAGTATGGCTTCCCCAGCAGACAGCCGGACCCACCCCCTAACGCTGTGCATCCTACCTCCACCGAGCGCTGCCACCCTTCCCCCTGCCAGGACCCCCAGAGAATGCACCTCTTCGCCCACACTTCGAGCCCCTCACTGCTTCCCCAACTCCTTGTCTCCCTTCTACAGCAGTCTCCACACTTTCTTCTTCTTCCCTATCGGTGCCTCCCCTCTCTCCATGTCTGCCCCCACGCGCACCCTCGTCCTGGTCCCTTCTTCCTCACCTACCCCGCCCCACACCTGCAGTTCCGTGAGTCCTGTTGCACTTGAGGAGATAGTGGGTTAGGGCAGTGACTGAGCAGCCCTAGTTCAAGCCTGGGCCTGCAAACCTCGCCCCTTTGGTCTGAGCTCCGCCCTCGCAACGCCGGGCCCACCCTCTCTCTCCTTAGTCCCAGCTCCCACCTTCCCTCCCGCTAGTCCCCTTTCCTCAGTTCTTTAATCCCTCAGGCTCCGCCCAAGCCACGCCCACTAACGACTCCGCCCCTTTCGTTTTCCTTGCATTTCCCCAGGATCCTTCGCTTTCCCTAAGCCTCACCCCATGACTTCCCCCGCCTCCCGTTTGTCTCCTCCCCCTCCCCCCCCACCTTCACGGGGACCCGCCCCCTGGAGTTCCAGCCTGGCAGAATCTTCGCCAAATCCCGTCCACCACAAGCCCCCTCCCATCCCAGAGGTTTTTCTTCTCTCCGCCCCTTCTCGCGCGACCTCACCCGGGCGCACAGGCTCCAGCCCCGATCCACTGGCTCTGATTGGTGGCGGTGGCCCCAATGGATGACGGAGGAGACAAAGTGTTAGCTGTAGGTCGCCTGAGGTCCCACCCCGGCCACGTGCGGCTTCTGTGATGACAGGTCGAGAAGGGCGGGGCCTTGGTTGGTCAGCTGGAAGGCCCAAGCTGACACGATCTGTGGGGTGGGGAGGGGTAGGGGGGGTGGGGAGGAGGGACCGGAGAAGAAGCCGGGCGCAAAGTGCGTGCCCTCGGACTCCGAGCCTAGCCAGGGTCCTTTGTAGAGGTGTTCTTTCTCTCTCTCTCTCTCTTTCCCCTTTCTCTTCTTCTCTCTCCCCCCTTCTCTTACCTCATCTTCCCTCCTCTCTTCTCTGAGTACTATTCAGTGTGGCCCCCAATTCGCCATTCTTCTGCCTCCATTTCCCAGCCTCTCTCCTTTAGAGATTATGGAAGTGTGCCACCTTGCATGACTTCTTGCCTTTGAAACTTTTCTTTGTAGGGATGTCTGAATTATCATTTCCCATAATGGGGGAGAGGGGAGGTTTGCAAGGCAAAGCAAGGAATCTTAGGGATTTGTGAAAATGGAGGAATCGAGCCCTGAGATTTCAGGTTTGTGGGATTGAGCAATTTCTAAAGTCTCTTGCGTGGTAAGGTGTGGGTTCTGGAATAGACAATAAGAGCTATATCTATTCCAACTGAGGTGAATCAGGGAAGCAAACTGTGAATTTTATTTTATTTATATTTTTATTTTTGGTGGTCCTGGGGCTTGAACTCTGGGTCTGGGCATTGTTCCTGACCTCCTTTTGCTCAAGACTGGGACTCTACCATGTGAGCCACAGTGCTATGTCTGGATTTTTCTGTGATTAATTGAAGAGTTCCATGGACTTTCCTGCCTGGACTGGCTTCAAACTCAGATCCTCAGCTCTCAAGTGCCTGGCAGAACTGTGAACTTTACACGTATAAATATGGATGCTGGGTGATGGAGAGACTGAAATTTCTGGAGAAATTTAGGTATTTTGCTTTGAATCGTTATATAGATATATTGTGCACTATGTGACAAGTATGTTTTGCCGTGTGTGCGTGTGTGCATGTGTATGTGTGCATGTGTGTGTATGTACTGGGGCTTGAACTGGGTCTGGAGCTTGGTGTTTCTGCTGAAGGTAGGTGCTTTACAACTTGAGCCACAGCTCGACTCCCAGATTTTTGTTTGGCCATTCCTGGGGCTTGAACTCAGGGCCTGGGCACTGTCCCTGAGCTTTGTTGGCTCAAGGCTAGCACTCTACCACCTGAGCCACACCACCACTTCTGGATTTTTCTGTTTATGTGGTACTGAGGAATCAAACCTAGGGTTTCATGCATGTATTACCACTAAGCCACTAAGCCACATCCCCAGCTCCTCACTTCCAGATTTTTGATGGATAATTGGAGATAAGTCTCATGGAGTTTTCTGCCTGGGCTGGCATTGAGCCATACTCCTCAGATTTCAGCTTCCCGAGTAGGTAACCACCATCACCCATCCGTGTTGTGCTATTAGCTCTTGACTCTCTCTGCCTCCCTTCCTCCCAAACCAGGAGATACAGCAGGGCTGTCCCTCTTGTCTGATATCAGTAGATGGCAGTACAGGACACTTGCGGAATAAGTACACTTAGATTCAGAGCCTATGTGGGGTCTCTTAGAAAAGCAGACAAAATAGGTCCCCTTGAATTAAGTTCTTGAAGACTCAGATTCTTTACGCTCTGTGATTGTATGTGAGTAGGTATAAAAAACTAGCTTAGGGGCTGGGAATATGGCCTAGTGGTGAAGTGCTCATCTCGTATACATGAAACCCTGGGTTCGATTCCTCAGCACCACATATATAGAAAAAGCCAGAAGTAGTGCTGTGGCTCAAGTGACAGAGTGCTAGCCTTGAGCAAAAAGAAGCCAGGGACAGTGCTCAGGCCCTGAGTTCAAGCCCCAGAACTGGCAAAAAAAACAAAACAAACAAAACTAGTCTAGTGAATGTCAATGATGAATTAGTGAAAAAAAAAGAAAAGAAAAAAGTTCTCTGTCCAGAAGGAATTAACTTAAACAGATAAACATAGCTCAAATAATGTCAATCAAATCTGAAATAATGTCGTCAGAGTTTTGTAGGGGGAAAAACACAGGACTAAAGCAATCTGAGCTGGTATTTGAATTTTGGCTATTTATAAGTTGTAGTGACAGTATTGAGAAGGCTGACGTAGGAAGATGGACAGTTGAAGTCCAGTCTAGGATACATAGCAGACACCCTGTCCATTCCTCCTTTAAATTTTGCAACTATTTTTTAGATTTACAGAAAAATTGTGAAGATTGTACAGAATTTCAAAATGTAATCCACACCCAGTTTCACCTATTATCAACATTTTACATTGTATCATTCATTTGGCCAAGTGTGTGTGTGTGTGTGTGTGCATGCAAACCAGCACAGGGCTTGAACTTAGGGCCTTGTACTCTTGCTTGGCTTTTTTGCTCAAAGTTGGCACCCTAGGGCTGGGGTGTGGCTTAGTGGATAGAGTGCTTGCCTGGCACTCTGAGGCCCTGAGTTCAACTCCTTGGTACAACATAAACAACAACAACAACAAAAGTTGGCACCCTATCATTGCAGCCACATTTACACTTTTGTTTTTTTGGTGGTTAATTGGGGTTAATAGTTGTAAGGTTCCACCCCCCCCCCATTCCGGGGGGCTTCATGCAGAAGCCCCTGCCTGTCTAAAGTCTCTGTACCTGTCTTATCTAGGTAACTGGGGCAGCTACCTCCTCTCACCTGGCTACACCTCCCGCCCCCCAGATAAAGCTTGGCCCAGTGGACAGGCAGGGGCATCTGCTTGGAGCTCTCCCGGGGGTGGAGCTTACAATATTCTCATGGATGTTCTGCCCAGGATTGTTTTGAACCATAATCTCCAAATCTCTACCTCCTGAGTCGTTAGGATTACAGGCATGAGCCAGTAGCACCTGGCTCATTTGTTCAATTAATGAACCAATTTTTGCCATTGACTGAAGTCCACGTTTTGTACAGATTTCCTTAGTCTTTAACTTATGTCCATTTTGTTTTCTTTTTGTGCCAGTAATAAGGCTTGAACTCGGGGCTTAGGTGCTGTCCCTAAGCTCTTTTGCTCAAGGTAGGCACTCTACCATTTGAACCACAGTTCCATTTCTGGCTTTTTGGTAGTTAATTGGTGACAAATCTCATAGACTTTTCCTGTCCAGGATTGTTCAAATGGTGATTCTGAGAGCTCAGCTTCTTGAATAAGAATACAGGCAGGAGCCACCATTGCCCAAACTTGCCTTTTTTTTTCTTTTCTTTTTTTTTTTTTGGCCAGTCCTGGGCCTTGGACTCAGGGCCTGAGCACTGTCCCTGGCTTCTTCCCGCTCAAGGCTAGCACTCTGCCACTTGAGCCACAGCGCCGCTTCTGGCCGTTTTCTGTATATGTGGTGCTGGGGAATCGAACCTAGGGCCTCGTGTATCCGAGGCAGGCACTCTTGCTACTAGGCTATATCCCCAGCCCCGCCTTTTTTTTTCTATGCTAGGATATGACCCAGGCTAGTATGCCAGATACAGTGATCATGTTTTCCTAGCCTTCTGTTGGTTGTAACAACTTCTCAAACTTCCTTTTTTTAATGACCTTGACAGTTTGTGCTTTTAGTTTTGATTACCTGATTACAGGTAGTCTCTAACTTCAGCCTCCTACCTTAGCTTCTGGAGTGCTGGGATTATGGGCTTGGGTCACCATATCCATATTCTCAAATTTCTTTTAAGATAAGTTAGTGCCAGGTGCCAGTGGCTCACGCCTGTAATCCTAGCTACTCAGGAAGCTGAGATCTGAGGGCCCCAGTTCAAAGCCAACCCAGGCAGGAAAGTCCGTGAGACTCTTATCTCCAAATAACCACTAGAAAACCATAAGTGGCTCAAGTGGGAGAGTACTAACCTTGAGGTGTTGCTCAGGGACAGTGCCCAGGCCCAGAGTTCAAACCCCACGACTGACAATAAGTAAGTAAGTAAGCAAGCAAGCAAGCATTTCAGCCAGTACTGATGGGTCACACCAGTAATTCTAGCTACTCAACTGCCTGAGATTCAGAGGATTGAGGTTTGAGGCCAGCCTGGGAAGAAAGTCAGTGAAACTGTCTTATAAATAGCCATTAAAAAAAAAGAAAGAAAGAGAAAAAGTGGGTCTAGCTAGGCACTCATGGCTTATGCCTGTAATCCTAGCTACTCAGGAAGCTGAGATCTGAGGGTGGCAGTTCGAAGCCAGTCCAGGCAGGAAAGTTGGTGAGACTCCTACTCAGAAAAACCCAGAGGTGGCACTGTAGCTCAAGTGGTAGAGCACTAGTCTTGAGCACAAGGAGGCTCAGGGACAGAGCCCAAGCCCTGAGTTCAAGCCCCAGGACTGGCAAAAAAAAAAAAAAAAAAAGTGGAGCTAAAGATGTGGGCTCAAGTGATAGAGTAATCCGGAGGCCCTGAGTTCAAACCTCAGCACTGGAAAAAGCAACAACAAAAACCATCCAGGTGCAAGCCTGTAGCCCTTGCTCCTCCGGAAGCTAAGATCCAAGGATCATGGTTTGAAACCAGCTCAGGCAGGAAGGTATATGAGACTCTAATCTCCAGTTAACCACCTGAAAGCCTGGTGGGCTGTAGTGCTAGCCCTTAAGTAAGAAAGTTAAGCCACAGAACTCAGGCTCTGAATTCAATCCCGACTTACCCTCCCACCCCACCCCAATCTTTAACTCCTATTTCTTGCATGGGAGCAGGAATTTATTCTCTCTTTTTACTTCTTCTACATATAACCCTGTTACATTAAAAATAAATCCTTGCTTAAAAAAAGAAAAAAAAAGTATTTCAGAGAAAATGTTAAAGTCCTTAATTAACTCCTTCCTAATCCCATTCTCTTCTTTCTTGCCTTCGGTTTCTAGAATTACTATGAAAATTGGTATTTATTTTTCAACGCACTCAAATTGTGTATGTGTGTTTGCTTCTATTGGACATACATCTAGGGGCAGAATTGCTGAATCACAGGGCATGTATAAATTCAGCTTCAGTAGATATTGCCAGCATGTTTTCTGATTTTTTTTCTTTCTTTTTTTTTGCCAGTGCCTGGTCTTGGGACTCAGGGCCTGAGCACTGTCCCTGACTTCTTTTTGCTCAGGGCACTATAGCACTCTACCCCTTGAGCCAAAGCGCCCCTTCTGGCTTTTTCTATATATATGATGCTGTGGAATCGAACCCAGAGCTTCATGTATACGAGGCAAGCACTCTACCACTAGGCCATATTCCCAGCCCTGAAAAATTTAATAGGTCCAATTCCTATAGCAATATACAAGAGGTCTAGTTTCTCTTGATGTCAATCTTTTTAATTTTAGCTATATTCTAGTGTGGTGGTATTGCATTGAATCTTTAGTTATACTCTTCTGATTTCTATTGAAATTCATTACCTCCTTGGCATACCTTTAAATTCATAGTTTTCTTTTGTGTAATTTGTCTAATCAGGTCCTGCTCTTTGTAGAGCTACATATGATTCTAGATATTGCAAATATTTTTCCCATTCTGTGGTTTGTCTATTAATGTTAATATTACTATTATTACTATTTAAGAAAAAAGGTCTCAGACTCACAGGCCCTTGCCTTATCTTTGAAGTATGGGCATTACCGATGTGGACCACAGTGTCTATCCACATCAAGTACAGGGTCTTATACACAGTAGGGAAGAGCTCTATAAGCAGCCTACAACCCCAGTACCTTTAATGGTATTATATGTCCTCCCTCTCTCTCTCCCTCCCTCCCTTCCTTCCTTCTTTTTCTTTTTTTGTGCTTGTCCTGGGACTTAAACTCAGTGCCTGTGTGCTATCTTTTGAAGTTTTTTACACAAGGCTACTCTACCACTTGAGCCACAGCTCAATTTCCAGCTTTTTGATAGTTAATTGGAGACCAAAGTCTCATGGACTTTCCTGCCTGATCTAGCTTTGAGTCTGGACATTCAGATCACAGCCTCCTGAGTAGCTAAAATTACAGGTGTGAGCCACTGGCACCTGGCATAGAACTTAACTCTATATATGTCTGAGCCCATCATGGTGCCTTGATTATTGAGCAGGACTATGTTACTTCTGTCTAACATTTCTTGTTCATTCCTCAACCTCCACTCCTACACATGCCCTAGTTGCTGGATACGTGTGTGTGTGTGTGTGTGTGAGAGAGAGAGAGAGAGAGAGAGAGAGAGATTGTCTGTTTAGCCTAGATTCCTCCTAGGCTGTGCCCCCCAACTTCATGCTATCACCATGCCCAATGATTTTAACTCTCAGAGTCAGCAATTATTTTCCTTCCTTCCTTCCTTCCTTCCTTCCTTCCTTCCTTCCTTCCTTCCTTCCTTCCTTCCTTCCTTCCTTCCTTCCTTTTTTCCTCCCTCCCACCCTCCCCTCCCTACCTCCTTCTATCTATCCTACCTTCCTTCCTTTTTTTTTCTTTCTTTTGTGCAAGCACTTAAGCTTGAACTCAGGGCCTCATGCTCTCCCTTAGCTTTTTTTGCTAAAAGTTGGCACTCTACCATTTGAGCCACACCTCTACCTCTGATACATTATATTTTTACTATATATCAGGTAATTTAAATGCATTTCTTCATTTAAGCTTCAAACTATCTTATGAAGTAAATAGTATTATTACTACCTGAGAAACTGAGATATGTAACTGACTCAGTGTCACAGATGCCACAACTAGTTCATAAACCCTAGTATGGTAGGCAGATTTCTAAGATGACTTTCCAGTGACACTACTTCCTGGCAGTATTCAGACACTTAATTTCCTCCCTTGAGTGTGACATATTTATGTAAAGAGGATACACTATAAAATTAGAATATGCAGCTGGGGACCAGTGGCTCATGCTTGTTATCCTAGCTACTCAGGATTTGAAGCCAGCTCGGGTGGGAAATTTCTTGAGACTTTAATCTCTAATTAACCCCCTCAAAAGCCCAAAGTGGAGCTATGGTTCAAGTGGTAGAGCACTAGCTTTAAGCCACACACACATACATACACACACACACGCGCGCGCGAATATGTCACATCTGTAGTTAGGTTACAAAACACAGTGACTTCTATTTTGTGACAAGACTCTATTGCCTTCTTAAGTTGCATGCTTTGATGAAGCAAGCTGCCATGTTGGAGGGGTGCACATGAAATGAACTGAGGTCATCCAGTAGCCAATAAGGAATGGAGGCTTTCAATCCAATGGTTCTGGAGGAATTCAGTCCTGCCAAGAATCACATGAGTGTGCTTGGAAGCAAGCTTCCTCAATCAAGCAAGACTTTGATTGCATTTTATAATTAACTCTGAACCAAACAATGGAGTTAAATTTTGCCTAGATTCCTGACCCACAGCAACTGTGATATAGCTGGCTCATGTCTGTAATTGTAGCTTCTTAGGGAGCTGAGATCTGGGGATCCTGGTTTGAAGCCATCCTGGCCAGACAAATCTGAGAGACTCTTATCTCCAATTAATCATCAAATTGCTGAAAGGGGAGATATGGCTCAAGTGGCAGAGCTTCGGCCTTGAGTGAAAGTCAAGGGAAAGCTCAAGGCCCTGCTTCAAGCCCCCACTACTGGCACAAGCAACAGTAACAGCAACAAAAAACCACTTTTTTGTCTTTTTGAGATTGAGCCTCACTGTGTAACAAAGGTGAGCCTCAAACTTGTGATCCTCCTGCCTACCCTCCTAAGTGTTGATAATATAGGCAAGCACCATCAGGCCCTGACTAAATGTTTTGTTGCATGATAATAGAAAATACACAGACAAGCAGGGTGTATGTAGGCACTTGAAGGGTGTCAGCAGGAAGTTCTGAAACTGGAGACCAATCTAGGCTACAGTATTTAGTTACTTAATTTATTTATCTATTCATTTTGTCAGTTGTGGGGCTTGAACTCAGGGCCTGGGTGCTGTTCCTGAGCTCTTCCACTCAAGGCTAGATTGCTAGCCTTTAGCGCAAGAGCTCAAAGACAGCGCCCAGGCCCTGAACTCAGGCCCCACGATGGACAAGAAAAATGCACTAGCTGATTCTAATTGGTCCCAAAGTTCATACTCTTTACAATCATATTAGCTTGTTTCCATAATTTTATACTGTCTCCAGGTACAAAGAGACGATGTGGTAGCAAGGTTCATTTTTGGAGGGCAAAGATTCTGTTAAATAGATCTTGCTGGAGTCTGGCAAGAAGAATCCCATGGAGCCAAGAACTTAACACTAAATCCTGAGATAATGAGGCTCAACAAAATATTTACTCTAGTGGTGCTCAACCCTGCCAGTAAGTTAGAATCACCTGAAAAACATTCCCACATGTTATTTCTAACCAATTAATAATAAAAAGCCAAATAATTTGGGAGTGGACGTGATAGATCTATATATCATACTACATATCTTCTTATTTTCAACTCTGGCTTTTTTTCCAGTTCCTCACACATGCAAGCATCAATTTGCAAAACCACTTTGCTTAAAATGCTTCTCCTCCATCCTTCATTAGCTAAATATTTATGATCTGATTTTTATATACTAGGCATTATTTCAGACACAAATACAAAATGAGCATGAAAGAAGGTCTGAGGTGTTCTGATATTAGACTTTAACAACTGAATTTAATCACTTGTTTAAATGATTGAAATTAAACCTGGAGTGCTGTGTGTTGTGGTGTACTTCTGTAAATCCCCGCTTTTGGAAGGCCAGCAGGAGGATTAAGAGTTCTAGGCCAACTGCTGTTTAAAATAAAAACAAAACAAAGCAACTACTTTTGCTGTGTGGCACCACCTTGTTAAATTAGTTTGGCATGTACCCAGTCAGCTTTGAGGGCAAGTCCCTCACAGGAAGCCCAATGGAAATTCTTGAATGAAAAGAATCTTTCGGTGTGGAAACCTCACCCACGTGGGAGGAGCTAAGGGCTTCCAGCCTACAGGTGAGGACAAGCCTCTCCCAACCCTGCTTGAAGCCTCGCTAGTGGGCGGAGTTCACTTCCAGTCACCAACAGGAGGAAAGTGTTAGGGGACTCCACCTCTTACGTGCGTGTGAGTGAGGGGCGTGGTCTGAGGACTAGGCGTGATTTGATTGGCTGGAGGGAGGAACTCCACGGGTTCGCTCCGCCCAGGCGCTTGCCCAGGTCCCGGGTTAGAGTGACGGGAGGGAGTCCCTTCTACTCCAGCCTCCCAGCTATGGCGCCGCGGTGCCGCGCCCAGTCTCCAGCTCGCCGGCCGCTACTCCACGACACTCTCCCGAGTTCCCACAGAGGGTGAGGATTGGAGTAGGCACAAGGGGGCGGCGGGACGCTGCCTGCGACCGGAATCATGAGGAGTTGCCCGACCTGTGGGGCGGTTAGCTGGAGCTGCCGCGGCACCTGCTGAGGAAAAAAGGAGAGGCCGGGCCGGTGCGGTGGCGGCGCGGTCGGGGCGCGGCAGAGGCTCGCCGGCTTCTCGGCCATGTCACTGCTCTGCGTGCGCGGTGAGTGTGCTGACTGGGGCGGGGGTCCCCAACTCATTCCCACTCGGCTCTAGGGTTCTAGTGAGCGCCGTGACCACCTCTCCCAAACTTCACTCGCCATCCGTGCCCGGGAGGACTAATGTTAAGCAGCCGTTTCTGATCCTGTGAAGAGTTGTCCCGCTCTTTCCTGTGTCCTCCCCGGTACCGAGAGGGACTGTTAGAGACGTGAGAGTTGAGCGGCAGACCCAGGTCTTATAAATCACGGGCAGGGATCTCTAAGGAGAGTGAATGAGTTAGGCGGCCGCGGGTGGTTGGCGCCTGTCAGCAGTGAGTGGCAGCTTCATTCTTCTCTCTCCACCAGAAGACTAGTTTGCTTTGTAGCAGGTGCTTTTCATCACTCTTCGAACCCATCAGCGGTGCAGCTATCGCATCCCTTCGGATAGTGTAGTTCTTGGTTCTCGTCTCTCAGGATTGCTTGTCTTTGTCTTCCGTTCTTTCCCTGAACCTCAAGCCTTATAGTCGAGGCTAAATTATTCTTATACTCCGCTTGGAAAGGTGCATTTTTTTTTCTCATTTGGGAGCCCAGGTTGGCCTTGTTCTAGAGATCCTTCTGCTTCAGCTTCCCTAAGTGTGGGATTTATAGCTATAGCATTACAAAGCAAGAAAGAGCTCTAGGATTTAAGATGAGATATGGTTCATAGACTTGGCTCCATGTGAGTAGAAATTTTCTCTCCCCCCCACTTCCTTCCTTCTTTCCTTCTCACTCTTTATTTCTCTCGCTCCCCCTTTTCCTTTTTTTGGTGTGGAGTTCCCCAGTGCCTGCCTTAATTGAATGAAGCTCAATATTGGTTTTAGGCTGACAACAGGACTGTGATTTTTTTTTGAGAGATTAATTGATCAGAAAGTGCAAGGTTTGGATTACTTCTCGAATTTGATCTTGACATTCAAGTTACTGTCTACCCCATCGGTAGATGGGATAAGGTAGCTCGATTTTATCTACTACAGCTTTCACTGGAGCCTTTTCCTGACACCCTTTACCGGATAGTTAAAGAGTTCATGTTTTTTTGGCGGTACAGATTAGAAGCATTGTTATTTGTGATCTTTCTGATACCAGTGTTTCCCCCAGCTGCTGCTGGCAAATGGAACTGCTTTGCTCTGTTCTCCACTGTTTTGTTAAATCTGTATTAACCTCAAATGGGATTTGGTTATTTCCGGGGATTATGAGACACACAATTTTTCTTCTTTCATGGTTGATTTTTCATTAATGAGAATTTTGCTTTGGTTTCAGTAAGACATTTTCTCTGAGCAGCTGGGAGTCTATTTATTCCTTTAGATCCCTGCTCTTGAGTGGCAGGATTTGGGAGAGGTTGGGTTTTGCAATGTTGCTTGAACAGTTTGTTAATTCCCTACGGCCACATTGTATCACAGGACTAGTTCTTATGAAAGATTCTTCAGGCACTTGCATTTTTAAATCAGAAATTCCTATGTAGCCGAACTCAAATAATTTCAGAGAAGTAATTGCTGGCATCTCATTTGTTATTACTCTGCTAGCTTTCATTATCTGGAAATTCTGCTATTCAGTTTCCCATTTATTGTCTATTGTAGCATGAGGTTTGAACTAATAAGGACTTTAAGCTTACATGGTGGAGCTCTACCACTTGAGCCATGCCTTCAGCTCTTCTTTTCTTTTTGCTGGTTGCTTTGGGGATGATATCTAGTACCATCCAGTAGCCATGCCGCCAGCTTTTCTTTGAACTGTAATCTTCCAGATCTCAGCCTCCTAAGTAGCTAGGATTTCAGGTGTGAGCCACTGGCCCCTATCCTTTTCTTTCTCTTTTAATGTTAAAATGGTCAAGTTTTTCATCTTGTTGTCTACAGATTAAAGGTTTTCAATCTAATGACTGACTCTCATTTTTTGGCTTAATAGTCTTGCTTGTCCTTATATAGATAACTTTGCTCTAGCATTGACTTTGGTTCAGCTTCTGCTTTGTTCTGTACTGATGTCCCATATTCTTCCATATTTTTTGCTTATCTAAAATGCATTCTTTTCTAGTTTAAAGTCTATTTTTTTGTTTTATTTTGTTTTTGAAAACTTTAGTAGTCCACAATGATCTTTCTTCTTTAAACCCTTAAAGCACTTGTGGTCTTGAATAGTACCATTGATTTGGCAATGAATCATGTACTAACTGGCACTGGGCTTGTACTGTTCCGCTTATGGTGACCCGGACCAAGGACATAGTAGCATTGGTCAGGTCAGATCTGGGATTGCGTTTAGGTGGTGTATTTCCTTGTTAAAGGCACATTGAAAAATAATACCAAGAAGTAAAAAAATTTTTTTGAGGTGTTGATTGGTTAAGACTAATGAAAGGTGTAGAAGGAATTTGAAAAAAACACATGAAAAGTTTAGTTGTGAGAAGCTTTAAAAGGTAGAGAATCATAATGGTAAATCAAAAGAGTTTTAAAACCTTTTAAAGATTATTTTGTTGCTCTAAAGAATAGAACTAAGGTGAGTGGTCTATGTTTTAACAGAAAATCAGATTTGAGTTTAACATAAAGAACTTTGAGCTACAGGGTGGTTGTGCTGGCTCAGTGGTAGAGCACTTGCTCAGTATGCACAAGTCTTGGGTTCAGTCCTTTCCACTGGAGGGAAAAAGGAAAGAAAAGGACACAGTATCACTTGCATTTTAAAAACAAAACTTTCCACTAGGAATGATAACTGGACCAAGTTGATTCATGTTGATTCTAATTAATTGAAATACTACTAGGTTTTTCTTATAAAGTGAACTTTGATAGCTGAAGTATTTATAGGACATTCAGGGTTATGGGTCGATTCTACACAGGGAGACTACTAAGATATATTTTGGTTAATAGCTACTGTGGCAAGTAGGAATGGTTTTAGAGTTTCCAGGTGTAAGGATAGACTGGTCAAATACTAGTATCAGCAAGTTGATTGTGCCTTGTCTTAGCCAGGTATCAGTGAAGGGGCAAAGGACCAATTTTCCCTGTTATGGCTATTATAAACAACTTCCTTGTAAGTACTACCTCTTCCCCTCTCCTCTATTCCATTTCTCCCCTCAGACTCTAGTCTGGCATTTTGCTGGTTATTTGGAGATGGATCTCTTGGACTTGATTGACCAGGCTGACTTTGAACCTCAATCCTCAGATTTAAGGCTCTTGAATAGCTAGAATTACAGGCTTAAGCCACTGATGCCTGGCTATATCCTCAAAATTCTTAGTTTCTAAAAGTTGAGTTTGGGGGTCAGGGATTTAGCTCAGTGGAAGAATGTTTGCCTAGCAAACACAAGGCCCTGAGTTTGATCCCTAGCACTGTTTCCCACCCCCCCCCCCCGCCCAAAAAAGTAAGGATTTTGCAAGAGTTGTACTCATGTCAATATGCTAGGTGTGTATATGTCTGTATGTATATATATATGTGTATGAGTATATATATGTACATATACATATATACGTATATGTATGTGTATGTACACACATATATATCTAACCTACCTATGCTATGTATTTCAGACTTTGCTGTATGAGGTGATTTAAAGTTTGAGTTGTGAACATGTATATATGTATATATTTACTTTTTTTTTTTAGATAGGGTATTATTCTTGTTCAGAGTGATGTTCTTCCTGCCTCAACCTCCTCCTCAGTAGCCTTTTTTTTTTGGCCAGTCCTGGGGCTTGGACTCAGGGCCTGAGCACTGTCCCTGGCTTCTTTTTGCTCAAGGCTAGCACTCTGCCACTTGAGCCACAGCGCCACTTCTGGCCATTTTCTGTATATGTGATGCTGGGGAATCGAACCCAGGGCCTCATGTATATGAGGCAGGCACTCTTGCCACTAGGCCATATCCCCAGCCCTCCTCAGTAGCTTTAATGTACAGTTTTGTCATGATACTTGAGCTGTCATAGAAAAGCTGTGAACCTCATTTTTCAAGAGTTGTTGAAATTTATTTCCTTTTGCATATAATGCCTAGGTTGAGTTGCTCTGCATGAGGAAGTTTATGAAGCTGTTTTTCATTTCCTGCTTTGTTATGATCATTTCTGAGACTACTAGGAAATGGAATAATAAAAATTTAGGCTTACAGTAAAATATTATGTTCAGTCTAATAAGGGAACTTTTTTTTTTTTTTTTTTTTTTGGCCAGTCCTGGGCCTTGGACTCAGGGCCTGAGCACGGTCCCTGGCTTCTTCCCGCTCAAGGCTAGCACTCTGCCACTTGAGCCACAGCGCCGCTTCTGGCCGTTTTCTGTATATGTGGTGCTGGGGAATCGAACCTAGGGCCTCGTGTATCCGAGGCAGGCACTCTTGCCACTAGGCTATATCCCCAGCCCCTAATAAGGGAACTTTTATTTCCTCTTTCTATTCATTTTTTCTAATGACAAGATGTTCTTTCTCAAGCATAATCTTCAAGAACAACTGTCAACTGAATTTGTCAGAGGCTCACATAGAAACATGAGGGCTGCTTCTTAGTGTGTTTTTGTTTCATCACTCCACAGTAATAAAAAGTCTAGTAAAGATATGACAGGAGGGAGTTTGTGCTAGAAGGTATATATTCCAACAACTTTTTCCTAAAGAATCATATAAATAGGGAAAGTCAATTTTTAGTTTTTAGAAATATGGATTTCCAGAAGAATCTGGTGGTTTTCCCTCCCTCCCCCATTGCTGCTTCTGTATTTCTGTACACTAAGTACTTACTTGGGACTTATGGTCAGGACAGATAGGCCTATGGACTATGTTGGATTATTAATTTTCTCTAGCAACTGTTTGTTTTATTGATTTCTGTAGTATTTCATTGTGAGTGATATTAAGAAGGAATTGGTAGGAGGGCAATGAAGTGAGAAGATGTGCCTGGCAACCAAGGAGGAGCTGGCAGTTGGACAGTGGGAAGATAATTGTTTGCATAGAATTTAAGGTATGTCAGAGATGAATCAAAGGGCTAACTCACATATGTAATTTCTATTAGTTATGAGGAAATTTGTAGAAACTCCCATCCCAAAGTAGAAAGGAAGCCTGCTTACCAAAGACAGGGTGTCCTCAGTTCAGCCATCCATACCCATGATCATATCATAGAGCCTGTTATTCCTTTGAACAGTGCTCTGCTTTTGTTTTTCTTTCTTTCTTGCCTGCTTTCTTTTCTTTCTTTCTTTTGCATTTTTTAAATTTATTAATTAAATTTTGTTGACAAGGTGTTGTGCAAAAGGGGTACAGTTACATAATAGGGCAGTGAGTACATTTCTTGTGATATCTTACACCCTTGGTTTTTTTCCCTTCCCTAGAGCAGGTAGGTATATATACAATATACAGTGTACCAAAAACATATACACTAGCCACATGGCATATGCCAAAGGAAATTCAGCTAGAACTTTAAATATGTCAACAATAGAGTTTGCTTATCTCTGTCTTATATAATCATACATATATAGCTTTTGAGCTATTGTGATCCACTGAGAGGTCTATTTTAGACCTTTTTATGTTTAGTAGTTGTTTGGTTTTAGTTACATAATGTAAGATCGCTGACCCAAACCTGTGGGAAATACCATTTGGGAAATACCAGTTTTTTGTTTCGCAGACCTGGTCTCTAGTGTCCCCGCCCCCCCCCCCCCCCCATTAACAGTCATATATCAAGGAGATCATGCCCCTTTGTTTTCTGTGTTCTAGGCTTGTCTCGTTCAACATTATTTGTTCAAGTTCTGACCATTTCGCTGCAGATACCAATATTTTATCATTTCTAATCGCTATGTAGTATTCCATTGTGTATAGGTACCACATTTTTTGGATCCATTCATCTGTAGAGGGGCATCTGGGTTGATTCCATATTTTGGCTATTGGGAATTGTGCAGCGATATGCATGGGTGTGCAGGTGTCTTATTTATCTATTTATTAATTGAACACAAATTTTTTTTTCAAATTTTTATTATCAAACTGATGTACAGAGAGGTTACAGTTTCATACGTTAGGCATTGGATACATTTCTTGTACTGTTTGTTATCTTGTCCCTCATACCCCCTCCCTCCTCCCCCTTTCCCTTCCCCCCCCCAGGTGTTCAATTCACTTACACCAAACAGTTTTGCAAGTAATGCTTTTTGTAGTTGTTTGTCTTTTTTTACCCCGTGTCTCTCTATTTTGGTATTCTCTTTCAATTTCCTACTTCCAATACCAGTATACACAATTTCCAATATACTCAGATAAGATTACAGAGATAGTGTAGGTACAACCACAGGAAGGTGATACAAGAACATCATCAATAATAGAAGCTACAGATACACATGGGACGTTGAAAGTAGTTACAACTGTGATATAACAATTGTTTCCATAACATGGAGTTCATTTCACTTAGCATCATCTTATGTATTCATAAGGGTATAGCTATTGGGCCTTGTGATGCTCTGCTATGACTTGCCTAAACCTGTACTAATTATTCCCAATAAGGGAGACCATAGAGTCCATGTTTCTTTGGGTCTGGCTCACTTCACTTAGTATAATTTTTTCCAAGTCCTTCCATTTCCTTACAAGTGGGACAATGTCATTCTTTCTGATAGAGGCATAGAATTCCATTGTGTATATGTACCACATTTTCCTGATCCATTCGTCTACTGAGGGGCATCTGGGTTGGTTCCAGATTCTCGCTATGACAAATTGTGCTGTGATGAACATTGTTGTGCTGGTGGCATTATTGTGATTTTGTTTGTGGTCTTTTGGATAGATACCCAAAAGGAAAACAAATTTTTTGACAAGGTGTTGTGCAAAAAGGGTACAGTTACATAGTAGGGCAGTGTGTACATTTCTTGTGATATCTTACGCCCTATCTATCTCTTCTTCTATCTATCTATCTCTTCTCTAGGTCAGGTAGACATATATACAATATACAATGTATCAAGAACATATACAGTAGCCACGTGGCCACGCCCAAGAAAGTTCGCCTAGGGCTTTAAATGTAATGTCGATATTAGACCATATGTCGACAGTAGTCTTATATGAACGTACATACATAGCTTTTGAGCTATTGTATTCCCTTGAGAGGTCAATTTTTGACCTTCATATGTTGAGTAATTGTTTGGTTTTAGTTACATACTGTTGGGTCGCTGCCCCAATCCTGTGGGGAATACTATTTGACAAGCAGTTTTTGGTTTCACAGATTTGGTCTCTACTGTCTCTCCGTCTCCCTTTGTCATATATCAGGGAGATCATGCCCCTTTGTTTTCTGTGTTCTAGGCTTGTCTCGCTCGACATTATTTGTTCAAGTCCCTGTGAATAACAATATTTCACCATTCCTAATTGCTATGTAGTATTCCATTGTGTATAAGTACCATATTTTTTGGATCCATTCGTCTGAGGAGGGGCATCTGGGTTGTTTCCATATTTTGGCTATTGTGAATTGTGCAGTGATAAACATGGAAGTACAAATGTCTTTTTGATATCTTGGGGTTTGCTGTTTAGGATAGATGCCTAGGAGTGGTATGGCTGGGTCATAGGGTAGGTCTATATTGAGCTTTTTGAGAAACCTCCATACTGTTCTCCAAAGTGGTTGTACTAATTTGCACTCCCACCAACAATGGAGAAGGGTTCCTCTTTCCCCGCACCCCCTCCAGCATTTGTTGTTGCCTGAGTTCAGAGTATAGGCCATTCTAACTGGGGTGAGGTGGTATCTCAGGGTTGTTTTTATTTGCATTTCCTTTACTACCAGGGATGTTGAACATTTCCTCATATGTTTCTTTGCCATTTTTATATCTTCTCTTGTGAAGTCTCTCTTTAGCTCCTTTGCCCATTTCCTAATAGGTTTATTGGGCTTGGAGGGGCTTAGTTTTTTGAGTTCTCTGTAGATGATGGATATTAGGCCTTTGTCTGTTGCTGTGCTGATGAAGATCCTTTCCCATATGGTTGGCTGTCTTTCTAGTTTGGTGGCGATGTCTTTAGCTGTGCAGAAACTTTTCATTTTGTAGTAGTCCCATTTGTCGAGACTCTCCCCTATTTGTTGTGCCCCTGGGACTCTATTCAGGAAGTTCCTTCCTGTGCCTGTAGTTCTAGCATCTTTCCTACTCTGTCCTTCAGTAGTTTCAAAGATTCAGGTCTGATGTTGAGGTTCTTGATCCATTTTGAGTTGATCTTGGTGCATGGTGATAGGCTAGGGTCTACTTTGAGTTTTCTGTATATGGCTGCCCAGTTTTCCCAGCACCAGTAGTTGAAGAGGCTATGTTTTTTCCATTGTATGTCTTTAGCTCCTTTGTCGAATATCAGCTGACTGTAAGAATGCGGCTTTATTTCTTGGTCTTCTATTCTATTCCATTGGACTTCAAGTCTGTTTTTATACCAATACTAGGCTGTTTTTGTTATGATGGCTCTATAATAGAGCTTGAAATCTGGTATTGTTATACCTCCTGCACTGCTTTTTTTTGCCTAGAATTGCTTTGGCTATTCTAGGTCTTTTGTTGTTCCATATGAATTTATGGGTTGCTTTCTCTATTTCAGTGAAGAATGTAGTTGGGATCTTGATGGGGATTGCATTGAATTTATATAACAATTTGGGCAATATGGCCATTTTCACTATATTGATTCTGCCTATCCATGAGCATGGGAGGTCTTCCTTCCTCCCTCCCTCCCTCCCTCCCTCCCTCCCTCCCTCCCTCCCTCCCTCCCTCCCTCCCTCCCTTCCTCCTCTCCTCCCCCCTCTCTTTCTTTCTTTCTTTGCCAGTCCTGGGGCCTGAACTCAGGGCCTGAGCACCGTTCCTGGCTTCTTTTTGCTCAAGGCTAGCACTCTACCACTTGAGCCACAGCGTCACTTCGGGCTCTTTCTTTCTTTCAAAGAACAATATTTCTCTTTATGGTGGATCTTTCTTTTCTTTTCTTTCTTTCTTTCTTTCTTTCTTTCTTTCTTTCTTTCTTTCTTTCTTTCTTCTTTCTTCTTTCTTTCTTTCTTTCTTTCTTTCTTTCTTTCTTTCTTTCTTTCTTTCTTTCTTTCTTTCTTCTCTTTCTTTCGTTCTTTCTTTCTTTCGTTCTTTCTTTCTTTTTTTTTCCAGCCCTGGGGCCTGAAATCAGGGCCTGGGCACTGTCCCTGAGTTTTGTTTGTTCAGGGCTAGCACTCTACCACCTGAGCCACAGCTCCACTTCCAGCTTTTTCTGTTTTTGTGGTACTGAGGAATTGAACCCAGGGCTTCATGCATGCTAGGCAAGCACTCTACCACTAGGCCATATTCCCAGCCCCCTGCTTTTGTTTTCTTAAACATCAACATCTCACAATTTGGTCATGTTCTGCAGTTCATCTTTCTGGCCTTAGTCTTTCAATTGCCATTCCACTATGAAATAGGATTGGTATTTTAGGCGTTGGTTTTAGATAGACAGGACTCACTAAACATGTTGGGTTCACTATTTATGAGTTGTGTGCCCTTGCATTTATTACTTGACCTTATTGAACCTTAATTTCCACACCTTTCAATTTCATGTATCTATTCAACCATATTTATTGAGCCAGCTATTTTTTTTTTTTTTTTGCCAGTCCTGGGCTTTGAACTCTGGACCTAGGCAATGTCCCTGAGCTCCTTTTGCTCAAGGCTAGCACTCTACTACTCGAGCCACAGCTCCATTTCCAGCTTTTTTTTTTTTTGTGATTAGTTGGAGATAAGAGTCTCATGGACTTTTCTGCTTGGGCTGGCTTTAAACTGCAATTCTCCGACCTCAGCCTCCTGAGTAGCAAGGATTACAGACATGAGCCACTGGTCCCCTGAGAAAACTATTCTTGTGGAGCTTCATTCCGTTAAAGAAAGATGTAGAAATCAAATAGGTAATATAATTTCAGATAAACTTACAGTAAAAGAAATACAGTAGAGTAAATGGATTGAGAATAATCTGAATGGGAGAATTATTTGAAATAACATTGTTTTGGAAGTGTATCTTAATGATAGAGTGTTTGCCTAGCACACATGACTCCCTGGGCTTGATTCCCAGCACCACCAAAAGAAAACGAAGAAGGTGAAAGATGGTTTTGCAAAGTATCACAGGGGAGGTGACATTTGAACTGAGTCCTGAATGTCAAGGGAAAAAACATCAGTCAGATCCAAGGTAAGCGTTTCAGGCAAAGTGAATAGGCAGTACAAGTATCAAGCTGGAAACATGGATATAGGCCTATAATCCCAGTACACAGGAGGCTGAGGCATGAACATTGAGAATTATAGGATAACCTAGGTTATAGTGTGAGATCCCTTCTAATTCCCTCTCAAAAAGTTTAAACTAAGAAGTAAATGCAAGTATTTTGAAGTGGACTAAAAGGGATGATTGTGGGGAAGTATGGTCTAGAAATACAGGAAGATACCAAATTATTTAAGGCTGTAGACCATGACAAAGAATTTGGATGTTATTTTGGTTAGCAGTGGAAGCCACCGAGTTCATTCTGAACAAGAGAGTGATACTTTGGTTTGTTTATGTTTTATGGATGAATACACTGAGGGTAGGAAGTCATGGCTGACAACATTGGGAAGCAGGGGACCTTTATTGTTTAGTTACTTATTTACTTATGCCAGTCATGGGGCTTGAACTTAGGGCCTGGGCATTGGTCCCTGAGCTTTTTTGCCCAAGGCTAGTGTTCTACCACTTTGAGCCACAGTACCACTTCTGGTTTTCTGGTGGTTAATTGGAGATAAGAGTTTCATGTAGGGCTGGGAATATGGCCTAGTGGTAGAGTGTTTGCCTCATATACATGAAGCCCTGGGTTTGCTTCCTCAGCACCACATATATAGAAAAATCCAGAAAGGTGCTGTGGCTCAAGTGGTAGAGTGCTAGCCTTGAGCAAAAAGAAGCCAGGGACAGGGGCTGGGACTATGGCCTAGTGGCAAGAGTGCTTGCCTCGTATACATGAAGCCCTGGGTTCGATTCCTCAGCACCACATATATAGAAAAGGCCAGAAGTGGCGCTGTGGCTCAAGTGGTAGAGTGCTATCCTTGAGCAAAAAAAAAAGCCAGGGACAGTGCTCAGGCCCTGAGTCCAAGGCCCAGGACTGGCAAAAAGAGAAAAAGAAAGAAAAAAAAAAGAAGCCAGGGACAGTGCTCAGACCAAGTTCAAGCCCAGGACTGGAAGAAAAAAAAAATCTCATGCAATTTCTTGCCCTGGCTGGCTGTGAACCATGATCCTCAGATCTCCGCCTCCCAAGTAGCTAGGATTACAGACATAAGCCACCAGTGCCTGGCTCACAAGGCCTATTTATTTATTATTTTGCCAGTCCTGG
The DNA here is from genome assembly GCF_023159225.1 of Perognathus longimembris pacificus. NCBI lineage: Eukaryota > Metazoa > Chordata > Mammalia > Rodentia > Heteromyidae > Perognathus > Perognathus longimembris. The sequence goes on from NC_063161.1 coordinate 130,242,655, forward strand.
GCCTTGGATTCAGGGCCTGAGCACTGTCCCTGGCTTCCTTTTGCTCAAGACTAGTACTCTGTCACTTGAACCACAGTGCCACTTCTGGCCGTTTTACATATATGTGGTACATGGGGAATTGAACCCAGGGCTTCATGTATACTTGGCAAGCTCTCTTGCCAGTAGGCCATATTCCCAGCCCCACACGAGGCCTATTTAAAAGGTTAATAAAATAGTACAAATGTTGAATGAATTGTGACTTAGACTATAATAGCAGTACTAGGAATGGTAAAAATATCTATAGTAGGGGCTGGGGATATGGCCTAGTGGCAAGAGTGCCTGCCTCGGATACACGAGGCCCTAGGTTCGATTCCCCAGCACCACATATACAGAAAACGGCCAGAAGCGGCGCTGTGACTCAAGTGGCAGAGTGCTAGCCTTGAGAGGGAAGAAGCCAGGGACAGTGCTCAGGCCCTGAGTCCAAGGCCCAGGACTGGCCAAAAAAAAAAAATCTATAGTAGACTGTTGCTGAGGTAATTGTGAAAGTGATTATCACTATGCCAGACATAAAGGAGTACTTAATTTTAAATATAAAATCAGCAATTAGTAAGCACAAGGTCCTGAGTTGAAATTCCACAAACCATGCACACACACCACTACTACCACCACTATTACCACTACCAAACTCCAAATGAAAACCCCAAATCATAGTTGTTTTCATCCAGCTTTATGACATCTACTCATCTAGGCCAGGAAACAGGAAGTCATATTGCATTTCTCAATTGAGGAAGAAAACATAAAGAAAGGAAAATTATTAGGTTCAGTTGAATTAGTAGAATCTATAAGATAAATTACCTATAAGAGTTAGGCAACGTAGCTCATGCCTGTAATTACAGCTACTTGGAAGGTGAAGATAGGGAGGTTCATGGTTTAAGACCAGCCCAGGCACATAGTTAGACTCACCTAAATCTATAAACTTGGCATGATGATGTGTTCCAGTTATTCCAGCTGTTCAGGAGACCAAAGGTAGGAGTATCACAGTCTGAGGTTGGGCAAATATACAAGAACTGGCTGGGCACTGGCGGTTCATGCCTATAATCCTAGCTACTCAGGAGGCTGAGATCTGAGTATCCTTGTTTGAAGCCAGGAAAGTCTGTGAGACTCTTATCGACAACTAACAATCTGAAAACTGGAAGTGGAGCTGTGGCTCAAAGTAGTAGGGTGTTAGCCTTGAGCAAAAATCTCAGGGACAGTGCCCAGGCTCTGAGTTGAAGCCCTATGACTGACCAACCTCCTCCCCTCCATCCCTCCAAAAACAAAACACACGGGCTGGGAATATGGCCTAATGGTAAAGTGCTAGTCTCGTAGACATGAAGTGCTGGGTTTGATTCCTCAGCACCACATATATACAAAAAGGCCAGAAGTGGTGCTGTGGCTCAAGTGGCAGAGTGCTAGCCTTGAGCAAAAAAGAAATTTACTCTTTACCTGACTTATGTAACTGTAACCCCTCTGTACATCATCTTTATAATAATTTAAAGAATAAAAATGATCAACCTTAAAGTATAGGGCATCTTATTGAATATGAAATGAAGTATGTATGATGATGATTGATAATGATGGTAGTAATGAGTACATGTTTACCTTACCACCATTCCTCTGTATAACAAACTCACAAAGAACACACCAAATCAACACCTCTAGCATTCATCTTCCAAGTTATATTTTAAACCAAGGACAGATTCTAATATCTCAAATTTAACATGTCTAAAACCCAAATAATAATCTCTCTATATGCTATTCTATTTCCTATCCCAATTTCCAACACCACAGAGAAAAACTTGATCCCATGGTTCTTTTGGGTCCCTCAGATGGAGTTTCTATAGTGTATTTTTAACCTCTATTTTATATATTATCAAACTGACCTTGCTTCATATTAGTCGTATGCTAGTTAGTTGCCATTTCCCTTTCTAAGCTCTGAATTTCTTGGGGGCAAAGTCCAGTTCTTACTTTTATGTAAAAATTTATATACCCTGGGTGACTAGTTCGATGCCTCACCCATAATCAAAGACTCAATAAATGTTTATGGGACTGTTCACATCCTCTTTGTAAGTTTCAAAATACTTAATGCCTGGGCAGGAAAGTCCATGAGACTCTTATCTCCAATTAATGACCAGAAAACCAGAAGTGGTGCTATGGCTCAAGGGGTAGAGCACTAGCCTTGAGCTGAAGAGCTCAGGGACAGCACTGGGCCCAGAGTTCAACCCCTACCACCACCACCACCACCCCCCCCCCCCCCCCGCCAAAAAAAATCATAATAATGAAACAGCTTGGTACTGGCACGAAGACCAACGAAACAGAAGACTCAGAAATAATCCCCCAGATGTGTATAGCTGTTTAATATTCGATAAGGGAGCCAAAAACATAGACTAGAAGAAAGACAGTCTCTTCAACAAATGGTGCTGGGGAAACTGGATATCCACATGCAGATAACCAAAACTAGATCCTTATATATCACCTTGTACCAGCCAGCATCAATTCAAAGACCTCAATGAAAGGTCTAAAACCATGAGATGATTTTATTTTACTCTATTTTGGAGATACTAGGGTTTGGATTCAGGGTTTTGGATTTCCTAGGCAGACATTCTTACCACCGGGACTCCAGCCCTAATTCATGCACCTTTATGAATTCCAACTTGTAGTTAATTCGAGATGTCTTAAACAGGACCACATAGTCTCTTAAACAATAAATAAATGTTTAATTAACATTTCATTTTGCTTACTGTGTGTATATTTCAGTGATTTAGTAACCATAGGATTTCCCTGTAGGATACATAGTGAATTTTAGTAAAGGCCAAGAAATAGGTCTGCAGCAGTGGTTCATGCTTATAATCCTAGCCTCCTGGGAGATTGAGACAGAAGTTCTCAATTCCCAGGGGCTTGGGGCCTGTATATTAAAAAATAAAAATAACTGGGGACTGAGGATATGGCTCAAGTGGTAAAGTACCTACCTAGTATGGGCAAGACCCTGGGTTCAATCTCCAATATTGCATTTATTATGATTTGTGCATAAGATAAGCAGTGTTCACTATAATGGTTTTAGGCATTAAGTTAAATATTAAGTTCAGTGACTTGGATACTATCCTGTTGTGGATTTTTTTTCTTTTTTTTCTTTTTGGTGCCAGTCCGAGGGCTTGAACCCAAGGCCCAAATGCTGTCCATAACCTTTTTCTCTCAAGGCTTGCACTCTACCACTTAAGCCTCAGCTCCACTTCTAGCTTTTTAACAGTTAATTGGAGATAAAGTCTCAAGCCTGCTGAGCTGGCTTAGAACCTCCATCCTCAGATCTCAGTCTCCTGAGTAGGATTACAGGTGTGAGCCACTGACCCCAGATCTTATTTTTCTTTATACTTCTAGATAGCCTTCAATAGTTACCTAATATAGAAAGTATCTAGAGGGGCTGAGGTGTGGCACAATTATAGAGTACTTGTCTAGCAAGCAGGAAGCCGTGAGCTCAAACCCCCATACCGCCAAAAAAAAAACAGTAGTGAGGTAGGTGACTATGTCTTATGATAAATAAATTGTTTAGGAGAATCAATAACTATAGAAATCTGATGGCATATCATTGTAAATTCTATTCCAGTTGAAGTTTGTTTATATAGAAAACATTTTAAAAGATATATTTGAACACTTGTACATGCTCAATTATAAACTGGACTGTGTTTACTCTAGAATTAGTCATCAGCTTTGTTAGTTGAGGGTTGACGTAATTGTTTGTCTTTTGGTTTGAGAAGGCAGTAAATTTTGTTGGTTCTTGAATAAATTATTTTTTAAAGGACAGGGTAGCATATTTTCTATCCTATATCTACATTCACTCTTAAGTTATGATAAAAAGCTGTGAGGTAAAGTGGTAGCTTAGCTATAACATTTAAGACTTTTCAGAAACACATATGAATTGAGGAAATCATAATTTCTTTTTTGCATTTGCCTTGCAAATTTCATTTTGTTTATTATATATCCACACTATCATAGTTATTTGTGTTTTTGAGACTAATGTTAACTTGGCAGTGTATTCCAGGCTGACCTCAAGCTATTGGATCTTTATGCCTCAGCCTCTTGAGTTCTGGGATTACCAGTAGGCACCACTACACCAGCCACACTACCATATTTTTACAGAATTAATTTTGTTTTACTTTGACTTGGTTCATGTGGGCATAAATTACAGCATTAACTATTTCAGTTGGTGTGGATTTGTTATTAGAATTGCAAGGAGAACACTGAGGACTGCAAAGTATGGACTGTCAAATCTGAGTTTGAATTTCAGACTACGCTCTTTAAGTCTGAGGCTTGAGGCAATTTAATTAAGCTCTCTATTTTAATTAACTAGTAAAGTAAAATTGTTCTTTCTACATTAGTGATTTTCACAGATTGTTCATTAGTCCTGAAATCAATTAAGTGGGTAACCAGCATGTCTTTTTAGTGTAATTTGAGCATCATTATGAGAAAAAGAATCAAGCATTCATAGTATAGAACTGAACTCTGTGCTCTATGGGCATTCAAAGTTTTTCCTCAGTTGCAGGAATGTATGGTTCCTCTCCTTGGAACCATTCACCGACATGAACCAAGGGTTTATTATACAATGTACACTGTCTGTGGATACATATGTCATAAAAATAACTTGGACTGGAGTGATGCACATCAACTTCAGAATAATGGTTGGAGAAAGGAACAGGCTCAGTAGGGTTTCAATTATATCATAATATAATCTTAATATTTATATATAACATAGCATGTATTATATGTAACTATAATGTTTATATATCTTAATGTCATTTTAATGTTTAAATTGTGGAAAAAATCTGAAGCAAATATTACAAAATGTTGAGACCGGGTCTGTCTAGCTGTTAGGTACTTGAGTTATGGCATTTTTCTCCTCTTCAGTATGTTTTAAATAGTTAAATAATAGATACGTTTCTTAAAAAAAAGTAGTGTATCTTGGTATAATTAACACACACTATAAAATGAACGACAAGAAAGTGGGTGCTAGCAGAAATGAGGAGGGTTAAGGGGAAGGTATATACATATGTATATGGTGGAAGTAGTTTGCATATATGAAATTAGAACAATAAAGCTTGTTTAAATTGGGAAGTAAGATAGGGGAGAGTAGTAGAGGGGGTGTGGTTGATTGGGATATACTGTATGCATGTGTGGACATGCTATAGTGGGAACCCCCTTGTATAACTACTATACACTTAAAGTTTAGTGTGCAATTCATGAAACAAAATGGCCACAACAATAGCATATTGTTTATGGGTTTAGAGAAAAATAAATTTTCTAAGAACTAGAGCTTAACCTAATTAAGTGTTATTTCAGGCTTTCTAGAAAGATAAAATTTAGTTTAGTGCAGACATGAGTTAAAATACAGTTGTTGCATGTTTTGAAATTACCCTTGAGATGCCTGTAGGCTGTTTATTTGACTATGAATTTTTATTAGCTTACATTAGTTATACAGAGAGGAATTTCATTATTTTTACAAATAAGTAATTCTTTTAAAAAACACAAAAATAAAATTTTCCCAAGTCATTCCATTTCCTTACAAATGGTACAATATCATTCTTTCAATGGATGAGTAGAATTCCATTGGGTATATATACCACAGTTTTTGGATCCATTTGTCCACTGAGGGGCATCTGCATTGATTGCATATCTTGGCTATGGTAAACAATGCTACAGTGAACATGGTTGTGCTGGTAGCTTTAGTGTGGCCTTGTTTGTGAAAATATTATATTAAGCAAACTAAGCTAGACCTAAAGAGGCATAGGTTGTGTGGTTTCCCTCATTTGTGGTAACTAGAATGTGCCTATAAATCTACAAGTAAACACCCTGGATGGTAAAAATAAAATACACTGGAATATGATAAACTATACTGATCTCTAGGCATTCACACAGAGTGAGACCAAAGGAGAATATTCTTAGGGGAGGACCACAAAGGGACAATAGCTATGTGCATCTGATGATACTAAAAAAAAATATTTCTCAAAATGAATTCCAGGAAATGGAAGCAAGAGGTTTTTCTTTTGTTGCTATTTTTGTATTCTTTCTGTCTTGCTTGTTAGCTTATCTGCCTTTGGGAGTGTGGGGTGGCACAGAAATGCAGGGACAAAGGGTGAACAATTGCAGCAGTGGTACTCATTAAATACTGTTGAAAATGAACTATAAAAGTGGTTTGTGGAGATGGGCGGGAAAAACTAGGAGAGAGGGAGGGAAGGGGTGATATTGTTCAAAAAGAAATATACTCTTTATCTGACTTACATAACTGTAACCCCTCTGTACACCACTTCTACAGTAACAATTTAAAAATGCAAGAAAGATCACAAAACCATCACAATCATCACAAAAGCCTCCTTACTTTTTTTTTGCCAGTCCTGGGGCTTGAAAACTGAGGGTATGGGCACAGTCCCTAAGCTACCACTTGAGCATCACTACCAGATTTTTCTGTGTATGTGATGCTGAGGAATCAAACCCTGGGCTTCATGCATGCTAGGCAAGCACTCTACGGCTAAGCCACATGCCCAGCCCCATCCTTTGTTTTCAAGACACTTTGTGCTTTTTTTCCCCTCAAGACTCTTCAGTCACTTCTTTATACAACAATAACTTCAAAGAATCAGCTTGAGACCAAATCCAAGCCATTTTCATCCAAATTTTTGACATGGATGCAAGGCTTCCTGCCTCCCATTTTGGACATGTATTTTTATAATCCTGTAGAGGTTCCTCTTCTGACTACCTTCATTGTTTGGAGTACTCAAAGCTCTGAAAAATCCTAAAGAGTTGATCAGTTTCAGAATCGCCATGGAAAAGTGGCTTCTTAGTTGCTTGCTCTGCAAATATTGTGCCTATACCCCAAGTGTCCACTGGAGTGGAGTAGAGAGCTGACCCCAGAAAGTACTTCTGGAGATCGATCTATATCAGTCTTACTACTTCATGTGTATATACCCTATTAGGGATTCCAAAAGCTCTGGAGAGGCCAAAGTCATCCAGCTTGATTGTTCCTTTATCATCAATCAATAGATTTTGAGCTTTTAAGACTCTGTGAAGAACTCTTCTATAGTGACAAAACAATCCCCTAAAGGATTTGGTACAAGTAACTCTTAACAAGTAAAGAATCCATGAATTGACCAGGTGAGATAGAATCTTAAGTATTTCTTGAGATCCACGGAAAGGAATTTAAAGATGAGATATAATTTAGAATCCTGCATAAGCACATCTTGAAGACTATTTGGATGATGAAATCCTCCTCCTCCTCCTCCTCCTCCTCCTCCTCCTCCTCCTCCTCCTCCTCCTCCTCCTCCTCCCTCCTCCCTCCTCCCTCCTCCCTTTTTTGTTACTGGGAATTGAACCCAGGACTTTGCACTTGCTAGGCAACCGCTTTGCCACTGAGCTACATCCCAGCCCTGAAGTTCTTTTAATAGATAAATTTCCTGAATGGTATTACTAGGAACCCCTTCCCCCTCACCTATCAGTCTGATTTTCTTCATGGCTACTATTTGGCCTGTTGTTTTGTGTCTACCCCTATACACAACTCCATAAGTACCTTCTCCACTTTTCTCTATTTTAATATATCCTCCTGTGGTCATTAGCTAACTGACATGTCATAGTGTATCTTTTAAAAAAATCTTCAAATAGTTGTACAAGAGGATTTCAATTTGATGTCTATGGGTGTATACAGTACATCTTGATCAGTCATCCCTTCTATCATTTTTCTCCTACCTTTAGTGCATGTCCACATATTTGAGAAAATGTGAAAGTATAATACAACAGAATATGCAAATTTACCATAGTGTTTAAACAGTGCCAGAATGAAAACAGCAGTGGAATTATATGTGTTTACTATCTCTAGAAATATTAACTTTCAAATAAACAATTACTTATTGTATATAAGCAATATACTTCTTTAATGCTGATTCTGAAGCAGAGAGTTACAAACAAGGGCACTAGTGCCACAGGCTTTGGAAATTGTTTCATGAGCAGCATAGCCTAAAACAAGACAGGTCAGCCATTCCGTGTGTCTGGAGAACCAGGTCAGTGATTACAGAGTCAGTGTGAATAGGATTATTTCCTGTAATCTCAGAGTGCAGATTTGGTTCCGCTGTAACGTCAGAGGAACTCAGGAGCTGAAGAATTTTTTTTGAGTGATGGGTACAGATCTTAGATAGTCTCTTATTTCTGCCCTTACTTTAAGGAGCTTAGGGAAAAATGTTCTTCTGGGTCATCTTTTCTTTAACCTGGCTTTAGAGTTTTCACATTGGAGTCCTAGAAGTGCCTAAGTGTTCTATTGTGACTATTACTTTCCTATATATATATATATAATATTGTGTGTGTGTGTGTGTGTGTGTGTGTGTGTGTGTGTGTGCCATCCTGGGGCCTGAATTCAGGGCCTGGACACTGTCCCTGAGCTTCTTTTGCTCAAGGCTAGCTCTCTTATCATTTGAGCCACAGGGCCACTTCTGTTTTTTTTTTTTTTTTTTTTTTTCTGTTTATGTGGTGCTGAAGAATTGAACCTAGGGCTTCATGCATTCTAGGCACACTGTACCACTAAGTCACATTCTCAGCCCAGATTTTTTTTTTAATTCTAGGGAAATTCACATAGCATTAGCATGCTATTATTATTATTATTATTATTACTATTTTTGTTGTTGTTGAGATAGGTTCTCTCTATGTAGCCCAAGCTGTCCTGGAACTCAAAATTTTCATAACTCAATTTCCCAAGTGCTGGGATTACAGGCATCCCTCTACACCCAGTTCTATTATACTAAAATGTTCAGTTCAGTAGATTTTAGTATACTTACAATCTTGTACAATCATTACCTCTCTTTAGTTTAAAACCTTTTTTTTTGGTCAGTCACAGTGCTTGAATAAAAACTTAAAAAAAATCATTATTCTTTAAACAATCTTTCCCTCTTCATTCCCAGTAATCATTAACCTGCTTTCTCTTTCTATGGATTTTTCTAGTTTTGGAAATGTATAAAAGGAATAATGTAATGTATGGTCCTTTGCAACTGGCTCCTTTTTGTTAGCAAACATTTGTTCATTCACGTTATAGGATATATCTGTTCTTTTTTCATGGTTAAACTATATCCCATTTTATGTTTTAGCATACTCATTTATCCTTTTATCAGTTCATGGATTTTTTCTTTTTACCTTTTCGGTTTTTCACCTTTTGGATCCTCTTGATTAATGCTGCCATGAAAATTAGTGTACATATTTCTATGTTGGGTATATGTCTTCCTTCCTTCCTTCCTTCCTTCCTTCCTTCCTTCCTTCCTTCCTTCCTTCCTTCCTTCCTTCCTTCCTTTCTCTTTCTTTCTTTCTTTCTTTCTTTCTTTCTTTCTTTCTTTCTTTCTTTCTTTCTTTCTTTCTTTTCTTTTTCCCTCCCTCCCTCCCTCCCTCCCTCCCTCCCTCCCTCCCTCCCTTCCTTCCTTCCTTCCCCCCTCTGTCTCTCTCTCTTTCTTTCTTGTCCCAGGGCTTGACAGTACTGGGTACTGCCCTTGAGCTTTTGTGCTCAAGGTTCCCACTCTACCACTTGAGCCACAGCTCCACTTCCATTTTATTCTGTGATTAATTGGAGATAAGAATTTCATGAACTTTGCTGCCCAGACTGACTTTGAACCTCCATCCTCAGATCTCAGCCTCTTGAGTAGCTAAGATTACAGGTGTGAGCTTCCAGTGTCCAGCTCTTCATTTCTTCTAAATGTAATTAAGAGCAGAATTCCTTCTAGGAGTCAAATAACTCTTCAACCTTTTGTGGAACTCCGGGCTGTTTTCCAAAGTGCTAATTCAGCAGTAAGGGATCTGCTTTCTTCACATTCAAGCCTAATACTGTCTTTTTTGCTTGTTCTTTGATTGTACTGGGATATAACATGGGGCTTTGCATATGATAGGTAAGTAACCTTCCACTTCAGCCATGTTCTCAGGCATTTTTGCTTTAGTTATTTTTTTGAATAAGGTCTCGAGTTTATGCCTGGGCCAGCTTGGACTGTAATCTTCTTATTTTCACTTCTCACATACTTGTGGGACCAAGCCCATATTTATTGGTTAAGATAGTGTTTCACAAACTTTTTGCCAGGGCTGGCCTGAGTAATTGGGATTCACAGGTGTGAGCCATGTGCCTGGCTGGGTCTATCTTTTTTCTTTCTCTTTTTGCCAATTTTGTGAGTGAGAAATGGCATCTTATTCGTGATATATATGTATATATACATGTATGTATATGTGTGTATATGTACACACCTGTGTTATTTATTTATTTTTCGTGCCAGTCCTAGAGCTTGAACTCAGGGCTTGGGCACTGTACCTTTTTTGCTCAAGGTTAGTATTCTACCACTTGAGCCACTGCTCCACTTTTGACTTTTTGGTGGTTAATTGGAGATATGAGTCTCATGAACTTTCCTGCCTGGACTGGCTTCAAACTGTGATTCTCAGATATCAGTCCACTGAGTAGCTAGGATTACAGGTGTGAGCCACAAGTGCTTGGCTTGATTTATATTTCTCTGATACAGTGGATTATCTTTCTTGTACTTTCTGGCCCATTTGTATGTAGGTTTGTACTCATTATCTGATATGGGGTTAAAAATGTTTCTAGTTTTGAAATTTGTCAGATGTTTCAGTATTTACATAGATATTACTGGTTGAACACTCAAAGTCCAAAATTTGAAATTTGTTTGGCATTCTTTTTTTTTTTTGGCCAGTCCGGGGGCTTGGACTCAGGGCCTGAGCACTGTCCCTGGCTTCTTTTTGCTCAAGGCTAGTACTCTGCCACTTGAGCCACAGCGCCACTTCTGGCCATTTTCTGTATATGTGGTGCTGGGGAATCGAACTCAGGGCCTCATGTATATGAGGCAGGCACTCTTGCCACTAGGCCATATCCCCAGCCCTTGTTTGGCATTCTGGTGCTCATAAATATTTATAAATTGGATTAGGGAAGCTCAACATGTATATTCTTTTTGTTGTTTTTTAGTAAAAAATTATATTTACTTAGAACATTCATAATATCAGTGTAGCTCTTTTTCAATTTCAGAGTAGTATTCAGTTAACAGAACAAAATCACTTTGTATAATTTATATTAAAGAGAGATGAAGATAAAAATACTACCCCCAAATATAACTAAGTTGCATCATGCCCCAATGAACATGTTTTTTTAAATTTTTATTTTATTGTCAAAGTGATGTACAGAGGAGTTATAGTTACATACTATAGTGAGCAATATAGTGAGCACATTTCTTGTCAAACTTGCTACCCCCCCTCATTTTTCTCCTACCTTCCCTCACCCCAACCTCCTCCCCCTGAGTTGTACAGCCAATTTCCAACATATTATCTTGTGAGTATCACTGTTGCATTGGTTTGCCCTTTATCCTTTGTCTCACCATTTTGATGTTCCTTTTCCCTTCCCTAATTCAGATAAACATATATACAATACTCAGGGTACCAAAATCAAATACAGTGACAACAGGGGTTAAACCATAGGAAAGAAAAATGAAAGAAAAAAGAAATAATTTTACAAAGTACATTAAACTAACAACAATGAGAAACCTCTTGTTTCCATATCTTGGAGTTCATTCTGCTTAGCATCATCTTATATGATTATATGTACACATCTATTGAACTATTGTGATCCTCTCCTAGGACTATCCTAGGTGTATACTAATTATTACCAATGAGGGAAATCAGGGAATCTATGTTTCTTTGGGTCTGGCTTACTTCACTTAATATGGTTTTTTCCCAAGTCTTCCCATTTCCTTATGAATGGGGCAATGACATTCTTCCTGATGGAAGCATAGAATTCCATTGTGTATATATACCACATTTTCTAGATCCATTCATCTACTGAGGGACATCTGGGTTAGTTCCTTATTTTAGCTATGGGAACTAATACTGCAATGAATATGGTTGTGTTGATAGCTTTAGCATGGCCTTATTTGTGATCCTTTGGGTAAATGCCAGAAGTGAGGTTGCTGGGCCATAGGAGACCTCTATGTTTAGTCTTTTGAGGAACCTCCATATGTCTTTCCAGAGTGGTTGAACAAGTTTACACTCCCACCAACAGTGCAGTAGAATTCCCTTTTGGCCACATCCCTGCCAGCATCCTGTTGTTATCAGTTTTCTGGATAATGGCCATTCTAATTGGGGTGAGGTAGAATCTCAGTGTTGTTTTGATTTGCATTTCTTTCATGGCCAGAGATGTTGAGCATTTCTTCATGTATCTATTGCCCATTCTCATTTCCTCTTCAGAGAAGGCTCTCTTTAAAGTCTTTAGCCCACTTATTAATGGGCTTTGAGGATTTGTTATTGGGGACGTAAGTATATTTTAAGTATATTTTAGATATGAGGCCTTGTCTATTGTATGGCTAGTGAAGGTCTTCTCCTAATCTGTGGTCTTTCTATTTATCTTGCTAGTTATGTCCTTTGCCATGCAGAAGCTCTGCAGTTTAATGCAGTCCCATTTGTCCAACCTTTCTTTGATTTGCTGTGTTTCTGGGTTTTTATTAAGAAAGTTTCAACCTGTGCCAAGGAGCCCTAGTGTTTCTCCTAGTCCATCTCGTAATATTTTCAGAGTTTCTGCTTTTACCTCAAGGTCTTTGATCCATTTGAAAATGATTCTGGTGCAGGGTGATACATATGGGTCTAGCTTTAATTTTCTACAGGTGTTTACCAATTGAGCCGATCCAATACTTTGGCAAAGTAGTAGGGTATACAATTAACCCTCCAAAACCAATGGCTTTTCTGTATGCCAACAATGAAAAGAGCAGAGCTGAAATCAAGAAAGCAACTCTTTTAGTAATAGCCTAAAAAAATACCTAGGAAAAAACTTAACAAAAGAAGTGAAAGATCTCTATGATGAAAACTTTAAAAACCTGAAAAAGGAAATTAAAGCAGAACTAAGAAAGTGGAAAAAACAGGCTGGGAATATGGCCTAGTGCTTGCCTCATATACATGAAGCCCTGGGTTCAATTCCCCGGCACCACATATATAGAAAATGGCCAGAAGTGGCACTGTGGCTCAAGTGGCAGAGTGCTAGCCTTGAGCAAAAAGAAGCCAGGGACAGTGCTCAGGTGAGTCCAAGGCCCAGGACTGGAAAAAAAAAAAAGTGGAAAAACCTCCCATTGGGAGGATTAACATTGTGAAAATGGCAGTACTGCCAAAGGCTATCTACAAATTCAATGCAATACTCATCAATAGCCCAACATCATTCTTTAATGAGATAGAGGACTCAATCCAAAAATTCATGTGGAACAATAAAAGACCCTGGATAGCAAAAACAATCCTTAGCAGGAAGAACAGTGCTAGAGAAATATCAATACCAAACTTCAAACTCTATTACAATAAAGACAGCTTGATACTGGCAGAAGAACAGGCCTGAGGACCAATGGAATAAGACTGAAGACCCAGAAATGAACCCACAGACCTATGGCCACCTAATCTTTGACAAGGGAGCCAAAAAAAAAAAAAAATAGGATGGAAGAAAGACAGCCTCTTCAACAAATGGTGGTCATAAAATTCATTAAACACCTGTAGAAAACCAATGAACATGCTTTGAACTTACATGCCAATTTACAGACCCTATATTGTAGCAGGTAATTCAGTGACTATTGAAAATACCACCAAGCCCCACTATTGGCATTTTATTTATTTATCTGTTTACTTCTTTGCTTGCTTGTACTTTAAGTTTTAAAGTAATGAAACTGCTGTATAAACTAAGGTAAAAAAACACCTTTTAAAAAAGTTTTTCTTTGACAATAAATAAGTAATTATTTAGAAAAAAGTTTTTATAATTTTAGCTCTTGCAAGTCTGATCCATTTTTATTGTGCTATGAGGATTTTGGTTAGGACTACAGAAATTGTATTACATATATATATAGTTTAAGTTTGTAGTTTTAGTTTCTTTAGTTATACGAAGGGGTTACATTCAACTTCTTAAGAATTAGACAACTATCTAGTCTTACCTTTAATATTGCAATATAGAAGGTACTCAAGCATTGTTGGTTAAGTGAACTTTATTGGCAAAAATTCTTAATTGTATCTTCTGTTTTTCTCTTGTAGTTAAAAGAGCCAAATTCCAGGGTTCACCAGGTAAGTCCAGCCTTCCATTATTGTATGCTTTTTCTCTAGATTCTGTAACTTAAAACCTGGTGCCAGTGGCTCACTACTGTAATAATAGCTACTCAGTAGGCTGAGATCTGAGTATGGTGGTTTGAAGCTAGCCCAGGCAGGAAAGTCTGTGAGACTCTAGCCACCCAAAAAGCCAGAAGGAGAGCTATGGCTCAAGTGGTAGCATACTAGCCCTGAGCAGAAAAGCTCAAGGACAGCTCTCAGCCCCTGAGCTCAAGCCCCAGGACTGACACACACAATTTCATGAAATTATTAGTTAAAAATCAGTGGTGTTATACAATATTGAAGGAATTTGTGTATTTGTATATATCAATTAAAGTTCATTTTTCCTCTTGATCAACCCAATTCTATTTCTCAAAAGTAACTAGAGCTTTTAATATATATTTTCAGATCTTTTCTGTAGACATAATGAATCAAGCTATATATATATGTATATATATATATATATGTATATCTTTGTGCCATGCACTTTATTTCCACCAGAACTCATCGTGAACATTTCTGTATATGTATTGTCCTCTCCTCCTCTTGCATCTCCTTCTGTTCCCTCCTTTTTTCTCACTATATAGATCAAATTGGCATGGAACTCATGGGACATTTGAATACACCATGCCTAGCTTCTGTTTCTTTCTTTTAAGGTGCTGTACAAACTACTGTTGTAGATTTTCATCCAAAGTCTCTCATGGATGAATATTTAGGCTTTTCCCAATATTTTGCTATTATAAACAGTTGTTCTTGTGCATTTACTATTGCTCACTTTGTCTTCTTTTGTTGTTTTCTGGCAGTATTGGTTTGTGAACTCATAGCCGCAAGCTTCAGCCTTTATGTTCTTATGTTTTTCAGATAGGATATTCTACTTTTGCCCTAACCATTGTGATCTTTCTACCTTTACTTCTGGAGGAGTCCTTGTGCATGCTAGACAAATGCTCTACTGCAAACAAACCTATCTCTATCTATCTATCTATCTATCTATCTATCTATCTATCTATCTATCTATCTATCTATCTCTATCTACCTACCTATTATCTGTCAGTCTTTTGAACTTGGGGCCTGGGAACTGTTCCTGATCTCTTTTTCTCTAAGCTAGTGCTCTACAACTTTGGGCCACAGCACCACTTCTGGTTTTTTAGTAGTTAACTGGAGATATGAATCTTAAAGATTTTCCTGCCTGGGCTGACTTGGAACCATGATCCTCAGATCTCAGCCTCTTGAGTAGCTAGGATTATAGGTGGGAGACACTGGTGCCTGGCAAAAATGTACATTTATGTACATACATACAACACATATATATATTTGTAGTAGAGCATATATATGTATTTTGGGGGAGGGGACAGGGTCTTGCTGTCTAGCTGGGGCTGAACTCACAATCCTGCCTAGTTTCTGAATATTGGAATTATAACCATGTGCCCTAATGTCTGACTACAAGATATACTGAAAAACACAAAGTTAGATTATGCTAGTGAAGAGAATGTATTGCTTTATAATTTTTGCAACTCTACTATGCCTTGAGTTGCACAATATGTAGCTTATTTTTTCTTGCACATTTAATACTTTAATTTGTGCATTACTTGATTTTAAGGTCTGTGTGAGATTGAGTAATGATATGAACATTAATTATCATATTCATTTTTTTCAAAGATAAGTTTAACACATATGTGACTCTAAAAGTACAGAATGTGAAGAGTACAACTGTAGCAGTTCGTGGTGATCAACCTTCCTGGGAACAAGATTTCATGTTGTAAGTACTTTATAGCAGCAGGATATCCTGCATATTAAAGCCTTGCTCTTTTCTTTGTCTCTTTCCCCTAAATTCCAAGAAAAGTTTTTTTCCCCATTCCAGATAGAAAAAGGGAAAAGAGTATAGCATAACTGAAGGATTATGCTAAATATCGAGCTTCTCTTTCCTTCCTTCCTTCCTTCTTTCCTTCCTCTTTTCTTTCTTTCTTTCTTTCTTTCTTTCTTTCTTTCTTTCTTTCTTTCTTTCTTTCTTTCTCTCTCTCTCTCTCTCTCTCTCTCTCTCTCTTCTTTCTTTCTTTCTTTCTTTCTTTCTTTCTTCTTTTTTTTTTTTTTTGCCAGCTTGGGCTTGGACTCAGGACCTGAGCACTGTCCCCTGGCTTCTTTTTGCTCAAGGCTAGCACTCTACCTCTTGAGCCACAGCACCACTTCCAGCTTTTTCTGTTTATGTGGTGCTGAGGAATTGAACCCAGGGGTTTGTGTATGTTAGGCAAGCACTCTACTGCTAAGCTACATTCCCAGCCCCAATATTGAGCTTTTTCTTAACATCAGTTTCCTTACCTATAAAAGTCTACCTTTCTTAAAAGGTATGCTTTTTTTTTGGTGGGACTACAAGGTGCACATTAAGGGAGCCAAAGGAGAATATGAAATTGGTGTGATATTTGAAAATGAACTGAAATCCCTTTTCATATTTTTATAGCACAACTCAAGGGACACAGGCCTGAATAATAATTATTTTAATTCTTATCATTAAGTAGTACAAAAGTGTTACAATGAATATTGTTTTTGTGGAGAAATCTTCTAGTCTTTTGTGCTTTCAAATATACTATTCCTTTCTCTTTTTTTTCCCTTTTTTCCTTTCCTTCAGGTTTTTTTTTTTTTTTTTTGGCCAGTCCTGGGCCTTGGACTCAGGGCCCGAGCACCGTCCCTGGCTTCTTCCCGCTCAAGGCTAGCACTCTGCCACTTGAGCCACAGCGCCGCTTCTGGCTGTTTTCTGTATATGTGGTGCTGGGGAATTGAACCTAGGGCCTCGTGTATCCGAGGCAGGCACTCTTGCCACTAGGCTATATCCCCAGCCCCTTTCCTTCAGTTTTTTGAGGCAGGATTCCTCAATGTAGTTCAAGCTGGCTTTGACTATGATCTGCTCCTCCTGTCATAGCCTGAGAGTATGGGAATTATAAATATCTATCACCATATCCACCTATGTCTTGTTTGTCATAGTGCTACTTAAGAAGCCTTGTTGTAATATTTAAAGGCATTGGTAGCTAATGGACAAGATTATAAGGCTACAATTAAGACAGTAGAAAGGGGGTGGGGAATATGGCCTAATGGCAAGAGTGCCTGGCTCGTATACATGAAGCCCTAGGTTCCATTCCTCAGCACCACATATATAGAAAAGGCCAGAAGTGGCACTGTGGCTCAAGTTGGCAGAGTTGCTAGCCTTGAGCAAAAGGAAGCCAGGGACAGTGCTCAGGGCCTGAGTTCAAGGCCCAGGACTGGCAAAGAAAAAAAAAAAGGTTAAAAAAAAAGACAGTAGAAAGAATAGAGAGGAAAGGATGGATGTTGAGGTAGGACCAATGTTAGCTGGTATGATTGGGGAGGTGATATTGCTACTCTTTTTTTTTTTTTGGCCAGTCCTGGGCCTTGGACTCAGGGCCTGAGCACTGTCCCTGGCTTCTTCCCGCTCAAGGCTAGCACTCTGCCACTTGAGCCACAGCGCCGCTTCTGGCCGTTTTCTGTATATGTGGTGCTGGGGAATCGAACCTAGGGCCTCGTGTATTCGAGGCAGGCACTCTTGCCACTAGGCTATATCCCCAGCCCGATATTGCTACTCTTTACGTTAGAGGTTAATATAAGACAAATTATGCATAGGTTTATATTTGAGGTCGTTAGAGTATGATTCATTGAGAAATGTAAAAATACATGGAAACTTGTGAAGTCTGGTTTAGAGAAATATATTGGTAAATCAGACTCAGAGTCATTAAGTATAGAATGATTAGAGAGAGAATGTGTATAACAGTAAAAGGAACAGAGCTTAGAAAGCAGCAGCATTAAAGTGGGGACAAAGGAGACTAAGAATAAATGAGCAGAGAGGTAGAAGGGAAGCTAGGCATTACTGATATCATGATCCTCTCTCCTTCCCTTCTTCCAAACTTTTTCCTCTTTCTGCCTTTTCAGGGCCTCATCCTTGTTATGCTTTACTGCTGAACCATGCCTTTAGTCCTACACGTAGGTGTGTGTGTGTGTGTGTGTGTGTGTGTGTGTGTGTGTGTGTGTGTGTCCCCGTCCATGTCCCCTGGGACTTGAACTCAGGGCCTGGGCACTGTCCGTGAACTTTTGTGTTCAAGGCTACACTGAAGTATAAAGGAAAATAATTGCAGGGTTATGCCTGTAGTCCTTGCTACTCAGGAGGTTGAGATCTTAAGATCACAGTTTAAAGCCACGCTGGGCAGGAAAGTCCATATAACTCTTGTCTACCTCCTGAGTAGCTGGGTTCAGATTACAGTCATGAACCATAGTGCCTATCCTCCTGCCTTGGCCTACCAAATGTTGGGATTACATGAGTACACCTCTGATTACAAAGGCCTTTTCCCAAGGATACTTTTCATAGCTTTCTAAAGAATGGTTATAGCTAGTATTCAGGGACTTTTTGCTTTTGCTCAATGAAAGTATCATGGTAATGATATTCAGAGTAGCAAAATGGTATGTAGTTTCTTTTATGCTACCTGGCTTTCCTCAAAAGATATATTTTTTTCTTTAGTGAGATCAGTCGTCTGGACTTGGGTCTAAGTGTGGAGGTATGGAACAAAGGACTGATCTGGGATACAATGTTGGGGACTGTGTGGATTGCATTGAAGACCATTCGTCAGTCAGATGAGGTCAGTATGCTCTCTGATTGGAGGTATGGTTGTAGCTCTTGCTTTTCTTCATTTTGGGTTCTCTTCAGTTGATACTTGTCCATGCTTACGGATTAGTCTTCCTGTCCATTCCTAACCTTACCCAGAGGATCAGGGGATTATGTTAAATGTGCTCTTTCCTATACTCTATAGCTGATCTCAGAGGTGTCAGAGTACCACTTCAGTCTTCTTAGCTAGAATGCTTCATTTGATTAGAATGTGTGCCAACACATATGCTTGGACATATCTCTTTTAAGGCAATGTCCTGGGAGTAATCCCATCCAATTTCCTTAGCTACCTGACTGGACCTATTTTTTTGGCTTTGTTTCTCTGAATCACCAATCCCCATACAGCTGGCTTCTGACCTCTTCTATATTTAATCCTAATATAAATTTAAGGTGTTTCTAGACTTAGCACTAGGTGTTCATATTGTCTCCATGCTTTATTACCAAATGGAACTCTCACCCTACTTTTCCCAGGTTAAAGCATAAACTCAATATTCCTGTTTGGCTTTAATATGAAACACGAGTTTTCTTTGAGGGGGAGAACTTAATGATGTTACTTCTACTTATTTTCTCTATTTCTTTTAATTTTGTTTAGGTCTCTACACTGTCTGGCCAAATAACAATTCATTTTCATTGCTGTACTTGTTCAATTCTATTCACCTAGCAATGTCAGTAACTTACTAATAAGAAGCAGTGATATGTATCATTAAGTGACACAGTCACTTAGAACTACACAGATCCACAGATCAAGATTTTTTTTTTTTTTGGCCAGTCCTGGGCCTTGGACTCAGGGTCTGAGCACTGTCCCTGGCTTCTTTTTGCTCAAGGCTAGCACTCTGCCACTGGAGTCACAGCGCCACTTCTGGCTGTTTTCTGTATATGTGGTGCTGGGGAATCGAACCCAGGGCTTCATGTTTATGAGGCAAACACTCTTGCCACTAGGCTATATTCCCAGCCCCAGATCAAGATTTTTTAAAACCTTTTTTTCAGATTAAATATTGTTCTACATAGATGCTTAGTTTTAGAGTTTGATATGTGGAAATTTTGTGCTCATTGAGCCTGCAGAAAGCTGAGCCCAGTGAACGCTGCTCCCAGTGGGAGAACAGAAGCCATGTGCATCAGTGGCAGGTGGTGACAGTGGTATGTTTGCCTTATCAGGATGTGAGTAGCTCTCAGAAGTTCCCAAAGAAATTCAAAAGAAAAACACCTGGCTCTTAAGGGAGCCAAAAAAAAAAAAAAAGATTAATGTTTAATCTTAGATTTTTGTTCCCTAGGAAGGGCCTGGGGAGTGGTCTACCTTGGAAGCAGAGACATTAATGAAAGATGATGAGATCTGTGGAACTAAAAACCCAACTCCTCATAAGATTTTGCTTGATACAAGATTTGAATTACCTTTTGGTAAGTATTTGATGAGAATTTATAAATAATTTATTTTATCACGCTGCTTAAGATTGTTTGCTAGTTGTTGCACTAATGCATATTTTGTCTCCTTGGCTATATTCTTCTTTCTTTTCCCTTTCCTTTCTCTTCCTCCCTCCTTCCTTCCTGCCTTTCCTTCCTCCTCCCCCCTTCCTCCTCCTGCTCCTCCTCGTGTGTGTGTGTGTGTGTGTGTGTGTGTGTGTGTGTGTATGTGTGTCAGTTCTGGGATTTGATCTCAGGACCTTGCTCTTGTTAGGCAAGTGCTTTACCACTTGAGGCACACATCCATCCCTTTTGGAGTTACTTTATTTTCTTAAGTAGGATCTCTAGGGTTTTGTTGTTGTTGTTGTTTTGATGCCAGTACTGGGAAGTCAGGGTTTATTCATTGTCCCTTAGCTTTTTTTACTCAAGGCTGGTTGCTCTACCACTTGAGCCATACTTTCACTTCTGGCTTTTTGCTAGTTAATTGTAAATAAGAGTCTCATTGATTTTCCTGCCTGGGCTAGCTTTGTATCACAATCCTTAGATCTCAGCCTTATGAGTGACCAGAATAACATCACCTGTCCTTTTTTGTATAATTGACTTGTACCAACTAACAATATATCTTAAAGTTCCTTCATGTTGTAATATATGATGGTTTTCCTTTTTAAGGCTGAATAATGTTCCATTATATGTATATATTATCATTTTGTTCATTCTTTTATCCATTAATGGGCCCTTGGGTTAATTCAACTCTTGGCTGTTGCAAATATTAGTGCTAGAATCATGAGTGTACAAATATTCCTTTGGCAGAGTGCTAGTGGCTCATGCCTGTAATCCTAACTACTCAGGAAGCTGAGATCTGAGAATTACAATTTGAATCCAACCTGGGCAGGAAGTTTGTAAGGCTCTTGTTTCCGATTAACTAGCAAAAAGCCCAAAGTGGAGCTGTGGCTAAATTTAGTAGAGTGCTAGCCTTGAGCAAAAACAACCCTAAGGGCCCAGTGTTGGTTATTTTATTTTATTTTATTTTTGTTGATCATGGGCCTTGAACTCTCAGCCTGGGTGCTGTCCCTGAGCTCTTCAGCTCAAGGCTGCTAGTGCTCTACAATTTGGAGCCACAGCACCACTTCCAGTTTTCTGATGGTTAATAGGAGATGAGTCTCACAGATTTTCCTGCCCAGGCTGGCTTTGAACTGTGATCCTCAGATCTCAGCCTCCAGAGTAGCTAGAATTACAGGCATGAACCACCAGCGCCTGGCCAGGCCCCATGTTTAAACCTCAGTCCTCCCTTTCCCTCTCCTTCTTCTCCTTTTCCCCCTCCCTCTCCCCTTCTCTCCCTCCTCTCTCTCTCACACACACACAATAATCCTTCAAAGATCCTACTCTCAGTTCATATACACGTGTCCCTCTCTCCCCATAATCCCAAAGTGGGAAAGTTGAATCACATAGTATATTTTTATTTTATTTTATTTTTCTTGAGACAAGATCTTGTTATGTAGCCGACGCTGGCCTCAAATTCCTCTGATTCTGCCTCCCAAGTGCTGCAGCTGCCATGCCCAACTATAGCACAGGTTTGTGTTACTATACCCAATTCTATTTTTAATTTTTTTGTGTGTGTCAGTCCTGGGGCTTGAACTCAGGGCCTGGGCACTGAGCTTCTTTTGCTGCCCAGGCTGGCTTTGAAGTGTGAACCACTGGCACCTGGCTGTTTTTTGTTTTTTTTTTTTTTTCAGTTTGACATAAATTTTTATTTTTAAAAAAGTAGTAGAGTGTTAGCCTTGAGCAAAAGTGCTCACGGGTGGTGACCATGCTTTGACTTCAGTATGACTCAGAAAGAAAGAAAGAAAAGAAAGAAAGAAAGAAAGAAAGAAAGAAAGAAAGGAAGGAAGGAAGAAAGAAAGAGAAAGAGAGAGAAAGAAAGAAAGAAGGAAGGAAGGAAGGAAGGAAGGAAGGAAGGAAGGAAGGAAGGAAGGAAGGAAGGCACCTGGCTGTTTTGAGGGAAAAAACTTACGAGTTTTGACCATCTTTATAGTTAATAATGTAACTTTTCTTTGAATCTTTTAGATTGGTTTTTCTGAGCAGAAGATAGCATGTTTATATAAAGTACAGCTTTTGGAGTTATACTTAACCAGTTTAAACTGTGATTCATCTGTTCATGAACTGAGAAATCATGGCCAAATTATTTAACTCTCTAAGATTTCTTTTCATCAAAGAACAGTGGGAATAGTAGTATGTTATGTTGGTTTTTTATATAGACTCAAGATAATGTGTATGGCATGAATCAAGTTATATATCACTGCCACCTTTCTAACTACATTCATTATTTGAGGAAATAAAGTATTATCTGCTGATGACTGAACTACTACTGGCTGATAACAGTTTCTTCATTTTTATGGTAGATATACCAGAGGAGGAAGCCAGATATTGGACGTACAAATTGGAGCAAATCAATGCCTTTGGAGCTGACAATGAGGTAGGAACTACCTTATTTCTTATTTTATTTATTTGCTAGTCCTGGTGCTTGAACTCAGGGCTTGGGCCCTGTCCCTGAGCCTCTTTGTGCTCAAGGCTAGCTCTCTTACCACTTGAACTATGGTGCCACTTCCAGCTTTTTCTGAGAAGTTTATTGGAGACAAGAGTCTCATGAATTTTCCTGTCCAGGTTGGCTTTGAACTGCAATCCTTAGATCTCAGCCTCCTGAGTAGCTAGGATTATAGACATGAGCCACTGGTGCTTGGCTACCTTATTTTTAATGTGGAGAAATGAGGAAAATCTCTGCTATCCTCCATAGCTTGTACTG
This sequence comes from Perognathus longimembris pacificus, assembly GCF_023159225.1. Taxonomy (NCBI): domain Eukaryota; kingdom Metazoa; phylum Chordata; class Mammalia; order Rodentia; family Heteromyidae; genus Perognathus; species Perognathus longimembris. The sequence goes on from NC_063161.1 coordinate 130,265,628, forward strand.
GAAGGATCTCAGGAACTATGTTTCCTGAGGAATTAAATATTAAAAAATTCTTTGTGAACTGGGATTCAGTAACTCACAACTATAATCCTAGCTACTTGGGAAGCTGAAAATGGAAAGGTTGCACTTTGAGGCCAGCCTGGCAGAAGAGCTTATGGGACTGCCTTTTCAACCTATATCTGAGTACAATGAGGTGAGCCTGTCATCCCAAGCTATATGAGAGGATTGTGGTGCCTGGCCAGTGTAGCAGAAAAGTCTCTAGCAAAGTCTCAATAGAAGGGAAGACAGATACAATGGCATGTGCCTGTGATCCCAGCGATGATGGCAAGCCCATAGTAGGTGGATCCTGGCTTAGGTGTGTACTGAGTGAGAAGCGACACCCTATCTCAAAAATAAATAATGAAAGACAGGGATGGAGTCCTGGCGTACTCTTACTGTACCAGCTTAGTTCAAACCCTCAGTTCTACAAAAAAAGAAAAAAAAAGAAAAAGCGTATACCAACGTTTGAACTTAGGGTCTCATATATACTGGCCAAATAGTTTACCATTGAGCTACATCCCTATCTTGTAAGAATGAAATAATATTTTCTTTTTGAGACAGAGTCTTGCTGTGTAGCTTAGATTAGCCTCAAACTCTCAATCTTCCTACCTAAATTCTGGGATTATATGTATGTTCTACCACAATGAGCAGAACAAAATTAATTGCACTAATTAGATAATGGGCGAATTACCTGAAATTTTAGTACAAAGTTCCATCTTCTTTGTTTCTGATTTTTTCCAATGTTCCTCAGATGGTGCTTGTTCAGCTGTAGACTGTTGAGCACAGAAGGCATTTCTCCTATTTCCTCCCAGATATGTGAATATTACCCTTATTTGGGTGCTCTTTTTAGAGACTTTGACTATTGCATTACTTTAATCTTCTGTCATTTATGTCTAGAGATAAGTACGGTGTGTAGAAGACAGTCAACTCAGACTCTGGCATTAGGATTAAGAAATGCTTTTATTATTGTTTGTAGAAGGAAAAGATAATTTTTTTTGGAGAACATTAGACTATTAAAACATGGGTCCTACCAGGCATGAGTGGCTTTTGACTATAATCCTAGTGAAACAGGAGGCTGAGATAAAGGATTGCAGTTGGAAACCAATCTGAGCAGTAAACTTCCAATTAACCATCAAAAAACTGGATGTAGAGCTGAGGCTCAAGTGCTGTCAGCACCCAGGCCCTGAGTTCAACCCCCCAGTACTGGCACAAAAAATTTTTTTATGGTAAGATAGAATTTGAGTGCCAGAGGATATTGCAATGGAAATGTCTAGTAAGTAACTTTATAAAAAGTTCTAGGGGCTGGGCATGTGGCTTAGTGGTAGAGTCCTTGCCTAGCATGCACAGAGCCCTGGGTTTGATTTCTCAGCACTACATACAAAGAAAAAGCCAGAAGTGGATGCTGTGGCTCAAGTGGTAGAGTGCTAGCCTTGAGCAAAAAGAAGCCAGGAATAGTGCTCAGGCCCTGAGTCCAACCCCTAGGACTGGCAAAAAAGAAAAAGAGAAAGTTCTAAGTCAGGTGCCAGTGTCTCATGCCTATAAGCCTAGCTACTCAGGAGGCTGAGATCTAAGGATTGTACTTCAAAGCCAGTCCAGGAAGAAAAGTCTGTGAGACTCTCCAATTAACTACCATAAAGCTTGAAGTGGAGCTGTGGCTCAAATTGTAAAGCACTAGTCTTGGGCAAAGAAGCTCAGGAACATTACCCAGGACCTGAGTTCAGCCCCAGGACCATTACCAAATAAATGTATGCATACATAAATAAATAAAGCAGAATGCTAAGAAATAAAAGAGACTGAGAAATACTTGCTTGAGAGAGTAGAAAAGTTTCCCAGAACAAAGAATAAAAGATATTCCAAGTAGAAAATCTTAATAGTATAATGTACTCAAAGAAAATGAATTCTGAAAAGGAACAGTTGGATTTGGCCTTTAAGGACCAGTGTCCATCCACAGATGTATTAGAAGCCAAAATGCTATGGCCTGAATATGTTAGTGTCTGAAAGCTGTAATAAAACTTTATTATTGGCTTTATTTTGTCAAATCTCTGGAAGTCTGATATCAAAGTATTAGCAGGGCCATACCAATTCTGTATGGAGGATCATGCCTCTGTCGTTGAGCTAATGGTTGGTGACAGTTCTTTGGTTAATGGATGCATCATCTCATGTCAACCTGTTATTGTCATATGTCTCTCTGTGTGTCCCTATGTATATCTTCACAGTGCATTTTCTTCTGTGTGCCTATTTTCATTCTGCCTGTAAGAATACCATTCATTAATTGATTACATCTATAGAAACACTATTTCCAGATAAGGTCACATTCACAGGTTCTTGTGTTAGACACACACACACGCACACACACACACACACACACACATACACACACAAAAGTTAAATCAAAGATGAAGAAATGGAAAGTTGAGGAAAGTGATAGCTACTCTAGCTACTCTTTAGTTGAATTCTTAGACTTTTTTTTTTTCCTAGTCCTGGGGCTTGAACTCAGGGCTTGAGCACTGTCCCTGGCTTCCTTTTGCTCAAGGCACTATAGCAATCTACCACTTGAGCCACAGAGCCACTTCTGGCTTTTTTCTATATATGTGGTGCTGAGGAATCGAACCTAGGGCTTCATGTATACGAGGCAAGCACTCTTGCCACTAGGCCATATTCCCAGACAGCTACATTATTCTTACATATGAAATTAAGAGTAGAAATTAATTTACCTTTTATGTTTCTATATCGACTTATGGACATTTCCTGTGAATGGAATTATATAGTATGTGGTCCCTTGTGACTTTCTTTTTTTTTTTTTTTTTTTTTTTGCCAGTCCTGGGCCTTGGACTCAGGGCCTGAACACTGTCCCTGGCTTCTTTTTGCTCAAGGCTAGCACTCTGCCGCTTGAGCCACAGTGCCACTTCTGGCTGTTTTCTATATATGTGGTGCTGGGGAATCGAACCCTGGGCTTCATGTATATGAGGCAAGCACTCTTGCCACTAGGCCATATTCCCAGCCCCTTGTTACTTTCTTCACAATAATGTTTTCAACATTTTATATATATGTTTGAGATGTTACCTCAGCAATACCTAAACATATCAAGCCAGTCAATTAATTATTTTCTTATTAGCAGGATATTGCTATGAATTTTTTAATTTGTTACCAGACATTTAGTGTCTTTTTGAGGGCTTGTTTTCTGGCTCATAGATGGTACCTTCTTACTGTGTCTTCACATGGGAAAAGTGACAATGCCTCCTTTAGGCATTACTAATGCCATTCATAAAACTCTGCCTATAAATCTTTCAAAGGCCTAACCCTAAGACTATCACATTCATGATTAGGTTTCAACAAATGAATTTTGAAGGGACACAAATTCTTAGAGCATAGTAGAAAGAAAAAATATTTTTTTCCACCAGAGTTTAATCCTATTAGATTTTTCTTAATGATTGTGTATTGATATTAAAAAATTACATTTTCTATTGTCATCACTTTTATAAGTTAATGCTTTGACACACACACACACACACACACACACTCTCTCTCTCTCTCTCTTAATAATGGTCCCAAGACTCTATCTCTGTGCTTTGCTCAAGGCTAGTACTCTGCCACTTGAGCCACAGTTCTACTTCTGGCTTTGCTGGTTAGTTGAAGATAAGAGTCTCATGAACTTTTCTTGCCTGGGCCGGCTTCCAATGGAGATCCTCTGATCTCAGCCTCCTGAGTAGCTAGGATTATAGGTGTGGGCCACCAGTGCTCTGCATGATACATTATTATCAACTAAAAAGTTAGCATTTTATTATGTATTTTATGATTTTATTCACTAAATTGAGCTTGAATGTTTTCTTTATAAAGAATTGGTGAGGCCAGGTGCCAGTAACTTACACCTATAATTTTAGCTACTCAGGAGGTTGAGATCTTAGTTCAAAGCCCGCCCAGGCAGGAAAGTCCGTAAGACTCTTAACCACCAGAAAACTGGAAGTGGTGCCATGTCTCAAGTGGTAGAGCGCTAGCCCTGAGCTAAAGAGCCCAGGCCAAGTTCAAGTTCCATGGCCAATGCCCCCCCCCCCAAAAAAAAGAAATGGTAAGGAGATCAATAAATAAATAAAGCTAAAGCTAAGAGTTAATAGTGTATTCACATTTCCATAGTTTTAACATCATATCTTTTTTTTTTGTTCCAGGAGCTCATTAGTTTATTACATATAGTTGGCAAGTTTCCTTAGGTTCCTCTTGGTTATGACATTTTCTCAGACTTTCCTTGTTTCTGATTACTACCTAGGAAATCCAGTGTAGTTGACTCTCTGTATGTGAGGGCTCCATATCTCCAGATTCTGCCCACCTTGCATTGAAAATATTTATTAAAACGGTTGTATCATTAAAGAGCATATAGTTCTGTGGTTTTTGTTTGTTTGTTTGTTTGTTGGTGCTAGGGATTGAACCCTCACATATGCCAAACCTGTCTACACACTTAACCCTAAAAAGGCATTTTTTTTCTCAGCATCATTTTGTAAGCAATGCAGTTTAACAACTATTTACTTAGAATTTACATTATATTATAGGTTATAAGTAATCTGGACATGTTTAAATCATAAAAGATGTTCACAAATTACATGTAGATACTATGCTGCTTTATAGAAGGAGGTTGAGAATATATTGATATCTTTTTCCTTTTCTTTCTTTTTCAGTACTGGTGTTTGAACTCAGAGCCTTATGCTTACTAAGCTGGTGCTCTACCTTTACTACTTGAACAAAACTTCTAGTTCTTTTTTGATTTAGTTATGTTTTTAGTAGGGTCTCACTTTTTGTCTTGGGCCATGGTCTTCCTAATTGTTTTTCATGTAGCTCTGATGCTAGACACACTACTGCACCCAACTTTTTATTATCTGAGGTGAGGTTTTGTGGACTTTTTGCTTGCCACATCTGGTCTTGACCTATGAGTCCTCTGATTTCAGCATCCTGAGTAGCTATGATTCTATCAGTGGATTTTTTATTTTGAGGGTATCTTGAGACCTATCTTCTGTAAATATGAAGGAATAGCAAATATACAATATTTTTAAAAAAGATTTTGATTAGCACACTTTAGTTGTACAAATGGGGGCTTTATTGTGACATTTCCATTCATGCATACAATGTATCCCTATCAACTCCTCTATCTATCCCTCTTATCTTGACCTTCTTAAAACAGCTTCAAACTAATTGTATTGTTTTATTTTCATATATGCATATAAAGTACCCCAACCATATTCACCCTCATTTACCCTCTCAGTTGGCCATCTCCTCACCTGAGCTTGTTTGGAATGTACAATTTTTAATAGAGAGTGGACAATGGACATTACGGAGAATGGTCCATATGTCTTAAAGCATGATGTTTCTCATTGATTTTTTATATCTTTTATTAGATTAAGGAAATCCTGTTTTCTTTATGATTTTCTAAGCATTTTTGTCATGAAGTGCTGTGGGAATTTCATCATTTTTCTTCATCTATTAGATCACATAGTCTGTTTAATATGATAAGGCACATAAATTTCCCTGATGGTAAATATACATTGCCTGAAGAAAAACTCAGAGAACTATAAAATTCACTAATGACAAGTCTTTTACAGCTGTCTGGAACAGATAGGCTGGTGTCCATGGTCAGAATAGCCACTTTTCTGTCTGATTTAGCCTGTCTCATTGGGCCAACACAGTAACTGAGTCTGTCCTATATACTAGGATCACACAAGAAAAAAGCAATGGGATGTTGTATTTCTATTCCTAACATTACACTTAAAGAAAAAATGTAATTTTTGCCCCCTCTCTTTTTACTTGGGCTTCTTATATATGTTTTCCCCCTTTTCTGCTTCTAGTACTCTATTCAAGAAGAAAGCCAGAGGAAGCCTTTGCCCACTGCTGCCGCCCAGTGTTGTAAGTGAGAAACTTCTCTCTGAACCTGTTTTAATTACAGCTTTCTACCACTTCTCTAAATGTGGCTTATTTTGAGTTGGGAAGGTAGAGATTTAGTGTGTATAAACAGAAATTATTCCAAGAATTCTTCTGTCAAGGTGCAGATGTCCAGTGAATGAATAGGCATTTACCCCTTAGTTTCAAGAAGTCCTTTGGGGGGCTGGGGATATAGCCTAGTGGCAAGAGTGCCTGCCTCGTATACACGAGGCCCTTGGTTCGAGTCCCCAGCACCACATATACAGAAAACGGCCAGAAGCGGCGCTGTGGCTCAGGTGGCAGAGTGCTAGCCTTGAGCGGGAAGAAGCCAGGGACAGTGCTCAGGCCCTGAGTTCAAGGCCCAGGACTGGCCAAAAAAAAAAAAAAAAAAAAAAAAAAAAGAAGTCCTTTGGGTTTGAATGTCGTAGGCAGGCCAGTGTTACAGTCTTCATCTTTTTTCTCTATTTGCTACCCACCTATTCCCATTTACCTGTTATTCTTTAGAGATGAGTTTAAACATCTCTACTTATGAGAAATACATTGTTTCTTAATTTTTATAAGTGGTTTATGTGTCTATGCCCTCATGTACCTTGTGTGCATATCCATCTAGCACATATTTTAATCTATGTATATTTATTTCATTGGCAAGAACTCAAAAGTTTGGGAGCTGAGAATGTAGTTCAGTGGAAAAATGTTAGTGACCTCACTCAAGGCCCTGAATTTGATTCCAAGTATTTCAAAAAACAAACACAAACAAATCCCAAGAAGTTCTTAAAATTGTAAGCATTCCTGTCTGGCTCAATACCTGATGCATTATAAACTTCAATAAAGTTGGATAATTATTAACTGAGTGAGAGAACACATTATCTTTCCTAAGATTAATTTGCCCAGATCACACAGATTCCTTCTGGAAACAAGCCAGGCATTATTGGTATAGTGTTACCTTTTCCTCAGTTTCTTCTAAAAGTACTTGAGGAGGCATCAAAGGGGACCAGCTTAGAAACTGTTCTATTTCAGTTTTTCAGACTGTGATATGTATATGTGTGTTTTCTTTTGTGTTGCTAATAGTTTTTCTGAATAAAATGGAAAACTTCATTTGATTGAAGGTGGTGGTGGTAGAAGTTGTCATAATGATACTCATAATAATAGGAACCGAAAAAAAGAGGGAAGATGGTGCTGCCACAGTAGGGAGGCACCCCAACTCGCTCCAACTGAATAGTGAGCTGGGAACTCCAGCACCCAACACCCCACCAAGAATCCAGCAAAACCAGCAGCCAGAAGCAACAGAGGAACTCAGGAAACAAAAAAGAACAAAAAAAGAAGAGCCTGTAGCCTGCATGGAGCTGGAAAATCTCCAGGGTACCCCTCCCTCACCCACTGACCCTGGTCCGAACAGGGCCAGGCTGGGAAAGGGGACCCGGCGCCAGTAAACCAACTGCTGAAAAGTCACGCCAGGAGCGCAGAGTCCAGACGGCAGGAACTCCAAGGACCCCAGAACTGAGTGCAGAGCTGCGGGACCGAACAGCTGGGATCGGACATAGGCAGCAGGGGAACCGGGCGGTGCAGATGGGGAGAGCCAGGGATGCCACCACCAAACGACCAATCGCCGCACCCCAGCACCACAGCCCCCAGGAGCCCACAGCAGCGCGGGACGCTCACACAATCCAGGACCAGTAAGTTCACCATTACCTCCCCCCCCATGGGAGACCAGCTCTAGCAGAGACCCAAGGCCTGCAAGGAGGCTAGAGCTCCCTCCCTACCCCTTCCTACCCCGAGGGAACAAAGGAGCCAGCCACAAGTCAGGTGGCAAGGGACCCCTGCAGACTCAGGGGACACAGGAGCTGGCAGGGGCGGAGCAGCGCCAAGGCAGCAGAGGAGCCTGAGCCAGGCCGCACCGGCCCTGCCCCCTTCCCAACAGGGACCGGTGGGCATTGGAAGCCCTACCTGAGGCGCCTGGTCCTCATGGAATTTTTGAACAGCAGTCACAGGCTCACTGGACCCGAACACACGCCCCCCTCGAAGCTGAGGCACAGAGTCTGTGGGCACCAACCCGCACCCGGACACTTGGCCCAGCTGGGGCTCGCGCATACCGCCCCCCCACAGTGGACTCATGAGAGGGCACAAGCGCCCTCCAGCAGCTCGGGGCAGCATGCCCCCAGAAGCAGCACTGGAGTGCACACACACGTGCCCCCCCCCCCGAGGGCCAGCATGGGCCAGCGTGAAAGCCCTCCAGCAAGAGGACCTCCTGCCCAAACCTCCACAGGAGCTTCGCACAGGTGGGTGGGGCCCCAAGTGGGCGGCGCCCGCTCTGGTGGGCGCACTTAACACAGGTGGGCAGGGCCCCCCAGCGGCAGCACCCACTCTGCTAGGTGCACTTCACACAGGTGGGCAGGGCCCCCCCAGTGGCAGTGCCCGCTCTGGTGGGCGCACTCTACACAGGTGGGCAGGGCCCCTGCGACAGCGCTCGCTCTGCTAGGCGCATCTCTGCACAGGTGGGTGGGCTGCCCCTCAACAATACCGGCCCTGGCGCAATCCACACAGGTGGGCGAACCGCCGGAGAGGTGCGCTCCTCTGACCAAGATACCAAGTGGAAAAAAGAACCAAAGAAGAGAAAAGCCTCCATGCCACGCTGAATCAGCGACCAGCAAACCCCCACCAGGGGCACGCTAGGATCAGCACAACACAGCGGCAGGACACTATCCTGCAGAGAAAGACACAGAACCTACCCACCCCCAAGTGCAGTGAGGGTGACCACCTCAGCAACAACCAAGATGGTCATGCTCACCCATTGGGCAGTAAGGTTCAACAGCCAAACTCAAACCCAGATCCAGGACACAAACAAGTCTCCCACTGACAGACCAGCGGGAACCAGCACAAAGCCAAACCAGGGAAGCCACCCACAGATCTCTAGATGCGCAAATCACAAAGAAATGTAACAAATTTCACTAAAGGGCAAGCCAACTCGCCAGCCCCAAAAAGCAGTACGACTGAAGAGGAGATGGAGAATAAAAAATCAACTGAGACTATGATAGCAGAAATGATGGAAAGCCTCAGAAACAAAATCAGAAAACAATTCCAGGAGTTCAGAGTGGAAGTCTTGAAGGACATCCAGGAAGCCAAGAAAGAAATGGAAGCAAAAATGGATACAGTGCAAACCTCTGTTAAATAAGATCTTAACATCCTGAGAAGTGAAATGCATGAAAAAATAGATTTAAAATACAACTCTTTAAAGGAAGAAATTTCCACGATCAGAGCTGATCTGGCAACCATAAATAGCTCCCTGATATGCATAAACTACACGATTGAATCCACAGCACAAAGAATTGACCATATTGAAGCCAGAATCTCTCTCTTGGACGATAATGCAGCCGATAAGGACCAGAAAATTACCACAATCCAAGAAACAGTGAAGCTCCAGGGTAGACTAATCCAGGAGCTAGTGGACAAAGACAAGAGATATAATCTGCGCATAATTGGAATAGAAGAAGGAGCCGAATACCAGAGCAGAGGGCTTAAACATGTTCTCAATAAAGTTATTGCAGAAAACTTCCCCAATCTCACAAGGGACCTCATCCAGGTAACTGAAGCATATAGAACACCTGGCAGACCAGACCCTAGAAAAGCCATGGCCAGGCATATAATAATCAGGACTTCAGATCTCAAGAATAAAGAGGGGCTGGGGATATGGCCTAGTGGCAAGAGTGTTTGCCTCATATACATGAGGCCCTGGGTTCGATTCCCCAGCACCACATATACAGAAAATGGCCGGAAGTGGCGCTGTGGCTCAAGTGGCAGAGTGCTAGCCTTGAGCAAAAGAAGAAGCCAGGGACAGGGCTCAGGCCCTGAGTCCAAGCCCCAGGACTGGCCAAAAAAAAAAAGAAAAAAAAAGAATAAAGAGAAAATTCTGAATGCAGCCAAAGCGAAGAAAGAAATTTATTACAATGGGAAGAGTATCTGAATAACAGCAGACCTCTCCACACAAACCTACCACGTGCGAAGAGAATGGAAGAACACCATCCAAGTCTTACAGGCCAACAATTGCCAACCTAAAATAAAATATCCAGCAATGCTGGAGTTCATATTCGAGGGGAAAACTAGATCTTTCCATAGCAAAGAGGATCTAAAGGAGTATGTGAATAAAAACCAGCCCTACAGAGAATTCTAAGAGGGGAACCCCACCCAACAGAAACCGTACAGGACACACAGACAGAAACAGAAAGAAACTACAACAGCCAGAGCCCAACAGAAAGAGCAGCTCACTAAAGACAAGAAAAAAAAGAGAAAAAACAGCCTAACAAGAAAATGGAAGGAGAAAAAACACTAGCATCCTTGCTCTCTGTGAATATAAACTGTATAAACTCTCTGATGAAGAGGAGCAGACTGGCAGAATGGATCCGCAAACAAAAAGTTGCCATCTGTTGTCTACAAGAGACCCACCTTACAGCAAGGGATAAAAACAGGCTCCGAATGAAAGGATGGAGCAAGATCTTCCAAGCAAATGCACCTACCAAAACGGCAGGAGTAGCCATCCTGATCTCAGACAAGCTGGACTTCTCATTAAAATCAACTCAAAAAGATAAAGCAGGTCACTACATTTTAATACAAGGAAAAATCCAGAATCAAGACATCATGGTGATAAATGTATACTCACCGAACAAAAGAGGCCCTACATATGTCAAGCAAATTCTCACAGAAGTACAGAACAAGATAGACCCAAACACAATCATGGTGGGTGACTTTAATACCCCACTCTCTCCAAGAGACAGATCCAACACCCAGAGGATTAGCAGGGGAGCTGAGGACCTAAGTAACACCATATCCCAAATGGATCTGACAGATCTATACAGAATCTTCCACCCTACAGAGACCCAATACACCTTCTTCTCAGCAGCCCATGGATCAGACTCCAAAATAGACCATGTCATAGCCCACACAAAGAACCTCAGCAAATACAAAAGTATTGACGTCATCCCATGTATTATATCTGACCAGGGTGGATTAAAGGTAACCCTCAATAACAATGGTTACCACAGAGGCTATACACATTCTTGGAGGCTAAACCCCACACTGTTATCCAACACTTGGGCCACAGACCAAATTAAAGATGAAATTAACGAATTCATAAGCCACAATGACAATGAAAATACATCACAAAGAAACCTATGGGACACAGCTAAGGCAGTACTGAGGGGCAAGATCATTGCCCTCAGCACTCACATTAAAAGAATGGAAGCAGAGCAGGTGAATAACCTCACGATGAAACTAAAACAACTGGAGAAACAAGAAATGATCTAATCTGAAATGACTAGGAGGAGAGAGATCACAAAGATTAAAGAAGAGATAAATCTGATTGAAAATAGAAAGACAATTCAACAAATAAATAAGACTAAAAGCTGGTTTTTTGAGAAAATAAATAAAATTGACAGACTCCTCGCAAGACTTACAAAAAAAAGAAGAGACTCATATACGTAAAATCAGGGACTCCACCGGAAAAATTACAACAAGTACACACGATATTCAAACAATCATAAGGAACTATTTCCAGAACCTCTACTCACTAAAAACCAATAATTTTACAGAAATGGATCAATTCTTAGAGAAGTATAAACTGCCAAACTGAACCAAAAAGAAATAAATCAACTAAATAAACCAATAACTTACAGCGAGATTCAGGGGGTAATCAAGAACCTCCCAACAAAGAAAAGCCCAGGCCCAGATGGATTCACCAACGAATTCTATAAAACCTTTAGTGAGGAGCTAATACCAATACTCCTCAAACTCTTCCGCGAAATAGAAACAGAGGGAGAAATCCCAAACTCATTCTATGAAGCTAATATCATACTCATTCCCAAACCAGGCAAAGACCCAACAAAAAAAGAGAACTACAGACCAATATCACTAATGAACATAGACGCAAAGCTCCTCAATAAAATATTAGCTAACAGGATCCAGAAACTGATCAAGAAAATTATACATCATGACCAAGTAGGCTTCATCCCACAGTGACAGGATGGTTCAACATTTGTAAATCAATCAATGTAACTCACTACATAAACTGAACTAAAATCAAGAATCACATTGTTATCTCAGTCGATGCCCAAAAAGCCTTTGACAAAATACAACATCTATACTTATTAAAAGCTCTGGAGAGAACAGAAATAGATGGAACATTCCTCAAAACAATAAAAGCCATATACAACAGACCAACTGCTAACATCATATTAAATGGACAGAAACTTAAATCATTCCCCCTAAACTCAGGAACAAGACAAGGATGCCCACTCTCCCCACTTCTTTTCAACATAGTGCTGGAATCCCTAGCCATAGCAATAAAGCAAGAGGAGGACATCAAAGGGATCACATCGGCAAGGAAGAAATCAAGCTATCCCTATTCGCAGATGACATGATCTTATATCTCAAGGACCCAAAAAACTCAGTCCCCAAACTCCTGCACCTAATAAACCATTTTGGCAAAGTAGCAGGATACAAAATCAATCCACAAATGTCAGCAGCTTTTCTGTACACCAGCAATATACAAGCAGAAAAGGAAATTATGGAAACAATTCCATTTACAGTAGCCAAAAAAAAAAAAAAAGTACCTAGGGATCAACCTAACCAAGGACGTGACGGACCTATTTAATGAGAACTATAAAAATCTAATAAGGGAAATCAAAGAAGACACGAGGAGATGGAAAGACCTCCCATGCTCATGGGTAGGCAGAATCAATATAGTGAAAATGGTCATATTGCCCAAATTGTTATACAAATTCAATGAAATCCCTATCAAAATCCCAGTTACATTCTTCACTGAAATAGAGAAATCAATCCATAAATTCATATGGAACAGCAAAAGACCTAGAATAGCCAAAGCAATTCTAGGCAAAAGAAACAGTGCAGGAGGTATCGCAATACCAGACTTCAAGCTCTACTATAGAGCTATCATAACAAAAACAGCCTGGTATTGGTATAAAAACAGACCTGAAGACCAATGGATTAGAATTGAAGATCCAGAAATAAAACCGCACTCTTACAGTCAGCTGATATTTGACAAAGGAGCTAAAGACATACAATGGAATAAACATAGCCTCTTCAACTACTGGTGCTGGGAGAACTGGGCAGCCATTTGCAGACAACTCAAAGTAGACCCAAGCCTATCACCATGCACCAAGATCAACTCAAAATAGATGAAGGACCCCAATATCAGACCTGAATCCTTGAAACTACTGAAGGACAGAGTAGGAAAGATGCTAGAACTATAGGCACAGGAAGGAACTTCCTGAATAGAGTCCCAGGGGCACAACAAATAGGGGAGAGACTCGACAAAAGGGACTACTACAAGTTAAAATGTTTCTGCACAGCTAAGGACATAGCCACCAAACTAGAAAGACAGCCAACCATATGGGAAAGGATCTTTACCAGCACAGCAACAGACAAAGGCCTAATATCCATCATCTACAGAGAACTCAGAAAACTAAGCCCCTCCAAGCCCAGTAATCCAATTAGGAAATGGGCAAAGGAGCTAAAGAGTGACTTCATAAGAGAAGAGATAAAAATGGCAAAGAAACATGAGGAAATGTTCAACATCCCTGGTAGTAAAGGAAATGGAATACAAACAACCCTGAGATACCACCTCACTCCAGTTAGAATATCCTATACTCTGAACTCAGGCAACAACAAATGCTGGAGAGGGTGCAGGGAAAGAGGAGCCCTTCTCCATTGTTGGTGGGAGTGCAAATTAGTACAACCACTTTGGAGAACAGTATGGAGGTTTCTCAAAAAGCTCAATATAGACCTACCCTATGACCCAGCCATTTCACTTCTAGGCATCTATCCTGAACAGCAGGTCCCAAGATATCAAAAAGACATTTGCAGGGGCTGGCGATATGGTCTAGTGGCAAGAGTGCTTGCCTTGTATACATGAGGCCCTGGGTTCAATTCCCCAGCACCACATATACAGAAAATGGCCAGAAGTGGCGCTGTGGCTCAAGTGGTAGAGTGCTAGCCTTGAGCAAAAAGAAGCCAGGGACAGTGCCCAGGCCCTAAGTCCAAGCCCCAGGACTGGCCCCCCCCCAAAAAAAAAAGACATTTGCACTTCCATGTTTATCACTGCACAATTCACAATAGCCAAAATATGGAATCAACCCAGATACCCCTCCACAGGTGAATGGATCCAAAAAATATGGTACCTATACACAATGGAATACTACATAGCGATTAGGAATGGTGAAATATTGTTATTCGCAGGGAAATGGTCAGAACTTGAACAAATAATGTTGAGTGAGACAAGCCTAGAACACAGAAAACATAGGGCCATGATCTCCCTGATATATGACTGTTAAGATGGGGTGACCGGGAGACAGTAGAGACCAGGTCTGTGAAACCATAAACTTCTTGTCAAATGGTATTTCCCTCAGGATTGGGTCAGCGATCTTACATTATGTAACTAAAACCAAACAACTACTCAACATATAAAGACCAAAAATTGATCTCTCAGTGGAATACAATAACTCAAAAGCTATGTATGTACGTTTATATAAGACTATTGTCGACATATTGTCTAATGTCGACATTACATTTAAAGCCCTAGGTGAATTTTCTTTGGCGTAGGCCACGTGGCTACTGTATATGTTCTTGGTACATTGGGTATTGTATATATGTCTATCTGACCTAGGGAAGAGAAAGAAAAACAGGGTGTAAGATATCACAAGAAATGTACACACTGCCCCACTATGTTATGGTACCCTTTTTGCACAGCACCTTGTCAAAAAATTTTTGTGTAATTAATAAATAAATTACAAAAAAAAAAAAAATAGGACCCGAAGCAGAGCTGAGCTTGGTGGTGCAAACCTGCAACCCCAGAACTTACAAGGCTGAGACAGGAGAATCTCAAGTTCCAGACTGACTTGGATTATATAGCTATATTGTCTAACAACAACAATAGCAGCAGCAGCAACTAGAAAAAGATTCTGAAGACAAAGCTGTGATTGGAGGCATAAGGAAACTCCTGTACTTCCTCTTCTTCCTCCTCTTCTCTGCCTCCTCTTCCCTTTTGTCCCACATAAGATCCAGTCAGGGACTATGCATTACATTTGTATATCCAAAGTGAGTAAGATCAGATTTCAAGACTAAAATTCTATTTCATTTCAAGTGATCTGTGGTTTAAAATTACTGGTGTCCTTGTTAGGTATGGTGCTCTTTTTTATGGTCTCTCAACTAGTGGTCTTCTGCATCACTTTCTAGGAAGTGTGTAAACTGGGGTAAAAATTAGGTCTATTTGATTCAAAGATTCCACTGTACCACCTAATGATAGTAAAAAAATCTCATGGGATTATAAATTGTACTTCTGTTTCTACATGTGTGTTTCTTACTTGGGTACCATCTTTTCCTTATTTTTAAAATTGTTCACCTGAATGAATATTTAATTTGCATAAACTTGGTACAGTTTTTTTTTTTTTCAAATTTTCAAATAATAAGGGGAATGTAGTAAAAGATTTTCCTTCCATTCTTATTTGTCAGCCAGTGTGGTCTTTTCTCCCAGAAGTAGTTTTTACCCTTGCCCAAATATACGTGAATATATCATTATTTTCTCCATCTTTGAATTAATTTTAGAGTATTTATACTATCGTACATGTATGGCATGTATTATTATTTAAGATTTCAGTGCATCTCGATTAGTGTCCCTCTTGGATTATTTCTGTGTTTTTAAGAATTTATTGGCTGGGCTGGGCTTAGCAGTAGAGTGCTTGCCTAGCATGCATGAAGCCCTGGGTTCTGTTCCTCAGCACCACATAAACAGAAAAAGCTGGAAGTAGCATTGTGGCTCAAGAAGTAGAGTGCTAACCTTGAGCAAAAAGAAGCCAAGGATAGTGCTCAGGCCCTGAGTCCAAGCCCCAGGACTGGCAAGAAAAGAAAACTAAAAGAATTTATTGGTTCCACAAGGAAATGATTGTTTATTTTATGAGTTCTTTCCCACTATAGAGACCTTTTTCCAGAAATCATGGCCATGAATACAATGGGGATTTCCTGTGTTTCCAGTCACCCTGCTAAAATGACTTTCACATATTTTGTTATTAAGGGGTTAAGAATTCTGGCATTTTATGTCTATAGTGTTTCTACACTCATTTCAAATTGTTTTATTTATTTTTATTTTATTTTTTGCCAGTCTTTGGGCTTGAACTCAGGGCTTGGACTCTGTCCCTGAACTTCTTATGCTCAAGGCTAGCGCTCTACCAGTTAAGCCACAGCGCCACTTCCTTGTTTTATTTTTATTATCTTTAAAAAGTTGTACAGAGGTGTTACCGTTCAATAACTCAGTTCATGACTGTAATTTTCATCAATACTATGCCTTTCATAATTTTCGATTCTTGGCGGTTACTCAGCCTGGTGTTGGGAAGCGGTTGTTTTCTCCTCCAAACAGTCTAAACCAGTCCCTTTTTTCTTTGTATTTTAAAAAATTGTATATGAGCACATTATTGTTGTTATAAAGGTGTTGGACAGGGAGGGGTTATACTTGAGTAAGTCAGGTAATGAGTACATTTCTTTTTGGACAATGTCACCTCTTCCCCCCCCCTCTCTTCTAGTTTCTCGCTCCTGTCTCTACCCACAACTTGTGTAGTTCGTTTTTAACCTACTGAGTACCACTGCTGCCTTAAAAAAAACCATGCATGGAATCCCAGCTACTTAGGATCATGGTTTGGAGCCAGCCTGAGCAGGAAAGTCCATGGGACTGTTATCTTCAATAAATCACAAAAAATCTGAAAGTGCAGTGGTTGCCTACATGGTAGGGCTCTAACTTTGAGCTAAAAAGCTAAGGAACAGAGCCCAGGCCCTGAGTTCAAGCCCCAGTACCAGCACACACACATAAAAACATATTATATGCTTACTATAAAAATCAAGTATAATATGGAAAGTGAAAGTTCTTTGTAATTCTGCCTTTCAAGTTCATTCTGAGATTGCTAATGCTACACAGTCTCTCAATCTTTTTTTTTTTTTTTTTTTTTTGCCAGTACTAGGGCTTGAACTCAGGGCCTGGGCAATGTCCCTGAGCTCTTTTGTTCTAGGATAGAGCTGTACTACTTGAGCTACAGCTTCACTTCCAGCTTTTGTGGTTAATTGAAGATAAGAGTCTCATGGATTTTTCCTGCTCAGGCTGGCTTCCAACTCTGATCCTCAGATCTCAGCCTCTTGAGTAACTAATATTACAGGCATGAGCCACTGGTGCCTGGCTTTCTCTCAACATCTTAATCAATTTTCCCCCCATTCTACCCCCTTGCCTTCCTCCATGCCTTCTTCCCTTCCTTCCCTTTCTTTCCTTTTATCTTTATTCCCCGCCCCCCCCCCCCCCCCCGCAGATCTTCAAGTTTATTTGCTCAGTGCACAACAGCTACATAATTACTCACATTCATAATATTCCATTACTAAGGAAAATTGTGTGTGTGTGGGGGTGAGGGTGTGTGTGTGGGGTCAGGGTGTAACCCAGAACTTTGAGGATGAACTTTCATCAAGGTTTGAAGCCAGCTCAGGCAGAAAAGTTAGTGAGAATCCAAAAATAATCAGTAAAAAGCCAGGCTTGGGGCATTGCTCAAGTGGTAGAACACCAGCTAAATAAACTGAACAAGCTGAAGGCCCTGGTTCTTAAAAATTGGGTCCTTTTTGGTGTCCAGTCAAAGTTTCTTTTCTAGTTAGGAAACTTCTGTATTTCTGCTTACTAGCTTAATTTGGCACTCTTTTGATTTTATTTTTATTAGTATTATGGCAACAGAGAGGAAAGTGCTGAAAGCATTTCCAAATGGCATAAAGTTTGTTTAGGAAGGCTTTCTAGAAGAAATAAGTTTAAAGCTAACTTTTGAAGAAGCAAATTAGAACATATTGATTAAAAAGAGAGACTGTTCTTAGAAAGGATAAATACAAATTATGAAGAAAGGATTAATAAGATAATCATCTTAAACCCATCACCCATCCTTACAGTCCTGGCCAAACAATCTCTTACTATCTGGACTATTCTTTGTCTACTACTTCATCTCATTAGAGATGTAAAGGCTCAGCCACTCATAGTCTAGGACTAGGACCCTTAGAGGCAGAGAAATATCCAAGTTCTAGCCTCCTTATAATGTATAGAGAGTATTTGGTGGTAGGGCAGTACAGTGGACCCAGGATTTCTGTCAGTAAGAGTAAGAGATGAGCTTTACACTGTACATATGTTATCAGTGGAAGTAGTTGATATTAAAGCTGATTATAGGTGCTGGCAAACTAACAAGGAAAAGGGAGAAAATGTAACAATGTGATTTGGCTGATAAAAATAATGTTAATTGTAGTCTTCTGACTCATTTATTTATTTCCATCCTGCCTTCTTCCACAAAGAAATTTGAGGTGGCTAATTACAGTCATTACATCAGTTTATTGTCATTTATGTTCAATTACAATGTCACAAATTATTGTGCACGTTAAAAGATAAGATTAACATATGAATTTGATAATACTTAAATGTCTATTCCTGCACACAATATATGTTGTAAATGCATAAAGATTATTTTCATAAAACCATGGTCATTTGATCATACTTTTTTGTGGTATTGAGTTTGAGCTCAGTCTCATGCTTAGCTGGCTTGCTCACTTGCTCAGCTGGCCCCTCCTCTGCCTCT
This sequence comes from Perognathus longimembris pacificus, assembly GCF_023159225.1. NCBI lineage: Eukaryota > Metazoa > Chordata > Mammalia > Rodentia > Heteromyidae > Perognathus > Perognathus longimembris. The sequence continues at coordinate 130,284,206 of NC_063161.1, forward strand.
TGAGCCATACCTCCAAGCCTTGCTTCTTGCTCTTTTTTTTTTTAAATTTTTATTGTCAAACTGATGTACAGAGAGGTTACAGTTTCATACGTTAGGCATTGGATACCTTTCTTGTACTGTTTTTTACATCCTCCCTCATTCCCCCCTCCCCCTTTCTTTTTCCCCCCATGAGCTGTTCAGTTGATTTACACCAAACAGTTTTGCAAGTATTGCTTTTGTAGTTGTTTTTCTTTTTACCCTGTGTCTCTCGATTTTGGTATTCCCTTTCAGTTTCCTAGTTCTAATACCAGTATACATGGTTTCCAATGTACTCAGATAAGATACAGAGATAGTGCAGGTACAACCACAGGAAGGGGATACTAGAGGATTATCAATAATAGAAGCTACAGTTTCACATCACATGTTGAAAGTAATTACAACAGTGATATAACAGTCGTTTCCATAACATGGAGTTCATTTCACTTAGCATCATTTTATGTGTTCATAAGGGTATAGCTATTGGGCTCTTGTGATCCTCTGCTGTGACTAGCCTAAACCTGTGCCAATTATTCCCTATGAGGGAGACCATTGCTCTTTTTTTTTTTGAAAGGTAGTCTCACAGACTTTTCTGTTCAGGCTGAGATCCTCCAGATCTGAGTAGCTAGGATTGCAGGAATGAGCCACTAGTGTTGGTTCATCTGAACATAGGCTTCATTGTTACCACCATAAGTGAATTTGATAAAATAGAATTATATATAATACCTAAATATAAGTTATAAATAATAAAATTATTCATTATACAAATTATTATTCGATGTTTCTTCTTCATGCCAAGAAGCGTAGTAGGCACTGAGAGTATATATATGGAATTCTCTCATCTATGGAGCTCATATCCAGACAGGAGGGAACCTATAGGTAGCAGCACCATGTGATGACATATGAATAGAAAGGGTAGTTAAAGAGTATAGAGGAAGAAAATCCAAACTGGGATGGTTACAAAAAGTTTCCTTTAGGAAATTATATCTCAACCAAATTTGGTAGTTTACATTATGATTCTTTGCATCCTTTGGTTTTGACACATGTATATAATAACACTTATCGACCCATGTGATATGATACAAAATAGTTTCACCGTCCTAAAAATCTTTTGGGTTCATCTGTTTATTTTTACTTTCCTGAAACTTCTAGCACAAACTGAGTTTAAAGGATGAGTAAGAGGCACTGAGGTAAAGGAGAAAAAGTGTATGACACAAAGACCCTAAGATGGAAAGGAATAACAAGTTGTTTTGGGATTCTGTGAGTTGAAAATTATGGATGACTTGAGAGGGGAAGAAGAAGAGTGAAGAACTGGAGCAGAGAGGAGGCCAAGCAAGTGGTGAAGAGTGCATGTCGTGAAGAGGTTGCATGGTATAGCAAGGTGTTTATATTTCATTTAACAATGGAGATTCTTGAATATTTTATGGCTGTGGTTATAATAATAAGACTAGTTGCCTGCATTAAAAATCTTTCTTTAAAAAAATTTTTTTTTTCTGTCCTGGTCTTGAGCCTCTTTGTGCTCAAGGCTAGTGCTCTACCACTTGAACCACAGCACCACTTCTGTCTTTTTTTAAAATTAAATTTTGTTGACAAGGTGGTGTGCAAAAGGGGTACAGTTACATAATAGGGCAGTGAGTACATTTCTTCTGATATCTTACCCCCTCGTATTTCTTTCCCTTCCCTAGATCAGGTAGGCATATATACAATACCCAGTGTACCAAAATCATATACAGTAGCCACGTGGCATACACCAAAGGAAATGCACACAGAACTTTAAATATAACATCAACAATAGAGTTTGCTAAAAATCTTTCTGATTATAGAATATAACATAACTATATAGAAGACTTCATGAAACAAATAGTTTACTGAATTAGTAAAAGGACTTTTATAATAATGACTTCCTTGCTTTTCTTTGTGTATTGTTACCTAGGCATGAATCTATAAACATTGGAGTTCATTTTTGCCTATTTTCTCTTTTTGATATGTGTGTATATGTGTAAGTGTATTTGGTTTCATTTTTGAGATGGGGTCTCACTATGTAACCCAGGCAGGCCCCAAACTCACTACAGTCATGTGCTACCTTGTCTAGCATTTTATAACCAATGAGTCTCTCTTCTACCTCTTAAATTCTTTTCCTTGAAACTTGTTTATGAAAGGAATCAGGCCATTTTAAACTATATGATTTTGAATTACATTTTCTCATATTCTTGATTTTGCTTAATGCATAGCCATTGTACACTTTAATACACTCTTCTGTTCTCTGTATTTTTTGGTAAATTGATAGTTGGAATATTTGTTACATCAAGTATAATATATCCTATAGTTGAAATTACATGATTTTGAGAGTTCTTCCTCTGTTGATGGACATTTGAATTGCTCCTGCTTTTTTGCTACCAAAACATAGTACAATAGTTAGAAATTTTACACAAATATGTTTTTGTATGCAGCATAATCTCCTTTCCCTATTACATGCTTATGTATCTTTCTTTTACATTACTTTCTCATGTGTGATTATTTGATATTTGTTTTCTTTCCTAGGCCATAAATTTCATAAATAAGGGCTATATTTATCTCTGTATCTATTGTAACTTTGTCAATAAATACTTGGATTAATGCATTTCTGTAAGTGGGATTATTGAAGTAAGGAATATACACATTTTAAATTTAGTTATTATTAAATTAGACTCAAAGAATTGATCTTATTTTCCTACTTCTGGTACTGGTTTTCTCATATCCAACCACACTAGTCCTTCCTTCTTCTCCTCTGTTCTCCCATCTCCACACCCACTTCTACAAACTTTTTTTTTTTTTTTTTTTTTTTTTTGGTGTCCTAGGGCTTGAACTCAAAACCTCATGCTCTTGGCTTTTTTTCTTGTTGTTGGTGCTGTGTCTCTTGAGCCACAGCTCTAGTTCCTTCCTTTTGCTGGTTAATTTGAGATAAAAGTTTTTCAGATTTGTCTGCCTGGGCTGTCGTTGAACCTCAGTCCTTAGATCTCAGCCTCCTGAGTAGCCAGGATAAGAGGCATGAGCCACCAGCACCCAGCCTACAAACATTTTTTGACACATTCTAGGTTTTGTTTTAGGTGCTTGAGATAAACATATCAGGGAACAAAACAAAGATCCTGAGTGGCAGGAGATAGGAAGTAAACACAATAAATCAGGAAATTCTGTAGGACATTATAGATAGTAGACCAACAGAAGAGCAGATGGTAAAAAGCATTTCTACAGTTGGAATTGAATTGCAAATTGAAATAAGATGGTGAGAGTACAGGACCCAGTGAAGTGACATTTGAGCAGACTTGAAAAAAGTGAGGGAATGAGCATGTGGCTCCAGGAGGAAAGTGAGCTAAAAGAGACAGCTGGTTCAAAAGCTAGTAATGACTGCATAGGAATAGGAAGACCCCTGGATTCTGGTAATGCTTTTGTTTTTTTGGCCAGTCCTGGGAGACTTGGACTCAGGGCCAGAGCACTGTCCCTGGCTTCTTTTTGCTCAAGGCTAGCACTCTGCTACTTGAGCTATAGCACCACTTCTGGCCATTTTCTGTATATGTGGTGCTTGGGGAATTGAACCCAGGGCTTCATGTATACGAGGCAAGTACTCTTGCCACTAGGCCATATCCCTAGCCTGGTAATGCTTTCTTGATCTACACAGTGATGGGGTCAGTTTGTTCATGGTTTTATTTGTAGTTACGATTCATACATTTTTCGGTGTCCTATACTTCAGACTTTGTTTTTGTTAAAAACATAAGCTGTCATTCTTTAATGTTATTTTTGTTTCTTAGGCAATAAGTGAATATGAGTAAATTGAAGGATGAAACATAGAAAGTTACTTTTCCCATTTCTACTCCTTTTCAACAAGAGATACATAGGAGACTTTAATGTTACAATTCAAAGAGATAGCCTGTGCCCACATGTCACATATACTAGAATAAATCTCTTTTGTAACTTCCAAAGAACTTTTACATTAAGAATAAGTAGTAAACTGGCTCATACTTGCTAATCCTAGGTATTTGGGAGGAAGAAATGGGGAGGATTATCACTTGAGGCCAACCCGAGCAAAGAATGAGATCATTTCTCAAAAAAAAAAAAAAAAAAAAAAAAGTGGGCATGATAGTTCACATCTGTAGTCCCAACTATCGTGGGAGAATTGAAGGAGGATCATGGGGAAAAAAAAAATCAAGACCTTATCTGAAAATATAGCTAAAGCAAAAAGGGCTGTTGGTATGGATCATGTGGTATAATGTTTGCCTACCAAGTGTAAGGACATGAATTTAAACCACAGACCTAACAAAAAATAAAATAAAATAAATATAAAGAGTGGATATTGAACACTTCAGAATGACTTAGTGCTTACCCAGTTGCTCATGAGTATTTTCCTTTGACTTATTAATATGATGAATATATTAATAAATTTCTATTTACAAATCATCTTTGCTTTCCTTTAATATTCTCTTCTTGATTATGTTGAATTACTCTTACTATTAATACTAATATCGACTTGCTTATGACTCACTTTGAATTTTCATATCTATATTCATGAGTAAGGCTAGTAAATAGTTGTTATTCTCCAATGTTAGATTCAAAGTGCTTTTCGTAATTATAGCTTCTTTACTACTATTTTCTATAAAAAGAGAGGCCTATGGATTTATCTAATCTACTGTTTAGAAAAAGGGAAGGGGATAATTTTTAATATTTGATTTTATGTCCTTTCTGAGCTGCAAGGACATTTCAGTAATTAATAGGTGAGTCCTACCTTTGCCTAGACAAATTACTTCACTTGGAGTCTAGGACTCACATATTCTGACATTTTAAGAGTCATAGAGTTTGGACTATTAATTGGTGATGAAATAGTTGTTTGGAGATGTTTTGTGTAATAATTATAGACCTTTTTAATGTGACTATTTCTGTTTTCTTATATTTTCAACTAGAAACAAGGTAAAATATGCAGAATATGCCCTATGTTGTTGTAGTCTAGTCAGTCGGCCTTGGAGATGGGATAAATGCAGAGGGTTTACCTTCGAAGCCTGAGGATGCCTTTGAATTGCGTCTTGGAACTACTAGAATTTCTCCACTTAATATATCAGCACATTGGTGTGGCCTTTAAGCTTTAGAATAGTGCGTCTAGCTGTATCTTCCTCTGTCAACACAAGAGAATTGTGCTTCAGTGAGACTGTGGCATCTTTCGAATAGAAAACTCTAGTGCTGTGTTTTTCCCAATATAGTTCAAGAATAGTTGGCATGAAAGTCACTGAGTTGCTTTTTAAAAAAGTAGGTAGATTCCTAAGCCAGTTCTACATTTTAAACAAGTACTTTTAGTTAATTCTATTCATTCATGTGGTACTGGGGTTGAATTTAGGGTCTCATCCTTGTTAGGTGCTACCACTTGAGTTCTGCTTCCAGCTCACCTGTTTTGTGGTTATTTTGGAGATGGAGTCTAGCAAACTCTTCTGCCTTCACTCGAACTGTGATCTTCATCCACTTGAGTAGTTAGGATTATAGTTAGGATTATAGATGTGAGCCACCAGTTCCTGGCCTCAAGTAATTCACATTAAAATTAAAAGACTTTGCTATATAAGATTAAGAAGAACTTGCTTTTATTCAGTTATTTCCTTCAGCACAGGATTCTATGCCCAAAAGAAGTGCATATAAGATTAGGATCTTAGCTGGGCGCCAGTGTTTCATGCCTGTAATCCTAGCTACTCAGGAGGCTGATATCTGAGGATTGTGGTTCAAAGGCAGCTCAACCAGGGCAGGAAAGCCCATAAAACTTTTATCTCCAATTAACCACCAGAAAACCTGAAATGGCACTGTGGCTCAAGTGGCAGAGCAGAAGCCTTGAGCTGAAGAGCTCAGGGACAGTGCCCAAGCCCAGAGTTCAAGCCCCAAGACCCCCCCCCCCCCAAAAAAAATAAAAGAATGGGATCTTATGCTCAAGAAATTTGTAACCTAGTTATGGTGAGATGGATTAGACAAAGGAAAATTATGAAATATAAAATTGAAAGTCAGGAATTTTTAAACATCAACTTGAATGATATGTACTTTATATACAAAAGACTCACCATTTGAAGAATACAATATGATTAGTTTAAAATGTGGAGATGTAGTACAGTGGTAGAATAGTGTGTAGTATGTGTGAAGCCAGAGGTTCTATTTTCAGAAGCATAAGAACAACTAACCAATTTAAACACAATTTGATTAGAGTTTTTAAATATGTAAATTGGTGAAACTAATATCACAATCAAAATAAATAATTCCATTTGTAAACATTTCCTCATGTTCTTTGTCATTCATTACTCTTCCCATCCCATCTCCAGGCAATTCTTCATGGGCTTTCTGTCACCATTCATTTTCCTAGAGTTTTATATAAATGGAATCATATCAAATGTACTCCTTTTGTCTTGCTCAGTGTAAGGACTTTTGAGATTCTTCTGTTTTGTTGAACATAGCAACAATTTGTATTTTTTAATTGCTGAATAGTTTTCCATTATATGAATATATTTTGGTTTTTTAGCCCTTAGTATGTTGACAGGTATTCAGGTTGTGTCCTAGTTATTATGATAATATGAACATCTCAATCATACGTTTTCAATTTTATTCTATAGGTGTATGTACAGCTTCTAAAGAAATAGACAGATGGCTTTTATTTTGATTGTTGACAGAGACTGTGTTACAGTCATTGTACACTGTTTAAAAAGAAAAAAAAAGAATTTGATATGGTGGCACATGCTTGTAATTCTTGCTGTTGGGTAGGTGGACCAAGATCCAGGTAAAAGCACAAGACTAAACAACAAAGGAAAAAGGAATTAGGGATATGGGTCAAATGGGAGAGTACTTGCCTAGCAAGAATGAAGCCCTGAGTTCAAGCCCAGTACTGAAAAAGAAAAAGGGAAAAAAGAAAAGAAACTCCAAGAATTGTTTAAGTGGAATTTGCGGAGGGTACTAATTATGTAAAGGAAGAAAGAGAACATTTATTAGTTACTATCTAATTACTGTGTCTAGCACATAGTAGTTAAATGCTACATACAAGATTTTCAACATTTCTGCAACCCTAAGAGGCAAGTAGTAGTAACTATCACTTTTTATAGATAAAAAAACAAGTATACCAGTTGAAGGTGATATAGCTAGTAAGCAGTGGTTTTTAATCTTGTCTGATTACAAGATTAAAATAATCTCTGCTATACCCATAAAGTATAGAAGCAAAGGATATTCCAGCTTCAGAGGGTGGCAAATAGAGTGAATCAGGCAGTATTTCTCTCTTCATCTCTGAGCATGGCAAAGATGGAATTGTGATGATACTTGCCTTTAAGGCTTTGTTTTGGGGGATGGTTACTAGTGAGATAATTTGGTTTGGAAAGCAGGAAAAGAAATACTCTTTGAGTGAACCGTTGTAAATTATGGAAAGGGTAATGATGTGATTTGAAGCTGAATTTAGAACATTTTTTGGTGCTACCTGCTGAGTTAGTTTTGTGAGACAGCAATGAGAAGATCCTAAGTCCAGCCAAAAGACTTTACTAATTCAGACATAAGGTAATAAGTTATTTTTTCATAAGGCCACTGAGACCTATGAGAAATGTGAAAGATGAAGGCGACTTCAGTGGAATTAACATTAAGCTTGTTGACAGACTAAACAAGGGAGATGTAAACAAGAAGTAAAGGGGAATTTTGGGAATAATCCTGTGATTTCTGGTTTTTCAGTGTTGGGCATTCAGTAGTTTTGACTGGGTGTATATTTGAAATGCTCTCATATCTGTAGAGAGCTCATAAAAATTGTAACTATGTCATTAGAAGTACCGATTGTAGTATTGTTTTATAATAAATATATATAGCATAATATATGTCACATATGATATATATGTGCATATATATATTATATACACTATTATTCCAATACCTTGTATATTTTTTTTTGCCAGTCCTGGGGCTTAAATTCAGGGCCTGAACACTGTCTCTGGCTTCTTTTTGCTTAGAAAGCTCTACTACTTGAGCCACAGCGCTACTTCTGGCTTTTTCTATTTATGTGGTGCTAAGGAATTGAACCCAGGGCTTAATGCATGCTAGGCAAGCACTCTGCTGTTAAGCCACATTCCCAGTCCACTATGCCTTGGGATTTTCTGGGCACTAGGAAGACATTTATTCTAAGGAGCTCTCTTGGTATGCTGATGGATAGGGTCTTTGTCAGCAAGACAAAGTCATGACTAGAAGCTCAGAACTTTTAACCCCACCATCTTTCAGAAAGGGGAGATGAGCAAGAGATTGAGTTAATGATCAGATATACCTATATGATAGAGCTCTGTAAAAATCCTTGAGCTATTGGTTATGAAAAGCCTCTGGTTGGCAAGCACATCCATGTGCTTAGAGGGCAAGAGAAGCTCCTGAATCCAGGATCAAGTAATACTGGAATTTGAGCTCCTCAACCCTTTTTTAATTTTTAGTTATTTTTGTAGGTTGTCCCATTTTTTTGTGCAGGTCCAGCATCAGGCCATCACTCTGTGTGGCTGGTGTTACAGGCATGCATAATGACTTATTAATTGATTGAGATTAAGCCAAACCATATTTAGTTTATTGGCTGAGATGGAATCTTACTTTTAGCCTAGGCTGATCTAGAACCATGATCTCTACTTCCTGAGCAGCTGATATTGCAGGCAAGCATAGTATCTAATCCTCTTTGTAATGAGTAAAGTGTTTCCCCCCTGATTTCTCAGTCATTCTAGTGAATGATCAAGGAGGGGAATACCAGCTTATAATTGACTGATTTTAAGTACCACTTATGATTGATATTTTAAGTGGGAGAAGTCTTGTGGAACTGATTTCATTTTTACCTGTGGGATTTGATCCTATCTCCAGGTAGATTCTACTAGAATTGAATAAAATTGGAGTCCATTGGAGATTGTGTGTGTGTGTGTGTGTGTGTGTGTGTGTGTGCATGTGTGCATGTGCATGTGCATACATGCATGCAACAGATTTCACATTTTGGATGTAGAAATGTTGGATTGAGTATGAGAGTAGCAAAAGCGATTTGGTTTTTCCTGTTCTTATATGGTACTAACTTCCTAGACTGCCTGCCTCTCAGTAACAGGTGCCACTGAGCTAGAGGATAATTTTGAACAGAAGAGGCTAGAGGCACTAGGGAGGTGAGAAACATTAACATGCTCATTAAAATTGTAATTTTGCTACTCATTGGATTAGTGTGAATGCCCGGTTTGAGAATGTTTGACAATCTATCTGGTTTTCTAATAAACTCTTAGGCACTTTTTTTTTCTTTCTGTAACACATTTGGCCACTGTCTTTCCCTGGTTGTTTTCTCTTTGGTATCCTGTAACAAATTTGTACTTTCTACTTTGATCACATTTTACTCCATAAAGTTGGAATCTTTTGATGTTTCCTTCCATTGCATGTTTCTGATGAGTAAGTATACTTGAGTTTTCGTTTACTGAAAATTCTCTCATATTTGTTTTAGTGACTTCTGCTTTCTAAATCCAGTAGACCTTTCAGATTTATTTTATGTGCTGTAGCAATTAATACCTGCTGACCAGTCCCTTTTAAAAAAATTTGCTCTGGTCAGTAATAACATTTTTTTTGAGGCAGGGTCTCACTACGTAATTCAGGCTGTGCCGCCTCCTATCTTAGCCTCTTAAAGGATGGGAGCAAGGAGTTGGGAATATGGCCTAGTGGCAAGAGTGCTTGCCCTGGGTTCGAATCCTCAACACCACATATATAGAAAAGGCCAGAAGTGGTGCTGTGGCTCAAGTGGCAGAGTAGCTAGCCTCGAGCAAAAAGAAGCCAGGGACAGTGCTCAGGCCCTGAGTCCAGGACTGGCAAAAAAAAAAAAAAAAGCTGAGGTAGGTGGCTCAAGTGGTAGAGTGCCACCCAGGAGAAAGCCAACCAGAAATGGGGCCCTGCCAACAAAAACAAGAAGAAAAATGAAGACAAAGAAAGAAAGAAAGAAATGCCAATATTTATTGTTTTGTAGAAGGTTTTTTCCGTGAATAATTATTTATTTATTGTCAAAGTGATGTACAGAGGGGTTACAGTTTCATACATAAGGCAGTGGGTACATTTCTTGTACAATTTATTATGTAGGTTTTAAGACTTTGAATTCTTGCCACCAGTGTATGAGTGTCTCGATTGTTTTGTAGCTCACTAATATTTTGGTTGGTAATATTATTTAGGTCCTCTTCCTTTTTGTTTTCAATGTTTTTTATATTCCTCCTTTTTGTTTTTTGGGTTTTTTGTTTGTTTGTTTTTGTTTTGGCCAGTCCTGGGGCTAGGACTTAGGGCCTGAGCACTGTCCCTGGCTTCTTTTTTGCTCAAGGCTAACTACCTCTTGAGCAACATTACCACTTCAGTTTTTTTTTTTTTTCTGTTTCTGTGGTGCTGGGGAATCGAATCCAGGTTCATGCATGCAAGGCAAGCACTCTACCGCTAAACCATAGTCCCAGACCTATATCTTCCCTTTTATTAGCATGTATTAGTTGTACAAGGTGGAGGGAGGTGACATTTCCATAAAGGTATACAATTATTCCTAATTACCTTGGACTCTAACATTTCCCTCAATTCTCCTTGTTCTAAAAACTTTTCTTTTTTGTTCTGGCACTGGTACTAGGGCTTGAATTTAGGGCCTGGGAGTTGTCTTTTAGCTTTTACACTTAAGGCTGGCTCTCTACCACTTGAGCCACACCTCCACTTCTGGCTTTTGGTGATTAATTGGAAATACAAGTCTCATGGATTTTTCTGCTGGGGCTGACTTTGACTCAAGATCCTCAAATTTAAATCTTCAGAGTAGCTGGGATTATAGGTTTCCTTCTTGAAATAATCTAGGTTTCATTGTTTTATTTTCACACACACAAAGATTACCATCTATCTACACATGACCATCTATTACCTCTTGTTAATCTTACCTACTCCCACTGTAAACCATTCCTCCATATAATCTTTGTTTTGTTTTACTTATTTATTATTTATGTTTTGAGACAAGAACCCAGGTTGGCCTGGAACTTGCAGTTCTCTTTAACTTTGTGATTATGGGGTTATGGGAATGTGCTACTATGCCCAGGTGTCCCCCCTTTTTTTGTTTTTCTCAGCAAGTGATATCACATCCATCTAGTGATTCAAGCTAAAAACCTAAGCACAAGTCACTTACCAAGCTCTCTTGAGTTTAACCTCCCAAGTATCTTATGAATCTGTCTACCATTCTCTACCCTTTCTGCCACAAAGAATTCAGGCTATGTATATGTGTGTGTGTGTGTGTGTGTGTGTGTGTGTGTGTGTATGTTTGTATGTATATATATATGTACAGCAGTTTCCTTACCACTAACAATCACACTGGCCACACTATACCTCTGTTCTCTTTTTGTAATGGCCAAATTTGATTCTGTCAAAAGAATATTATCTTATCCTATTATAAAATCCTTCAGATAATTCCAAATTACTAATGTTTTAAATTTCTAAACATTACTTAAGACCCCTTGAGATTAGGCTTATTCATAGCCCCACAACCTCATTCAGATATGCTAGAAGTATTTTTCAGTCCACTGAATGTGCCTCTTCATTTGTAATTTCACTTCTTCTTTCTGTTTCTCATTATCTGTGCCCAGCAAAACCTAACTAACCATAGAAATTGCCTGTTAGCTAGGGAGATGTTTCCATATATTTTTGGGGTGAGGAAAGAAGCACATTTAATTAAATTGGTCTTAATTCTTACAATGGTACCAGGATGAAGTGGTGATAATAGGGAACTAGCTTGTTAGAGAGCATGGTAGCTCTTTCAGGAACTAAGGATGTAGTCCATAGATAAGATCATATTACTCATTTGTTAATACAACAGATATTTATTATGTACCTTCTTTGTAGAAGGAACTGTTATTCGGTGCTATAGAGTGCTCAAGAATGAGGCAGTGGAAGTGGAGCTGTGGCTCAAGTACAGCACTAGCCTTGAGGAAAAAGAGTTCAAGGACAGAGCGTAGGCCCTGAGTTCAAGCCTCAGGACCGATATAAAAACAAAAACAAAACATCAAGATATGACCCTCTTCGTCTGCACTGTGGTCATGTTGTGTCCAGTGCATGAGTCTCAGGAATGGAGAACAGAATCCTTTGAAGAAATGAATAAAAATAAATCCTTTGTCCCTTAAAAAAAAATGAGGCAGTGTCATCTCTCTTGGGCTCAGAATTATGGTGAGAAATAGCATTGTCATTTGCCTGCAGCAATCTAGGTTTGAAAGACATATTCTGAGATTCTATGTGATTATTTTTTCCCATTTTCTTTTAAAAGGAAACAAGGCAATTACCCTCTGGCAGTTGCCATGACAACTGTACTATAGCCCATAAGACTATTCCTTCAATCCCCCACCCCTTGGTTAGAAAGTTAAATTATTAAAAATTTTAAACAGCTCACAGTAACCCAACATACTCTTGCTGAAGAATAAAAAAAGGAGGCATAGGTGATAGAAAGAAGTAAGTACCTGGAAAGAAAAGTGATTGTCAGTATACACAGCTAAGTTACACAGCTGTGACTGCTTAGTAGTCCCACATGCTCAGGATAGGGGTTAGGTGAGGTAATGCAACCACTTGGTTTGGCATCAGTGGGTGCTACTTGAATTTTGAGTGTTACTGCAAACTTTCCAAGGAGCCTTACTTTCAGAATCCTGAGTGCTTTCTGGACCAGACATTGAAAGTCCCTTAGCAAGTCTTAGGATCTTAGAGTGTGGAGGCCTAGGAATTGTTTCCTTTCTGCTACCTTTCTGTTAGAAATCTATAAGAGAAGCAAAAACATGGCTATATGACAAAATAACAAATGCTAGCTGCTGATCTGATGTCTGTGAGTCATCTTAGCAACAGTGGGAAGCACTTTACATGCACTGTTCAGGGATTTGTGCAAAGACCTGATACTATACATATATTTTCTCATCTAATCTTCGTAATAATGCAACAAGATTCATGCTGTTACTCTTATAGTACAAATGAGGAAATATATGCAATGACCTTTTCAACATCAGATTGCTAAACATTGTCAGAGCCAGATGATTGAACTTTGAAGTTAAAACCGATGTTCTTAATGATGGAGCTACATTATCCCTTGTTTCCTAGAATTAACTGCCTTTTTTAGTCATTTCTTTCTCACAGTGAGTTGCCTCAAATTCAGTTTGAGTATGGGGAAAGATTTAATTTTTTTTTTGCCTTTAAAAACTGGATGGAAAATGTTCTCCCCTTTTCTTTTAGAGTTCCTGTATTTTAATTGATTTTATCAAAATCGTATAAGTAATTCTGAAAAAGTGTCTATCTCTGAGAATCCAATAGAAAAGTATTTTATTCCATAATAGAAAATAAATGGATACATTTAAAAAAGAGACATGACCATTTTGTGTATTTTAACTTTTAGTAGAAAGCAGCAAAACTAGCTTCACTCTCTCTATTAGTTGGTCTTACCATGGTATCAGAAGTGAATGTCTCAGATACACAATAGCAGGCTCACATTTGGTTAAAGACAAGGAAGTGGTGATCCTCCTGAGAAAGACCTAAGCCAGAAAGTAGTTTAAAACAGTATATTAGAAAGTTTTGTTTCTTTTGTTTTATAGTGAATAGCTAAGAGCAAGAATATATTGTAAATTGACCTCATGTTTGATATATTCACTATGTTGTATAAAGTTGAGGAATATAAGTACAACAGGTTCAAGTAAGGTAATGAATGTGATAATTGGTAAATTGGGAAATAACTTTAACCTTTTTGCAAATTGTCTCTGTCATATATCTTTTGCTTCTTCTTTGTGGTTTTCTTAGGTCACTGGACCTATATGGGCTGGGGAGAGCAGCAAAGTACGTAAGAATTTCAATTCCTTATAATTTTCTTCATCATACCCTTTCATGTATTCCCTCTAGAGTCTAGGCCATGAAGCTAGATGTTCATGTGTACAAACATGTATTACTCCACATGCCTCTTCCCTCCTCTCCCACTTAAAGCTCAGGAGAAAAAAATTTTTTTTCAAATTTTTATTATCAAACTGATGTACAGAGAGGTTACAGTTTCATACGTTAGGCATTGGATACATTACTTGTACTGTTTGTTACCTTGTCCCTCATACCCCCGCTCCCTAACCCTCCCTTTCCCTTTCCCCCCATGAGGTGTTCAGTTCACTTACACCAAACAGTTTTGCAAGTATTGCTTTTGTCTTTTTTTACCCCGTGTCTCTCAATTTTGGTATTCCCTTTCAATTTCCTAGTTCGAATACCAGTATACATGGTTTCCAATATACTCAGATAAGATTACAGAGATAGTGTAGGTACAACCACAGGAGGGTGATACAAGAACATCATCAATAATAGAAGCTACAGATACACATAGGACGTTGAAAGTTACAACTGTGATATAACAATCGTTTCCATAACATGGAGTTCATTTCACTTAGCATCATCTTATGTGATCTTAAGGGTATAGCTATTGGGCTCTTGTGATCCTCTGCTGTGACTTGCCTAAACCTGTACTAATTATTACCAATAAGGGAGACCATAGAGTCCATGTTTCTTTGGGTCTGGCTCACTTCACTTAGTATAATTACCTGTAGTGGAATGATAAATCTTTTCAGGCTGGATTCTTGATGACTGTGTGTGTGTGTGTGTGTGTGTGTGTGTGTGTGTGTGTGTGTGTGTAGTGTAAGAAAGACAGAATTCCCTCCCTCTTCCATTTTTACCTGTTGAAAACTCATACTTCTTTCAAGCCATTTCCTCTAAAAAACTTTCCCTCCCTGCCCTGTTTAAAATTGAACTTATTTCTTTCAGCTCATATAGGGCTTGATTTATGATGTTTTTAGGTAGCAATTTCCTTGTATCCTTGTACAAAAATTCAATATTTATAACTATATTTTTGTTCTCCTATTAGACTGACTTATAGTCTGAATTTCTCATGTTGTATGGCCTTGTGTGTATAGACACTCTATATTCAGATGAATAAATGTTCCCAGTCTTTTAAATTTTCTGTCTTGGACACAGACTCTGCTAGGGGCTTTTCAACATCTGCCTTTAAACCAGCTTATAAATCCCTCTATAGACTGAATAGCCAAACTTGCACTCAGGTAATTTCTCTACAAAGTCAGGAGTTTTACTGTCTACTTGGTATGGTGCTGTAGAGTAGATTGTAGTGCCAGTAAGATAGTGACACCCTGAAACAATGCTTTTATTCAAGATGAAGTGCTAAGGATTTTCCTTAGTTTGCCTGTTAGTTCCTAATTTGTCTTAGGTTTACTTTCTAGGAAAATGGAGGGTAGTTTGGAGGAGGAAAAGCTGGTCTTTGATTTTCCCTACATTTCACCCGCTCAACCTTTTCTCTCCTTTATCTCACCTCACTTCTTTCCTTTCTACTTTTTATATTCTCTCTTCTTCTAACCTCTTCTTTCCATGGATCCCTTCTTAGTGTTTGTCTTTTATTTCTTCTGTACGAACTGTTGGTAGCCGGGAGGAGGTAACAAGTTGGATAAGAAATGTACGCACTGCCCTATGTATGAAACTATAACCTCTCTGTATATCACTTTGACAATAAAGAAATGAATAAAATAAAAAAAAGAAACGTTGGTAGCTTTTAGGAAAGGTGTGGAGTATTCCTCCCCTTTGCTAAACTAAATGATGAAAATGATAATGATAAAAAGCAAAGCATTATTTAGGAATAATAGACCAATGCAGTGAAAAAATAATGGTCTATCCCAGTAGTTTCTGGTTTGGGATTATAGGCTCTTAACTCTAGCTGAGCTACTTTCTCTGTCATAGCCAAGATAATTGTTGATAACTGTGGCCTCTTTGTATACTCAAGCTGAATACTCTGGTTTATGAGCTAAAACCTGTCCTGTCAGTGTTCAAGGAGTCTTTTAATTTTGTCTCCTTTGTTGCTTCTGCCCCCTCATCTATGATTGTTAGTCTGTCTTCTCGGATTCAGAAAGAATTAAGTATGAGTGTCCTATTGCTTTTATCTCTTGATCCTTTCTTCCTGTGCTTCAGAATAACAAGTATATCAAGGGCTGTAAACATGCCTTCAAAGTCTTTTCCCTAATGTGGCACCAGAATGCTTTGTAAGCAGAATGCTTTGCATTCCTGTTTTATGACTTTGTTTACAGTCTCTCCTACACTTGCCCTAGTCAAAGGACTAGCTTCTTAATTTCTCTTTTTAAATATATTTTTATTTTCTTTAGGTAGTTGTATGTAGGAGTTGCCATTCAAAAGAGCAGTTTATGAATGCATAGCTTCTTTCTTTCCCTTTTTCTCTTTCTGTCCCTCTCTCCTTCCCTCCCCTGACTCCTCCCCTGACTCCTCTGACTTTTTCTTTATAATACTGGAGTTTAAATTCAGTACCTCACATTTGCTTGCTTGTCTGGTGCTCTACCATTTGAGCCACACCTCCAGCCTACTTTTTTTTTTAATTTTTTTTTTTTGGCCAGTCCTGGGCCTTGGACTCAGGGCCTGAGCACTGTCCCTGGCTTCTTCCCGCTCAAGGCTAGCACTCTGCCACTTGAGCCACAGAGCCGCTTCTGGCTGTTTTCTGTATATGTGGTGCTGGGGAATCGAACCTAGGGCCTCGTGTATCCGAGGCAGGCACTCTTGCCACTAGGCTATATCCCCAGCCCTCCAGCCTACTTTTTTGCTATTTTTTTTTTTTTTTGAGACAGAGTCTCAAGGACTTTTCTGCCCAAGATAGCCTTTTTTTTTTTTTTTTTTTTTTTTTTTTTTGCCAACCCTGGGGCTTGGACTCAGGGCCTGAGCACTGTCCCTGGCTTCTTTTTGCTCAAGGCTAGTACTCTGCCACTTGAGCCACAGCGCCACTTCTGGTTTTTTCTATCTATGTGGTGCTGAGGAATCAAACCCAGGGCTTCATGTATGTAAGGCAAGCACTCTACCACTAGGCCATATACCCAGTCCCCAAGGTAGTCTTGAACCATAGTCTCACAGATCTTACCTCCTGAGTAGCTGGGATTATAGGCATGAACCACAGGCACCTGGATGACTGCTTTAATTGGCAAGTATTAACAATAATTGGTCATGGCCACATGAAGGTTCTTTTTTGTGCTGATGTTTTTCCTCTTGGAGTATTTGATTATATTTCTCTCCTTAAAAAAATACACACATCCTGCTATAAAATCAATGGAAAAATTTCACAAGATCTCCTTTTTTTTTTTTTTTTGGCCAGTCCTGGGCCTTGGACTCAGGGACTGAGCACTGTCCCTGGCTTCTTCCCGCTCAAGGCTAGCACTCTGCCGCTTGAGCCACAGCGCCGCTTCTGGCCGTTTTCTGTATATGTGGTGCTGGGGAATCGAACCTAGGGCCTCGTGTATCCGAGGCAGGCACTCTTGCCACTAGGCTATATCCTCAGCCCAAGATCTCCTTTTTACCTTTGTCTGTGGCCTTACTTTGTTGTTATAAACTAAAAACAACAAGACCCATAAGATGATCTTAACTCCGATGTCTCAGCTAACTCCAACCCACAGATACTAACTGGCATCCTTGTCACTATCCATTTGTCTCCATTATCAATTCTGTTTAGATTGTTGTCTTTATTCTGTTCTTATTTCTATCTGAGTGACTACAAAACCCTAATCTTACAGTTTTCAGGAGGTTTCCATTGCCCACACTGCTATCAAGATTATCTCCTAAAATTATTAATATGAGGAGTCCATCATCTGCTAAAAGTATCTCCCTTTTGTGATGGCAAATGTTTCTTTTCCTTACTGTGAGCCAAAAAGGAATTTGGCAAGAAAGGACATGTGAGACCTTGTTACTCATACACGTATGGGTATGGTGTCAGATATGATTTCTCTATAAAGTAGTTTATACACACTGTTAGGTTGAATTCCCTGTTAAAGTTTTATTTGTAATGGTAGTCATTTTTGCTAGCATTAAGAAAAAAAAAATACTAGGCAGTCAGATGCCAGTCTGAGAAGCAGAAATAAGTTGGTAAATTTTTATTCACAGCTATTAAATTTGGCTGCATCTTGAGGAAGATCTCATGGGCAGTGGATATGTTTTCTTCTGTTAGCTGATGCTTAGGATGGAAATTCTGGGCCCAGGATATAGGTGCTTGACAGGAAATATTAGGAAAACCTGACATTGAAGCAAGACAGTAAAACTGCTGTTCTTAGCTACATTTAGCGTCAGATGTTAGCTTGATCTCTGTCTGTCTGTCTGTCTGTCTCTCTCTCTCCTTTATTGGACCTGACCTCAGGGTTTCATGCTCACTCAGCTTTTTTGCTCACAATTAGTGCTCTACCATTTGAGCCGTATTTCCAGCCTAACTTTTTAGAAATGGAGTCTCAAAGACTTTTCTTCCTGGGCTGCTTTCAATCCTCAATCCTCTAGATACCCTCCTGAGTAGCTAGAATTATAAATATGATCCACTGACATCAGCTCTGGCTTGACTCCTAAGCCTTGGCTTTGATCTTCATGGTTTCTAGGACCAGCTTCAGATGTCAGACATTACTCCCTATAGCTTAACATCTGTGAACACTAGACCAGCTTTAAATTAAACCTTTTAAAGATATGGAAAAGCTGTTTCCCCCTCTAGTTTCTCCTTTTTGATAACAGTAGAGAACCAGAATTGATTGACATTTAAAAGCAGATTTTACTTAGAGTTAAGATAGCTGGAGAAGCAGATAACAATGAATTTTGCCTTAGGAAAATGCAACTTGGAGCTGCTCTAAGAATCAGTACTAAAATGAAACCAAGTCGGCTCAGTTATTAGTCAAGGCTGTGAGGTCACTGGGCTCATGTGCAGCTCCACTTGCTTTTGTTCTCAAACTCTAGGTTGTAGCTACCCACATCTCTGCAAGCAGATAGAGTTGTGAAAAACTAAATAAAGCTGGGGTGTTTGGATCACTGTGCTTATTTCACAGCTTTTGAAGATCCTGATAGTGCCGTTGATGACCGAGACAGTGACTATCGCAGTGAGACCAGCAATAGCATTCCACCTCCTTACCATACAACTTCCCAGCCCAATGCTTCTGTTCATCAGTTTTCTATGCCAGTTCGATCGACACAGCAGCTCCTGCTTCAGGGCAGTTCTCGGGACTCATGCAATGACTCTATGCAGAGTTATGACCTCTATTATCCAGAGAGGCAGGCCCTCAGGTGAGTATTGAGAACAAGAAGAATTTTGGTACTTTAACTTGAGGTGGTAATGAAAGTGCAGCAGTATGATTGTCCAAGTCACACTCATTTAATATAGATTCTCAGCCTTTTCCCCACACAGTTACATTTATACATCTTATCAAGAATACTTCATTTCATGATCAGATAATGGTTTTTAACTGGTGAGCACAGTATGTACCCCTACGATAGATAGCTGTGAAGACATGCTCCCCCAACATTCCACCCTGCATCTGGATCAGTAATTTTGATACATACTTTATCACAATAAAAACAAAACCCACAAATACTAAATGATTGCATAACCTCTCCTATATAAATATTTTCGTGGGACTTTCATAATACAATGCCATTATTATAGCAGATTCCGTACTTTTGATGTGACTTTATTAGTTTCTTAAATATATGAAATATTTACATGGTTAAATAAACTTTTTATTGTTATTAAGGAGTTTTTACAAAGCTTGTTAAATAAACTTTAAACTATAACATACAAAGAACACACCTGTTATCTTTTTTCACTAGATCTCCTTCCTGTCTCCAAATACTTTCCTTCCCATTGCTAGTTCTTATGTATTCTTATGTATCCTTCTGTAGATCATTGTTATGCTTTTTTTTTTTTTTTTGCCAGTCCTGGGGCTTGAACTCAGGGCCTGAGCACTGTCCCTGGCTTCTTTTTACTCAAGGCTAGCACTTTGCCACTTGAGCCACAGTGCCACTTCTGGCTGTTTTCTATATATTTGGTACTGAGGAATCGAACCCAGGGCTTCATGTATTGGAGGCAAGCAGTCTTGCCACTAGGCCATATTCCCAGCCCCATGTTATACTTTTGTAAATATGAAAGAAAATACAAACCAGGCACTGGTGGTTATACTTGTAATCCTGGCTACTTAGGAGGCTGAGATCTGAGGATCACAGTTCAAAGCCTACCCAGGCAGGAAAGTCTGTGAGATCTCCAATTAACCAGCAAAAAGCCAGAGTGGCGCTAAGGCTCAAATGGTAGAGCATTAGCCTTTAGGGAAAAAAAAATCTCAGGCCCTGAAATCAAGCTCTAGGCACAAAACAAGAAGTTCTTTATATGATGTGGAAAAACTATATGACTGCACTGCTATATGTTACATTGATTAAGAATGTAGATTCTGGGGCTGGGGATATAGCCTAGTGGCAAGAGTGCCTGCCTCGGATACACGAGCCCCTAGGTTCGATTCCCCAGCACCACATATACAGAAAACGGCCAGAAGCGGCGCTGTGGCTCAAGTGGCAGAGTGCTAGCCTTGAGCGGGAAGAAGCCAGGGACAGTGCTTAGGCCCTGAGTCCAAGGCCCAGGACTGGCCAAAAAAAAAAAAAAGAAAAAAAAAAAAGAATGTAGATTCTCTTCTTATAGAACAGTGAACCAAGCAATGGTTTAATAAACTCTTGGGGAATCACTGAAATAAATATAAAGGTCTTATTAAAATACCCTTGTTAGAATAAAAAAAAAGAATGTAGATTCTCTTTTCATATTTTTTAGTTTGAATTTTTTTTGTAAGACTGGTATTCTAATACCATTGACTAAGTATTTAATCTTATAATTTATTTCTTCCTTTTTTCCCATCTCTCCCTTTTCCTTACCTTACTTTTCCTCCAATTTTAACCTCTTGCATCAGACAAGGATCACAGGCTAAAAATGATAAAATTAGGATTCTTTCAGCTTTCTCTGATAGTGACTATGAAGAGCAAAAAGATGTATATAAAGAGATAGAGGGAAACATACCACAAGATCTTCTAGAAAATAGTACCAGAAGCTTGAAGGAAGCAGGGGTAAAAGAAACTAGAACACTTTTAAAAACTGATGAATCCTATAGCCAACTAAAGCACCTGGAGTACAATTGGAAAAAGACACCATCTCAGAGCCAACAAACAGAATTCTCTAGTGTTCATAATTTTGACCATCAGTTTGAAACAACTGCATTCTCTACATATCCTCAGAAATATAATACAATAGATAGAAGAAAAAAGAAACTTCACAGCCATTTTGAAGATAGTAAAATACAGCAATATGACATGAAGACTAACTCCAAATATATATATCCTGATACTGAAAATTATGACCCTTGCCACATTGAAAAGAAGAAACAAAATTACCCAACTTTGTACTCCTACAAAGATGGATTTGTAGTTAAGAGTGGTACATGGATTACTACAATGGAAGGTCACTATGATCTGTCCTGTTGCTTAAGAAACTGTGAAAACTCATCTGGCTCAAACCAGCCTATCATTAATTGTACTCCATTAGATATTGTTGAAGATTCTACTAGCAGTACTTCTGAAGAAATCTTGTATTCCCCTATTTCTGATGAGCAGGAAAATTCACTGTCTCCAACATGGGATCCATCCAGTATCCATTCTATAGAAGATTTTACTGAAGAATGTTATGTGACAAATCCAACATTGCTATTACAAAGGATGAATTGTGATGCAAACCCAGTTGGAGATCTGTTAAGGTGCTCAATGGGAAAGCTAACTCCTTCAGTTGAGGAACCCAAAGAAGACTATGTTGATACTATGGATGAGCTTCAGTGTTTGGTAGAAACTGTGTCAGAATATTTAGCAGAGAAGGAAGAAGAGATTAATAGATTTGGTTCCCTTCCCAGAACTAAAAAAACACAAAAATGTGATAATACTGTTGATAGTGCAGAACAGAAGATGCTTGGTGATCAAATACTTCCTCTAAGTAATAAAAAGAATGACAGAGACAAAGCCAATTCTTTCTCTGAGCTGAGTGGAGTAAAAAGTGCTGTTGGGTCTTTATTTAATTCACTAACAGAAAAGGTGGGTTCAGGCACAAAGCATTTAACAACTTCTGTGGAGAAACTGGTTTATTTAGTTCCAGAAAAAACAGAACCTCTTAATCAAACAGAGACAATTAATTTAGCATCTAAACCCAGTACTAAGTCAGTATTAGAGAAGGATCTATCTAGTCAACCTTCATTTTCCTCTCCAACAATTGATAATAAGGATACCAGCAGACCTGGCAAAACCTCTGAAAATGAACACATGAGCACCAAGATTGAGAGTTTAAACTTGGGTGTAACAGAGACTACTAGAAGGGATTCAGCACCACAAAGTCAGAGTTCAGTTATAAAGTCTGTTTTTGGCATGTTAAATCCATTAAAGATCTTTTCAGAGAAAGAAGAAACCAAAAAAGAAGACCACAGCATGACATTGAGGAAGGAAAGCTTTATTGGTTTGGAGCCTAATCAAATGGAAGCTATCTCTGTCAATCACAATAGTAGCTTTGGTTCTTTACTTAAGAGTGATGGGGAAACTCCAGGTTCCCAAATACTACCAAGTAAAGATTTATTGTCCTCCCAAGTGGCCAGTGAACCCTCAAACATAGCAAGTTGTACAAGTAAGAAGGATAATATTGAGAGAGTGCTGGAAGATAAACCAGATTTGTCTCTGTTGCCAGATCAATCAGTAACATGTGCTAAAGATACTCCAGGATATCTTTGTAGAGCCCGCAGTAGAACTGCAAATGAAGAAGCTACTTCAAAGCCATCAGAGGAGGACAAAGTTACTGGTGATGATGATTTCCTCGAACCACTCAGAAAATCATTTAGCCAGTTTTTGTTCACATCTCCTGAGACCCGTTCAAAGGACACTTTGTCAGAATCTGTGAAAATTCACCAGATGGAGGAAGATGGAAGGGAAAAGAGCCCTAAGAAAGATTGCAATTCCTTTTTGTTTAGTGGAAAACTAAATATTCCATTTTTCAGAGTTCTTAGTCATTCTGAAAAGCAACAGGATTTACAAGAAAAAGGAAGCATTTTTCCTTTGTTTAAGTTTTCTTTCACTGACAGTCATAACACTGATAATGACCAGATTTTTCATGGTTCAGTAGCAACCACTAACAAAGAGATCCAAAGAAATTGCCATGAAGATGCCGTACTTAGTTCAGTAAAATCTAATTCAGTACCAAATATTTTAGGAGAACTGGGTAGTACAGAAGAATTTAATAAGAATGGCCAGATAAATTATCCTGAAGATGTCAAACTTAGTAAAATAAAGTGTAGTTCAGTTCCAGATATTTGTACTGATCCAGAGAAATTCAGCAGTGCAGAGGAATTAAATAAGAATGACCAAATGCCTTGTCCTGAAGATGACAAACTTAATATAATAAAGTCTGATTCAGCCCCTAATATTAATGATACTGGGGAACCTAGGATTATAGAAGAATTAAATCCAAATGACCAAATAGCAATAGAGAATGATGAAAGAACTATCTCTGGAGTTGTGTCCGAAGAACATAGAACTTCAGATCTTTCAGAAGAGCTGAAGGATTTTTCACAAGTGACATTTTCAACAGTATCAGACTCTTCATTAGAGTTTATTTCAACCACCTCAAAATCTACTTGGTTTAATAGAGTTACTGAAGATAAAGGTGAAGATAAAACTTCCAAGAAAACCACACAAGGAGGTTTCTTTTCTGGTCTGCTTAGTAGGTTTTCTTCTGAGACTTTACCTGCTCAACAAGAATTAAATATGACAAATGATGATTCCAGTCACAAGAGTGGTACCTCAAGTTTATTCTCTGGAATATTTAACTTTATATCAAATAGCAATATGAGTGATTATAAACCAAATGAAATAAAGTTTGTTTCTGCAGATGATATAAAAAGTTTGAATGGAAATAAGCATTTATCCTTGGATGAGGTCCCTACTGCATCATGTGCTACTGTTGAGAGCCAGAGGAACCAGGTTGAAAACCATAAAACTTCTGGTTTCATAGAAAGCATTTCATCATTATCTAAAGAAAACATACCATCATCTGATAATTGTGTCCAACATCATCATTTTCTTCCCACTTGGAAAAACCAAGATGAAAAGCATTGTCCCTCTTCTGAGAATTCAGTATTTCATTATGCTCCCAGTTCTGAACTGGGTCTCTTCGAGAAACCTTTGGCTAAGAAGCCAACACCAGACCATATTTTTGAAATAAAACCACATGAAAGTTCAAATAAGTTAAATTTACCTGTTCTAGCTACTAGCATTTTAAATAAAACAAACCACCGTCAAGCTTTTGAAGAGATGAATAGTTCTTTATGTTTTGAATGGGACTGTGATATAAAAGATTTTTCTAAAAATTCCAGAAAACTTCAACCAGTTTATCATAAGTTGAATCAAAATACATTTCCATCAGCGGATGCTTTCATGTGGCCTGACTCAGAAAACCCAATAATAAATTTTTGCCAAAAAGATCAAAATGCAAATATCTTGGAATGGAGAAAAAATCCAAACAGTGTCATTTGGTGTGACTTACCATATGAATCATCTGATCAGTTAGCATTTAATGAAGATTACTTATTAAGAGGTGATATGTGGGCAGCTAGTGCATTATATGGAAATTCTGGTTATCTCCCAATTAATGAGACTAAGAATTTGCCAGAATTACCCATTGACTTAAGTTATTCTTCACTTTATGAGAAAACTATGTCTTCCATATTTGATCAAGAATCATTAAGAATGGAAGAAAACTTTATTTTTTCAAGTTTTGAATATGAGTACCAGGCATGGATGTCATGCCTTGAAAACGGCATCTGGTTGCCCTCAGAGGATGGGAATTATGGATATTATATGTTCCGTGATAGTCAGTATATCTATTCTCTCCTCACTGATCCTACTGGGCAGTATGTATATTTATTTATACCAAATTATTCTTATGAAGAATATTTGAATTATGATTTA
This sequence comes from Perognathus longimembris pacificus, assembly GCF_023159225.1. NCBI lineage: Eukaryota > Metazoa > Chordata > Mammalia > Rodentia > Heteromyidae > Perognathus > Perognathus longimembris. The sequence continues at coordinate 130,309,064 of NC_063161.1, forward strand.
CAGACAAATCCATCAAGTTTCATGTTTGATGACAGCATTATTTCTGCCCATAATTTTAAAGTACATGACAGAGAAGATGAAATATTATGGTATGTTGAAGAAAGATCAATTGATGACCCTCTTGATTTATCTATAGCTTTGCCAACAAAAGAAAGATCACTGTATGTAAATTTAGAAAAGTTTTCACAAGTACTTGAAGAGTCAGCTTTTGCCCAAAGAGATCAACCATTAGATTTTTCAGACCATAATTCTCAGAAGTTTAAAGGAGATTTTAAATCTTTCAAAGAAAGGACCTGTGGTTCTAGAGACCTTGACCGTATATTGGATCTTAGAAATCATCCCCAAACCAGGAATAGTCATGTCTTAAATAGAGATCAAATTACAGAGAGACCTAAGAACCGGCCTCTAGCTAAAGATTCATCTGTTCACCTTTCTCCTTTGCATTGGCTTTCATCTTCTAAAGAAGCTGCCTCTTCAGTTCATTCTGAAAATATGATTGGAGGCTCACAGCAAGCAGAAGAAACATCATTGAATAAACTGACTCCAGTGTTTTCTGTTTTGGGTGCCTTGGTTGAAAGTTCTTTGGATTTTGTTAAGAATGAATCTTCAGAGACTTTGGTCATGCCGAAATTGGATCAACAGACAAAATCAGTAGAGCTCACAGATGGTGATCATCCACCATTAATCTTGAGTAAGCAATTACAGAATAACTCCCAAAAGGAAGAAGAAAATTGTCTTAAAGATCCTGATAGACAAATAATATCTGATGTTCAGCAACCAGAGTTTACTGAAAATGTAAGGCAAGAATTCCCTTTAAGTAAAAGCAGTCATGTGAAAAAGCAAAGGTTGCTAAGATCACGTCAGGTAAGTCAAAGTACTCTTCAATCTAAATCAGCTATAGAAGATGATAAAACAATTGCAGCTGACTCAAGTTCAGATCCTCTTCCACTACAGTTTAGTAAGGATGAGCACAAGAATTGTGAGCTTTCTCAGGACCAGTCTTCCAAAGAGTCTGAGAGAACTTTATTTAAAAGTGCATTGAAACTTTTTGGTCGGGGAGAATCTTCAGTGACAATGACAAATGAAAAACAGCCACCTGGATTTTTGAACCTCTTTAAACCCCAGGTGAATAAAAAAGAATCATCAAATTTGGAAAGGAATGGTGAAAAAACTAGGAAGATAACATCTCAGGAGAAGAAAGAACCATCTGGTGTTTCAAATTTTTTTGGTACCGTTGGAGATTTCTTTAAAACCAATGTATCTCCTGTACAGAAGATTGAAAATATAACTATTTCTTCAATGATTGGTGAAGAGGTGAGGTCAAATCCTAATCCTGTTCAGCTGAATAACCAAGATAATGGGAATTTACCTTCTGTCACACTTACCAGTAAAGGGAAGGTTAGAGTTAGAAGTTTAAACAAACAGACTACTATTGATTACAGTGAGCCAAGGGAATCAACAACTAGAGATATACAGGGTTTGGATATGAATGAAAAAGAGGTACCCTTTAGAGACCAGCAGTCAACAGATACATCTTTCTTAACAACTAATCTTAAAGAATATCCTAGAGATACTTCAAAAGAAACTAGTGGCATATCTACAGTAACAGAAGTTCTGAAATCTTTTGATAATTGGAGTCAAAGATATTCAAATGAACAAAATCATTTTCCTGACAAAGACTGGAGTTTTTCAACTGCCACAACATCTCCATCCCAGCCAGAACTGCCAAGCAGAAAAAGTGTATTTTCCTTCTTAACTGGACATGAAAAATCTGAAAACAGAGCCTCTGCTCCTCTACCAAGAGCCAAATCTCAAGCAGAAGGGCTATTCACACTTCCTTCCTTTTTTTCTGCTACTAGCTCAAGCATCAAGAAGGATACCTCTCATAATAGTTCTGCCTTTAGTTTGTTCAACTTATCCTTTTTGGATGAAAAGCAGCAGACTTCTGGGGAAAAACAAAATGTTTCACCTGGTGTTCCAGTGATTACTCAGCCTTGTAAGACACCAAGTGTTTTGGTAGACACTAATGACACACTGACTAAGGAAGGGCCCAGTAGTCATAGAAATAGCATAGCCCAGGAAGAAATTTATGAACAACAAAACCCCCCTTGTATTTTCATTAGTAATACCATTGAGCTTACCTCCTTTGCACATGAGCCCAATATAGAGAAAATTCAGGGAAAATTGAGTTCTGGTAATGAGCTAGGGACATCTTCAGATTTTCAGATAAATCAGTTGCAAAAAGACATTGTTTATCCTTTACCAGAATCTCAGGTACAGGCTAAAACATTCCTTATTAGCCCAGAGACCTTTGGGGTAGCTCCCCACAAAGACGAGGCTGTCAACCAGAGTGCTTTACCTAATGACATATTGGCCAAGTCCTTTTCTCGTGAGAATCATTTGAATGGAAAGCTGAATGATTTAGATGCTTGTACTGAACACCAGAATGAAAGATTTATTACAGACCCATTAAACTTGCCACTGGAAAAGGCCCCTGATGAGGCCTTACCACAGATCCTCAAACCCGGTGCAGCTTCTTCAATACCCGAGTGTGCAGGGCACCTTCAGATGCAAGAAGTAGATAAAGAGGAAGATAAATCAGGCTCTAAAGTAGAAATGCTTTCAGGATTTGTGACTAAAGTAAAATCTTTCTCTGAGTGCTTAATTGAACCTCCTAAAACATTTTCTGGACTTTTCTCTCCTAAATCTCCAAAGAAAAATTCCATTTTTTCTTTTTCTTCTAATACATCATCACAGCCCCTCAAAAGTGAGTTGTTTGGTATTTTCAGAAGTCCCAAACCAGAGACACCTAAACCAAAGTCATCTGTAGCTACCTCCTTGCTTCAAAATGGTCATTCCAGAGATACTGTGGTATCAGTACCTACAGAATGTTTGCAGAGAGAAGCTACCTCTGAAGGACTCAATTTAGATTTAGCTTTCAATGACAGTAGATTGTCTGTGATTAGTGTCAAGACAGAAGCCAATACTGTGTTAGCAAAAATGGAAACAAATAATATTCCTGAAAATATTCCAGAACTTCCAGGTTTTGAGATGGCTGCTACATCTTCTGTCTCAGAGGATGACGCAGGGCAAGGAGTATTGTCTCTGAGTGATGAAGGAGACATGGGGATTTTGCAGGGTACAGACACAGAGGCATCATTGGAAGCAGATCATATACTATTGCCAAAACAGTTGCACTCAGATCCTACCATGATTGCTGAAGATCTTTCTTCTCCAAGTCAATTACCACTTCTTGAAACAGAGCCAGCTATTCAGACTGCCTCCACAACTCAAGACTTCTTAGAGTTGCAATCCACAAATTCACTGGAAACCAATACTGTACCATTTGACAAAGCAAGTGTTAATGAGAGCACCACACTGGAAACTCAAGAGTCTTATTCTTGTCCTCTGCAGGAGGAGCCTGTGCTTAGTGTCAGAGAAAGTGGTGGGTTAAATAATGCCCAGGAAGACCCACCTGCAGTCCCCCAGGAATCAGAGCAACCAAGGCCCCACTTAGAGATTCCAAACATTACCAGTTGGCCTAAGCTCCACTTCCCCTCCTCCACTACTGATTGTGGGAAGACACTGAGTTCTTTCTTTTCCTCACCTTCCTCCTCTGGCAACAGAGCAGCAGACACTGGCTTAATGTCCAGTTTTAAAAAGTTCTCAAGTCTATTTGAGGGAAGTAGTGAGGGGAAAGGAAGTATCTTGGCAAGTGATCCTAAACTAGGATTTGTAAAGAAATTGGATCTTTCATTTCCGTGGCCAAAAGAGAATAAAGGGGATCCTGAAAAAACGCTTGCAGAATCCTCCTCTCCAGTTTTAGTTATCAGTGGTGATCAGGACCTGACCCCCAGTGAGGCTAATATAGCTTTGGAGTCTTCAGAAATAATGGGGGCTGAGCCAGATGAAGCCTATACTCAGCCCTTTGGGACTGAGCAACTGGAGGCCAAGTCAAATGGCTGTGCTGATGGGCTTTCAGGGCCTAGAGAAGCAGAAAGTCAGCTGGAAATTCCGGCATCTGGAGAATTCTGGGGTACCAAGGTCAACCCTTCTGGCTCCACCTGTCCTTCAGAGAAGCATGAGGAAGAACACTGCACTGTCCCTGAGCTACTTCACAAGCCAGAAAAACAAGAAGAGGAAGTAGTGTCTGCTAGCACTGCCTCTGTTTTGAATGTACAGCAGCTAGTTACCCTGAATGATCCCAAGGAACCGATGACCAACAAAAGGCCTGTTCTTAACTCAAACATCATAAATGGTTTTAAGGAATTGGCCATTTATGATGCAAATTTCTTAGTGGTAGATTATGGTAGCTGGCTTTTTATCCTTCATGTGTCTTTCCTATTACCCAAGTTTCATGTTAACTAGGGGGTTAGATGGTAGGAACTAATATGTGAATATTTTCATCCTCCCTCTCCTCCCTGGTACCAAAAGTAGTTTATTTGCTTAAAAGAGAGCTATGCCCTTCCTTTAAGATTTACTCACTCTAATTTGAGTGAGAATTATTCACTCCAGTTTGCTCTGCCTTATGTAATGTGGAATGGAGAAGAGAGCAGAAGAGGTTCCAAGTATTTAAGCAGCCTTACGTACTTATATAATAGATGAGGAAAGACCTATTTTGCTTTGATTTTCCAAGTTTTCTAAGATGCTTCCAACAAGCTTCTATATCTCAACCTGTAGATGATGAGGAACAATTGAAGGGGCATGTCAGTTCTCCTTTGCTAAGGCACCGCCACACACATTTACAGTTGTAGAGAAGTAAATGAGGACTTTGTTTATTAAATAATAGAAAATTGGATTGTAGTTTATTTTTGCATTTTTACTATGTGGAATTAAAAAAGAAAACTTTCATCACAGCCACTGGACAAGTTTCTTTAGAAGACCACAAAAAGAATTTAGGGATAAGCAGTAGAGCTCTTAATCCTACTCACAAATAACATATTAAAGGAAAAATATTATTACTAGGGCAAGAGTCAAGTAGTAGAGTATTTGCCTAGAAAGTGCAAGTGCAAGGCACTGAATTCAGTCCTTTGTACTGAACAAAAAAGAATGAAAAGGAAAGGAATGAGAAAAGGAGGAAGTAAGATAGGAAAGGGAGGAAGGAAGGGAGAGATAGACGGAAGGACAAAGGAAATCTTTCCAAGTCAAGAGCAGGGTACTATTGGAGAACCCAGCATATTGTGTTGTATCCTGTTGTGATCTGCTGAATAGAGAATAAAATTTTCTAGATTGTGAAATTTGGTCCTCTAGATAGAAACCTCCTGTTTGTGATTGCTACTCCAATGTAATTATTTCCTGGATTTTCCCATACTCGTGCCCTGGTTCCCAGTTTGCATTTATTCACTCATTTGTCATCTTCTCATTCTCACAGCCCCACCAGCAGTAGTAGGTATGGCTCTTCCTGTAATGTGAGTCAAGGAAGCTCTCAGCTGAGTGAACTAGACCAGTATCCTGAACAAGATGATGATCATCGGGAGAGGGACTCAATTCATTCCTGCCACAGCTCTGGTAGCCTCTCCAGAGATGGCAAGCCCAACTTTGGAGAACAAGAGAAAGCCTTGGAGGTAACATGTGAATCAGAGAAGGAGAGAACATGTGAAATCAAGGAGATGAGAGAAGATGCTACAATCCATCCTCCCTCAGATCTGGTGCTACACAAGGACCATATCCTAGGCCCCCAGGAGAGGTAAGTGATGCTTTCTCACATGCTTCCTAAGTACTTGCCCTATGGTATCACTTAGTGAACACAAGTGCTTTTTCATTAGTTTTACTGAAAAAATGAGCATGGTAGGAAGGTAAGATACCCATACTCATTTGCATTGTTGCCATTGATTTTTTGATGTAATTACTGATATTTTTGGGTTTGTTGTATTTGCTGATCTGTACTATTCAGACTTATTGAATATGTAGTTTTTGTTTTGTTTTGTGTCAGGCCTGGGGCTTGAACTCAGGGCCTGGGTACAGTCCCTCAGATTCTTTTTGTTCAAGGTTAATGCTCTACCACTTTAGTCAACAGCTCCACTTCCAGCTTTTTGGTAGTTTAGTGGAGATAAGGGTCTCACAGACTCTCCTGCCTGGGCTGGCTTCAAACCATAATCCTCAAATTTCCTTCTGAGTAGCTAGGATTACAGTTATGAGCAACTGGTAGTTCTTGACTCCACATGTGGCAGCCATTGTATGAAATAACTTGAGTCCTGCAGGTGATTTCATTAGATAACCTCATTTCTTTGGGTGCTTTGACAGCTTGCTAATCTATTAATATTTTAACTTACTTTGCGAATGCTATTGTTCTATTTTATTTTGCAAACCCAGGATCGTTATGAGAGACTTGATCTAGGGGACAGACTTAACTCACTCTTCTACCTCCCCATGATATGGCAGTGTGTTTGGAAATATGTTTCTGTAAGAAAAAAAATTAAACATTTTTTTTGCCTGGTGTGATAATGTATGCCTAAATTCTAACTGAGAGATCAGGGCAGCAAATGTCAATTACATGATAAAAGTTAAGGAATGGTTAGTGCTTCTACTTCACCACTGGATTATTGGATGAGTCACATACTTTTCTGAGGATAAAATTTGCTCTCTTTTCATCTTAAGCCTTCTCTTCTTTCTGAGACGGGGTCTTGTTATATAGCACAGGTTAGCCTTAAACTCATAGTCTACTTGCTTCTGCTTCCTAAGTGCTGGGATTACAGGTATGTACCACCATGCCCGGATCATTCTTAGTTTTCAGTCATCTCTTATGGCTCATCTAATAGGCAAGATGGTCAGGACACAACACTCTGGATGAGCCTTTTCATTGGATTGATAACCCACTGAAAGACTGGTTCTCTGTGGACCTTAAACTTCACAGTTCAAATCGTCAGGGCTGAAGTTCTTGGTAGAAAAGCAGATATATCCAACATGAGTACTTGTTCTTCTCTACTTATGTCTTCTCAGATCCTAGCTGTGTACATAAAACCCAGTTATACTTTCGCCAGACTTGCTCACAAGTGTTTTAGAACAATGAATTCATGTAGATGGCATCAGAGCATAGCATATATTTTGTATACCCAGGTGGTAGGTATTTGTCTGCTACCTTAGCTATAGGATCCAACAGGAGGAAAGAGAATCATTATCACTAAATTAAGAACCTAGATGATGGCTTGTTCTAATACAAAGTAGAGTTTGTCTCAAATGAATTTTTGTTATATTTATTGTTCATTTTATGAGGATGCCCCTGAGGCAGCTCAAGGAACACAATCATGACAAGCTGTGATTGTTTTCTTGGCATTTTTTATGTAGTCTAAGATTTGGTAAGTCTTTCAAAATACTTAGTGAAGCAGGAAGGATTTGTAGGAATAAAATTTTGCTATAAGAAGCTATAGAAACCTCCAGTGGAGACTGGTAGCCTCCAAGGAAGGGTTGAAAAGCCTCTTTTATTTTCTCTCTGCAGAATTTCTGTTCTTGACATTGACTCAGGACCCTTACCATTTCTCCATTTTCAGTGAGCCATCTCATTGAGTAAATGAAAAAAAAATGAAAAAAGGAAGAGTAGGAACAGATGAAGAGCTAAAAGGAGTTGTCTTAGAGAGGAATGTTTTCATATTAGGTATTCATAAGAAAAACTAACCAAGTAAAGGCATGAATACAAATGCTTTCTTTTAGATACTTTGCAATTTTGCCTTTAGATCTGTCACCTTGTGGCCTTGCCTGTTTTTAAGAAATATTCTTCTTTGTTACAAGTCTTCCTGAGGAGAATGCATCTTCACCCTTTACCCAAGCCAGAGCGCATTGGATCCGAGCAGTTACCAAGGTCCGACTCCAGCTGCAGGAGGTAAGAAATCTGTTCCAATAATGGTTGGGACAATTTTTTTCTTTTGAAAATGAAGACATATGGTGCTGGAGAAGCTTCTCAGTAATTAGTCATTGTCTTACAGTGTACTTCTGGGAATGCATGACAATTAAGCCAGAGCCTTAAGAGATGGGAAGTGGCCTTGACTTTTTCTGTGCTGAGTAATAAAAATCAAATAGAGGATGAGAACTTGAAGTTGAAGTTCTATGCTTATTCTCCGTACTACCATCTCTTTGTTGCCATTTTAGTTTGAAGATAGGGTAGAGAACTATTTCACAGTCTGACTGTTGTTTTCCTTAGCCAGCCATTTCAAGTACTACTGTCCTTTTCTGTCCTCTGTGTGTCAGTAGATAGGAAGTCTTCTGACAGAAGGGATGTTTTTAAGTGACAGGTGGCTGCCACTAGAATAAAACTTGGCACATATTAAAAATGAAAAGCATGTTCACATGTGTAACCATACCCTTTACAAATTAATTTGACACTTAAGGAAAAGTTGCAAAAACAGAGGCATTATAATCAGTCCTTTGAGAGACAATTGGAAACACGATATTTGGTCACTCCTAAATACTCTTGTATTTCCTTAAGAATAAAGAATAGCAAAGGTATTTTTAACATAGGTAAAATTACTGGCAATTGATTGATAGTTGTCATAGGATAAAGGTAGCTAGAGTTTAAATTGTACTATTCATATTTAAGATGAATTGAACTTCCATCTATGTTTCTTTCCCCTTCCCTTTTTACCCAAGATAATAATTTTAGTTTATTATATATAATTGTAAAGTTTTTTTATGCAAGCATAAGCACATGTGGATATATACTCTGATTCCTTTTATATAAAGGTAGTGTATTAAACATGAGAATATATTTTGCCTTTTTGCTTCCCTTTCAGCATTAAGAGCAACTTTTTTTTTTATAGCTGCATAGTATTCTATTGTGTGAATGTTCTACTGGCATTCACCTACTATTGGTATTCATTTGGTTACTTCAATCATTTGGTGTAACAAGATATTTTAGAAATGAGACACCTTTTATGAATGTCATTTCATATGTAGACAAATACATCTGGAATATGCACTTTAAATTTTTGACACATAATGCCAAAATGCTACTTATTTTTCAATATCAAAGCAAAAAACTTGCTTTTTGCTCATGCTGTATATCATTTCAAAGAGTTCTGCTTTTGTGTTATCTTCTGTGATTCAAACTGATGGAGTAACCAGCACTGGGAACATTGCCAGTCACAATGGTAAATGGAAAGTAAAAATAATAAGTGAATAAGATACAGCAAATTGCACTTTGTCTTTTAAAACCTTTGCCCAGAAATTACACATATCACTTTTGTTCATATCTTCCTAAAGCATCTTGCTACCCCTCCTTGACTCAGATATGATAGACCTTGAAAAAGATAAAGAAGGCTATTTGTGAATGGCTTTAATGATTACTCCAAAGTATATGTTTTCCATAAGGAGCATACCAATATATATTCCTACTAGTAACTTCACGAGGGTACTTTTTCTTCCCAAACCCACCAACCAACCAAGCAATCTGTCAAGTTTTGGATTTTTTTTGGTAGTCTTTTATGTGATAGTGTCTCAATAGTTTAACTTTGTGTTTCTTATTAGTAAAGTTGAATATATTTTTAATATATAAAGGCTACTATTAACCTTTATATTACTATTCTATGAATATTCTATTTTTTCTATAGCCTATTTTTTGCTCATTTTCTACTCAGCTGTTGGTAGTTTTTCAACTAATTTTCAGGAGCTTTCTATTTTTTTTTTTTTTTAGAGAAATTAACTCTGGCTATTATATGAGTTGCCAATCATTTTTCTCATATCATTGTGAAACATTTTTTGTAATCTTATGAGCCACATTTTCCTAACCTAGAAAATGTAGAGAAAAATAGTATATTTCTCTTATCATTGTAAATTGTCTATTAAAGCTATGGTTTTTAAAAAAGGAAATCAACAAAACATTTGAGTGACTCTACATTTCCTTCAAGATAGTATAGAACCCTCTGTGATTTAGTTCAGTGCAGTTCAAAGTGTTATTCATCCACTGGTCCAACTTAGGAACTATTTGTTTCTAGTCTTTTACAGAAATACTGAAATTGAAAGTGAGCACATCAGTAGCCTTGTTCAGTATGGATCAAAAATACCAGATAGTGATTTTAGAAGTGGAAACCAGACTCGTAACAAATAGTAGTTTGGTATGCACCAATGTAAATCCTATCTGCCTTTCTGGTTCTTGATTCAGTCAACACTTCCAACCTATAGATGAGTGATTTTCAAAACTTCTCAGAGACTTTGCACTTTCCATTTGCCATGATTGGAATATACTTTCTTTGAATTCATCTCACTAACTCTTTCTTCCTTAAAAATCCATCCAAGTATCTGGGGTGTTTTTCTGGGGTAAAACATTCAGACTCAACATGTTTTCTGGATTTGCATTTACCATGAGGTAATCCAGTTTAATGCTATGCCTCTGTGTGTGTGTGTATGTGTGTGCGTGCACACACATGTGCAAGTGCCTGTGTGTGCCAGTCCTGGGGCTTGAACTGAGGGTCTGGGTACTGTCCCTCAACTTTTTTGCATAAGGCTACCACTTGAGCTACAGCTCCACTTGCTACTTTTTGGTGGTTAATTGGAGATAAGGGTCTCATAGATTTTATTGTCCAGGCTAGCTTCAAATCACAATCATCAGATCTTAGCCTCCCAAGTAGCTAGTATTACAGGTATGAGCTATGATCTGGTATGCATTTCTTTGTATTTCCATGGGTTCTTGGAATGTCAGGGCCATCCTTTCTATTGCTGACATTCTAGAGCCCAATATAGATTTGGTATAGTGTATTTAGCTAATATTTTATGGCTGTTTTGTTTAGTCAGAATTGCCCATCATCATTTCCATAAAATTCTCTTTATCTTCTAATTCATCCTATTTTTATTTTTTCCAAATCTTAGCACTTTAAGTCAATAATATCAAAATGATAACTATCAACATTAGCTATGTTTTTGTTTATTTTATTTTTTTTTTGGTGCCAGTATGGGGGCTTAAACCCAGGACCTCAGTGCTGTCCCTTAATTTTTTCTACTCACTGCTAGCACTCTACTACTTGAGCCACAAATCCATTTCTTGCTTTTTGGTGTTTAATTGGAGGTAAAGAGTCTTACAGTTTTTCCTGCAGGGGCTGACTTTGAACTGGGATCCTCAGATCTTGGCCTACTGAACAACTAAGATTATGAGCATAAGCCACTGGTGCTTGGCATTGTTTTCTTATGTTTATTTATGCATATATGTGTATATACATATATTAACACACATAAATTTACTAAATTTAAGTTATGAGTGAAGTTTTGCATTTTCTCAGTTTTTGTAAATTTTATCCTAGGTTATTAAATATTATCTGGTACTAAAATTTGATAATTATTACTAGAGTAATAATATTCAATCATATAAATGTACCATAATGTTTGTTGTTACTTTATTTAAAACAATGCTGTGATGAATATCATACATAAATCTATTTTCAATTTTTATTATCTCTTTAGCTCTCTTTCTCTCTCTCTCTCTCTTTCTCTCTCTCACTCACTCTCACTCTTTCTCCGTGTCTGTCTCCTGGGGCTTGAACTCTGTGGGCCTGAGCTTTTGTGCTCAAGGATAGTACTCTACTGCTTGAGCCACAGCTTTACTTCTGGCTATTGGTGATTAATTGGAGATAAGAGTTTCATGGACTTTTCTGCCTAGGTGGCTTTGAACCATGATTTTCAGATCTCAGCTTCCTGAGTAACTAGAATTACAGGTGTGAGCCACCAGTGCCCATCTAACTTAGCTTCCTTAAAATATTGAAATAAGGGCTGGGGATATGGCCTAGTGGCAAGAGTGCTCGCCTCATATACATGAAGCTGTGGGTTCGATTCCCCAGCACCACATATATAGAAAATGGCTAGAAGTGGCGCTGTGGCTCAAGTGGCAGAGTGCTAGCCTTGAGCAAAAGGAAGCCAGGGACAGTGCTCAGCCCCTGAGTCCAAGGCCCAGGACTGGCCAAAAAAAAAAAAAAAAAAATTGAAATAAATTACTGAGCTAAAGAGTATTCTTTTAGGATTGGATATATGGAATATTTGCTGATTATATGTGAGGCTTTGTGTTCATTTCCCCAGTACTGTTGAGAGAGAGAAAGAGGGAAAAAGAGAGAAAGAATATTTTTCTTCTTAAAGACTTAATAAACTTCTACACTGATTTAATAAAACTGTCTCCAATTTGTCCTTTTAGAGTTTGGTATCATTTTAGAAACTTGTTGATAATTTTATCAAGGGCCAATAGCCTATTCTTTTAATTTGCATTCCTCTATTTGTGCTTCAGAAATTTCTCAAAAGTCTGTAGTCATTTGTGGTTGGCTGATATTGTATTAAATAGACTTTGAGAAACTGAGACAGAAACCCAGCTACACTTACATCATTCCTATAAGATTGGCAGCAACTTGAGAGAAGAGATTATATAGGGTCATTTCTGTATCATCTGAGCACCTGGGCATATGCACTTAATAAGTGTTTGATGACATTGTTAATGCTGATGAGGCAGTAATGTTGGTATGTGGGTGGAAATGGATATGAATCTGTACCTTATTTGGTTTAGCTGCAGAAAAATCTGGGGGAGGAGGTGAGACTTTTAGCTCTAGAAACAGAGACTGCCATGGCAGCAGGTGGGTGGGTGTTCCAGGTGGAAGGGACAGTAAAGGAGAAGGCATGAAGATAGGCTATAAGGAAGGCTTGACAGAAACTCTTGGGCTGTTGAAAGCTGAGGAAAGAGAGCCTTGGAAAGCAGGGATAGAACTGAGCAAGAGAAGGTTCATGCATAAGATGATGCTAAGTGAAATGAACTCCATGTTATGGAAACAAGTGTTATATCATTGTTGTAATTATTTTCAACATGCCATGTGAAACCATAGCTTTTTTTGTTTCTCTTTTATTCCCTTCATGTAGTTGTACCCCCGCTATCACTGTATCTTGTATGAGTACCTTGTACACTGTACATATGTGTATTAGAACTAGGGAAGGGAAAGGGAATATCAAAATCGAGAGACAAAGGATAAAAAGACAAACAATTCCAAAAGCAATACTTACAAAACCATTTGATGTAAACCAACTCTACAACTCACAGTGGGGGGAGGGAAAGGGGGGAAAGGGAGGGGGAAAATGAGGGAGGAGGTAGCAAGTAAGTTGAACAAGAAATGTACTCACTGCCTTACATATGAAACTGTAACCCCTCTGTACATCACTTTGACAATAAATACGTAAATTTTTTTAAAAGAGTAGGTTCATGTTTGAAATGGAGCTGTAATAGGAGACTCAAGATTGCAGCAGGTTAGTCTAAGAAATGTATCATCGTTTTCTCAGGTGTGATCACTAGGACCTAGAGCAAATCAGCTGTCTGCATAGTTCTCTTCTAACCAGTGACTCTCTCCCGGAGACCTCCTATTAATCCTATAACTGAAGACCTGAGAGAGGCCTCTTCTCTCCAGAAGGGGTGTGAAGCTCAAAGATAATAAGGCCCTATAGGAACCCACCTTTTAAGATTTAATAAGGAAAGCACTCTTTCCAGTAATTTAAGAAGTCCAAAATTTTCTCTGATCATGGCCTCCTATCTTAATTTACACTACAATTCTTTGCTCTCATGGAAACCATCAGCTTCTAATCCCTCCTTTTTCTCACACTATTTCAGCCTTCTCCCTACCGTTGCTATTATAACACTTAAAATATTAAATAATGTCTTTGATGAATAATAAATATAAAATTGAAAGGATATATAATGTAAAGCTTACCTCCTACTTCCTTTTAGATACCTAAGTTACATTTTATCTAAGTCTTGTGAATCAGCCCAGAGATAATCCACACATGTGTAAATAAGTGCACGTATGTGTACATTACACACACTTGCTTTACCTTGCTTTTTTCTCATTTACTACTGAATCTTTGAAATTTTTTCTTTATAACTAAAATAGAGCTCTATTAAGAACTACATAGTTGGGGCTGGGGATATGGCCTAGTGGCAAGAGTGCTTGCCTCAAATACATGAGGCCCTGGGTTCAATTCCTCAGCACCACATATATACAGAAAACAGCCAGAAGTGGCGCTGTGGCTCAAGTGGCAGAGTGCTAGCCTTGAGCAAAAAGAAGCCAGGGACAGTGCTCAGGCCCTCAGTCCAAGCCCTAGGACTGGCCACCAAAAAAAAAAAAAAAAAGAACTACATAGTTTTCTAGTAGCACAAACAGAATGACTACTTTTTAAAATAGATACATAGTATTTCTTTCTGTGTATATGTTATAACTTATTTATTTTGTCTCCTGTTGATGGATCTTTAAATTGTGGCTTTTTCACTCTTTCTTTGGCAATATTTAGGTTTGAATTCAGGGCTTCATGCTAGCACTTGACTCATCCCTCCCCAGTCCTTTCTGCTTTTTATGTGGTGTTTGGTGTTTTTTTTTCCTGGCTGGTCACAAACTGTTGTTCTCTTACCTCTGCCTCCTGACTAGCTGACTACAGGTATGCACCACTAAATCCTGCCTAAAAGGGTGAATATTTAAAGATCATTCTTAACCACAGCCTGCAACACTGCTCTAGGAACTCATAGTAACTCTTTCCCAAGCACAGCTGTAGACAGTTTCAATGGACTGGAGAAACCCTAGCTGTTGCCTTGAATGTTGACACAGCCTTCACTCCCAACAGGCTTTGTGTCTTGTAGCCAATTTAGTAGTCCCTACCTGATATCTGTGACCAGAAACAAAGTATTCCTACCTTCTGATCTTGACTGAAGCCTTGGCTGTATGTATTGTGAAGCCCTGATGAAAGCAATACCTCATTGTTTACTCTATTGCTAGGTTAGGAGTACTTAAGGCTTAGTTTCCTTTTGCTTTCTCTGCCATTTCCAATTAATGATTCCCACTTTTGATTACAGTTCCTTTTAAAATACATGATTTGTAAATACTTTCTCTCTGCTTTCTTTTTAATTTGCTCAATATCTTGTTGAATTTTCCACAGTACAAATTTCCTTCAATTGCACCCTAACTCCCTTTTTCCTTTTCCTCTTGCTTGTCTCTGGAGAAATCAATATCAATATTGATATCAACTGGGTCTTCAAACCAGTAAAAAGAAATGGGTGGGTTAGTTTGTTTGTTTTTGTATTTTTGTTTTGTGTTAGTCCTGGGGCTTTGAACTCAGAGCCTGAGTGCTGTCCATGAACTTTAAACTAGTGGCTCAACACAGGCCTACTTCCAACATTTTTGGTGTTTAATTGGAGATAAGCGTCTCATGGGCATGTAGCACTTCATAATGCTTAAAAATTGTATTTTATAGTTTCCTTTTTTGCCTTCTATTCTTTTAAGATTTTTTTTCAATTCTTTTTCCTCTTTTTTCATCTTACATAGTTCCTTTTCTATTCCTGTCTCCTTCTACAGTCTTACACTCAGGCTTCCCTCTACTGTTAGAACCAAACCCAAGACCTATGTATGTTGGAAATTTGGTACTAAATTAGCCCTGCAGATACTTTGTCTAATCTCAGATCTCCACAGCAGCTGTTTTTTTTTTTTTTTTTAAAGAGTCTTCGATTGAGTCAGCATTACATCAATGCTGTGTGGCAGCTTCTGTACGAAGCAGCCAACAGACTTCCAGCTAGCTTTCTAAGCACATGACTCCCAAGTGTAATGGTCTAGCTCTTCCTTTTTGCTATTGCTTTGTTCTTCATGTATAGCTATGTTCACAATTTCCAAGTGTTCAAAACTTTCCTCCTTGGCCTACTCTTATTCTTTTGTTCTTTGCTTATATTAATATCAACATCATTCTGCAAACACCCACTCAGAGTCACAGTGTAACTTTTCATTCTTCCTTTTCACATGCCTCCCACTAGGATAATTTGTTAGATATTGCTCTTTTGCTTTCTTTGCTCTTTTTTTCCCCCCTCTTGGTACCAGGGTTTGACTCACACTCACCTTGCTTGCTCACTGCTAGTACTCTAATACTTGAGCCATGCCTGGCTTTCTGATGTTTAATAGAAGATAAAGTCTCAGATTTTTCTGCCTGGGCTGGCTTCAAACCATGATCCTTATAGAGTCACAGTTTTAAAATTCTATTATGCTTGTATGTTATACATGTACAAATACCATACTTTGTTAATTTACTAATGGGTGCCTAGATTGTTTTTTTTTTTTTCAAATTTTTATTATCAAACTGATGTACAGAGAGGTTACAGTTTCATACGTTAGGCATTGGATACATTTCTTGTACTGTTTGTTACCTTGTCCCTCATGCGCCTAGATTGTTTTTATTCCTTGGCTATTGGGAAAACATTGCAACCAACATAGAAGTACAGGTACATTATGAAGTGGTGATTTCATCTTTGGGTATATCCCCAAAAGAGTGATTGCTGAGTCATATAGTAATTGCATTTTTAAATTTCTTTAGCAACCTCTATACTGTTTCCATACTTGCTATGTCCA
This sequence comes from Perognathus longimembris pacificus, assembly GCF_023159225.1. Classification (NCBI taxonomy): domain Eukaryota; kingdom Metazoa; phylum Chordata; class Mammalia; order Rodentia; family Heteromyidae; genus Perognathus; species Perognathus longimembris. Next base: position 130,325,386 of record NC_063161.1, read on the forward strand.
TTTACATTCCTACCTGTTGGTACTAGGAGGAAGTGTAAAATTCACTACTCCTACACTTGTCTTCTTTTTGCTTTTGGTTTTGTTTTTTGGTTTTTTTGTTTTTTTTTGGCCAGTCCTGGACCTTGGACTCAGGGCCTGAGCACTGTCCCTGGCTTCTTCCCGCTCAAGGCTAGCACTCTGCCACTTGAGCCACAGCGCCGCTTCTGGCCGTTTTCTGTATATGTGGTGCTGGGGAATCGAACCTAGGGCCTCGTGTATCTGAGGCAGGCACTCTTGCCACTAGGCTATATCCCCAGCCCCTGTTTTTTGGTTTTAAATAACCTTTATTTTTTATTTTTCTTGCCAGCCCTGGACCTTGGACTCAGAGCCTGCGCACTGTCCCTGGTTTCTTTTTGCTCGAGGCTAACACTCTGCCACTTGAGCCACAGCGCCACTTCTAGCTGTTTTCTATATATGTGGTGCTGGGGAATCGAACCCAGGGCTTTCTGTATACAAGGCAAGCACTCTTGCCACTAGGCCATATTCCCAGCCCCTTCTCCTGTCTTCCTGATGATAGTTATCTTGAGTGTTAGGTGGCATTGCATAGCGGTTTCACTTTGCATTTCCTTGGTAATTAGTGGTGTTTAGCACCTTTTCATATACTTGTTGGCTATACTTTTATGTCTTCTTTGCAGAAATGTCTGTTCAGGTAATTTGCTAGTTTAAAAATTGCATTATTGAGTTGTGTTTCTTACAAAATTTGTATATTAACCTTATGAAATACATTACTTACATTTTTCCAAGTTCATAGGTTGCCTTTTCATTTTGTTTACTTTGTTATTCAGAAACTTTTTGGTTTAGTATAGTACGATTTATTTACTTTTGCTTTCATGATCTGTAAAAAGAGATTGTTCGTCCATCCTGGCTTATGAAGGTAAGAGATCTGGCAGGGGTTTGAACCAGAAGTCTTAGGAACTAAGCATAGACATTGACATTATCTTCCTAATATTCCTGTTGTGCCCAAGTCACAGGACCACCACCAAGAAGACCACCAAGAGCCAGATGTTCCAAAATGCAAAAGCAAAGCTTTATTCAGGCGGGCTGCAGCTCAGGCCTTGTCCCATACACCGATGCAGCGGAGATAGGGAGGAGGACCCTGAGCTAAAATCTTACAGGGTTTATAAAGGCAAAAAACCACAAAATTAAAGCAACCACGTGTTTGAGCTAGATTGGGGTATGGGTACAATTCTGATTGGCTCGGGGCTAGGGACATTCCAGGGCGGACAGACTTTATCAAAACAGTCTCTGGGCTGTCTGGGTTCTGACAACCTGTCCTGCTAAATGGAATATTTTGTCAGCCTGGGTGGGCTCACAGTGCCTGTTTATCATTGGCTAGCATGGCCATTCCTCAGAGCTTGTGCAGGCCCAAGGTCAGATAGCACAAAGTGGGGCCTGACTGGCTTTAAGATAGCTTTGTTTAAGGAATTTACAGCTTAGCAGTTTCAGCACAAACAAGTCAAGTTCTTACAATTCAACATAAACAACAAGATGGCTATGGTTTCAAAACGGAGTCACTGCTGCCTCAAAGTAGAATTTATCTTCACTCTTCATTCCTTGGAGACCTAATATATGTAGATAGAAATACTTAGTTCTTCAAGAATTGGAAACAAGAGGGTTTTTGTTATTTTGCTTTTTGTTTTCTCCTTTGTCACTGTTTTTGATTTGTGTACCTTTTTATTGTTTACTTTTTAACATTTTTTTATTTTAATTGTCAAGGTGATGTACAGAGGGGGTTACAGTTACATACGTAAGTAATGAGTACATTTCTTGTCAAACTTGTTACCTCCTCCCTCATTTTTTTTTTTTTTTTTTTTGGCCAGTCCTGGGCCTTGGACTCAGGGTCTGAGCACTGTCCCAGGCTTCTTCCCGCTCAAGGCTAGCACTCTGCCACTTGAGCCACAGCGCCGCTTCTGGCCGTTTTGTGTATATGTGGTGCTGGGGAATCGAACCTAGGGCCTCGTGTATCCGAGGCAGGCACTCTTGCCACTAGGCTATATCCCCAGCCCTCCTCCCTCATTTTTCTCCCACCTTCCCCTTCCCCAACTCCCCCTGGCCTCCTGAGTTGTACCGTCAGTTTACAACATATTATCTTGTAAGTATTGCTGTTGCATTGGTTCAACCTTTCTCCTTTGTCTCACCACTTTGGTGTCTTGTATGTAAGTTTATCTGTTTGGGGGAAAAAAAGGGGAGCACAGAAATGGTGGGACAAAGAGTAAACAAATGCAGCAGTGATGCTCACTAGACACTATGTTGAAAATGAACTTTACAACTTGTAGTAGGGAGGGGTAAGGGAAAAACTATGAGGAAAGGAGGGAAAAGGTGACTCTGTTCAAACAGAAATGTACTTATTACCTGCCTTTTGAAACCATAACCCCTCTGTACATCATTACAATAACAATAAGGAAAAAATGAAATATTTATTTAAGAGTTTCAGAGATTCTTTTCCTGGCCACATATTTCTTGTTACTTCTGCTTTCTACTTGCATTTTCCTTGCATATGCATAGGCTTTTAATTCCTTTTCTATATTGTACTGAGGTCAGCCACTAATGCTGATTCCTAGCATAGCTCTTAATATTTAGTAGATAATCAGCAAAGTTTTGGGAAATAAATACTTAATGAAGTGATATTACAGAACTATCATAATCATTTGATTGTGGAATGAATGATTAACCCATGTAACATAACATTGCCTTAGGACTTTAAAAGTAGAGAACAAGCCTATTGGATTAGGGTGATCAGAGAATTCTTTTGTTTGTTTGATTTTTGCCAGTCCTGGGGCTTGAACTCAGGGCCTGAGCACTCTCCCTGGCTTCTTTTTGCTCAAGGCTAGCACTCTGCCACTTGAGCCACAGCTCTACTTCCGGCTTTGTCTATATATGTGGTGCTGAGGAAGCGAACCTGGGCTTCATGTATACGAGGCAAGCACTCTTGCCACTAGGCCATATTCCCAGTCCCTGGTCAGAGAATTCTTAATAGATGGACTCCCAGAAGATACTAAGTTAGCAATTGATATTAAATATTGGGAAATGTCCAAGAAACAAAATGAACTTAGAAAGATGGAAATCTAGGGATAACTTGCATCCTGTTTTTACAAGCACACTGTCAACAGTGAGAACCATGGATCCTTAAAAAGGCAAGTTGTATTCAACAGTACAGCCGATATTTACCACCAAATTCAAAATGAGCATATCCTAAATTTCCATAGTATATAAAATAAGACTCTTTGAAGTTGATGGAAAGAGGCACATATCCATTCTTTAGACTGCTATCTTCAAGCATGCTAAGAAAATGTGCTTATTCGGTACATACCTGAGGATATTCAGACATAAATAGCCAAAGATGACAAATTAGGAAGGTCATTCTACATGAAAACCAACACCCTGGAGCACTTTTTCCCCATGACAGGTGAGATAAAAAACTCTTGACTGGTTTCTCCCTAAGACAATCTTCCTCCTTGGCATTTGTTTTATCTGTGCCTTCAAGTCCTTTTCTTAGTTTTGACCATTGCATCTTTATCTCCTATATAGCATTTCTCTTCCCTGTTTGCGCCTTAAAACTTGATGATTTCTAGGGTTCTCTTTGCCACCTTTCTTTCCTCCTCCTCTTCCTCCTCCTCTTCCTCTTCCTCCTCCTCCTCTTCCTCCTCCTCCTCCTCTTCCTCTTCTTCTTCTTCCTCTTCTTTTTTCCAGTCCTGGGGCTTGAACTCAGGGTCTGAGCACTGTTTTCCCTGGCTTCTTTTTGCTCAAGGCTAGCACTCTGCCAACTTGAGCCACAGCGCCACTTCTGGCCTTTTCTATATATGTGGTGCTGAGGAATTGAACCTAGGGCTTCATGAGGCAAGCACTCTTGCCACTAGGCCATATTCCCAGTGCCTCCAACCTTACTTTCTTATCTAGGTAATCTCACCCATGTTTTTACCTGTAACTGATGAATCCTAAGCTGCAAACTCCAGTTATCTTTCATAAGTCCCAGACTTGCATATCCAGTTGCCTATGGATATCCCATAAATGTAGAAGCACTTCATACAACATGTTCAGGCTGTACTCATCATTTTGTCTTCCTCCTCCACATCCTCTTTTATGTTTCCTTTCTCAGTACATGGCACTGTAGTCATGCAAGCACAGAATCTGAAACTACTCTCCCTTCAAATATATAATACTGGTACAACAGTTGCCCTATGCTATAACATTTCCTCCACTAGGTTATGAACTCCTTTGGGACAAAGATCACATTGTTTTATCATGCCTCACAGAATACTTAGTTATTATTTTTTATGGAATTTATATTTTTGAAAGGTTTGTTGTAGTTTGCTGAGTTTGCCATAGCAGCTAGCTTAAAACAACAAAAAATGTCTTACATCAATAGTTCTGGGGGTTAGAAGTCCAAAGTCAAAGTGAGGGTTGGTTCTTTCTGAAGGTTATGAGGGAAGGATCTGTTATAGTCCTTTTGTTGGCTTATAAATAGTCCCCTTTTCTCCCTGTCTTTCCTCTATGAATATCTTTAAGAACAAATCTCAGTTCTACTTTTCTGAGACATGTTCTGGCTAGATAGCTCACACTGGGTTCAAATTTGCAATCTTCCTGCCTTAACCCCCTAATGCTAAAATTACCTGCATGTACTACTGTGCCCAGAGTAATTTTCCCCTTTGCTTAATGATAATAGTCATATGTGATTAGGGCTGACTGTATGAACCTATTGTTTACCTCTATAAGGACCTATCTCTAAAGAATTCAAGAATTTCAATATACATTTGTGGGGAGGGAGAACAATGACAATTTGTTGAAGTCCATTCAGGCTACCAGAGCCAAATACTATAAACCCAGTGACTTGTAAACAGCAGAAACTTATTTCTTATGGTTCTGGTTGTGGAGAATCAAGATCAAGGAACTGGCAGGTTCAGTGTCAGGTGAGAGCCCATGTTCCAGTCTACACATATCACCATGTGTCATATGGCAGAAAGAATGAAAGAGCTCCCTTGGATCTATTTTTAAAAAGCATTGATGTCATTCATGAAGGCTCTGTCATCATGACTATTGACCTTAAATGGCCTCACCTCCCAAAATTCTATCATCTTGTGAGATATCAACATACAGATTTTGAGGAGGGGACTCAAAATTTTTATTATATAATAGTTCAGTTTATACTGAGTACAAAAGTAAATTCACTGCCTTTCTTTGAAGTGTTGTTTTCTTTTACTTTTTTTGTGTGTGTTGGGAGCAGTATTGGGGCTTGAACTTAGGGCCTAGGCACTGTCCTTTAACTTTTTTTTTTTCTCAAGGCTGGTGTTCTACCACTTGAGCAACAGCTCTACTTCTGACTTTTTGGGGTGGCTTATTGGAGATAAGAATTTATCTGCTTGGGCAGGCTCCAAACCTTGATCCTAAAATTTCAGCCTCCCAACTAGCTAGAATTAATTATAGCCATTAGCACTTAGCTGCTTTCCCCCCTTATATATTAGTTGTCTTTCTGTATGCATTTCAGTATTCTATACCTGATATTTTTTAATATATGGCAGTAACTTCCTCCTTGGGGTTTCTCATTGAATCTAGAGACATTTATATTTATATTTTCTAAAAGCTAATAGAAACAGAGGCCTAATCCAAGACAATGTTCCAGATTTAGGTTTGCCTAGGGGCAAACCTCAGAACAAGCCAGAAAGAACTACAGGGAATATTAGATCAACATCAAGTCAGTCTTCTTTTAGTAATAAGATATTTTCTTCTCCATGAACTTTCAAATTTTAAATAAACAAGAAATTTTGGATTTCTCTTAGAGAATCATCAGCACTTGGCACCATGGCTCCTCTTGGTTATACAGATTGAAGCAATCTATAGATTGGCTGGGTGCATATATAAATAGATACTAGTTTGGGACCTGCATGAATCCCAAGTTTGGAAGTTGCAACTTTTGACCAAGGTTATGTGCAAGAGAAGTAATATATATGCTGCCTTGATTAAGAGTTTTTAATCCTTTGGTCCTGAAATGGATATGGGACCATGGCCTTTGGTAGGACAGGCCAAAAGCTTGTCTAACTGGGCATTCCCAATGACTTTATTAGCTCTCTATGCTCAAGATTTTGTTAATAAGGTCTAGTGATTGACCTGATTGTAGGACTGAGTTTTGTCAGCAATTTTGTTATTCCTTAGGCCTGCTTTGCAGGTTGTCGGGTCTGATTTAAGCTGCTTAGCAGCTATGTCTTAGCACATCAGCACATCTCTTGCCAGGTTCATCATTCCCCTGGGGTAGCATATTCCTGAGGGAAGAAGGAAGATCTCTTCCCATTGCTCATCATTCTCTGTCTGTATATAGTTTCTGACTAGTTTAGGGCGAGCACAATTCTATGAAACTAGATTTTTCTCAGGCACCAGAACAAATCATTTTCCTCACACCTTAAGCAAACTCTAGCTGTGTATCTACATGTCAGCTTCTTCATGTTGCTTCTGGCCTTTTTCCAGTGTAGGGGAGGAAAATACTCACAAATGGATTTCTTAATTCTTGCTGACTCCTTGATTCTTGCATATGATAGACTTGGGGATCCCTCATCCTTTGTACCATATTATGTGGCTATCAACATGATAATATATAAGATCGGCACTTGCTGGTCCTGACTCATGTAGGATCAAGTAGTAGTTCTGGAAAAGGGAAGTCAGGTTTGGAGTAGACATGTTCTTTGCTTCCAAACCAGTTATATCTGGCTGTAGGGAGACATAGATTGGCTGTATGAGGAGGAGAATTGTAATTGGTGAGGCCCTCCTCCAATATCCCTGTGAAACCACTTAGATGCTTTAGTTAATGAGGGATTTTGTGCACCAGGTGGTCTTCTGAGTAACCCACCCATTCAGCTCCCCTTTAGAGCTCCTGCTGCTCTGAACCTTCCCACAACTCTGCGTGAGTGTCACTGTCTCATGTTGAATTTCCATCTTGACTCATCTGTCTCTAGGCAAAGATCCCTGTAAAGATTTAAATTGGGAACCAGACCTTGAGAATGTCTGTTGAGAGCATTTCACAGCTTCTGGATAAATGCCTTTCCCTTCTTAACCCAATCTGTTTTTCCGTTTCTGCCCAGCTAGCTCTTAAGCAGCCCTGCTCTGAAAAAGCTTCCCAGCTGAGGTGGGTGCTGTGTTATTTCTTACTTGAAAAAGCACCTCATCCTCTTAGCGTACGTAGGATTCCCAAGGCCAGATCCACTGTGACAGAGGAGGCTGTGTTCGTGTTCACAAGGTTCAAGAAATAGAAATGACCTACCTTTGCCAAAGGAGGCCTTCTATCCTCTGGTCACATGATATCTGATATTTTGTAGAATGACAGCTAACAGAGCCCCTTTTTATTACCAGAGCTTATACAGACTGTTGTTTACCATTTTGTTTTCCTTCTTACTCTTGCTGAAACATGAGAAGATAGTAAGATACAAGGGTAATTTGCTATCTGAGCCAAATGAGCTCTCATGTAAAGTTTGAAGGCCATAAAGGTAGAAAAATTTGTTGTGCCTTATGTCCTAAACACACATCTGTTGTCTAACTTTTCATTTTTCTGGGGAGCCCAAGCTGCTCTGATGATGCACTGGGTGTGTTTGGTAGGCAGTTGGGCACTACAGGATCCATTAACCTTCAGAATAACACTCAGGGCCTCAGGCAGGCCTGGAGTCACTGTAGATAGGACAGGCAATGTCCTAGCTTGGGAGATCTTCTCCAGTCTTGAGACAGTGAGCTTCTTTTCATCATAGAATGCCCAGATCCAAACCTGATAACTACTCGCTGTTCTTGACTCTTTATGCATGGCTACAGAGCTGAGGAGGGGATTCTGGTTTAATCAGCCTTCCCCATATTTTTTGTTTTAAACCTTTTACCTCTCTCTCTTACTCCTGGCTCAACTCTGGGAAACTCTACTATAAATTGGCTGTGACTTCCACTGAAATTTGACAGTTTTCAAGTTATTTTTCCCTCTGTATTTAAATGTGGTTATAGTTGTGCTGTCAGCCCTTATCTCTTCTGTCATCCAGCCAGCTCCAACTGGGTTAGGAGGTATTTGCTCTGCTGTCAGTGTTGGCTACATAATGAGGTAGCTGGTTAAGAAATGGGTTGTTCAGCATCTTTTGGAGTCTAAATTTTCTTCCTTGGTTGAAGGGAAAGCAATGTTATTTGAAGAAGGCAGTAGGGAGGCAAATGTTGGCTTTGAAGTCAGTCCTTTTGCCTTAGGATCTTGTATAAGCCAAGGAAATCATTGCTAATTTAAAAGTTTGTTTTATCCATCATCTAGAACTGCCAGTTCTACAGTGGTGGATAGCCCCCATAGACTACCTGATTCCTGGGCTAATGAGGCTACATTCTATTCTGGATTGTGACAAGCAGGTAAAAGATTTGATAGCCTAGCCTGAGCATTCTGGGTAAATCAAATTTGCTTACCTACTGTTGGCCTGAGGTCTACGGCAGAGGAAGACCATTTCTTATTTGATCAAGTTCAGGGAAGGCAGAGAGGAATGACTTCACTGGATTGTTACTGGCTGATCAAAGCGCTATACTGAGGATTCTGAGGTTTTCTAGGCAGGAAAAGCAATTTTTTTTGTCCTTACCTGTGGTTGTAGACTAGAAAGAGGCATCATCGTGTTTTATGATCTTGGCATTTTATGGCCCACAGCTTCAAGGGTCCCTGGCTTACACGTTATGTTGCTCTGACCAACTTGAATGATCTTTGAAGATAAACAAGGCTAATTTTTCCATGAATCATAGTTAGAATTGCTGAGTTGTAAGGAAGAAGGACCATGTGAGAGCCAATGGACTAGCAAAGTCTCCAAGGAGATAGGGCAGCCATTGGCAAAGAAGATTGGGTAAGTTTGGGATCATGAAAACAAGATCTTGAACCTTACACAGTTTTTGGTCAATGTAATAGTACTTTAGGTTACCGAATTCTGAATTCTGGATTCCAGTTCAGCCTTTGACTTCTGTAGTTGAGAGTCTATCTTAGCTTGCTCAGCTAAGACAGACCCCCTCTTTGTTCCTACTCACTGACTTGGCAGTCTAGGAAAAATTCTAATGTCTGGGTTCTCTTACAGAACTAGACTATATGTGTACTCTGAGAAGATTGTGGTATTTGATGTGAACTTGAGTTGGGCACTTTAACTGTCCTTCACCTTCTCCACAGGCTGACATCAGTGTGTGTGTGTGTGTGCACACACACACAAAGCCAACCAACCAACCTAGAGCTTATTTTAGAAGGAAAGACTCCTTTGTATTGTGCTCCAGCAGTTTCTTGCTGTGTTTTGGTTTCTTTGAGATTAGGATCTTGCCAAAGTATAGACTGTCTCATGTCTCTCTTTATATTTGGTAGTCCAGACATTGTGAGAAGTGGATAGATAGGGGAGAAGGAAGGAGGGGAGAGAAGAAAGAAGGAAGGAAATGGGGGAGGGGAGAGAGTAGAGTCTATATTTAGTGAGAGAGAGACACTCACCAAGGGTGTGTGAGTGAGCTTGCTGGCAAGGGTTGTGTGTGCGTGAGTGTGCTGGGAAGGGGGTGTGTGCGCCAGCAACGTGTGAGGAGGGCTGGTGCCCTATGGGAGGTTGCAGGCAGGAAGCAGCTGGAGAGGAGGAGGAGCAGCAGCAGAAGCAAGAGCTGCCCTGCTTTCCTCTCAGTCTCAAAAGCACGGAATCGAATGAGTTAGAATTCCACATCCAGCTGAAGTTTGACGGCTGTTGTCTTCATCAGCCTGGTGGTCAGAATCCCCTCTGTGCAAAGAGGTGTGGACAAGTTTGGATTCCTAGATTTGCAGCAGCGAGATTCCTGCCCCGCCTTCAGTGAGGAAATGTATCTGCTAGGCATTGTTCCTACCGGCAACTTTGCACTGTGGAGCCAGCCAGCTGGGTGCAACTGAGAATAATAGCTCCTTGGCTCTGTCGTTGGGCAAACGGCAGTGCTGTGGCTCAGAAAGTTCATCCTGTGACTTCATTGTCAAACCAAGAAGTGCTTCTGAATGGATTTCCTCTTAAAGGCAGAATTTGCATTCTAAAACTTGAGAATTTGTGGTTTTAATGTGTTTTGTTTTTTCTTTTCATTTTCTTAACCCTTATTGTGGTTGCAGCAGCCAAGGTAAGTGGTATCAAGTGTATGACTGAGTGAAGACAAGCAGGGACAAAAGCAAAGCATTTGTGGGTGGAATACAGAGCAGCCACATTAATTACATAACTGCTTGAGCCAACTTGCTGCTGAGGGTCATTATAATGGGTGAAAACTATCATACTTAGCACTAGGGTAAAATCTTCATGTGCACTTGTTTGTGTTCTAATAATCTGGCCATGTATTCCTCCTGGGTACTCTGTTGCATGTGTATTTACCTTACTGGACATGTGCACATTTGTGTACAAATAGTGTTTTTCCTTAGTGATGTATCTATATGTGTTTATAAGTTACCTGTCTGTTCCTTTTCTGAATTTATATTACATATAGACAAACTCTTATTCATCTTGCATGAATATACATAAGCCATCTTTCCTTCTGTGCACTTTCATCTATCCTAGATCATCTATCCTTTCATGTGTTTATACATGTACTTAGGTTGACTTCCTCTTCTTATCTATACTTAAAATACGTTCCCATCCTTATCTGTATGTGTATGGAGAGGCTATATTGTCCTATCTAATGTATTAATTCAGTCCTCTCATATATACTACATAAATAGCTTGAGTTTCTTAGCCTTGAGTATGTGCACACATACGCACAATTGTGTATTTATATAATTCATGTGTAATGAAAGAACATTAACCTTACAGGTTGAAAACCCACTTTTAAATCCTAGCCTTCCTCAGTGACCTTGGTCAAGTCTAAGCATTTCTAAGCTCTATTTTTCTCTTCTATGAAATTCTGATTATAACTCTCACAGGGTTATTATGATGTGAACCATGTAAACAAAAATCATGTGTGTGTGTGTGTGTGTGTGTGTGTGTGTGTGTGTGTGTGTCATTATAACATATCCCTCTGGTGCACCTTTGATCTAGCTGCATTGACATTATGCTTTTGTCTATGCTTTTGACTAAGCCTTCTATGAGAAAGTGGTAGCTTCTATTGAAGTAGCCAAGTTTACCCTGTAGTTTTTTTTCCCCCCAGAGTACTGAAGTAAGGCTACATAGAGCTACAGGATTCTGAGAAAGGGTAGAACTGAGGGGGATGGGGAAGGTTGGGATTGAGGTCTTGATACTTGGTTCTTTGTATCCTTGAGGATTGAGCCTGCCACAAAATAGAAAGGTGCTGCTTCCAGCTAGGATCAAAGTGAGCTGGCAAAAAAGATAAATGACAGAAACAGAGCATTCTGTTGTCACTGAGATGACATCCTGCTCTTTGCAGTAGCTACAAGGTTTGAAGACTACCTAGTTGTCCCCTATCCTTCTAGACTTGTCCAGTAAAATAACGATTAGTCATATGTGACTGTTGGGTACTTGAAGTATAGTTAGTCTATTTTGAAATGTGCTACACTGATAACATACATATAAGATTTCAAAGACTTCCTATAAAAAAGGTTTGCAAATATGTAATTAAATTAATTTTATATTGATTTTATGTTGAAATAATATTTGGAATTTTAGTTTAAATAAAACCTTTATGATTAATTTCACTTATTACTTTTTATGTGGCTACTAGGAAATTCTAAATAACATATGTGGATCATATTATATTTCTATTGGTTAGTGCTACTCTAGGCCCATCAGAGCAGCTCTAGGGATGACAGGAACCATGTTAGGACCTCTTCCTACCAGTGGAGAAATATCTTCCAGGTAATTAATATGCTAGAGAGAGATTTACCAGATATTGATAGTTTGACAATTTCTGTCCTTAAGTGAGTTTCCAGAAAATTGTGAGTAAGTATTATTGAGGAGAATTTCCAATTTAGTTCTTACAATGAAAACAGGTTGTAAGCCATCAGTCTAGAAGGAAACCTAGAACTTGAAGGCAGCATGTTGCCATGGAAACAGAAGTAGATTAGAAAGTAGGAGACCTGGATTCTAATTCAGCTCTGCCATCAATTCCTTTTCTCTTTCGGTGTCACTGTTTGTACTGTGTGCCAGGCCTTGTGCTTGATACAATAAGGCACTGTTCTAGGCAGTAGATATTCAGAAACAACTTAAACATAGTTTCCTGTGAAATGGAGTACACAGCCACAGTGGACCCCAAAGCAGACAATGACAACAACAAGGCCATACTTCTATGTCAAGAACACTTGAGCAAGCCAGGTGCAGATGGCTCATGCCTGTAATTCTAGGCTGAGATCTGAGGATCACAATTCGAAGCCAACCTGGGCAAGAAAGTCCATAAGGCTCTTTATCTGCAATAAAGTACTCAGAAAAAAATCAGAAGTGGTGCTGTGGCTCAAGTAATAGAGTGCTAACCTTGAACAAAAGAAGCTCAGGAATAGCACCCAGGCCTAGAGTTCAGGCCCCAGGACTGGCAAAAAAAAAAAAAAAAAAAAGCTGGGCAATTGGGTTTTTGAGATGCTCTGCCTATAGTGTTTGAAATTCAAAATTTAGAAAAGCACTATGATAGTTAAACAAAATTACTCAAACTCGAAATTACTCAGGATCCATTACAACATATTCCTGACAGGTCCTAGGAATGAACATGCTAAATTCTTAATTTGGGTAGGGCATTGTCTATTCTATTTAGCTAAAATCACTCTTTATACCTTGTGCCCTGATCACTGCCCTGACAAGATACCCTGTAGACATTGGTTCCTTCCCAAAGATTAACATCTAAGAGTACCATTACCTGCTGTGAACCTAGAAATGTATTCCTTTTACCAGATTAATCATACAGCAAAACTGGCAAATGGCCCAGGAATAATCTGTCCTCTATGTAAGGCTCAGCACTCTTGCTTACTGCCTGCTGGGATTGTTTCACACAAATTGAGAGACTGCTTGATATATGTATATAGAATATTTGCCTATCCCCAGTGGCCCCTAGTTGTTTCATCCAAGCCAAGATTTGGGTCAGAGGCAATTTTCACAAGGAATAGTCACATTTATAATCATGTTTACTTGACAAGTCAGAGAAAGTTTTTTTTCTTAGTTTTGGTAGGCCAGTGCTCATGAGGTATGATTAAAGGTCTACCTCCTGCTCTATCTAATTCTTAGCTTTCTATCATTAAAGCCTTAATCTTTTTTGTTAATTTGTTTTGTTTTGCTGTGTTCCTTTTCAAATGCAGATATTCCTTGAAAGGGCACCATATTTCCTCCCAGTATTAGGCTTTCCTCAGGAAAAGAATACAGAAAGCCATGGTCAGTTTAGACAGTACTTGCATGAAGTCTTGAGAGTTAACCAGAATGGATAGGCCAACAAGATAGAGCAGAGTAACAGCACTGAGTACCTTGATGGAAACTAGAGGGCTAGGCTTGAGTTAAGGAGATCTAAAGCCTCCTTATTTCATCTCATATCCTTACCTCTCCTGGTTTTGCCTCTCACTTCCTTCCCATTCTTTGCCCCTTGAATTAAACATGGTTTGTTTTGTTTGTTTTACAACATTGGCAATGACATGTATTATTTCATAGTGTGATTATGTTCTTCTCTCTCTAAACCTTACTATATTTGAGAGCAGGGGCTATGTCTTATATCCTTGCCACATAACTTACTACTTAGAAGACTGCTTAGGTACTCATTTATTTAAACTGATAGAGAGATCAGATGGTTCTTCTGTAGTTTGACCCTTGTCATTTCATTCCTGTAGACAGTGGTATCAAAGAGAGGCTGAGGAACAAGGTGAATTGGGTCCCTTTGTCATAAGGGTTGGCCTTCATGCCCATTCTGACTTCTGGTATGCTGTTGAGTTCTAAGTGAAGTAAATTGGCTTATCCTCTGTCATCTCAAAGAGCTTGTCTCCTGCTTTAGAGCCTGAAGGTCCAATGACTGAGTGAGTTTGGTACCTTTGTGGAATCTTTATCCCTAGCAGGTAATTCTTTAATTCAGAACTCATACTGAGACAGTGGCTACTAACTCAGAAGAAGGTTTAGAGAGTTTTGTTTCTTTAATATGAAAAACAAATTTTTCTGTTTGGGCCTAAGGAAAGGTGATATGGCAGTTGTAGTTTGAAATTTATTTTTTGATGTTGAAATAGGGAACCAAATAGCTCTATAGTCAGTCCTTCAGAAGGCCATAGAAATGTACTCACTGCCTTACATATGAATCTATAACCCCTCTGTACCACACTTTGACAATAAAGAAAGAAGTTTAATAAACAAAAAAAGGCCATAGAAAGTGACTATGTAGTTTACCTCCTATGTGGCCAGCACTGGAAGGACTGTCCATAAAGCCAGGCTGAGTCTATCTAGGGTGTTGACTGAGGGGGAGAAGCAGATAGGCCCAAGGTTAACATCACCTACATTGACATAGTAATGGGAGAATCAACTTCATTTTCTTCCTGACAAACAACACATCTGAACTGAAGTGATACTGGCCCCTGAATATCTGTGAATTCTGTACCTCACTTAAAAGGATTTTTTCTTGTATTCTTTGGACCCTTCTTCATGTTGTCAGGCTACCTGGGGGGGAGGCTACAAGTCTTGCTGAAATTCAAGTGAAATGTGGGGAATCCAGTGATTGTTCTTTTCTTTTCTTACTTTAAGAAAGAAAACTTCTAGAAAGCAAGACTACATTAAAGGATAGCACTCTACTGATGAGATTCCAGGCACTGCTGTAGACCATTAGGAAGGGATAGGAAGAAGTCTGGGGCAGGAATAGAAGTCATGGTTCACTCAATATATCATTTAGGTGATTAGATACTTGATTTACATATTTGTTTCTATGCTTCCTCAACTCAGGGACTTGCTGTGTTGGTAATAAGAACACTGCAGTTCTTCATAGTTAAACTAGTACTAGTTTCTTGGTTTACATTTAGAATACTCCTATAATTATTTTCCCCCACTTTTTAGGTGAGAAAACTAAAGCACCAAGAAGTCAAGAATTTAATCAAAGGTCACACTGCTGAAGTGAGGCCCAATCTTAAGTGTCCCGATCTTCAGTCCAGTAGCACTTGCTCATGGTTTCAGATATTTATACACAGAGATTACATCTTTGTATAGTAAGATGTCTTTTCCCTTGGGACTAACTTGAAAGGTTCATTGAGATATCCAGTTCCTGTAGAGCAATAGAGTTTAAGGCTAACACCAGGTGCCAAAACACCAAATTGGAGACACCTAGTCCCTGTATGTCTGAGGAAAAAAGAAAGGAATATTTTTGGAAATAGAGATATTTTTACTTGTGGGAAGAGGGACAGAAGAATTTGGGTTAAATTTAGAATTGGAAGTTGATATGCCTAGGCAGCTGAACACCAGGCCCAACTCTTGGAATTCAGGTTACATGCAAAGAACATCCTCAAAGGCTAGACTAAGTTGGCCAGACTAGGTGTATGATTGGTCCTTGTTCTTTAAGATGTTGAAAAGCAATAACGGATGAATTGGGCCTCTGTTCTGCCCCAGAGGATAGTAAAGTTGAAGTAAAGATCTTGGAGGAGCTAAAGAGAAGAGGGGAAAATAGGAAATGGGAATTCATCTAGTTTTTGTCTCTCAGTTCTTGACCTAGTTATCTCCTGTAAAAGAAGTCAGCTTTAGCTTTATCCCAAGTCCTGTGACTGGTCCTTCTGGTTCCTCATCTAGGGAAGCATAGTGCCAACAGAATATTGCTATAGATGGTGACCTTTCCTAAAAATGAGTTGTTGTGAGAATAGTTAGCTTGCATTCTTTAAGGCAGTTTTCCTCTTTTGGGATTAACTTCAGTAAAATAAAAAGAGGTAGGCTTTTAGAAGATTTGGAATGAAGAAACTACCTTCTACCAAAGAATGTAAGTGTAGCATATCTCCTCCTAAGCCTTCAGAGTGACCTAGAAGAACCAGAAAGTATTGGCATTCCTCCCATTGTATCTCCTAGGTCTCAGCTTACCTTTTATGTTTTCCACCCTGCTCTTTCCCTACACTTTGCATGTTTCTAATAAAAAAATACAGTGGATGCTCACCTCAAATTAAGTAAATCTTCATCTCTGTACTACAGTCATCAATGGCATGGAGTTTAGGGCCAAGACTGATAGCAGGTCTGCCTCCAATGTTTTGGAGATGAGCAAAGCATCCTGGAGTCCTCTGTGATATAACCAACTGTCCATGTTTTCTATGCATTACTTTCACTAGGACAATTAGGGTATTAGAGTAACTTTGTTACTTGAGCAGTGACAGTATGCTGATAAGCACTTACCATAGTATCCTGAAAGATCCTTTATGGGCCAGTAAAGCTGAACCAGGTATTGATTTGTCTATAACAAGCCTTGAGGGGCTAATAAGTGGATTTCAAGAGCACTGAGAATTCATCTGATTTTGTTCTAAGCCCATCATCATGTATTCCTTTGTCTGAGAGCCTGTTCCTCTAGACCCAAATATGCTAAATGTCACGGCCTTGTGGTAAAGTGCTCGCCTGTCACCTAATTTATGGATAGTGACTGTGCCATACTATTCTGGAATTGGATTATTCTGGAATTAGAAATGCTTTTTCTTCCAAATTTAATTTAATCTTGTTGCTAAACAAAGGGAGATACTTTGTGCTACAAATCCAGAAAGGGATCAACTGTAGAGTATCTAAGTCTTCACCAGAATAACAAAACAGAAAAGAAAGGAATATCCCTTGTCTTGTCTTCCATTGTATTTGTGATTTGAGATCTTGCAGTTCAACATCTGTTCATTCATTCCTGAGCCACACTGGCATCAAATTTTGTTAAGGTTAAATAAGGAGTCACTTATTGTCCTTACCTCATGTACCTGCCAGTAGCTTGTCTCAATACTGATGCCTTTCATACTTGACAAGAGTATAAAAGTCTTGATTTAATTTCTCATCAGTATTTGAAAGGGAAGCCAAAGAGAGAACCCTGCCAACAGTCTTTAAAGCCAAGATTGGGAGGCTAGTTGTGGTTGGTTTTTACTGTCTTAAAAGTTAATGTTCTTATTCCTTTTCTAATTCTTGACAGATTAAACTTATCCTACTGCTTTCTGATGGATGCACCATTTTCCTTTTTTACTAGCTACAGGATAAGAATCCAGGATCCAATAATATGTGCTAGGTTTGGAGGCCATATATGAGGCCATTCCAGGAAGCACTGTGGGCTAAGCCCAAGGCATCAGCCAGCAATAATTGCTAGAAACAGACTGAAAAAGAACAGAATAGGCTGTTGCCTTCCAAGGCTATTTCTATTAAATATCCTGACAAGAAACAAGGGAGAGAAGTAGAGAACAGCCTCCTTTCCCAGACCCTGAGGAGAAAATGAATCGATTGTTGCAAGAGTCAGAGGAAGAAATCATGGTCACCTTGGGACCCTCCAGGCTTTTCCTAGATAAGGCAAAGGCAGAGACTATGTATGGCATCAAGGGCAAATCCTCAGAACCTGTTGGATCCTTACCAGAGGACAATTCCCTGCCCCCTTGCTGTGGGTCAACAGCCTCAGCCATTGGTGGAGATAGAGATGGGGACCTGGCCCAGCTTTGCAGCTGTGGGAAGCAGGCCAACAGCCAACTTCCTCTGGATTCTAGTGCCTGTGTTTCAGAGTCTGGTTCTCAGGACCTCTCATCTGCCAGCATTACTACAAGCTGCCAAGAGCTCTCAGAAAAGAACCAAGCCAAGTCCCTTTTGTCCAGAGGCCATGGCCAGGCCTATAGTCATGAACAGAAAGAGCCTTTGGGTGATGTAGTAGACTATATTATCAGAGAACTACAAGGCATCAGCCGTCTTCAGACTGAGATTGCTGAGCTGCAGCAGCACTTGAACCAAGTCCGTGGCTCAGTTGATGAAGTGTCTAGCTGCGTAGACTCAGTGCTGAGTGAAATAGAAGGCTTGCATATAGGAAGCAGCTCTCTGGCCAAGTTATGTGAGGAGGAAAAGGCCCAGGAACCCCACATGGAAAGACATGATGGGGAAGCCATCCTTTACCTATACGGACTTCCTGAACAAGATTCAGAAAATACTATGGAACTTGTAGACAACTTCCTAGCCAAGCACCTCTGTGTTAATGGCATGCAGTGCGAAAGATACATTAGAGAGGCATTTAGGGAAGGCACAGCTCCTGCCCCTAGGCCCACTGTGGTGAAGCTTGCCCATCTAGAGCACAGAGACTTCATCTTGCAGAAATCCATCCTTTTGCAGAGTGTTGGAGTCAGGGTTGCCACCAGAGAAGAACCAGATGGGCTACCAGGCTGTAAGAATCCCCCAAAAGAATCTATATCATCATTGCAACAACTTCAGGATTGCAGTCAAAATTCTTTAAAGCAGAGCAAACCAGTTCTTCAGATGGAAAGAGGGGACCGAGTACCTATGACAGGATCATACCAGATGAAGACTCAGAATCAACATAGAGAACATGAGGTTTCTGAGCAGCAAGACTCTTGCTTCCTCCTCAACAACAACTTAGCAAAGCAAAGTGAGGTGTCTAAGCCAGAGGATGTAAATGGAACATCAGGGGCATCCCAGGTTATCAATGGCAGCTGTGATGAACTAGCAGGGAAAGAGGCTTCTGTGTCTCCCCTCCATCAACTTGAGGATCCTACCTTAGTGCTAATCTCCAAAGAGGAAGATTTGGGGAAATCTCAGCTTTTCAAACAGTTCAGCCAAGAACTTGAAGCATGTAAAGTAGCAAAGCTAGAAAATGACTACAGCAATAAAAGTGAGATCAGGAGCTGCCTGTCACTGCCTGGGTCATTGAAGACAGAGAGAGTGAATGTAGAGGACAAGCTTCTGAGTTGTGAGGCTGGCCTTAATATTTTGAGCTCAAAACAGCTGGAGGACCTTTTGGCAGACAAATCCAGAAGGTTTGCCACTTTGAGCTCTGATAGCATGATGGAGGAAATGATCTTAGGACCTGAGACCTTCAGTAACATGGTTCATATTGACCTGAATGAAGAGGAAGAATGTGCTGCTCAGGTCCTTAAGAATGTTTTTGACAAGTCTTCTTGTTTGCTGGGTGACTCACAGGAGAGTGAGGATGTGGAAATCAAGTTTTACACAACTAAACTGGGCCGAGCAATTCACCACTTTCGTTCAGCCCTGCAGGGAGTGTTTCAGAAGCTGGATAACAGTGGGTCACTGAGTCCTGAGGACCTGGAAAGCAATGAAAGTGGTTCCCAATCAGAGAACAGTGATCAGCTTCTTGGGATAGTGAGTTCAGGAGGTGCCCAGGATTGTTCCATAGAGAGTCCTGGAAGTCAGGGCACTGAGAGTTTGCTTAGTGTGATTTCTGGTGGCGCAGGCACCTCCACACAAGGCGAACAAATCTCTCAAGACCCAAGCAACTTCTCTCTTGCTTCTAATAACTTGCCTCTTGCACACTCCTTTCCAAGTTTTCCTCTGGCCCCATGTTTGGGAAATGAGATGTGTACCAGGCCTGAATCTCCTAAACAAGGCAGACTTCGCCTAGAACAAGTATGTGCAGAGACTATCTACCTTAGCAAGTGCATCGACAATTTTAAAAATGTTCTAAGAGAGAAAAGACTGAGGCAGAAAAAACTTTTGCATGAGCTAGTTCAAAAGGCAAGCCATCCCTCACCAGAAGACATATCATCAGGTATTCTGAGTTTCTATGTAATTGGATTGATCCCAGCTGTCTTGGAATGGCAGTCCATCTGGACAGCTTGGGACTTGTATGGTGGCAAGTGATGGGTGAGGTTCATGGCATGAATCAGTATAAATAAATATAAATGAGTACAATGCCTCTGGGCATTGGGCATTCTGTCCTTGGAATTCTCAGTCTATTGGAGGGACTATAGAAAGTATATTTTGAGAGAGTGTGGCAGTACATACCTATAATCCCATCAAGCACTTGGGAAGATGAAACTGAAGAGTCAAGAATTTGAGGCCAGTCTAGGCTACATAATCAGGCTCTGTCTCATGGGTTGGGGGGGGGGGGAACCTTTGTAAAAGAGAAAGGAATGAGGACTATCTGGGCAGAAGTAGTTTGTAGGACTTTTTTTTTTTTTGCAGGACTTTTAGGATATTCAAGAATAAAGTCAATGTTGGAAGCAAGAGCAGGAGATGAGACATATTTGCTCATATGGATCAGAAAGGCAGAGAAAAAGTCCTGTGTTAAATCTCCATGTTTTTCTTTTTGGGATAAGATTTTCAGTTTCCTAACAGCATTAGTAGAACTTCTTAACTCCACAGGCAACTGTGGGAATTTCTCACCACGACCTGTCTTTCCTAGTCTTGCTTTTGCCAACACAGAACCTTATTTCTGGCACATCCAGGAGCCACTTATAGGTCTTTTCCCAAGGGCCCAACTGCCCTACATGGAGTTATATCCCTTTTCTTTTCCAGCTAAGGGTTGCTTATCTGAGAACTGGGAAATGGAATGGTTTTCGACTACAGGAACTGAGAACTTTTTTCTAGGCAGTATGGAGATAATGTAGTTTTAAATTTTCTTCTCCCAACCAAAATTAAATTTATCTAAAAAACATGCTGTATTCATCCAGTTTTAAATGTAAATATGGTTGTCCTCTTTTGTCCTGATTAATTTGCCTAAGGCGGAACTGAAATTATGAGGCATATTGTGTAGGCAAAAGTGTGAAGGAACAGGTACTCATAAATGTTGGTGGATGGGACTGCAAATTGGTATAGCACCTAAGGAAAGCAATTGGCAAAATATATAAGCATTAGGCTGGGAATATGGCCTAGAGGTAAAGTGCTCACCTTGTAAACATGAAACCCTGGGTTTGATACCCTCAGCACCATATATATAGAAAAAGCCAGAAGTGGCACTGTGGCTCAAGTGGTAGAGTGCTAGCCTTTAACAAAAAGAAGCCAGAGACAATGCTCAGGCTCTGAGTTCAAGCCCAAGGACTGGCAAAAAACAAAGCAAGACAGAATATCCAAGGAATGTTATCTAAGAAGCTGATATAGTTATACATCACATAGTGATAGTAGTACTATCATTAAGTTTGGTGATAGCCATTGTTAGGTGATTTCCTCATCAGAGTATACTTAAAAACCGAAATGGTGTAATCTATTATATGCCCACACTATGGGCTACATTCTGTTATATAAGTAGCCTATTGACTGAATGTTATGTGGCATGTAACTACATCTGGTTGGGAAAGATGTCAGGTGGGAAATCTAATGGGATAGGATAGAGACTTTTCACAGTATAGTCTCAAAATTTATAAACAGTAGCCAGCCTGTAAGCTGATCCTGTATTACAGTGGATTCAACCACAATACAGCACTGGAGAAAGAAAGCAGCTCTCCTCACTCTGCTGCTTTAGATCTTTTCGGGTCTAAGTTTACCAGTGTGACTTACCACTAACTCAAGCTCTTTCTTGCTTATCTTCTTATTTTTTCCTGGTATGTGCAAGGTACATACTGTTATGTGCATTGTGTAAAATTCAATTCTCTAATTCCTACCACTCCACTAAACTAACTTTGATCAAAGCCCTCAAATTACCACCATATCACCAAACTAATGATCCAGTTTTAGTCTTCTTAATCAGTAGCTTGACACAATTGATGATCATTTCCTTGTTTTTAATAGCTTTATTTTCCCTTGTACTTGGGTGGAGTTCAGGACCTCATGCTTGCTAGATGTAAGTTTACAGTTATAATTCACATATCATAACATTTGCCTTTAAAATCCCTTAAAATGTGGATAGTCTAAAGAATCTTTTAAAAATATTCACATCAGTTTCTTTTTCAAATATTGCTATCTAATACAGGACTATTTCTATCACATCATAAGGAACCACATTGACAGTGACTATCTAATCCTCTTTGCCTTCAGCATCTAGCAAACAATAAGCTACTTTGTTTCCATGGATTTACATATTAGGTAAATTTTCTGTAAATCATGCAATACACGGGCAATTTGTATCTGGCTTCTTTCATTTAGCATAATACATTATAAGTTATAAATTATAAGTTTTGTTTTGTTTGGTGGTACTGGAGTTTGAACTCAAGGCCTTAAACTTTCTAATCAGTCACCCTCAGCCCTTTTCCTTTTGTTATGTTTTAAATAGAATCTTGCATTTATTCCAGGGCTAGCCTGGAACACAGTCTTCCTGTTTACCTTTCCTTCACAAATAGGATGACAAGCATACTTCATCATACCCAGTGATTGGTTGAAGTGGAAGTGGGGATCTTTCAGACTTCTTGACTGAGCTAGCCTTAAAAAAAAAAAAAAAAAAAAATCCTTCCTGTTTCTCCTCCTGAGGAGCTGGGATGACGGTGTGAATCACCACACCTGGTAGCCTGATGTTTTTACACTCCCCAGTGTTTCAGCACATACCTCTACTTCATCTGTTTTTGTGACTGAATAACATCCATTGGGTGAACATTTTGCTACGTATCGATTGATGCTCATTTAGAGAATTGCCACCAATTTGGGGCTTTTATGAATAATGCTATTGTGGACATTTACTTACAAGTTTTTGTGTGGACATATGTTTTCCATTCTCTTTAATGTTCCCTAGAAGTGAAATTGCTGGATCATATGAACAACCAAATGTTTAAGACTTTGAAGAAAAAACAAGACTGTTTTCCAAAAGTGGTTATACATTCCTAGGAATAACATGAAGGTTCTAGTTTCTTGGATTCATTAACAACAATTATTATATCTATACATATCCCAATGGATGTGAAATAAGCATCTTTTTATGTATGTATTGGCCATTTTTCTATTTTCTCTAGCAGACATAGGAAACCTTTTTTCTAGCAAGGGCCATTTAGATATTAAAATATCATAGGCTATAGAGAATTGCCAGTGGAAGTTTATGTGTCTGTTTTCATCATGTACCAAATGTCTTTGCCAGCCTTATATGTCTGGCTCATGAGCTAGACATTCCCCACCCCATGTCTATGTAAAACCTTTATCTCTTTTTTTCTTTCAGAACTAACTAGTCTTTGAACTCAGGGCCTGGCCTCATGCTTGCTAGGGAGACATTCTACCACTTGAGCCAAATATCCAGCCCTTTTGAATCAATCTTTCATTGTCAAATTATAAGAGTTCTTATATATTCTGGAAATAAGTCCCTTGTTGGATATATTCCTTATATGTGTTTTTTTCTGATTCTGTGATTCAAGAAAAGTATTCCACTTTTTTATGACATCCTTGAAAGTATAAAAATTTTCTTCATAAAATATTTTACTTGTGTTTAACAAATTTATTGTGATAAAGTATTTGTAACATAAAATTTGTCACTTTAACAATTTTAAATGTAAAATTGCAAGCCATCACTGCCATCCACATACTTCTTCATCTTTTCCAACTGGAACTCTGTAACCATTAACACTAGCTGCCCATGCTCCTTGAACTCCAATCCTGCCAACCACCATTCTATTTTGTTTCTGTGAATATGACTGTTTTAATGAATTTGTCCTTTGTGGCTAGAATTTTATTTTATTTTTATTTTTGCCAGTCCTGGGGCTTGAACTCAGGTCCTGGGCACTGCCCCTAAGCTTTTTCACTCAAGGCTAGTGCTCTACCACGTTGAGCCACAATGCTACTTCCGGTTTTCTGGTGGTTAATTAGAGGTAAGAGTCTCATGGACTTTCTTGCCTGGGCTGGCTTTGAACAGCATTCTCAGATCTCTGGTTCCTAAATAATTAGGATTACAAGCATGAGCCACCAGTGTATTTCCTTCCTTTTTAAGCTTAAATAATATTTCTCTGTGCATATATCACATGATATTCATTTATCTATCTGAATAAAATGAAAATTGAGGATTTGAGCATGGGTATACAAGTACCTGTTTATGAATTTATGAGTTCTTGTTTTTGTTCTTAAAAGTTTTTTTTTTTTGGTGATATTGGGGTTTAAACTCAGGGCCTCCTGATTACTAGGCAGGTGCTTTATCCCTTAAGCTATCCTATGATCCCAACCCCTTCCTGCATTAGTTATTTTTCAGATAGGCCCACAATCCTCCTACCTACCTCTGCATAGCTGGGATTACAGCAATATACCACTATGCCAGGCTTATTGATTGGTCTCCCTGAATTTTTGTCCAGGCTAACCTTAAATCATGACCCTTCTTATCTATATCTTCTGTTTTCATTTCTTTTACATGTATGTATACTAGGTGGTGGAATTGCTGGATCATATGATGATTTTAATTTGTTTAAGAATTACTGTGCCATTTTTTACAAGGCTGCACAATTTTGCATTCCCACCAACAATGTATACAGGATTTTAATTGATTTTTTTTGCCAGTCCTGGGGCTTGAACTCAGGGCCTGAGCACTGTCCCTAGATTCTTTTTGCTTCAAGGCTAGCACTCTAGCCACAGTGCCACTTCTGGCTTTTTCTATATATATGGTACTGAGTAATCGAACCCAGGGCTTCATGTATACGAGGTGAGCACTTTGCCACCAGGCCATATTCCCAGCCCCAAGATTTTAATATCTGTACATCTTTTCTAACAGTTTTTTTAATTCTAGCCATTATAATGGGTATGAAGTAGAATACATTGATGAAATTCAATGTATTTGTTTTTTCTGATATTGATGATGATTTTGGTGTCATAGCTAAGAAACCATCGTCAAATCCAAAGTCACAGTTCAATACTTTTTAAAAAGAAAATAGTTTTAGTTCTTACATTTAAATCTATTCCATTTTGAGTTAATTTTTCATATATGGTAGAGGTTCAACCTCATTCTTATCCAGCATGATTTGTTGAAAAATTATTCTTTTTCCGTTGACTAGTTTTTGCACTTTGGTCAACTGAGTGTAAGTATAAAAATTTACATTGGACTTGATTCTATTTCATTGATCTTTAGGTCTATTTTTATGCCTCAGTTCCATCATTTTTAGTAATTATTTTTACTGGGTCTCTGTAGCACCTCTCTGTCTTTATTCTCTGTCCCACCATTCCTTTTTAGTTATATTACTGATCCTTCTTCATCTCTTCAACCTGACATCCCAGGATTCAGTCATACTACTTTCTTTTAATTCATACACATTCCATGTAGGTAATAGTATTCTAATCTCATGAGTTTCATAATTACTCTCATAATTTTCTCTCTAGCCTAGGCAACTTCAGTGAACACCAGATCCTATACTTTTACCATAGTCATTTGGTTGCAAATAGGCATCTCTGTTTTAACATACCTCAAACCAAACTCCTGATTTTTCTCTGCAATTCCCTGACAAACCTACTTTTCCTATACTCTTTTTTAATCAAATAAATGGCAGAGTCATTCCTGATTTTAAAAATTATTGTTATTATAAAGATGATGTAAAGTGGGGTTACAGTTACATAATTCAGGTAAAGAGTACATTTCTTTTTGCACAATGTTACCCCTTCACTCACTCTCTCCCAATTTTTCCCACCCGCAAGTTATATAGTTCATTTTCAACATAGCTTAACTTTTTTTCCCACGTTATCCTTTAGTACCTCTACTTCTAAAAAGTTTTTTAAAAAACCCAAAACCTTGATTCTTACTCTTTTTTTTTTTTTTACTATCATCCTTATGTAAGCTACAATTTTCTCTCATACAGATGACTGAAGTGATCTATTTGGTCTCATTGTTTCTGCCTTTGCACCTCTACAGTTCATTCTCCCCACTGCAATCAGAGTAATTATAAAATGTAAGTCAGATCATATCATTTCTTTGCATAAAACCCTCCGGTGATTTTTCTATCTCAGTAAAGGCATATTTGAACTGGTACCTTACTGAGAAATTGGTATTCTTCCACACTAATTATGCTCTTACCTCAGGCTTTACATTTGCTGTAATGCTTGAAATACTTTTATCCTTGAACTTTGAATGGTTTATTTATATATTCTCAGGTCTCTGCTTAGTTGTCATCTTCTTTAGTAACCTTTAATAAAATTTTAATAGCAACTTTTAGCACCATAAGCCAGGGGACATTATATTTCTCCCCCACCTGAATTTTTCATCACACTGTCATGGTATCACTTTGATACCATGTGTCATAGTATATATTATCACATATGTTGTAGTATATATTTCTTTTGATGAATGGAATTTGGACTCACAATGGCCTGTTCTGAAATTTGATTTTGCCAACTAACTGGACAAGTTTTTTTAACCTCTATGATCTTTGGTTTAATTTTTTTCAAAAGAGAAATATTTTTACTTGGTTGAATTGTGAGAGATTAAAGCACTTATTCAAATAAGATGCCAAACACAAGGTAAGTGTTCATTCAGTTAGTGTCAGCCTCTATCATCATCATCATCATCATCATCATCATCATCAACATCATCATCATCGTTTCTTGTCTGTTCTCCTATTAGAATAAAGGTTTCTTTAAGATAAAGGAGTTTGCTGTGCATTGGTGGCTCATGTCTTTAATCCTAGAAACTCTGGAGGCTGAGATCTGAGGATTGTGATTCAAGTAAATCCAGCAGAGAAGTCCATGAAACTCTTCTCTCCAATAAAAACTACCAAAAAGCCAGAAGTGAAGCTCAAGTGATAAGTGCTAACCTTGGGCACAAAAGTTCAGGGACAGTGCCCAGGCCCTGAGTTCAAGCCCCAAGGCTGGCAAAAAAATAACAACAAAAAAAATAGGGAATTTTTTTTCATTCACTGCTGCACCATTACCACTAAGAACACTACCTTGGATTGGGCAGACCTATCATGGCCTGCTTAGACCTGGGCAATACCTTCAGGCAGATGTAAGATCTGTTTTCTAGAGTTTTAACTATTATAAAGTGTACTGAGAGTAATAAATAATTTTACTTAACTTAAATATTTATTTTTTATTTAAAAGAAGCCAATTGACAGTGAATTTCTTGTGTGCAAGGAAAGAAATTTTGTATTTAAATAAACTATGTGTGCATACTTTAAGAATAAAAGTAATCTGACATGAAGGAGAAAAAAAGAACAATACTGACTGTTCAGTGAAGCATAGTATTGGCAACATACTATTGTAGAAGGATGAGTATCATGGTAAATGGTGGAAAGGCACCTAATTCTACCTTTAGTAGGAAGGAAAATAAATTTATAGAAGCAATAATATTTGAGCTCAGTATTGAAGAATAAGCCCTAGTCCACCCAACAGACATAAAAGGTATGGGAGGAAGATGTGCAGAGATATGATAGATAAATTCATACAACACAAAAAAGAGAGAAGGATAAGTCAGGGAAAGTATAAATGTTGAAGCATATTGTCCTATTAGAAGGAATGGGAAGCCATTTATGCAATTAAAGAAAAACCAATTCAACATTTGAAATAGAAAGTGTGGAATGTGTCTAGTGGCAGAGAGGACAACGTAAAATTTCTTGTTATAGTCCAGATCAGAGACTCAGAGTATAGATTAGAACAGTGGAGATTTGGAGTAGAGAGGCAGGAGAGGCTGTCAGAGATATTATAGAGGGCTGGGTGACTGACTAGATAGAAAGAAGGAAGAATTCAGTGCCTGAGTGGGTGGAGAGGACAGGGTGATAATTGATCTGAGGTCTCAGATATTGGGAGGAGGAAAGAGAAGGAGGAAGAAAATGATGTTTGGTCAAATTGAATTTCAACTAAGTATGGGATATCCAGGAGCTACACAATAGGTAGTTGTTAATGAACTGGGGAGCATCTGAAGGTAGGGAGGGAAATTTTGGAATTGGTAAGCAGACATTCTACCACTTGATCCACACTTCTAACCCTAAAACTTTGGGATTGGGATTAAATCATGGAGAGTGTTGATGGCCTTAAAAAGATTGGATTTTATTCTTAGTTATTTGGGGAAGTCTGGGAGAATAGAAGCCTTCAAAATAAGCAACAGAGTGTGGAGAATATTTAAGATAGTTGAAACATTTCCAGTTTGGGTCATTGGATCAGTTAAAGTGTTACTTGGCTTTTTTTTTTTTTTTTAGTATTTTTTAATTAAAAGGGAAAAGTGTGTATTAGGAAGAATATAGATATGGAAGAGATAAGTCTAGTTCCAGGAAGAATATTTTCCCCCTCACCTATCTTCCTAGAGCTACACTGTTTTGAGAATTCCTAGTCCTGAGTTTGTCTGTCAGGACAGATGACGTATTGGTCTATCAGAAATAGCTTGAAAAATTGGGAATATGTTAACTCATTTCTTTTTTATTTTACTAATATAATTATAACTATAATTTATTATACTATTTTTTTATTTGTGATGTGGTATCAATTGGTTTTTAAGAGAGGGAAAAGAAAGTGGAGGTAGAGGGATTCTCAAGCTTGCGAGCCTGTCCATGTATAGTCAATAGGGCAACATAGTCTCTGGTAAATAGAAAATTAATAACCTCTAGAATTTTTCTCCTGCTATGGCTTGCCAGAATCTTTCAGAAAGTATTTTCGTTTGGCATATTGTTGTGAGCTTGATAAATAATTAGGCCTGGAATTGAAGTCATAGTGTTCATCCAGGTCACAGAGTTTAGCATCTACAACCTGGCCACAACCCTAGGGTTTACTTTGGCTTTACTTTGGCCTGCATTACTTTAGGGTCTGGAAAAACAGGCCAGAGATTGCTGGGGAAATGTATGGGCAAGTCTTCATTTTAAAATGGAAAGAGTTCAGCCACCATGCTTTGGCTCATAAAAAGTTCATGTGGCTTCTGAGGATGGAATATACTCTACCTCAGAAGCTTGGACAGCCTGCAGGAGTAGTCCTTGGTAACAAACCTGGTGGCTCTGACAGCCCTGACTGTGGACTACTTTAGAAAGAAGGAAAGGACGAGTAGAATCTTCAGGCAGACTTTGTCTTTTGGGGTTATAGTAGCCACTGGGAAATTCAAAATAAATATCGGAGACCAAGCCGACAACTGAAGGGCCAGTCATCTGGGCTCTGTGGCCTGCACATGCACAGGCTCTCTCTTCCATGTACCTTGGAGTTAGCATTCTTGTTGGGTTCCCCAGTATAAAATGGAATCTACTAACCTTTCTGCCCTTTTCCCCCCTGCTCTTTGTCTCCTTGCAGAAGGAAAGCGAGGAGCCCTTCAGGTTATGCCTCTGGCCCTTTGGGCCCATTTTATTTTCTATTCTCTACCCTGCCCTCTGAGCACTGTGTGTGTGCGTGTGTGTGTGTGTGTGTGTGTGTGTATGTGTGTATGTGTGTATGTGTGCATGATCTGTGCCTCTGAGCTGTGGCTCATAAAGATAGTCCATTTTTCCAGAAAGAGGTTTGTGTGCATGCTCCATGCTGTGTGTGCTCCATGCTCCTGCCAACATCCCTGGAGCACAGTGTGAAAATTGTGTGTGTGCCAGCATGGGTGCATATTCGATAGAGCATGTGTGTGCTTCCACTCTTGGTCTAGCTCCCACAGACACTGATTGCCATCCTTTTCTCTCAGATTGCACAGTGTGTGTCCATTTTCTACCTGTTGCTGCAGACTCTGGCATATGCTGTAACCCCTGGCTGAGCCCAGCATGCATGCTTTTATATTGGAGAGCAGAAATTGCTACAGACATTTTGTGGCTCTTGCTTGGGACCCAGAGTGTGAAAGTGCTTTATATTTTAGAGCAGGCTTGTTGGCTTCTATGGGCAGAAGCCTCTATACACCTATTGTGTGGCCTCTTCGTGCCTTATAAAGCACTGGCACTTGAATGTACCGAGGGTTTGCTTTGCCTGTGTTTTGGGCCCTGGCAAACACTGTGAATCCTCTCAGATGGGTCTGTGCACAGGCACTGAAGCCATAAGTGCGGGATTCATGCTCACCTTGTGATTCTTTCAGATACAAGTTGTGTCTATGAATAAGTACTTTGGCTATACTTCCTCCTACTCCCCTCTCTTTCAGTGTGCTGTGTGTGCATGGTATGTGCTTTTTATAGACTGTTGTCTCCTCTGAGATCAGTAACTGCACATAATCTGGGATTGCTCCCCAAATTTTTTGTGCATGTTTTTGTAAGTCCAGTAGTTTTGGAAAAGTGTTAATTATGGGAACTAAAAAGAAAATCAGAATCAGTACACTACGTGTTTCCAAAGGAAAGGTAAGTTCTAGTTGGCAGGACATCAAGATTTAAGGAAGGACCCCCCCTGTGTCTACCCCTTGCCTCTGCCCCCAAGCAATAATAGAAGACTTGCAGTTTTCCCCATCATTATTTTGTTGTTGTTGAGACATTGTGTCTTGCTTCAGCCATTGTGGACTGTCTTTTGTTTCTGACTTTCTCACTCCAAGTGTTATCCTAACCTCTGAACCAGAACAGAAGGTACTGGGGGTAGTATAAGGATGCTGGCAGATAGATTTGTTTAAAGCACAGACACATGTCTTACCGAGAAGATCTGAAATCCAAAGTTCCTCTGAACCTATTGCTTACTTTTTAACCATCCATTAGCCCTGGCCTATCTTCCTCTATTCTACTCTGGCTTGCCTCATCCACAAATTCTCCTACTTTCCCCTATACCCAAATATCAACCTTTCCAAAGCAAAGGCAGCTTTCTTCTGTCTCCCTTCTAGAGCTAATATGTGCTAGGATAGTTTGATGGCAGGGAAATCAGACTGGAAAGGAACAAGGAGGGATAGGAAGCCCCAAAACTGCTAACATTCATTTTCTTGTCCCTGAGAAACATGCACCATTTAGCAATCTCCTCTGGAGATTGCTGGTAGCTTTGGAACTATGTCTTTTCTGCACTGCTTAAAAGACTTGCTTGCCTTGTTTTGCCTTTGTTCCATACAAACACATTTTAAAAGTTTTGTGGGTGTTTTTGGTTTGGTTTTGGTTCTTTTTGCCTTTTACTACTCCTTTCTTGAATTATTTGGTACAGTTTTCAACTGTTTATGGCCTATGAAATTCAAAATAATGATAACCTAAGTGTCTAATTTGTCCTGAGCTCTCTTGTAGAGTTTGTGAAATGTAGAGAGGGAATTCATACTTGCATACCCAGTGAGCATAAGGTTTGAAGAATCCAGGCTACTTTAATCATCAGCTGAGAAGAAAAATCCAAAAATATCAAGTCTGCCTATGAGGCAACTATAGGAGTTTAAGAATGTGGCTGGAGGAAGACTCAACTGTATATAAAGTTGTCCTTTGTTTTAGTGAGGTCCAGAAGCCTAAGACAGTCTTCTCTTAGGTTTGACATATTGCTTGACTATATCAAAACTCAGTGGTCATAGCCCTAGGGCCTCAATGAGTTTGGCTCTATATCCTTTCTATTCACTAGGGAGAAGAAAGTCAAGTTCTGCCACTTTGGCAGCTTGCTTGTTACCCTGGATGATATATGATAGGCTTAGATATCAGGATGGTTGTTACCACAGGGTTAATATGACATAAACTAATCATTGCCCAACCTCTAGTAGATCCCCCAAATCTAACTTTTTAAAATCTCTTTTTAAAGATTCCAGATGATGGTGACGCATCTTTGCCTCAGTGGCTCCCAGAAGGGTAAGTGATTCTCTGCAAGCTTTCTGTGAATTTTATCTCTCTCCTGTCTGCTTTTAGCTTTTCTCCTGAGAAGCTGGAAACAGGATTGTGAGGAAGGAAGGAGGTTGGTTGGCTCTCTGGGTCAAAGAAGAGAACTGTTGATTGACTCCTAGATGCAGAAGGAGTTTTGCAGAGTGTATCCCCCTGGGTTAGGCGGGGAGAGCTTTGAAACTCCTCTGATTTCTGGTTTGTTGAATTATAGAGGGCAGTAGACCTTTTAGTAGAAGAATGAAGGCATTAGAAAAAGAATCTGCATTTTCTTTACATTGTATTGTTGATGATTAGCTGACTCAGTTATTCCCTGGATTCAGTCTGGCTTCAGCTGTTATGACTAAAATCCCTAAGAACACTCTGATTTTTCAGACCCATGTGATTGTATCAGAGAACCATTTTAAGCAGTTCAGCCATTGCCTGTAACTGACTGTTCTTGAGAGAGAATTTAAGGACCTCCTTAAGCCACATTCTCCCCCACATACACTGCCAATTACTTATCTGCACTTTCTCCTTCCTTTGCCCTATAAAAGCTTCTGAGTTTAGAATTCTCAGTAGCTGTCTTTTTCCACTCCTGGCCAGAGAAAATCAGATCATGTATTAGTTATTTCCTACATTTTTACATGGTGTGTGTGTGCGTGTGTGTGTGTGTGTGTGTGTGTGTGTGTGTGTGTGTCTTTTAATCAAGAGTCAACCATTTTAACAATCTGTCCCTTTTTTCTTTTTCTTTTTTTAAATTTTTATTATCAAACTGATGTACAGAGAGGTTACAGTTTCATACATTAGGCTTTGGATACATTTCTTGTACTCTTTGTTACCTTGAGATTATTTATGTTGCGAAACCTTCTTGGCTTCAGTGGAGAACATACAGATGTTAGAAGTGGCTATGAACTGTGGTACCAGTTGCTTCTTAGTGAACTTTAATTCTTCTAATAATTGTAAAATATACACATTCCAATGGAACATATACAAAACATTATTAGTTTGTTTATTTAGCTTCAACTTGTTACACAAGGAGTTCAATATCCAAACTTTTAAAATAGAGCCATGGAGGAGCTTGTTTGACCTTTTGTGTTCCTTTCTTTCATCTTAGTCTTTAGAAGCTTTAATCTTAGTCTTTAGAAGCTTCCCTAGGCCTAGTAATTGCATTAAAGACAAATTTCTAAGCTCAGGGAACTAGTTTATTCAAAATCAACATGTTGAGTTGACCGTTCTAGCTTGTGGCCTTGACCCATTTGTGATTCCATTCTTTGCTATGTAGTAGAAGCACCAATTTATTCTTCTGGGACTTCTTTCTTAAGACCAGCTGTGTTGTACAACTAACCTTCACCTTGTCGATCTCCTTAAAAACAAGCACATGATGAACTGGTCATGGTGATTTACATCTATAATCCTAGCACTAAGGAAGCTAAGACAGAAGGACCTCAAGTTTGAGGTCAATCTAGGCAACACAGAGAGACCTTGTCTCAAAACAAAGCAAAACAAAATTAAGTACATAAATTGTTTCGTTTTTAACCGTCTCCTCTCATTAAAGCTCAGAGTTTCAGCAAAGGGTAGAGAGATTTCTGTAGTCCTTCCACTTCATTTTATAGGCATGACATCAAAGACCAAAGAAAGGAGAAAAAATTTGGCAAAAGATATGCAGGGAGTTAGTGGACGTGCAGGTGAACTTCAAATTATCTCAGTATAAGACCAATATTCTTTTGGAGATATCTTCTTCTTTTTCATTGCATTTTATTGAAGAACAGGCAAACAACAAAATTAAATATAGTAAAGATATAAAAGTTTTAGATAGCTAGGTGCTGGTGGCTCCTGTAATCCTAGCTGCTCAGGGGGCTGAGATCTGAGGATGATGGTTCAAAGCCAGCCCAGGCAGGAAAGTTTGTGAGACTCATATCTCAAGTTAACCAACAGAAAACCAGAAGTGATGCTGTAGCTCAAATTGGTAGAGTGTTAGCTTTGAGCAAAATAGCTCAGGGACAGCACCTGAGACCCAAGTTCAGTCCCCATGACTAACAACAACAACAACAAAAACCCCAAAGTTTTAGATATCTCCATTTGCTCTATCATTTTCCTCTGGTCTCTATTGTGTGTCTGTAGAGCTAGGCCAGACTCTCGAGTCCCTATGCTGTTCCTTTCTAAATGTACCCCTCAAAGTTGTATTTTGTGACTCCTATCCCACCCCCCTATCTCCTCTTGATTATGAAGACTTCTCTGTCCTTGGAAACTTTTTTCATCAAAAGGCTTGGGTAGGCAAAACTGCTGACCCTTTTACTCTTTGATTGAGAAGGTCTCTTATTACTTATCATTCTTTAGTAGTCTTGCTCACTTAGGCAGTAGGCTTTTCCTATAGAGTCACTCTTCTGGGCTCTGTTCCAGCATAGGTCACATAGAATTTCTCTTTGAAGAATAATGTTTCTGGTCTATGTGTAGGCAGGAACTCTCTCAGCCAGTAATCCCCACCTTGCCTTCAGGAACACAAGTGTCTTCAAATAAATTGATGTGGCTTGTAACTATTTTGGTAAGGTAAATGTTCTTAGTCCTTGGCTAAAATTATGAACAGATTCCATTGCTCATCACATGGATTTATCTTCCCTGTTTATTGTGTTCCTTAACCCTTTTTCAAAGGCACATGGTAGAAGCTACCTTGTGCTCATCTTCCTCTCGGGAGAGGGAGAGTGAAGAGAGTGGACCACTGAGTCTGACATATTTTCTTCTCTCCTCAGGCCAGCTGGAGGGCTCTATGGCATTGACAGCATGCCAGATCTACGCAGAAAAAGGCCACTGCCTCTTGTCAGTGATCTGGTAAGTGAAAACATTGTATAGGTATAGAAAATAGCCTTATGATATCCCCCCATTTGGCCTTGGAAAACTGTCAAGATTTGAAGGGGTCCATTTAGTGGCTCATACTGGGCTGACAATCATTCCAGGTCTCTTACTAGGTCTATATGATGGCTTCAGTAGCACCTTGTTCTACCTTACTCCTAGCCAGACTTCTGCACTCTTCAGTAGGTCAAACTCTTATCTAGAACATATGTGGTTTGGGCTCTTAAATCTGGGCTCTAAGGTCTTACATAGGCATCTAACTCCTGTAAGTAGCCCTATTACCTTCTTTGGTGGCCTCAACTGGAAACTATACCTATAGCACTTAATCTAGATTGTTTGGCTCAAAGTGTAATGAATAGGACTAACACTTGATGCTTCCCTAGAGGTCAAATGAAAACCTTTTCCTAGGACATAATTTCATACTCTCTCTGGTAACCAAATGTCTGGCATCATGAGGCAGTGTAAACATTTGTAGAATAGAATTGCAACAGGCTTAGGCATTAAAGCTAGTCTCAAGATCTTGAGGATAATCACCAGCCCCCTTTCCATATCATCATGCCTTCTGAGGCAGAATCAAGTTAAGGGATTTTTCTGTAGCCTGTGGTTGGTGGGGGTAGAATGGAGTCCAGACCTCCCAGGAGTCTCACAGCTCAAGGTTGGATGTAAATTGTAAGAGTTTACTGAACCTTTACCTTAGAACTGTTTTCTACTGTGTTTTTTTCCCCCCCAATTCTTTCCATTCTACATTTCCTATGTACTCCTTTGCTGTATCCTCCATTCTCTCCCACTAGTGTTTTGCTCCTTAGCTGGCTGAAACTGTCACCTGACATTTTCTCTTTGTCATTTCTTTCTTTATTTCTTACCATTTTATCTTTTTTTTCTCTTTCCCCTCCTTTTTATTGTGCTTTTCATTTTTTCCCCTCCTTGCCCACCAGCAAATATCTAGTTTATGTCTCATTTCACCTTCTCTGTCTTTTCCCCTTGCCTGTCTTTCATTTTGTAGCATAACTCTCCAGAGTAGGAGCTCTAGGCTTTAGCCAGCTGGTTGGATTTAAGAGAGATTTTAGTGTATAGAGGTAAAGGGGATTGGAACATGTTTTCTACATTGGACTATAGGGAAGAAACTCAGCTCTGAAAGCTTTCATGCTCTTGAGGGACTTTAACATCCTGTTGTTCCTTTCTCTGCTCTCCTCTGCACAGGCCATGGTGAGTGTTTCCAGAGCCCCTCCTCATTCTCTTGAGTCTACCTCCCAAATTACTTGTGCCCCACCCAGCTGATCCTCCTTTTTAAGCTGATTGTATGACTTCTGTCATACTATGGCTTCTGTTTGCTGACTTAAGGAAATCATTGTCTCTCCTGGGGATATCCCTAAAGCTTGGGCTTGCAAAAGACCTGGAACCCTGTACATAAGAACCTGGCTAGCAGAACAACCTCAGCTCTCATAATTAGTTCCTTGCCCTGCTTACTTTGACTGAGATCACTTTGCCTTTTCGCTTTCAAAGTACCTTGCTTGTCTGAACTGCTGGACTCCACAGCCCACAATGAATTGGGTATTGGGAGGTTCCAGGGGATAGAAGTTAAACCATGGAATCTCGTTCCTGATTATGGTTCTTTAATGTGACTGAAAGAGTTGTATCTCTCTTATTCTTATAACTTGTTTTCTACTGCAATTCTAAACTGTTCGTTTTCTTTTTTCATCCTGTAAACAAGGAATTTCTGTGGGATAGGATACCTGAGAACAGTGAGGGAAGAGAAGTAGTTCAGATGATAGAGTCCCCTGAAGGAAGTACTATCCTAACATTGCTAGACCAGTCCCTTGAGGATCATGGGGTTTGCATCTTTACCTGGATTATTAGTTACTCGTTGCCTAGGGAAGTCTCTGTGAAGGGCAGTAAAAATCCAAAGTGTAAGTTATAGTCATGTGGCTTTGGTGACTAAAGCTTCCTCCCCAGCACTTTGCAAGTCCCTGGTGATGGCCAGGGCTGACAGCAAGGTCTTTCTCACAGTCACTGGTCCAATCCCGGAAGGCGGGGATTACTTCTGCAATGGCTACACGTACCTCTCTCAAGGATGAAGAGCTGGTAAGTGACTCATGGACTTTTATGAATCCACTGGTTTTAGAATAATCATTTCTATAGCCATACTAACTAGAATTCAAAAGTGGTAGGCACTTATTGTTGATTAAGCAGCATCAGACTTTTTTCTGCACTGTGATCAATGTTCAGACTAGAGTCTCATATTGAAGAGTTTTATGGTGGGCCTAATACTGTTTCCTTAGAAAGGGTTAATACTGGGAGAAGGCTCAAGTCTAATTTTAAGTCAAATTTGTGTTGTATGACCAGAAGCAAACTTTATTGGAGGCTTCTGTCTGTCAGACCAGACAGTGGGCTGGGCCATGTTAAAATGTCTTTTCTACAGGAGGGAAAACCAGGGTCCTGACTCTCCTACAGGGTCTCAGTTTTTATAACTCCCACAGAATCCTAAAATCACTGGTGGATAATGGGTTATGTATCTTTCAGAAATCTCATGTATATAAGAAAACTCTGCAGGCCTTAATCTACCCCATCTCGTGCACTACACCTCACAACTTTGAGGTCTGGACAGCCACTACTCCCACCTACTGCTATGAATGTGAAGGTATGCTCTGGGGCATTGCCCGGCAGGGCATGCGCTGCAGTGAGTGTGGAGTCAAGTGCCATGAGAAGTGCCAGGACCTGCTCAATGCTGACTGCCTACAGCGTGAGTATTCCTGGGGGAGGAGGGGCGAGGAGTGGGGACAGCAGGGCTTCTCCAAAACAGTCTTCAGCAAAAAGGTGAAAACTCATCTACCTGTTTCTAAAGTTCTTTCTTTTTCAGGGAAGGTAGGTAGGTTGCTAAATCAATATGGGTTGCCTTTCTAAATAGTGCACCTTCAGAACTTGTTACAGGTTT
The DNA here is from genome assembly GCF_023159225.1 of Perognathus longimembris pacificus. Classification (NCBI taxonomy): domain Eukaryota; kingdom Metazoa; phylum Chordata; class Mammalia; order Rodentia; family Heteromyidae; genus Perognathus; species Perognathus longimembris. The sequence goes on from NC_063161.1 coordinate 130,362,492, forward strand.
CTGGTAGAGCAAGAATTTCTTCCAGGATTCAATTGTTTCCAGAAGGTTAATTTATATAGTTCATACCTCACATTGGCCTTGGAGTGTTTAATCAGGGACTGAAACTAATGACAAGTAAAGAAAGTGAGTTCTATGACTTTCTAGGCCTAGGCCTAACAGAAGACCCTTGTGAGGTTTTAGGCCCTAGTACCCCAGCAAGACAGCATTTATTCCTGGTTTGTAAACAGAGCTTTTAAATGACAGTGCCAGGAATAGAAGTTTCAAACAGATGGAACAGAGGTCTGGGGAGAGTGTGTCAAAATCCCAAGGCCTGAATATGGGAGATATATAGATATGGATAGATAGATATAGATATAGATATAGATATAGATATAGATATAGATATATGATTTGTTCTGCCCTGCAGAGTGAGGAACATAGATGCAGTTGAAGCAACAAGTTCTGACCAGGAGGTTGGTAGTGCTCCTCCTCCTCCACTTTCACTTATTGTGGCCCAACCCCAAGAAGAGCAGGGAAGAGTCATGTGAGAAAGTACTTTCTTCCACTTCACCAAGCCAGGCCATAGTACAAAGGCTTTAAGGATTGTGGTAGGAGAAGGGAAGAAGAAGAAGAAATAGTGACAGTTTAACACTATATTCCAGACCCTGGGCATATATTAACTATCTGAACTAATGCCTATTATAACTTTGAGAGACAAGCATCATTATTTGTTCTTAGAGAAAAATAGTTCTCCAAGGTAGAAGTAATGAAGCCAGGGTTTGAACTCAAGATTGATATCAAAGGTCATATATTTCTTATTATACCACATTATTTGATGTAACTAAAGATACTAGAGCTATAGAACAGAACCTAACTGTGTGTCATAATGAATTATGGGATTTGGATTATGCTTGACAGTTGTATGAGATTGTTGGTATTGTCTTGCCCATCCACTCCTCCTCCTTCATATCGTAGATACCCTCTGGTGATATTTTGACCTTAGAGTTGGATAACTGATGATAAATTTCAACATGTGTCTCATTAGAATAGAATAATGAACCCTTATTACTATTATCAGATTTTGCTACTCTTTGAATTGCATCTTAAACTCCACTGGCCAGACAGCAAACTCCACTTTTTCCATTTCTCAGAATGATCCTTGTCTTCCTAAGCTTCTCCCATTGCTCTACAGCATCTTCTCCTTAGCTCAGCTTTGGTCTGGGAGGTGGCCTATTGGTTAGCTCTACTCTCTGGGCCATTCTTCAGGCGCTGCAGAAAAGAGTTCTAAACATGGAGCTGAGGATCGGACCCAGAACATAATCATGGCCATGAAGGACCGTATGAAGATTCGAGAACGGAATAAACCAGAGATCTTTGAAGTTATCCGGGATGTCTTCACAGTGAGCAAAGTTTCCCATGTTCAGCAGATGAAAACGGTGAAGCAAAGTGTACTAGATGGCACCTCCAAATGGTCAGCCAAAATTACCATCACGGGTGAGCAGGCAAAAATTTGAAGGGACAGTGCTATGTTTTCCCTGGGAAAGAAGCATCTGGATATGAAGAAGTAAGGGACCGGGGAAAAAGAAAATAGAACTGAGCATAAGTGGGAGAGCCTAAATGTTCACCATTCCTCCTCACCTGGATTCTGGTGCTGGAGAAAGACAAAATCAACACTTTCAAATAATATTAATTATAGTAAGTTTATATAAGGATTTGCTAATAGCGTGACACTATAGACTTGACTAACAGTTTGATATTACAAGAGCTGGGGTTTGGGAAAAGGGTTAGCAGATTGTAGAATAGTTAACCAGTATTTTACTCACTGGAAGGATGGGACTAAACCATGTGTGTTTCCGGTGAGGGATAAGTGGTCAGTTAGGGCTCAGATAAGGAGATGGGATTCTTGGGCTTGCTGGTGACCTAGGACTAAGAGTAAATATAGAGTAGTAAGATAATACTTGCTGTGCAAAGAACATTGGAAGATATGAGTGTTTTCTCCATAGTGTAGCCTTTGACTAGTGCTATGGAAGAGTTTTGACTTACTTGAATATGTACTCTGAAACCTATTTGTGCTTGGGTTGCAGTGGTGTGTGCCCAGGGCCTACAAGCCAAGGACAAAACAGGATCCAGTGACCCTTACGTGACTGTGCAAGTTGGTAAAACCAAGAAGCGTACCAAGACCATTTTTGGAAACTTGAATCCTGTTTGGGAGGAGAAGTTCCATTTGTAAGTCACAGAGGGTTTTGTCTTACCTGAGACAGTGTGTGTTTTGGAAGCAGTATTACATCCTGCTTTTCTGGCTTAACCCAGAAAAGATTGGGGTGAGGCAGTATAGAAATCTCATTTCTTAAATGCTTACTTGGGCAATAGTCATACTATCTCTGGGTTTCTTCACATAGAATGTGGTAGTTTACCCAAGCCCTGTCTTAATTGGGCTTATTAATGAGACATAAAGTCACCCCATTATTGCTTTTTTTTTTCCCTCAAATTTTTATTATCAAACTGACGTACAGAGAGGTTACAGTATCATACGTTGGGCATTGGATACATTTCTTGTACTATTTGTTGCCTTGTCCCTCATGTCCCCCTCCCTCCCCCCCTTTCCCTACCCCCCCCAGGTGTTCAGTTCACTTACACCAAACAGTTTTGCAAGTATTGCTTTTGTAGTTATTTCTCTTTTTTTACCCTGTGTCTCTCGAATTTGGTATTCCCTTTGAATTTCCTACTTCCAATACCAGTAAACACGGTTTCCAATATACTCAGATAAGATTACAGAGATAGTGTAGGTACAAACATAGGAAGGTGATACAAAACATCATCAATAATAGAAACTACACATACACATAGGACGTTGAAAGTAGTTACAACTGTGATATATCACTTGTTTCCATAACATGGAGTTCATTTCACTTAGCATCATCTTATTTGTTTCTAAGTGTATAGCTATTGGGCCTTGTGATGCTCTGCTATGGCTTGCCTAAACCTGTACTAATTATTATGTTTCTTTGGGTCTGGCTCACCCATTATTGCTTTTTAACCAGCACTAAGAAGGTTTTTATGCTGCTCAGTGACAAGACCAGGAACTGACCACCCAGGCCTTCCACCTGCCTAGGAAGGGCTGGGCTTTTCTGAGGAGAAAAGAATGTCCTTATCTTACTACTGGATAATTCTGTCTTGAAGATGGAAATCTGGGATCTGGGGACACTTCCAGTCCCCTAAATCTTTTTTTTTTTTTGCCAGTCCTGGGCCTTGGACTCAGGGCCTGAGCACTGTCCCTGGCTTCTTCCCGCTCAAGGCTAGCACTCTGCCGCTTGAGCCACAGTACCACTTCTGGCCATTTTCTGTATATGTGGTGCTGGGGAATTGAACCCAGGGCCTCATGTATACGAGGCAAGCGCTCTTGCCACTAGGCCATATCCCCAGCCCGCCCCTAAATCTTTTCTTCCTGTAGAATCCAGCTTTTTCTTCCACCCCCTTACTTTCTAAGAGCTATGGTAGAAAAGAAGGAATGGTTGTTGAAAAATAGCTAATTACTTGGATAATATCTGTAAAATCCAGGCACTTTGCCCTCAATTCTACTCCCAAAGCCTTGGGTTAAGACTTTGGGTATGAATCAGCTGAGCAGACTGATTTACTTGTCTTCTGTGGCTCCTTGGAGAACCCATGTAGAAGGGATTGGACATAAAATTAATCTCTAGTCCAGAACAACAGTTACTAGGGGAAGCAATTGTTTATTTCAGAATATGAATTTGTCTTCTATGGCCAATTTTAAATGAACTGGTGTATGGTCATTTTTGTGTACTTCTAGTGAATAATTTACTATGTCCCTATTGTATACATAATAATTTTCTCTCAAAATGAATAATTCCCATTTTTTAAAAAAACTCATTGTTGATTTGTCTATTATTTTCAGTAGAACAGTAGCTACACTATAATATTTCAATGGAATAAGGAAAGGTATTATAAGAACATAGAGAAATGAGCAGTTAATACAACTGAATTAATGAGTATAACTTTTGGTGGGTGTGGAGGCAAGATACAGAAAGCAACTGTGGGGAGGAGAGCATGCAGGAGACCTGGAAATTTCCTCTCCAAAGCAAAAACCAGAGAGGAGATGTCCATTCAAGAATATAGTGAAGTATGATAGAAATTCACCAACACAGTTAGATGGAGGAATTAGAAAGCTAAGCAGATAATTACCTAGGAATATTTTGAGCCTTTACTGACTCTGTATCGTGGATTGTGAGGAGGAAGCCAGCAATTGCTTCCTGAAGCTCCATGGCATGTGTAGCTATCAGCATGTAGTATTGATGATATAGCTAGCTGCATAGGAAAGCCAGAACTGACCCTGATTATTCATTCCTCTTCTCACACCTGAAGAATGGAGAGACATTTTCTGGGATAGCCTAACTCATTTGGAACTTTAGTACCACTGCCCACTGATTTCTCCTCCATTTTCAAGTATAGTTGATGGAGCTTTTTGTGAGGAAATTGGAAGTAATAGGATTTAATGATGCTGGATCTGTCCCTAACATAGTCTGCCTAATTCTTTTACAGTGAGTGTCACAACTCTTCTGACCGCATTAAGGTACGTGTGTGGGATGAAGATGATGATATCAAGTCCAAAGTAAAGCAGCGGCTAAAGCGAGAGTCTGATGATTTTCTCGGCCAAACTATCATTGAGGTTCGGACACTGAGTGGCGAGATGGATGTCTGGTACAATCTGGGTGAGAAAACTGAACCAGGAAAAGTTGTTTATAAGGGATAACTTGAAGAGGGACTGGGAAAATTCCATTTATGAAAAGTACCAATCAATAAAGCATATTTCTATACATAGCCTCTCTTACCTTCAGAGGGCTGACCATGGGTAGGGATGAATGGTGGGGCTATACTTCATTCAGGCTTGCACTTTCTCCAGGTTTTAGAAGGCCCTTCAGCCTTCATTTTTGTCATGAATGCCTTTAGCACTACTGTTCTCCCACTCAGACAGTACAGGAGTATTTATGGAGTATGTAGTCACTTGGGTGGGTGCCAGTCTTTCCTTGAATGCCATTCTTTCTGGGATGGACTGTCTGTACATATGGACTATCTACAGATGTTTCATCTGTAGTTGCATTGGTGTCAATCTCCAGTCTTCTTTTGTTCCTAGAGAAAAGGACAGACAAGTCAGCTGTCTCAGGGGCTATCCGACTACAAATCAGTGTGGAGATTAAGGGAGAGGAGAAGGTAGCCCCATACCATGTGCAGTATACATGTCTCCATGAGGTAAGCAACCCCTTTGTAGGTGGGGTAGGCAAGGAGGGTAGTGAGGAAGAAAGCAAAGAAGAACACTTGACCATAGCAGGGTTACTTGTGAGGTGACTTGGGATCTGGAACCTCTTTGTGTTTGGACAGCCTGGGAGACTGAGCTCAGACTCTTCTCTTTCATGAGTATGAGAACAGCCTACTAGGGCTGTAGGAAGAACTGAGCAGTGACTTTAGGGACAATGTTTCTACAGAATCTTACTTTCTCCTGAACTTTACCTTCAGTTTCTTACTACCCCCTTCCTATTCCCTTTATTCTCTATTATGTTCCCTCCCTCCCTCCACCCTTCCTTTTTTCCTTCCTTCCTTTCTTCCTTTCTGTGATATTGGGGATTGAACCCAGGGCCTTGCATTTACTAGACAAATACTCTACCACTTGAGTAATTCCTCCAACCCTTTATTTTTAATTTTGTTTTGAGACAGGGTCTCACTAGCTTTGCCTAGACTAGTCTCAAATTCACAACCCTTGCTGAGCCTAAAGTAGCTGGGATTACAAGCATGCATCACCATTCCTGGCTGGTTTTCATATTTTTTAATGCTTTCCTTTTCTTTGCTCTATATTCCTGCAGAACCTTTTCCATTTCCTCACAGACATTCAAGGCAGTGGAGTAGTCCGGATCCCTGAGGCTCGAGGAGATGATGCATGGAAGGTTTACTTTGATGAGACAGCCCAAGAAATTGTGGATGAATTTGCCATGCGCTATGGCATCGAGTCCATATACCAGGCCATGACGTAAGGCTCCCCTGGGAAGTAACTAGTAATTCTTGGGAAAGCTAATGAGGTGGGGCACATGCTATGGCCAACAAGTGCTTAGCCAGGTAGTGTGCAGTGATTTCTTTCTTCCCTCTGAACTGAGTGTTGTGGATCTATGCTCCAAGATAAAGACAGTGTTTATAGAAAGGGAATGTGTTTGTCAGTAATTCAGGGAGGAGGTATTTAGTTATCTGGTCAAGAGTGGGAAAGGAAAAGACATAAAAGGCATGAAAAAAATGAACATGCACAGAGCAGACAGGACATGCATGTGCCTGTATAGATGAGTATACTCATGTACATGTGTGCATGACTGACAGGCTGACTTAAACTGGCCTGGGAGTCAGACAGCAGACTAGCTGTAGGAAAAAATACCTTCTCTGGAGTTTCCAAGACTCCCATAATGGAGACTTCAGACCTCTGGGAGATGTGGTTGTTATAATACAGGAAGCATCCCTGTGTAGCCATTGGGTAGTGATTGCTTTGACTGCTTCATTGATCCGTTTGGCTTTTTCTGTAAGCCTTCAGTCTTTGAGGGTGCAGATGCTGTGTTTTTCAGGCACTTTGCATGTTTGTCATCCAAGTACATGTGTCCTGGTGTGCCAGCAGTGATGAGTACTTTATTGGCCAATATCAATGCCTACTATGCCCACACAACTGCCTCCACCAATGTCTCTGCATCTGATCGTTTTGCAGCCTCCAACTTTGGGGTGAGTGTGATGAAACACATATGGACACATTAGTTATCAGCTAAGAAGTTTGATATGTCCTGGCTGGCTCTGTAGACTTGTCTCATGTATCTAAAATTCAGATAGTTACAATCTTTTTTTTTTTTTGGCCAGTCCTGGGCCTTGGACTCAGGGCCTGAGCACTGTCCCTGGCTTCTTCCCGCTCAAGGCTAGCACTCTGCCACTTGAGCCACAGCGCCGCGTCTGGCCGTTTTCTGTATATGTGGTGCTGGGGAATCGAACCTAGGGCCTCGTGTATCCGAGGCAGGCACTCTTGCCACTAGGCTATATCCCCAGCCCAGATAGTTACAATCTTGATAGATTATCTTTCTTTCTTCACAGATATGTAGACTACTAATAGATTCTCCTCATACTGGTAAATAGTAGCACCACTGGTTTAAGGGTTGCTACTTGGGCTCAGGCAGACCCTTTGGGCCAACAAATTGGTTGAGTCAAAATGTCCTTCAGTCTTTCAGGCTCAATTATGGACCTTTATTAATATTACTCAGTCTTTCTGTGACAGATTCATGCCACATAGGCATGAATAGACAGATGTCTAAACCAGTGTGACCTGAACCTTTTCCAATGCCTGGACTATTTTCCTTGGTGTTAAGGTATCTGAAGAATTTTTTATGTAAAATGAATGAAACATTTCTCACCCACCATAAAAAATCATTTACTTTTATGGGTGTAAAATTATTCATATCTACCCAGTCTACTATGCCTCTGAGGCCTGCTTTTGTTTTTGTTGATGAAGTCTTTGTGTAGATGAATTAATATAATTAAGTCAGTCATATCTATTCCATTTTGTCTTAGCCCATTATGCATTGATTTAGTCCAAATGTTATAATTAATGTACGAGATGAATTCTAAGATTACATAGCAGTCTTAAAGGCACAGCTTGCCCGTACACAACTCCACATTAAATGGCACACTAAGGGAAGTTATGTGCATCATTGTTTAAACTTGCAGAGGTAGGGAATGTCTGACCCCCAGACTATATAAGGTGCTTGATAGGACAGACACATATGCTTTGTGTTTGTTTCTTGTTGGCTACCCATGGCCATATTCCTGTATTGGTAATTTTTCATGGCCCACAAATGTTGTTATAAATGTCCAAATAGCCCTGACTGTATTTTTTCTAATATTGGATATATAAGTAGAAAAAGGACTCCATACTCCTGTTTTAAAGAGAGACCTCTTATGTCTGTCTGACCAATACTAGGAAGTACATACCCTGGACAAAGGAAATAGTTCAGACACTGGGAAATGCATCACTATTTTTCCCTCTCACCATCACTGATAAACTGTGGCTATAAAATTGTAGTGCATTACTTGAGGGTAAACCAATGAGAAGTCCAAGGATAAGTAGCACAGACTATGGAGCAAGTTTGAAAGTGTATTTGGATTTCCTTTTATCTGACTAGATTGGGCTATAGTCACAAAGGGATGGAGATGCATATATAGAAAGAGATGGAGAAGTGTGTATAGAAAGAGATATTTCCCTTCCAGGGTGAAAAGATTTCCTAGTTTGAGGCAGGGCTGCTAAAAAATGGAACCAATCTTATTTCCTTGTTCTTGCAATGGATAAGAATTTAATAGGATATATTGCCAGCCAGATATCTCCTCTCTAACCTTTACACTTATAAAGAAGTTCTATTTATGCTATAGTCTAGAGGGATGACAGTGTCATCTCTCTTTTCACTGTTATTTCTCACCCTCAGAAAGAGAGATTTGTTAAACTGCTAGACCAGCTACATAACTCACTGCGGATTGACCTCTCTACATACAGAGTAAGTGAAGACATGGCTGTGGAGTGGGATAATAGATGTATCAAGCTCAGTCTAGGGAGACATAGGCTCATCCCAGCTTTAAATATCAAAGACAAAGAAAATTGATCTGCTGTCACATCTATCTGAATGGCTACTGCCACTGTCACCTGTGACTTTCCTAATGTCAAGGAATATAAAGTATATAAGTGGTGGTTATGACTGATTTTAATAGAAATTTGACTTTCTAAAACCATTTATTACTCTGCCAAACTGAGGACAATCTCTTCCAAAAGTGTCACTTTAAAAATTAGATGCTTAGAAAAGATAAATATAAAATTTTTAAAATTAGATAGTTATATTTGTATTTTGCGCTACTCATTTTCTAAAAAGGTATGAGAATCTAGATTGAAGGGTATAATGTCTTGGACAAGTAAATTGTATTAGAGGTAATGTCCTTTTCTAATATGGAGGGAGGAAATAGTAAACGTAGGGCAGTGGGTACTGAGGTGAACAGGATAAGGAAATGGTCAATTTCTTAGTTCCTAAGTTAGATCTTAGAATGGTATTATTGCTTACCTAATATATATATGCATATTAAAAATTAAGTACAAAAACAAAAGTAAAAAAGTGTTTTAATTGTACACTTTTCATGTTCTCCATTTGCATGAATAATGAATATACATAGCCATCTGCAGGTTTAAAAACTGACCAAATGGACTGTGGCTCAGTGTCTCCCTCCAGCTCTCTGGCAGCTTCCCCCTAAAATTGGTGCTTAAGGGAATAAAGTAAGGCATGCAGCAAAATCCTTAGGAACACATTCCAAACAAGTTTTACTCAGAGACCTACTATCTGTTGGCTTTAGAACCTAGAAGAGCTAGAGTATATATAAATCCTCTATCTTCATTTGGTCTGTAGTATAACTTTACTTATATTCAATTCAAAGTATATACAACTAAATGTAATTTTTTAAGAACTCATTTTGTGTAGACTCTTCATGGGAGTGGAGAAAGAGAGAGAAAGGAAGAGAGAGAGAGACTGAACAAAATGATCACATTGCTTGAGAAGTAGAGTTGTAGGGAGGATGTTAGGGTAGCTTTTGATTTCATTGCTTTTGGCAGGAAAAGTTTTCATATTGTTCTGATCCTATCTCACATTTATTTAATTTGCAACAGAATAATTTCCCTGCTGGAAGTCCTGAAAGGCTTCAGGATTTAAAATCTACAGTGGATTTGTTGACTAGCATCACTTTTTTCAGAATGAAGGTAAGGATGAACCAGGCTGGTTAGTACTGAGCTGAAAACTTGGTCTCAGGAACATAGAAAATAGGAGTCACTGAGAATAGTCTGAGGCTACAGAATTCATCACCACTAAACTCACATTTCCATACACGGGTTTCCTGGATTACTTTTGAGAAAACACATAAATCACAGGTCAATGAAGATAGACTGCAAGTTCTTCCCATCAGCTATTTAGCAGTTTCATCACAGAGAAAGGTATAGGAACTCAAAAAGGGATGAAAGAATCTGGTTCAGGTTTAGAGGAATACTAGTAAGATACTCTATCCATGTGAGCAGAACCTTGAGCCTGTATTTTTTATATTAATTGACAGGTACAAGAACTGCAGAGCCCTCCAAGAGCCAGCCAGGTGGTAAAGGATTGTGTGAAGGCCTGTTTGAACTCTACATATGAGTATATCTTCAACAACTGCCATGACTTATACAGCCACCAGTACCAGCTGGTAAGAGTTTTGGGAGCAGGTGGGGCCAGCTGATACTGGCTCTCTAAAGCCTCGGCTTATCTTTGCTAGAGTTATGGTGAGAAAGAACTCAGGATAAAGTCCTTTATGTTCTCAAGAGTGAATGGGTTATGGACTATGGATCATCTGTTTTATGGTGTGAGACGTTTGCAGATTGACAGTGACCCTTGGACAAAATGTAATATACCTGGGTTGAATAGAAATAGCAATGCTTAGTTTAACTGGGCTACTGTAGAAAATGAACCTGAATTTGAGCATGGTTTGGTGGCTGAGTAATGAAATTCTCAGTCCCTCTCAGTATTTTCTCATGCTTAAGGTTTGTTATGACTTATGTGGATCCCTATAAGTTCTATGCTGCCTAACTCTGAGATCTGTAGCTATCTCTGAGCTTCTGGCTATGAAAGTTTAAGTCTTCCTTCTGATTACTTCTCTCCATAGTGCATAATCTTCTGAAATATTTTAACCAGCTGACTATCAAGGGTGACCCTCTCCTGTGAGGCTGAGCCATTTCACCTGTTTTAGGCTGGCATCCTAATTTGGTGTCTAGTGACTTAACATCACTTTTTCTAGATCTTCCTATAATATACACCCCTCCTTCCATTTCAAAGCTAGGACTTATGTCTGTGTTCAATTACAGTTTATTTCCTTTCTTAAGAATATCATTACAGAGTAGCTTTCCTTCAGTCCAACAAACATGTTGAATGTTGTAGGTCAGGTCTAAGGAAAGCAACAGTGCCACTTCAGTAAGTCTATAATTTCATGAAAATGTGTACAAAAAGGTAGCAAAGTAGTCTGTTAGAAAGGCCCTCGAAAGGAGATACTATTTACGGGATTCTAGAGATAGACCTGGAAAGGCAGTAGAACCAAATAATAGGAATCTATTACACGTGTATCTTTGAGTTAATACATAAAATTTGTATTGCTTTCTGGAGCCACCTTAGTAAAGTTTTGTTTATGCTGATTTTTCTCATTCCCAAATGAACTTTTTGTGCTCATTCCCAAACATACTTTTTGTGCTATCCATATATTTAACACTTTTTCCTTTTAAGGTTACTAAACTTTCAATTGATTCTGATGTCCATGAAAGATTTTCCTCGAGCCTTTATTTTGCTTGCTTCACATTCAGATCCTCTGCCAACTATCTATGGATTCTCTTTGGTTGGGAAAAGACATTTCTCATCTTTGATCTTCCAACTATGCTCAGGGGTCTGTTTGAATATTGGGTTTCTGTCCAAACAGGAGAATGTAAGAAGGCTTACAAACCATTCAAAAACTTGCTTTAGCCTTAGTATTTCTTTAATTTTTTTATTGTTTTTATAAAGGTGATATACAGAGAGGTTACAGTTATATAGTCATGTAAAGAGCACATTTACATTTCTTTGTGGACAGTGTCACCCCTTCTCTTACTCTCTCCTAGTTTTTCCCTCCCATCCCCAAGTTGTATAGTTCATTTTCAACATAATGTCTAATGAATTCTGCTGCTGCATTTACTTACCCTTTGTCCCTCCATTTCTTTGCCACCTCTTGTACTCCCAAAGACATATAAATGAAGAAACAAGACAATAAGAAAAATGAAAACAGTAACAAAGAAAAAAAACTCATTTCCTGAAAAAAAAATCTCCATTTCCTGGAGTTCCTTTTGATACATATTGTTTTGTATGATCAGACACACATAGGCATTGCACCTTCATGTTCCTCTCCTAAGACTATTCTCCTTTGGTCTCACTGTGTGTAGATACCTAGATTCTTGTATAATTTATCATATCCCAGTGTATTTTAGATCTAGTTTCTGCATATAAGAGAAAACGTGTCCTTTGTGTCTATGAGCTTGGCTTAGATCACTTAACAGGATTTTTTTTCTAGGTTCATCCATTTCCCTACAAATGACCTAATTTTATTCTTTCTAATTAGCCTTAGTATTTTGATACCTGCTTTTACTTAACCTCTCAATCTTGTTTTCTTATTGTTGCATACTTATAACCCTGGAGTAAACCCTGGTTGTTGTTGTTTTTGGCATTTCTGTCTATTGACCTTCACTCATTGACCTAATTTATTCATTTGCCTATCCATTGTTTAACAAATTGAACATTTAGAGATGCCCAGAAGTGGGGCATCTAACCAGACCAGAGATATCAGGGGAAACTCAGAGAAGATTTTGAAGGAGTAGGAATAACTGTAGAAATTGTGGTAACATGGGTATGAATGCCATGTAATGAAAACAAAATGGAGACACAGAATTGAGCATGAGTATGTTAGTTTGGGAAACAAGCTTTTTTATTAGAGTATTTGCATCATTAGATTTGGAATTCAACTATCTGAGATCGTCTTGGTTCCGCTATTTACAGATACGTAGGTTTAGACAAACTATATAACCTTGATGTCCTTAGGTAATGATTTCTAATCATACCATTATTAGGAGGATCAAATGAAATAAAGTATGCAACCTTCTTAGCAGAGTACCGGCACCACAGTAAGTGCTGATTGTGAGGTGGTGCTAGCTGCAATACAAAGTGATTGGGCATGAGGTTGAAAGAGAGGTCATTTCTCTGAAGGACCTTTGTGTAGAGCTTATTGAGGGACATTGAAGGACATTGAAGAGCTTTATGCAGAGGAGTAGCACTTGGAGATTTTCCTTATAGAAAAATCACTGACAATTCCCTGGAAAAGGTATTAGATTAAAATTCAAAGACCAAGAAGGTCCATTGTAGGATATGGTGGTGCACACATCCTCATGTGGAAGGAAGAGGCAGGATGATCTGAGTTCAAGACCAGATTGGGCTACAGAGTGAGAGCCTGTCTCAAAAAAACAAACAAACAAAAACAAAAAAAGAAACAAACCAAAAACCTAACACTAAACAACAACAACAAAAGAATTAAAGGCCAAAAAGATCCTTAAATGACAAAAGCTTCAACCAGGATTGTGCCAGAAAAATGAAGATATTCATTTAAGTGATATTAAGGTGGTAGAAGCCACAGGATATAGGCTCTGGCCTGCCTGGTTTCTACTAACTTTTTGGAAGTGTAGCTTATTAAGGACCATTGGAAGACCTTGCAGTGACATATTTCATCCACATGCAAGCCCTATTCCTGCTTCTCTAGGCAGCTTCACCTTTGCTTTTGAACAAGTAGGAGATAATGTCTATTTCAATCTCTGTGGTGACCACAACTTGTCTACTATGGACTCTAAGTGTGGAGTGGTTTTTCTTTTTCTAAAATCCACCATTGTATTCCCTTGCCTCTTCCTAAGCAAAGTCTTTTCTTGTCCAAGTCAATAAGTAGCTTTCTAAATTCAGTTCTTCTCCCATGTGAGCTTCAGGGAGTACAAGGAAGTGCTACATTGCTGAAAGGCCAAAATGCATGCAAGGTCTGTTCAGTAGCAGAATGGGAGGGAGCTTTTCAAAACTGGAATGTATTTGGGTGCTAGGTAGGAAAAGGAATCTGAAGAACACCACTGGAAGAGGAGGGCAACCTGTGTGGGTCACATGGAATCAGACCTACTTAATGAGGCTAAAGGGTGCTTATTTCAGTCAGAGTATTCCCATAGCAACTGAAAGAAGGAGTAAGGAAAAGGAGCACCTATATGTCTCCTAAATTGACCAACCTCATCAGAGCAGTGCCCCATGCTGGGAAGAGAAGTTTTCAAGGAATGAAAAACCTCTTAATTATCCTCTCTCTCACAAAATAGAGGCAGTATTGTGGAAGACAGGCTCAGAAATGAAAGGGTCTCTAAATCAAGAGGAAGCAGCATGAGTAAGAAATGAAAAAAAGGAAGACTTGAGATCCTCTCCAATTCTATCCTGACTTATTCTGTTTCTCTCTCATTAATCTCTGAAACAAGAATCAGGAACTACCTCCAGAAGAACAAGGGCCCAGCATTCAGAACCTAGATTTCTGGCCCAAACTCATCACACTCATTGTGTCAATTATAGAGGAAGATAAAAATTCCTATACACCTGTTCTGAACCAGTAAGTATCACTCTACTTGACCCTGTCTGTTCAGTGATTGGTCTGTCTCTCTGTCTAACAGCCTCTTTCTTTCCTATCTCTGTATGTTTGCAGTGCCACCTCTTCCAACTGTCCGTCCATCTGTCCCTCTGTCCCTTGTATCTGTCTGGGTAACTGTTTCTGGAGACAGGTGTGGAAATATAATGGGGGGCCCTGCCTGACTGAGACAGCCTCTTGGGAGTGAGAAGCTTCTGGGACTGTGGCTGCTAAAGAAGCCCCAGAAGATCCAGAGACTGTGTGCATGTCTGTCCACTCTTAATAAAGTGGGCCTTCCTAAAACCTAGTCTTTCACCCTCCTTCAGCTTATTTTACCTAGACCTGTCCTCCAACCTTCCCCTCCTCTCAACCTCAATGCCTTGCTTCTAGACATTTTTCCCTTGGGGCCCATCTTTCTTAAGTGGTCCCCCTTTATCCTTACTTGTCCTATTATTGGACCCTGGGGCCCTTTTCTCCATTTGAATCTAGCTAATTTCCCTAGTTTCTCCTCAATATGGCTTCCAAGCACCTTAGAATAAATCAATGGCTCTTGCCTTGATCTCTGACTATGTTTTCTTCCACCATCCAGGTTTCCTCAAGAGTTGAGTGTGGGGAAAGTAAGTGCAGAGGTGATGTGGCATCTGTTTTCCCAAGACATGAAATATGCATTGGAAGGTAAGGGTCTGCCCAAGTGAGCTACCAGACTCCTAGGCCAAGCACCTTGTAAACTGTCCTTTTGCTCTAGACAACTACATGTTCTGGGTAAATGATGCAGTGAGAAAATAGAGGGGTCCTTACCATGGTAGGAGGCCTTGGGTATGCAAAGTTGCACCAAAGGAAGTAATGGAAATGGCTCTTTGGATGTAGGTTCTTCCTCCCAGCTTTATAACAAGTGCCTATTCAAGACTTTCCAAGCCAGAGATCACCTCTCCCTTGGTGAACATTCCTAGGAAGGTGGCTCAAATCCTAGAGAATGTTCTTATAAAACTTACCTTTACAGTTCAGAGAATGACAGGGTATTGTGGTTCAGGCCTGTAATCCTAGCTATTTGGGAGAATAGCAGTTTGAGGTCAGCCCTGGCAAAAAGTTTGTAAGAGCCCATCTCAACCAATGAAAGCTGGGCATAGTGACCTTTGGCTGTCATTCTAACTATGTGGGAAGCATAAATAGAACTATGGTCCAATCCAACATAAAAGTGAGACCTTGTTGGAAACATAACTGAAGCAAAAAGGGCAGGGAGCATGGTTTGAGAGGTAAAGTGTGCCTTGGAAGCACAAGGAATTCAAACCCCAGTATGGGGCGGGGGGGAATCCAGAGAAACTTAAATATTGTCATTTTCTCATGCTAGAGACTGACTAGCCTGGCTTTCTTTGAAAGCTTGTGTGAATTAGTGTGACAAAGCCAAATAACCCTGCTTACTGTAGAGCAGGACTACAGATACATTATTATTCATCTTGTTCATTCATCTTTGTTTTTTCATTTCCCACCTTGGTCCATAAAAATATTACTCCCTATCTATGTCAAGCCTGTACACATCTGTACTATTTAGTTGATTTTTTGTCTGTTTATATGTGTTAGTGTAACTCTTCAGTTTGCGAAAGTAGATCTAGAAGGAGGAAGAGCCATCTGGGGAAAGCAAAAAAGCAGAGTCTGGATCTTATGTAGGTAGAGAGTAATAGCCTTCAGACTTAAAGTAGTGAGGTTTAGAAACAGTGGCTCTTGAGATTGAAAGAAAAACCCATGCTTAAGTTTGTGATAGCCACAGACTGCCCATGTACATTCTGTAATTCAATCTTAGAGCTGTGGTTGAGTCCTGCTGACACTGGATCCACCAGGCACTGTAGCCCACACAGCCCGTCAGATCCATGAAGAGGTTACCTGACTTCCCTCACCTTGATGAGATAACATTCGCCAAGCTGGGGAGCGTGCTTGTAGTTTTTTGTTTTGTCTTGCCAGTCCTGGGGCTTGGACTCAGGGCCTGAGCACTGTCCCTGACTTCTTTTTTACTCAATGCTAGTACTCTACCACGTGAGCCACAGCACCACTTCTGGCCATTTCTGTTTATGTGATGCTGAGGTATCGAACCCAGGGCTTCATGCATGCTAGGCAAGTACTCTAGCACTAAGGCATATTCCCAGCCACTGGTTGTAGTTCTTAAAGAACATGTACAGTGGGTTTGGAGAAAAAGATGAATACCCCTGAAAAATTAATCAACTTCACACAGGGAAGGGTTATGTAAGGAAGAGCAGAGCAGAGATTTTTTTTTTTTGACAAAAATATCTCAGAAATTAAAAGGGGAAAGCTAGACTTTGCTTTCTACCTGGTGCTAATGAAGTCAGCTTGCTTAAAAACATCTTAAATGGAATTCTAGGTGTGATAGCTTTTGAAAGAGAGTTCTGCTAATGTTTAAAGCAAATACACACATAAGTTAAAAACTGCTTCAAAAGAATGAACATAGCTGGGCACTGGTAGCTCATAAGTCTACTAACTACTCAGGAGGCTTGGATCTGGAGGATTGTGGTTTATCAGACAGGTGTGGGCAGAAAAATCCAAAAGACTTGATCTCTAATCAGCCAAAGGCCAGACTGGAGGTGTGGCTCGAGTGGTAGAGCACAAGCCATGAGCAAGTAAGCTGAATGAGTTCAAACTCTGGTACTGATACCAAAAAGGAAAGGGAAAGGAAGAGAGGGGGGAGGAAGGAAGAGAGGGAGGGAATGAAGGAGGGAGAATGGGAAGAGAGAGAAGGAGCAAGGAGGGGGAGAAAAGGGAAGAGAGAATAATGAGAAACAAATGTCCAGGTGTCAAATTTCAGTTTTACCTCTTAGCATTATGACCTTGGATTGAGCTACTTATTTTTTTATAAACTTCCATTTTCTTATCTGTAAAATGGAGTGAACTATTGTGTTGAACTGATAAGAAACAGAGGTCTGTAAAACACAGTAAGCAACTCATGGGGGGGGTAGAAGGAGAGGGGGAGGGGGAGGGGGGATGAGGGAGGAGGTAACAAATTGTACAAGAAATGTACCCACTGCCTTACGTATGAAACTGTAACCCCTCTGTACATCACTTTGACAATAAATAAGTACTTACTCAGAAAAAAAACAACAACACAGTAAGCATACCACCTGGCACTTTACCCAGTATTGAATAAATCTTAATTAAGAGCAAGAAGAAACCATTATAAACAGCAATACCATGCAAAGAACTAGAATTTTAACAAAATTTTTCCTCAGTGGAAGAGAGAGACAGCTAGAAATAGAAGAGATAGAACTATAAAATGCAGATAATAGGTTGTTTAGCCAGGCACCAGTGGCTCAAGCCTGTAATCCTAGCAACTCAGGAAGCTGAGATCTGAGGATTGTGATTTGAAGCTATCCTGGGCAGAAAAGCCCATAAGACTCTTATCTCCAATAAACTACCAAAAAAGCCAAATATAGAGCTCTTGGCTCATGTGGTAGAGCACTAGTCTTGAGTAAAAGGTGCTGGTGATTCATAACTGTAACTACTCAGGAGGCTGAGATCTGAGGATTATGGTTCAAAGCCAGCTGAGGCAGAAAGTCTGTGAGACTCTTATCTCAACTACCAGAAAACCTAAGTGGGGCTGTGGCTCTAAGTGGTAGAGCACTAACCTTAAGCAAAAGAGTACAGGGTTAGCCCAGGCCCTGAGTTCAAGCCCCATGACAAAAACAACAAAATGAACAAAACAAAACACAAAACAGGTTGTTATATATTAGGGACAGGAGAAGGGAGAATGAGTTTTGACAGCTATTGGAAAGTTGTAGCAAGACCTACTTAGTCTCAGAATATGAAGAGCAAGTTGAAGGGAGGATTTTAGCGTCCCCAATGATAGGAAGGCATTAACTTGATTATGAAAAGGAAGTTGAAAATGCTATCCTGGCCTGGTACAGCAGCTCATGCCTATAATCCCAGCTGCTCAGATCTGGAGAACTATAGTTTGAGACTAGCCTGGGAAAAAATTGTCAGGACACCTCTCAACAAATAAGCTTGGCATATTGGTGTGAGCTTGTTATCCTAGCTATGCTATAGGTAATAAACAGGAAGACTGGAGTCCAGGCTAGCCCAAGAAAAAATGTGAGACCATATTTGAAAAATAACTTTGAAATGGCTATAGACATAGCTCAAGTAGTAGAATGCCTGCCTAGCAAGTATAAGGTTCTAAGTTCAAACCCCAATGTCACACACAAAAAATAAATAAATAAAAAGTAAATGTTGTCCTTAGCCAGGCATTGTGGTGCAAGTCTATAAACCTAGCACTTGGAGGCTGAGGCAGGATAATCAAGAGCTCAAGGCCAAAATGGGCTATGTTAAGACCCTGCCTGAAAAATGAAAGAAAGTAATTTAAAAAATAAACAAGGGGCTGGGGATATAGCCTAGTGGCAAGAGTGCCTGCCTCGGATACACGAGGCCCTAGGTTCGATTCCCCAGCACCACATATACAGAAAACGGCCAGAAGCGGCGCTGTGGCTCAAGTGGCAGAATGCTAGCCTTGAGCGGGAAGAAGCCAGGGACAGTGCTCAGGCCCTGAGTCCAAGGCCCAGGACTGGCCAAAAAAATAAATAAATAAATAAATAAACAAAACCAAAAAGAAAATGCTGTTCTTCACCTAGTATTTTCGAAGTCAACTTTATTGGGCTATAACTTATATAAAATAAAATACTATGTAACTACTCTCCCAAAATATATGAAACAGAATGTTCCCGAGTGCTCCTTTGCAGTAAATCACTATTTCTTGACAATTTTCTTTATGCCAAGTACTGTTGGAATATCACTAAAGCATAGACCCAACCCTAGACAAATCTAGAAAATACAAATGTTAAGTGCCATAAAAAATAAGCATCAGTTGATAAGAAAATACAAGAAGTTCCAGGACAAGAGTGAGGAGGAAGGATAATAATGACAGCAAAAGAACACATAGAACATTTCATGCAGAGTGTGCAGTATATCTTTTGTTTAGAGAAATGAAAGCAGCAGTTTAGTGTGACCAGTACTTCAGAGAGCAGGAAAAATGGTTAGTGAGAGGTGTGGATGGTGAGTTATGACAAAGTCAGATCATGAAGGAGGTCTAAGCCAGGTTTAGGCTTCTGGACTTCAGCTTGAGGTGGTTGGGAGCCAATTACATGTTAAGCAATGGATTGAAATGATCCGATTTATCATGTAGAAAGGCTACTTAATGTGGGTGCACTATGGAGAATGACAAGACTAGAGGCTTTTGTAATAATCTAGGTTAGAGATGTGGTAAGGAGACCTAGGCAGGAAATAGTATGGCTAGAAGGAATTTGATAGATTCCAGAGGAATTTGGGGGATAAAATCAGTAGCAGTTGGATGTAAGTGGATATAAAGGAAGAAAGAAAATCGTATGATGAATCTCAACAGTGAACAAGAAGATAAGGCTAGTCAATTCAATATTACCAGAGATGCTGAGATGATGAGTGATGGAGACTCAAGTTAAACTTAGGCAACAGTGAAGTGTTCCATCAAAACCTCTTACAGATATTACCAGAACCCAAGAGAGATTAAGAAAAGATATCAAACTAGATAGTTGAAGTAAGGAGATTAAAAGAACTCTCCAAAGATGAAAGATACAGGAAGAAAAGCAGAAGTCAAAGGCAAGAGGTTATGGGAACATGATTGCCCCTTCTGATAGATCAACTCCACCACTAGTAGCAGCAATAACTCATAATCTTGCTGGAACATAACTCCTTGGGCCTAGTTAGAATAAAGCATAACCTGTGTTTCAGCATTCATCAATTGGTGTTTATATCACAGAAGTTAATGTCTAATGTAGAAACTTGGGCCTGGGGTCTGAGGATAGAGAATTATGTGTAACTTGAAAGAAAAGAAGAATTCTGGAGTCATGAAGTAGTCCTGTCCCCACTTCCAGTGGGTTGCAGTAAGAAGGATGGATAGTGCTGTTGGTGGGATTCTTTTTGTTTCTAGGTCTAGGACTGGTTCTAGGACGCAGGGGAAGGGGTGGAGAAGAGGGTCTCCCTAACATCCCTGATTTTTCCACCCTTTGTTGCTCATTGGTATCTTTGCTCTGTCACAAGCAACCACTATCACTCGTATTCGAAAAGTCCTCTTTCCTGGTGGTAAGAACTTTTAGTTATTGTCCTTTGCCTTTAGTCTTATACCTTTTCCTGCTTACTGCTTCATAGAAGAGACAGCTAGTGCAATTTAGGGCTGAGTCCTAGAGAGCCAAGAGCTGAAAATCCTGGGATCCAAAGCCTTTTGAGGCTGAACTCCATGCTTCCCTTTTCCCTCTGAGTGTCTACTGCACTGACTCAGAAGGGTCAGTGGCCCAGAGTGTTTTACCTCAGTTCAGAGAAGCATCATCCATGGCATCTTAGAGTTGAACAATAGATTCCGCGCAGAAACTGGCTTCTCCTTCTCTGCTGCATAGTATTCTCCCTATTAGCTTCCCATTACCATTATGGTATAGTAGCGCACAATGAACTTGTATATAAAAGGAAAGGACTGGATGGACTCCACAGGTACAGCAAGTGCTCTAGACTCTGAGCTAGTACTCAGCTAGATGACCTACTGCATCCATAACAGTCCAGTTTTCTGGAGCATATGGCCTTTTTGTCTGGTAGTGTTTCCATAGTTTCCAAACTGTCTTTATTTTCGTACTTCCCTGAAAGATTGTTCTCTGTGGCTTAAGTGTACCCTGGAGCCCTTCAGTTTCTTTTAGGATTGTGTTACACATAACTGCTCAGAGCCCTTCTGTTTGGATTTCCCTGTCTCTGTGTAGCTGTCATGGATTCATTCACACTGTATATACTTTCATGTCTCAACATTTAAGCGCGTCTCATGGAATAGCTCAGCTACTAGGATTTTTTTTTTAAGTTTTTGGTGTGTTTTATTTTAAACCTAGAAAACCATTGACCCTCCTAGTCCTTGGCAGTGCCTCCACTAATTAGCATTGGCACTTCCAGCCCTTTTTCTTCTTTACCTGTGGCAGTAAGGTCACTTTCCACTTGGAAAAGTTAAAGCTAGAAGATTATAGGTTTTAACTTAGTGTCTTTAGAGGAAGATTTGGGACAGGTTCTTGGAGAGTGGCTGAGCAGGGCACTGGTAGGAAGATGGCTATGAAAGGGGAGTTAGGAATTACTTGTCTTCTAAGGCATCTGATTGAGCTGCCTGACTAGATCTGCTGCCATGGAAAAGCTCAGGGCCTATGGCTACCGCTAAGACCTGACCCAGCCTTCCTTCCCTCATTAGAACATGAGAAAGGCCGACTGTGTAAGAGTGCTGACTACATGAACCTGCACTTCAAGGTGAAGTGGCTCCACAATGAATATGTGCGGGATCTGCCTGCCCTCCAGGGGCAGGTGCCTGAGTACCCAGGGTGAGTTATGTGGGGTGGGTGGGGTTTGTGTCCTCCATGCAGTTCAGTAGGCTTGTCTTTGGAACTAGCTGATCTGAATCCTGCTGTAGAGAAAGAAGTATCAAACTATACCCTGCCTTCCAGAAGATCCCAGTCTGGTGGAGCTGTCAGGCACAAAGCATATGCCAACCCCTAGCTTCAACTCACAATTCTGCTCTGACTACAGGTGGTTTGAACAGTTTGTACTCCAGTGGCTAGATGAGAATGAGGATGTGTCCCTGGAATTCCTTCGTGGGGCTCTGGAACGAGATAAGAAAGATGGGGTACGTTGAGGCCTTGGGATGAAGAGGGGCCAGGCCAGGTGTCCCAACATTTAGCTATTGGCAGAAGTTACTATGCTTTCACCAGGCCAGCTGGCTGTCCCTTGCCTGTGCAGTCCTTAGGAAGGACAGTGGGCCACAGAACCACCCTGCTTGGCAAGAATTCTTTCAAACACTACCAGTTTAAGGAAAAGGTAGCAGCAATGGATGCTGATTCTGTGTTTGGCCTTCCTTAGTTCCAGCAGACATCAGAGCATGCACTCTTTTCCTGCTCTGTGGTGGATGTCTTCACACAGCTCAATCAGAGCTTTGAGATCATCCGGAAGTTGGAATGCCCTGACCCCAGTATCCTTGCTCATTACATGAGGAGATTTGCGAAGGTAACCATGAGCCTTCCTGCTCCCTCCCCCTTTCTACCATCACATTCACAGGCCTGGTCTCAACCCCTCTCTGTGATAACCTTCAGGTAAGAGCCTAGTACTGCTGTTTTCCCCTTTACTGTGTCTGAGGCAGACAGATGGTCTCCCTCAGTGCTATTATGTAGTTGAAAAGCAACTTTGCTGTTTCCTCTGAGAGCCTACCTTTGCTTCCCTAGTATCATTGTTCTGGGTGAAAAATGAAACCTCAGGTAATATACCTGTGGGAAAAGCTAAAGATTCTCTTCTTTCCCTTTTTCCCTCTTTTCTTAGACCATTGGGAAAGTGCTAATGCAGTATGCAGACATCTTATCAAAGGACTTCCCAGCTTATTGCACAAAGGAGAAACTGGTAAGATCAGGCCCTAGGGCACTTAAGAGAAAAGATGTAAAGGGAATATGAATCCTTCTTGCTTTTGAAGCTATTCTCAGATGCTCTTGACTCTGGTTCCTTCCAGAGCTCTGATTGACATTCAGAACACATGCCAAAAATGAGTACTTGAATAAGAGTTCCTTTGAGCTTCAATTTATTTTTTTTATCCTCTACTAAGCTAGTTCTTTGGTTGGTTGGGTGTGTATGTATATGTGTGCATGTTCACACATGCATGTACATCAATACTAAGTGTTGACTGCCAAGCCTTGCACATGCAAGGTAGATACTCTACCACTGGAAACAGTACCTGAACTCTCCCTTTTTTCAAGTTATTTTTGAGATAGGATCTTATGTTTTTGTCCAGGTCAGCCTATTTATTCTTCCTGCCCAGATCTGATGGCAGGTATGTGCCACTGTGCTCAGCTACAAGTTGAGATGAATATTTGATATTACTGGCATAAACAAACTACCCTGTTTTCCTTTTTAACAAAACTTTGCAGATAGTGAATGAGCTGTAAAGGGTAACACCATTAACACATGTATACCTACCACTCAATTTAAAGGCAAAAACATTTTTGCTTCTAGTCTTCACAGTCTCCTAGTCTTCACTTGGTTCCATATCTTAGTGCTTAGGAAAAGATGGATATAATATATAAAGTCTCTGTGGCTTTGGCATAGTGTGAGAGAGGGAGGGACCCCAAGCTAATGGGTGCTATTATGAAAAGAACCAAGACTTAAGGGTTACATCTGTTCCCAAAGCCCTGCATCCTGATGAACAACATGCAGCAACTAAGGGTCCAGCTGGAGAAAATGTTTGAGGCCATGGGAGGCAAGGAGGTAAGTCTTAGGGTTTGTAGTCACTCTAGTTCCCTTTATTTCTGATCTTCTTGACTATAGAACTCTACCCCTTCTTGATCAGGAGTTTAGCTTGAGGTCTGGTTTGGCTTAATCTGAGATTGGCCATAGGACAGGGGAGCAGGCATTGGAGTATGACCCTAAGAGAGAAGAGCAGAGGTTGAGGTGAGGCCCTAGGAAGGAGGAACAGGGGTTGGGGTGAGGACCTAAGAGAGAGAAGTAGTGATAGAGGAAGAAAGAGGGCAAGAGAATCAGCCTGTCTATGCTCAACTCCTTTGGATACAGCTGGACCCTGAAGCTGCCGACAGTCTGAAGGAGCTGCAAGTGAAACTGAATACAGTTCTGGATGAACTTAGTATGGTGTTTGGAAACAGGTCAGTGGCCTCAAAATACACAACCTTTACAATTGGGTGTTGTCCTTGGCCAATCCCATCCATCTGGCTGCAGGTTTGTAGCTCTTCCATGTGCTCCTATAACTGTCCCTGCTGAAACCATATTGTAAACATGCGGGAACAGGCCTGAAAGATGGGTGCTGCTCTTGGGTCAAGGAGTGCTGCCCTATGAGCACATGTGTAGCTTCCAGGTGCGGATTGATGAGTGTGTTCGACAAATGGCTGACATCCTGGGCCAGGTTCGGGGCACAGGGAATGCATCCCCCAACGCCAGGGCCTCAGTGGCTCAGGATGCAGATAGTGTGCTGAGGCCTCTCATGGACTTCCTGGATGGCAAGTGAGTATGACCCTTGGGATGGTCCTAGGGGGGTGAGCAAAGCAAGCAAAGAGGCTGTCAAGCTATCAGCCTCTTTGGTAGGAGCAGGCCTCCCAGACTCTTCTGCCTCATCCATTGCCTTGGCCTACAGCCTCACACTCTTTGCCACTGTATGTGAGAAGACAGTTCTGAAGCGAGTCCTAAAGGAGCTCTGGAGGGTAGTAATGAACACCATGGAAAGGATGATTGTTCTGCCACCTCTCACTGATCAGACAGTAAGGACACCTCCTTCTCACTTATTCCCACTGCCCACCTACCCCTTTTAGCTCAGACTGATGGAGTTTGGGATTTTCTGCTTTTGACTAATTCCCTCTCTACCCAGGGCACCCAGCTGATCTTCACCGCTGCCAAGGAGCTGAGTCAGCTTTCCAAACTCAAGGTTCTTGGGGTGTGGGATCCTCATGAGACTGGGGAGGATGTCTAGAAGGCTAAAGAGGAGGGAAGGAGAAAAAACATTCACTCCTGGACTGGCAGGTAGGAACATGATTTTCCTGACTACCCTCAGCTCTTCTGATGTTACTGCTTTCTCTGGGGTTTCAGGACCACATGGTGCGAGAGGAAACACGGAATCTCACTCCAAAGCAGTGTGCTGTCCTTGACCTGGCCCTGGATACCATTAAGGTGAAGATCTTCCTTTTTCTAGGCAATCTTATTGCCCTATACACTTGGCCCCTAGAATTCAACCCTGCCAGACCAGGTGTACTTTCAGCTCTTAGCACTCCATATCCAGAGGAGAGGTCTTGTGCACTGTCAACGATACAGAGGGTAGCAGTTACTGATCCTAAGTTCAAGGCACGATTGATATGGAGATGATAAGTTCCATGCAAATTGTAACTTAAGGCACCCTGGAGGAATATCTCCTAGGCATCAAATTCCCTAATCCTCATGGGGGTAAAGGATTGTTTTAAAGCTGTTCTCTGTAGCTGAAATGTGTCTGTCATACATAACTCTGCTTGACTAGATAAACCCTTCCTGTGAACACCATCCCCAGGAGTATGGCCCTTTATGACTGTTCCTGCCAAATACCCAATGGTGCTCTTCATCCAGGGCACTGGGACTAGTTCTGTGGGTGTTCCTTATTTTATTGTCTGTCAAATGTCCTCCTGTTCCTGAAGACCTCTACTGTTCTCTCTGAGAACAGCTGACTATCTCTAAGAAGGTGAAGCCGGTGTTCATTTCTCTTTCAGCAATACTTCCATGCAGGAGGCAATGGACTAAAGAAAACCTTCCTAGAGAAAAGCCCAGATCTGCAGTCTCTGCGTTATGCCCTGTCCCTCTACACACAGACCACAGACACTCTCATCAAGACATTTGTGCGCTCACAGACTACTCAGGGTAGGAGCCTAAGAGTTATGCATTCCCATTTCCCCTGCCCATCTGCTTCTAGGAAGTCAGTATTGTCTAGCCTTTGGGGACAATCTGGTTTCTTCAGAGTATCTTTCATACTTGGATTTCAAGATCCCTTGAGTGAACCTCAGTACTTACCCAATTCCTCATCTATACCAGGCAGGGGAATCACAGGTGACTGGTAAATGTACCTGAGATTTCTTTTTGAAAACATCAGCTGGCCAGTGCATGTTTACTGAGCTCATCACATATACTCTGAGGGAGAAGAAGGAAATATATGTAAGGAAGACTTGAGAAGGAGTGGTTGAGACATTTGTGAGGTTCATAGCTTTGGGGGCTTTGATGGCAGTTTTTCTAGAGAGAGATAGGAAAATACTTCCAGACTTTTCAGAATGGACAGGGTGAAGACTAAATGAGGCAAACCATGAAAGCAGCTCAAATGGACAGCATAGCCTCATGGATGATGCTTTTGCACCAGGGATCAGGCAGCTGGTTTTGTTCTAGAAATTTCCAGTCATCCAAACTTCCCTTTGCCTCTGGCCAGGCCTGTCTTAACTAAAGCACATCTGTAAAGAATGGCTCAAGCTGAAATTCTCACTTGACTCTGCAGCAGAGTCCTCTTAGGAGGCATCTTCAGGCATGTCAGTTACTGCCTGTTATATCCCTGGTAGGGCTACCTGGTGTGTGTGTGTGGGGTGTGTGAACCTGACTGTATGAATGGGAGGTTTGGACCTTATTGAGCACTGAGCTGGAAGGGAGAAATCTAAGCAGTAGAATGGATATGACAGGTGAGAAAATGGAACCTCTATTCCTACATCCACTCTTATTTACAGTCCAGGGTAGAGAAAAAAGCAGCAAAAGAATCACTGATGTATGGGCTGGGGATATAGCCTAGTGGCAAGAGTGCCTGCCTCGGATACACGAGGCCCTAGGTTCGATTCCCCAGCACCACATATACAGAAAATGGCCAGAAGCGGCGCTGTGGCTCAAGTGGCAGAGTGCTAGCCTTGAGCGGGAAGAAGCCAGGGACGGTGCTCCGGCCCTGAGTCCAAGGCCCAGGACTGGCCAAAAAAAAAAAAAAAAAAAAAAAGAATCACTGATGTGAGATATATCTCAGAAATAAATCACCTGCTTAGCAAGTCAAAGCTTTTAGTTCAAACCCCAATACCACCCAAACCAAATCAAACCAAAATATAGAAACAGTAGCAGTGAGTCTGGGTGAAGGGAGTCAAGTAGTACTTTACAGAGTTGATTATGTGTACGAACATGAGGGAAAATCTGAGTTAATCCAGAAAATTAATCCAGAGGCATCAAGCTGTAAGGTAGTCAGAAGTGGGGGGGGGGGGAGGGGGTAAAGCTGGAAAAGGCACAGATGGGGTAAGAGCAGAGTTACATTTCCAGAGAAAATAATGTGTGTGTTTCCTACCCATTGACAATAAGAGCCTAGGACATTAGAGCCTACAACCTCTTTCTTGCTCCACTGTTCTCAGATACTTTCTGTCTATATTTTCTACTGCTTCTACCAATGATTTGGTTGCTCTCAAATCCATGAAGTCTGATGTGGAACATTCAGGCACTGACCCAAGTTCCTGGACTTCTTTCTTTACTCTGCCTCATCTCTGCTCCCCTAGAAAACTACAGAGCTATTTGAATATAACTCCTTTGACCTCTAACCATTCTTCTTTCTCTGTCTTACTGCTGCTACTACCTCTTGACTTGCCTGTCTTCGCTCAGTGCATGATGGGAAAGGTATTAGGTTTACTACTAATGAGGACATTCGGCCGGAAAAGGGTATGTTATACATTCTTGCAGACATGGATCTACCATGATCACTAATCCCTGTGAGCTAGAATGAGTTGCTTATGTAGGCAGTGGTTGAACCTGCTATCAAAGTTCAAAAGCTCTATTCTAAGTGTCAGAGCTAGATGATATATAGCCTAAGAAGGGATTCTGTTTGCTGACCTCTGTCCTGTCCTATCCTCAGGGCTTCCTTACCCCTTACAGTGAAGGAATGTAATGAGTGTAATCTCATTGGGTAGGGTTTCTGCTGAGAGGAGCTGGTAGATTGGGACTAGAGAGCTGCCCTGCAGAGTTGCATAATACAAAAGATTTCCAGAGAAGGCTCAGGATGGGGCATTCAGGAATCCTGGATATGGTGGGAGGGAACTTGCTAAAGAAGTTCAATGTTCCATTGAAAGGTATCATAATCCAGGTGCTGGTGGCTCATGCCTGTAATTCTAGCTACTGGGGAGGCTGAGATCTGAGGATCAAGGTTCTAAGCCAATCTGGGCAGGAAAGTCCATGAGACTCATCTCCAATTAACCAGCCAAAAGCTGGAAGCAGAGCTGTGGCTTAAGTGGTAGAGTGCCTGCCTTGATTGAAAAAGCTAAAGGACAGCACCCGGACCCTGAGTTCAAGTCTCAGTTCCAGCGCACACACAAAAAAACTAAGAGACAGCACCCAGGCTCTGAGTTCAAGTCCCAGTCCCAGCATACTAACCCTCCCCCCGAAAAAAATCATAAACCAGGGAATACACCTGTAATCTCAGCTAATACAGAAGAATTGTGATTTTGAGGCCAGTCTTGGCTACATAGCAAGTTCAAGATCAGTCTGGGCTACATTGGAAGGTCCTATCTCAGAGAGAGAGAGAGAGAGAGAGAGAGAGAGAGAGAGAGAGAGAGAGAGAGAGAGAGAGAGAGAGAGGGAGGGAGGGGTCACAAGGTGGACATAGCTTCTATATAGATACAGAATAAACATCATTGCCCTGCCCAATATCTCTGAATGAAAAATTCTCCAGTGTAGTAGACAGGAGAAGTTGGGGATCCTAAGAGATTCCTCGTACATTTTTTTGAGAATATTTTTCCTGAAATGCTATCAGCTTAATTTGTATTAAAATACATAGTCTTTTATCTCCCCACTTTTCCTCTCCCATTGCTTATTTCCTCATGGCTCCTGTGAGTGATTGCTTCACGCTTTAGAATTGAGGGGGGTAGCCACCCAACCCCTCAGTTTTACCTGGAATAATTAGTTCTGAAATCCTGGAGTTTTGCAATGGACCATCATCTGTCTGTCCTCAGGGTCTGGTGTGGATGATCCTATGGGAGAAGTCTCTATTCAGGTGGACTTGTTTACACATCCTGGTACTGGGGAACACAAGGTCACAGTGAAAGGTGAGTAGTATGGATATAGGTCTAAATTTTTCTTGTTCACAGCCTCACTCCTCAGCTGAAAGCAAGGGCTGCTTATCCTAGTCCTCCAGCTCAGCCTTCTCCAAGGGCAATATGACCCGGGGCTCAAGAACTTGGAATGGCTGGGTGGATCCCTCATTTGTTTCCCTTGTTTGGGCAGTGGTGGCTGCCAATGATCTCAAGTGGCAGACAGCGGGCATGTTCCGGCCTTTTGTGGAAGTGACTATGGTTGGCCCACACCAAAGTGATAAGAAGAGGAAGTTCACAACCAAATCTAAAAGCAACAACTGGAGCCCCAAGTACAATGAAACATTTCACTTGTAAGTTACAGGGTGGGAGACCTAGAGGACTCTGGGTTGGGAGGGATGTGATATGGGAGGTAGAGCTGAACAGTTTACAAAGAAGGTATGGGTTGAATGACAAACTAGGGTGAATTCAGTTGAAGACTTTCAGTTCTGGCTTCCTGCCTTCTGTCCTGTGCTCACAGCCTCCTTGGAAATGAAGAGGGTCCAGAGGCCTATGAGTTGCAGATCTGTGTGAAGGATTATTGCTTTGCCCGAGAAGATCGTGTGATAGGACTGGCAGTGATGCCCCTAAGGGATGTGGCAGCTAAGGGCAGCTGTGCCTGCTGGTGCCCTTTGGGCCGGAAGATCCATATGGACGAGACAGGCATGACCATTCTTCGGATTCTATCTCAGAGGAGCAATGATGAAGTGGCCCGAGAATTTGTGAAACTCAAATCGGAGTCTCGATCCACAGAAGAGGGGAGTTGAACTCCCCAGCTTAGTGCCAACCAGGCAACGCCAATTACACAAATCAGAGCCAATGGGAGGTAGCTAGGTAGCCAGATTAGGGTCCTTGCAGCCAAGAGGCTGACTCCTTCACTAAGAATATTTAAGGAAAAATTGGAGATAGTAAGAGTATGGCTTTTCCTAGGAAGGGTCATAAATCCCGGACTAGCAGGTATGTGGTGCTAGGAGCTGAGCTACAGAAGCTACTATGGGGAGAGGTTTCCCATAAAACAGAGGGACAGACATTTCTGAGAGTGTCAACTCTTGTTGGTAGTTACCTTTCTACTCATATCCCACCCCCCTCCCTTCTCCAAACCATGATTTATCCAGTTAGGCACATTAGAAGAACAAGTTTAGAGAGCTTTAAGCTTGTGCCTGATTGGCTAGGTAGCTGGTTGAGCCTTACTGGTATTAATGAGCCCTGTGGTCTGTACTGGACAGTGGCCAGAGTAAAGAGCACACAAAGCTAAGAATTCACTGTCTCTTGAGCAGAAGAACTGTTTCTAGCTGTCTTCAGTGAGACATAAGGCCTTGAAAGTGAACAAGATAGCTTCTAAAAACAGCTGTGCTAATCCCTTCCCTCAGATTATATGTTATGAGTTCAGTTTCACATGGTGCTTCAGAGCCCTGAGCAGAATATTTCTTTGATCCTAGACACTAGAGGCCATCTTCCCGGAGTCCTCATTCCTGTAGGGAGGAAAGTGACCACTTAGGACATGAGAGGCTGTTCTTATATGTGTAGACATGAGGGCTAGCTGAAGGGTCCAGGAATATTTTCCTCTTAAGTAGGCCCTGAACAAAGCCAAAAATTGTGGAATCCAGTCTAGAAAGTGTTTTCCTCACCCATGGCCAGTGCCTTCTGGCTATCCTCCTTGTAGAAAGACTCTAGCCTTTGGCCTTTCTCTCATGAGGTCAGCTGCTATTCCCCTCTGAGTTCAATTACACAGAAGATACATGGACTCTGATACCTGTGTACAAACTGGATGGAGGATGGGCTGGACATTCCTTGGAAGATCAGAGGCAAACTGAGTTGGATTTACCTGGCCCTTGCTTGGAGATGTGACATGGTCCTTTGATTTCCTGATAGCAGCCTCCTGAACTTACTGAGGACTCAGCATTGTCCACAGCTGTACGGGCCAATATATGAAAGAAGAAACAATGCATTTTTGCTGTTTTTAATTAGTGTATATGCCACTGTTACAAGAGATTATAGGGTAGTCTGTAATCTGTAATAAATTATCTTATAGCAGTGTTTGGAATCTGGTAATTCTGTGAAAGTGTGGAAACCATAGAAATGACTGCCCTGTATAATGATGGCTTTTGGCCCAATGGCTTCTGACTACTTCATTCTCCCTGCTTGTCCCCACTCTTTACCAGCCAAGTGGTTGAACCTAAATTGGTTCTGAAAAAACCCCCAAGCAGAACAGCAGCTATTGAGCTAGAAGCTTGGCCTGAGAGCACCAGTCTGATAAACAAAATCATGAGACCTACAGCATCAGCTTCCTGCAAAAGATCCAGAAGAAAAGGAGATTATGTGAATCCTAGAAAAGAAGCCTATTCTTCTTCTTTGCTTTGTGTGGGACCATTAGGACCCACAACCTGGGCTGTGAAAGAAGGCAGGGTTCTGTTAGCCAGAAGCTAGGGCTGCAATAGATGGAACAAAAGGTCAGGCCTAGGAGCGCACACAGGTTCTTTTCAAAGAAGACAGCTGCAGTAGAAAGATTACTTTCAAGGGGGAGGAAGTAAGGTAAAAGTCATGTATCCAGACACAGGAAGCAGAAAGAGCCGAACAAGAAATGTAGGTCTCACCTACTCTGCCTGTACTATCACCATCTGGGGGCAGGAAACTAGCTCCATTTCCATGCCTTGCTAAATAAATCCTTACAGTTCAGTTGCCAAGTCGTTTAAAAACTTCCTCCTCTCTCCTCTCCTAAACCTATCCTTACCTTCTTTCCTTTCTGCATCAAAATTACCCCTTGGACACACTGTTTCAGTCCTCACCACAAAGTGGCTTTGAGTTCCATTCTTGTGGATTAGTGTAATAGCCTTCATCTGCCCTCTTCCACGCATGTGTAATAGCCTTCATCTGCCCTCTTCCACGCTTCATCTGCCCTCTTCCACGCTCCCTCTCCTTTTAAAGCTATTTGATTAAGCCATGCACCTGCGGCTCACACCTATAATCCTAGCTGAGATGTAGGACCACAGTTTGAAGCCAGCCCAGGCAGAAAAGTCTTGAGACTCTTATCTCCAATAAACTTCTCAGAAAAAGCTGAAGTGGTGCTGTAGCTGTGGCAGAGCACTAGCCTTGCACACAAAGAGGCTCAGGGCAAAGAGACTCAGGGGCTGCACCGGGGCCCTGAGCTCAAGCCCTAAGACCAGCCCCTAACCCCCCCCCCCCACCCCGCAAAAGCTACTTGATCATCCATATGCTTTAGGCTGAAAATCCATTCTGCAATTATTGAAGCTAGTCCCTTTTAAGTTCCCCAAAACGTGCACTTGTACCACAGTACCCTTGTGCATCGTGGTGGAATGTCTGAGAGCTCTTTTCCCGGCCTCTGACATCTCTGGGAAGCCACCAATTTTGGGCCTCTTCACACAACACTGCAATACTTGTGTATCTCCCCTCAATAGCCCATGGTCTACCCAAGGCAGAACATGAGTACTTCACCGCATGCTGATTTCCAAGGTTGAGCAGCACTCAGGTATTTCAAAGCCAGGACAACAGCCGCTGGGGGCCTGAGGGAGGCTTAGTGGCCCAGAAGGGTGGGCTCCTGGTGAAGGGGGTGTGGCTGGAGACGGGCACGGGAAAGGGGCAGGGCAGGGTTCCCGGCTCAGGCGGAAGCTGGGGCTCTGCAGCGCCCTAGCAGAAAGGTGCGTTTAAGATGGAGGTCGCTGGGGTGGACGGCTGTGCGGCGACCGTGAGCAAAAAGTGCCCAAAGGGGGCGCCAGAGGAAAGGTTATCACTTTCTCCCTCTAATTCTTTAGAGATTGTATCAGACTTCTCTATTCCTTTTCAGTACCTCCTGTCTAGCCCACTTCGTGAGAACTGTTTTCTCAGTACTCCCCAAAGTTATTGCTCCTTCCCAGTACTCGAGTATTTATGTTTTCCAGACAAGATATATTTGCCCAGATCCCTAGTCTTAATCCACTCAATAGCTCCCAAAGGGCACACAGTTGTCCAATCACCTTCATCTTAGATCACATATGGTAATGCTTCTCTCTGAGAAGTTCAGGAGTATCAGGAGAAGGCTTCAGGCGGGGCCTAGTCAATAGAGAAGTGCTTTAATAGTGGACTTTGAAGACAAAAATCATTTTCCAGCACAAGTGTGTGTAACGTACCTAGTCATAGTGAATATTTAGAATAATTCCCTAAATAATCATCCTATACCCAGAAGCAGAAAGGCAGAGTTGAAGAAGCAATATAATATAGTAATAATAGTAGTGAAGCAGGAGTCAGAGGTATGAATACTAGTCTCAGCTCTTCCTCATATTGTTGTGCCAAGTTGCAAGACCACCCCCAAGAAGACCACCAAGATTCAGACACTCCGAAATGCAAAAGCAAGGCAAGGGTTTATTGAACGAGCTGCCAACTCGGGCCTCGTCCTACCCACCGACACAGCGGAGGTTAGGAGGAAGCCCCGAGCTGTGATTACACAGGGCTTATAAAGGCAAAGAACAAGGTTACAACAATCAGCTGTGCAAGCAAGATTAGCACACAGGTACAAATCTGATTGGCTCAGGGTTCGATTCTAAAATGGGGTTCACGTGGTGGGGCCTGACTTCAAAGTCTGGCACCTCATTTCCCCCTTTTTCTTTTTGGTACCTTGGGAGCCAATCATGGCTCCATTCTGTCCATTTCAATGGCTTGCATGTCTAGGGGATGATATAGAGGTAAGGCATGGGCCAGTAGGACCCAATGTAGTAACCAAAGGGCCTGTCACCATTTCTTACAAGAATATTCTCTGTACCTCTGTTCTGCATGTCTCTAGTTTATCCTGCCTCATCTTCCCAAAAACAACTCTGGTCCCTTGATTTTAAAGGGGGGCTGATGGGTGAAGATCATCCATCTTCTGTAATTTCTTCAGGCTGACTCAGGGGCGTTGACCTTACCTAGCCAGGAACCTATAACCTTAGTCTACTTTTCCAAGGGACTGCAGGATTGCTGCAAACTGAAAATTAACTTTCAGCTATACAGACTTACCATTAGCTCTATAGTGTTTAGTATCCAAATGTAAGCAACAAAATAATACATAAACTTCTCAACTGTGCTCTAAGGGTCGGGTGGCTATACCCGTATTCCTGAGCAAGCTCAAAACTACCTAAAATAAGGGGGTCACCTCACTTTGGAGTGAGCTGCCAAAATGACATCAACACTAGCCAGGGTAGTAAGGAAAGAAGGCAAAAAGAAAATTATAACAATATTCAGTCTAACTTTCTTTTCTTGAGGCGAAGGCGAAGCGGCTGAGTTGGGTGCTTGGAGACCTCCCATGTTCCATCACGGTAGTTGTCATCCAGGGCAAAGGGGTCAGCTGGCCTGGCGTGGGAGCAATGGACCCAAGTGGTGACGCCATCTACTTTAAGGGCCGTGGGAGTAGTCAGTAGCACCACGTAGGGTCCCTTCCATCGTGGTTCTAAGGATTTGGAGTTATGCCTCCGGACGAACACCCAATCTCCTGGCCTGAATAAATGGGGGATAGGGACAGAAGCAGAATCATATAATGCCTTGAGTTGGGGCCACATTTTCTTGTGCACGAGCTGCAAATAATCAAGTTTACACAAAAATTCAATATCATCCAAATCAGTGAGCAATTCAGTCTGAAGGCTAGGGATAATGGGCGGAGGGTACCCGTACATTATTTCAAAAGGAGTAAAGCCAAGTTGATAGGGAGAATTTCTTACCCTAAGTAGAGCAAAAGGAAGGAGTGACACCCAGTCTGCGCCAGTCTCTAAGGCCAATTTAGTTAAGGTCTCTTTTAGAGTCCGATTCATTCTCTCTACCTGTCCTGAACTCTGGGGTCTACAAGCACAATGCAATTTCCAATCTGTCCCCAGTGCAGCGGCTATTCCCTGACTTACTTTTGAAACGAAAGCCGGTCCGTTGTCCGACCCAATGGTGGATGGGAAGCCATACCTGGGTAGGATTTCTTCCAGGATCTTCTTAGCCACTATATTCGCAGTTTCATGCTTTGTTGGATAGGCTTCCACCCATCCTGAAAAGGTGTCTACAAAAACTAGCAAATATTTGTATCCAAATTTTCCAGGTTTGATTTTTGTGAAATCTACTTCCCAATACACGCCTGGCCTATCCCCACGGAAGCGAGCTCCTTTAGTAACTTGTTGATTGGGGGCATTGGTAAGCTGACAGGCCTTGCAATTTTTAACAATATTTTCAATAAGTTGATCTCCTTGTCTAATTTTTACTTTGGAATGTCGGAGCAAGTCCTGCATTCTTCGGGTTCCCATGTGAGAAGCTCGGTGGATTCTTTTAAGGATCCCCTTACCTAGCCTTTGTGGCAAGATAAGTTTCCCTTCACCAGTTTTCCACCAGTCATCGTTTCCTTCTCTGTCCAGGGTTTTGTGGGTCATGGGAATTTTTTTTTATCCACTCCACGTCTTCCTGGGAATACTGGGGTACAGGAGGCAAAGCTCGTGGTCCTGGGTCTACTACAGTCAATACTTCTGCTCTGGGATGGAGGGCTGCTTCCTTAGCTGCCTGGTCAGCCAGATTATTCCCTCTAGTCACCGAATCAACTCCCTTTTGATGACTCGGGCAATGCATAATGGCAATCTTTGCTGGTTCCCATAGGGCCCGGATGAGGCTTAAAATCTCCTGTCTGTTTTTAATGGCCTTTCCTTCAGCTGTCAGTAGCCCCCTTTCTTGGTAAATGGCTCCATGGATGTGTACAGTGGCAAAAGCGTACCGGCTGTCCGTATAGATATTTAGTCTCATTCCTTTTCCCATCTGTAAAGCTTTTGTTAGTGCCACTAGTTCTGCTCTTTGTGCAGAAGTCCCCTGAGGGAGTGCCTCTGCCCACAATATCTCAGTGTCCGTAGTAACCGCCGCACCCGCATACCTTTTTCCATCTCGAATGAAGCTGCTGCCATCGGTGAACCAGGTGTGCTCGGCATGTGATAGCGGCAAATCCAGCAAGTCTGGCCGGAGGCTATGTGTTTGGGCCAGGATCTGGTCACAATCATGCAGGGGCGCTTCCAGATCCGGATCCGGCAGCAGAGTTGCTGGGTTTAATGCTGTTGGTACACAGAAGCTGATACGTGCCGGGTTAAGTAACAACGTTTGGTAATGGACCATGCGGGCATTGCTCATCCATCGGTCAGGTGGTTGTTTTAGCACCCCCTCTAGAGCATGTGGAGTGGCTACAGTCAGATTCTGTCCCAGAGTCAACTTATCTGCATCTTTTACCAAGAGGGCTACTGCAGCTATTATTCTTAAGCACGGAGGCCACCCAGCGGCGACAGGATCCAATTTCTTTGACAAATAGGCGACCGGTCGTCTCCAGGGCCCAATTGGCTGGGTGAGCACCCCTTTTGCTATTCCTTTCTTTTCGGCCACAAACAATGTGAATGGTTTATTCACGTCAGGTAGGCCTAAGGCTGGGGCTTCTAGAAGGCTTTTCTTGATTGCCTCAAAGGCTTTTTGCATCTGCTCAGTCCAATGAAATTCTGGGAGGTTTTTGGTGGCTTCATATAAAGGCTTGGCCATCTCAGCGAACCCAGGTATCCACAGCCGGCAAAAACCCGCCGTTCCCAGGAATTCTCTGACTTGTCTCGCTGACTTAGGCACAGGAATTTTTAGCACAGTCTCTTTACGTGCATCTGACAGCCAACGCTTGCCCTCTTTTAATATGAAGCCCAGATAGGTGACTTCAGGTTTACAAATTTGTGCCTTTTTAGTGGAGGCCCTATAGCCCAAATTGCCAAGAGTCTTTAAGAGCCTAGCTGTTCCCTTTAAACAACTATCCTTGTCTGGAGCAGCTATTAACAAATCATCTACATATTGCAATAGACTTATTTCAGTATTTTGGGAGCGGTACTCACTTAGGTCTTCATGTAACGCCTCATCAAAGATTGTAGGCGAATTCTTAAATCCTTGAGGCAGCCTGGTCCAGGTCAATTGACCGCTTATCCCGATTTCAGGATCGTGCCAAGTAAATGCAAAGTAGCTTTGGCTCTGTGAGGCTAAGGGCAGGCTAAAGAAAGCATCCTTTAGATCCAACACAGTATACCACACATGGCTCGGTGACAGGGAGCTCAGCAGGGTATATGGGTTTGGGACTGTTGGATGAATGTCCATTACTCTCTTGTTAACTTCTCTCAAGTCTTGCACTGGTCTATAATCATTGGAATTAGACTTTTTTATAGGCAATAATGGAGTATTCCAGGCTGACTGGGTGGGCTTCAGAACTCCTAAATCTAATAATTTTCTGATGTGAGGAGTGATCCCTTTCTTTGCTTCTAGTGACATAGGGTACTGGCAAACTCTTACTGGGTCAGCTCCGGCTTTAAGTTCCACAAAAATTGGAGGACGATGTTTTGCCAGTCCCATTCCCCCAGTTTCTGCCCATGCTTGGGGAAACGCCCGTAGCCACTCATTTTCTGGAGACTCGGGCTTGAGATGCTGGTATAGCCTATACTCTTCTTCTAACTTGCTAGTTATTAGTATACTAACAGGCTTTTCTCTTGAGTTCGTCACAGAAATCCCACTGTCTGTGAACTGTATCTGAGCTTTCATTTTCGTTAAGAGATCACGTCCAAGCAATGGATAGGGGCAGTCAGGGATGACTAAAAACGAGTGGGTTACCTGGCCCGCTCCCAAGTCCACTGTTCTTTGAGTAGTCCATTTATAGGGTTTAGTGCCCGTTGCACCTTGGACCCATGTTGTTTTAGTGGACATCGGCCCTCTCGGGGCTAGTAATACTGAATTTTCTGCTCCCGTATCTACCATGAACATGACTGGATTCCCCTCCACTTTTAATGTTATCCTGGGCTCAGGGAGGGGATCTGAACCCCGACTCCCTCAGTCACTGTCCTCAGCCATCTCTAAGGTTGACAACACTCTTGATCCTACTTTATGTTTTTCCTCCTTTTCCTGGGCTAGCTCTGGGCAGTTTCTGATCCAATGCCCCTCCTTCTTGCAATAAGCACATTGATTCTTCCCCATCCTTGGTTGGGGTTTGGGCTTTTGCTCCTTACTTGGAGAGGAGGACTGTCTAAAGTTTCCTGCCTGCATAGAGGTCAGGATTTCCCTGAGTTCCTTCTGTTGTTGTTCCAAAATCCTAGCCAGACTCCTTTCCTGTCTTCGTTCTCCTGTTTCTCTCTTATTATAAACCTTTTCCGCCACTGCTACTAGATCCCTAATAGATTTTTCCCCAAGCCTGTCTAGAGCCTGCAATTTCCGCTTTATATCCGGTGCGGCTTGATTTACGTAGGCAAACATAATCATCTGAGCAGATTCCTGGGTCTCAAGATCATATGGGGTGTATTGACTAAAGGCTTCCATAAGACGCTCAAGGTATGCTGCCGGACTTTCACTTTCTCCCTGTCTGATATCATAAACTTTGGCCATATTTGTAGGTCGGCGAGCCGCCGCCTTGAGACCTGCCAGCAGAGCCTGGCGATAGACAAGGAGTCGCTCCCTACCTTCAGCCGTATTGTAGTCCCATGCTGGTCGGGTCTGGGGAAAATAGGTATCAATCAAGGCAGGATCCGTGATGGGTGCTCCGTTGGGGCCAGGGATAAGTCTCCGGGCCACTTCTTGAATACGACCTCTCTCCTCATTGGTGAAAAGTACCTGTAAAAGCTGGCTACAATCATCCCAAGTGGGCTGGTGAGTGAAAAGTATAGTTTCAAACAAGCGAATTAAGTCCCGAGGTTTCTCAGAAAAGGGGGCATTTTGGGCACGCCAATTGTAAAGATCACTAGTAGCAAATGGCCAGTATTGGAATTGTTGTCGACCGTCCGCATCCACAGGACTTATAGGGCGTAGGGGAAGGGTAGTAGATTTGTGAAGAGATGTAATTCTTTGGCGCCGGCGAGTTGATTGAGCGGGGCCCTCCGGGGCGGAGGGCACAGCTGAAACATCTTCCTCAGAGTCCTCCTCTTGGAGAGTTAACTGGGGTGGGGCGTATGGAGGGGGAAGCATTTCCTCCTCTGTGCTTCCTCCCTGGAGGACAGGTGGATATAATTTCTTTTCTCCCCTCTTAGGTTCTCTCTTGGCACCCCGTGTTTTTTGAGTGAATATTGGGGTAGGGGAAGGAGTGGAGGAGGGAGTTGGTAAGAAAGGCCGAACCCAAGCTGGAGTGTCCCTGTCAACTAGTTCTTTCCAGGTGTCTATATAAGGAATCTGGTCTATATAGCCTGAACGAGGGGCTTCGATTAGGCTTTGTAAGGTACTGATCTTAATGATGTCAAAGCTTCCCTCAGGTGGCCAATTAACTCTCTCAAGGGTGGGCCATTCTGACTTGCACAGGGTAATCCACTTTTCCTTCTTAAGGGCCACACCTTGGTTCTGAGCTATCTCCTTGATCTCCTTCCAGTGAACTAGAGTCAAATCTAGGGGGCTAGATGGAGGACCCCAAGATAGAACGTTACCCATAGCTCTGATCAGATGTTTAGTCCAAAAGGCTACAAAAGAAAAGAAACCAAAACAATTAATACAGAAGGAAAAAAACATAGGCAAGATCAAGAACAAGAAAAACTGGAGATTTCCCAAGTTGGCCCACACATCCCCCTGCAAGGATGCAGAAAGAGTGAATTCAAGTTGAAAGCGGGGCTCCAGAGATCCCCCTTTAAGGGTGAAGAGTCTGGGACATCCCCCGGTCTCACCAGGATTGTCAAGTAAGTACATCTGCTTCGACAACCCCTTCAAGAAATAAGCAAAAGCAAGACAAACAAACAGGCACATTACAGGACAAGACAAATGAACAGCGCTGTTTTCTTACCTTCGGAGTCTGGGATCTCGGGGTCTCTGGGGCTATCCCGGACGAGCCCCCAAATGTTGTGCCAAGTTGCAAGACCACCCCCAAGAAGACCACCAAGATTCAGACACTCCGAAATGCAAAAGCAAGGCAAGGGTTTATTGAACGAGCTGCCAACTCGGGCCTCGTCCTACCCACCGACACAGCGGAGGTTAGGAGGAAGCCCCGAGCTGTGATTACACAGGGCTTATAAAGGCAAAGAACAAGGTTACAACAATCAGCTGTGCAAGCAAGATTAGCACACAGGTACAAATCTGATTGGCTCAGGGTTCGATTCTAAAATGGGGTTCACGTGGTGGGGCCTGACTTCAAAGTCTGGCACCTCAATATTAGTCAGGAAACTAAGAACTTGTAGCTTCCTGGTTTCTTGCATTTGTCATCTCGGAATAATAATTCTGCCATGTCAACTTCAGAGGGATAAAACTGGCTCAGATACATAAAAGAATCTTAAAACTACACTTTTTTCTACATGTGTAAGGAATTTTTTAAATTATAAATGACCCTTCGAGTTCTGATTAACCTTTTATGGTAGTAATGGGGTTTGAACTAAGGGCCTTGTGCATGTTAGGCAATTGCTCTGCCACCTGAGTCACACCTCCAACCCCTTACAAATCTTGTGGAGTTTTTGCTCAAAGCTAGCATAGGCTGTGATCCTCCTACCTGTGGCCTTCCACATAGCTGAGACCACAGGCACATGCCACCAGCTTATTTGTTGAGATGGGGCTCTTACTAACATTTTGCCTGGGCTGGCCTCAGACCACAATCCTCCTTATCTCCATCCACATAATTAAAATTACAACCCCTGAGCTACCATACCTGGTTCTGATTAGCTTTTAAGTATTTTGTCTTGCTGATTCCCAGGTTTGAACAACAGATGTTTTGTTGAGCACTTATTATGTGCCAAGTGTCCATCTGGCCACAGAGTCTAGCATTGAATAAAGGACAAATAACCCTCATAAATTGGGGAGTGATCATCAGCATATTAGTGGTTACTAAGTGCAGTATAGCACAGTGAAGTATTGGGATGAATCTTAATCCTAGACATAATGTACAATGGTGTAAGACCTTTAGGTGAGCTTGAATCTCTCATCTGTAAAGTACACTAAATAACGTTTAACCTCTAAGATTCTTTCCAACGAAAATATATTTGTCCTCTGAATTCTAACTGCCAAAGTTCTCTACTCCTAAAGAGCTTATTGATCATTGCAATGACCCAACTCGCAAAGCTGAATAGTCATAGAGCAACAAGAACAACAGAGAGCTAATGCTACACTGGATTCAGCATAGCTGTGGTAGCAACAGTGTTAAGCTATAGGTAATCATTATAAAGATTTTATGAAAGACCAGGAAAGATTGGGGAGATTTTGTCTAGAAGAAAGGGAGGAAACACTTCCAGGTATTGAAAATTGAATGGAAGCCCTAAGAAGAAGGAAATGTCTTATATTGTTTTTCCCATGTACTAGCAGAAAAACAGTATATCCAAAGAGTTTGACTGAAGATGATCTTGCCAAAGGGTAAAGAAGGCTGATCAGTGTTTAAGAGATTAACAAGGAATGATGAGACACAGGGACTAGCAACAGTGGCAACTCACTAGCCACCTTAGTTCTAAAGAAGAAATAAAGGGAGTGGTCTCACCGGAGCCGAGCTAGAGCTAGAACTCTGAAAGAGGGATTTCCAGACAAGAACTATTGCCAGAAGTATTAAGCAACCACTGCAAAAACTGTGCAAGGCAGAGAGGAATAAATGTCCTAACCTTTCTCTCTCTTCCTGCCCTCTAGTCTCCAGCTAGTACTTTCCATTGACAAAACACAAACAGAAGTCTAGGGGCAAAAGAGTTTGGATGATTCAACTTGTAGAAGGCAGCTTCTGAGGGCAGAGTAGAGGGAGTTGGGAGAGAGAGGAGAGGACAGCAAATAGCATTTTCCTAGAGAAGGAAGAATCACTACTGTGGATGCTTTCCAAAAAATTTGTCCTCCTGTTTAAATTTAAAATCTAAGTCTCAGTCTCCTTATCTATGTATACAGATGGTGATACCTTTGTTCCTGGAACACAGCTATACATCTGACAAGGAATTGATAATTAGAATATGCAACAATCTCAGAAATGTAAACTCCAAGACACTAACACAATTTTCAAAGCTATAAATGGTCAATAAAACCATGAAGAAATTTTCAACATCCCTGACCATAAGGGAAATGCAAATCAAAACAACACTGAGATTCTATCACACCCCAGAAAACAAGGCTATTACCAAGAATACAAACAACAAAAAATACTGGCAAGGATGTGGAGTGTGGTAAGGAACTCATATGTACTGTTGATAGGAATGTAAATTAGTGTAATTTCCACTATGGAAAGCATTGTAGTGAACCTGAAAAAGTAAAAATAGAACTACCATATGATGCTGCTATACCCCTCTTGGGCATATATCCAAAAGAATGTAAGTCCAGGGCTGGGGATATGGCCTAGTGGCAAGAGTGCCTGCCTCATATACATGAGGCCCTGGGTTCGATTCCCCAGCACCACATATACAGAAAATGGCCAGAAGTGGCGCTGTGGCTCAAGTGGCAGAGTGCTAGCCTTGAGCAAAAAAGAAGCCAGGGACAGTGCTCAGGCCCTGAGTCCAAGCCCCAGGACTGGCAAAAAAAAAAAAAAAAAATGTAAGTCCACGTGCTTATTGCAGCACTATTCTCAACCTATGAAAGCAGCCTAAATGCCCTACAATAGATGAATGGATTTAAAATGTGGCGTATATAAATAATGCAGTATTATTCAGCTATAAAGGTGAATAAAATGACATTTTCAGGAA
The DNA here is from genome assembly GCF_023159225.1 of Perognathus longimembris pacificus. Classification (NCBI taxonomy): domain Eukaryota; kingdom Metazoa; phylum Chordata; class Mammalia; order Rodentia; family Heteromyidae; genus Perognathus; species Perognathus longimembris. The sequence goes on from NC_063161.1 coordinate 130,404,973, forward strand.
AATGTATGGAACTGGAGATCACATTAAACAGAGTAAGCAGGTTCGGAAGGATAAAAATCATGTTTCTGTCATGTAGAATCAACACATATACCTAATTGTAGGATTATTTGAGAGACAAAGGTAAGGAGAGGAAGAGAAAGAGAATGATGGGGGAGAAATAATAATAATACCAAAATACATTGTATATATATAAGAAGATGGCACAAAGTAACCCACTGAAAGCTGTTGAAAATAGAGGATGGGGAAAAGAGAACAATAAAGGGAACTGACCTGTACAATACATGCATGTGTACTATGATGAAATCCCTTTCTACAGTTACTATACATTAATAATAAGGCCTGATACACACTGGATGCCAAATATGTATTAGTTCTTTTCTTACATGCCTATATGGCTTTTGTTCTAAATACCTTTTCTAATCAAGGTTTCAAAGTCTGGCTAAACGTGAGTAAATGGAGAAAGTAATGATAAAGTCAATGTCTACAGGGCATTGCAGCTCATTGTAATAGCTCTGGTTTTTAATGGGATGAAGCTTCTTACAAGTTTGGATCTCCAAAACAATTCAGTGCAGGATTTAGACTTGATTTGACTCTGATCTCTCCTGGGAATATTTTTCTGTATAAGTGGGAGGTAAAATTACAATTTTGGCAGCCATGGTGAGACAGAGGCAGGAGGATCTCAAGTTCAAGGTCAGCCTAGATACACAGTAAGATTATGCCTCAAAAAAAAAAAAAGCACAGGTGTGGGGATGGAACTGAGGATGCAGCTCTATTATAGACAGCTTACCTAGCATATACAAGGCTCTGAGTTCATTGTCTGTTGCTGGGGGGAAAAAAACTGTAGTGGAAGGTTAAGGAAATTACTAGAGAGAAAATTACCAGAGAGAGAAGTTTCTTTTCTTTCTCTCTCTCTTTTTTTTTTTTTGGCAAGTCCTGGGACCTGGGCTCAGGGCCTGAGCACTGTCCCTGGCTTCTTTTTGCTCAAGGCTAACACTCTGCCACTTGAGCCGCAGCGCCCCTTCTGGCCATTTTCTGTATATGTGGTGCTGGGGAATTGAACCCATGGCCTACATGTATATGAGGCAAGCACTCTTGCCACTAGGCCATATCCCCAGCCTGAGAGAGAAGTTTCTAAGCTCACTAAACAAAGGTTTTCATGTCACTTTTGTCCATCAAATGTACTGAAAGGAACAAGCTAAAGTTAAAGTTGGGAAAGAAGAGCCTGGCATTGCTGCTGCTTACATTCGGGTATGGCTGTTTACATTCCATTGCTGAACCTAGTGTTTCATAAATTGTTAAGTAAATGTTTCATGGTCAAAACAGAAAGCCATCTATACAGGCAGTTGACTTGGCTGTTTGTGTTTCTATCATTATATCTACTGCTTCATCTTGATTTATTAGGCAAAACCTACAAAAACTTTTTTTGTACTTTAGCTAGAAATAATACAGAGAATGTTGCTGTTATTTTTTGTGAAGAAAATAAATTTTGTATAGTTTATTTCAATATAAATAAAATGTGAGTTTGGGTTGAAAATTACAAAGTTGGACCTGAGGTTATTACACAGTCTTTGATTTTTAACAGCTGATGGTACTAATTCACACTTCAGTGTAATGCTTGAGTATTTTTTACAGGAAATGAGAGGAATGTTCTATTTAAAGGCTTGAGGCAGACAGTAAGTAAGTGATTTAATTTCGAAGCTTTATAAAACATAAAGTCATGCTATGATAATCATGGTGGAAATGGTTTTTGAAAAGCTAAAGATGAGAGTGTTTCTAATCAGTGAGCCTCTGGCAGAGATGTGAGATCCAACAGAGACTATCTCTGTGTTTATTGATTTATTGGGATAATTGACAAATCATGATTTAAAACCTCTCTCCCCTCCTTTTTTTTTTTTTGTGGATACTGAGGTTAGGATTCAGAGCCCTATGTTTGCTCTACTTGCTTGCTTGGCTAGTGCTCTACCATTTGAGTCATACCTCCAATCTGGCTTTTTGCTGGTTATTTTTGAGGGACAGTCAAAACCTTCAAATTGCCATCCTCTGGATCTCAGCTTCAAGAGTAGCTAGGATTCACAGGTAAGAGCTGCCAGGCTCGGTCGCCTCCCCTGGCACGGGGGGTCAGGCTCTACTCTAATCGCTCCTTTTCTCACCCTCTCCCCTGGTCACCCGACCCGCAGGTAAGGCCAGAGTGGAGCAGGGGGCTCAGGAAAGACCTCAAGTGCATGCGGCCATACAAGATCGCTTTTCCTCCCTCCTTACCCTTGAAGAAAGCCAGGTATACGCGGATCTCAGAGACACTTCAAGAGCAAATCTGATTTAACAAGGGAGTGGCTAGCAGTTGATATAGTAGGGGGTGACGAGAAAAGGGGTGATCGACCAAGAGCTGGCGATAGGCTGGCAAGCTTGTCATAGGACCCCCTCATGAGCTAACGTCACTTGCTTAGCACCACCCCAGGGGCAAAGCCCGCGAGAATGGGGAGCACATGGGCTGGCGAGAAAGTTGGGGGGCTGGTCACAAAGCCAGTTCTTCTGGTTCGGGACCCAGAGAATTGTGGCCTGCTTCTGCATTCCCCCAGGGCTGGGGGAAGGGCGGCGTCTCAGGAGCGCTCTCCTCTGCCCTTCCCCCTCAAGGCCAAAGCTGAACCCCAACAAAGACCCACTGGTGCCTGATTGAACCTTCTCTTTTTATAGGTTTTGATTTTCTTCAAGTGACAATAGCGGTGGGGGTGAGAATGATTATTGCATTACTGGAGTTTGAGCTTAGGGACTTGTTTGCTAGGCCAGTTGATGTTCAAAATCTTCTTGGCTTCTGTTATTTCTCCAATGGGATCTTGCTTTTTCTCTTGGGCTGATGTGGATCTCAATCCTCCTATTTATGCTTTCCCTAAGAGTGACATGACAAGTGCATACTACCACACTGAGATTTTTCTGATTAGATGGGGTCTGAATATCTATCTATATATGTATTTGTGTATGTATGTATGTATGTATGTATGTATGTATGTGTCTGTCTGTCTATCTATTGATCTATCAATGTACAGTATGCTGGGAATTGAACCCAGAGCTTGTGCATGCTAGGCCAATGTTCTATCATTTAAGCTAGGTCTGCAGCTTTTTTGCATTTTGTATAACTTTGCCCAGGCTGGCCTCCAGCTCACCATCTCTTGCCTCTGCCTTTCCAGTGGATGACCATAGGCATGAACCACACTTCTTCCATCTAGATTATTTATTTCTACCTTTAAATTCTCATGTCTAAATGAAAGAGCTTGAGTTGCTGTGACTACTTTTTAGATGCCTCAACTTCTCTTTGTGGTCTCTCTCCCTTTCCTTCTCTCTCTCTACCTCCTGTCTCTTATCTCCTCTCTCCTTCTTCTCTCCCTTTCCCCCTCTCACCCTCTCATCCTCTTATCTCCTCTCTCTCTTCTCTTCCTCCCTCTCTCCCTTCCCCTCTCATCCTCTCCCTCCTTCTCCTTCTTTCTCTCTCTCTCCCTCTGTCTCCATGTCCCTCTCCCTCTCCTACCCCCTCCTTCCCTTTCTCCCTCTCTCTCCCTGTCTCTTCACCAATATTGGGGTTGAATTCAAAGTCTTGAGCTTTCTCTGCTTGCTTGCTCACACTGGTGGCACTCTACCACTTGAGCCACACCTCCAATCCAGCTTTTGCTGGCTATTTTTTTTTTTTTTTTGGCCAGTCCTGGGCCTTGGACTCAGGGCCTGAGCACTGTCCCTGGCTTCTTCCCGCTCAAGGCTAGCACTCTGCCACTTGAGCCACAGCGCCGCTTCTGGCCGTTTTCTGTATATGTGGTGCTGGGGAATCGAACCTAGGGCCTCGGGTATACCGAGGCAGGCACTCTTGCCACTAGGCTATATCCCCAGCCCTTTGCTGGCTATTTTTGGAAACAGAATCTCAAGGACATTTCTAAGACTTTCTGCTGGGTTGGCTTTGAACCTTGATCCTCAGCATAGTAAATAGCTAGGATTATAAATGTGAACCACTGGTGCACAGCTTTTTGTCTCTTTTATGACTCTAACATTCCTCAACATTCTTTTAAAAATGTGATGACTCTTCTCCCAAATATTCAGCATTACAAAGGGAAAAATAGAGTCTTGGCAAATCAAGTGATTTAAGTTTACATCACCAGGAATATGTGTTAATAGCACATATCCCCTAATATTGCACCTGGCAACCAAGGCTAATATCTGCCCAGTTTCAGATTCCCTTTATAGCTAGGGTGACAGGCACATACATGGCCATCTTCTTTATGACAGGCCAGCTTCTTCCATTGAAATGAAGCCTTGTGGACTGTTCTTCCCAGGCTGGCCTCAAACCATGGTCCTTCCAATCTCACCCTCCCATGTACTTAAGATGAAAATACATGTCACCACACCTAGCTACTGCTTGAGAAGGAGTTTCATGTATATTCCTGGGCTAGCCTTGGACAAGATTCTTCTGATCTCAACCTCTCAGGTAACTGTAACTACAGGCAAAAGCTAAAAGTTCCAAGGTTCAAAATATTTTAAAATGTAATGATTTAACTGATACCTATTCTTTCTATATAAGTTTTTTAAATTACTCTTGTAAGGTAGAAAGAATATTTTCATCAGTTGATATAGCCATTTTAAATTTATTTTTGTTACTATGTGTCAAATTGATTGTAGCATTTATTAAAAATATGTAAGTTGTAAAGAATAACAATAATACATGGCAAGAGTAGCTTAAAGGTCTCACTATTCTCCATTCTGTCCCGTTCTCTCTTCACTTCTATCCTGAAATTTTTACTTTTCATCTCCTTATTTTTCTTTATAGATCTACCTTGATGTATCAACTATTACCTCTAATGATATACCTTTTCATGAACTTTAAATTTATGTAAATGGAATAATACTGTTTGTATACTTTAGCAGTTTTCTTTATCACTAAATATATTCCTGAGATTTATTAGGAGCATATGTAACTATAGTTACATACTATATTTTATAGCTAAGTAGCTTTCTAATGTATGAACATACCACTAGTTACTTCTTTATTCTACTCTTAGTACTCTTAATATAAGCTATTTGGTTGATTTCTAGTTTTGCTATTAGGAGTGGCTGCTTCATACACCCTTACATATGACGTAGGAATTTTGTGGCTGGGCATGTTAGTTCACACTTATAATCCCTGTACTAAGGAGGCAGAGGCAGGAGGATTGGAGTTTCAGGCCAGCCTGGACTACATAGAGAGTCCTAGGCCACAATAACATACTATCTCAAAAAAATTTTACTCTTGTGTATAAACCTAAAACTGAACTTGATAGGTTATAGGATAAGTGCTTCATCAACTTTATTAGATAAGGCCAATTATTTTCCAGAGTAATTGGTTGACTTTTAATCACTACCACAATATTATCAGAGTTAAATGTAAGTGTGTATATTAAAATGTTGAAGTATTTCTGTTGATTGATCAACTACTTTGTGCTAAGCACTCTGGTGGGAATTTCATATATTACTTAATTTTAATTCACCATTTTTTTAGTCAGTTATGGGCTTGAACTCAGGTCCTGGCCACTGTCCCTGAGCTCTTTTGCTCAGGGCTAGTGCTCTACCACTTTGAGCCACAACTGGTCTCAGGAAAGTCTGATGACTTTCCTGCCCAAGCTAACTTCAAATGGTGATCCTCAGATCTCAGTCTCCTGAATAACTAGGATTACAGGTGAAATCCACCAGTTTCTGGCTTCCTTTTATCACTATTTTACCTCAGCCTTATAGTGAGAATTAATGCTGTACTTGGTTTTTAATACATAACTCCCAAATTTCTGTCTGACAAATGTATTCCTTAATTGATTTCTTTACTCTGTGCCTATTTAATATATTTTGTGTTTTGTCATTTGCTGTGTGTTTCAGTGAGGATCTTACTATGTCTCCTAGATTAATCTTGGATTCCCTATCCTCCTGCCTTAGCCTCCCAACTGGTGGAATTATAGGCATGTGTCATTATGCCTAGATAATTTCTGGGTTTTTAAAAAATTCATATCCTAAAAGAAATTTAAGGCAGGAAATGGTTAATAACTTGCCCAAGTCATATTGTCATTAATTAGTAGCAAATGATAAAGTAACACCCAATTCTCTGGCTGTTAATCCATTTTTTGCTTCATCTCTTCCCATTTACCTCCCACACCTCATTTCTTCCTCTCTTACCTCAGGTTCTTCCACTCTTCCTCTGAGTTTTAACAGCTTAATATCTTCCCTAGTTGGCTTCCATGTTGGATCCATGCCTGGTTCCAGCTGAGCAGTCATTACTCAGGACCCTCCTGGCAAAGTACTCTATAACCGTGTTACATTTCAAGCTGTGCTTATGGAAGGATTTGGCCAGCTACCCTTTCAAAGCTGCAGGGGTTGGAGAGCATCCAGAACTTGAGGCCATCCCATTCTTGACTCTCTTTTTTCAGCAACAGTAGGAGTCTCAAGCCTACTATGGGTATGGAAACAATCAGAGATTGGACTGGGTGCCTAGAAAATGGTGGTATCAGAACCACTAACTGAAAGAATATGTCCCAGCCATCCCAGGGAACCATGTGGAGATAGTCATGAACAGGAGAAGAAGGCTTATAAGGAGGTTTATTAGTGGGGCCACTCTCCCACAGGAGAGGGAGCAACATGGTGTCTGGCTTCCATCTCCAGGTAGTAGCTAATATAGCTCTGGGGCTAAAGGGGAAGTAGGTAGGTCTGAATGGTGAGTGGGAGTGGCCCATTATGGCCCTAGGACAAGGAGTTTAGAATCTGGTTTGAATCTGGGGGGCAATGGGAGGAGATGAGGACCTGAGGTGAGGGAAATGCTAACACTAACAATGATCATAGAAACAGATTCTATTGACAAAATAAAGAGGTTTACTCCTGAGATTGGAGTGAAACTAAGAGCTCACAAGTACAAAAATGAGTTTTATTAGGCTTAATTTTCTTTTTTAAAAAATCTGAGCCAGGTGTCAGTGGCTCATGCCTGTAATCTTAGCTACTCAGGAGGCTGAGATCTGAGGATTGTAGTTCAAAGCCAACCCAGGCAGGAAAGTCCTTGAGACTCTTATCTCCAACTAATCACCAGGAAACTAGAAGTGGTACTGTGGCTCAAAGTAGTAGAATGCCAGCCTTGAGCTGAAGAGGTCAGGGACAGTGCCCAGAGCCCAGAAGTTCAAGCCCCAGGACCACAACAACAAAAATCCTCTTATAAAATCCGCTTATAAAAAAAAAATATGTGCTCACCTATTTCTCATCAAAACTTTCATTTCCTAAAGTTTTCTAACTTGCTTTATAGGTATTGTCACCCAATTTTATTGATTGATTGATTGATTGATTGACTGCCAGTCTTGGGTCTGAGCACTGTCCCTGGCTTCTTTTTGTTCAAGGCTAGCACTCTGCCACTTGAGCCACAGTGCCACTTCTGGCCATTTTCTATATATGTCGGGCTGGGAAATCGAACCCAGGGCACTCTTGCCACTAGGCCATATTCTCAGCCAGAGAAAGTGATGGTCTTTCATTTATTTATTTATTTTGCCAAATTTTCTAATCTTGGCTCACCCACCTTGTGACGTGTAGGAAATCTAACAAATTCTAGGAAAGATACTGTAAGTTCTGGAGCACCTATCTAGTAAGTGTAAGGCCCTGAGATCAAACTCTAGTATCACCAGACACACACACACACACACACACACACACACACACACACATTAGTTTGCATTTCTGAGTTGAGTTAAGGATCATGTATTAGTAAGCTTTCTTGTTACTATGACAGATGCTTAACATAAACAACTTCAAAGAAGAAGGTTATTTTGGCTCAAGGTTTCAGAGGACTCAGCCTGTGGTTGCTTGGATCCATGTACGTAGGTAGAAAATATAGTGGTGGGAGCCTGGAGTGGAGGAGGATCTTCAGCAATGGAGGATCTGAAGCAGTAAGCAAGAAAGGAACTGGGGATTATGCATAATCTTCAGAGGCTGGTGTTGCCCTCAACAACTTTCTTCCTCCAAATAAGTCTATCTCCCAAACCTCTCAGAACCTCTCAAAGTATCACCACTAACTGGAAAACAAGCATTCAACACATCAGTTTATATGGGACATTGCATATTCAAGGCATAAGGGACAGACAAAAAGGAAAAATGGGAAGAAAGACTTGTTTGCATGGCAGACTCATTGGAAATGATAAAATATAATTTTCAAAGGGTTAAAAACACAATTTTCTTATGAAAAAGGTATCAAAAGGTTTTATTTAATTAACTCAGGAGCCAGTAAGATGTTGGAACAGTTCAAATGAAAATTTAGGAGTTAAGTATTTATAGTCATTTTAATGAAGAAATATTGAGATTTCCCAATTATACACATATATATAAAACAAATACCCTAAAATGCAATCGGTCATAAATTTTGAAGTTATCTCTTCTATCAGACATAAAATATTGGTATCTTCACTGGATTAAAATGTACTTTTAATCTCTACCTTTTAGAGTTAGACAGTAGTCAATTCAAAATTAACAAAGGTATAAACCTAGAATTGCATTAAAAGATCACCCAGTCATATCTTCTGTCTACTTATAAATTTCAGGTTATCAACTTGATTGCCAGAGTGAAACCTATTTTCCAAGTTTTGGAAACATCTTTATTATGAGATTAAATGAAATGAATTCTAAAATATAGCATATGTGGATTAGGAGTAGATTATTTTGGATTTCAGAGATCAAGATTCAAGTTGCTTTTAAGCTTTTCTTTTTTGGTACTGGGGCTTGAACACAGGGCATTGCACTTGCTAGACAAGCACTTGGCCACTGAGCTACATCCCAGCCTCTGTCCCAAGTTTCCCAAGTATATACTTAAAACAGTATTTGTTGGGGTTCTGGACACCCCCTTTCTCCCCCCACGGGGAGAATGGTAACCACAAACTCTATGAAAGAGCACCCAGCCTGGCCCTCCGCCAGCGGAAGGCCAAAGGCGTGCTCACATGGGCAAACGCTAAGTTGAGGACGGGTTGCTGAAGCTTCCCCTCCCCCCAGGCCCCCCACATGTTACCGAGGGCGGAGGCGAAAAGGAAGGCATCAGGGACACGCTGCGGTGGTGGAATGCGTCTCAAAGACTTTAATATGGAAGGGCACTTATATAGAAGTAATGGCGGGAAAGAAAGGGGGCTGGCCAAAGGGTCAGTCATAGGCTAGGGGTCACGTTCATCAAGTGACATCACGAAACTTCCCTTTGTGGGCGGGACAATCCCATCATGGTGGCACACACGTGTTCACCTCCCAAGGGGTGGAGGTCAAAAGGTAGGAGGGGCTTCTATTGTCCCAAGGCTGGTGGAAGGGCAGTCTTTCCCAGGCCCTAATAATCCCCAACATCTCCCCCTTTTTGTTTTTTTTCAATAAGCAGGGGATGCTGTAAACACATGGCATGTGTGGGCATAAGGCAAATGCTGACATAAGATCTGTGGGGCCCCTTCCACAAAACTGGGGTGAGGGGTAGGTAAGGGTCCATCCATCTGGCTATGTCCAGAAGTCAGAATCCTCAGCTGGTTTCTGCCAAGTGCAGGAAGGTGCAGACAGCCGCCCTCTTTTGTTGGTGAGGTAGAAGCTGAAACTCTGGCATTCCCGGCAGTTCACAGTAGCTGATAACTCAAACATAAGTGATTAGTAAAACATTCTTTTATATAAACATTGAAGCCAAGGTGTTAAACCTTTGCATTTACCCTTTTAAACATTTCTATCATAAAACATTGGGGTTGAGTGTCAATACCCTCAGCTCCTATTTTCTTTCCAACGGGACTCCCCAAGTCTAGCAGCAGGGGGAGAGGAAAGGAAGAAGCACGGTGCAAAATTCCTTTGGTTTCTTTGTGTGACGCTGTAGGCAGTATTGCCACAGCAAAACATTGAGCCATGAGATGCTCAAGAAGGAATCTAGAAAGCAAACAAGGAAAGGAAGCTTGGTTGCTTCCTACCGTAGGCAGTCCTACTTTCCATGAGCCATGAGATGCTCAAGAAGGAATCTAGAAAGCAGACAAGGAAAGGAAGCTTGGTTGCCTCCTACCGTAGGCAGTCCTACTTTCCATATTTTCATGGGAGAGCAGAAGTCCAACATGGTCCTCCTTTTCCTGGAGAGAACAAGAAAATATTTCTCCAGAGTGGGTGCTCTGGGTTTAATTTTCCAATCTGGAAAAACACATATACTGTACTCCATCCCACACTGATTCGGGATGATTTAAAATTTCTGGATAATTGACATAAGCATAACTAATCCTTAATTAATCCTAGGGAATCCTTAATTAATCCTGGGGAATACCTCCCCCTTTTGTTTTTTTAAAATTATGACACCGGCGGCCACCAGGCAGGGAGTATGGATGGAGGTCTCGTCTTCTGTAGCTACTTCCTGCTGTCAAGGGGGCGACGTAAATCAAGGGCCCCTGGTCAGCCTGGCAGTCCGGTGTAGCTGGCAAAAAGTCCCCATCATTACCATGAGTATGGTCACTAGGGCCAGAGAGCGCTATGGTTTTCTCTAGCCCCCCTGAGTCTTTGGGCATACCCAGAAGTTTCCAAGGCTGGTGCCTCCAGGGTTCAGGCCTGTGTTAGGGTGACGACTGTGAACGGCAAATTCCCCATTGGTGATCTCAGCAAGAGATGTTATTCTGTCAAAAGACACTTTTGAAAAGGTCAGGCAAAGTATCGACAAGTTCTCAGAGCTGGTTGGCATGAATGGCATAGAACACACCCTGGGCATAAGCCAGGAACAATTCCCTTTTGGAGCATAAACCCAATTGTAAAGTGAACGAGTAAGGAGAAACGACTGAAAGAAGTGGTTAATGATAGAAAACTGGTTTGGCATAGCCAGTCAGAGGCAAAATAAATAAATATATATATACACCTATATACAACTGGCAAAAAAGAAGAAAATGGACAGGAATTATCTCTCTCGATTTCCCGGCTCTGATCCATTTTGAAAGGGTGAAACAAGGCATCTCCCTTTAGGATAATATGGCACCATTCTCCTCTCACTCCACTCCACCTTTCTGTCTCCTGGACTGGCTAAGTCCCAGGAATTTTAACGTTTGTGGCTGGAATTGCATTTTCCCATCCGCGTTTGAACTCGGGGCCTGAGCACTGTCCATGAGCACTTTCGCTCAAGGCTAGTGCTCTACCACTTGAGTCACGGTGCTGCTTCAGCCTTTTGCTCGCTCTCTGTGGTTGAGCTCTCAATCTGGCTCTTTGCTGTTTAACTGGGAGGTGGGATTTTGGAGAGATTTTTTCCTTTTGCCCGGGCTGGCTTTGAACTATCCAGGGAGTCATAGTCCTACAAGCCCTTTTTATTCCCAATTGAGCAACAAGGAAAAAACACAGAGATAATCCATTTGTAACCCGTTGAGAACTGACCAAAAACTGCTTGTGAAGGTTTGGCTATAACACTTAGAAAACATGAGATTTACATGCCATCAACTTGAATCACGCCATTGAATCCCACTGGCAAGTGAAAGAGAACACAGATAAATGACAACCAAGGGCAAAGGGTTAAAGCATTGTGGAATCCTCAGTCTCGGAAGTGGCTGCGTCCCTCATCCCCATTTGGCAAGTTCCATGCCATGCGATGGGGAACTCGAGGCAAAGCTGTAGTGGTATCTCTTGCTCACATCTTGCTCTGGGTTGCCTGCAAAATTTCTATATAGATTGGTTAGGGTGTTCAAAATTTTTTCAGCACTTCTGGCTCTGGTATATCGAAGCCCTTCTGGTGTAAGCAGGGTGAAAAGACTTTCTTAATCACAAAATTCAAAGACTTTCTTAATCCCAAAATTTTACCTGGCTAGCTGTGACCACTAACATAACTATGGTGATTTAACCTGGAGTAACTGTTAAGATGGAACTATTCACATCCTACTCAAGGCTCATAAATCATTCGAGCAGCTTCCAATGGGAGAGAGAGCAAAGAATCATTAGTAGTGAAACCAGGCAGTTTGGGAACAGAATGTGGTGGCATCTTCCTATATCCAGGAGCTGCGACCGTCCATGCGGCTAGAACATCTGTCCACCTGTATCCTATAAAGCAGTATATTAATCCTGGGTCAGGAAAATTGAGGTTAATAGTCACATTTGTATGAAGCAATCTCAATTTCTTGATCTTGAGAGTTTATGAGAACACAGGAGAGAAAATGGGAAGGTAAAATCTTAATTTATGCCAAAGAGTTGTTAAGGCTATGCACACTTAACTTTTAACACACTGAGTATAAAATAACATGCTGATTTTATACCATTGTGCTTTTACTACATGCTGCATATTTGAACCTTATGGAAACACACTGAATATAAAATAACATACTGGTGAACTTTTACCACATGTTGCATATTTGAACCTTATGGAAAATTTTATAGGCACCTTTATCTCCATCGAACACCGGGATGGAAACCTATTGTTATGCTTTTAAATCTTACCAACAACCATACGCGTGCACACACACACACACACAAAAATACCTGAGCGCTCTTTAAAATTGCTTTGATTGGCCATTTAAATTTTCTGGAATTCCAGCGGCAAATGATATTAATTTGCCCATAATAGAACCACGTGGTTGAATAAAAAACAAAAGGGAAACCTGTTAATTACACACTCCCAACATGACAATTTTAAATCACAGTGGACAAGCAAACCCTTTTATCCATCTAGAAAAACTCCAGTTGATTTTATATCTTTGAACTGGTAAACATGGAAGTTCAATCAAATTACCTATTGCTGTATCAAAACTCTTTGTTTTCCTTTCAATATTCCATTTTAGTTTATAATTTGAGGCTTTCCTGTCTCCAACCCCGTCTGCAGCTGACACAGAGAGAAAAGTGCAGGCAAGCACAGCGGGGTGCTTGCCTCTCTCAGCTGCAGCGCAATCGGCCAGCCCAGGCGAGCCTGGGCACGCCCCTCACCTGGGGGGAATGGGTGGGGCCCCGCCTCCAATATGGCGCGCCCCATTGTGCTCCACGTGTGTGTTAAGTCAGAGAAATCAGGATTCAACCAACTCACCCGAATTTCTGAGCTTAACGACCATCGGCGGGCATAAAGCAGTTTGCCGGGCTGCAGCAGCCCACGCACCCCAACTGGGACACCATCCCATGGTCTAAACTGCACGCCACGCCTTTTTTTTTTTTTTTTTTTCCATCCGCGGGCTGGGGCCGCACTGGCTCCAGCCCAGCCATTGTAAATACAAGTCTGGCCAAAGCAGCAGCCATCCCCAACGCTCTGCCGCCGCCATGCCACAGCTTCCCACATGGCGGAACCGCGCTTCCGCCACGCCGTGCTCGGCCGCCGAAATGTTACCGCAAAAGACGCCTGGTGCCACGCGGGCCCCAGCGCACGCAGCTCGCGAACCCGGGCCGCGCAGAGCCCAGTGTACTCAGCTCAGCCCGCGCAAGCCAAACCGCTCCGGCGCTCGGCCACCCACTGCTTCTCAAGCGCCGCTGCGGGTGCCGGGACCGCCGTCTGGCCCTGGGCGCACAGAGCAGAACTAACCGACCCCAGCCCGGGGTCGCATTCCTCTTGCTCTGGCCCCACTGCTCCACTGACATGCTTCCGCGGGAAGCGCGCCCCGCTCCCTCCGCCGCCCGGCGCCAAATCGCCACGGCGGGGCAACTCTCTGGCGCCGCGTCCCGCGAGCCTGTCTTGTCTCCATGCTTCTGCCCCATCTGGATGGGCAGGACCCTCCTCTAAAACCCTACTTAGCAAAATCTGTGGGGATACTGTACCCCGAACTTCTCGGCCGTACAATTCGGTCCCCGTTCGGGCGCCATTTATGTTGGGGTTCTGGACACCCCCTTTCTCCCCCCACGGGGAGAATGGTAACCACAAACTCTATGAAAGAGCACCCAGCCTGGCCCTCCGCCAGCGGAAGGCCAAAGGCGTGCTCACATGGGCAAACGCTAAGTTGAGGACGGGTTGCTGAAGCTTCCCCTCCCCCCAGGCCCCCCACATGTTACCGAGGGCGGAGGCGAAAAGGAAGGCATCAGGGACACGCTGCGGTGGTGGAATGCGTCTCAAAGACTTTAATATGGAAGGGCACTTATATAGAAGTAATGGCGGGAAAGAAAGGGGGCTGGCCAAAGGGTCAGTCATAGGCTAGGGGTCACGTTCATCAAGTGACATCACGAAACTTCCCTTTGTGGGCGGGACAATCCCATCATGGTGGCACACACGTGTTCACCTCCCAAGGGGTGGAGGTCAAAAGGTAGGAGGGGCTTCTATTGTCCCAAGGCTGGTGGAAGGGCAGTCTTTCCCAGGCCCTAATAATCCCCAACAAGTATTAACATGATAAATTCTCATTCCAAACTGTAAGTTTCTAGGCGAGGAGCGAGCATGCAGAGAGAAGTAGAAGTGATTGAAAGAGAGTTTATTGGGGTACGCTCCCTGGCGGACCCTCTGGTTGGGATCAGAAAGATTACAGCTAGACCTGGCTCAGGCAGGGTTTATATGGCCTGGGCAAAAGGCGGTTGGGTTAGCAGTGGTAGTTAGCACATAGCTTGTTCTGCAAGTCTGGGTGGTTTCAGTTGGTCTCAGGCTAGTGCTTCTAGGAATGGCTGGTGCAGATAGTGTTTCCTGATAGGAAGGTGGTTTATTCTCGGTACTAGTAGCCTGAACCAACCCTTTATATTTCCTTTACAGTAATTCCATTGAATTATAGTTGAGCCTACCCTTCAATGTCTGTATTTGAAAGCCAAACTGAAAGCAAACAAGATGGAATTGGTAGGTGGATTCTTAACAATGCTTCTGAAAAGTGTGTGTGCTTGAGAACATGCACATGCTCCTATGAATATGACAAATAAATAGACTGGTTAGCCTGCCAATCAAACTGCCAACCTACCAGTCTAGCACTGGTGGTTCACACCTCTAATCCTGGCTACTTGGGAGGATGACATTGAGAGAACTCCGGTTCGTGGTCTCCTTAGCTCCTGCTACTTCCTTGGTTCAGGTTTCCATCATTTCAAGTGTATTGACTTATAGCAATCTCTTAAGTAGTTCTTATGTCTGTAATTCGTTCCATTGTAAATTTTTCATAGTCTTTCTGAAATTCCATTTTATCACACTTTTGCCTCCTCCATTTATTTCTAGGATTCCTTGTCAGCTACTAGATAAAATATCAGATCATTAATCTGATATTGTTATGCCCAGATTTCAGGGTCCCCAAAGACCACCAAGGAGCCGAAAGCCAATGTAATCACACGAGAGTCTGTATTGCAAGTTCAAGCCTGGGCTCACGATCGTCACCGATGCAGCAGATCTGAATCGAGAGCCCTGACCCTCCATTCAGCAGGGTTTTTATAGGGTTTTGGGGAGCATTCCAAATCATGTCACACCATGGGAAAATCATAAAACAGCATAGCAACTCACAGCAAATCATTTCCTATAGTGGGAAAGTTATAAAATAATTCTTAAGAATGATTGGCCTAATCAATGGCAGGAACAGGCCTGGTGAAAGTGATTGGCTAGCTTATGGGGTTCGAATTGGTTGGTTTAGACAAATGATCTGGGTCATCCTTAGCTTGAGGGGACACATTAACAATGTTTCAGGAACACAAAACACACTGGCCACACCTCAATACATTTCCTTTGTGTCACAATGGCTAAAGCCTTCTAATTTTAACTGATCTCTGGTCAAATGAAGTCTCTCTGGCTACCTTCATTATTTTAGACCGCATTTTGTTCAGGCTTTTCAGATTGACATGTTCTGCAGTTAATCCAGGAAGCTTCAAGGCCCAGTCAGGCCCAAGCTACAATATGGAGGTGCAACGGCTGCTCAGGTTCTTCAAAATACTACAGGGCTGGGAATATGGCCTAGTGGTAAAGTGCTCGCCTCATATACATGAAGCCCTGAGTTTGATTCCTCAGCACCACATATATAGAAAACGGCCAGAAGTGGCGCTGTGGCTCAAGTGGCAGAGTGCTAGCCTTGAACAAAAAGAAGCCAGGGACAGTGTTCAGGCCCTGAGTTCAAGCTCCGGGACTGGCAAAAAAAAAAAAATAATAATAATAATACAGATTTTTCTTACATAACTGAAAGCATGGTTCCACAGTTATCCTTTTTTACTTAGACATATATAACAATCTATAACAGCATTATTTTTTATTCTATTGGTAAACCTTTAACTAGCCTCCTATTGCGGAATATTTAAAATGTCTCCAATGTTTTTCTAGGATAAATAGCCCTGAGTAAATACCATCTGTGACAGGCCTTAAGTGATGGGAAAAAGTCAATGAAAAGAGAGTGTGTGAAAGGAAGAGTGATCAAAGTGACCAGCAGCATGATAGCAAGAAGGTGCAAACCTTGTTTTATTTGTGGTTTTCGTTTGTAACTTCCATAAATTGAGTAATCATTTTAAATATCAAAATGAACATAAAAAATTTAAACCTTCAGGAACTCAAGATTGAAATCCAGTTTTTCTTATGGTAGTCTTGTAGAACATCTAGTAGCTATAGTTTTTATCATCTAATTCTATCTTCTGAAGTACTTTATCATCTAATCCTGCTATGCATTGTGTCTACTGATTGTAACTCGTAGCGGATTGTTTCCTCAAGTGTTATGAATTGTTTAGACCCCCCACAAGACACCAAAAAAGTCAGTTATGATTTTTAAATGAAGATAAATAAAAAGAAACGGCAAAGCTAAGTGTACTAGGAACTGGACAAGCTAGAGAATTGCTGTCAAATCAATTTACTCTTCTGAGTAATTTTGTGTACTTTATCAGATCTGAGTATAGATATTCCTCCCTGCATTTAGGGAACCCATTTGCTTTGTAGATCTTTTTCTATCCTTTTATGCTAAGCCAGAGTTTGTTTTTGTCTGTAAGATGAATTTCTTGAGTGCACAAATAGTCAGATCATGCATTTTCTATTGGTTTTATAACTTACAGAAATATACCTATGACAGTGCAGCATAAAGAAAAGAGGAGGAAATGGTGCTATATCAGAGCAAAACTACTATACTGTAGTTAACAGTGTACCAGATTTAGTTGGTATTAGCCTGAAGTAGAATGTTAATGATACATATTGCTTTAGTCTCTTTTTTTTTTTTGCTTCTGTAGCAAAAGATCATGCTTTTTAATCCAACCTGCTATTCTGTCTTTTGATTAGAGGATTGAGACCTGTAATATTCAGTGTTATTATTGAAAAGTGTGTAGTAATTCTTGCTATTTTATTACTTTTATAGTGTTAGATTCTTTCCTGTTTTTATTTGATTATGTCTTGTATAATTTATCTTTTCCCATATTTTTATGGTTATGTTATCTTCCTCTTCTGTTTATATTATTCCTTTGATTATCTTACATAGTGCTGTTTTAATGGTCATAAATTTTATGACCATTTATCTTATGTAGGCTGTGTGTGTGTGTGTGTGTGTGTGTGTGTGTGTGTGTGTGTGTGTGTGTGTCTATCTGTCTGTCTGTCCTGGGGCTTGAGCTCAGAGCCTGGGCACTATCTCTGGGCTTTTTTGCTCAAGGCTAGCACTCTACCACTCTAGACATGGTCTGCTTCCAGCTTTTTGGTGGATAGGAGATAAAAGTTTCACAGACTTTTCTGCCTGGACTGGCTTCAAACTTCAATCCTCATATCTCAGCCTCCTAAGTAACTAGGAAGATAAGCATCAACCACCAGTATCCGGCTTTCATGGTTTTTATTTCTCCCTGTTATGAATGATAACTCTTCTGGGTAGAGTAATCTAACTTGACTGGGATCTTTTTTCAGTGCTTGAAATGTATCATTCTATACCCTCCTTTATTTTCAAGGTTTTTATTGCAAACTCTGTTATTAGGATGGGCTTGCTGCTTTGGGTTTCTTGACTCTTCCTTTTCAGCTTTCAATATGCTTTCCCCATTCTCTATACTCAATATTTTAACTATAATATGCCCTAGAGGGCTTCTATTCTGGTCTTAAAGGCCTCCTATACTTGGAAGGGTGCAGGATTTGGAAGTTTTCTGCCATTACATTATGAATATGTCTCCTATGATTTTAGCTAATCCTTGTTTTTTGTGTGTATATATACCAGTACATAAAGGACCCTAATCTGGCTACCTAGCTACCTCCCATTGGCTCTGATTTGTGTAATTGGCGTTGCCTGGCTCCCCTCTTCTGTGGATCGAGACTCCGATTTGAGTTTCACAAATTCTTGGGCCACTTCATCGTTGCTCCTCTGGAGTATATCTTCCTTACTGAGGAGAAGAATGTATGTCTGCTGAGCTCTATCACAGTCTGGATGTTCTCCTCCAATCTCTGGTCTTTAGCTTTTTAACTGCAGTTCTTCGGTTATATTTACATCTCTGCTCTGGGCCCTGACTTGCTTAATTGAGGATTAGACAGGGCATAACTTCTGAGGGAAGGTGGAGCAGGTCCCACTCTGCTAAAAGTCCCTCGTGAACAACTGTGTTACTTGCATGTGCTAGGTTGTAACAAGTTCTTCAGGGTCTGGTGGTCATAGGAACATAGGCTAATCATAGAGAAATGTTCTCAGCCTCTTGTCTCCTGTTCCTTACCAGAGGCACAGATGCCAAATGTTTTCTTTCCAATCCCAGTCCTGTCCCAGGTACACAAGTCTTTGATCGGTTCATTGGCCAAGCCCCTTATGGGCAGCTGTTTACTTGCACTCACTGAGCTAAGCGGTGATCTCTGGGGTCTAACAGACACAGGAATGTCTGAAGATCACAGGGA
This sequence comes from Perognathus longimembris pacificus, assembly GCF_023159225.1. Taxonomy (NCBI): domain Eukaryota; kingdom Metazoa; phylum Chordata; class Mammalia; order Rodentia; family Heteromyidae; genus Perognathus; species Perognathus longimembris. The sequence continues at coordinate 130,423,640 of NC_063161.1, forward strand.
AATATACCTGGCTTATTTTCTACCATGATAACACCAGAGAGATAAAGTAAGTAGTTTGGTTTTTTTTTTCCCAACCCTTGACTGGTCTCAGATGTGTGGGCTTTTGGTCAGCTCACACTACTACAAGTCCCATGGGGGCAGTTTTGTTTAGCTGGGCTGAGTGATGATCTTAGGGATCTGGCAGACACCAGGAAGTTTGCCTGACTTCTCTTCTATGCTGTGACACAGGTACAGCCACCATGTGAGCAGTTTTGTTTTCTATTGTTTCTCTTATAAATCTGAGGTCAATCATATCTAATTTTTTTTCTCTCGCCACTGTCTAGTGCCCTCCTTAATTTACTAACTTGCCTTTCTTTGTAGCCCCATATTTGAGTATTTACTAGTGGTTCATGGAGACCTACAAATGTGATATGATTGTGCAATCTGCCATCTTTCTGGTCTTGCCATGTGGCCCAGGTGACCTCAAATTTATGATCCTTCTGCCTTATCCGCCTGTGTGTTGGGATTATAGCATAAATAACCATACTCAGTTCATTCTCAATAATTTTGTTTATAATCCCATCTTTAGAGGAGCTTTCTCTAGAATTCTAAGTTACCTGAGTTTTTGTTTGTTCATTGGTTGTTTTTGTGTGTGTAGGTCTTGGGACTTGAACTCTTGGGGACTTGTCCCCAACCTTCTCTTTGCTCAAGGCTAGCGCTCTACCACCTCAGTCAGAGATCCGCTTTCAGCCTTTTGGTGGTTAACTAGAGATGAGAGTTTCTTGGACTTTCCTTCCCCAAATGGCTTTGAACTGTGATTTAAGAGTAATAGGATTATAGAAGTGAGCCACTGGTATCTGGCTTGAGGCCTCAGGGATTTATGTTTGCTTCTTCCAGGTTACTCAATTGGTGACACACCTGCCAGAACCAGATTTAGAAGTATAAATGTGGGGCTGGGGATATGGCCTAGTGACAAGAGTGCTTGCCCTGAGTGAAGCTCTGGATTCGATTCCTCAGCACCACATATATAGAAAACGACCAGAAGTGGCACTGTGGCTCAAGTGGCAGAGTGCTTTCCTTGAGCAAAAAGAAGCCAGGGACAGTGCTCAGGCCCTGAGTTTAAGGCCCAGGACTGGCAACAACAACAAAAAAAGTATAAATGTGCATCCTATACTACTCGAAGTTCTGACTCCCAGAGATGGGTCTTCCACTCACTGGTTCCCAGTACTCCAGATTCAGATAGGCAGACTGTCTTGCCTATCTTGGTTTGATTTACTGTTTATATCACCCTCTCACTAACGATATTTCCCTTTAAAGGCCTTGGCTTTATGAAAGGTTCTTAGTTCCAATACACTGCCTCTTAAGATTATGAGGCTTCTTTTTTTATTTATCCCTCTGGAAAGAGAAATTAAAACTGAAGTTATGAGATTTTTTTAATTGGCAATCCTCTTCCCATCTAGAGCAAGAAAAGCTTTAAAGCACACTAACTATTCTGGGATTTTCTGCCTCCTTAATTTATGACAAGTATAGCCTTGTATTTGAAAGAATGTTGGCTTTCTTTAGGTATTTCCAAATATTTATAGAATGAAAAGTGCTAGTGTGTTATAGAACTCCACAAAGTATCATTATAAAATTAAGTCAGTCGGAAATATCTGCACCATCCCAAATCTGGGACACATGGTTATTGTAAAGTCCAGGAACAAATTGGTAAGTTTCACAGCTCTTCATGTAATAAAATATAAACTTTAAAATATCCAGAAGGAACCAGAATCTTTTACTCTTGCTTTCTCTTCATATTTCACTGGTGAAAATCATGGGAGTTAGTAGTCCAGAGAACCTAGAAAAGTATAAAAATGTCTGATCAAAACAAAACAAAAAAGTGTTTGATTGGTATCTTTCTCCAAGACATAGCTATTATTCTTCAGAACCATCAACATCACTAAACAAAAGTGATTTTAGAGCTGGAGGAAGAAGGGAAGGGGAAAGGAGATTGAGGAAAGGGAAGGAAAAAGGAGGGAGGGACCTTCGGAAACCCTTATCGCTTGAAGTCAAGAGAAAGGGACCCCATTCTTTTTTTTCTTTTTTTTAACAGTTTTACTTGTTTATTGATCAACCTCTCGGTGGTGCTAGGACACTTGAACTCACAGCTTGCCCGCTTGCTAGTCAAGTGCTTGACCCTCTAAGTATTACTGGAATGGCGACTGCGGTGCCCTCCTTCCGCTCTTGTGGTCCTGGCGCCGGGCTGGTGCCGGCTCCGAACCTGATGGGGGGTGGGGAGCGGGACCTCATTCTTGACTGCAGAAAAGATTCATCACACATCAGTTTGGGCCTCATAAACATGGTGCCCATTCATCTCAAGCTTTTCTGTTCATTTTGTTTTGTGTTTATTAGTTGTCAACACTTTGGGGAAATTCTCAAGTAGATATTCAAAGATCATTTTTTTACAGGATAGAAGAGGAAAAATGGATGAATATCCAAGTGGGAGATATAGTAAAACTAAAAAATAATAAGCGGGTTATGGTGAGTCCCTGCTCTGGCTATAGCCTTTTCTTCTTAGGCTTGAGTGGGGATCAGGGACCCTTATAGCACTTTTTCCTCCACTGCTCTTGGTAACCTTCCTTTTCCTTACTTCTTTGTCACACTGTTATGTGAAGAGCCTGCCTTTTGCTTTTCTTTTCTGAGTTTTCTAATCACAGGCAGATATACTATTACTCTTTAGCAGTGAACCATTCAGGCTGACATATATTGAGACAACAGTGCTGGATGGGTGTTTCCTTTTAATATTCCATTAAGACAACTTAGCCAATTTAGAGTGGTGTCTCACAGAGGGAAAAGCATGATGCAAGGAATTAACTTTCTTCTTAGGTGGAGGTGATAGTACATGAGCCAAGAAACCTAGAAATATATGAATGAAAAAAGACAGGAATCCTGATCCTGGCTAAGCTCTTAGCAGCAATACTTGAACATTCACTGTATACAGAAACTGGGCAACAAATGCCATATTCTCCAACCCTAAACTGGAGACACTTTGTAAAGGCAGCCCTCTGTATCTGTGTGCTCATGTGTTTGCACACATACGTGTGCTTGCATCTGTACTGGAGCTTGAACTCAGGGCCTCACACTCACCCTTGGCTTTTTCACTCCTGGCTAGCACTGGCACTCTACCACTTGAGCTGTACCTCCAGTCCTGTTTTTATGCTGGTTAATTGAAGATAAGAGTCTCTAAGATTTGTCTGTCCAGATTTGTCTGAACCTCATCCTCAGAACTCAGAACTTCCTGAGTACGTAGGATTAAAGGTAGAATCCACTAGCCCCTGACATCTGCTTTTTGTTCTTGAAAGAATTTGTTTTTATGGCTATGGGGCTTGAACTCAGGGCCTGAGCACTAGCTGTCCCTGAGCTTCTTTGTGTTTAAGGCTAGTACTCTACCACTTGAGCCACAGCACCATTTCCAGCTCTTTCTGAGTGGCTAATTGAAGATAAAAGTCTCACCTGAACTTTTCTGCCCAGGGTGGCTTCAAACTGCAATCCTCAGATCTCAGTCTCCTGAGTAGTTAGGATTACAGAGGTGAACCACCGGTGCTGGCTTTGAAGGGATGTTTTTAGTCTTAAAAGAGGTCTCTGTGATAACACTTCATAATCTCTTGAGCATCTGACCAGCTAGATCTCCTAGTTGGTTAAAACTGTGAGGATGTGAGGGAGGGAGGAGGGAATAATTGGATTAACACTCAATATCCAGACCCTTCTTCCTAATAAGGAACAGTTACCTCTCATATATTCAGGTTTAATTATCAGATAGGACTTGAGTTATGGAAGAGTTGAATTTCAGGATTACCATTAATTATCCAGAATAGCTGAGGTGAAAAGAAGGCAAGAAGGATCTGCCAAGCCATGCTCAGCTTGTTTCATGTAGGAAGGATCTTTTCTGGCAAAAAGGAATGGACTGTCCAGTCATAGCGGCAAGTATCTTAGAAGTCAATAACATTTTTGCCATCTGTCTTGCTTTTTCTCTTCTCATCCTCCTGAGAGTTTTTATCATTTTCCAAAAATGGCCCCAAGTTGACCTTCTATAAAATGTCCACCTGTTACTGAGAACTATTTTCCAGGAAGGCAAGATTGATTTCTCCTACAATGAACTGGCAGATCCAAAATTTTCATTTTATGACAAGACTTTGGTGGAAGCAGTAAAAAGTGGAGATCACTGGGTACACCTGTTTTTCCTCTCCCTTTCATTATGTCACACTGTGATGTCAGAAGAGAACATGGGAGGTGAGAAACAGCCTTCCAGATGGACAGAGAATAGGGTCTAGGCTATTTGGAAGTGGGAGTTATTATTTATTTATTTATTTATTTATTTATTTATTTATTTATTTATTTATTTATTTATTTATTGCCAGTCCTGGGGCTTGGACTCAGGACCTGAGCACTGTCCCTGGCTTCTTTTTGCTCAAGGCTAGCACTCCGCCACTTGAGCCACAGCGCCACTTCTGGCCATTTTCTGTATATGTGGTGCTGGGGAATTGAACCCAGGGCTTCATGTATAGGAGGCAAGCACTCTTGCCACTAGGCCATATCCCCAGCCCGTGGGGGTGATTTTATATGATTTGTAATGGCTTAATACAAGGGAAAAAAACTTTCTAATAGGGAGCACTGTCCATCAGAGAATTAATTGGTAGGCATTTTAAAGGTATTCAAGTAAAAAATCACTTCTTGCTATCTATCTCTGCCATGAGATTTCCCAAAGGAGGAACTGAGTCATCCTCTTGTTACACAATTTGAAGATATCCTCACACTTCTTAGTTTCCTTAGTAATCAAATTTGATTTAAAAAAATCATCCAGCGATTTACCCAAACATTTTTAAAATAATGAATTAGCCAGCAAAAAGCTATAAACAGATGTGGCTCAAATGGTAGAACCACTTGAACAAAAAAGCCAGGTAAAAGTGAGGCCCTGAGTTCAAACCTTAGTACCAGAAAACAAAACAAAACAAATTTTTTTTAAGTTTTTTTCTGGTATTACTAGAGTTTGAAGTCAGGGCCTTGTATTGCAAAGCAGTTGCTTCACTGCTTAAGCTACATCTACAACACTTTTTGCTTTCATTATTTTTTTAATAGGTTCTTGCCTTTTGCTTGGAGTAGCCTGGATAACAATCCTATTTATGCTGCTGGTGTAGCTGGGATAACAAGTGTACACTATTGAGCCAGATTTTCATTGGATATGGGATCTCATAAACTTCTTTTTCAGTCTGACCTCAAACTTACACTAATTGCAGCCTCCTGAGTAGCTAGGGTTACAGGCAAGAGCCATCAAGCATGGCTTTAAAGTCAATACTTTTAATATAATATTACCTGCAATGTCATATATTTTGTGTATTACTTCACGGTTTTACAAATTGGTTCCATTTATATGTATCACTTCACAGTTTTACAAATTGGTTCCATTTATGTTATCTTTTACAATCGTCACAACAGCCCTCTGAGATAGAAGACAGGAAAAATGATCCTAGTATTAGAGAATGAAACTGAGGCTAAAAAGTGATTAAGTTACTTGTATAAAACCCTATAGTAAAGAAAGGCAGAGATAAAAACCTAAATCTCATGTTTCCTGGCCCTGTGAGCTCCCATATCACCATCATATGTTCCTCTGGCTCTGCCCTCCCAAGAAACTGCTGCTGTTTGAGGCATATCTGGCCTTGTTTTTATTTACACACCAGAAAGTGGTCTCAATTGTCAAGTATATACATCTTATTTATGTCTGATGTAAAAATATATTCACCTGCCTATTCTCAAGCATAAAATTTTAATAATGCCTAACTTTTAAAAATTAGATTGATGGGGATATGGCCTAGTGGCAAGAGTGCTTGCCTCGTATACATGAAGCCCTGGGTTCAATTCCCCAGCACCCCATATATAGAAAACAGCCCAAAGTGGTGCTGTGGCTCAAGTGGCAGAGTGCTAGCCTTGAGAAAAAAAAAATCAGATTGATCTTCAGAAGTGAACTAATCTAAAATGTGCCTCTCGTTATGATAATATTTTAACATGGACGTTCTGGTTGAAAACCAGAGTCATTTCATTTCCCAGGATGAGTTAAAGGTGATAATACGTGTGTGTGTGTGTGTGTGTGTGTGTGTGTGTGTGTGACAGAGAGAGAGTTGAGTATAATGTAGAGACAAAGACATAGAGACAGATATGTACAGTATTTCACCAAAGTGTGGTTGATCATATGCAGAAGTAACTTATGCCACATGTATGAGAATCACCCAAGAGATTTGTTAAAAATTTAATTTCCTAGGTCATGCTCCTGGACTTTGTGATTCTGGATTCACTAAGGCCCAAATAATCTGCATTTTTAGCAAGTTTTCTGGGTATTCATTTTGTGCGTATGTTTGCTGATACTGGGGCTTGAAGTCAGAGCTTAGGTACTGCCCTTAGCTTTTTTGCTCAAGGCTAACACTCTACAGTTTGAGCCATAGCTCTACTTCTGGCTTTTTGCTAGTTAATTGGAGATAAGAGTCTCACTAACTTTCCTGCCCAGGCTGGCTTCAAACCACAATCCCTAGATCTCAGCCTCCTGAATAGCTAGCAGTACAAGCATGAGCTACAGGCACCTACTCTCTGGGCCATCATTAACCACTGACATTGGAAAGTAACTGCTTATGCATGGTACTGTGTAGTGCTGTTGGAGGGACTCAGGTGTGTGAAATGAGTTGAAAAGAGACTGAAATGTTCTATGCAACCTGGCCTTTTAGGGTCAGACTTATGAGGAAATTTTGAAGGAATATATCTTCTCCTGGGTGCATCTTTATGTAGCCCACTTGAAAGGTGGTGTCCTGGGTGGACTTCAGCTTCTCATGTCTGTGAGCTCTAGTTGCCCTCTTCTCTCCTGTCAGGTAAGCTGATGTACCAGGCTCAGTCCCCAGATGAAGGTGCCTGAGTCACTGTTGCCAGACACTTTGGCCTTGTGTTCCATTCCCACACATCTGAGACAATCACCATGGTCTAAATGGGGAAACCAAAGTTTACCGGCTGCTGGCTATTTTGGACTTCAGCAATGTGTGCAAGAGGATGTCTGTAATTGCTGGGTGCCCCTCCCAGTCAGCCTTTTGGACTTCTGGCCTTTACACACTCCTGCACATTGGCTTTCTCTTTACTCACAAATGCTTTTTCCCACTCACATACCTTCTTAGAGATACTATGCCTCAAATACAAACACAGCCAGTCCCACCTTCTCTCTCATCTCCTTTAATTTTGCTTTGATTATCAGGGCTTGCTTCCATATACGAAGTCTCATGTTCCCTCATGACTTATCAGTACCCTCAAAACCAAGATGAGGACAGGAACTAAATTTATAAAGCCTCAGTATGAAGTAAACGATGGAGTCTCATCCAAATTAACCACCAAAAATGCTAAAGTAGAGTGGGTCAAGTCATAGAGCATTAGCCTTCAGTAAAAAAACTCAGGGGGCTGGGAATATGGCCTAGTGGTCAAGTGCTCGCCTCATATACATGAAGCCCTGGGTTTCATTCCTCAGCACCACACATATAGAAAAAGCCAGAAGGGGTGCTGTCACTCAGGAGATAGAGTGTTAGCCTTGAGCAAAAAAGAAGCCGGGGACAGGGCCCAGGCCCTGAGTCCAAGCCCCAGGACTGACAAAAAAAAAAACAACAAAAAAAAACACCCAAAAAACGAAAAAGCTCAGAGACAGTGGCTAGGGCCTGAGTTCAGGCCTCAACACTGGCATACCCAGACACATAGAGGCACATACATACACATACATGCATACACACACACACACACACACACACACACACACACACACAAGTGTCTCCAGCCTTCTGGCACAAAAAGAAAAACAAAATTCATTCCCTCAGGGGATTCCACCTGTATAAGTATATTGAGGAAGGCTATTCACTGGATTTCAAGCTAATTCATTACGCCTGGTTCTTCTGAATAATGAAAAATGCACTAATAGTATTTTTTTTCTGGTAGTGTTTATTACCCTGAAGCTGCTCATACAAGCTAAGTAATCTGGGGAAAATCAAGAATATGAATAATGTACATTATTAAGTGTTATTAATAATAATGTACACAATTAAGTGTTAACTATGTGTGAAATACTGTGTTCATGGTAGTAGGAAAAACAACAACAAAATACACTGTAAATAGTATGTTAAATGATGCAAGTGCTACAGGGAAAAATAAAGCCAGGAACAGAGTATGTTTTGTTTTGTTTGGTAGTATTAGGGTTTTAACTCAGAGCCTTGTGCTTGCTACTCAGGCATTTCACCACTTGAACAACATCCTCAGTCCTTTTTTGTTCTAGTTATTTTCAAGACAGTGTTTTTGTTTTGTTTTTTGCCAGTCCTGGGGTGTGGACTCAGGGCTTGAGCACTGTCCCTGGCTGCTTTTTGCTCAAGGCTAGCACTCTGCTACTTGAGCCACAGCACCACTTCTGGCCTTTTTTTATATATGTGGTACTGAGGAATCGAACCCAGGGCTTCATGTATGTGAAGCAAGCACTCTACCACTAGGCCATATTCCCAGCCCTATGGATTTTTAAAGTAGAGCAAACACTGAGTTTGTTTGAGCGGCTGAATTATAAGGTATGAGAAAAGAGAAGTTAAGGATGATCCAAAAAGGTTTTACCAGACTAATAGAGAATGGCTTTGCTATAAAAAGAGAAAATAATATGTTTTATCCTTTTCATGCTAGCCAATTGTGATCAGATTGTGAACCCAAGGTCAACCAATCTGAGCAGAAGGGCAATATACTGAACCAAAAGGAAAATTTTCATCCATAGTAAGTCTTTCTAGGAGCCCTGGCAGAAATCATGGAGTAGTTTGTCCACTTGTCATTTTCCTTAGCTGAGTCCTGAGTCTAAGGTATTATTGAAGAAATTGTCCAGAGAAAGCATGGTGTTAACTACAAGACTCTTACTCTAATGTGAAGGAAATAATTATTAAAACCTCAGAAGCGAGGGAAGGGGTGATATTGTCTAAAAAGAAATGTACTCTTTACCTGACTTACATAATATAACTTCTCTGTTCCTTTATAATAACAATAAAATTAATTTTAAAAACATAAGCCCTGTGAGTATAATGAGGTACATTCCAGCCCTTGTCAGGCTGAAAGAAAAACGAGTAACATATGGAGATTCCTTATCTAAGACACACCATGTTTTGGGTGAGGAAGTAAGGTATGAAGTAAGAGAAAAGTAAAGGTGTGTTGTGAAACAGATGGCTTAGAAATAGCACATAGCTTACTATATCAACTCAGGCCCTCACCCTCTCTGGTCCCTAATAGTGTATTTTTGTATCTGATTTCAGGGTATGGTTGAAAAGCTGTTTGTGTATACTGAGTTGTACCCCACAGGGATCTTCAGCTCCCTCAAGAATGATGAGGTGCTAGTTCCATTATGAGGTAACACTAACTAGTGTGCTTCTCCCTTTTCCTTACTCTATTTGAAGCTATTAGGGGCCACAGCCATAGAAGACAAGCTGCAGGATGAAGTATCTGAGAGAAACAGCACTGAACAAAGCCAAAATTAAAATACGGGTTTTGACTGGTGATACGCAAGGTAAAGGGAAGCTCCTAGCCTGGACCATCCTCTAACACACACACACACACACACACACACACACACACACACACACACACACTTCAACTATTTTTTTCTTCTTCATTTTCATTTTTCTCTTAGCAGTTTTCTTGACAAATGCCGTAACTAAGATCAAGTCCTTACAATGCACCTTCATTTCCAGTTTTATGTCCAATTTTCTGAGCATATTCTTGATGTCAGATGCTATATTAGTTATTGAAGACATAGAGACAAATCATTCAGAGATGACTTGTCAAATCATACAGGCTAAAAATTTTAAAGTTGCCTTTGACTATTCCTCTTTTTTTTTGCCAGTCCTGGGACTTGAACTCAGGACCTGGGCACTGTCCCTGAGCTTTTGCTCAAGGCTAGCACTCTACCACTTGAGCCACAGCACCACTTCTGGCTTTTTCTGTTTATATGGTACTGAGGAATCAAGCCTAGGGCTTCATGCATGCTAGACAAGCACTCTACCAATGAGTCATATTCCCAGCCCTAACTATTCCTCTTTGCTGTTCCAAAGATTCATTTCTTTACCATGCCACATTAATTTGAAAATCCAGTGGAGTATGCCAGCATCCTAGTTCAGCCTTCATTCCCTATTGTCTATATTTCTGCTAACAATTCTTATCTGATCTTTATTTTGCCCTTACTAATTTCAACATAGCCTGCATACAAACATCAGCTTAATCTTCCACAATCAGTCTCATTTTATGATGTTTGACCATGTTGTAAAAGTCAGACTCCTCAATCTGGCATGCAAGACCTTGATAATCTGTTGCTAGCCAGGCATTTGTATCTCCATCCTAATGTAACTATTAGAATGTCCCCAATCATTCAATTCTTACTTTAGGGCCTAGGTTTAGGTTGTTTCCCGACTTGAAATACCTTTCCCTACCCTAAACAATCTTATTGATCCTTCAGAAGGCCTTCCTGCCAGAAACTGTCTATGACTATTGAGATCTCTCAATTCTCATACCATTTATAGCCAAAATTTAGGAGTTAATTATCTGTAGTTTCTATTATTGACGATGTTCTTGTATCACCTCCCTGTGGTTGTACCTACACTATCTCTGTAATCTTATCTGAGTATATTGGAAACCGTGTATACTGGTATTGGACCTAGGAAATTGAAAGGGAATACCAAAATTGAGAGACACAGGGTAAAAAAAGACAAACAACTACAAAAGCAATACTTGCAAAACTGTTTGGTGTAAGTGAACTGAACACTTCAGGGGGGGAAGGGAAAAGGGGAGGGGGAAGGAGGGGTATGAAGGACAAGGTAACAAACAGTACAAGAAATGTATTCAATGCCTAACATATGAATCTGTAACCTCTCTGTACATCAGTTTGATAATAAAAATTGGGGAAAAAAAACAAAAAAATTTTTTTCTTAATGTGAATTTATTTCAAATCTAGGTCTCTCAATGTAAAAAAAGTGACTTGGCTCAGTCACTAATAAAATTTAGTGTAGGTACAGTGTTGTTTGAAAAAAACATACCCTGATTCTCTGAAGAAATTAATACAGACTGGAATTGTTTTGCAAAGTAGGAAGAGGGAGCCTGGCACCAGTGGCTCATGCCTGAAATCCTAACAATTTAGGAGGCTGAGATCTGAGGGTAGCATTTCAAAGCCCAGGCAGGAAGTTTGTGAGAGTCTTATCTCCAATTAACCACCAGAAAACTAGAAATGGCACTGTGGCTCAAAGTGGTAGAGTGCTAGCCTGGAGCAAAAGTGCTCAGGAAAAGTGCCCAAGCCCCATGGCCAACAACAAAAGTAGGGTAAGGCTTTCTAGAGAAGGCTAGGCCTGAACATTCCTGGAAACTAACAAATAAGTCACAAGTGTCTGCCAAGTAGACACTCACTTGTGGCTGTTTGCATATAGTCTCCAATGAAAAATGCATTGTGACTGCATCCAAATAGTCTACATAGCAAATATAGACAAATGGGCTAAGCCCACTGTTAGGGCCTATATTACTATATTCTGTGAAAAAACTCCCCTTCTATAAACATCAGCCAAAGTCAGACTTGTGTTCCCTTCTCTACAGAGACTGCTGTGAACACTGCCTATTCCTGTAATATATTCAAGGATGAAATGGATGAGATGTTCATAGTAGAAGGCAAGAATAGTGAGACAATTCAGAAAGAACTTAGGTATGGATGGAGAGTGCCATACCTGATTTCTGAATCCAAGAATTCCCACTCATAATTTCCCCCCTTTGGTCCCAACATTACCAGAAGTAATAGAAAAAAAATGAAAGGGGGCTGGGAATATGGCCTAGTGGCAAGAGAGCTTGCCTCGCATACATGAAGCCCTAGGTTCTATTCCTCAGTACCACATATATAGAAAACAGCCAGAAGTGGCATTGTGGCTCAAGTGGCAGAGTGCTAGCCTCAAGCAAAAAGAAGCCAGGGACAGTGCTCAGGTCCTGAGTTCAAGGCCCAGGACTGGCAAAAAAGAAAAAGAAAGGAAAGAAGGGAAACAAGAAAAATAAAGTATTTGAGAGAATTTTATAAAGAAGCATTCAGAGTAAATTGGAGTATGGGAATTGGAGAAGTGTGGCATATGGATGTACAGCAACCTAGAGCAGAGGCAGTCAAGTCTGAGATCTTGGCTGGCTTTGCAGAGGCCCTGTATCCTCCTTGTCTACTTCCATCACAGGGCACATTTTTCTTCCTAAGTTCTGTGTTCTCAAGGAATCTAACAATTACTCTTGGCTTTCAGGTCAGCAAGGAGAAAGATGAAACCTAAGTCTCTTCTAGAGTCAGATCCCATAGACATTGTCCTCACAAAGGAGCCCAAAATGCCCTTCAAAATACCTGAGAAGCCCAATGGCAGCTATGGCTCGGTCATCAATGGCTACAGTCTGGTGGGCAACACAGAGTTATAGCTCTGTTCTTCCCTTTGGAAGGGAAATGGCAACACTCCTTCCTTCTTATGAGTCCTTCTATTTCTCCACCTCAGGTGCTCTTGCCTGGAAAACACATTTCCCAAGGCTACTCTAGACAGGGTTAAAGAAAGAAAGAGAAGTCAACACAACTTTCTCCCTTATCAAATTCTTGACTTCTGGCCTGTCATTAGGGGAAATAAGAGATCAAGTAGAACCAGACCCTCCAAAATGTCACTTGGCTCTATAGCCCCATCAACTGATTTGTCCCAGTGAGATATCCTGACCAGTTTCCCTTTGGAGGATCCCAAAAACTGACTTGGGGTAGGATAGACCTCCCAGGGGAGGTGGAGGAACAGCTCAGCCTGCCCTTCAAAGGACAGAAGACAATGGAAGAAAGGGGAGGGATCTGGGAAGATCCTGCCTTAAGCATCTTTTGGAGCATCCCAAAGAGTGGTCTTGCAGGCCTATGCTTTAGAAGGGGTCCTGGAGTTAAACTGCTGTGAACAGCATTCATGTGCAAGGGCATGGCCTGCTGCCGGATGACACTCCTTCAGAAGGCCCAGGTGGTAGAGCTGGTGAAGAAATACAAGACAGTGGTGACACTGGCCATCGGATATAGACCCAATGATGTCAACATGATCAAAGGCATGTAAGGAGATAGAGTCAGTAGGCCTCAGCCATTACTTGCCTCTTTCTTCATTAATGGGCAAAATGATCTGGGTGGTACTGTATTACTGGCTCATACTCCTACTTATCATATGAAGTATACATTTGTACTGTTTTGAAACTCCATTCATGTTCCTCTATACCGGCACCCTCACTTATTTATATCTGCCTACATATGCCCTTATCTATAAGCATGCATACATTCACATTCATTCACTTATACTGACAGTAATTGCACACACAGATTTACATAGCCTCACGTGAACCCATGCATACCTTTACTCTACAGCAGGCAGTATAACTAACTGTATGCCCTCTATCTGTGACAGCATCAGGCTCATGGGAAAAAATTCTGGGCCAGAGTCACAGTGTATATTGTTTTTGAAGGCTGTAGTTTGTAGTCTCAAAGTACCCTGGGACAGTGTTCCCAAGAACTTGTCCTGGCTTTCGTGGCTGGGACAAATAGGTGACTCACTGATTGCCTCATAGCAATAGAAACAAATGGCTAAAATGCATTGGTTTTACTTTCAGGTAAATGTTATCCCCTAGCAGTTTGTCACTGTGTGAGATAAGGAAATAATCTAGAAGTTCTCTAGTCCTATCTCACTCCCCATAGAAGCAACACTAACACTATCCAACCTCAATTCTACAAAGTCTTCTTGCTTTCTTTCCGGTTTCTAGAACTACTCTGGCCTTCGCGGTTTCACTTATCCCATTAAGCTCTGCACTGGTAATGTCAGTGAATTTGGCCAAAAGAATAGTGAATTACCACAGATCAATTAAAACTTTCAGGAACTTTAGTCTCATATTTCATCAAGTATAATCTTTGCTTTACCCAGAAAATAGCACCTGAGATCCCCTGAAGCATGCATATGACACATTCCTTCCAACAGAATTCAGTCCCTTAGGTAAACTTAAGTACTTAAATACTGTGTTAGACTAGAATCCATCATGTATCTTCAATTGACTTATGTCATAAATAACAAGACATTTAAATCTCAACATGTGGACAGTGGAAAAGCGTCTAGATGGCTACAGTAGGGGCAAAGGACACTGGAAGGGCTTTCTAGTACTGCTTTCTAGTACTGGTTGTACCAGGCGTTCTTGAGTGGTAGCATCCAAAACAATGCAGAAGGAGGGACTTTTCAAATTTGTGTGTAGAGGGGCAATCCATTGAGGAGAAAAGATCCAACTAGGAAATGTCATTTTGAACTGGGCCTAAGTATTTTCCAAATGTAAAACAGAAGTTTGTATCTCAGCATTTCCTTTACACTTCCCAGGGCAGGACCTCAAAAAACAAGCTCTGTGGCTTAGAAGCTTCTGGGATTTATTACAGCTGCCCATATTGGGGTTGCCATCACCAACCAAGTAGGATTGCAAGCCATGCTTAGCAGTGACTTTGCCTTCTCCCAGTTCCACTACCTTCAGCATCTACTCGTGATCCATGGTTGCTGGTCTTATAATTTATATGTGCAAGTTTCTCAACTACTTCTTTTACAAGAACTTTGCTTTTACTCTGGTGCACTTCTGGCAGGCCTTCTACAGTGGATTCTCTGCACAGGTATGGGGTTAGGTGGCAACCTCCACACTGGATCTTCTCTAGTCACCCTTGCTTCAGCAATTTCAGGCCTTTCCTCCAGCGGTCAATACATAGTCTGAGAGCATCTTGCCTAACATGTACAAGGCCCTGAGTTGCATCACCAGTGCCAGGGGAAAAAAAACAAACAGTAGAGAATCATGTATGAAGTGTTGCCATCCATCTTTTCATCCCATCTTCCAACCCCACACCACCCCTAAATTTCTAAACCATAACAGATCTGGTATAGTTCTGATTTGTCCTTGACTCCCCTTCAGAACTCCTATCAGCTATTTTCACCTTTTCCAGACACTACAGTTTCCAAACATATGTAATGGGTGAAACTGCTGGATCTGGAATAGCATCCAAAGTAATCTTGTGAAACAGACTAAGCCTCATGAAGCATTGGGGCATGCCAGACAGGCTATGATGACACTTAACTGTAGCTGTACTAGGACTTACCCTTTACGTTTTCTTCTCTACCCTGGATACCTGCACCCCTGCCCCAACACACATTCAATTGTTACTCTGATAAATGAATTACATGAAATCTTCACAACACTATGGGGCTGGGGATATGGCCTAGTGGCAAGAGCGCTTGCCTTGTATACATGAGGCCCTGGGTTCGATTCCCCAGCACCACATATACAGAAAACGGCCAGAAGTGGCGCTGTGGCTCAAGTGGCAGAATGCTAGCCTTGAGCAAAAAGAAGCCAGGGACAGTGCTCAGGCCCTGAGTTCAAGGCCCAGGACTGGCCTAAAGAAATCTTCACAACACTAGTGGGGAAGACTAACAGTTGGATTTTGATATCCTAAGAGGAATCTTCTTTCATGAGCAGTTTTTCCACACACTGATTTCTTCCCTAGTTCCACTTCTCAAGTACACCATGAAGAAGGGACCAAGTAGGCTGGTGGCCAGCACACTCAGGGAGGCAAGAGGCCTCTTCTCTCACGGAGATGAGACTTTCTCTGGAGACACCATGAGCCTTCCTCCTTATCCTCTGGTGCTTCAAGGATATGAATGAAAACTTTTAGGGCTGGGAATGTGACTTAGCTGTCGAGTGCTTGCCTTGAATACATGAAGCCCTGGGTTCAATTCCTCAGTACCACATAAACAGAAAAAAGCCAGAAGTGGAGCTGTGGCTCAAGTGGTAGAGAGCCAGCCTTGAGCAAAAGAAGCTCAAGGACAGTGCCCAGGCCCTAAACTCAAGCTCCAGGACTGGCAAAATAAACTTAAAAGAGGCAATACCTAATTGGATAGGACAGCTCAAGATTTTTTTCTCCTCTCTTTGGCCCAAGAATTGACACCTGTTCAGGCCTCATAATTAGGAGGAAGATGCAAGGAATAAAACAAAGAAACCAAAACTCTTCTTGAGGGGATATAAGCTATATCTGGTGAACACTTGTCATCCTTCCATAAAATTACTTCTTTGTTTTGGTTTTGCCAGTCCTGGGGCTTGAACTCAGGGCCTGAGCACTGTCCCTGGCTTCCTTTTTGCTCAAGGCTAGCCCTCTACCACTTGAGCCACAGCACCACTTCCAGCTTTTTCTGTATATGTGGTACTGAGGAATCGAACCCAGGGCTTCATGCATGCTAGACAAGCACTCTACCACTAGGCCAGATTCACAGCCCCATAAAATTATTTTGAGGAGAAATTTTATGTACTTGTAAAATTGTAAGAAATGTATAAAGAAATCGCCTAGTGCCATGTGTCTTCTATTGGTGCCCCAGTAGCAAAAATAAACCTGAAGCAATATCCTTGGCCCACAGACCCTCATATCTTCCCCCTTCAAACTAGGCCAACATTTTCCCTCTTCTTTCATTTTTCAGCTCTACCTTGCTTTTCTGCCCCTTGGCAGTATGATCACACTTTCTATCTACATAGCTCTATGGTCTATATATCCCTATTTATTGGATCCTTAACCTCAGTTCATCTTTCTCTGTACCATTTTCATGAGTATATAAACTCATGCCTAACAGAAAAAAAAATCTCAACTCTGCCTCTAGCCTGTACTGCTCTGCTGAGGTCCAGAGGAATATATTAAACTGACTCAGACTCTTCACTTGGTTAAGGTTCAGAAAACATACAATGCTCCTAACCTGTACTGATCATCTTCCCCAAAAAATATTACCAGGCTGCCACCAACATTATCACAGTCACCCAAGACAGAATGATAGGAATCATCCTTTACTTTTTCCTCGAGCCTGATGTCCCATCAGTCATCAAGCCAGATAAATTCTACATTCTTATTATCTGTTCTTTCCATTCCCTCCATTACTGTCACCTTTGCACAGAATTTTATCACTTCTCACTTGGATTCTGGAATAAAACTTCAAAACTCATTCCCTTGGTTCTTCCCATGTGTTTCCAGAGTAATTTTTCTGAAAGGCAAATTTATGTCAAGCTTCAGGCTTAGCATACCTTGGGGGTTCACCAAACCTACCTCTCTAGCCTTGTCTTCTACCACTCAACCATTTGCCTCTTCCACCTCTCCTGAAATTCCTGATCTTGGTATCATCTAGCACACTGTTTGCATATCCTTCAGTGCTTTCCCACACACACATCCTTATCCACTACATTCTTACTTATCCTCCAAAATTCAGGCTAGTTAAAACTAGAGATGGGTGAACAACTGTCAGTATATTAAATGCACTAAATTGTATACTTTAAAATAGTATTCTTTTTATTATTAAAAGATAATAAACAGAAAAATAGTTATTTTGTGTTCTGTGACAATCACCTCAATTTTTAAAAGAAGTCTAGATTAGGTACTCTTTCAAGAGCTTCCCCCTAATTCCTCAGTGTGATTTATATATCTGTTTCGTTTCTTCAGTTGCTTCTCTAAATATACCACTTATCAGTGACACTGAAAAGCATTGTAGGTATTCATTGACTTTCCATTCCTAGCATAGAATTGAATGAAACAACTGGAAAAATACAAAAATCTGTTTCTTTACCTATATTTCTTATTTCCATGAACAGCACTACCATTTAACAGCTTAAATCAGAAAGTCTTACTGGGCTCTTTTCTGCCATTCCTCTCAATCATTTAGTTGCCAAGTTTCATGTCATCAATCTTTTTCCTTCTAATTAATACAATCCCGGTATCCTCATTTATAGCTATATCTGTCTCTTTGGTCTCCAAGCCTCCAACCCATATCTTACTTTTAATCCATCATTTACACCATTGAAAGTAACCTCTCAAAGATAAAAACTGGATCATGCCATTTGTCAGTTTAAAATCCTGAGTGGCTCATAATGGCTTCCCAACTGTGGCATTACCTGCCTTTCTTTTTTTTTTGGCCAGTCCTGGGCCTTGAACTCCAGGGCCTGAGCACTGTCTCTGGCTTCTTTTTAGCTCAAGGCTAGCACTCTGCCACCTGAGCCACAGCACCACTTCTGGCCGTTTTCCTTCTTTTTTTTTTTTTTTTTGCAATTTTTAAATTTAATTTATTTATTAATTGAACACAAATTTTTTTGACAAGGTATTGTGCAAAAAGGGTACAGTTACATAGTAGGGCAGTGTGTACATTTCTTGTGATATATTACGCCCTGTTTTTCTTTCCCTTCTCTAGGTCAGGTAGACATATATACAATATACAATGTATCAAGAACATATACAGTAGCCACGTGGCCAACCCAAGAAAATTCGCCTGAGGCGTTAAATGTAATGTCGATATTAGACAATATGTCGACAGTAGTCTTATATGAACGTATATACATAGCTTTTGAGCTATTGTATTCCACTGAGAGGTTGATTTTTGACCTTTATATGTTGAGTAGTTGTTTGGTTTTAGTTACATACTGTTGGGTCACTGCCCCAATCCTGTGGGAAATAGATTTGACAAGCAGTTTTTGGTTTAAGAGACCTGGTCTCTACTGTCTCTCCATCTCCCTTTCTTAACAGTCATATATCAGGGAGATCATGGCCCGATGTTTTCTGTGTTCTACGCTTGTCTCACTCAACATTATTTGTTCAAGTTCTGACCATTTCCCTGCGAATAACAATATTTCACCATTCCTAATCGCTATGTAGTATTCCATTGTGTGTAGGTACCATATTTTTTGGATCCATTCATCTGTGGAGGGGCATCTGGGTTGTTTCCATATTTTGGCTATTGTGAATTGTGCAGTGATAAACATGGAAGTACAAATGTCTTTTTGATATCTTGGGACTTGCTGTTCAGGATAGATGCCTAGGAGTGGAATGGCTGAGTCATAGGGTAGGTCTATATTGAGCTTTTTGAGAAACCTCCATACTGTTCTCCAAAGTGGTTGTACTAATTTGCACTCCCACCAACAATGGAGAAGAGTTCCTCTTTTTCCGCACCCCCTCCAGCATTTGTTGTTGCCTGAGTTCAGAGTATAGGCCATTCTAACTGGGGTGAGGTGGTATCACAGGGTTGTTTTTATTTGCATTTCCTTTACTACCAGGGATGTTGAACATTTCCTCATGTGTTTCTTTGCCATTTTATCTCTTCTCTTGTGAAGTCTCTCTTTAGTTCCTTTGCCCATTTCCTAATTGGTTTACTGGGCTTGGAGGGGCTTAGTTTTGTGAGTTCTCTGTAGATGACAGATATTAGGCCTTTGTCTGTTGCTGTGCTGGTAAAGATCCTTTCCCATATGCTTGGCTGTCTTTCTGTTTGGGTGGCTATGTCCTTAGCTGTGCAGAAACTTTTTAATTTGTAGTAGTCCCATTTGTTGAGTCTCTCCCCTATTTGTTGTGCTCCTGGGACTCTATTCAGGAAGTTCCTTCCTGTGCCTATAGTTCTAGCGTCTTTCCTACTCTGTCCTTCAGTAGTTTCAAGGATTCAGGTCTGATACTGAGGTCCTTCATCCATTTTGAGTTGATCTTGGCGCATGGTGATAGGCTTGGGTCTACTTTGAGTTTTCTGCATTTGGCTGCCCAGTTCTCCCAGCACCAGTAGTTGAAGAGGCTATGTTTATTCCATTGTATGTCTTTAGCTCCTTTGTCGAATATCAGCTGACTGTAAGAGTGCGGTTTTATTTCTGGATCTTCAATTCTAATCCATTAGTCTTCTGCTCTGTTTTTATACCAATACCAGGCTGTTTTTGTTATGATGGCCCTGTAGTAGAGCTTGAAGTTTGGTATTGTGATACCTCCTTCACTGCTTCTTTTGCCTAGAATTGCTTTGGCTATTCTAGGTCTTTTGCTGTTCCATATGAATTTATGGATTGCTTTCTCTATTTCAGTGAAGAATGTGACTGGGATTTTGATAGGGATTTCATTGTATTTGTATAACAATTTGGGCAATATGGCCATTTTCACTATATTGATTCTGCCTACCCATGAGCATGGGAGGTCTTTCCATCTCCTTGTGTCTTCTTTGATTTCCCTTATTAGATTTTTATAGTTTTCATTAAATAGGTCCGTCACGTCCTTGGTTAGGTTGATCCCTAGGTACTTTATTATTATTATTTTTTTGGCTACTGTAAATGGAATTGTTTCCATAATTTACTTTTCTGTTTGTATATTGCTGGTGTACAGAAAAGCTGCTGACTTTTGTGGATTGATTTTGTATCCTGCTACTTTGCCAAAATGGTTTATAAGGTGTAGGAGTTTGGGGACTAAGTTTTTTGGGTCCTTCAGATATAAAATCATGTCGTCTGCGAGTAGGGATAGCTTGATTTCTTCCTTGCCGATGTGGATCCCTGTGATGTCCTCCTCTTGCCTTATTGCTATGGCTAGGGATTCCAGCACTATGTTGAAAAGAAGTGGGGAAAGTGGGCATCCTTGTCTTGTTCCTGAGTTTAGGGGGAATGATTTAAGTTTCTGTCCATTTAATATGATGTTAGCAGTTGGTCTGTTGTATATGGCTTTTATTGTTTTGAGGAATGTTCCATCTATTCCTGATCTCTCCAGAGCTTTTAATAAGTATGGATGTTGTATTTTGTCAAAGGCTTTTTGGGCATCGACTGAGATAACAATGTGATTCTTGATTTTAGTTCTGTTTATGTGGTGAATTACGTTGATTGATTTATGGATGTTGAACCATCCTTGTGACTGTGGGATGAAGCCTACTTGGTCATGATGTATAATTTTCTTGATCAGTTTCTGGATCCTGTTAGCTAATATTTTATTGAGGAGCTTTGTGTCTGTGTTCATTAGTGATATTGGTCTGTAGTTCTCTTTTTTTGTTGGGTCTTTGCCTGGTTTGGGAATGAGTATGATATTAGCTTCATAGAATGAGTTTGGGATTTCTCCCTCTGTTTCTATTTCACGGAAGAGTTTGAGGAGTATTGGTATTAGCTCCTCACTAAAGGTTTTGTAGAATTCGTTGGTGAATCCATCTGGGCCTGGACTTTTCTTTGTTGGGAAGTTCTTGATTACCTCCTGTATCTCACTGTAAGTTATTGGTTTATTTAGTTGATTTATTTCTTCTTGGTTCAGTTTGGGCAGTTTATACTTCTCTAAGAATTGATCCATTTCTGTAAAATTATTGTTTTTTACTGAATAGAGTTTCTGGAAATAGTTCCTTATGATTGTTTGACTATCGTGTGTACTTGTAATTTTTCCGGTGGAGTCCCTGATTTTACGTATATGAGTCTCTTTTCTTTTTTTTGTAAGTCTTGCGAGGGGTCTGTCAATTTTATTTATTTTCTCAAAGAACCAGCTTTTAGTCTTATTTATTTGTTGAATGGTCTTTCTATTTTCAATCAGATTTATCTCTTCTTTAATCTTTGTGATCTCTCTCCTCCTAGTCATTTTAGATTCGGTCATTTCTTGTTTCTCCAGTTGTTATAGTTTCCTCGTGAGGTTATTCACCTGCTCTGCTTCCATTCTTTTAATGTGAGTGCTGAGGGCAATGATCTTGCCCCTCAGTACTGCCTTAGCTGTGTCCCATAGGTTTCTTTGTGATGTATTTTCATTGTCATTGTGGCTTATGAATTCGTTAATTTCATCTTTAATTTGGTCTGTGGCCCAAGTGTTGGATAACAGAGTGGGGTTTAGCCTCCAAGAATATGTATAGCCTCTGTGGTAACTGTTGTTATTGAGGGTTACCTTTAATCCACTCTGATCAGATATAATACATGGGATGACGTCAATACTTTTGTATTTGCTGAGGTTCTTTGTGTGGGCTATGACATGGTCTATTTTGGAGTATGATCCATGGGCTGCTGAGAAGAAGGTATATTGGGTCTCTGTAGGGTGGAAGATTCTGTTTTTTTTTTTTTTTTTTTTTTTTTTTGGCCAGTCCTGGGCCTTGGACTCAGGGCCTGAGCACTGTCCCTGGCTTCTGTTTTGCTCAAGGCTAGCACTCTGCCACTTGAGCTACAGCGCCACTTCTGGCCGTTTTCTGTATATGTGGTGCTGGGGAATCGAACCTAGAGCCTCGTGTATCTGAGGCAGGCACTCTTGCCACTAGGCTATATCCCCAGCCCGGAAGATTCTGTATAGATCTGTCAGATCCATTTGGGATATGGTGTTACTTAGGTCCTCAGCTCCCTTGCTGATCCTCTGGGTGTTGGATCTGTCTCTTGGGGAGAGTGGGGTATTTAAGTCTCCCACTCTGATTGTGTTTGTGTCTATCTTGTTCTGTAATTCTGTGAGAATTTGCTTAACATATGTGGTGCCACTTTTGTTCGGTGAGTATACATTTATCACCGTGATGTTTTGATTCTGGATTTTTCCTTGTATTAAAATGTAGTGTCCTTTTTTGTCTTTTTGTGTTGATTTTAATGAAAAGTCCAGCTTGTCTGAGATCAGGTTGGCTACATCTGCCGTTTTGGTAGGTGCGTTTGCTTTGAAGATCTTGCTCCATCCTTTCATTCGGTGCCTGTTTTTGTCCCTTGCTGTAAGGTGGGTCTCTTGTAGACAACATATGGCAACTTTTTGTTTGTGGATCCATTCTGCCAGTCTGCTCCTCTTTATCGGAGAGTTTATACCATTTATATTCAAAGAGATCAAGGATAAGAGTGTTTTTTCTCCTTCCATTTTCTTGTTGGGCTGTCTTTTCCTCTTTTTTTTTTTCCTTGTCTTTAGTGAGCTACTCTTTCTTTTTCTGTTTCTGTCTGTGTGTCCTGTACGATATTTGTTGGGTGGGATTCCCCTCTTAGAATTCGCTGTAGGGCTGGTTTTTTATTCACATACTCCTTTAGATCCTCTTTGCTATGGAAAGATCTGGTTTTCCCTTCGAATGTGAACTCCAGTTTTGCTGGATATTTAATCCTAGGTTGCATATTGTTGGCCTGTAGAACTTGAATGGTGTTTTTCCACTCACTTCTTGCTTGGTAGGTTTGTGTGGAGAGGTCTGCTGTTATTCGGATCCTCTTCCCATTGTAGAAAATTTCTTTCTTCATTTTGGCTGCATTCAAAATTTGCTCTTTCTTCTTCAGATCTGAAGTCTTGAATATTATGTGCCTTTTCTGGGGTCTGGCCTGCCAGGTGTCCTACAGGCTTCTGTTTCCTGGATGGGGTCCCTTGTGAGATTAGGGAAGCTTTCTGCAATAACTTTATTGAAAATATGATGAAGCCTTCTGCTCTGGTACCTGGCTCCTTCTTCTATTCCAATTATGTGCAGATTATATCTCTTGTCTTTGTCCATTAGTTCCTGGATTAGTCTGCCCTGAAGCTTCACCGTTTCTTGGAGTGTGGTAATTTTCTGGTTGTTGTCGGCTGCTTCATTGTCCAAGAGAGAGATTCTGGATTCCATATGGTTAAGTCTTTGTGCTGTGGATTCAATTGCGGAGTTTATGGATGTCAGAGAGCTATTTATGGTTGTCAGATAAGCTCTGATCGTTGAAATTTCTTCCTTTAAAGAGTTGTATTTTAGGGCTGGGGATATAGCCTAGTGGCAAGAGTGCCTGCCTCGGATACACGAGGCCCTAGGTTCGATTCCCCAGCACCACATATACAGAAAATGGCCAGAAGTGGTGCTGTGGCTCAAGTGGCAGAGTGCTAGCCTTGAGCGGGAAGAAGCCAGGGACAGTGCTCAGGCCCTGAGTCAAAGGCCCAGGACTGGCCAAAAAAAAAAAAAAAAAAAAAGAGTTGTATTTTAAATCTTTTTTTTTTTTCATGCATTTCACTTCTCAGCATGTTAAGGTCTTCTCTGACAGAGGTTTGCATTGTATCGATTTTTTTTTTTTTTTTTTTGGCCAGTCCTGGGCCTTGGACTCAGGGCCTGAGCACTGTCCCTGGCTTCTTCCCGCTCAAGGCTAGCACTTTGCCACTTGAGCCACAGCGCTGCTTCTGGCCGTTTTTCTGTATATGTGGTGCTGGGGAATCGAACCTAGGGCCTCGTGTATCCAAGGCAGGCACTCTTGCCACTAGGCTATATCCCCGGCCCCCCATTGTATTGATTTTTGCTTCCATTTCTTTCTTGGCTTCCTGGATATCCTTCAAGACTTCCACTCTAAACTCCTGGAATTGTTTTCTGATTTCACTTCTGAGGCTTTCCATCATTTCTGTTAACATGGCCTCATTTGCTTTTGCATTCTGCATCTCCTCTTCAGTTGTGCTGCTTTTTGGAGCTGGCGAGTTGGCTTGCCCTTTGATGAACTGTGTTATATTTCTTTGTGATTTGTGCATCTGGAGATCTGTGGGTGGCTTCCCTGGTTTGGTTTTGTGCTGGTTCCCACTGGTCCGTCAGTGGGAGCCTTGTGCCCTGGTGTCCTGGCTCTGGGTTTGGGTTTGGCTGTTGGACCTTGTTTCCCAATGGGTGAGCGTGACTTTCTCGGTTGTTGCTAAGGTGGTCACTCTCCCTGCACTTGGGGGCTGGTCTTTCTCTGCGGGACAGTGTCCTGCCGCTGTGCTGTGCTGACCCTAGCATGCCCTTGTTGGGGGTTTGTTGGTCGCTAATTCAGTGTGGCATGGAGACTTATCTCTTCTTTGGTTCTTTTTTCCACTCTGTATCTTGGTCAGAGGAGCTCACCTCTCAGGTAGTTCGTCTTCCTATGTGGACCGCTCCCAGGCTGTTGTTGTTGGGGTGCGGCCCACCCAAATGTGCGAAATATGCCAAACCGAGTGGGCATAGGACGATGGAGAGCTCTGCCCTCCTGTGTAGGCGCACCTACCAGAGTGGGCGCTGCCACTGTGGCCCCGCCCACCTGAGCGGGGTACGCCTACCAGAGCAGGCGCTGTCACCAGGGGCCCCGCCCACCTGTGCGCTGTGCGCCCACTACAATGGGCGCTGCCACTGTGGCCCCATCCACCTGAGTGGGGTATGCCTACCAGAGCGAGCCCCGGGTTGTTGGGTTGTGCTTACGCCCTCCCGTGAGTCCGCTGTGGGGGGGTGGTATGTGTGGGGCCCAGTGGGATCAACTGTCCAGGCGCGGGTTAGCGCCCTCAGACTGTGCCTCCGCTGTGAGGAGGGCGCGTGATCAGGCCCAGGTGTCCCTGCTGTGCTGGTATTGCCCACCAGCGCCTGTGATTTTAGTTGTAAAAGTCCGCGAGGTCCAGGTGCCTCGGGTGGAGCTTGCACTGCCGGCCTCTGTTGGGAAGGGGACAGGGCCGGTTCGGCCAGTTCTGGCTCCTGGGCAGCCTTGGGGCTGCTCCGCCCTTCCCCAGCTAAACTCCTGTGACTTTCCAGCGCCTGATGGGAGCTTCCTATCTGATTTGGGGGTTCTTTTTTCCCTCGGGGTGGGGAGGGGGAGGGAGGGAGATCTAGCTTCTTTGTAGGATTTGGGTCTCTGATAGCTGGTCTCCCATTGGGGGAGGGGGTAATGGGGGACTCACTGGTCCTGGATTGTGTGTGTGTCCTGCGCCGCCGTTGGACCTTCAGGTGTGGCGAAAGGTCATGGTGGCATCCTCGGCTCTCCCCTTCTGCACCCACTGGATTCCCCAGCCGCTTACAACCGTTCCCGGTGTGGACCCGAACTTTCCATCGCCACCATCGCCGTGTGTCTTGGTCCGCACTCTCCCTGGTGCCCATGGATTCCCGCTGTCTAGACTCTGCGCTCCCGGTGTGAGTTTTCGGCAGTCGGTCTGCCGATCGCTGGGTCCCCTTTCCCAGCCTGGCCCTGTTCGGGTCAGGGTCGGCTGGTGGGGGGAGGGTGCCCCGTAGATTCTCTGGCTCCCTGTAGGCTTTCAGCTCTTCTTTTTTGCTCCTTTTTGTTTTCCTGCATTTCTCCACTGCTTCTGGCTGCTGGTTTTGCTGGGTTCTTGATGGGGTGTTGGGTGCTGCAGTTCCCAGCTCGCTATTCAGTTGGAGCGAGTCAGGGCCATCTTCCCTCTCGCCCATTACCTGCCTTTCTAGCTTCAATGATCACTCTTGTTATTCAAAACCATTTCAGTTTCCCCAAAGTCCTGTTTACTTCAGAAGCCTTTATGCTTTCTTATTCTCTCTCCTAGAAAATATTTCCATCTTTCCATCTTTCCTTTGGCCAGCTAATCTATTGGTTCTTAGCTGTCACCTTGAGTCATCTTCTGTTACCTTTATTGACACTATCCCATTCTGCCTGGGTGCCTCTTCCTTGTGCTAGAGCAGTTTGTACCAGTCCTTTCTTCCTACTTCTGATTTTTTAATACTTGATCACGCTCACAGGCCCATCTTAACTATGGCTTATTTCTCTGTCTTCTCTGCTAGGCCTAAATGATCTTGAGGGCAAGAATTTTGTCTCATTTAAAAAAGATGTATCACCCAGCAAAATGCTACCACTCAGATTAATATTTGGGGGTGCTACTGGAGTTTGTGCTTGCTAAGCAGACACCCTAAAACTTAAGCCATGCCTCTAGCCCAAATCATTTGTACTTTTCAATTAACTGGAAATGGAGGTGTGGCCCACCAGACCTGAGTGAGGAAGCATGGGGGAGAGCTCAAGGTTCTGAGGTCAATGCACACACACATGCACAGGCAAACACACATACTAGACACAAATT
Organism: Perognathus longimembris pacificus; assembly: GCF_023159225.1. Taxonomy (NCBI): domain Eukaryota; kingdom Metazoa; phylum Chordata; class Mammalia; order Rodentia; family Heteromyidae; genus Perognathus; species Perognathus longimembris. The sequence goes on from NC_063161.1 coordinate 130,450,191, forward strand.
TTTCCTAAACTTGCTTCTTATTCTTTACTTGTAAAGTGAATCTTATTTTTCTATATCTAGTTACCAGTTGTTGTTGTTGTATGGGTTCTGGGGCTTGAACTCCGAGCCCACACATGTCCCTGAGCTTTTTTTGCTCAAAGTACTTTATCACTTGAGCCACAGCTCTACTTCTGGCCTTTTGGGGGTTAATTGGACACAGTCTCTGGAATTTCTTGTCCAGACTGCCTTTGGACCACAATCCTCAGATCTCAACCTCCTGGGTAGTAGCTAGGATTACAGGCGTGAGCCGCCAGCACTCCACAAATTTCCAGTCATTGTTTAGGGACTGTTTTTATGATAAATGGTTTGTCCTGGTTTCCCATCTAAGGCATCTATTAAAAAAAAAGTTTGAAGCCAGGTGCTAGTGGCTCAAGCCTGTAATCCTAGCTACTCAGAAGGCTGAGATGGGAGGATTGTGGTTCAAAGTCAGGCCCATGGCAGGAAAGTTCCGGGAGACACTTATTATTAACAATTAACTGGCAAAAAAAGCCAGAGGTAGATCTGTGGCCTAAGTGGTAGAACACTGGCCTTGAACAAAAGTTCAGTGACAGCACCCAAGGCCCTGAGTTCAAGCCCCAGGACCAGAGGGCAGGGGGATGAAGTTTGAACCACTAACACCCCACAAAACTCCTGAAATATCACCATGCTCTTCGGGTGGCTTATATGCATCTTGGGAGATTGGAGTCTGAGTTCTTGCTGAGGAGCTGAAACAGTGCCACATTCCAAAATGACTACATTCCAAAGTGCTTATATACATCTTGTGAGATTTGAGCCTGAATCTCTGCAGAAGAGCCAAGACAGTGCTACATTCCAAAGTGTGGAATGATTCCCCAATAAAGGACGGGCATGAAAAACAGGTTTGCAATTCATGATTGCTTCACCCACTCTGAGGAAAGGGCCAAAATTTAGAGAAGGATCTTTCAAGAAAATTGTTCAGAGGAGGGAAGATGGCGCCACCACAGTAAGGAGGTACCCCAACTCGCTCCAACTGAATAGAGATCTGGGAACTCCAGCACCCAACACCCCATCAAGAACCCAGCAAACCCAACAACCAGAAGCAACAGAGAAACACAGGAAACAAAAAAAAAAAAGAAGAAGAGCCTATAACCTACACAGAGCTGGAAAATCTCCAGGGTACCCCCCCACCCCCGCAACCCTGGCCCAAACAGGGCCAGGCTGGACAAGGGGACCCAGCACCGGCAAGCAGGGCCACAGACCTTCAGCCACCAGAGAAGCAACAGCCGAAAAGCCACGCCAGGAGTTCCACGGACCCCAGACGGAGCGCAGACCGACTGAGACAGACGGCGGCGCAGGACGGTGGGCAGCAGTGAGGGACTGAGCAGCCGGGAACCGGGCGGCGCAGATGGGGAGTGCTGGGACTGCCACCACCAAATGACCGATCGCCACACCCCGTCACCCAGCCCCGAAAAGCCCACAGCAGCGCAGACACGCACACAATCCAGGACCAGTAAGTTCCCCATTTCCCACCACCCCCCCAAACGGGAAACCAGCCCTAGCAGAGACCCAAAACCTACAAAGAAGCTAGAGCTCCCTCCCTACCCCAAGGGAACAAAGGAGCCACGCCAAGGTATCCCCCCAAGCCCCCAGCAGAGGAGCCAGAACTTGGCCGCACTGGCCCCGCCCCTCCCCAGCAGGGGCCTGGGGTCTGGTAGGCATTGGAAGCCCCACCTGAGGCATCTGGTCCTCACGGTCTTTTTGAACAACAACCACAGACTTGCGGATGTACAATACCAGCCCAGCAGGGACATTTGGGTCCGAGCACACGCCCCTCTCACAGTGGAGGCACAGAGTCTGTGGGCACCAACCCACGCCCAGACACTTGATCCTACCGGGTCCCACCCATACCACCCCCCACAGCAAACTCACAAGAGGGCACAAGCACTCTCCAACATCTCGGGTCAACACGGCCCCCAAAGGAAGCACTAGAGTGCACACGCACATGCCCCCCCAGAGGGCCAGTGTGCTAGCCCTCAAGCAGGAGGATCGTCTGCCCAACCCCCTGAGGGAGCACACAAGCAGACAAGCTGCAACACCCGCCACACAGGTGGGCAGGGCCCCCCAGCAGCAGCGCCCACGGTAGGCGCACTCCGCACAGGGGGCAAGCCGCCTCTCAGCGGCAATTCTCAAACTGAGAGGTGAGCCCCTCTGACCCAGGTACCCAGTGGAAAAAAGAACAGAAGAAGAGAAAAGCCTCCAAGCCACGCTGAATCAGAGACCAGCAAACCCCCAACAGGGGCACGCTAGGGTCAGTACAACACAGCAGCAAGACACTATCCCACAGAGAAAGATACAGAACCACCCACCCCCAAGTGCAGTGAGGGTGAACACCTCGGCAACAACCGAGATGGGCACGCTCACCCACTGGGCAGTAAGGTTCAACAGCCAAACTCAAACCCAGAGCCAGGACACAAGTCTCCCACTGACGGACCAGCGGGAACAGTCACAAAGCCAAACCAGGGAAGCCACCCACAGATCTCCAGATGCGCAAATCACAAAGAAATATAACGAATTTCATCAAAGGGCAAGCCAACTCGCCTGCTCCAAAAAGCAGCACGACTGAAGAGGAGATGGAGAATAAAAAAACAACTGAGGCTATTTTAGCAGAAATGATGGAAAGCCTCAGAAATGAAATCAGAAAACAATTCCAGGAGTTTAGAGTGGAAGTCTCGAAGGACATCCAGGAAGCCAAGAAAGAAATGGAAGCAAAAATCAATACAGTGCAAACCTCTGTCAAAGAAGACCTTAACATCCTGAGAAGTGAAATGCATGAAAAAATAGATTTAAAATACAACTCTTTAAAGGAAGAAATTTCCACAATCAGAGCTGATCTAGCAACCATAAATAGCTCTCTGACATCCATAAACTCCACACTTGAATCCACAGCACAAAGAATTGACCATATTGAAGCCAGAATTTCTCTCTTGGATGATGATGCAGCCAATAAGAACCAGAAAATTACCACACTCCAAGAAATGGTAAAGCTCCAGGGCAGACTAATCCAGGAGCTAGTGGACAAAGACAAGAGATATAATCTGCGCATAATTGGAATAGAAGAAGGACCAAATACCAGAGCAGAGGGCTTCAAAATATTCTCAATAAAGTGATTGCAGAAAACTTCTCCAATCTCGCAAGGGACCCCATACAGGTAACCAAAGCCTATAGGACACCTGACAGACCAGATCCTAGAAGAGCCATGCCAAGGCACATAATATTCAAGACTTCAGATCTCAAGAATAAAGAACAAATTTTGGATGCAGCCAAAGGGAAGAAAGAAATTTATTACAATGGGAAGAGGATCCGAATAACAGCAGACCTCTCCACACAAACCTACCATGCGCGAAGAGAATGTAAGAACACAATCCAGGTCCTACAAGCCAACAATTGCCAACCTAAAATAAAATATCCAGCAAAGCTGGAGTTCATATGCAAGGGGAAAACCAGATCTTCCCATAGCAAAGAGGATCTAAAGGAGTATGTGTATAAAAAACCAGCCCTACAGCGAATTCTAAGAGGGGAACCCCACCCAACAGAAACCGTACATGACACACAGACATAAACAGAAAGAAACTACAATAGCCAGAGTCCAACAGAAAGAGTAGCTCACTAAAGACAAGAAGAAAAAAAAAAAGATGAAAAACAGCCCAACAAGAAAATGGAAGGAGAAAAAAACACTCTTATCCTTGATCTCTTTGAATATAAGCGGTATAAACTCTCCAATAAAGAGGAGCAGACTGGCAGAATGGATCCACAAACAAAAAGTTGCCATATGTTGTCTACAAGAGACCACCTTACAACAAGGGATAAAAACAGGCTCCAAATTAAAGGATGGAGCAAGATCTTCCAAGCAAATGCACCTACCAAAATGGCAGGAGTAGCCATCCTGATCTCAGACAAGCTGGACTTCTCATTAAAATCAACTCAAAAAGACAAAGAAGGTCACTACATTTTAATACAAGGAAAAATCCAGAATCAAGACATCACAGTGATAAATGTATACTCACCGAACAAAAGAGGCCCTACATATATCAAGCAAATTCTCACAGAACTACAGAACAAGATAGACCCAAACACAATCATGGTGGGTGACTTTAATACCCCACTCTCTCTAAGAGACAGATCCAACACCCACAAGATAAGCAGGGAAGCTGAGGACCTAAGTAACACCATAACCCAAATGGATCTGATAGATCTATACAGAATCTTCCACCCTACAGAAACCTAATACACCTTCTCAGCAGCCCATGGATCATACTCCAAAATAGACCATGTCATAGCCCACACAAAGAACCTCAGCAAATACAAAAGTATTGATGTCATCCCATGTATTTTATCTGACCACAGTGGATTAAAGGTAACCCTCAATAACAACGGTTACCAAAGAGGCTATACACATTCTTGGAGGCTAAACCCCACACTGTTATCCAACACTTGGGCCACAGACCAAATTAATGATGAAATTAACGAATTCATAAACCACAATGACAATGAAAATACATCACAAAGAAACCTATGGGACACAGCTAAGGCAGTACTGAGGGGCAAGATCATTGCCCTCAGCACTCACATTAAAAGAATGGAAGCAGAGCAGGTGAATAACCTCACGATGAAACTAAAACAACTGAAGAAACAAGAAATGGCCGAATCTAAAATGACTAGGAGGAGAAAGATCACAAAGATTAAAGAAGAGATAAATCTGATTGAAAATAGAAAGACCATTCAACAAATAAATAAGACTAAAAGCTGGTTCTTTGAGAAAATAAATAAAATTGACAGACCCCTCACAAGACTTACAAAAAAAAGAAGAGAAGAGACTCATATACGTAAAATCAGGGACTCCACCGGAAAAATTACAAGTACACACGATAGTCAAACAATCATAAGGAACTATTTCCAGAAACTCTATTCAGTAAAAAACAATAATTTTACAGAAATGGATCAATTCTTAGAGAAGTATAAACTGCCCAAGCTGAACCAAGAAGAAATAAATCAACTAAATAAACCAATAACTTACAGTGAGATACAGGAGGTAATCAAGAACCTCCCAACAAAGAAAAGTCCAGGCCCAGATGGATTCACCAACGAATTCTACAAAACCTTTAGTGAGGAGCTAATACCAATACTCCTCAAACTCTTCCGTGAAATAGAAACAGAGGGAGAAATCCCAAACTCATTCTAAGAAGCTAATATCATACTCATTCCCAAACCAGGCAAAGACCCAACAAAAAAAGAGAACTATAGACCAATATCACTAATGAACACAGATGCAAAGCTCCTCAATAAAATATTAGCTAACAGGATCCAGAAACTGATCAAGAAAATTATACATCATGACCAAGTAGGCTTCATCCCACAGTCACAAGGATGGTTCAACATCCGTAAATCTATCAATGTAATTCACCACATAAACAGAACTAAAATCAAGAATCACACTGTTGGGCTGGGGATATAGCCTAGTGGCAAGAGTGCCTGCCTCGGTATACCCGAGGCCCTAGGTTCGATTCCCCAGCACCACATATACAGAAAAAACGGCCAGAAGCGGCGCTGTGGCTTAAGTGGCAGAGTGCTAGCCTTGAGCGGGAAGAAGCCAGGGACAGTGCTCGGGCCCTGAGTCCAAGGCCCAGGACTGGCCAAAACAAAAAACAAAAAAAAACACACTGTTATCTCAGTCGATGCCCAAAAAGCCTTTGACAAAATACAACATCCATACTTATTAAAAGCTCTGGAGAGAACAGGATTAGATGGAACATTACTCAAAACAATAAAAGCCACATACAACAGACCAACTGCTAACATCATATTAAATGGAGAGAAACTTAAATCATTCCCCCTAAACTCAGGAACAAGACAAGGATGCCCACTCTCCCCACTTCTTTTCAACATAGTGCTGGAATCCCTAGCCATAGCAATAAGGCAAGAGGAGGACATCAAAGGGATCCACATCGGCAAGGAAGAAATCAAGCTATCCCTATTCGCAGATGACATGATCTTATATCTGAAGGACCCAAAAAACTCAGTCCCCACACTCCTACACCTAATAAACCATTTTGGCAAAGTAGCAGGATACAAAATCAATCCACAAAAGTCAGCAGCTTTTCTGTACACCAGCAATGTACAAGCAGAAAAGGAAATTATGGAAACAATTCCATTTATAGTAGCCTAAAAAAAAATAATAAAGTACCTAGGGATCAACCTAACCAAGGACGTGATGGACCTATTCAATGAAAACTATAAAAATCTAATAAGGGAAATCAAAGAAGACACAAGGAGATGGAAAGACCTCCCATGCTCATGGGTAGGCAGAATCAATATAGTGAAAATGGCCATATTGCCCAAATTGTTATACAAATTCAATGCAATCCCTATCAAAATCCCAGTCACATTCTTCACTGAAATAGAGAAAGCAATCCATAAATTCATATGGAACAGCAAAAGACCTAGAATAGCCAAAGCAATTCTAGGCAAAAGAAGCAGTGCAGGAGGTATCACAATACCAGACTTCAAGCTCTACTATAGAGCCATCATAACAAAAACAGCCTGGTATTGGTATAAAAACAGACCTGAAGACCAATGGATTAGAATTGAAGATCCAGAAATAAAACCGCACTCTTACAGTCAGCTGATATTTGACAAAGGAGCTAAAGACATACAATGGAATAAACATAGCCTCTTCAACTACTGGTGCTGGGAGAACTGGGCAGCCATATGCAGAAAACTCAAAGTAGACCCAAGCCTATCACCATGCACCAAGATCAACTCAAAATGGATCAAGGACCTCAATATCAGACCTGAATCCTTGAAACTACTGAAGGATAGAGTAGGAAAGACGCTAGAACTATAGGCACAGGAAGGAACTTCCTGAATAGAGTCCCAGGGGCACAACAAATAGGGGAGAGACTCAACAAATGGACTACTACAAAATAAAATGTTTCTGCACAGCTAAGGACATAGCCACCAAAACAGAAAGACAGCCAAGCATATGGGAAAGGATCTTTACCAGCACAGCAACAGACAAAGGCCTAATATCTGTCATCTACAGAGAACTCACAAAACTAAGCCCCTCCAAGCCCAGTAAACCAATTAGGAAATGGGCAAAGGAGCTAAAGAGAGACTTCACAAGAGAAGAGATAAAATGGCAAAGAAACATATGAGGAAATGTTCAACATTCCTGGTAGTAAAGGAAATGCAAATAAAAACAACCCTGAGATACCACCTCACCCCAGTTAGAATGGCCTATACTCTGAACTCAGGCAACAACAAATGCTGGAGGGGGTGCAGGAAAAGAGGAACCCTTCTCCGTTGTTGGTGGGAGTGCAAATTAGTACAACCACTTTGGAGAACAGTATGGAGGTTTCTCAAAAAGCTCAATATAGACCTACCCTATGACTCAGCCATTCCACTCCTAGGCATCTATCCTGAACAGCAGGTCCCAAGATATCAAAAAGACATTTGTACTTCCATGTTTATCACTGCACAATTCACAATAGCCAAAACAACCCAGATGCCCCTCCACAGATGAATGGATCCAAAAAATATGGTACCTATACACAATGGAATACTACATAGCGATTAGGAATGGTGAAATATTGTTATTCGCAGGGAAATGGTCAGAACTTGAACAAATAATGTTGAGTGAGACAAGCCTAGAACACAGAAAACAAAGGGGCATGATCTCCCTGATATATGACTGTTAAGATGGGGTGACCGGGAGACAGTAGAGACCAGGTCTGTGAAACCAAAATCTTCTTGTCAAATGGTATTTCCCACAGGTATGGGTCAGCGACCCTACATTATGTAACTAAAACCAAACAACTACTCAACATATAAAGGTCAAAAATTGACCCCTCAGTGGATCACAATAGCTTAAAAGCTATGTATGTACGTTCATATAAGACTATTGTTCACATACTGTGTATTGTAGACATTACATTTAAAGACCTAGGCGAATTTCCTTTGGCGTAGGCCACATGGCTACTGTATATGTTCTTGGTACATTGTGTATTGTATAAATGTCTACCTGACCTAGGGAAGGGAAAGAAAAACATGGTGTAATATAACACAAGAAATGTACATACCACATACTACCCTACTATGGAACTGTACCCCTTTTGCACAACACCTTGTCAAAAAAATGTTGTTTAATAAATAAATTAAAAAAAAAGAAAATTGTTCATGGCCAAGAGTGGATATTGTAATTTTATATGGCTTCTCTCTCAGTCTTACTACTCTGAGAAACTAAGTCATTGAACAGGACAGGAGGAGAAAGGTCATATGACTTCAGAACGCGGATCCTCCATTTTAAAGTGACCATGTTTTGCCACAAGAAAATAAGCTAACATATGCATCCTTTTCCAACCTTCTGTAGAGAAATGAATAAAGCAGCTGTCTAAAGAGAAACAGACAAGAAATATTGGATACCAGATACCCAGATGGGCCTCAAACCCACAACAATAGTCACCAGCACTCATTCAATTGGGCTAGGAGTCTTTATTTAGCTGTGCACAGTGTCTGCTTGCCACCACTGGGATGGTGAAAAATGGCACACTAGGACCAAATAGTGCTGGACTTTTAAGGGCAAGTATCACATGTGCCACTTGCAGGTGATCATGGGTAAAGAATCAAGTACCACAGGCAGGTGGTCTGGTCAATTTAGGCAAAGCAAGCAGGCAGACAAACAGAACCAGAATTGGAGTTAGTAATCAGTTCCAGTAAACTCTGTAAACAAAGCAATCTAAGCAATACAATTCTTGGTGCTGGGTGTGACTGGTCTTAATTAGCCCAAATCTTTCTTGGAACTTCCCCTGAGTGGTCTTCCTCATTCCTTTCTTTAGCCAAGCTCAAGCAGCTCTAGGTCAAGCTGTTTTGGGCTCCTGTTATTTAGCTTAGGTTTGCTCTTCCCCAGGTCCACTACCTTGTCTAAGACTTCTGTTTCTAGGGACTCAAAGAAGGGGGTTCCCCTACACCTTTTACTTGGTTTCCACAGACAGTGTTCTAGTCCTATGGAAAGCTTCATAAGGGGCCTTCTGAAGTTGGGTTCTGTGAGGAAATCTTTTTACCTGAGTTGGAATGAAAATGTTTTATCCTCTGTTGCCAACAGTTAAAACACAGAGGCAATTTGGATTTACTTAGGCTAGAGTCACACACATTTCTTTCAACTGCCTCCCAGAAACAAGGCATTGTCACAAGACCACCCAGCTCAGTCAGTCTTCACCTTTTAAGATTTGGTGCGAGAAGTCACTTTAGTCACCACTGACAGCAACTAAGAAACAGAATACTGTGCAAGCTCCAACATATTTCTGTAATTCCAGCCTTAAATCTAAAATGTGTACATTTTAGAGATGACACAGCATTTGGAGGAACCTAGAAATGATCCTAGGCTATTTGTTGTACCTTTCCACAACCCTATGACTCAATAATTCTACAAATTCTGTACCCCCAAATCACTCTTGAATCCATCTAACTCTTAAGCCTGTGCCTTAAGTCACATCCTCTCATTTATAGTAACTACCATTCTCAATTTTATTATCTACTCCTACTACAGTGATATATCAAAAGGGAAGATATGTTCAGATCCCTCCCTTGCTTTAAGTATTTCTTTCCTCATTCTTCAGAACCAAATTCCCAATCTCTTCATAACCGCTCCCGCCTTCCTTTCATGTCACCCATACTTACCTACTTACTTTCTCCTGAGGTAGCATGTTTCAGGAGCTGTGTTTTTATATATGTGTCTGGAAATTTTGTGAACATTTTTTAAATGAGTGTCCTTTTAGTGGAATGTTGAGTGCTAAGGATCCTCGGGGCTTAATCTGATTCCTATTTTACAAGATAGCCATTTTCTTTCTTTGGGAATATAAGTGAATTTGTAGAATGCTGATAATGCAAATGTTTCCTGCCTATAACAACGCAAATGATTCCTGTTGTAGGTGAGGCAAATGAATTTTGTGGAGCAGACCACTACAAGGCAAATCCTCATTCGAGGCCGCTTTAATATCTTACTGGTTTCCCCTTTAATTAGTGTCATTAATTAAAGAGGCTTGTGAGCCCTCCCCATTGCCCCCCCCCCTTTAATTCCATCAGGTCCTTTTGCACCTGCCATTTCTCCCAGCAGGAATGGACGTCCCACTCCTTCATGGCTCAGCTCCCACGGCCTCCGGACACGGATGGGACACGAGTGGGACACGGATCGGCTCCCTACCCGCCGAGTCCCGGGTGCCAGGCCGGGCTTTCCCGGAGCCGAGAACCCAGAGTGGCCTCTTCTCACCCGGACTTCCAATAGGCATTTGCCAAATCACGCCCTCCACCCGCAGCTCCCCGGAGAGCGGGGCGAGCGGGTCCCCGTTTCCCCAGGCCTCCTCGGCCCTCGCGACGCAGGGGTGCTTCTAAAAATACCCAAGTCCGGGTGCTCACCACGCCGCCCCCACGCGCCCCACCCGTGACTCGGTCGATCCGGGCGCGGGGAGCTCAGCCCTACGCTTTCGTCTTTTGGTTTTTAAAACCTATTGTTCGCATACGGTTCTGGGGGGTGGGGGAGGGCAGAAGCCCGCTTCCCTAAGCCTCTCGGGGTGCCCGCGGCCCGCGCCGTGCGTCCCCGGCACCGCCCGACGGGGCGGGGCGCAGGAGGCCGGGCCGCCGGGCCGCCGGGCCGCCCTCCTCGAGGGACCGCGCGGCGCGTGACTCGCTGCGCCCGCCGCCGCGGGAGCGTGGAGCGGGGGGAGGGTGGGCGAACCCGTGGCCGCCGCGGGCGCAACCAACGCGCGGGTCCGGAGGGGCGGCCCGGGCGGAGGGACGGCCGAGAGCGGACCAAGCGCGCCGCGCCCGCAGGGGGGGCCGGGCGTCACCAACCGCTCTGGAGAGGAGGGGGGCGCCGGGGCGCGCCGCCGGCCGCGAGACCCCGGGAGGACGCCAAACGCCGCCGCCAACGCCAACGCCGACGCCGCCCGCGCGGAAGGACGAGGCGGCGGCGAGAGCGGGGTAAGCAGCGCCTTGCCGGAGCCTAACGGGGTCGCGGAGACCCACCGCCCCCACGTCCCGAGTGATCCCGGCGTGTCGGAGCCGGCCCTCCGGCAGCCCGCGGACCCCGTCCTAGCTCACCTGCCCGCGCCCAGCCCTTCGCCCTCGGGGCGGATGGCGGCCCTCTCCCGGCAGACCCTCGGGCGGGGCTGGCGTGAGCGTCCCACGCTGGACGCTCCGACCTCCGGCACCGTTCAGCCCTGCGGGGGCCTCCCCACATGTGCCCTCCGTGGGCTCCTCACAGGGTCCTCTCGGAGGCCGTCACCTCCCTGGGAGGTATTCTCAGCCCGCAGTCATCCAGATCCCCAAATCCATGACCGCCCTGCGGCGGCGGTGGCGCGGGCTGGGATTCCCTAGGCGGCAACCGCAGTGGGGTCCCGACATAGCTGGCGCCCACACGCGTGCCCGGCGGCATCCGGGCACTCGTTCCCCCGCTCTCCAAGTTGACCTCTGCCCATCGTCGGCTGTCAGTCCTCCCTCTCTCCTGCCCACTTTTACGTGGGAAAAACCCTGAGCTGGCGGTTTGCCTGTCCCCTGCTGCATTCACCTGCCGCGAAGGGCACCGCGATCCCGTCGGCCAAGGCTAGCAGTGGGTCGCAGGGCTGCGTCCCCCACCCCCTCCAGGACCGGGGCCGCTGCCCTGAGGGCGAGGACCACACGCCAAGACGCGGTAGCGCTTTTGAAGTATTTTATGGGTGGGTGAATGAATGAATGAATGAATGGGCCTAAGGCAGAGACAGGCTGTGCTTCCATGGGGGAAAGTGTCTCTAGGTTACATAAAGGAGGATGGAGAGTAAGAAGGTTTGGGGGATTATTTTAGTCTTAACATCTAGGAATATATACAGCATGTTTTTTTTTTCCCCCATCCATCTAGTTTCATTGACATCAAATAGTCCATGTATTTGGTCTTTTTTCTGTTTGTTTGTTTCAAACCTGGGGCTGCAGAAAGTCTAATTGGTTAGTACTTTAGAAGCTGCCTAGATAATGTTGAAAGAGCTTTGCCCGGGTTACTGTTCTTCCCCTGGAGACTAGCTGCTCCCTCTGGGGTAGAATTGTGGAGGCCAGCCACAGCCCTTAAAGCTGACTCAGTGTAGCTAGGAAGCTGTGCTTCAGGACAGGTTGGAGGAATAAAGAACTTCGGTTGTTTTAGCTTTTAGGTCTTGGGTCTCCCACCTTCCTTTTTTAAAAGAGAGACCAGAGGACTATACATCCCACATACACCTTGTGATAGAGATATTTCCTAATGTTACTACTATACTATGATCAAACCATGTGAACTATATATGTCTCTTTCGACCAGTCAAGGATTTACCACTATGTAAACAGTGACAATAAGAACCCAAGCTAAAGATGGAATTGTGTGTGTGTGTGTGTGTGTGTGTGTGTGTGTGTGTGTGTGTGTGTGCTAGTCTTGGGGGGCTTGAACTCTGGGTCTAGGTGCTGTCCCTGAGCTTTATGTGCTCAAGGCTAACATTGTACTGCTCAAGCCAGACTTCCACTTCTGGCGCTTTGGTCGTTAATTGGAGATGAGAGTCTCTAGGGCTTTAATGTCCAGGCTGGCTTAGAACCACAATCCTCAAATCTCAGCCTCCTGAGTATCTAGGATTACAGGCATGAGCTGCCAGCACCCAGCTCAAAGATGGAATTTTTAAAGAAGAGAGACTGAACAGATTCCATTTCTTGAGAAAGACAGGCTTCAGGGACCGCACTTTTGCTCCACACTCCAAGGGGAGTAAGTGGAGTGATGAGATACTGACTGCAAAGCTTTAGTTTGTAAGCTGGGAAGTCGTTGCCTAATATCATTATTCTAACTGCAGCTTCACATGGTAGCAAATAAAAACAGTGATTCAGAGGGGTCTGGAGATATAACACAGTGGCAGAGTACTTGCCTAGCATGGAGTTTCTGGGTTTGATCACAAGCACCGAAAAACAAACAAACAAAAAGGTGATGAGTTTCCTAGGGAGCTTGATAGAATTAGATGGTAAGTAGTAATATAGCTTAGTGGAAGGAAGAACAGGCCCAATTACTATCACAAGTATTTTGTTACCTAGGCCTTTCCTCTGCCTGACCCTCCAGCACTTTACACAGTTGTCTCCTTTTTCTTTGCTTGGATTTTTAAGTGGTGGTTAAGGTCTGTCTGTTTTTGTGCTAATAGTGGGGCTTTAAATCAGAGCCTGGGTGCTGGCCCTTAGATTTTTCACTCAAGGCTAACCCCCTATTACTGCACTTGTGGCCCTTGTATGTGTGTATGTGGTTAATTGGAGCTAACAGTCTCACAGACTTTCTTGCCCAGGCTGGCTTCAAAGTGTGATCCTCAGATCGCAGCCTCCTGGAGTAGCTAGGATTCCAGGTGTGAGCTGCCAGCACCTGGCTGAAGCTCCTTTTTGAAGTCAAGCCTGCCTTAACTAGAGGTGAAGTATGTTCTCGCACATTTCTAGCTTTGATTTTTCCTACCTTCTGATATGTCTTTAAAAGGTTGTAGAACATAGAAACTCAATATGAAGCGGGATGCCTGAGCTGGATTAAGCAATATATTTTTCTGTAACCACTACATATTTTATGGGCTTTTCCACTTTATCCTGTGTGAGCGCTCTGTTAAGACCTCAGTAACTCCAGAGCACCCTGTCTTATTTTCTCCTCGCTTTAGAGCATTGCCAGATAAATGCACAATGCCTAAATTTGAATTTCTGATAACAACAGAGAGTTCTATATTTTTACTTGCTAAATCTGACAGCCATAGTTCACAGAGAGGCTTATGTGTTCTATTTTGCTCTCTGAGGCTTGTCTGCAAATTTAAGACAATAGGTCACCCTTTTCTTCCTGTTACTCATACACAGTGACTCTGCACCGTGCTGAAAGTCACTTGACTGAAGAGATGGTTCAGTAAGATGGTCAGCTTGATCAGTGATGAGGTTACACAGAAAACACCCACTCAAACATTGACAGGTAATGTTGTCATTTCTAAATGAATGTCTTGCAAAATGAGAGCACTTTTTGAGTGGTCAGAGGTCAACACTTCTCTGAGACAGCTGGAGATGGGTGTGGAAAAGGTGTTGGGAGTTATATAATGTATGTAATACAATGTAGGTGTATTCGAATACACAGCCATATAACCACCATCACTATTTCTAGGGCTTTTAATTTTCTAAACTATTCCCACTCCCTGTTAACCATCACCCTACTTTCCATCTCTTGAGTTTGGCTTCTGTAGGTACCTTTAATAAGTGTAACCATGTATTTACCCCTTTAAGAATGGGTTATTTCACTTAGCATAGTATCTGTAAGATTTGTCCATGTAATGGCTTATATTAGAATTTCCATCTTTAAGGCTGAATTGTGTGTGTGTGTGTGTGTGTCTGAGTGTCTGAGTATACAGCATGGTTTGTCTCTATTGATAGATATTTTGAGTTCCTTCTACTTTTTGGATATTGTGAATAATTCTGACATGAACATGAGTGTACAAATATGTTGGAAATTGGATGATTTTATGTTTAATTTTTTGAAGAATCACCATGTTGTTTTCTTTAATACTACAATTCTACCTCTTTTATTTTCTTTCTTTCTTTTTTTTCTGGTGCTGGTCTTGGGACTTAAACTCTTTGGCCTGTGCACTGTCCCTGAGCTTTTGTGCTCAAGGATACCACTTGAGTCACAGTTCCACTTTTGGCTTTTGGTGGGTAATTGGAGATAAGAAACTCACAGACAGACTTTCCTGCCCAAGCTGGTTTTGAAACTTGGTCCTCAGATCTCAGCCTCCTGAGTAACTAGGACTACAGAGCCTGGATCCATTTTACATTTTAATACGAGTACACACTTGTGATTTTTTTTACATCTTCATCAGTAGATATCTTCTGTATTTTTTATCATTTCTTTGGAGAAATGTTTCATCACTTTGAATTGGATTGTTTTCTGTTGTTGAATTATAAATGTTCTTCATGTGTTTTGAACATCAATCCATCATCAAATATATGTTTTTTTGTGAATGTTTTCTCTCATGGGTTGAAAGCTTAATTTTTATTTTATTTTTGTCTCTTTGGTGGTACAGAGTTTGAATTCAGGCCATATTCTTCCTAGGCAATTGCTTTGCCACTTGAGCCACTTTCTCGGCTTTAGTTGTTTTCCAGTTAAGATCTTGCTGTATTGCCTGGGGCTTGGACCCAGATCCTCCCATCTCCACTTCCCGCATGGCTGGGATTACAAACATACCACACACAAGCTTTTAATTTTTATAAAGTCTAATTCCCTTTATTTCTTTCATTGTCTCTGTATGTGTTTTATTTGTGTGTGTCTGTGTGTGTTGTTTTTGTGTTTTATTTGTGTGTCTGTGTGTGTGTGTGAGCCGGGGGGTGAGGGGAGAGACAGGCAGACAGACAGAGACAGATACGCTGGGGATTGAAACCAAGGATTCATGCATACTAGACAAGCACTCTACCACTTGAACCATACCCTGAGCCCTTCTTTTTAAAAAAAAAAAAAAAATTTTGCTTTTGGGGTAGGATCTTGCCAACTTTGCCAACTTCCACAGTCTCAAGATCTTCCTGTCTCAACCTCCCTGGTAGCTGGGATTACAGGCATATACCACCACATATGGCTTGCCTATGCTTTTGAATCACATACAGTCATTGCCAAATTCAGTGACATGAAGCTTTTCTCTTTTTCTTTTCTTTTTTTGTGCTAATTCCATGCCTGCTGAACTCAGGGCCTCTTTCAATGGACTTTTTCTACTCCAGGCTCGCCCCCTACTAGTTGAGCCATGCCTCCACTTTGTTTTTTGCTGATTGAATCTCAGATTTGGATGTGTCCTTCTAGGGTGGCTCGGAACCTTGTGTCTCAGACCTCAGTTCTCAGATCTCAGTCTCCTCAGTATTGCAGGCCTGAGGCTCCAGCACCTACCTAGCTGCTCTATGTTTTCTTCTGTTTGCTTATCACTTTATTTTGTTTGGTTCTTTATTATTTAGGTATCTGATCCATGTTGAGGTAATATTTGTAAGTGATGTAAGGTTTATTCTTTTACAATTGGATGCCCCACTTTCCCTATGCCATTTGTTGATGGTCTTAGACGCGTTGTTGAGAACCATTTGAGTAGATGTTTAAGAGTTTATTTCTGGACTTGGTTCTATTCCATTGGTGTATATGCCAAAGCTATGGCTGTTTTGATGGCTTTAATTTTGGTAGCAAGTTTAGGAATGAGTATGGGTAAGTTCCCCAGTGTTTTTATTTTTCAAGAGTATTTAAGCTTTTCAAGTTCAGTTCAGATTTCATGTGATTTTAAGATGGATTTTTCTTTTTCTTAAAAAAAAAAGTTGGTATTTTGATAGACACATTATTGAATAGTTTGCATTGACATCTTAGCAGTATTGTTTTCCAGTCCATGAACACCACATATCTTTGAATTTATTTGTGTCATTAATTTCTTACAGCAATGCTTTGTAGTTTTCAGTATGCAGGTCTTTCACTTTCTTGACAAAATCTGTTCTTTGCCAAGCATTTGTTTATGTATTTTATTTGTTTTATAAATGGAATCATTTTCTTAATTTTCATTTTAGTTGTTGTTTTTTTTTTGTTGTTGTTGTTTTTTGCCAGTCCTGGGGCTTGAACTAAAGACCTGAGCACTGTCCCTGGCTTCTTTTTGCTTAAGAATAGCACTCTACCACTTGAGCCACAGCACTACTTCTGGCTTTTTCAATATATGTGGTGCTGAGAAATTGAACCAGGGCTTCATGTATATGAGGCAAGCACTCTACTACTAGGCCATATTGCCAGCCCCAATTTTCATTTCAGTTTGCTTATTGTTGGCATATAGAAAAAAATCTTATGGGTTAATTTTGTGTCTTGCAGTTTCACAAACTTCATTTGTTCTTACAGCTTTCTTGTGGAATCTTTACTGCTTTCTGCATATAATATCATGTTATTTGGAAACAAAGATAATTTAACTTCTTCCTTTTAAATTTGGATGCCCTTAATTTTTTTTCCTGCCTAATTGCTCAGACTAGGACTTCAAGTACTGTTGATAGCAATGGCAAAAGTGAGCCACACTTACTCTATTTTTTAAAAATGTTAATTGTTATTATAAAGATGATGTACAAAAGCCACATCTCTTTTTTTTTTTGGCCAGTCCTGGGCCTTGGACTCAGGGCCTGAGCACTGTCCCTGGCTTCTTCCCGCTCAAGGCTAGCACTCTGCCACTTGAGCCACAGCGCCGCTTCTGGCCGTTTTCTGCATATGTGGTGCTGGGGAATCGAACCTAGGGCCTCATGTATCCGAGGCAGGCACTCTTGCCACTAGGCTATATCCCCAGCTGAAAAGCCACATCTCTTAATGCACAAACATTACAGGTTTGATGATTTGGCATGCAGGTTCTTAATTGACAGAGGACAAAACTATTTTACCCTCATATATTAATTTGTATTAACAATAGTGAGTCATCAAGACCAAGTTAAATTATAGAATACATACTCTCCATGTGTGCTGATACTAGGGCTTAATCTGGGGGCTTCTCATTCTCATTCAACTTTTTCCCTCATAACTGATGCTCTACTACTTTAGCCAACTCTGGCTTTTTGCTGGTTAATTGGAGATAAGGGTCTCTTGCGTTTGTCTGTCTGAGCTGGCTTCAAACCTAGATTCTCAAACCTTAAACTCCTGAGCAGCTAGAATTATAGGCATGAGCCACCTGTACCTGGCTCTTACAAGGATGTCTACCAAACACTTAGAGATGGTTGGTTGTTGTTTTTTATTTACTTCAAATAGTTAAAGAAGAAATCAACTGTTCCTTAATTTGACAACATAGTATTTTTATATTCTCCAGGAAGATAAGACAGAGATCAGAAATGTCGCTTGTGTTTTGGGCTGCTTATGTGAAGTCCCTGGACTAGGGATCAATAACTTGGTAGAGAGAAAATAGGGCAGCCAACTTCTAGCTAGAATCCAAAGTTGAAACTTATTTATCTTAGGATTCCAAAAATCTATATTTGATTTGTTTAACTGTTTTTTTATACATTTGTATAAATCTATACAAATCTGGAGTCTTGGGGCTGGGGATATAGCCTAGTGGCAAGAGTGCCTGCCTCGGATACACGAGGCCCTAGGTTCGATTCTCCAGCACCACATATACAGAAAACGGCCAGAAGCGGCGCTGTGGCTCAAGTGGCGGAGTGCTAGCCTTGAGCGGGAAGAAGCCAGCCAGGGACAGTGCTCAGGCCCTGAGTCCAAGGCCCAGGACTGGCCAAAAAAAAAAAAAAAAAAAAAAAAAAAAAAAAAAATCTGGAGTCTTGGGTTTTTTGGGGGGAAGGGGCATGGTACTGGTGTGTTAACTTGGTCTTACACTTAAGCTATACATATCTGATTCACCTATACAAGTCATTTTTAAAAGAAAATAAAGCCTTATATTCAGTGTACCTAAGGGAAAATGGAAAGTATTTTTGTTTTCATTTTTTTGTTTTGTTTTGTTTTTTACCGTGTTCAGGTTAACAAAAAGACTCAGATTACTGCCATGGTAAAAACCAAGAACCTCAGAAGAGAAACTAGAGACCCCACAATTTTTTATAGAAAGAGAAAAAGATACAATCAAAGTTTGTTATCCTGAATAACTTGTTTTCTGGGAGTTTTTGAGTGTAGAGTTTTTCTGTAAGGAGCTAATGATTTTCTTTCAGAAAGATGCTGTACCACTTGAGCCACATTGAAGTCCTGATTTTCTTTTAATCCACAAAGGACAATAATTGAAACATTTGTCTCACTTATCTGTCACTGAATAACAAAGCACCCGAGGCTTACAACAACAGTCAAAAACTTTAGTGGCTTATAACAACCATCAAGGAAGATTGCCTGAATCTCCAATGTCAACATTCTCTAGAAAACAGTAGAGAGTAGGGAGTTCCCCCCAAGAAAATGAGACAAACAGAGGAATTGGCAGTTGATGTCAATAGAAGTAAGATATCAATAGAACATTTTCTTAGTTGTAATATGGAGGTGATTTGATTTTACATTTAATAATATATGTATGTACTTGTAAGATATCTACATTGAACCTTGGATGGCTATGAACTTCCTCTCCAGTAAGTATTCTTGGCTTCTTTGTTCAGCTTCCTCTAGACATATGCTTCTTAAACTTTAAAATGCTGAAAATCACCTTGATCACCCCTGAAATTCTGGCTTACTAAGCCTTAAAGGAAGCCCCAAATTTCCTACTACCTAACAAATTCCCAGGTAAGGTTGGTCTGGTTCACACATCACAGGTGTGTAGTACTGCTTACTTTTTCACCCCAAACTCAGACCTTAGCTCCTCACTCAGTGGTTCTCAGGTCTGATCAGTGGAAAAGTTTCAGGTAATTTGTTGTTTGTTTGGGTTTTTGTAGTTGTTGTGCCAGTCTTGGGACTTGAACTCAGGGCCTGGGCACTGTCCTTGAGTTTCTTTTGTTCAAGGCTCGCACTCTACCACTTGAGCCACAGCATTACTTCTGGCCTTTTCTGAGTAGTTTGTTGGAAATAAAATCTTATGACCTTTTCTGCCCAGACTGGCTTTGAACCATAATCCTCAGATCTCAGACTCCTGAGCAGCACCCAGTTGTTCATTTATTTTCTGTTTAAATGAAAAAGCCATCTGAACTAATAAATTGAAATTCAATTAGTACCACTATCATAAGAGTATGATTTGGGATATATCATACTTCTTCAGGATTATAAATTTATAATTTACTTAAAATTAAGGGATTATGAAGAATAGTTTTAAATAAATGCTATTAACTTCTCAGACTTTAATGTGGAAAATGCTTAAACTTAAATACCTTCTTATGAAGATGAAAGTCAATCCCTTTGTGGGATTGACTGCATATCTGAACTCATGATCTTTCTAGTTAGCCTGCTTAGTGCCGGGATTATAGATGTGCACCAACAAACCAGGCTTATGTTTTCTGTCTATATTTCTTATTCTAGCTTATATTTTCTTATCCTCACTTAAAAATAATTTCTAAAACTATTTTGTCTCTTCCTGTTCATAATTGAAATATATGCTCACTGTAGAGAACCTAGAAAATAAAGACAAGCATGAAAATATCACTAAACAGTTTTTGAGGATGAACACAGTGACTCAAACCTATAATCCCAATTTCTGGAAACAGAAATCAGGAGGATCATAGCTCAAGGCAAGCCCTGGCAAAATGTTAGCAAGATTTCCTTCTGAAATAAGCTTGGCATGGTGGTACATTTCTATGGTCTTAGCTATGAAAAAGCTGGGTCCTTCAGGGTCCTTCATAGGTAGGAGGATCACAGTCTGAGACCTGCCCTGGATAAAACTTGGGACCCTATGTGAAAAAAAATAATTAAAAGCAGACAAGGACTGGAGGTATGGCTCAAGTGGTGGAGTGCTTGCCTAGCAAGCACAAGGCCCTAAATTCAAACTCCTCTAGAACAACAACAAAATGAAGAGGAAGCAAGGAGAAGAGGGAAGGATTAAATTACTGTGTTGAGTGTGTATATTTGGTTTTTTATTTGTTTGTTTTACTTTGTTTTGTTTGCCAGTCCTGGGACTTGAACTCAGGGCTCAGGCAATGTCCCTGAGCTTCATTTGCTCAAGGCTAGCACTCTACCACTTGAGCCACAGCACCACTTCCGGCTTTTTCTGTTTATGTGGTACTGAGGAATCGAACTCAGGGTTTCATGCGTATAGGCAAGCACTCTACCACTAAGCCACATTCTCAGCCCCAAATTACTGGTTTTTAATAGCTTCATAACAAAACAATTATTTGAATATGCCATAATTTACTTGACCCAAATATGGACATTTGTGGGGATTTAAAAATTATATTTTTCACTTTTCTAAAAAATTCTGAGATTAAGAAATTCATAGGTGCTGGTAATATGGCCTAGTGGCAAAAGTGCTTGCCTCATATACATGAAGCCCTGGGTTCAATTCCCCAGCACCACATATATAGAAAATGGCCAGAAGTGGCGCTGTGGCTCAAGTGGCAGAGAGATAGCCTTGAGCAAAAAGAAGCCAGGGACAGTGCTGGGGCTCTGAGTCCAAGGCCCAGGACTGGCAAAAAAAAAAAAAAAATTCATAAATTGTAGGTGTTCCTCAAATGGTAGGGCAGTGGCTATAAGCAAGCAAGCCGAGTGAGAGCAAGAGATCTGTCAGGCTGTGGTTACCAACACACATACACACATGCACACACACACACACACACACACACACACGGAAAGAAGATTTAAAAAAAAAACTTTTGTTCATATCTCTGGTAGTTTCCTTAAAATAGAATTGAAATTTAGAAATGGAGTTAAAGGCTTTAAACATTTTAAGCTGTTTCTCTAGGTATGCCCACATTTCTAATTAATAAACTTAAATCATTTCTTGATTTTTATCTTTGGACTTCCTAGTCAGTATGAAAGCACCTTAGCATTTCTACAACATATCTTCATAGTTTCTACTTAAACTAATGTTCAGTATTTATAATTTATCATTTTAATACTTGACTATTTTGTTACTTGTTCAATTTGCTATATTTGTCCCTTGCTCTCAGATTCTTTGGCAGAACCATAAAAGTCCTTAGGGTAATTACCAAATGTCAATAGGGTTCCTTTTCCTCTGTCTAGAATGTTGCCACCTTTTATCTGTTTAACCTCCTTTCAATTCTCAACAGAAACACCGTTTTTGTAGAGACTTTTCATGACCCAGTCACTTCCAATCAGGTCCTCTTGTTATCCTATAATATTTATTATTGGCATTTATCATAGTTTATCTGTGTGATTGTCTTCCTTTCTCCACTAGATTGTAAGCTCCATGAAAACAGGGCTATTTCCCACCATTTTCCTAGCAATTATCTCTATTCCTTTCCCTGGAAATATTTGCCCAACGCCTTGAAAGAGGCATTGAAGGAGGGCACTGGTTACAGGAATTAGAAGAGAGGCTAGGCCAGACAGACTTTTCTAAAGAAGAGCTGTGAGGCTTGGGGAAGGCCACAGGCATTCTGTCTGGAATTAACCACACCTTTTCTTGTAGTTCTTAAGTTCCTGCGGAGACTCACTTTGACTTGTGTTCTGTTGACAGGAAGCAATTCAGGTAGTCATGTACCTAATGTGTTCCTTGGGTAGGAAATTCTTGATTGACTGATAACTTGCAAATTCACTCTAACCTTCTGTGTATTCCCTTGGGATGTTGCCTGGGACAGAGTCACTTTACAAATTACAGGGAAACAAAGAACAGAGCCATAAAGAAAGGCTGAAGAATTTGAGTTAACATACCCAATGAACAGAAAACAGTCGCTATGGACTATGGCAGTGACGTGGTTCCTGGCTATGAATTCATAAATTAAGCAGTATTAGAGTTTAAAAAAAGTAGTACCAGATTAAATAAGATTTCTGACTCATTTATTTTAGTTGTTGTTTACTGAGCCTTCATTAAATATCTTTTTTTTTTTTTTTAGGACTTCTACCACCACCTGTAAGGGTATTATCATCCCCCCTTTAAAAATCAATCTGAGTCCAGGCTCCAGTGGCTCACACCTCAGGAGGCTGAGATCTGAGGATCACAGTTCAAAGGCAGCCCAGCCAGGAAAGTCTGTGAGACTCTTGTCTCTAAAAAATACCCCAAATGCCAGAAGTAGAGCTGTGGCTCAAGTGATAGAGCCTTGAGCAAAAAGGCTCAGGGACAGTGCCTAGGACCTGAGTTAAAGTCCCAAGACAAAAGAAAAGGGGAAAAAAAGAATCGGAGGCTGAAAAAGATAAATAACTTACCCAATGCTTGTAAATTTTGTAAAATTTGTCCTTAAAAACAGAATGATAGCTTGGTGTGGTGGTGTGTGCCTGTAATCCCAGCTACACAGAGAATCACAGATTCAAGTATAATGTAGGCAACATAGTAAGACTCTGTCTCAAAACCAAACAGTTTTAAGCTGGGCTCTGGTGGCTCATGCTTATAATCCTGACTTCTCAGTGGGCTGAGGACCAGCCCAGGCAGGAAAGTCCTTGAGACTGTGATCTACAATTAACCACCCAAGGCCAGAAGTGGTGTTCAGGTAGTAGAGTGCTAGCATTTGGTCAAAAAAGCTAAGGGACAGTGCCCAGGCCCTAACTTCAATCCCCATGACTGACAAAAAAAAAAAAAAAAAGTTGTATGCCACCATTTCATGGTTCTGCGCATCAGAGAGCTTGAGGCATGGCTCCGGAAGTAGAGCTACCTGTCTAGCAAGTACAAGGCCCTAGGTTCAAACCTTATACCATTAACAGAAAAAAGAAGAGCAAAGTGCTATTTTGTTCCTCTATGGTAATGAGTTTTGTAATGAAACAGTGAGTATACAATATGGAACTACTGGGTAGCCTGGACAGAAAAGTCCAGAAGACGCCATCTTCATGAAAGGAAAAGTGGATTTGGTGGGCATGCCTGTGATCCCAGCAGTGACAGGGATCTTACCCCTGCCCAGGTTACCGAGGAACCATACACAGTCCTCCAGTCTCACCTTTCCACATAGCTGGGATTATATACATGCACTCTCACCCATAGCAGTTGGTTGAGATTGAGTCTCTAGTGGCAAGAGTGCCTGCTTCATATACATGAAGCCCTGGGTTCGATTCCCCAGCACCACATATACAGAAAATGGCCAGAAGTGGCACTGTGACTCAAGTGGCAGAGTGCTAGCCTTGAGCAAAAAGAAGCCAGGGACAGTGCTCAGGCCCTGAGTCCAAGCCCCAGGACTGGCCAAAAAAAAAAAAAGATTTTGCCCTGGCTGGCCTTGAACCACAATTCTCTAGATCTCTACCTCTTACGTAGCTAGGATTATAGACACAGCAGCAGCCTGTCTCTCTTTTTACTGCTGCCATTCCAAAGGCCTAATTCATAGATTTTTATGTAGTGGCTTCCCCGTGTGAACTAGAAGCTCCATGAAGGCAGGCAGCAGGTATGTTTGTGCACATAATATGATACCCGGAACTTCATAGGTGCTCAGTTAATATTTGTGAACTAGTCTTTGGGCAAGACACATCATAAGGTTTTAGGAACACAACAGATTCCTTCATATGTCTGCCTGAAGAGAGAAGGGAAACCCTGCCAGGGCCCTGTTAGGTGCTTGTGAGTTACTCTCTGATTCTTCAGGTCCTGCCTCCTTTGGATGAGCCCTCAGTGGCTTGATGTTTAGGCTTTGGCAAAAGTCTGTCCTTGTTCTGAGGTTCTGCCTGCAAATGAACTACACTGTTTCCTGTCCCCAAGTGAACTGAATGGGGTTGCAACTGGCAACAGAGCACAGGTTCCCTGCTGGAACCGCCCTGCCTCTGGAGATGGCAATAGGATCGCTTGACCAAGCAGGAAATGCCAAGCCCTTTTCCTGAAATTCTGAGCAGCCTGAGGAGTCCTCAGATGCAGTTGGAATAGCGCCCAGTGAAGAGAACGGGTCTTATGTAACTCTACAGACTGCCCTTTTTAGGAAAAAACAAAGTGTTCCTCAGCTAGTGCTGAACTTTTTGAGACACATCCTGCATTCTTTCCTAGCTGCTCAGCAGCCCCCACTGGAAGCAGTTACCAGGATAGCCATGCCGACTGGTGAGGTTAAGGGGTGGGGTGAGGAGACAGGGATGGGAGAGCCTTCACCACTCTGGCTGGAACATGCTGTTCTGGTTCTCAAGCTGCTGCTCCAATCCCAGCTGGGCATGTGGGGGACTTGGGAAGAATTGCACTAAGATCGTTTCCTACAAGCTCCAGAGGTCGGCCACTGTATTTCCTGCTTCCTCTTCAGCATCATCACACCCAGCCCCAGGGCCTGGAGCGCCATTGTGTAAATAGGTCTGCAGCAGTGCTGAAGTGCATTCTGCTCTGGAGAAAGACACTTTTAAATTTTTGTTTGAAGATTCAGTTCCTCCCTAGTTCCACTTAGGTTTTAGGTTAAGATAAGTGACTGTGAAAATGAAGAACATAGTCTTTCTCGAACTTAGTATGAAACCCAGGAGGAGAAAGTGGATGTATAGTTAAAATCTGCTTCCTTGTTTATAGTCCTTAGCACTTTGTGTGAAGTTGTAGTCTCAGCTGTTCTGTGAGGGTAACCATCAGGTTTGAATTGACTGTGAAATATTATGCTAATTCAAGATAAATAAGCCAGGGAGATCTGATGACTGATTGGAAGCTGGCTAGACCAGTCCTTGTAGAGGTGCAGTGTAAATTGCAGGGTGAAGGAGGCACTGAGTTCAGATTTTTATATGATTTGGCATATTCACCACCTTAAACATTTATCATTTCCTTGTGTTGGAAATAGTCAAACTCTTCTCCACTGGTTATTTTGAAATATTCAATAAAGTATCCTTTTAAGGATTTTGTTGTTGTTGTTGGTTTGGTTTGGTTTTTTTTTGTTTTTGCCAGTCTGGGGCTTGAACTCAGGGCTTAGGCACTGTCCCTGAACTACTTTTGCTCAGGGCTAGCACTCTACCATTTGAGCCACAGCACCACTTCTGGCTATTGCTGTTTATGTGGTACTGAGGAATCGAACCCAGGGCTTCATTCATGCTAGGCAAGCACTCTACCACTAGGCCGCATTCCCACCCCCTTTTAAGGGTTTTTAAGATGAAGGTTCATACTCGTGTGAGCTGAAACAGTGGTATGCCACACACTGAAAACTTTGAAGGTCCTTTATTAAAGCTGGTCAAGAGTGGCTGTCGCTCAACAAAGATCTCTCCGTGCCCAGGGGAAGTAAAGTGTGTGTGTGGGGGGAGGGGGGCAGGGGTTGTTAAAGGAAGAAACTGCAAAATTTACATATGTTGAGTTAGTACCAGGGAGATTAGGTACTGACCAGATAAGGAGACAACTGGGCAGCATATATCCCTTAATTTAAACAAAAGTGACAGGTTGTAAACTAGGATATCACAGTTTAACAATTTGCTGGAGCGGGGGTGGGGGGTGGGGGGTGCTTGTATTTACTCTTTAACTCCAGATTTTCTCTTGTGAAACAGCATGGTTCTTCGCTGTAACATTGGGGTCAGGGGGAGACTAGGTATTTCAGAGGTTGATGTAAACAGACTTCATTTTTAAAGGGTAATTTGGCAAGCACTCTTGCCACTAGGCCATATTCCCAGCCCCTTAAAGGATAATTTGAAAAGGAGAGTCAAGTTAGAGGTTGATAGAAGAATTCAGACAATTGGCAGGTGCCAGTGGCTACTCAGAAGTTGAGATCTAAGGATTACAGTTCAAAGCCAGCCCAGGCAAAAAAAAAAAGGTCCATGAGATTCTTTCCTATCTCCAATTCAGTGGTAAAAAGCTGAAAGTGGAAATGTGGTTCAAGTGGTATAGTACCTGATTTGAGTGGAAAAACAAAGGGATAGTACCTTTACCTAGGCCCTGAGGTCAAATTCCTGTACTTGCATACAAAAAGAATTCAGACATACCATAATTATAGATTGTTTGGTCTTTAATAGCAATAGAAATAGAAAAAAATAGGTAGAATCAGTAAGACATGATGATTGTTGGTGTAAGATTTATTAAAATAGGTAGGCAATAAAGGAGAATACCACGTGGTATTCAAGCAGGAGAGAAAAGTTTATTCCCAACCGCTGGCCTGTGGCGGAGATGATGCATGGCTGGAGAGAAGGAATGAACATGCTTTATCTAGGGCAGAGGCCGGAGGTATGGCCAGGTGGATTGGATGGATGTGAGCTCAGAGAAGGGGGAGGTAACTACCTCCAGCTGTGCTAGTTACCTAGCAACTCAGGTACTGGGTGCCGACTTAAACAGGCAAGGGGGTGGGAGGCATCTGCATGGAGCCCTTCCCAGGGATGGACCTTACAGTTGGGATGTGGTAAAATGCCTTAAAGTAGAACTAGATATGACAGAAACCCAAAATTGTTGCTTAAATAGATGGAAGTTTACTTTGTTTCTCAACAACAATAAAAATCCAGCCCTGGGTTGGTATAGCAGCTTTGTGTTTCTGAAGATCTAGATCCATGCTAGGTGCTGGTGGCTAAAGCCATAAAGGCCTCTAAACTGCTTTTCAACAGATAGTCTGTGAGACTTCATCTCAGCAAAAGAAGCTGAATATAGTGGTGTCTACATGTGACTCCCGCTATGATAGGAACTCCATCACAGTTTGGGAGCACACTTGGGCAGGAAGTAATATACCCATCTCAAAATAGCCAGCACAAAAGAGGACTGGAGGCTTGATACAGTGGTAGAGCACATACCTAGCAAGCAGAAAGCCCAAAGTACAAACCTCAAAACTGCCAAGAGAAGAGACAAGAGAACAGATGGAAGGAAGGAAGGAAGGGAGGAAGGGAGGAAGGGAGGAAGGAAGGAAGGAAGGAAGGAAGGAAGGAAGGAAGGAAGGAAGGAAGGAAGGAAGGAAGGAAGGAAGGGAGGGAAAGATTCAAACCCCCTTCAATTTTTGTGCTGCTATTCCTAGGCTTTTTGTATGGCTCTAGCTAGGAGCTGCTACCACCCTACTAGCTGGTAGCTTACCCTACTAGCAGCAGGAAGGGGGAAGGGAATCAGGAGGGTGTGCTCTTCAGACTGCTGGAAGTTCCATGCAATACTTCCACCAGAACTTAGCCAAGTGGCCACTCCTACTGCAAGGGGAGCTGGATTGGCTTTTAGCTAGTTAGGCAGCATTATGCCCAGCCAAATACAAAGACCAGTAAAGAAAAGGAAAATGACTATTGATTGGCAGCTAACAATTTAAGGCCCAAGAAGGTAGGGAACTAATTTAGCCAATTTGTTTTCAAAATAGCAGAAATTGCACATATACTGTTAGGTTTTTTAAGTGGGTAGCTGGTAAAGGAGA
This sequence comes from Perognathus longimembris pacificus, assembly GCF_023159225.1. Taxonomy (NCBI): domain Eukaryota; kingdom Metazoa; phylum Chordata; class Mammalia; order Rodentia; family Heteromyidae; genus Perognathus; species Perognathus longimembris. Next base: position 130,478,001 of record NC_063161.1, read on the forward strand.
ACGCCACGCGGTATTCAGGCAGGAGAGAAAGTTTATTACCGAACTGCTGGCCTGTGGCCGAATTGATCCGTGCCCCCTGCCCTAGATAAGGCAGGGCCAGATGGGGGTCGCCCCTTTTTTCTCCCTTCTGGCCATGCATCACCTCAGCCACAGGCCATCAGTTTGGTAATAAATTTTGTCTCCTGCCTGAATACCGCATGACATTCTCCTTTACTGGCTACCTACTTTAAAAACGTAACATATACAACTTTGAAAGAGAGTTCTTTAGCCACTATGCAAATATTTAGCATATTTAAATCCAGTATTATTCTTGTGAATGATAAAACAAGTGTCCAAGCAAATCAAAAGCTCAAGTGTGCATATAATTGTAAGCCCAATAGCCTCCTCTCCCATAGCTTAGCATGCTCCTTTCCTAAGCAACACTAGGCCCATTTAGAGAAGGCAGCAAATAATCAGCCCCACCCCCTTTATCTTGAGGTGGTATTCTTTTGGGGGCAATTATAATCATATAAGGCAACAAGATCCCCTTAGAGTGACTTTCAGGCCTGGGCAGCTGCAGGACCCCTTATCTGTCATTTGGGCAGCAGCCATAAATCCTAGCCCGCTATGATGAAGCCCCTGGTCCACATGTCCACACCGAGGTCCCCACCTCTAAGACCTCCTAGGTCTTAGACATTAGACATCCCAGACATTAGACGGCACTTCTTACTTCTCCCTTTGCTGGCAATAAACCTTTCCTTTGTTCGTGTCTACGTGGTTTCTGGCAAATTCTAATACATTCTAACAATAACTATTAATTTGACCTTAATCACTATCATGTGAAATTGTCATGATTGTGACTTTAAGCATCTTGTTATTCACTAATAGTCAGATTATAGAAAAGCGAAGACCAGCAGACTGCTGCTATTTAGAACAAAGTCTAAGCAGGCTCCAACCTAAGGGAACTGCTTCTTGTTTTTCTCTTCATAAGGTATTAGCAATGTTAGAATAAAGAACAAGGGCTCTGAGTGAGCCAGACAAGAGTTCCAAGCCTAACTTCTCTTTCTAGTTCTGAAAGCGTGGATAAAGTTAATCCCAGCAAGAGTCTCAGTTTCCTCTGCTGCCAAACAGAGATAATAATATCCATGCTACACAGTTACTGTGAAGATTAGAAATGTATTCACAGCAAACAGCACAATGAGTAGCATAATAGATAATATTATTATGAGTCATTTGTTTTCTTCTTAGCTCATGTTGCATGAGGAGGTCTAACTCTAGAGATGTATCACCATTTGTTCATTCTTCATAGGTTGCTTCTACAGTAGTAACTTTTTATAGTTCCTACAGTCATAGTCAGTCCTCCCTCTATACTGACAGTGAGCCCACCCCTACCTCAAAACCAGTCATCCCCATTTACTGTCCCAAGACTTATCTTTCTGCAGAAATGTTCTTACCATCCACAACCCAACTATATATGGAGACTGAGCTGGAGACTGAGCTAAGTCAAGTGTGGCTTTGGAACCTGGGAGCAGTGGGGGGAAAGTGGGAGGAAAGACTCGTAACAGCAGAACGTAGTATTCTAAGCAGACATGGAAAGATAAAAATGCCCTCAACCATGACAATGCAATAGACTGAATTCCACAGATGCTTTAGAAGTGCTTTCTGTGAAGGAAAATAGACAGTCTGCCAGATCCAATGCAAATAACCTCAGGATTCTTCCTTCACATTCCTCAGTGGCTCCTGAGAGGGGAGTTGCTCTGCCCTGTCTGCACCAACTGTGGAAAGAGGAAAGTGCCTCTCTAGGCCCATAAGTTTAGAGAGAGACCTTACATATGGAGGCCTTGGGGGGTCTAGAACAAGAGTCAGTTAAAAAAAAAAAAACCCTATGGAGTTTTTAAATAGCCCACAAATTCAAAGTGGTTTCACATTTTTAAGGGTTATTAAAAAAAAAAAGAACAGAAAAAAATTATACATTCCGAAAACTGCTGAAAGTAAATTTCAGATGTTTTCACTACAAAAATGATATGTATTTGAGGTGATGAATGTTAATTAATGTAATTTATTCCACATGATATTTTTAGATCATAATGTCACTCTTACCTCCATAAATCTATACAAAAATTATAAAAGGCCAATTTATAATGAAATGTAAAAGCTTGAATGGCATAACTGTATGGCACACAAAGCCTACTATCTTGCTGATCCCTGATCCAGAGCTCCTTTTCTAAAAGGTGACAGCTCTTACCAGAGCCTGCAGAAGAGGTTCAGGTATCTGTTTTTGAATCCCAGGGTAGGAGGCAGTGGCAGAAAAGAGGTGTCAGCATCAATGAAGGATAGATTTCTGTTTCTTCTCTCTCTAAGAGTTCTGGAAACCTGGCCAACCAGCTAACCCTATACCGAGGAATTACTGAGATAGAGAGAGTGAAGGCTTGTGTTGAGTTTAGAATACAGTGTTGCCTTTGTTCTAAGGGAGCAGTAGCATACATTCCTTCATTAATGTATATGTTTTCTCAAGCTTGTAGGCTAGACTAAATATTAGGTCCTGCCCCTGAATCTGTACCAACCTCCAAGCAGGGTCATCTCCCACCCATCCAGTTTAGTTGTGTGACTCCCAGATTGAACAAGAGGGTGAATGAGGTGTTTCCTTCTGCTCACACATTTCTACTTTTTCTACTATACAACAGAGAAATTAGTGCTTTGTATCTAGGCAAGCAGATTCCTATTTCACTTATTCCTTAAACCTGAGGTGGAGATTACAGGCCTCTGTGTACAGCCCAGACCTGCTTCACAACATAGCCATCATGTCCTAGAAGAAGAAAAAATCCAGAAAGCCAAGGCTGTCTTGATAAGAATTATATTACTGAAATACTTTCATTGAAGACTTTACTTTGTAGTATTTACATTTCCTATTATATTTATTTTTTAATATTTTTACTTGCCACGACACCAGAAAACAGAGACTTTTACCAGGCAGTAAATCTAGAGCTTGAGAGGACAGGTACCCTGCCCCGTATGACCCAGCAAGTCAGAGAAAAAGCCAAGAATGAAAGCAGTGTTCACATCCATGGGCATCCTGCCATTATCTAGGCTAGCTTCCAGATGCAGCTGAGCTCAAAGTCTTCTATCACTGGTGATCAATTCTGGTTGTTTCTGAGGCTGCATTGTTGTTTTGATGACCAGATGGATAAACCTTGAGTGACAGGAAAAGAATGTTTTGACTGTGTAGTTCACTGGCCTGCCTTCCTTAAAGTGTTGGTATGTTGTGTCACTAACAGTGATTGTGAGTCAGCCACAAGCAGGAAGATGAGTCCTCGAGTCCCCAAGATTGTGCTTGGCTGTTTTCTTTGCACTTCAGCATTCCTACCTGGTGTTTGGCACATTTCTGTCATTCCACAGCAGTCTGCTATGCACATAGCCTCTCGATAGGCCAGTCTACATCTATTTACATCAGCAGTTCAGCTGTCAGCCTCCTCACCATCATCTGCCCAATGGGGCAAATAGAAAACCAAGTCAGAGAACTGCCTTTCTCAGAGACAGTGGGATAGCCATGGAGTTCCAGATGCTGTGGTCAGGGCCTTGGGGGATAAAGAAGCTTTCAGGAGAAATTATCTAAACATTGGCTCCTGCATGGTAGTTCTAGTCTATTGTCAGATCTAGGATAAAAGCTCTGGTGGCAAAAATTTACAAGGAATTTGATGGTCCTACTAAAAAGGATGAAATCAGTTGAGGACTATTTTATCCCATCCTTTGTTTCAGATATTCTATACAACTCTCCCAAGCATGCTTTTTCTATTTCATACCAGCATGCACTGCACAAGTGAGGCACTGTGTGTTATGCTGCCTTCTGGTTAGTTGCTTGGTAGTCTTCCCTTGAACTTGCTCAGAACATTTCAATGAAACCCCGTTGTTAGTGTGTATATGTGTGTGCCCTGACCAAATCAATGCACTAGACCATTTTGTTCTACCTCACTCTAGTGAGTGCTCTGTGCCACTGCTTTCCATTTGGAATCCATGTGGTCTCAGAGATCTGGGACATGGCACCTGACAAATGAAAGCTCTGTTTGTTCCCCTTCCCCATCCCTGTCAATGCTGAGCTGTTTTCAACAAAGCTTTCTTCCTCCAGAATCCAACTGAGCAACCTGGAGAAGCTTGAGGCCACTCCTATAGCAGGAAGCTGCCCTACATTTAGGCATAACCAGTAGAACTTGATACTAAAGCTAGAGTGTAAAAATAAACACCTCCTACAGTTCTGTCTTAATCCGGTGCCTTCAGAGTTGCTATTATTAGACTGGAGGGCTCCCAGGCAGCTGTGATGGGCAGACAACAGCCTGGACAGACCTATCCTGCCACCCTGGGATCAGACTGTTCCACTCCTTCATCTCCTAGGATCTGATGGGGGGCCATTACTCTGGAGTAGTAGAGACCTTGAGGCTGCAGGACCGATTACTAGAGTGTAGTGGACACTGAATGACTGATTCAGACCTAGTGAGGGGGGAGGAAGAGAAGCATAGCTCTTCTTCCCATGTCCTTTGACTCTCTCAAGAGATTTGCCTACAAATTCTCTGTATTGAGGCATTTAGATTTTCTGATCATCTACCAAAGGAATAATAATAATAGGGACTGATTCATAGACATTTACATGTCAGGCATCTCATATAACAATCAAATTCTGCCACAAGCCTCTAGGGAAAAGTATCATGATAATTTTTTAAAATATTTATTGTTACTATAAAGGTGATGTACAGTGGGGTTACAGTTACATAAGTTAGGTAAAGAGAACATTTCTTTTGGGGCAGTGTCACCCCTTCCCTTGCCTTCTCCCAGTTTCCCATACCCCTACAACTTGTGTAGTTCATTTTCAACATGGTGTCCAGTTTGTCCCTTCATTTCTTTTTTTTTTTATTGTCAAACTGATATACAGAGAAATTACAGTTTCATACGTTAGGCTTTGGATACATTTCTTGTACTGTTTGTTACCTCCTCCCTCATTCCCCCCTCCCCCCTCCCCCTTTGTCCCTTCATTTCTGTGCCTCCCTTTACCCCCAAAGTCATACAAACAAACCAATAGGACAAAAAGAAAGCAAAACCGCAGCAGCAGCAGCAACAACAACAACAACAAAAACCTCTTGTTTTCATTTCCTAGAGTTCATTTTGGTAAATATTATTTTGTATGATCAGATGCATTTTATATCTGAGTGACCTGATGTTTGTTGAGGTTGACTAACCAAAGTTCTGTAGCTGGCAAGCCATGTGCCAGATTTGAACCCAGACTCAACACCAAATCCATACTTAGAACATGACAGAATCTCAGGACAAGGCTAAACTCTAGCTGCTTGCTCCCTAAATTTTTTGCTTAAACAAAAAAAAAAAGAACTATGCTTACTCTATTTCCGTAAATAATGCAAATACATTTATTGTCTATAGAAATGGTCTTTGCTGCCCCTTGTTAGTGAAGCAGTCCAGTGCTCTTACCAAGGACACTGAACTAGACTGGAGAGATCTGCAGCCTGCTGGAAGATTGACTTGATCTCTGATGAGAGTCGCAGGAACCAGAAATCCACTGCTTAGATTATGGCCACATAGGAACTAGTTGGCTTGGGGAATGAGACTTTGATGGCTTCTGGCAGTCGTGCCTTGGGAGGGGTGTACTTGAAGGAAAAGATTTCCTTGAAAGGCAGTGAGGCATCCCTCCTCTCTTTCTCTACCTCCCCTTGCCGGCCCCACAACTGGCTTGTGTAATTCAATCTAGATTCTTCTCATAGTCTACTTCTCTATGCATATGCTCCCTTTTATTTACGGCTTTGGATGAACTGATTGGATAGCAGCTCACTAGCCTGTATGCAATAGTCCACTATCAGGGGTGGGGAAGAGTAGAGAATATGCTGACTGCTTCCTGGAGCCCAGGAACCCAAAAGAACAGCCTAAGGATAGTCTATTCAACAGTCAAGAAGCAGCAGAGCTGACTAACTCCTGCAGATACACAGGTGAGAGCAGTCCTCCACACAGAGCAAGCTGTGCTGGGGCTTGTAGCCTCCACCCTGGCTTCTCACGTCTGCTCTTGGCTTCTTGCTCCCTTGCTCCTCACTGCTTGCATTCTCCATTCCTTCATATGTCAAGGTAGGAACTAAATCTTCCCTAATTCCTTACAGTCTTCCTCCCTCCCCATAGCCTACATCCTCAAAAGAAATAGGGTTTATAGCAGTTCTCAATCTCTAGGGACTTGTTACTGTGGCACTTAGAAGCCAGACACCTAGGAGTGTGAGTGCCTATGTGTGTCTACATATTCATGTTGGAATGCAGGAAGGCAGAAGGGAGGGCATTTATTAACACCTTACACAAAAGCCCTTCCTGGGATGTCAGATTTTCATTTGGTCCTCTAAGAGTTCATCTGCAGGAGCCCCTCTGCTTCTAAACAGTTGCTACACAGTTGAGCTAAAGAGGGAATCAAATATTGGTCTAATGGAGAAAGGCACACACTTACTAGCTGGATTTGTGAAAAAGGAATTCTTTTCTAGATGAAACCCCTTTTGAGCAGAGACCCCAGGACAAAGTTAGGTTTATTTTGTTGTTTGGTTTTGTTTTTGTTGCCAGTCCTCGGGCTTGAACTCAGGGCCTGAGCACTGTCCCTGCCTTCTTTTTGCTCAAGGCTAGCACTTTGCCACTTGAGCCACAGCACCACTTCCAGTTTTTTCTATATATATGTGGTGCTGAGGAATTGAACCCAGCGCTTCATGTATATGAAACAAGCACTTTACCACTAGGCCATATTCCCAGCCCACCAAAGCTAGGGTTATAAGCAGATCTTAATAGAATGAAGAAAAGCAATCCTTTAAACATAGAGAGGATCAGTGGCTTCTGGCTTGTTCTTTTCCTACGTGTAATTTCCAATGCTGCAATCTCCATTCTTTGAATTGTGACCTCAAGGGCTGGAAGCACTGCAGAGCCTAGGAGGTAGAAGGCTTGGGACCTGTTGAAGGCCCAGCCCTGGCTGTTGAATAGGTTTTAACGACACCTGTACTTTTTTAGCTCATAAGGAAGAAGACAGACTTGAGAAAAGAAAGTAGGCTGACACTAGGAGGCCCTAAGAAAGAGCCTTTGCCTTTTAAAGGTGGACTTTAGCTGAACTTTTCTACATGTAAGAAGTCAAAAAGCAAAGCAACTTCTGTGCTTTGAAAGAGGATGCTATATTAGGGAGACCCAATATGGAAGCAGCTGGTGTGTGTGAGACAGTCTTCAAGCTAAGCCTCTTCTAGAACACTTTTGGTATTCTGGCCAGTCACACATGGAGTCCAAAATATCATGAAGCCAGTTAGGAACAAGAGCCTCCTTGGCTAGGAGCAGCTATACTAACAGGAGGGAAGGCAGATGACCTCCTGGGTGTTGGCTGCCATTCCATTTGTGGAATCAGACTCCTGAGGCCATAGTCAGGTGCACACAAGCATCTGACAGCTTATGTATTCTCTTTGCTACTCAGCCTCAGACACACACTAGCACCACCAGTTCTTAAATCTCTAGATTATTTTAGCATCTCTCATGTATTTTATTGTTTATTTAGTTTGTTTGTTTTTGGGGGGGCAGTCCTGGGCCTTGGACTCAGGGCCTGAGCACTGTCCCTGGCTTGCTCAAGGCTAGCACTCTGCCACTAGAGCCACAGCGCCACTTCTGGCCATATTCTGTATATCTGGTGCTGGGGAATTGAACCCAGGGCTTCATGTATACGAGGCAAGCACTCTTGCCACCAGCCCCTCTCATGTATTTTAGAAGTACTTGTCCTGTAGGAAACTTAAAGCCTCCATCTAATCTCATGGCCTCTGAGAACCTTGATAAGGTATAGGAAAGAGATACAGGCTGACTTTCCTGAATTCATGTACAGTGCAAAGTTTATTTCTGCTTTGGGAAGTTAAGTCTGATATTAAGTTAATCAGTATAATTTTATAAACACAATGGAAACTATGAGTAAAGAGATGATTACTATCAGTTAATCCTTTATTTCATTTCCCATATCCCCAAACTCTAACATGTTCACTTGTGCCTTTGCTCAAGGTTTCCATAACTTCTTTCTCTAAGCCTTAGGTCCCTTGGTGGTACATTTGGGACTCCATAATAGAAAAAGGTAATCAGCATATTTATCCTCTCCTGCGTCAAATAGAGAAGCTCTATTTTGTGTTGTTAGGGCTAAAAAGAAACCACTGTTATAACTCTTGTTACACATCATATAACATCCATATTGCTGCCCTTCCCTCTCCAGGAACACATTATCACTGATAATAAAATTATGAGTCTCTCTAGTTGGACTGGAACCTCTGAATATCCAGCCAATGCCTTAAACAACGTAAGTGTGATGACTCATGAGATGGTAATTAATTACGCTTCTAAATCGGAAGAGTATAATGTATCATCTTTGGTTTGTTATGATTTGAGTATTTTAAATCTTTACCACTAGAATCAATCCAAGGTGAAACACTGTCAAATACAGGTTCTTGCCGATGTAGAATATACCTGACTGGAGCAACACAAGCAAAAGAACTTTTGTTGATTCCCAAAGAAGAGTGTCCTGAGCTGAAAGTTCAGGAGAATGATTCTTGAGAAAGATAGGGACAAAAATATACTAAAAGTCACGTAATCTCATGTAGTTTTCTGGTACTTCTTGCTCTTACTAAGAGTTAACAGCCTAGAAAGATTCCTGGTCTTTTTTTTTTTCTATTATAAAGCCAAACAGAAAAGGACATTAGTAGAAAAATTAACCAAATTCAAGTGTTAGGTGTAATCAGTGTGAATCTTTTTTTGTTTTAGTAAAGGGTTATGTAAGTTGCTAGCCTTAGAAATGAAGGATGTAGAGGAACTACAAACCACCTTTGTAATTGTTCTGTATATCTAAAATTATTCCCAAATAGTTAATATCTAAAGAAAATATACAGCAAGCCAGGCATGATTGGTTCACACCTTTAATCCTAGCTACTTGAGAGGCTAAGATTGAAAGGATCACAGTTTGAGACCAATGCAGGCACCAAAACAAAAAACAAAAATTCCTGAGACCCTAGGTCAACCAATAGCACCTGTCAAAGCTTAAGAGTAGGAGGATCACAATCGAAGCTGGCCCAGGCAAAGAGCAAGACCTTGGCTGGAGGCAAGGTTCAGGTGCTAGAGTGCCTGCATAGCAAACTCAAAACCCTGAGTTCAGGGCTGGGGATATGGCCTAGTGGCAAGAGTGCCTGCCTCATATACAGGAGGCCCTGGGTTCGATTCCCCAGCACCACATATACAGAAAATGGCCAGAAGTGGCGCTGTGGCTCAAGTGGCAGAGTGCTAGCCTTGAGCAAAAAGAAGCCAGGGACAGTGCTCAGGCTCTGAGTCCAAGGCCCAGGACTGGCAAAAAAAAACAAAAACAAAAACAAAACAACCCTGAGTTCAAACTCCAGAACCACCAAGTGAAAAAAGCTAACTAGTATCAAATCTGAGACAGTCTGAACATCAAAATCAATAATACCAGCAATGGAGTTAACCTACTAAATTTTTTTAAAGAGTCCTATAAATAAATGAAATAAAAAGCAAATCATTGTAAAATTCCAACTAATAAATGTATAAGAAATAGTAAGAAAATTGTCACTTTTCAGCTTTAATAGTAAATAATTCAAACAATAATCACCAATGGGTGCTTTTTTAAAAAAATGGATGGAACTTTTCTGTGCAGCAGGTATTTACAGAGTCCCAAAGTATTCTCCCCAGATGCTGTCTTAACCAAAGGCTCAGCATCATCAATAAAATAGCACTTTATAAGTTGGGTTTAGGCTAGTTTTTCTTTGCTCTCTCTGCATTTTATCTGTTTCTTCTGTTTCTGTTTTGTTCCACTGTTCATTATTTATGTTAGACGTTGCCATCAAAAGTCTGGTAATCCTTGACTATTGATTCATGAAGGAAGCTTGAAAACCTGATTGGAAATTCTGTGAAAGTGGACAGACACAGCAATATGGTTTTTCCCTTGAGGGACCTACAAAGTCTGTATCTGATTCTCTTTTCTCTGGGGTAATTCAGTTTCTGCAGAAAAATCATCTGCCAGGGTTAACAGTGGGGATAATTAATGTTGATGTTAGTATTATATATAAATAGGAAGAAAGAAGAGTCTGGGAAAATGAGTATATATAATCTCACTTTTTTGTAATAGATGCATTCTTGTAAATCTCTATAACTTGCTATCCTCTGTGTGCATATGTGTGCGTGCATGTGCGCGTGTGTGCGTGTGTGTGTGTGTGTGTGTGTGTGTGTGTGTGTGTGTGTGTGCTGGTCCTGGGGATTGAACTCAGTACCTGAGCACTGTTCCTGAGCTTTTGTGATCAACGTTCGTGCTCTACCACTTGAGCAACATCTCCATTTCAGGCTTTTTTGGTGGTTAATTGGAAATAAAAAGTCTTACGGACTTTCCTGCCCTAGCTGGCTTCAAACAGTGATCCTCAGATCTCAGCCTCCTGAGTTAGCTAGGATTATAAGCATGAGCCACTGGCTCCAGCTCCTACTTCCTTCCTTCCTTTATTTCTTTCTTTTTTAAAAATTAGCTTATATGTCTTTTCCAGTGTGATTGAGGATTTCTTTGTAAACTTTTTTTTTTTCAGTACTGAGGCTAGGGCCTCACATATGCTAAGACAAGCACTATCATTTGGGCCATGCCCTCAATCCTGTAAACTTTTATTTTTATGGTTCTGTTCTATTCCATTGAATACATAAAGCACTGTTCAGGCATTTAAAAAATATTTAGAAATTTCTCATTTAATTTGTAAGTAGCACTGCAGTAAACAGAAAAAAGTGCAGCTGTTACTCTAGGATAAAGGTAGCAGATTTAAATGCTTTATAAGAACTAGGTAAATAAGCAAAGGGTTCAGAGTTTAAGATCTTGGCATTTAAAATTATTGTACCAAGCATTTTACTAAGCCTTGGCCTTTTGTGTCTCATTGTCCTCTTCATGTTTTTCCTCGTGCTCAGAGAGGCTATTTGCAGGCTAAGCTAACCTGAAAGCCAGCTTGGCTCTACTGTGCCTGCCATTCAATTGCTTTGTCAGACATCACTATCACTGATGTCCTACTGTGTGCCAAGGCCCTGTGTTCCAAATTAACTACTGAGTTATAACACATAGCTCTACCCCAAAAAACATAGTCTCATCACAAGATAAAAATAAAAATAAAGAATAACCAATGCTTGTAACCAAATAGGTTGTATAAATAAATAGTTGGTATTAAAAACATTCAGAGGGGATGGGAATATGGCTTAGTGGTAGAGTACTTGCCTCCTATACATGAAGCCCTGGGTTCAATTCCTCAACACCACATATATAGAAAAACCAGAAGTGGGCGCTATGGCTCAAGTGGTACAGTGCTAGCCTTGAGCAAAAAGAAGCCAGGGATAGTGCTCAGGCCCTGAGTTCAAGCCCCAGGAGTGGCAAAAAATAAAATAACATTCAGAAGGATTTTCATAATAAAAATTAAAACTGCTTCCATGTGAGGTCATTTGATCTACATCACTAGAGGAAGGAAAGACAAGTGAATTGGAGTTGAATTCTAGAGATCTTCCCAGTAGAGTTAGTCAAAATTCAGAATTTAGTGCTTACTGTGGTGGCACATACCTGCAATTGCAGCACGCGAGAGGCTGAGGGCAGGAGGATCACAAGTTGAAGGCCAACTTGGACTGCATTGTGAACTTGAGGGGAAAATAAACAATCAAAATTTGGAATAGATTTGCAATGAGAATTTTGAATGCAGTGCTTTGGGGAAATTAATATGGAGCATACCTAGGGAAAAAAAATACCAGAGTGTAAGCAAGAAAACAGAAGACTATGTAACAATTCAAAAGGAAAATAAGCAAGCCTGAATTAGAAATAAGAGCTATAATCTAATAGGCTACTTGAAGATTGGATTCTGGAATTTCAGGAAGGATATAAGATTTAGAAATGAACAGAGAGAAAAGAATGGAAAGGGCCAAACATTGCTCAGGGTGAAAAGACTTGGTCTGAAGCTTGGTTTAAGCCTGCATTTATATATGGGATACGTTTTGATTCATTTAAGAAGGAAAGAATGATAGAAGTAAAACTAGGAGGGTTGATATTACAGATATAAAGGGATAAGATTCTGGTGATCAAGAAATGGGGGGAAAACTGGGTGCCAGTGGCTCACACCTACATTCATAGCTACTCAGGAGGCTGAGATCTGAGAATCACAGGTAAATCAGCAAAACTCTTTTGTTTTGCCAGTCCTGGGGCTTGAAGTCAGGGCCTGAGCATTGTCCCTGGCTTCTTTTTGCTCAAGGCTAGCACTCTACCACTTGAGCCATAGCACCACTTCTGGCTTTTTATATGTGGTGCTGAGGAATCGAACCCAGGGCTTCATGTGTACAAGACAAGCACTCTACCACTAGGCCATATTCCCAGCCCCTGAATCAGCAAAACTCTTATTGCCAGTTATCCAGCAAAAAGCTAGAAGTGGACACATGGCTCAAATGGTAGTGCATAGCCATGAATGAAAAGATCAAGCAGGAGTACAAAAAGGTCCTGAGTTGTTCAAGCCCCAGTACAGACCCAAAAAAAGGTGGAAGAGAAAATAGAGTTAAAGCATCTGTTCTTTTAAGGGGTTTGGTGTGACAAGGCAGAAGAGAGGGTTGTTGGAGGTTACTGGGTTAACAGCTAATGATGAATCTGACCATCCCCTAGCTAACTGCCTTTCATACACAACTGCCACTCTGGAACTGAGCAACGCCACTCAAGTTGCTGCCACTATTGAGGGTTGTTTTTTGTTTGTTTTTTTAACAACTTTAAATTGATATGACACACATTTTGCCATTTAAAGTATACAGTTCAATTGTTTTTAGTATATTTGCAGAGTTTCACAACTATGAACGTAATCTAATTTTGAATGTTTTCATCATCCACCAAAGAATCCCCATTCTCATTAGCAGTTATTTCCCATGTCGCCCTCTGTCCAGTATCTGACAGCTACTTTTTGTCTGTAGAGATTTGCCTAGCCTAGACTTCTCATATAAATGGAATCAAGCAATCTGTGACCTTTTATGTCTGGCTTCTTTGACAAAGCATAGTATTTTCTGGGTTCATCTGCGTTGTATCCTGTATCATCAGTACTTTGTTCCTTTTTATTGCTGGATAACATTTCATTGTGTGTGGATATACCACATTTTGTTTATCCATCTGTTGATGAACATGTTGGTGGTTCCTACTTTTAGGCTGTTATAAATAATGCTGCTGTGAGTTCAGCCCCCAGTACTGCCAGAAAAAGAGAGAGAGTGTGTGTGCAAGAGAGGAGAGGAGAGGAAGGAAGGAAGGAAAGAAGGAAGGAAGGAAGGAAGGAAGGAAGGAAGGAAGGAAGGAAGGAAGGAAGGAAGGAAGGAAGGAAGGGTGAAAGATTGATTCAGGAGGGAGGGGGATGTGGCTATTCTGTACATGTACACACTTTTTTTCCTCTTGTCATTATTTCCTAAACAATACAGTATAACAAGTGGTTACATTGATTACTGTGTATGCACTAGAAATGATTTAAGGAATTCAGGATTATGTGCATGAGTTAGATGAGCATTCACAGGGAACCCTCTCCTCGCTCTCCCCTCACCTCACCTTCACAGACAAGGAGAGCTGACTAGAGGGAACCTGGAGCAGAGTCACTAGCAGGGCCCATGCTTGGGTGCCAAGCCACCTTGAGAACATCTCTGTGCTCAGAGGTAGTGGCAGAGCAGTGGCGCAAAGAGGTGGAGACAGTGCTGCCACTTATGTTCAACTGGCTCCTGTTGTGGCTCTCCTCTATTGGCTTATTCCCACAGACTGGCAGAGAACTTGCACAATGAAGGGGTAGAGGACTCATAGATCTACAGACTGAAAGATTTCTTTCCCTCTGGCACAAAAGAGACCATGTCTTTTCCTGGAGGGGAGGGGCTTCTGGGCTCAGGATTCTGCCTCCACTTAAACCTCGCTGCTCAGCAAGGACCAAAAACTGATGTAATCTGCTAAGTGCTCCTTCAGCCACAACTAGTAGATCTTCTGAAGACTCAGGGGACAGAACTGGATCCTGTACTAGGAGCTCACAGTATACCACCCTGTTTGTAGAAGCCTGTCTGTGGCCCAGTCTCTTCTAGGCAGACCCCACCAGTTTCCTAGGAAGCCTAGTACTGAGGTGGGCTGAGCACCCAGGACTCACTTGCTGTTTCTGCCAGGAGAGAGAGGGCGGTCCCTTCAGGGCTTCAGGAGTTCTCTCTCAATCCGAATACTAGCCTGAGCCTAGCCTGGCACCATAAGGAAGAAAAGGCTAGAAACAAGGAATCAATGAGAATGGGTGAGAAGGAGAGGTTTCTGGCTGAAACTAAAAGAAGGGGTATAAGGAAGAAAGGAAGGAAAAAAGGAAGCTCCCGTGCCCCGCCCAGCCTTCCTTCCTGATTCTCCTAAGGAAAAGAGGGAGGCTAGAACCAGCACTCCCTGTTTTTCCTTTGCTGTCTTGAGAGGCTCCATCTTCTAGCACTGACTGCCCTCTCTACCCTCCCCCTCCCTGGGATAACGGACCCACAGGGCCTGGTGGGGAGGGAGGCAGAATAGCTGCACTGTGGGCATGCCTGTGCTTTTCCCTTCCCCCTTCCCTTAGCAGCAACGTCACCGCAGGACCAGCGGCCGCGGCAGTAGCGAGGAGATGGGCTGGGATTGCGCAGCCTCCCTGCATTAGCTAGGATGCCATTGTATTAGAAGAAATCAGATGATAGCAAATCGGCTGGGCTCCCTGGTGTGGTCCTGTGGAACAGTACCTCATCTGGGACTGTCAAGGTAGAGTTCCGTGGGGGTGCAAAAGGAACGGGAGCCTGTCCAGTCCACGGCTCCTTGCAGAGGTATGGCTCAGCGCTCGCTGGGGGAGGGGCGGGGCAGAGTCCGGATCACTGATTTGCTTCTGGACCCTGGCTCCTGAGGTGGGCTTTGTCTTTCTGAAAGAGGAAGAGAGTATGCTAGCATGCACAAGCTCATCGGTGTGCATATTTATTTGGCTGTGGTTCAGGGGTGGGGAAAAGCAGAGGCTTGGGCTAATGCTATTTATGCTGTTTTGTCAAGAAGGAAAAAAAAATCTATCTTCCTTTCCAGATACTTTTAATGAAACTGCATTAGCTGCTAGAGCCAGGGTGGAGGAGGGTCTAGAAACAAAGGCATAGAGGGATGAGACATTCCTAAAGCCACAGCAAGTTTGTGGTGGAGAGCATGCAGGAATCCACCCAGTTTTCAGGAGGGGTCAAGCAGCTTTCTCTCCACACACTTGCATGTATGCAATGCACATGGACACATATGTCATGTCTCCGGGGCTGTGGGAGCCATCAGGCTCCAGGTTAGGGTGGAGGAAGAAAGAATGTTGGCCATGATGCCCTACAGTATTTTGGGGGGATGGGACAGTCATTGCAATACTGAGGGCATCTGACCTGTTATGATCAGCCCTCTTCTACAGACTCAGCTTCGTAGCAGAAGAGAACTGAGCATAAGCTAAGCGAACACTCCTAAATCCACTCTCCTGCCCTCTTCCCTCAGTCCTGCTCTAATCAGGAAAAGAGCTCTCAGTTCCATGGGGGCTGTCAGCAGGGCCTCAATCAAGTCAAGGTCAGATTGTTAGAACATGCCAGCTGAGTACCATTGCTCTCCCCATCTTCTGGGAGATCAAAAAAGGTGGGATGAGTTCTGTGACTAGCAAAAGGACACTAATGACCAAAAGGGAACCTTTCTTCTGGAGTTGTCCTGGCCAAAGTTGCCTCATTGCCAATCAAGGAAAAGGGGTTTCTTGAATTCCTGTTTCCATTGGCCATCTTGGTGGATTCAGAAACATAATAGGAAACAGTAGTTCCGAGTGTAACTACGCTATCGAAGGATACCCTGGAAAGTTGTGGGAATATGCTTGCTGGGCAGGTGCTCCACCACTTGAGCCATACCTCCAGCCCCTTTTCCCATTGGTTATTTTCAGGTGAAAAACAAAGTCTGCTGGTACTTTGTTGACCATAGTAACCATGACTGAATGGAGGAATATGGATGGGGGAATGGTGGTAGAAGGACACAAACAGGCACAAGACCTTTATCTTATCTAACAGATGACTTATATCCAGAATTTTTTTAACTTCTGTAACTCAGTAACAAAGATTATTCATAAGTACAATATTACACAAAGAGCCAAGTATCTACTAGGCTCCAAGCACTTTGATAAGTTTTAGGAGCTGGGCACCAATGGCTCATGCCTGTAATTCTAGCTACTCAGGAAGCTGAGATCTGAGGTGCAAGATAAGAAGCCAGCTCAGGCAGACAAGTCCAAGACACTTATCTCTAGTTAGTTAGCAAAAAGCTGCAAGTATGACTCAAGTGGTAGAGCCCTAGCCATGAATGAAAAAGTTAATGAAGAGCATAAAACAAGCCCTTAGTGCATACACATACCCATTCATGCACATGCACACACAGGGTACCCAGACTTGATTATGTCACTGTTTCCAATCTCTGACCTGTATCCTCTGAAGGACTGATATGTAAACATGGCTATCAGCACCTCCAGCCAAGGGCACCTCCATCAGTTTCCAGATGCTCATTTTCTTACTTGTGGTTTAGAGACTCAGCTAACTAGGCTCTGTCTGCACATCACTGCTTTTCCATATGGATGTACTTGTGCTTTGCTAATGGTTCTGTGGGCCAGAATCATAAATTCTTGCAATCATATATTTATGAGTGCCTCTTGAAAATGATGCTTTAAAAGGGCTTTAGCCCAAAGATGCTCTTCACATTACTGCTATGCATGCAAAAACTTCTTGCACCTTTTATCCAGGTGAAAGAAACCCCCTTACTTAAAATGTTGTTTAAATTGTATATATAATATGTATTTAATACACACAATTCAAATTTACAAATAAAACAATTTAATGCAGAATTAGAGATAGGCAACATTAACATTTTATGTGTTTCAGATTTTCTTCCATACATATAAACATTAACAAAAATGTCATACTAGGTGTTTATAATGTACTACGTTCCCTTAGTATTTTGTAAATAATCATGTTAACACATTATTAGGGCTTATTTTGGATTTTTTTCATTATACTAAGAGTTTGAACTTAGAGCTTCAACATGCTAAGCAAGTGCCTAGCATGCCCAACCCTAGTTATTTGGCTTTGGTGGTGGTGGTGGTGGTGGTGGTGGTGGTTGTGGGGTCTGAACTCAGAGTCTGTCCCTGGAGGTTAATTGGAGATAAGAGTCTCACGGACTTTCCTGCCCAGGCTGGCTTTGAACTGCAGTCTTCAGATCTCAGCCTCCTGAGTAGCTAGGATTACATGCATGAGCCACCAGCACCTGTCAGCTTTTTATTTTTTGAGCCAGGTTCTTACTATATTGCCCACGCAGTCCTGAAATCCCGGGCTCCAGCTATCTTCCTGACTCAGCCTCCTGAAACCATTCAGCCTCCCAATAGCCAAGATCACAAGCCATGCCACCACACCCAGCTAATAGCACACATTTTTTAAATGATTCTATGTTGTTCATATTTCTTTGAATAATTATTATTGGAAAATTAGGGTATTCTCAAATTTTCAACTTTCTGTTGTCCTTATAATGTTTAGCTGGAGAGGGGTGTGAAGGGAAAATTAATCTCATGTTTCTCCTAGCAAAACCTCCTAACAAACCCTTTCTCTCTCCAAAATGCCATTTTTATGGCTGTTCCTCTCTTGACCACCCAGGCTTACCTAACTTCTTCAAAGACCTATCCACCTCTACTGCTCAGCACTCTCATACCTTTTTTCCATGAACTTTCATCTCCACCCACCTCTTTCTCCACCCCTCTACTGCAACTCTGCCTATAGCTGGTATCCTTCCACTTGAGCCACAATGCCAATCCCACTGGCTGGCTAACTGGAAATATAGTCTCAAGGACTTTTCTGCTCATGCTGACTCCAAATTAAAATTCTCAGATCTGAAACAATAACACAAGCAATACTTGCAAAACTGTTTGGTGTAAATGAACTGAACACCTCAGGGGGGAAAGGTGGGAGGGGGGAGGGGGTATGAGGGACAGGGAACAAACAGTACAAGAAATGTATCCAATGCCTAACGTATGAAACTGTAACCTCTCTGTACATCAGTTTTATAATAAAAACTTAAAAAAATAAAATAAAATTCTCAGATCTTAGTCTCCTGAGTAGCATAGATTACAGGAATAAGTCACCAGCAAACTGTCCCCATAAACCTTAGTCTTTCTTCTTGTTCTGGCCAAAGTTGTACACAACAACCATACTGAGTTATAATCTACACACTGGAAAAGTTTATAGTTTTTATTATATTCACTATGTGATCATAACCCTGAAAGGGATCTCCACAGACATTAAGCAGTTGCTACCCATTCCCCAATAGATTTTCCTGTTCTCTACATTTCATATTAGTGGGATCATACAAAGATATGTAGCATAATCTTGACAGTTCAAGTTGTAGTATGTCTTAGTGCTTCATTCCTTTTCTTGCCAATGACTGTTCATTGCATAAATATATCACATTTTCTTTATTAATTGGTGGATATTTGGATTGTACCCACTTTTTTTTTTACTACTGTGGGTAAATAATGCTCTTGAATTTGTATACAAGCTTTCATATGAACAAGTTATTTTTCTTAGGTATGAACAAAGAAGTACAATTGCTTTTGAAGTGCCAGACTTTGAAGTCAGGCCCCACTTTACCACGCGAACCCCACTTTACCACGTGAACCTGAGAATAAGCAGGCCCTGTGAGCAAACCCAGGACAAGCTTATTAGGGCCCAGCGGGTCAAGAACTCTAACGACTCGGAATGCTTAACTCTAACTGCCCCCAGAATACCTCGAGCCCTGAGCCAATCAGATTTGTTCCTGTAATCTTGCTTGCTTAAACACCTGATTGCTGTAACTTGGTCTTTTGGCCTTTATAAGCTCTGTATAATCGCAGCTCTCGAGGCTCCCTCCTAACCTCCGCTGTGTCGGTGGGTAGGACGAGGCCCGAGTTGCGTCTCGCTTGAATAAAGCCTTGCCTTGCTTTTGAATTTCGTAATGTCTGAGTCTCGGTGGTCTTCTTGGTGGTGGTTTTGCGACTTGGCACAATACTTTATTTCGTTAACTATGCTTAACTTTTTTTTTTAAACACTTTTTCTCACAGTATTGAAACTTAAACTCAGGGCCTGATGCATGCATGCTTGCTTACTTGCTTGGCTGTTGCTCTACTACTTCTGTGTTTAAGGTCTGAAGAGCTGTCAAATCATTTTCCCATAATGGTTGTGTCATTTTACAATGCCCTTGTCAGTGTTTCAGGGCTCCAGTTTCTCCATATCACCATCATGAACACTTGTTACTGCCTATTCTCATTCTCTCTCTCTCTCTCTCTCTCTCTCTCTCTCTCTCTCTCTCTCTCTCTCTCTCTCTGTCTCTGTCTCCCACCATCACCACCATTCTTGTCAGTCATGGGGCCTGAACTCAGGACCTGGGCACTGTCCTTGAGCTCTTTTGCTCAAGGCTTCCACTCTACCACTTTGAGCCACAGCTCCACTTCTGGTTGTCTAGTGGTTAATTAGAGATAAGAGTCTCATGGACTTTCCTGCCCAGGCTGCCTTTGAAACTGTGGTCCTCAGTCTCCTGAATAGCTAGGATTCTAGTCTTGAACTAGTAGCACTTGGCAGCTTTTCTTTCACTTTCTTGCTATCATCTGTTGAAACACAAAGATGTCTAATTTTGTGGAGTCCATTTTATCTGTTCTTTTCCTTTTTGTGTGTTTTTTTGTATTATATCTAAGATATCACGTAATCCAAGATAACAAAAATTTAGTCTTCTGTTTTCTTTTTTTGTGCCAGTCCTGGGGCCTGGGAACTGGCTCTCAGCTTCTTTGGCACAAAGCTAGCACTCTACCACTTGAGCTACAGCACACCACTTCTGACCTTTTCTGAGTAGTTTATTGGAGATAAGAGTCCCACTGACTTTCCTGCCTGGGCTGGCTTTGAACCCTGATCCTCAGATCTTGGCCTCCTGAGTAATAGGGATTATCAGGCGTGAGCCACCAGTGCCTAGCCTCTTCTGTTTTTTCTATCTTAATCTTAGCTACTGATTGGCTTTGCTAGTTTCCTCCTTTTTACCACTGAACCCATTAATCACCCCAATGCCCAAGGGCTTGAAAATTCAACAAAAAAGAAATTCACCTTCCTCTTAGAAAAGGGTGGAGTGCTGGGTGGAGTGGTAGAGTGTTTGCCTCGCATACATGAAACCCTGTGTTCAATTCCTCAGCACCACATATATAGAAAAAGCCAGAAGTGGCACTGTAGCTCAAGTGGTAGAGTGTCAGCCTTCAGCAAAAAGAAAGCCAGAGAGTGTTCAAGCCCTGAATTCAAGCCCCAGGACTGGCAAAAAAAGAAAATGGAATACGAAGGCCTGTAAATACTTGTTTCTTAATTTGAATGTGATTTAACCAGATAATTATATTTCAATATAATTACCCATCACATATTTCCTAGATATTTGCCTTTTTTTTTTTTTTTTGGCCAGTCCTGGGCCTTGGACTCAGGGCCTGAGCACTGTCCCTGGCTTCTTCCCGCTCAAGGCTAGCACTCTGCCACTTGAGCCACAGCGCCGCTTCTGGCCGTTTTCTGTATATGTGGTGCTGGGGAATCGAACCTAGGGCCTCATGTATCCGAGGCAGGCACTCTTGCCACTAGGCTATATCCCCAGCCCCAGATATTTGCCTTCTTAATGTATTATTTGTCTACATACTTGAGCATATATATAGAACTTGTGTAGCTCTTTACTAATAAACATGAAGAGCTATGTCCCTAAGGTCTAAATCAGTTAATTTTTTTTTCACTGTTACTTTTAATTTTTTTTATAAAGATCATATACAGAGGGGTTACAGTTACATAGGTCAGATAGAGAGTACATTTCTTTTTTTGGACAGTGTCACTCGTTCCCTCGGTCTCACTAAATCAGTTAAATTTTAAGAAATTAATGGTATTATGCTAGCATCAGTGGCTCATGCCTGTAACCCTAGCTACTTGAGGCTGAGATCTGAAGATCAAGGTTAAAGCCAACTCATACAGAAATGTCTGTGAGACTCGTATCTCCAATTAACCATTAAAAAAAAAAAGAGCCAGAAATGGAGGTGTGGTCCAAGTGGCAGAGTTGCTAGCCTTTAGCAGAAACACAAACAACAACAACAACAAAAAACCCTCAAGAACAGTGTCCAGATCCTGAATTCAAGCCCCAGGACCAACACACACACACACACACACACACACACACACACACACACACACACACACACACACACACAGAAAAAAAGGGAGGGAGGGAAGGAAGAAAGGAAGAAGGAAGGAAGTGTTGTGCCAAGTCGCAAGACCACCCCCAAGAAGACCACCGAGGGGCTGGGGAGATAGCCTAGTGGCAAGAGTGCCTGCCTCGGATACACGAGGCCCTAGGTTCGATTCCCCAGCACCACATATACAGAAAAACGGCCAGAAGCGGCACTGTGGCTCAAGTGGCGGAGTGCTAGCCTTGAGCGGGAAGAAGCCAGGGACAGTGCTCAGGCCCTGAGTCCAAGGCCCAGGACTGGCCAAAAAAAAAAAAAAAAAAAAGAAGACCACCGAGATTCAGACACTCCGAAATGCAAAAGCAAGGCAAGGCTTTATTTAACGAGCTGCCAACTCGGGCTTCGTCCTACCCACCGACACAGCGGAGGTTAGGAGGAAGCCTCGAGCTATGATTACACAGGGCTTATAAAGGCAAAGAACAAGGTTACAACAATCAGCTGTGCAAGCAAGATTAGAACACAGGTACAAATCTGATTGGCTCAGGGTTCGATTCTAAAATGGGGTTCACGTGGTGGGGCCTGACTTCAAAGTCTGGCACCTCAGAAGGAAGCTAGTATTAAAGAGTTCTGTTAAGTGACAAATAATATCAAAGTAATATGGGGGATTTAGACTCAAAGTAGATGGAAAGAAAATAATATGACTAAAAAGGGAAAGTGGGTAGATGAGGGAATTAGGAGAAATTAGACCGGAGGAGTCTCTAAGGGAGTAAAGAATGTTAGGACCTGGACTTGGAAGGCCAGGAGATTAGAGTAGTGGAGGTGTGGCTTAAGTGGTAGAACACCAGCTTTGAGCTTAAAAAGACTATGTGAAAAACATAAAGCCCAGAGTTCAAGCCCCAATACTAGCAAGAAAAAGAAGAACTTGACTAGATCACTCTGTCCCGGCATGGCTAGAAAACTAAAGAACTGACTTGTGTCCGCGAAGGCCAGGCAACTTTGAATAAGAGAGAGGTGACATTTGTAAAGAGATTTTTTTAGGGCATCATAATAGTGAAGGTTCTTGGCTAAAAACTAGGAAGAACTGATGTGCTTCAGGAGATTCTGGACCCTGAGCTAGGCAAATGTTTGTCAGGCAGGTCTTGTGTAAGAGTATGATAGAGTGACACAGAAGAGATAAATGGCCCCACCCCCAGGGAGGAGGAGAGAGGTTGACATAAGTCATGCTTCCCACCACTTAGCTTGTATTCAAGAAGTTCTGGTGCAGTAGTAAAGTAGTAAGGGTATAGTGCCCACAGTTATCACAGAGGAGCACGTGTTCAGGGGTTCATAGGAGGAGAAGGGGGGCCACAAGTGATAGTCAATCAAATGATACATTTAAGAATGTATTTCTTGCCTAGGTGTTGGTAGCTCATGCTTGTAATCCTAGCTACTCAGGAAGATTAGATCTGAGAACTGAAATTCAAAACCAATCTGGTTAGGAAAGTCTGTGACTCTTATCTGCAATTAACCACGAAAAAAAAAATAGAAGTGGAGCTATAGCTCAAGTGGTAGAATGCCAGCCTTGAACAAAAAAGCTCAGCGATAGCTCCCAGGCCCTGAGTTCAAGTACAGGACTGGCGCAAAAAAAAAAAAAAAATACCTTTTACAAAATGCTAGCCTGTTTCTTATTTGATATTAGTCCTGATATTTTTCCCTCATCTGTGAACTTGCAAGCTGTAGCTGTATGTAGCTTTTCTGGTCACTCAGTGTATGCTATCCCTTTCAGTCTCCTGGATTATTTTTATGTCATTTTACATTTTTTATACTTGGACTTAGCTATTGTGTGTGGCCAAGGAAAGGGTCCTTAAAAGAGAAGGGCAAAGTATTGCCCCTGAGATCACCAGATCTTCATATGTAACATTAGATGCCTGGTAACCATAAAATGAAGAGGGTTCTCAGAAATTATGGTGACATCCCCACCTGTGCTGGCAGGCTCTGCTAGCAGGTGTCACCTTGACCAAGAGCCTTTTCTCCCCTGGATGCCTCTTCATCTGAAAACGCTGGGGGGAAGGGCACATCCTTGGCTTCCAGGGAGGTGACATTAGGTTCCCTTTCTTTCCCTCTCTTTCCAGGTGCCAAGTTCTCCTGATGAAATGTGTTCTGCCCCACTGGGCTCTGGGGGCAGTGTCTGGTGCCGTTGACGCCCTTGTTCGAACTTTCCAAAATGGATAGTCCCCCAAAACTGACTGGAGAGACCCTCATCGTGCACCACATTCCCTTAGTGCACTGCCAAGTCCCAGACAGGCAGTGCTGTGGAGGAGCAAATGGAGGAAGTGGGAGCACAAGACCCAATCCTTTCTGCCCACCCGAGCTGGGCATCACTCATCCTGACCAAGACCTGGGACAAGCGGACTCCCTGCTCTACAACAGTCTGCACTCTGGTCCAGGGACATCTACTCTGTCAGCAGACAGCACCAAGAGTAGAGGTCGAGATGGAAGAGGCCCTGGAGCCATCAAACGACACAATCCCTTCTTACTACAGGAGGGCGTGAGCGAGCCAGGACTTAGTGACCTGTACGATGACTGCATCGGTGACAGTGCCACCCAGCAGTCCTTCCACCTACACAGTGCCAGCCAGCCCTCCTTCCACCTGTCTTCTTTTCAGCTGCCACCGTCTGGCCCTGGAGTGGGCAGGCCCTGGGGGGCCACACGCAGTCGGGCTGGAGTGGTTGAGGGGCAGGAACAGGAGCCAGTAACATCTGTGGATGCCCAGCAATGTGGTCGTAGCCACTGCTGCCAGCCAGAGATGGAAGCAGAGACCATGGAGCTGGATGAGTGTGGGGGGCCTGGTGGGAGTGGCAGTGGAGGGGGAGCCAGCGACACCTCTGGCTTTTCCTTTGACCAGGAGTGGAAGCTCAGTTCAGACGAATCCCCAAGAAACCCTGGACACGCCGGCTCGGGGGTGCAGCATTGCCGCTGCAGCAGCACGTCTAGTCAGTCTGAGGCAGCCGACCAGTCCATGGGCTATGTGAGTGACTCCTCCTGCAACAGTTCAGATGGTGTGCTAGTCACCTTCAGCACCCTCTACAACAAGATGCATGGCAGCTCCCGAGCCAATCTCAACTCCGCCCCACAGTCCTGCAGCGACTCCTCCTTCTGCAGCCACTCAGATCCTGGCGCCTTCTACCTGGACCTACAGCCCTCTCCAGCCGAGTCGAAGATGTCTTGTGAGTCCCACCACCCAGAAAGTGGAGACAGGGAAGGGGGCTATGGTTGTCCTCATGCCTCATCTCCTGAGCTGGATGCCAACTGCAACTCCTACCGCCCACACTGTGAGCCCTGCCCCGCAGTGGCTGACCTCACAGCCTGCTTCCAGAGCCAGGCCCGTCTTGTTGTGGCCACACAAAATTACTATAAACTTGTCACCTGTGACTTGTCCTCCCAATCATCCCCAAGCCCTGCCGGCTCGTCCATTACCAGCTGCTCTGAAGAACACACCAAGATAAGTCCCCCTCCAGGCGCTGGCCCAGACCCAGGCGCCAGCCAACCCTCGGAGTATTACCTCTTCCAGAAGCCAGAAGTTCCGTCAGAGGAACAGGAAGTCGTGGGTTCCACAACGGAAGCATCAGCAGCTGTGGGCCCTACCATGCTCGAGGGGCAAGTGTACACAAATACATCCCCCCCGAACCTCAGCACTGGACGGCAGCGCTCACGCAGCTACGATCGCAGCCTTGAGCGCAGCCCTCCTGTCCGCTTGGGCTCACTGGAACGCATGCTGAGCTGCCCAGTACGCTTGAGTGAGGGCCCTGCAGCCCTGGCTGGGCCTAGCTCCCCACCCAAGAGGGTCACCTCCTTCGCTGAACTGGCCAAGGGCCGGAAGAAAGCTGCAAGCTCTGGCTCCCCACAACTTCGGGGGAGCATTGGAGACTCCTCGCAGGAGTTCTCACCCATCCAGGAAGCCCACCAAGATAAGGCAGGCCCACTGGATGAAGGCACCCGCTGTAGCCATAGCCTACCACCCATGCCCTTGGGGCCAGGTCTAGACCTACTTGGCCCAGAGCCCTGGTCCACCCAAGTCTATCAGGGACCTCAGCCCAGTGAGATGCCACCTACTGGCCTCAGAGCTGCTGGGCAAGGCCCCTTGGCCCAGCTGATGGATCCAGGTCCTGCTCTCCCAGGGAGCCCAGCCAACAGCCATACGCAGAGGGATGCAAGAGCTAGAGCTGACGGTAAGAAACTTGGAGGCTGGAGAATCCATGACATGTGGATGGCAATTAGGAATTCCTCAGACTAGATCTATTACCAATCCAGAGCACATGCTGCCCTATAGTAGGGGTAGGGGAGGAGGTACACCAAAAAGATCAAATCAGCAGGACTTAGACAGAGCCTGATGTATTTTAAACAAAGGACTCAGAAAATGTGATTCTGAAAGACAGTACTATGAACAGGGATTGTAAACACAGATTTATAGATTTATAAACTAGATTTATAGAAAGGACAAAGTATGTGTTGAGTTTGCATTAAGGAATTTGCAATGTTAGGGATATATCCAACAGAAAAATCACATTGGGTGGGAGTGGAGTTCATTCTTTGTCCAGTAATTATAACTCCATGCTAAAGAGCCTGAGATCCAAGCTGGATGTAATGAAACACACCTACCTATAGTCTCACCTTCTAGGGAGACTAAGGTAGAACTGCTTGACCCCAGAAGTTAACATCACCCTGTACTATCTCAAAAAACAAAGCTGGCACCAGTGGCTCATGCCTGTAATCCTAGCTACACAGGAGGCTGAGATCTGAGGATCACAGTTCAAAGCCAGCCCAGGCAGAAAGTCCATGAGATTTCATCTCTAGTTACCAAAAAACTGGAAGTAGAGCTGTGACTCAAGAGGTAGAGGGCTAGCCTTGAGCAAAAAGACTCAAGGACAGTGCCCCGGCCCTGAGTTCAAGCCCCAGGACTGGCAGGAAAAAAAAATTTATTTAAGAGATTAAGAAAGATAAATCTGATCAATGACCCTTTAGCTTTCTAGGCCTGCTTTTTCCCCACTGGTTTTTATTACACTTTAAGCAATTATTTTATAGTAGGCTGTGTGCTAAGATGGTACTAGCGATAGGGAGATTATCTGTGTCCTCAAGGAATCCCAACTAAAGATAAAACAAAAATGAACCGTTACTCAGGTTATGTGTGTGTGTGTGTGTGTGTGTGTGTGTGTGTGCACGCGCACACATACATGCATGCAGCTAGTGGGGCTTGCACTCAGGGCCTTACACTCTTGCTTAACTTTTTTCTGTTCAAAGCATAAGCTGCAGTTTAGTATAGCCACTTGGGATGGGATGGAATCCTTGAAGGATTGTATCAGGGAAGTGATTGTGTTGTTGTTTTTCTTTGCTTAGTGCCATGTTTTGACTTAGTGCCATGTTTAGAGGCTTACTGGTGATGTGAATAGAAGATGGACTAGAAGGATGTCTCTCTGGAGTTAGAAGAGACCATCATGTAGGTTGGAAATTCATTAGAATAAAAGTATAGTAGTTGTAACTAGGCACAATTCTAGCCACTCAGGAGGCTGCGATCTAAGGATTATAGTTCAAACTCATTGCAGGCAGGAAACTCCATAAGGCTTTTCTCTCCAATAAACTACCAAAAAGCCAAGAAGTAGAGCTGTGACTCAAGTGGTAAAGCACCAGCCTTGAGCTGAAAAGCTAAGGGACAGCAAGCACCCAGACCCTGAGTGGAAATTTAGTACCAGAACTTAAAAAAAAACAAAGTTGAAGT
This sequence comes from Perognathus longimembris pacificus, assembly GCF_023159225.1. Classification (NCBI taxonomy): domain Eukaryota; kingdom Metazoa; phylum Chordata; class Mammalia; order Rodentia; family Heteromyidae; genus Perognathus; species Perognathus longimembris. Next base: position 130,505,016 of record NC_063161.1, read on the forward strand.
TGTGTAAGTAGGTAACAACATCCAGGAAGAACGTGTAGTTATAAAGGATAAAGGAACAAGGTTGGAGCTTAAGTCACCAGAGACATAGAAACAGAATAGCATAGAATACTGTAGTTTAAGGGGAGAGCATGGTGAACTTCAAGAGTCTGAGATGAAGCCAGGCACTGGTGGCTCACCTGTAATCCTAGCTACTCAGGAGGCTGAGATCTAAGGATCCAGGTTTGAAGCCAGCCTGGGCAGAAAAGTTCCCATGAGACTCTGACCTCCAGTTAACCACCAGAAAACCAGAAGTGGTACTATGGCTCAAAGTGCTCAAACACTAGGCTTGAGTGGAAAAGCTCAGGGACAGCACTCAAGCCCTGAGTTTAAAGCCCCCCAATTGACAAAAAAGAATACAAAAATCTGGGATGAATTGGCCATAAAAATCTGAAGAGAGTGGAATCATGGAAACCACAGAAGGAAAACATTTCAATAAAAACACAAAAAACTGGAGCTGGGCACCAGTGACTCACGCCTATAATCCTGTCTGCTTAGGAAAGCTGAGGAGCAAAGTTACAATAGCCAGCCTGGACAGACAGAAAAACCCATGAAACTACCTCCAATTAACCAGCAAAATGCCAGGTTGGAAGTGTGGCTCAAGTAGTAGAGCACCAATCATGAGTGAAAAAGCCAAGTAAGAACACAATGGCCCAAGTTCAAACCCTAGTACTGGCACCAAAGAAAACAAAAGGAGACCTAAAGGGAAATTTCACCTGAGATAATACTGGCAGATCCTAAAAGCAACATTCAGAATCATGAGGGAAGAAGCTACACCCCAGGGGGATTGAAGGGCTGAAGGGAAAGAGCAGGTAAAGCAAAAGCAACAAGTTTCTCCACAGCTTAGGTTGGATCTGTTGACTTCTCCCCCAAAAAAAGAAAGAAAGGAAGGTTTTAATAAAAATGTAAGTGCAAGATGAGCACCAGTCACTCATACCTGTAATCCTTGCTACTCAGGAGGCTGAAATCTGAGGATTGTGACTTGAAGCCATCCCAGGCAGGAAAGTCCATGAAACTTATCACCATCTAACTACCAGAAAAGCTAGAAGTAGAATGGTGGCTCAAGTGGTAGAGCACTAGCCTTGAGCAAGAGAAGCTCAGGGATTAGCACCCAGGCCCTGAGTTCAAGCCCCAGGACCAGCTGAATAAGTAAATAAAAATAAGGGCATATTATCTGTACTATTAGGAATAATGAATAGCAGTTCTTCAGACTTATGAATGACAGTAGGAAAAACAGATTGAGCCAATCTGGAAATGACTGGGAGAAGATAAAGAGGTGCTAAGCAGAAAAATCAGGATTCAACAGAATCTTGCCAAATCTTGAAATAACAAAACTAAATAAGTAGGGACCAAAATAAAGTTTGATAGGTTGGCTGTACTTGAGTTAATCTGGGATGTTTAGTTGATTGTAACCTGAGAATGAGTCAGCTGTTAACACCAAAAATTGAAATAATAGGGCTGGGAATATGGCCTAGTGGCAAGAGTGCCCGACTCCTATACATGAAACCCTGGGTTCGATTCCTCAGCACCACATACATAGAAAAGGCCAGAAGTGGTGCTGTGGCTCAAATGGTAGAGTGCTAGCCTTGAGCAAAAAAAAAGAAGCCAGGGATAGTGCTCAGGCCCTGAGCCCAAGCCCCAGGACTGGAAAAAAAAAATTGAAATGACAGAATCATTCCTAGACTTGAGCAGAGAAGAGTCCAGAACGGAAACAGTGAATGCCACTGGGATTCCATGCAGTTCTGGCCACCACATTTTAAAAAGGAACTGTGGTATTAGGGCTATTCCCAGAAGAACAAACTCAGGTGGGTTGTCTCTAATTTTAAGAACTGTCTGATAGAAAGGTAAAAAGACAGGCTGAGAATATGGCCTAGTGGTAGAGTGCTTGCCTCTCACACATGAAGCCCTAGGTTGGCTGTACTTGAGTTAATCTGGGATGTTTAGTTGATTGTAAACTGAGAATGAGTCAGCTGTTAACACCAAAAATTGAAATAATAGGGCTGGGAATATGGCCTAGTGGCAAGAGTGCCCGACTCATATACATGAAGCCCTAGGTTCGATTCCTCAGTACCACATACATAGAAAAAGCCAGAAGTGGCGCTGTGGCTCAAATGGCAGAGTGCTACCCTTGAGCAAAAAAAAGGAAGTCAGGGACAGTGCTCGGGTCCTGAATCCAAGCCCCAGGATTGGCAAAAGAAAGAAAGGAAGGGAGGGAGGGAAAGAGAAAGGAAGGAAGGAAGAAAGGAAGAAAGGAGAAAAGACTTACTCTCTATATTCCCTGGTGATAAACTAAGACTCATTTCCCAAAGTGGCCTACCTGATACTATTCTCACAGTATCATATCCTTAGAGGCTGGTAGGAGGGATTTTTTTTTTAAACATAGGGTCTTGCTATGTGGTTCAAGCAAAAGGACTTGTGGGTCCTTTTGTCACCCATAAGTCTGAAAATGTATCATTTTATTTAAAAGTCACTGTTCTTAAACTCAAAATACTCCTGTCAAGTACTGGGGGTGTGGTACCACATTCTTTTTAAAGAATATGCTGGATGCTAGTGGCTCACGCCTATAATCCTAGCTACTTAGGAGGCTGAGATCTGAAGATCACAGTTTGAAGCCAGCCCAGGAAGGAAAGTCCACTTGACTACCCTAAAAAAGCTAGAAGTAGGGCTGTGGCTCAAGTGGTAGAGCACCAGCCTTGAGCAAAAAAGCTCAGAGACAGCACCCAGGCCCTGAGTTCAAGCCCCAGGACTGGCACTAAAAGAGAGTGTAGAGATTCATTCATTTAACTATTTGGTACATACCTTTTACCACATCCTATTTTAACCACTAGATATACACCAGGGACTAAAATTTTCTGCTTTTCTGGAACTCTTGTGAGAAGTAATAGACAATAAACACACTGGAAAGGTACTTTCTGATCATGAATGACTTTCCAGAGGAGCCAGGGTGAGTGGAGAAACCTTACTGGAAGGAGTTAGAGCTGATATCTGAGTAATGAAATTCAGGCAATGAATACCATGTACAAAAGGCCTTAAGATGTTAATAAACTTGGTGTGAGTAAGGACAGAAGGAAGAATGGTTAGAACACAGCAAGGGAGGATGAGAACATGCTTTCCAAGCACTAAGGATAGCAGCAGATTATTGTTTGAACCCCCTCACCCCCTCCAGGGAATGATTCTGAAACACCTCCCTAATGACACTTGGTGGCCAACCCTTATGACTTACTAATGGAATAAGATGAGGGGTAGAAAAGCCCAGCTGGGTACCACTTTGTGGTAATTTATGTGCAGAAAGAATATTGGAGAGTAACACTCTGGCTTAGGCCCTAGAAAGTAAGGTCCTATCTAGTTGTGTGAACTTGAGAAAATTGACTTTGTATCTCTAAATTTAAATGTTTCTGATCTGTCAAGAACACCAATCTCTTGTAGAATTGCTGAGCCACACCCAGTTTTAGGCCCTGTGAATGCTTGTGGCGCCACCTTGTGTTCATACATATGTTCACAGCATGCACTGTGTTCGTTGGAGTGTAGTCCATTCACACACTGTCACTGCACAGTGATCTGGATGGACTTCTGTCTTTAGGTAGAAGCCCTTGGGTTTTATGGGGGGGAGGTGGGAGGCTGGGTTTATTTTTAGTTTTAATTTTTTTTGTCAAGGTGATGTACAGAGGGGTTACAGTTACATACGTAAAGTAGTGAGTACATTTCTTATCAAACTTGTTACCTCCTCCCTCATTTTCCTCCCACCTTCCCTCCTCCCCAACCCCCCCATTTGTACAGTTGGTTTACAACATACAGTCTTTTAAGTATTGCTGTTGCATTGGTTCACCTTTTACCCTTTGTCTCACCATTTTGATGTTCCCCTTCCCTGATTCAGATAAACATAGATACAATACCCAGGGTACCAGAATCAAATACAGTGAAACAGGGGCTAAACCATAAGATAAACAAAATAAAAAAGAAATAATTTCACATAGTATGTTAAACATAACAAGAATGACAAATCACTTGTTTCCATAACTTGAAGTTCATTTCACTTAGCATCATCTTATGTGATCATATGTACATAGCTATTGAGATCATCTGCTAGGACTATCCTAGGCATATACTAATTATTACCAGTGAGGGAAACCATAGATTCAGGTTTGATAAGCCCTTGTTTTGAGGTTCATTGACCTAGACTGGCAGGGGGAAAAAGGAACAAAAGAGGCCTACACTCCTTCCCAGAGGGAGCAGATATAGATTTTCCAATTCCAATGAGAGGATCATGGGATAACAGAAAGGCTGGTTCTAGCTACAAATAAAAAAGTGTTTTTATTTCTTGTCAGTTGTGGGGCTTGAACTCAGGTCTTGGACACCATTCCTGAGCTTTTGTGGTTTTTGTGCTCAAGGCAAACCATAGCTCCACTTCTGGTGTGGAGGTGGTTAACTGGAGATAAGTGTCTCATGGACTTTACTTTCTGGGCCAGCTTTGGTCCATGATTCTCAGATTTCAGCCTCCTGAGTAGCTAGGATCGCAAATGTGAGCCACCAGTGCCAGGCAAGTATTTTTTATCATTAGATTTGCTCAAGAATGAAGTGTGGAGCTGGGAATGTGGAAGTGCTTGCCTTGCATGCATGAAGCCCTGGGTTTGAGTCCTCAGCACCACATAAACAGAAAAAGCCAGAAGTGGCACTGTGGCTCAAGAGGTAGAGTGCTACCTTGAGCCAAAAAAAAAAAAAAAGTCAGGGACAGTGCTCAGGCCCTGAGTTCAAGCCCCAGGACTGGCAAAAAAAAAAAAAAGAAGAAGAATGAAATGTGGTATGAGAGGAGATGGGATGGTGAATGAATGAAAAAGCTTGACGTCATTAACATCTTGACACTAATAAAAATCTGTAACTGACTTTTAAGGCTTTATCCCTTGAAACAAATAGTGGTTTCTGCCACTGACCAGAATAGAAACCATCAGAAAAAATTAACAGAGGTGATAAGCTGTTTTAAAATACCAATTTTTAAATGAAAGTAAAATCCTATGACAGAATGACCTAGGGATCAAGAGGAAGGTCAAGTCTAATGCTGTGGGCTTATGAGACATCTGTGTAAAAGTAAAATTGAGCTCTCTTATGCAAGGGAGAAAGTTGGAAGTAAGATATAAGAATTGAGCCTTAAGATACCCCTTAACACCTCTGGAATTAAGAAAATGCTGAGGGGGGCTGGGAATATGGCCTAGTGGTAGAGTGCTTGCCTCATATACGTGAAGCCCTTGGTTCGATTCCTCAGCACCACATATATAGAAAAAGCCAGAAGTGGTGCTGTGGTTCAAGTGGTAGAGTGCTAGCCTTGAGCAAAAAGAAGCCGGGGACAGTGCTCGGGTCCTGAGTTCAAGCCCCAGGACTGGCAGAGATAGAAAACGAAAAAGAAAGAAAATGCAGAGGTCCTGAGCAGCCAAGGAGCATAAGACAGTTCAGTACCAGTACCATAAAAACATAGGAAATGTTTGTCAGAAGAGGAAGCACTGTGACATTCCTGAGCTTGGATTATTGGGTTCCTACAAGCTAGGTCCTATCCATCTTTCCCAGTGCGCATCATCTCCTGTGTGCTTCGGTATTTCTTCTGAGTTACCATGTGATTATTTCCATCTGATTTTTTCCATCCCTGTTGCTCCAGGAGGTGGTGCTGAGAGCCGACCCGTCCTTCGCTACAGCAAGGAGCAGAGGCCAACCACGCTGCCTATCCAGCCCTTCGTGTTCCAGCACCACTTCCCCAAGCAGCTGACCAAGGCCCGGGCCCTCCACAGCCTCTCCCAGCTCTATAGCCTTTCTGGCTGCAGCCGTGCCCCGCCACCTGCCCTGCTGGCTGTCCCCACCACTCAAGGCCCAGCCCCAGCTCCTTCAGGGGAGCTGCAGGCATCCATTCCCCAAACCACTGGCAGAGGTGCCAGAAAAGCTGGGCCTGAGCCAGAGACCTCACGGCCATCGCCACTGGGAAGCTACTCTCCCATCCGGAGTGCCGGCCCTTTTGGGCCCAGCACTGATTCTTCTGCCTCTACTTCATGCTCCCCTCCTCCAGAGCAGACTACAGCCACAGAAAGCCTACCCCCATGGGGCCACTCCTGTCCTCCAACTGGCCAGCCTGCCACCTGCCAGCAGCCACAAAAGGAGGAGCAGAAGATACTGACCTTGGCTGAGTACCGGCTCCATGGAACAGGAAGCCTGCCGCCTCTGGGCTCCTGGAGGTCTGGCATCAGCCGGGCAGAGAGCTTGGCCCGAGGCGGTGGTGAGGGCAGCATGGCTTCCAGGCCCAATAATGGTATGAGCTTCATCCCTGGCCCGAGCTGTTTTACCTGTGCCTTTCTTACACTCAAGCCCAGGTTAAAATGTTTGCATCTTCTTCCCAGCACCTGTGGATAATATCTACCTTTTCCCAATCCTAGTGGTTTAGATGGGCCATTGGGTGATATGAAATTCTGTCTCTTCCTAACTCTTGCTTGCCTGTCTCTTCTGCTGATCTGTTCTGCTTCCAGCCAACCACCTCTCCCCTCAAGCCCTCAAGTGGCGGGAATACAGGAGGAAGAACCCGCTAGGGCCACCTGGTTTGTCAGGGAGCCTAGACCGAAGGCCACAGGAAGCTCGGCTGGCCCGCAAGAACCCCATCTTTGAGTTTCCTGGTTCCTTCAGTGCTTCCAACCATCTGAACTGCCGGCTGAATGGTGTGTGGGCAAAGTCCCGGTACACACAGAAGGGGTCAGCCCCACAGGAACATGTCTCAAAGATTATAAGACACTCCACTGAGCTAAAACTTGGAAAGAAAGTTGCTCAGGACTGATTGTTTTCTCTTCCCAGGTTACATAGTGAAGCCATTACCACTGGCCTGTCCTGACTTCCAAGATCCCTTTTCCTTGACTGAGAAGCCTCCAGCAGAGTTTTGCCTGTCCCCAGATGGCAACACAGAAGCCATTTCCATTGACCTGCTTCAGAAGAAAGGTGCGTATAATCTCCAGCCCAGGCCATTTCTGCAGTCACTACCTGTGCACACCGTTGCCCTACTGTGTAGCCCTCAGATCATTTCCCTGTCTTAAAACTCCAGGTGCTGGGACACGAAGCAGAAGTTAGTGTACTGTGTAAGTGATTGAGACTCACATTTAGAACAAGGCCAAAGTCTCTTCTCTTTGTAAGCTGAGTATAGGGAGAGAGATTGTCATATTAACAAATCAGTGCCTAAGAACTCTAGTGGGTAAAAGTGAAGGTACTATGGGGCCTAGCAGCTTGAGTCAGCATGTTGATGACATCCAAGATGAGAACTGGCAAGAACCACTCTATTTTGGCAAATAAATGACCATTGAACTAAGAGCAACTACAGGGAGATGGTTGAAGAAACACATATAATTGTAGGCTAAAGAGCAGGATCTTGGGGGCTGGGGATATGGCCTAGTGGCAAGAGTACTTGCCCCGTATACATGAGGCCCTGGGTTCAATTCCCCAGCACCACATATACAGAAAATGGCCAGAAGTGGCACTGTGACTCAAGTGGCAGAGTGCTAGCCTTGAGCAAAAAGAAGCCAGGGACAGTGCTCAGGCCCTGAGTCCAAGTCCCAGGACTGGCCAAAAAAAGAGCAGGATCTTGTGAAAGAAAAAATAAAGGAAACTAAAGGTCTTTGTGGAGGCTGAATGAGATTCAAAGTTTAGGGAGGGGCAAGAACCTTGGCATGACAAGGAGCAGCACCTATTTCCAAGATGAGCAAAGAGCAGGGAGGGAGGACATAGGGAAGGAGGCGAAGCTTATAGAGCCTTGTTATAATTATGTATTTGGGGGCTGGGAATGTGGCTTAGTGGTAGAGTGCTTGCCTAGCATGCATGAACCCCTGGGTTTGACTCCTTAGTACCACATAAACAGAAGAAGCCAGAAGTGGCTCCGTGGCTCAAGTGGTAGAGTGGTAGCTTTGAGCAAAAGAGCTCAGAGACAGTGCCCAGGCCCCGAGTTTAAGCCCCAGGATTGGCAAAATAATAATTATCATTATTATTTTGGAGGGAGAAGGAAGATGAAGGAATTTGCAAACAGTGGTTCGTGTTTTCTGTGCCAAGAGGAACCAAGGTTTTTTTTTAAGTTGGGTGCCAGTAGCTCATGCCTTTAATCCTAGCTACTTAGAAGGCTGAAATCTGAGGATCAAGACAGGAGAGTCTGTGAGACTATCTCCAATTAACTAGCTAAAAGCCACAATTGGAGTTAATGACTTAAATGGTAGACAACCAGCCTTGAGCACAAAAGCTCAAAGACAGCACCCAGGTCCTCAGTTCAAGCCCCAGGACCAGCACAAAACAAAAAGTGGGAGGAATAAAGATTTTGCTTAGGAACTTGAGGATATAGCAGATGATAGGTCCCATAAGGCACATACCAAAGTATCACCCTTAGTTGGCATCTTTATGAAGTATTGCTGTCAGTGGCCTGCTTTATGAGAGCAAAGAAGACTCATAGTTGGGTTGATCCAGGATTGGTATAGAGGGCTAAGGAGTGACAAGGTTGAGAATCTTGACACGGGGGGGGGGGGGGGGGTGGGAGGGTGGGAGGGGGAGCCTGACATGGTTCCAGGCTTGGAGGTGAAGAGAACTGACACAAACAGTAAAGGGCCAGGCCTGATGTCTCCATGCAGAGACCCATGGGCACATGAGGGGACTGCTGCAAGTCATTGTAGGAATACTTCCTAATCCCCACCAAGAGCCAAGCTCCCCTGCTAGGTCACCAAGGACTTGCACAGGGACCTGTTACATCCAACGCTTCTTTATAGGACTCATTAAAGCGGTCAACACTGCTGTGGACCTCATCGTGGCCCATTTTGGCACAAGCAGGGATCCTGGGGTGAAGGTAAGCAAAATAATGGAGAGCTGAACTTTGCCCTACAAACCCTCACCTGATGTAGGCCGAAACCTTCCCTTGCTCTGCACATTTCAAACCCCTAAGTGGAACTCAGGGATGGGGATAGCAAGAAGGGAATCATGAAGATCAATTAAGAGAGAACCAAGGTCAGGCTTCTTGTGATACCTCCCTACTGCATCTATAGGCAAAGCTGGGAAACAGTTCTGTGAGCCCCAATGTAGGCCACCTGGTTCTGAAGTACTTGTGCCCAGCAGTCCAGGCCGTGCTGGAGGATGGACTCAAGGCCTTTGTGCTAGATGTCATCATTGGGCAACGTAAAAACATGCCATGGAGTGTGGTTGAAGCTTCTACGCAATTGGGTAAGTGCTAGGTGACAACAATAGGACTCTAGGCTGAATTTGGGGTTCCAGAAACTGGTTATAGGACCTTCCTCCAAACCTGCCTTCCTCCTAGGCCCATCTACCAAAGTCTTGCATGGCCTCTACAACAAAGTCAGCCAGTTCCCAGAGCTCACCAATCATACCATGCGCTTCAATGCCTTCATCCTCGGCCTGCTCAAGTGAGTATGAGAGGAACAGGAGTTCCTGAGCAATCAGCACCCCCAAGGCTCTGCCTCTTCCTGGGAACCAACTCCTTGACTGAGACATGAGTGGATCTGCAGGATCTGAGTCAGACCTCAGGCTTAGGTGCCACTTCTTCCATCCAGCTGAAACCACTCAGCAGGCAGTGCTTTCCCACCGTCCCCACCACCCTCTGACACTGATCACCAACATGCTCTTCTTTTACATTGAAACCTGGGCCCTGTGAAATTAATTAATCTTGTGAACCCTAATCCTCCCAATTCCAGCTCTGCCTTGAAGCCCAGGTCCACCTTAGAGCCCACATTGTAGTAGTATTCATTCTCAAGTATGGGACCCCTCATCCACTTGGGCCCTGGGCCGCCTGGCCTCTCACTCAGTAGACTTCTTGAGTCTCATGCAGACTGATTCCATTCTGGGGAAAATGATTGGATTGTCAATCACAGGTTCCATTCCCTACATCTCCCTACTAACTTTGTGGAATTATATTACATGAAGTGAATGAGGTAGCAACCCTACCATAGAAAGGAGAGGGACATCTCTACTTCCTATCCATATCTGTCTCCTTTGCATTATCTGGCTGTAACCACACAAGACTCAACTCTTTCTCACCTATCTCCCTACAGCATCCGGTCTCTGGAGTTCTGGTTCAATCATCTCTATAACCATGAAGGTAATGCCCCAAATCTGCTCTTTCAAACTCAATTTAGGCCAGGCCTCTGAGGGAATCTGTCTTTGGAAGCTAGTGGTGGAGAGGCTGATGGGCCATAGGCCTTCATCCTCAGAGCTTTGGGCTTCTAGACAAGTCCTTCCTCAGTCTCTGCTTCAGTTAGAACTTTGGAGGCAGCAGGAAAGTGGGGCAAAAAAAAAAAAATCAGGGTGGTCAAAAGCCCAACATGTCTTCTCTAAGTCTAGAGCCACCATCCTTTTGGGTGTCAGTGTTTGTGCAGACGTCATCGTGACCCCGAGTGCATGGTATGCACACAGCCTGTGCAGCAGTGTACAGTGGCTTGCCCAGGTTACTTTCTTTTTTTTTTTTTTTTTTTTTTTTGCCAGTTCTGGGGCTTGGACTCAGGGCCTGAGCACTGTCCCTGGCTTCTTTTTGCTCAAGGCTAGCACTCTGCCACTTGAGCCACAGCGCCACTTCTGGCCGTTTTCTGTATATGTGGTGCTGGGGAATTGAACCCAGGGCCTCATGTATACAAGGCAAGCACTCTTGCCACTAGGCCATATCCCCAGCCCACCCAGGTTACTTTCTAATCCCTTCCTCTTGGGCCAGGCTCTGCTTTTCTGTGTTACTCAGACCCACTCTCTTTCCCTTAGATATCATCCAGACCCACTACCAACCCTGGGGATTCCTGAGTGCGGCTCACTCCGTGTGCCCTGGTCTCTTTGAGGAGCTGCTGCTGCTGCTACAGCCTCTGGCCCTGCTGCCTTTCAGCCTCGACTTGCTCTTCCAGCACCGACTGCTGCAAAGCGGGCAGCAGCAGCGGCAGCATAAGGAACTGCTGCGGGTGTCCCAGGACCTGCTGCTCTCTGCCCACTCAACACTGCAGTTGGCCCGGTCCCGGGGCCAGGAGGGCCCTGGAGATATGGACAGGGTGGCCCCTGGGGAGCGGGTGAAGGGTGTGGGTGCTCCAGCAGGTGGAGAAGAGGATGAAGAAGAGGAGACAGAAGGGGTGGCAGAGGCAACTGGGGACTCCGGGAATGGCAGGTGGACCCGAGGCGGGCAGGCTGGCTGGTGGTACCAGCTCATGCAGAGCTCCCAGGTCTATATCGATGGCTCCACCGAGGGTTCCAGGTTCCCTCGAGGGAGCAGCAACAGCAGCAGTGGCACTGGCAGTGAGAAAAAGAAAGGGTCAGGAAGTGGGGGGCCTCCCCAGGCTCCACCCCCCCGAGAGGGAGTAGTGGAGGGGGCTGAGGCCTGCCCTGCCCCTGAGGAGGCCCTTGGCCGGGAGAGGGGTTGGCCCTTCTGGATGGGGAGCCCCCCTGACTCTGTGCTGGCCGAGCTGAGGCGCAGTCGGGAGAGGGAAGGGCCCACAGCCCCATCTGCACAAAATGAGGAAGGGACCTCAGAGCCTTCACCTGGGGGCATCAAGTGGGGGCATCTCTTTGGCTCTCGGAAAGCTCAGCGGGAAACCCGGCCCACGAGCAGGTAGGAGCCTCCCCCCAGGTGTAGATATGACCATGAAAGAGCGTGGTCTGAGTCGAGACAAAGAGACAGATTGACTGTTCTCCCCTAGGCTGCCTTCAGACTGGCTGAGCCTGGATAAATCCATGTTCCAGCTCGTGGCACAGACGATGGGCGCCCGCCGGGAGCCTGAGCCCAAGGAAGGCGTGCAGGAGCCCGCCTCTCCTGCCCTGCCCTCCAAGCCTCCATGGTGAGCCTGGGAAGTGGAAAGATTTGGGGTGGGGGGCAGGGTTTGGCTTTTCATGGGGTTTCTCTGACCTCCATGTGTCATTTCTCCAGTGAGGTGCAGGCACTGTGCCATCATCTGGCCACCGGCCCTGGACAGCTGAGCTTCCGCAAGGGAGATCTCCTCCGCGTGCTGGGGCCAGCAGGAGGAGACTGGCTGCGCTGCAGTCGTGGCCCTGACACTGGCTTGGTGCCCCTGGCTTATGTGACATTAACCCCAACTCCAAGTTCAACCCCTGGAAGCAGCCAAAACTGAGGCCCTGTGCATGCTGGTGGCCTCAGGGACCCTGATTACCCCCACACTCAGAGCCTGAGAGCACTTCCCAAGTCCACTGGCTTGGCCACACAAAGTAGACTGAGAGCTGGGGCCACATAGCCCTGTGCTGGCACCTGCTCCCTGTGCTCAGTGTTAATTCCTCCCGTTAACTGTCCCAGTGACCTCGTCCACACCTCCAGCAGGAAAGGAGGGAAGGGACATGGCACTGGGCTGCCAGGATTTTCCCAGTCCAACTGGGACTCCTCTTCCATGGGTGGGGACAAGCAGGTCCCTACAGAGCGAAGTGGCCCAGAAGGCGATTTGTAGGGCTTCCTAGGCCAAGTGAACATGAAGATGGGTAACAGTATTGGGGCTAGATCCCTGAGCCCCCCCCCCCCCAGCTGTAAATAGGCTGTGACCAGTGCCTGGTCATCAGAAGAGGGAGGAGCCCAAGCTTCTGTTTATGTATTTATTTATTTATTTATTACATCTATTAATAAAAAAGGTGCTCAGCCTCCACACTATTTTCTTGGTGCTGTCCCCCACCACCAATCCTTCCCACCTCTTCTTTCCAGAAGAATGATGGATGTAGAAAAAGACAAAGGAAGAGCCAGGCACCAGTGACTCAGGCCAGTAATCCTAGCTATTCAGGAGGATGAGATCTGAGGATCAAGGTTCCAAAGCCAGTCCAGGCAGGACAGTCCTAGAGACTCATCTCCAGTTAACCCCCAAAGGGCTGGAAGTAGAAGCTGTGGTTCTTCAAGTGGTAGAATCCTAGCCTTGAGCAAAAAAGCCAAAGAACAGTGCTCAGGCCCTGAGTTCAAGCCTTGTTGCCGGCACCAAAAAAAAAAGACAAAGAAGAACTTGAAGTCCAGATACCTAAGCCAGGAGCTGCTTCTGAGAGCTGTTGAGGCCCAGGGCATCCTGGGTGAGATGCCCAAATGTGTGGCCAAACTGGAACTTATACCCTGTGTGGCCAAGAGAACCTGTCATTGTAGCCAGTGGCATGAAAAAGCCAGTTAATTCTCAGCCAGTTGCCTGAATTCTAAACTGCCCACCAAAATCTGGCCCTAACTCTCCACTGTGAGGACCTCAGTTTCCCTTTCTTTCTATTGAGAAAAGCTGGATCACATCATCTGAGACCCCCCCCTCTCCTGTCTATTTTCCTCACTCACCAAAACCACCCTTGTCCACACAAACATTGTAGTCACCACAGCCTCCCTCAGGCGCTTCTCACCTGGCACATAGCCCCCATAGTGGGGCAGAAGACCCGCGTTCTGAAGGTAGGTTCTAGGAAGTGGGGGGAGAGGCTGGAGCTCCTCCTGGGCCCTGTGCCGAGGGTGCTTTTGCCCAAATTCCTGCAGTGCTTGGTTGGTGAGCACTGGGAAGCTGCAGCCAAAGAGGAAGCGAGCTCGGGGCACATAGCCAGTGAAGCCTGGGGGAATGTGGACACTGAGTGGACGTCCCTGGCCTCCCAGGCCTTTGTTCATTACCCCCCCTCCTCTCACCTGACATGAAGAACTTCTGAGGGTCTGTGTCATCCATGGAGTAAGGAGAAGCCTGTGAGAGAAGGTGACAGAAGAAAAATAGGTGCGTCACACGTTCATGCTCGCCAGAAGATGAAGCTGGCAGTTGAGCCCCACCCCTCTGTACCCACAGCCACGTGACCTGTGGTCACCCCTCGACCTAGACACAAAGCCAAGCACCCTCACCACTTCTACTCCTCCACACACCCCAGCCCCACCTTCTTGCTTTTACTTGTTTCACCTTCTGCTCCGGCTCTTCTGCCTTTGGTTCCTGGTGTTCCTCTGTGTCCTTTTCTTCCTTGGCCTCCTCCAGCAGCTCTTGACTCCTCTGCCTCCCATGCCACTGGGTAAAATCATTCAGAGCCTCAGCCCAGACCTGGCTGCAGTTCTTGGCAAAGATGAACTGTGCCTGGGGGACAAAACCTAGCAGGCGAAGGCAAGGAAGATCCGTTAGGATCTGAGACATGCTCCAGGCTGGGAACATCTGTTCACACCTGTATACAGACCCGTGTACCCTGGGATCATGCTGGAGCTGAGTCTTTCGTGCCCACGCCGGAGAGGTGGCCTCTCCCCGAGAAGCTCAGGCGATCTCGGAGGACAAATGGGAGGCAGAAGTGTGCGGCGGGCAGGAGGCCAGGCAATGCCAGGTGGGCCTTGAAGTAGCTGGCCAGTCACCTGCCCATAGGTCTGTCCCATGCTGAACTGAAGTAATGGGCAGTGTCCAGTGTACCTGTAGCATAGGATCCACCCACTTACCTCCAGGATCCCCCACCCCACCATGCCCAGAGACAGAAGCAGAGACTTTAAAGCCCCCATCTTTCCAGACACAGCTGCAAAATCCATTGGAATAGGCATTTCTAAATCCTCTGAGCTTTCAGCCCCTCCTCTTCGATACTAGCTGTTCCCAAGGACAAAACAACACAAAGCTTTGTAGCAGACCTAGATATCTCTTCCCTCTGGGTTTCTTTTCCATCCAATACCACACACCCCCTAGCCTCAGGCCTCCAAACCTGTATATCTACTTGACCCTAGGGCTAAGTGACCCAACTCCTAGGACCCTAGACCTCCATTTCTAAAGCCTGCGGGGAAGCAAGTAGAAAACTTACCCTGGAATATAATGAGGGTTCCGAGGCTTGAGCCCCGGGATGAAAGCGCTGGTCATAGCCAGGCAGCTCCTTTGTTACCCTTCTAGCCTAGCCTGAGCCTCTAGGCTCTGTGTACTGCTGTGTCCAGGGCTTCAGGGGCAGCGGAAGGGGGCGGGGCTTCCGGGGGAGACGGGAGCACTGGAATGACAACTGAGCTGTAGAACAGGCTCCCTGGGCCATCCTGCCACCTGAGCAGGGAGGCTGCTGAGGGTGTATAACATGGCAGCCCCACCCCTCTAGGTAGGATGCAGACCAAAACTGCTTAGGCCATGCAGCTCCCACATCCTGCTCTGACTTCCCTGGCCTAGCAGGGCTGGAGAGGGGTGCCTCCCCGAGGCTCCTTGTGGAAGGAGCAGAAGTTTAGTGGAAAGATCTGAAGGGAGCCTTGGCCCAAAGGGGAGACAGAAGGGGGAAAAAAAGATCCTGTATGCCTCTAGGACATAACATTACATTTATTATCAATTATGTAAGAAAGTACTTCTTGAGTGGCTCGTCCACTCAACAAAACATGCCATGCTCTGCTCAGACCTGGAAGGTGACAGAATGTACACTATGTGGGAATCAGGAAAACTAAGTTCCTTGGGCCTTTGCGCAAATCCACACCCCAATGTCCTCACAAATGCAGATAGGACCATTTGCCCTCTCCCCTGGGAGGTCCAAATGAACATGTATGAGTATTTTCCAACTCAAGACTATGAGACCAGAATGAGTGGCATAGGGTCAAGAGCACAGGCAAGGGACAAAGCAGGGGCTCATACTCGCTGTAGCTTGAGTGGGGACCTTGACCTCTCAGAATAGGTGACTTAACTCCTGAACCTGAATTTCCTAAATCCTAATGTGAGTGGTAAAATCATCTAGCCAGTGCATGTGAAGGTGCTGGCTACTGCAACTGAGTGTCCTCCTTTACTCATTGTCTCTGTTTCTAGCACAAATGGGAGATGAATAAACAGTTAGAAATTAAGTATATACTAATATTCTTTGTGGGTGAATTCAGTGGATGAAGATACAAAGGCAGAGCTGGGGTTTGAGACCAGCAAGCAAGTTAGAATTTGTTAAGAAATGACCCCGACTCTTAAGAGAAAGTACCAGCCAGAAGGACCAGATGGCAGATAGGCAGTGAGGATGATTAAGATTCAGATCTGGGGGCTGGGAGTGTGGCTTTGTGGTAGAGTGCGTGCCTAGCATGCATGAAGCCCTGGGTTCAATTCCTCAGTACCACATACACAGGAAAGGCCAATGTGATGCTGTAGCTCAAGTGATAGAGTACTAGCCTTGAGCAAAAGAAGCTCAGGGACAGTGCCCAGGCCCTGGGTTCAAGCCCCAGGACTGGCCAAAAAAAAAAAAAATTTCAGATCTGGGCTTGATTCCCAACCAGACTTTGTGAGGCAAAGACTCCACTCATCTTCCTAAGGAAGGCTACGAGAATTCCTACACTGACATGTCAAGAATTGAGCAAGAACACAGGGCCCCAAGGAATACATTTCCTATTTCTCCCTGCTCTGCCAAGGATGGCCTTGGTAAATGCCATTTAGAATTAGTCTGCTGGACTTGGCTCACAGTTAAGGCGATCTGCCAGAGAGTGGGAGCTGTGGGGACAGCCCAGAATAGCAGTCGTGTGTCAAGGTAAACAACCTTGCCTTTGGATTCTGTTGGCTGTGCAGTTTCTACCTATTCCCTCCCCCGTCTTCCTTTTTCTTCTTGTTGTTCTAACCAGCCACAACTTCAAGGAGGCTTGGAAAGGCAGATCCAGGAATGAACCTTGATTAGGCCCATAATGCCAGTCCCATTCCCCCTGCTGACAGCTGGGTAAAGTTTCTGACATTACCCAGAACTAGGTGGAATTTTGGCATTCTGGACAATATGAGAAAGTCTACTGAGGAAAAAGAAAAAAAAAAAACAAATTGAAACGCTAGCTTCATTAGTTATGGATCTTGACCAAATTCATTGAGCCTCAGTTTTCTCATCTGTGAAATGGGAAAACGAATGTACGTCTCTCAAAGCAGGATAAAACCCATTAGATGAAGCATAATAAATGATTGTTTCTATCTGGTGAATGTCTGTGTCTATCCAAGTGCTAACTAGCTTGATGGGAATGAGAGAAAAGACAGTCAAGGGCAGTAACAAATGTAAGTTTGGAGGGAAGAGTCTGTAAAATTGAAAAATGGAGCTGGGCTCTGGTGGCTCCCACCTATAATCCTTGATACTTAAGAAGCTGAGATTTGAAAATTATGGTTTGAAGCCAGCCTAAGCAGAAAACTCTATGAGACTTTTACCTCTAATTAACCAGCCAAAACTCGGAAGTGGAGCTGTGGCTCAAGTGGGAGAACACCACAGATAAGCAAAAAAAGAGAAATTACAAGGCCTTGAGTTCATGTCTCAGCATACATGTGCATGCACACACATACACATGCACACACATACACAAACACATGAAGGAAAAGGAGGGAGGGAGGGAAGGGAGGGAGGGAGGGAGGAAGGATTGATTAGAATTACCGTTTGAGATATGGATTAGAACACAGGTATAGAACGAGGTTTTCTGCAGAGAAAACCATCATAGCCCCAGGCTCCCTGTCTGATCGCCCCAGCACAGAGGGAAGGAGGAAGAAACTAAGAAACAAATTAGAATTAGTCACATTTCTGATTTAGAAGGAAGCCTGCTCTACTTGCCTATTGCTATTATTTCTATCTGTGCAACTAGTGTTTCTAAGCCCCTGAAGAGAATTCTACCTAGGACAGGGTGAAGGGGCCCATAGGAATTCTCATTGCCTCCATCCAGTGGGTAGTCATCACAGTAACCAAACCACAGCTTGCTCCTTCAGAGAGCTGCCACACCCACTGACCGGAGTAGGGTGTGGCTGTGGAAATATTTATAACTGGAGACAGCATCTCATACAAGATGAAAGTCCACTTAGGAAAGCAGTTGGCAGCAGCCTGCCCACTCTTCAAGATATCCGGAATGGTGGTCCCTAGCTTTCTGGTCTGTCTTTGATCCTGTCCAGGAATTGCTTGGAGATCTTAGACAGATCTCACATGAGTCATCCTTGAGGCAAGGATTAATCCCCTCTATCAGGATGAGTTTAAAAAGTCGTGGGACCTTTGAAACAAGTTCTCAACTTAAGAGACCACCAACATTTTAAGTAGGAAGAACAAACTCCAAAGCATTATATACAACACAAAATCTTGTTTTAAAAAAAAAAAAGTATGGATGAGGAGGTAACAAACAGTACAAGAAATGTATACAATGCCTAACATATGAAACTGTAACCTCTCTGTACATCACTTTGACAATAAATAAGAAAAAAAATGATCTTAAAAAAATGTAACTGAAATAAATTTTTTTAAAGTATGGATGAAAAAACTATTAAAAGGAAAATCTGGAAATAAGCATGAGTCTTAGGGGCTTCAGATGGTATAAGATCGTAGTTAGATGCACATTGTTGTCAAGTGTTACTTTTGTTTACCGTAGTGCTTTTATTCATTCATTTTCTCTTTCTTCCATTTTCCCTTCCTTCCTATTTTCTTCCTCTCTTCCTTTTGTACCATATTGAGGATTGGACTCAGGGCCTTGCCTATCTGCCACTTGAGCCACACCCCAGTCCAGGAATAGTTTTCATGAATGCTTATTATTACACAATGCAACAAAAGATAAAGCAGAGCCAGATGCCAAATACTTGTAATTCTAGCTACTCATGTGATTGAGATCTAGAGGATCAAGGTTTGAAACTAGTCCAGACAAAGTCTGAGAGACTCCTTCTCCAATAAGCCAGGAAAGAAACAGACTGGAGGAGGCATGGCTCAAATGGTAGAGTACCAAATGTAAGAGAGCAAACCTAGCATGATAAGGCCCTGAGTTCAAGCCCCAGAGGCCAGGAGGGAGGGGGCATAAAGCAGGTACCAATAATGAGTATGTGTCATTAACCAACGATTATGATAACCCAAGTCTATGTGTTTGTAGTCCAAAGAGGAAGGGAAATACATGTAGAAATTATCATGGCACTTGAACAGATCAAAGGAAAAGAAACAGTGGGGTCTTTTCTGGCTTTCTACATTTATAACATCCTCCAAATCCACAAGTATTAACAATCATTTGGAAAGCCTACCAACTTAAAAATGTCTCTTTGGCAATTGTATTGAGAAATATGTTCACATATCAGTAGCTTTATTAACTAGCATTAAAGATGACACATTGGAAGCCTTCCATATCCAGCATTCTGGCAGCATAGATGTTGAGAAAATACATAAAGTAATCAGCTTTATGTAGGTCACTGAGGTATTGCTGATCTCACACAAAGGAGTCTTTATATTTTTTTGGAAGCGATGGCTATGTTAAATGTATACAGTTTATACCCCAATAAGGCCATGATTAAAAGATAAAGGAGGGCTGGGGATATAGCCTAGTGGCAAGAGTGCCTGCCTCAGATACACGAGGCCCTAGGTTCGATTCCCCAGCACCACATATACAGAAAACGGCCAGAAGCGGCGCTGTGACTCAAGTGGCAGAGTGCTAGCCTTGAGCGGGAAGAAGCCAGGGACAGTGCTCAGGCCCTGAGTCCAAGGCCCAGGACTGGCCAAAAATAAAAAAAAAAAAAAAAAAGATAAAGGAAACAAAGTTTTTCTGAAAAATGTTGTGCTGAGGTGGGGGAAAAGGCCTTTACTAGCACCTTCAGTGCAAAGGACAGCAAGCAGACATCCGTCTGGGAAAGATGACAGCTATCCACAGCCATCATCAGCTAAGAGCTGGTGGCTCAGACCTGTATACAAGCTACTCAGGAGGCTGAGACCTGAGGATCACAGTTCAAGGATAGCCTGAGCAGGAAAGTCTGTGAGACTCTTATCTCCAACTACCTACCAAAGAGCCAGAAGTGGAGATGTAGCTCAAGTAGCAGAGCACCAGCCTTGAATTAAAAAATTAAAAAGCTAAAGGACAGTGCTCAGGCCCTGAGTTCAAGCCCTGTTGCTGGCAACCCCACCCCCCAAAAAAGCTACCACCATAATGTGTGTCATGTATCTCCTGAGAGGTGAGATTGTGGCTATGTCTCCTGGGGATCCTTGGAGTTAGGGATCATAAGCATGCAACTTTGGCAGCAGTCAAAGTATGCCCACAAGCAAGGGAGCCATGTGTCCATTCACAAAGGAGTCTTTCAGGAATACCTTCCTCTCTCTCAAAAACTTACATATATAATATGTTATATATATTACACAGAGGCTGGAGGGACAGCAGCATGGAGAAGAGCTCCCTGAGAGCAGCTCTTGCTTTGATGGTATGATTCTGATAAATATGCACTGAAGAATTTCTAGGGAAGGTCCAAGCCTAAGTATGGAAAACTACACACACACACACACACACAGAGAGAGAGAGAGAGAGAGAGAGAGAGAGAGAGAGAGAGAGAGAGAGAGAGAGAGAGAGAGAGAGAGAGAGAGAGAGAGAGAGAGAGAAACACAAAGATAAAAATGCTCCAACGTAGGAAATCTTGGCAAATGGTCCCCCGTGTCCACAGCAGAATCTGAAGCCTCCCCTGAAGTGAAATTTCCCTAGACAAACAACAAACTAAGAGAAAGCTACAGGTTCACACACAAAAAAAGTCCTCGTGTATAAGAAAACAAGCCACTTATGCATAAGTCATCAGAAACATTGAACAGTAGATTTAGATATCCTAAGATTTAAAAGAAAGTTTAAATATTTCAGGATGCCACTTGGATAAGGAATGGAAAACAGATTCAGAATGTTTCCTACCAATAGCTAGGAGAAAAGCAGAGGTTAAAGGAAACAAAGTTTCTTTCAATTGTGCAGGATGAATAATTGTGCAAGATGAATAAGAACACAGAGTGACTGTTCTTAACAATGTCATATTGTATACTTAAAATTGGTTACCATAGTAGATTATTTTCCTATTATACCCTTCTAAGAAATCAAAAGGGTGGGCCTTTGGGGAGTGTTCTCATCCCTAAACAAGTAGGTACGTAGGGCAAGAAGAAACTCTTATTTTACTTTTGGGACTGAGGTTTGAACTTGGGGCCTAGGAGCTGTCCCTTAGCTTTTTTCCACTCAAGGCTGGCACTCCACCACTCGAGCACCACTTTCTTTCTGGCTGTTTCGTTTTGTTTTGTTTTGGTGCTGGTCCCAGGACTTCAACTCAGGGCCTGGGAGCTATCCATGAACTTCTTTTTGCTCAAGCATTCTACCGCTTAAGCCAGAGCTCCACTTCCAGCTTTTTTTGAATGGGAGCTTGTTTCTTGGAGATAAGAGTCCCATAGACTTTACTGCCTGGGCTAGTTACAAACTGTTATCCTCAGATCTCAGCTTCCGGAGTAGCTAAGATTACAAGTATGAGCTATTGGTGCCCAGCTAAATAAGACAAATTTTTAAAACTTTTTTTCCATTTCTTTATTGTCCAAGTGATGTACAGAGGGGTTACAGTTTTATACATAAGGCAGTGAGTACATTTCTTATCCAACTTGTTACCTTCTCCCTCATTTCCCCCCACTTTCCCCCTCTCCCCCCCAAATAAGACAATTTAAGAACATGATATATTATTAAATTATTAGTTCATAACCATGCAAAGAAATTCCCATTGGTCAACCTTGGAAGCTTCTAGGAAACTAACATGCTATTTACAAGTTGGCTAAAAGGGAAACTAATATTCATCCAGCTTTCCTATGAACCATATCTCTATGTAACAAATAGTGAACATGGCCATGACAAATGACTGAGACAACAGGAATTTAAGGGAAGAAGGAGTTATTTTGGGTCATTGTTTTGGCAGTTTCAGTCTATCCAAGCAAAGAGCAAAGCAGTTCACACCACAGAATCAGGAACAGAATGCCTGTGCTAGCCACTTTTCTCCATTTCCTCCTTTTAGTCCATCTAGGCCCCCAGCCTATGGAAGGTGCTACCCACATTTTGTCTTCCTGGAAACTCTTCACGGGCACACTCTACTAATCTAGGTGCTTCTCAAGCCAGTCAAGTTGACAAGATTAATCATCACATGATAAAATAAGGGATGACAGAATAAGGATAGTATTTCCTAATTTATATTAATTAATCAAGTGATACTCAGGGACAATTTTGTACCCAGGGAACAAGTGGCAATGTTGAGGGACATTTTTGATTGTCACACTGAAAGTAGATGCATCCATTGGGTTAGAACCAAGAATGCAGGGAATTATCCTAGACAGGGCTTAGGTGCTGAAAGACAACCTCCTACAATAAAGAATTATCTAAACTGGGTGCCAGTGGTTCACACCTGTAATCCTAGCTACTCAGGAGTCTGAGATGTGAGGATCCCAGTTCAAAGAACACTAGCTTTGAGTGTAAAAAGCTCAGAGACAGCACCTAGGCCCTGAGTTCAAGCCCTGCAACCATATATATTATCATATATACTATATATGATATATATATGACATATATATATGTCAATGGTGTCTGAGAAAATCCTGATCTAGATGATGATAGTCAGTTACTAACATCAAAAAAGATCAGTGTTGCGCTGGAGTAGCAGTGTATGCCTGTAATACACACACACAAGAGGATCGTGAGTTCTAAGCCAACTGAGATCCTGTCAGGAAAACTGAAGGCTGGGAATGTGGCTAAAGTCATGCTAAAGGGGTAGGGAGAGGGGCTGGGAATATGGCCTAGTGGTAAAGTGCTTGCCTTGTATACATGAAGCCCTAGGTTCAATTCCTCAGCACCAGATATATATATATAAAAGCTGGAAGTGGCACTTTGGCTCAAATGGTAGAAGGCTAGCCTTGAGCAAAAAGAAGCCAGGGACAGTGCTCAGGCTCTTGAGTTCAAGCTCCAGAACTGGCCAAAAAAAGTGTGGGGGGGGAGTAGGGAGGGAGGAGGAAACCTAATGTCTAAATATAAGTATTTGGAGGCCAGACACCAGTGGCTCATGCCTATAATCCAAGCTACGGAGGAGGCTGAATCCAGCAGCATGTTTGGTAAGCCAGCCAGAAGGGTCAAGGAAACTCCCACCCAGAAGTAGATGTCTTTATCTTCCTTCAGTCCTGACAAGCCAGTCTCTGTGTTTCTATGTACTTTGTTGTTGTTGTTTTTTCTTCTCAGCTAGTACATCTTATGCTTATTTTCCTACTCTGTTTCCATGGTGGTGAGGGAAGAATTAGGTGCTTATTTTTTGGCACCACAATCAAATAGAGCAATGCCTGGCTTGTTCTGAACCTTTTTGTTGTTGTAGGACTTAAACTCAGGGCCTGGGTGCTATCCCTGAGCTCTTTCATCCAAGGCTAGCACTCTACCACTTTGAGCCACAGCTCCACTTCTGGTTTTCTGGTGGTTAATTGGAGGTAAGAGTGCCATGAACTTTCCTGCCCAGCTGACTTTGACCCATGATCCTCAGATCTCAGTTTCCTGAGTAGCTAGGATTACAAACATAAGCCACTAGTGCCTGACACATTTGAATATTTTGATCCAACCCTCTATTTGCTGTTAAAGGATCTGAGGAGCCCTTATTTCCTCATATGGGCTGGTCCTGTATATCACCCAACTTCTTGGCAGCATGAAACCCACTTCATTGCACTGTCAACCCAAGCTATCATGAGGGAGCTCCAATAGCCTCCAGACCACTCAGACTCAGATCAAACAGAGAAGGGAGGATATGGGGCACAAGATGTGAGACAAAACCAGAGACTGGAGAAGAGAGTAAGCCAAATTTTTTTTTTTTTTTTTTTTTTTTTGCTGTCCAGGGAGTCGTGATACCTTTGGAACCACTCCCACAGACCTGGTGAAGAAGATTGCTTCAGGTACAAACATGCTGGGCACTGGAATAAAGAATGACCTCAGGGATGACAGCCAGTAAAGACACCCCATTGCCTATGCAAGAAAAAGTGGCACTGGAAACAGGATTGCCCTCCACTCTGACGGAGCTAAGATCACATCATGACTGCTGTCCATGTCCTCTGTGGCCCCCACCAAGACCATCTGCATCCACAGGGCAGGACCCTATTATTAGCTGGACAAAGCCAATAAGCTTACTTGATTCCTAGTTGATATGGGAGTCCCCCAATACATATACTACTATGAGAACTGCAGGAAGGCCTCTGCAGGGACAGTTCCCTCCTCTTCTCTGCTGTATCTAGGAAGACCAAATTGTTAGCCATCAATTTGCCTTTGTATTCTAAATTGAAACTACAGGGTTAACATGTAAAGATTTTAGGCTTTTGGTGTATTTCCTCTCCTGTCTTCTTGCTTGTACTGAAATAGTTTTGTTGTTCCGCAGTTTTGTTATCTTAGCCACCCCTAGCTGGTATGTAACATTTTGTAACTCTTAGAGTCACATAAGACCAAAAGGGGAAAATATGAAACAGGACTTCTGGAGAGCTGAGATTTGAGCTCAGGATCTTATGCCTGCTTTGTAGCACTTAAGCCATTCCAATGGCTCCTTTTTGTGTCAGTTATTTTCAAGCAAAAATATAACTTTATGCCCAGGATAACCTAGACTATAATCCTCCTATTTGTGTTTCCCTTTGTCTCTGGTATAACAATGTGAACCATAGGCCCAGCCACTAAGAAGGAATCTCAGAAACTTTTTATTTCCAAGGTAGGGACCTCAAGTCATGATTCCCCATCTCTATTTCCCAAGTAGGTAGAATTAGAGGCTTGAGCCACTATACCAAACGGTATAAGGAGGTTTTTAAAGGTCTACTGGCCACACCTGTAATCCTGGCTACTTGACAGGGATCAGG
This sequence comes from Perognathus longimembris pacificus, assembly GCF_023159225.1. Lineage (NCBI taxonomy): Eukaryota > Metazoa > Chordata > Mammalia > Rodentia > Heteromyidae > Perognathus > Perognathus longimembris. The sequence continues at coordinate 130,529,526 of NC_063161.1, forward strand.
AGATTCACAATTTGAAGCTAATCTTGGTAAAAAGTTATATTTCCCTCTCAGCTAAAAGGCTGGTGTGGCAGTGTGTGTGCCTTTCATCCTAACTATGTGGGAGGCCTGAGTAAGATCACAAACCAGGCAGACAAGGGCAAAACCATCAAGACTCTTCCTGAATAATAATGTAGCCCTTTTTCAAGGGCTGCAGACTAGAAGTAGGGGTCAAGTGGTAGAGCACCAGTCAAGCAAGCAAACTCAGTGAACACAAGGCCCTGGGTTCAAACCTCAGTACTATCAAAAGCAAAACAAGGGCTGGGGATATGGCCTAGTGGCAAGAGTGCCTGCCTCATATACATGAGGCCCTGGGTTCGATTCCCCAGCACCACATATACAGAAAATGGCCAGAAGTGGCGCTGTGGCTCACACGGCAGAGTGCTAGCCTTGAGCAAAAAGAAGCCAGGGACAGTGCTCAGGCCCTGAGTCCAAGCCCCAGGACTGGCCAAAAAAAAAAAAAAAAAAAAAAAAAAGAACCACCCAGCAGCAAGTGGGGGGGACTAGAGGCCTGGCTAATTGATACAGTGTCTTTCCCAACAAGCTCAAGACATGAGTTCTAACTGAAGCACCAAAACAAAGCAAGTACTTTTACCTGCTTTCACATCTTAAAAAGTAGGCACTACTTTTCTCCCTTTATAAACCTCATCCCAATGATGATATCTACTTTTGTGGTCACCCTTGAGCCTCACCTTGACCTGCTGCTTCTCATAGTCATCTCTACCTATACCAACCTTCCCTCCTCCTTTATTTTTTTTTTTAACTTCAGTTGATCTCGCCAGTAGCTAAACTAGAAACTAAAAAAAAAAAAAAAAAAAAATCAACCCAGCATATACGCTTTCTCTCCCAGGACTGACTTTGAATATAATCATCCAGATTTCCCACCGTAGATTTCCTCCCATCTGAATTATCCTATCCTAGCTCAGCCTTTCATCCTATCCTGATGAAACCACCAGCACAGCCTCTTTCCTAACTCATATCCTTGCTTCCACATAACCACAATGGTGATCTTCCTAAAAATTGATACCTGGCTCTTTGGCTGAAATAACTGTCACCAATACAGTGATTCTCCCGACCCAGTATCTCTTAAGCTAGTTATAATGACATCACTTAAAATGTGGCATGAATGTAGAGTGCTTATAGACCTTACGCAACTATAGCAAATTCACAAACAATTGTGAATGTTAACATTTTAACATTAACTTTATGTAGTTTGGCTGAGACCAAATGTCTGTGAAAAAAGGGGGGGGGTATGCCCTAAACAGAGGCTGTTCTTCATACCTGCCTCTCTCCAGTCTAGGAACGATTGTAAATGACACTGGTTCTTCTTTTCCCAAACTTTTGAGATACCTTCCCTTGTACGGAGCACTGCGACAGCATCTGGCCTTCTTCGCTCTAACCCCAAGGCATTAAAGCCCCGCCTTCATTCCTTTCCCATTAGCCTTTAACCAGCAAATATACTCCCTGGCTCCGACTCTCAAAACTTGTGTATGACAGGACACAGAAGACGGCCACCCACGCCCAGACCTCTGCTGGCTCATATTCTTCTTCACTTACCACACAAAAGGACATGTTAACATGCTTTAAAATTTTTGAGAGCCCCCTGATCCTCCACTGCTGCCTGTCTCCATTCTGCCGCTAGGTGGCAGGAGACTCAAGGACGCCGGAAACTGCTCGATAGGGAAGTCGACCGCCAGGATCCAGTGACGGCAACCAGGCCTTGCAATGATTGGCTATTCCGCTAACGACCTGCCCCGGGAGGGAGGAGACCATGGCAAAACCGGAAGCGTCGGGTACGGCGAGAGCCGTGTCCTGAGGTTGGGCTTGCGCACTCAGGAAAGAGGGCAGGTGCAGTTCCTTGTGGCGCCGGGAGGGGGCAGACCCGGCTCCTGCGTGGTGGAGCGGCCGAAGCTGCTGAGGGAAGTCACACGGGGAGCGGGGCCGAGCCACGCCGAGGGGGAGGAGTCACCTTGAGAGGAGGGGTCACAATGACTGGTGGAGTCACGCTGAGAGGTCCTGACGCGTAGGAGGAACGCACGGAGGAGTGGGCACAGCACTGAAGGGTTCTGGTGGCGCTGATGGTGGCAGTGTCATCCTCAGGGAAGGTCCCCGTGGAGGGGAGGGGTCTCGGGGAAAGCAGTCTTTGAGGGGGCGGGACTTCGTGAGGGGTGGGCCCGCGCGGAAGGAGGCGCTTCCCGGCAGGTGGAGGCTTCTCTCTGAAGAGAGAGAGAGGGTCATTTGGACAAAGAAGGGAGGAGGTCCAGGTTGGGTGGTCTTGGGAAGGATGCCCTGGAATCCGAACTTTGTTCCGGGGAAGTAGGATGGAAAACAGAGGCATCTGGACCGAGCCCGGGACCGGCCAGCCTCCGGGTAGCACCGCAGCTCGGCGAAGGTAGAAGGTGTTACCAAGTCCAGAAATTGAGGGTAGCGGAGTGGAAGAGAGCCGGGAAATGGGTAGTCGAGGCCGGAGCTCAGAAGGGGAAGGTGGACGAGTTGCCGGGCTGCCTGCGGTCGTGGCTGGGCCTTCGAGGTCTAGACCTCTGCCTTGCTGGTGGTCCGTGGAGCCCAGGAATCGGGCGGCTCGCTGAGCCCAGCCCTCGACGGACATTGACACGAGGGAGGGGAGAAAAGAATCCCGGGACAGCGCGGAGACGTTCGAGCTTCGCGAACGCACAATCAGCGCCTAATTCTCTCCGGTAATCCAAGCCCAGCCTGAGGCCTTTGGACCCCCGACGCCCCAGACCGGCTCGTGGGGAGTTTGGCGGCCCACGGCCACTGGGCGTACCTGGGGGGCGTGGCCGCCGCGCGAGGTCCCGGCGCGAAGGAGTTAAGCGGAGGCCCGGCCCGGCCCGGCCCCGCCCCGCCCCTGGCAGGCCGCGGAGCCTGAGCCCCAGCGGCGAAGCGGAGCCGCCGCCGCCCGCCCGCCTGTCCGCCTCCGCCTGCGGGGAGCCCGCCCGCCGGCGCCCCGGAGCGCCGCCGCCGGCCCCGCCGCCACCGTCACCTCGCGGCCCAGGCCCTGAGCGGAGCGGCGTCCGTCCGGGCCCTGCTGAGCGGCGCGGCGGGGGCGGGCCCCGGATCTCCGACAGGTCTTCCATTCGCCGGCCCGGAGCGCGAGCTCCGCATCGGGCTCGGCCCGTACCCATGGCGAGCGCGGCCTGCCCGGGTCCTGGGGACCCTGCCATGTAAAGCAGGCCCGGGCTGGGGGCCCGGCCATGGCTGGGGAACGGCCCCCGCTGCGGGGCCCCGGGCCGGGAGAGGCGACCGGGGAGGGGCCGGGGGGCGCCGGCGCAGGCCCGGGCCGGGGCCGCCCCTCCTCCTACCGAGCCCTCCGCAGCGCCGTGTCCAGCCTGGCGCGCGTGGACGATTTCCACTGTGCGGAGAAGATCGGGGCCGGCTTCTTCTCGGAGGTCTACAAGGTAGGACTGGTCGGGAGGGCAGAGGGGCGGGACCGATCTGCTACAGGCTGGAACTTGGGGGCCCGCGGCCAGGGTTAGGGAGCCCAGACTTCAGCTACCCACCCGACCTGCCGGGCACCTGCCGGCCTTTACCGCCCGCAGGTCCGGCACAGACAGTCAGGGCAAGTCATGGTGCTGAAGATGAACAAGCTCCCCAGTAACCGGGGCAACACGCTAAGGGAGGTGCAGCTGATGAACCGGCTCCGGCACCCTAACATCCTAAGGTGAGCAGCCCAGCTGCCTCTTGCAGAGCAGCTTGATGGATGGGAAGGAAAAGGAAAGATCCCGCGGGAAAAGTCGGGGACTCGTACAGCCTACCCTCCTTCTACTCCCATCCTCTTCCAGGTTCATGGGGGTCTGTGTGCACCAGGGACAGCTGCACGCTCTTACAGAGGTAAGGACAGGCCAGGAGGGGGAACCCACTGCCACCGTGGGGAAGGGAGACCTTGAGAATAAGCAGCCCAGGACCGCCTCCATCAGCAGGCTACCTGAACTGCCCTTGGGGAAGACAATCTAAGAGGCCTCAGCATCTCATTCATTCCCTGTTGTCCCTAGAGCAGTGCTGCCCATATAACTTTCTGCAGTGATGGAAACCTATCTGCACTATCCCAGTATGCTAGCCACTGGCCACATGTGGCTAGGCTACAGCATGAGAAATGTCCCCGTAATAGAGGAACTGAATGCTTAATTGTATGTAAATTTCATAACAAAAAGTTGCACAGGGCTAGCAGCTACAAAATTGGAACGTGAGTGGAAACCAGAAAGCACAGACTCACCCTTCTGACCTTTGTAATCCTCAGTGTTCCCCTGGCTTGTAAGTGAGACAGGTAGGAAACAGAGTGAAGCCTTGACTTGCATTCCCCCTCCTCCCACCCCTCTGTCTTAGTATATGAATGGTGGGACCCTGGAACAGCTGCTCAGCTCCCCTGAGCCCCTGTCCTGGCCAGTCAGGCTCCACCTAGCCCTGGATATTGCCCGAGGGCTGCGGTACCTACATGCCAAGGGTGTGTTCCACCGAGACCTCACATCTAAGGTAGGCTGAGGGGAGATAGGGGCATCAAGGAGTTTGAGATTATTAGGTTAAATTTAGTCCCTGGATGTTAGAATGTGGATAACAGACATATTCTGATATTGGAATGGCAAAATATTAGGGAATATTGGGGCGGGAGGCTGTGGTGAGAAAACTACTCTGAGGAACTGAGTAGTACTGGAGTGTTGAATGGTGCTGCAATAGTGGGGTGCATTGAAGAATTGGGAGAGAAGGTTGGAGCTGTGTGGGAGTGGCAGGGCTTTGGGTATATATTGGAAGACCAGAGATCAGAAGGTGATCATAGGACACCTATGTGTGTGTGTGTGTGTGTGTGTCAGAACTGTCTGGTCCGAAGGGAAGACCAAGGCTTCACAGCTGTCGTAGGTGACTTTGGGCTGGCTGAAAAGATTCCTGTGTATAGGTGAGGTGAATGTCCTTGTTACCCCCAAACTTCCCAAAGGCAACCCGTCTAAATGAAGCCCTCAGTGACATTCCCTCTGGGGCAGGGTGCGGGCTCCCCTCTTCCCCTCTTGCCTGGAAAGAACAGCTGGATGTTTCTGACCACCCTGTCCCTGCAGGGAAGGGGCAAGGAAGGAGCCATTGGCTGTGGTGGGTTCCCCATATTGGATGGCTCCAGAGGTATTGCGGGGTGAGCTGTACGATGAGAAGGTAAGACATAACCCTTCAGAACCCAAAGTCGTCCCCCCAGAGACCCTTGAGATATTTTTCTCTTAGGGCTCCATCCCAACAACCACCCTACCCAGATATGCAGGAACCCCACTGGCCCTCTATGCCCGAATCCCCATTCCAGCACGTGAAAGTGTGTCTGCTCCTCCTCTTGACGTTATTATGTGCTGCCCCCTAGGCTGATGTCTTTGCCTTCGGGATCGTCCTCTGTGAGCTCATCGCCCGAGTACCTGCAGACCCTGACTACCTACCCCGTACTGAGGTGACTGTCTCCATGTGAAACAGGAGGCTCCACAATAAGTAGCTCCTAACCCAGGCAGGCTCTGTGGAGGCTGCAGGCCTCATAGGGATGTGGAAGAAGCCAAGGTAGGCTTATGTAGCCCCTGATCTCTCCTCACAGGACTTTGGCCTAGATGTGCCTGCTTTCCGAACCCTGGTAGGGAATGACTGTCCACTGCCTTTCCTGCTTCTGGCCATCCACTGCTGCAGTGTAAGAGCCCCCCCACCCCACTCTCCTCCTGGCAGACAACCCCCATCTACACCATGGCTGCCCTGTGGGTCCCAGGTGATGGGAAGAAAACTCAGGGACTCTCCCTAAGAGCCCTGAATAAAGAAGCTACCCTGTCTCTACCTGTCAGATGGAACCCAGCACTCGCGCCCCCTTCACTGAGATCACCCAGCACCTGGAATGGATCCTGGAGCAGCTGCCTGAGCCAGCCCCCCCTGCCAGGACTCCCCTGATACACAATCAGGGTAAGTGAGCATGACATGGACCCAGTAAAGAAGCCCTGGTGGCTTTCTCCTTAGAACTCAGTTATCTGGGGGAAGCCAAGTGGATTTATTAGGTGAGAAGGCTGGGAGTTGGCGTAGGGTAGGGTGGGAGGACATCTTAAAGCACATAGTTTTCAACTGGTAGAGTCTGAGGGAGCGGAGGAAGGAAAGAAGAGATAAAGGTGGTTGGAGGTGAAGCACCCTGTGGGATCCCTTTTCTAAGCTCTAGTTTCACCATCTCCTGGCAAACAGCGAGGCCCTCCAGAGCTCTGCTCAAATACTGAGAACAGTGATCGCAGGCTTCTCTGTCTACAGGTTCTGTTCCAAGAGGTGGTCTCTCTGCCACGCTTCCAAGGCCTGACCCCCGGCTCTCACGAAGCCGGTCAGACCTCTTCCTGCCCCCATCACCAGAATCACCCCCAAACTGGGGGGACAATCTGACTCGAGTCAACCCCTTCTCACTACGGGAAGACCTCAGGGGTGGCAAGATCAAGCTTCTGGACACACCCTGCAGGCCAGTCACCCCCTTGCCCCTGGTACCACCGTCACCACTGCCCTCCACTCAGCTGCCCTTGGTGAGCACGCCAGAGACCCTGATCCAGCCTGGGACGCCTCTCCGACGCTGCCGCTCACTACCCTCGTCCCCTGAGCTCCCCCGACGGATGGAGACTGCACTGCCAGGTCCTGGCCCACCTCCCGTGGGTCCCTCAGCTGAAGAAGAGATGGAGTGTGAGGGCAGTAGCCCAGAACCTGAACCCCCAGGACCGGCTCCCCAGCTTCCACTTGCTGTGGCTACAGACAACTTCATCAGTACTTGTTCTTCCGCCTCCCAACCCTGGTCCCCTAGACCAGGACCTCCCCTCAACAACAACCCTCCCGCTGTGGTGGTGAACTCCCCACAAGGCTGGGCCGGTGAGTCCTGGAACCGGGCCCAGCATAGCCTGCCCCGAGCAGCAGCCCTGGAGCGGACAGAACCCTCGCCACCCCCTGCCACTTCCCGGGAGCCTGAGGATGGGCTGCCCTGTCCTGGCTGCTGCCTTGGCCCTTTCAGCTTCGGTTTCCTGTCCATGTGCCCCCGTCCCACTCCAGCTGTTGCCCGCTACCGCAACCTGAACTGTGAGGCAGGCAGTCTGCTCTGCCACCGAGGGCACCACGCCAAGCCACCCACACCCAGCCTGCAGCTGCCTGGGGCACGCTCTTAGCAGTGGGGCCTGTGATCTCAGGCCTCCAACTTTAGTCTGAGGACACCCTGTGAGGACAGAGTGCACTTACTGGACAGTGTCAGCCCCACTTGGCTGACCGGCTCTGCTCCCTATAGGGAGCCTCGGCATGGACTCAATGGACAGAGCACTTTGTATCCAACCCTGGGCCCGCTCTCCCAGGGGATCACTGAACCACACAGCATTGCTGACGCACAAGACTAACACGTGCAAATTATTTAAAAATATGTCAATAAAACTGCCTGGCTGGCTCCGGGCCGCCCCATCCACTCAGCCCCTGCGCCCTCCTCCCCCCACCATTTCCAGTATGGGGGGTCCATGAGGAAGGCCAAAGTCCTTTCCAGAGGACTTGGTTTTATTCCTCCCAGGAACAATTCTGCTTCTTGGATAGTTTCAAGCAGGCAGTAGGCTGCTAGAAGTATCAGACATGCATCAGCCCTTGGCTGGCCATGCCTAGAGTGAAGGAATGCCAGGGAATGATGACCTTAGGACCTTTGGGTCACAGGTCTTGGATGATCATGTTCTTGTTGGTAGGAGTGTCTGGAAGAGTAAAGGAACAGTGAGCTAGACATGATTATCACTAAAACCTCATCCAGCTTACTCTGTCTCCTCCCCCTGGACAGCCATGCCATAAGCCTTCCTTCTGTTCTAGGCCTTACCTGCCCTTACAGAAGCAGAACAGACCTGTGGATTTGTGGATGTGATTATTGAACCCACCAACAAGTTTTTCCTCCCTTCCCAGACACAACCCCTAGGTGCTAACCCCTTCACTTACCCAACTCAGTTCAAGCCTGGTCCTCTTCTGGAAGCCTGAAAGCTTCCTGCTCACAGATGAAGAGGAGAGACTCTGTACATGTCTCTTCCTGTATTCGTGTCCACGACCAAAGCTGTACCTTGAAACATTGTTTTAGAATGGGAGACCTAAAGAATAGAGTAGAATTAGGATATAGTCTAGACTGCTCCTAGTCTATTCCTCCCCCTGCTGCCATAAAACCTAGTCTGCCTAGGGCTATTACTGGCTATCATTCTAGAACTGTTGGTAGGCTGTAACTAGAAGCTTTAGAACTAAGGGAGGGAAGTCACTGAGAGTTCTAATGATGCAAACTCCAAATACAGAAGTGTGAGCAGGTGACCACCCTGGTGCAGAGTCCATAGGACTAAATCCTCAGTCTGTCACTGCAGGCTTACTTTCCTGGGACAGCTGTTGCCCTCATGGCCTGTCTGAAAGCACAGCCTAAGTTTGGATAGCCTTGTTAAGGGAGGAATGGAAGTTCAAAGGCTTTTTCCTCATAAGCTGTAAAGCCCTAGCTAAATTCTCATCTCCTGAACAATGACAGATCTCAAGAAAGTACATGCCAGGGACCTCTAGATGCTGGAGACAGAAGGAAATAAGACTTCTCTAAAGAATTACTAACCAAATAGAGGGAATAGACAATTAGGCAATTACAGCTTATAGAAGAGTTTTGGGAGAACTTGAAATTTTATTACTATGTCTTCTGAGGTGATAAATGGAGTTAAAAATATCCAGATATCCTCACAGACTTACCCAGAGTGTTTTGAGTTACCAATCCACCACTGCCCCTTATATTTGGAGCTAGACCAAAATGAATATGAACTCTCACTTAACAAAAAGTCACGTGTGCTGGAGCTAAAACCCTGTGGAGAGAATCAAAGATCTGAGGTTGTAGGAAGAAGTGAAAAATGGACAAGGCCCATACACTGTTGAGAATGCTCATCTTTGGTATGCAAAGTTCACTAGTAATTTGAATTGTTCAAGTGCCATTCTGCAGATACAGAATTTGCCACCCAGCTGGGTAGAAGTTTCTGCCATTCTTTGGATGAGGTTATTTTGTGGTAATTCATATCAATGAACTATTAAGCAACCCAGGGGGACTGTCCAGAAACCTAAGACACACTAGAGATGGTTGAGAAGATTAAGCTCTCATACAAACTGAGCAGACACTTGGAGCACAGGGCTAAGAAGATTTGGAGGCTATTTCCTTAGTGGCAAATATTGTACCTAGCAGTACCTGCCATGGAAAAGAAGCATAAGCCATGGTGTTCATGCCAGGAGTGTCCTGCCATTCCCAACTTGACATATCTCCTCACCAAACAGTACCCATTCAGCCTGGGGATAAGATGATGCTTACTTGATAGGAGGATTGATCTTCATGAAATGTGGCCAGGTTGGAGAACAGAGATGTACAATGCTTCCGACTGTCCTCCCAGGTTTTGAGAGCATGTGAAAAGTAAAAGCACCTTCTCTCATGCAGCTTCCATCCCACTGGACAGCAAGAATCTACAAAGCAGAGTGACAGCAGCTACACTTGGGATTCACGCAACTCCTAAGCCACCTGCTTGCTAACAATAAGTGTACTCAGCACCTTCCTAGACCTCTGGTCCTTAATCTTTGCTATCTTTCTTTTGCCTCTCTTGGAAATGCTCTACCTATGCATACTTAGAATCATTTAACAACATTACTTCTTAACAGGTCTGTCTTTTTAATTTTTTTTTCCTGTGCTAGGAATTGAACCCATGGCCTTAGGTGTGCAAGGCAAATGTTCTTCCACTGAGATACATTGTCTTTTGAGACAGGGCACAGCTACATAGCTCAGGAACTTGCTATGTGGTCTAGACTGGCCTCCACTCCTCCACTTGGGTAGGCCACACCCAGAATGGAAAGTTTATTATAGTAGGGGTGGAGATATCATCAATAAATACTTCTGCTAACCTCACCTAGACCCCTATGGGTCCCTCATTCATCTCATTTGTTCCCGAAAGCATTTCCCTACCACCCACTCAAAACCTTGCCACATTCCCCTCGCCAATGGCTCCCTCCTGCTTCTCTCCATTCTTCCATAACCAGACAACCTGCTTTGTTGAAATTGTGAACACTCTTCACCTAAAAATTTATATGTTGGGGCTGGGACTATGGCCTAGTGGCAAGAGTGCTTGCCTCATATACATGAAGCCCTGGGTTCGATTCCCCAGCACCACATATATAGAAAACGGCCAGAAGTGGCGCTGTGGCTCAAGTGGCAGAGTGCTAGCCTTGAGCAAAGAGAAGCCAGGGACAGTGCTCTGCCTTGAGTCCAAGGCCCAGGACTGGCAAAAAAAAATATATATATATGTCTCCTCTGTGCTGCTTTTCCTAATCTCCCCAAAGAAATAAACATCCTTCTTTAACATTCCATACTTCATCTGTGCTCCTGATACAAAAACATGACTTTCATTCATCAATCCTATCTCTGTCTCTCAAACAGCATTCCCTGTCCACCAGCTCCTTGCCTCTGGCTGCATTTTCCTCTGCCTCCACCCTACTATTCCCTTGGGAAACTTAAAGGAGTAAAAATAAATTGATGAGGAAGGGGCCTCAAAAGCTCTATTAAGGATTTTTTTTTCATTTGTTGTGCCAGTCCTGGGGCTTGAACTCAGGGTTTGGTTGCTATCTCTGAGCTTTTTTGCTCAAAGCTAACTACCACTTGAGCCACAGCTCCACTTGCAACTTTTTGGCAGTTCTTTGGAAATAAGAGTCTCATGGACTTTCCTGTCCAGGCTGGCTTTGATCCACGATCCTGAGTGGCTAGGTACCTGGCTTTCCTTTACTTTTATATTATGAGGAAGAGAAAGTTAATATAGGGTTTTACAAAAGATAATTTTTCTCACTAGCTATATCTCAGGTGTCTGAGCACATACTACAACATTAACATGTTTATATCATTAACTAGAAAGACGATTTAGCTTGGAATGCCACGATCAGGTTTGTGTTCTTAAAGATTCTTCTGCCTTCAATATGAAGAATGGACTGTTTGGGTGGGGTGTGGGAGAGTCGGGGAAAGCCCTCTGAAAGTTACTGCATTTATCCTTGCAAAGGACAGGAGGGGCAAAAATACAAATGGATATATAGACCTGTGGATGGAAATCTGAGGGAATTGCTCTCTGGCACAGGCAGAGAGGGGTACTTGCTGAAAGTGGAGAGGATGGCAGTGTGGAAGGTGCCATTATGGAGAGCAAGCCCATTGTGGCAGAGCTTGCCAGGTGGCACTTAGATTTTTAATGGCACCAAGCAGGCTGATTGTGCCATTTGTCTGTCTTGGTACAAGTCGGGGACAAGTGGTCAGTTGGGTGCATGCAGGATTTGGTTTTTACCAGTCCAAAGCACCAGAAGGACAAGAGAACAAAGGACTGAGTGATGGGATCCCAGAATCCAAGCTAAGTAGGGAGAAGTGAAGAGAGGAAACAGCTCACAGAATGGGAGGAATGGCAGGTCCACGGGTTGCAGGCCTAAGTGAGGTGGAGGAAGTATGGGGAAACCTAGAAAGCTGGACAGTTCAATCAGAACAGAAGTCTGCAAGAGATGGTTCAGCCTGGGATTTTGCTGTGTGGATGGGCAGCAGCACAGACATGGGATGGAGAGCCATAGAGGATCAGATTAAGACAAACAGCTGGGAGAGCCCACGTGGAATCTTGCTGTCTTAAGCCTGACCGGCAGGAGAGCCAGCTAGAGCTTAATCCCAGCCACAGTCTATGGACACTAGTGTCCCGTTTAAGATGGTAGTGTGCCTGGGGAGAACGTGTCTGCTCGAGCACAAGCTTTCCTTTTTCAGGTGTCCCTTCTCTCATCTCTACCTACTAGCTGGGCTTCTGCTTTCACAATGGATACCCTAAGCCACAGTCCCTGAGCACTTCACCTTCCCTCCCAGCTTCCAGACTGCACTTTTATCATTCTTAACCTTTTGGGGTGGAATCTCGGATGTTGTGAGAATTTAAACAATGGTGCTTGTCTTTAGAAAAGAAGAAAAAAAGTTCAACCTTCCATCCAAATTCAAGGGATTTCCACATCCTGTGATGTAGAAACCTGAGCGTGCCATGAGGCTTTGGATGATGTAACTTGGTGGGTGGGCGCTAGCTGCCACCCTCCTCTCCCCCCACAGGATTTTCCCTAGAGCAGGGGGAGCCCTTCTCCCTGATGCCCAAGGCCGCACAGCTCAGGTCAGCCATTAATTACTCTGGTTCACTGCCTCTTTCTTCTACATCTCACTGGCCCCGCCCCCTGACCCCTGACCCTTGACACCAGCCAGTAGTGTCTCCACCCTACCCAGGCCACTTCTTCCACCTCCCCTATCCCAGAGCAGATACCTAATGTGGGACATATGGAAGAAGACTTCAGTCTGTCCTGCACGCTGTTCAGCCTCTGCTCCAAGGCTCTTCTCTGTTCCTCTTCCCTTTTCAAGGTCTCTTTGGTCTTCTCGCCATCCAACTGGCAGGCCAGTAGCTGCCCCTCAGTGGCCTGGTGAACCCTCTGTTGCTCCTGTAGTTCCTCCTGACTCTGAGCCAGCTGGCTCCTGCATTCCTGCAGTTCCTCCTCCTGTTGCCCCAGCTGAGTTATCCTTTGGCGGACCTGTTGTCTCAGGCTGCTGTTTGTGGCTTCCAGAACCCTGGTCACCTGCTGGAACTGCTGAGACAACTGCAGATCTGTTTGGCCATAAAGAGAGGTAGGGGCTGGGTGTGGTAGGGAGTACCTGTAATCCCAGCACTCAGAAGACTGAGGCAGGAGGATTGTGAGTTTGAGTTCAGCCTAGGCTATATATATATAGTGAGACTCTGTTAAGAGAGAGAGATAACTTGAAGTGGATCTCCTCTTGCCATGTTGCCCAACATCAGCCTTTTTCTGTTTCCTGCAGCTTTTGCGTTACAGGCTAAAATGTATGACCTGACTACATAAAGCTTAAGAGATCCTGCCTGCATTGGTAAGGACAATTCGGAAGACAGGGATGCATCTCAGACAGATGGGGATTCAACCAGGCCAAGAAAAGGGGTGGGGGATGGACAGTATCTGTGAGCCCTTCTGAGAAAGGGAAGTTTGGGGGGAAAGGAGAGGAACATTTGGGGTGAGAGGGAAGTGGGCGGGAGGACAGTCATACTCACAACGCACTCCCAGGCAGATGGCGGCCACTCCTAACAGCAGGCAGATGAGGAGCAGGCCGATCAGGAGGTACTGCAGGCAGGAGGGGGAGGTGGGGCCTTAGGAGACAAGGGTAGGAGAAGTCAGTCCCAGGAATGGATTTATGAACTCAGAATGAAGCCACGAAGCTCCTGATTAAGGTTAAGTAGGTAGCTAGAGGCAGAAGAGTAGAGTTTGGAAGCAATGAGGTCTTTTGCGGGTAGGAGAACCAAAGTATTTCAGAATCAGGGCTTGTTAGCTGAGTGCTGGTGGCTCATGCCTATAACACTAGCTACTCAGGAAGCTGACATTTAAACATCTAGGTTCAAAGCCAGCCCAGGCAGGAAGGTCAGTGAGACTCTTATCTCCAATTAACCACCAAAAGTCCAGAAGTAGAACTGTGGCTCAAGTGGTAGAGTGCTAGCCTTAAGCAAAAATACTCAAGGACCGCATCCTAGCCCCTGAGTTCAAGCCCTAGGACCAACACACACACACACACACACACACACACACACACACACACACACACACACACACATCAGGGTTGGGCATTCTGTCTGGTAAGGTGGGCTCGGAGGATTGCCTGGTAGAGGGAAATGGAAATTGCATCCCAGGAGAGGGAAGGGACCGCTGGAAGTGAGGTTGTGATCTGGAACATGGATCGATGACATGTCATGATTAGCATACTACTGAGGTGGGACTGGATGAAGACGGCAGCCTAGTCCACTGCCTTGACCCACATGGCCACTTGGGCAGGGCCACTAGAGGTGGGAACTAGGGGGAGGGGGCACTACTCACAGGAGAGAACCCGCCCAGCTGAGAGCTTCATGCAACTCCAGGATTTAGCTGTCTGCTCTGCCTTGACCCCTGTGGAGGGAGAACACCCAGGGTGAAGGTGGGAAGCCCCAGTAATGCACCTCCCCATACTCCGTCACTCCTTAGGTTGCCTTCTCCCAATGTCCTGGAACACCCACATGACTCTTCAAGTTCCTCAATTCCCCTGAGACACTCTCAGCAAGCTCCCAAGTCTCACCCCATCTCACACACTTACACCCCACAACATACACTCTTCTGCATCCTGCCCCCCACCTCCCTTTATTCTTCTATCCTCTCCTCAGGTGCCCCTGCCCCCCCCACTACTCTCCTCCCTCTCCCAGTCCCTCCTTTCTCTCCACAGGCTCCCCACTTCCCACTAGCCCATTGCCCCCAGGGCTGCCCTGACCCCTCTCCAAGCACCTACCACCCCTCAGAGATCTGTCTCCTCCTTGCCCCTAGGGTCCTTCCTCTAGTGCTCCCACTTATCCTGTTCTCCTTGTCTTTCCTAAGAATGCCTTCCTCCATTCCTCACTGCTCTGCTCTTCCCAACTACTGCAGACACCAAGACAGCACCCACAGACATGTCCCATGAGTTCTCCATACTCGCTTTGTCCCCAAGGCCAGAGGAAGCCACGCCCGGGGCCCCCGCTGGGGTGGGGGCCACTTGCACATTCTCATAGGTGAGCTCCCCATCCTCGTAGTCCTCTGTGTCTGGAGAGAAGAGGAAGCAAAGCACAAGTGGAGAGTAAGGTCTGGGGGTGTGGGGAATGGGTTCTGAAGGGAGTTGGGATGCAGGATGGAGGAGCCCTCTCTCCCATCCTTCTTACCCTGTTCTAACGGGCTGGAGCTGCTCTTCTTCAGGGGCGCCTTCACAAACTTCAGGTCTGCATAGGTGATGGCCTCGGCCATGCTTGTCTTTCAGCCTTGTCTCCCCCACCACTCAAAGACCTCCTAGCCACTCTGCTCTCCAGCCCACTCACGGTTTGTGCTCTCTCTGTCACTGGGCTATTTTGCACTTTGCCTTGTGACTGCCAGTTACAAAAGAGGAAGAAGTGAACAAGTGTCTCTGACAGAGAGGCTCAGTGAAGCAGAGGCATCCTTGCACTGAACCTGGAGGGGCAGAAGAGATGCACGGAGGTCCACAGCGCAGGCGCATGGGCCGGCTGGGACCAGCACCGGTGTATCATAGACACGCACTGTGGCGGAGGCTCCACACATGGATATCAGCTCTGATTTCCCCTTCCCTCCTGACTGCTTGTGACTGGGGCTGCTTGGGGTATACTGGGAGTTCTCAGACATCTCCCCAGTTGTTGATCCAGGTTAAAGCTTCTTCCTCCTCCATCAGACTGGGGGTGGGGGTTGGGGAGATGTCTGAACATGGAACCTTAGCATCTCATCATTTGGAATTTCCAGTAGGTCCATGGGCTCCCCAAAAGGGATCCCTAATTTTGTAGTTCGTATAGTCCATCATCCTCATCTCCTGTAGGGCTTTTTAGGGTGTACCCTGTTGCCCTCCCACTTAGCCCCGAGTACTACCCCCACAAGGAGGTCATTCTTCAGAAGCTCTTTCTGGGAATGTGCCAGCTTTTTTTTCTTTTTTAGGGGAATGCAGAGACATGAAGCCAAACTGGTTTTTATCCATAAACACCCCAGACTTTTCCATTCCACAGTCTCCCTGCCCCTCCACCCTCTGTCCATCCAGTCATACCCGTGACCAGTCAGTCCCTTACCCCTACCAGCCTGCCCCTGCCAGCCTTATGACATGTGTCTCCACACCTGAGCTGGCTCCCACAGATCCCGCCAGGCAGACTCTGGGACAGGCCTGACTGAGGGGGAAGGACACATGGCTAGGCACCTCTGGGAAGCTCGGCAGCACTGAGCCTTGTGTGCTCTTGTGGGGAGCCAGGAAGCTGATGTGGGCAGAGGTGTATAGGGTTGTAAGACTGTAGCTTCTTCCCAGAAAGAGCAGTTTCCTCTTGCTTGCTCTCTCTCTCTCTCTCTCTCTCTCTCTCTCTCTCTCTCTCTCTCTCTCTCTCTCTCTCTCTCTCTCTCTCTCTCTCTCTCCAGTTTTGGGGCTTGAACTCAGGGCCTGGGCACTGTCCCTGAGCTGCTTTTGCTCAAGGCCATCCATTTGAGCCACAATGCCACTTCTGGCTTTTGCTGTGTATGTGGTACTGAGAAATCAATCACAAGGCTTCATGCATGCTAAGCAAGCACTCTACCACTGAGCCACATTCCCAGCCTATCCTCTTGCATTCATAGCAAAGATTTTCCTTTATAAGGGCCTGCAGGATAGAGATATAACTCAGTGGTAGAGTGTAAGTGTGAGGCAATGGGTTCAATCTCCAGTGTGTGTCCAATATTGTCCTTTTGCCCCCAGGCCCAAGGGAAGTGGCATTTGTGGGGGACCAGAGGCTCAGAGGTCCTTATACATAGTGAGAGCCCAGCTAATGGAAGAGAGAAAATGGTAGAAGGGAATAAAGCAGCTGGGTGCTCCCCGATATTCTTTTATTAGGAAGTACCCCTCCCAGGAACCCCAAAATGGTCTGCTTCTAGGAGTGGAAAGGCCTTAATGTCAGAGAAGGTCTGAGGATGAGAAAAATCTGCCCCTTGAGGGCCACATCCGCCCCTCAGAAAGCCCTCAGCACCTGTGGTGAGGGGAAAAGGGAAGAGCCCTACTCACCACACACTAACAACTTATGTGACCGGTGATGTGTGGCAGGCCATCATGGTTGGGCCATCCAGCCTACTCTGAAGAAAGTCACCCCTGAGGCAAAGTGGCACCCCTGTCATTTGAGGAGTATATCTGAGAAGAGGCAAGTGTATGCCCGCTGGTGCAAGTGATCACATGTGCACACGCATCCCCAGAGCTTTGTGAGTGTCACAGCCAGCCTGGAGGATGAGACACAAAGGACCATCCTGTGGGCTGAGAAGAGCTGTTACTTTTTTTTGGGGGGGGGGCATACTGGGGCTTGAACTCAAGATCTGGGCACTGTCCCTTAGCTTTTTCACTCAAGGTACTTTACCACTTGAGCCACACTCCACTTCTGGCTTTTAGCTGGAAATAAGAATCTCATAGAAAGCCAGGTGCCATTGGCTCACACCTGTAATTCTAGCTGCTCAGGAGGCTGAGATATGAGGATCGTAGTTTAAGGCAGTGAAAGTCCGTGGGAGGCTTATCTCCAATTAACCACCAGAAAACTGGAAGTGGAGCTGTGGCTCAAAGTGGTAGCGTGCAAGCTCTGAGCAGAAAAGCTTGGGGACAGAACCCAGGCCCTGAGGTCAAGCCCCATGACCAACCCCACCCCCCCCAAAAAAAATGTCTCATAGATTTTCCTTCCCAGGCTAGTTTCAGACAAAGTCCTCAGACCTCAAGCTCCTGAGTAGCTAAGAGTACAGACAGGAGCCACAGCCTCTGCCTGGAGATCTGTTACTTTGTCACAGCAGGAGTGACAGATCATCTTCACAAGTTGTCATAGGTCGTGGCAACAGATTTCACAACTATTTCCTTTTTGAAGTTCATTGTTTCCTAAGGAGTCCCAGCAGCTGTTAACAGTCCCTGCTTGATTAAAGTTTTCAACAGCTGGTCCCCTCCCTAGGGCACCCTGGCAGGGCCTCCCCCAGATACAAACCGTGGTGGGTGCAGGGGCCTCCCTGGAGGCCTAGGGGCTGGTGAACGTGAGTGCCCTGTGCAGCTGGCAGCAGGCACGGGTGGGGGACTGCATCTGTGGTGTGGAGGGCGAGGTGGGCACAGTGGAAATTACAGGAACATTCTCAAGAATTTCATAAACAGCAGAAAATGTCCCAGATTTCAAAACCAACACACAGGCGAACATGACCTGGATTCTCCATAAGAGGCCAAAGCCACACTTCACTATGCAATTAAAAGCAAAATTGGTAGAAATGCAGCCCACCAGGCCCCTGGCAGAGGTTCCCAAAGCGGGTACTCAGATAGAAGCAGGCTGAGCTAAACTGCACACCTCACTGTGTCGAGCATCATTACCAGATGGGGTCTGTATTTCTCTCCTCTTTGGTCCCTTTGCTGATAATGACACACTCTCATGACATTTTGGTGATAGTGACATACCTGTCATGACATTCTGCAATTCCTTCTGTACTAGACTATCTTGTGATCTCTTGTGTAGATAGAGTAGGAGGGGGATGGGCACCTCTATTCTTACTGTCCAAATATCAGGAACACTGGGGGCTTTTAAGAGCTAAGGGTGAGTGTTGCACATTTCAGCTTTGTTTGTTTTTGTCCACATTTCAGCTTTAACCAGGCCCAAAGTCATCATCTGAGATCTAAGGGGACAAGCACCAAAGCTGATTTCTTGCCCTCTCTGGACTTCTTCCCTGCTTCTTCTACTGGATGTGTTGCTTGTGGATCTTGACGAGGAGAGGGCTGACAGCCGGGAGGCACTTGGAAAACTGTGTGAGAAGGGGCTTGTGTGAGAAAATCAGTCAACATCAGGAAATCAGGGACGTTTCCCCAAGAATGAGTCAGGTTTTATCTGTCTGTCA
Organism: Perognathus longimembris pacificus; assembly: GCF_023159225.1. Lineage (NCBI taxonomy): Eukaryota > Metazoa > Chordata > Mammalia > Rodentia > Heteromyidae > Perognathus > Perognathus longimembris. Next base: position 130,548,006 of record NC_063161.1, read on the forward strand.
ATACTGTGGCTCACTGGCCTCTGCCAGTCCTTGTCTACTAGGTAACATAGACAAAAGTGATCATATCCTAATTGCTGAAGCCCATGAATAGGTTTATCTATCTGAGAAAACGTAGATGTGCCTCATCAAAGGCTTTTTATTTTATAATTGCTTTTGTAAAGGTGATGGGGTTACAGAGGGGTTACAATTACACGTCAGGTGATGTGTACATTTCTTTTTGGACGTTGTCACCCCTTCCCTCACTGTCTCCCAGTTTTTCCCTCCCATCCCCACCCACAAGTTGGATAGTTTATTTTCAACATAGTGTCCACTGAGTCCTACAGCTGCCTTTGTTCACCCTTTGTCCTTCCATGTGTGTGCCCCCTCCCCCTTTACCGATTTTTTAGAGAGGAGTTCATCCTGCTTCATTCTGTTTAATCATGTGGGTACTTGAAAGAGAAGACTTCCCAGCCATGGGAAGATTTCAGGAGGGAAGTGCTTCCTGGAAGGTTCAGAAAGGTGCGCATTGTGAGGACTCAGCCCTCACTTGGCGGCTTTGAAGGGGAAAAAAGAGATCCAGGCAGCCTCTGGAAGATGGAAACTCAAGGAAACGGATTTTCCTTTCCACCTTGAGCTGGAAGTCAGGTCTGAAGCTTGTTTGTCCTGCTTGCTCATAGCTAGCATTTTATCACATCAACCATGCCTCCAGCGTGGCTGTTTTAGTAGGTAATTGGAGATGGAGTCTTTTTTTCTTTCCAGGCTGGCTCTGATCTCAGCTTCTTGAGTAGCTGGGATTTAGAGGTGTGAACCACTAGTGCCTAGCTTTAAAACTTGAAGGTAAGGAATTTGTGTTGTATAAGCCACTACTGCAGTAATGAGTTCCTTGAGTTGTACAGAAAAAGTTTCTTTCATTGGGCAGGAGAGCAAGATGTGATAGAAAGAGCATGCTTCTGCAGATAAAAAGACCAGCTCTGGCATAGTAACTCTGGGCAGATCATAACTTCCCATATGTAAAATATAAGCCAGGCTAGGCCTCAATCAGCATGGGATTGCTGAAGAGTGGAGGCAAAAATGTAACAAAGGGATCTTGAAAATCTGCCACAATAGCTTCAGAGTCAGCAGGGCCATCTGATAGTGTGATTAAAGGGACTTGTGGGTCTTTGATCTCTGAAATCAAAGAATGCTGATAGGTCTCCGTGACTCACCCCAGACCGCTCCTTGGTCCTGCCTTGAATAGTGACAGAAGAGAAAGGCAAACCCAGGATTCAAACAATTCAGCAGGGCAAAATGCTGGCTCCAAACCATACCATGAAGCAGCATCCCAAGGACGAAAGCTAGCATTTAGGGAAAAACAAAATTGGAAACACCAAAGGAAAACAAAATTGCATAAGCATAGGACAGAGAGAGTTCAGGTTTAATGATAGTGTATGTACCACAGTTTGAAAGGCTCTGGTAAGTCATGTCTGTAATCCTAGCCACCTAGGAGGCTGAGATCTGAGGATCGCAGTTCTGAGTCAGCTAGGACATGGAAGTCCTTAAGAGTCTGAGCTCCAATTAACCACCAAAAAGCTGGAAGTGGAGCTGTGATTCAAATGATAGAAACAGAAGCCTTAAGTAGAAAAAGCTAAGAAACAGCACCCAGGCCCTAAATTCAAGCCACCAGGACTGGTACACACACATACATACAAAAATAGAATAACTACTGTTTCCATAATATTCTAATTAGTTTCTACTTCCTCTCCATTTCAGTGAAATGTGACCATAAGGTTTCTTTCACTATCCTTCTCCTGTATCTCACCCCTTATACTTCTAGGCACTTCTACCTTCTCTTTATGTCTGCCACCTGGTTCCAGTTTTATTGAGATATAAGTTAGATATAAATGAGAATTCCCCTTGCAGTGTGTTCCATTTGTTTCAAGAGTTCTTATTTAGTCTGTACACTACACATTATAAATAGATTTAGGTATAAATATATAGATCATGGTTCGTTGCTCCTCACTGCTTCTTTCCTCTTCTCTTCATCTTCCTCTATCTTAAAGTCTCTATTTTCTCATTCATTTGCTATTTTATCAGTCTTTTTGTTGTTTTGCCAGTGTTGGGGCGTGAACTCAGGGCCTGAGCACTGTCCCTGGCTTCTTTTGCTCAAGGCTAGCACTCTACCACTTGCGCCACAGCACCACTCTGGCTTTTTCTATATATGTGGTGCTGAGGAATTGAACCCAGGGCTTCATGTATGCGAGGCAAGCACTCTACCACTAAGCCACATTCCCAGGCCCCCCCCTTTTTTGTTAGAGTATTTTCTTAAAATTATTTCTCCAATGGGGTGCCTCATGATTTCTGCAAACCTTCAACCATCTGGGTCCACATTGCAGGCCTGTCTCTTCTTTCTTTATTTTCTCAGTGCTGAAGTTTGAACTTCAAGCTTTGCACTTATTCAGTAGGTGTGCTACCATTTGAGTCCCACCCCCACTCCTACTCTTTGCTGATTATTTTGGAGATGGACTCTAGTGAACTTTCCTACCTGGGCTGGTTTCAAACCTCTATTCTCAAAATCTTTCCTGAATAACTAGGATTACTGGTGTGAGCCACCAGTGCCTGGATACCTACAGGCCTTTTCTCATATTAGAACAATGTTCTATTTGACCGCCTTTGACTTCTAGTGTTGCTAATGAGAAGAAAGAACTTGCTTTCTGGATAAAAGTGGGCATGATTTTCTCTCTCTCTCTCTCTCTCTCTCTCTCTCTCTCTCTCTCTCTCTCTCTATCTCTATCTCTCTCTCTCTCTCTCTCTCTCTCTCTCTCTCTCTCTCTCTCTGATGATAAAAGGATGATGGATTTATTGGGAAAGTAAAAAGTGAACCGACCAGCCAGGGTTATAACCCGGACTTGGGAGCTGAAACTGTGACCCCGAGCGGCCTTCCAGACTGGGTTATAAAGGCAAACATCACATAGTCAAACATGCCATCCTGTCTCTTTTGAGTTACAGACTTTTCTGCCTGTGTAGCTGAGTGTTCATTTTTTCCTATCAGTGTAGCCTGAAACTTAATTCTTTCTTCCAGTCAGAAATATTATTATTTATGACCTCTCCCGCCCTATTCCTTTCTCTCCTCGATCACACAGGCCTTTCAGGTCAGGTTATCTGGGTTTGTTCCATTGTCCCATCTTTTACCACAGAATTTGCATCTCTGTATTTTCATCATATACTTTTATATATTTCTCACTTTCTTATGTTGTTGGGGTTTGTTTTTTTTGAGACAGATTTTCCTCACATAGCCAGGCTGTCCTCAAACTCATAACCCTCTGCCTCAGTCTCCTGAGTGCTGGGAATATGGGCAGGCACCATCACCCTCAGTTGAGATATTTCTATTTAATTTAAAGAACCTGTTTGGGGGTTGTTTTAGCAATGACTACCCTCTCCTTTGACTCATCTATGGGAATTTTTTTAGTTCTGATATTACATTTCCTAGTTTAAGGAAATCTTTTGGGTTTGAGCTTCCAGGATCTCCTCATTTCTGGCAGGAACCCATCCATCCGTGGCAGCAGGTCTCTTTGCTCTCTGGTTTGTCTGCTGGGAAATTCATTCCACCATCAGAGTCGAATGGAGACAGCGTGACCCAGCAAAGCTACTGATTATCCTTGGGAAACAAACTGCTTCTGTGACTTGCTTTTCTCCTAAAGGCCCTGACTCTTGGGGTGTTTCCCAGTACCTGTCTATAGGACATCAGTTCTCTCTGTGGGGAGCCCAGATGACCCCAGTTAACTAGCAGCCTAGTCCAGGAGTGTTTAGATGGGGTGTGGAAGGGGAAGCGCACTCCATCACTCTACTCCTCCCCCTGTTCTAAGTAGTCAAATATTAATTGACAAATATAATGGTAGTCACCAAAAGACAGAAAAACTGAAACCATTAACAGGAGTTGTCTTTGGAAATAGAGTGAGGAGGTGCCTTCCTTTCACCCACCATATTAAGGTTTCTAAACTTCAGCACTGTTAACTCTGGGTGAGAGATGCTTTGTTGTGTGTTCTGTGTCTTCTATGATGTTTAGCAGCAAGCTTGGCTTCTTCTCACTAACACCTCCTCCTCAGTTCTAACATTCAAAACTACCCCCAGGGCTGAGGGGTAAAACTCATGTTTAGCACGGTGTGATTTAAAAAAAAATTAATTCACATTTTTTTTCTCAAAATTGTATTTATTTATTTTGGTGGTACTGGATTTTGAACTCCAGGCCTCACATTTGCTAGGCAGGTGCTCTGCTACTTGAACCACATACCTTCAGCCCTCTATTTTTTTTAGATCATGTTCACACACTATTTCTATCATTAAACACTGAATCAAGGTCACAGAAAAAGAAACTTGGCTGTTAAGAAGTAGCTCACACCTGTAATCCTAGCTAGTCAAGAGGCTAAAGATTGAGGTTTGAAGCCAGTCTAGGCTGAAAAGTCTGTAAGACTCTTACCTTCAATTAGCAAAAAGCTGAACGTGGAGCTGTGGTTCAAGTGATAGAGCGCCAGTCTTGAGAAAAAAAAAAAAAGGCTAGGGGACAGTGCCTAGGCCCTGAATTCAAGCCTTAGTATTGCACCAAAAAATCAAAACAAAAACCTGAATAAAAGTAAATTATATACATTAAAGGGTAGGAAATATGGCCTCGTGGCAAGAATGCTTACCTCGTATACATGAAGCCCTGGGTTCAATTCCTCAGCACCACATAAACAGAAAAAGCCAGAAGTGGTGCTGTGGCTCAAGTGGTAGAGTGCTAGCCTTGAGCAAAAGAAGCCAAGGACAGTGCCCAGGCCCTGAGCTCAAGCCCCAGGACTGGCAAAAAAAAAAAAAAAAATGGGAAGCAAGTTGCAAAGTGGGAAGAAATTCATAGGTGCAGAAACAAAAGAAGCAGAGATGGACAAAGTATCCGAGTCACAGGGTTGGAAGAAGAAGACTGTGAGGCCCTACATTCACTTGTCACTGAAGTCCTTGCAGTGCAGAGGTCCCATGACACCACAGCCATCATTCTGGGGTTCCCATACCTGCTTCCATATTGTCCAGGTAGCCTTACAATAGGTACCCCTACAACTAGTCTAGTGACAGCTGCTACTGTATGGGGCCAGAACCCTATGCACTTATTAGAACCACATGTTAAGAAGGATGCAAACCAAGCAAAACAACAAGAGAGTGATGCAAATAAGGTCTATAAAAAGGTTTTTTCCTCCTGGGAAGAAAAATGATACGCCATTTATTCATAAGGACTGTCACATCCAGAAAAGAGATGAATTTTTTAGTATTATAACTAAAAAGATAACCCAGAAGAGGCAGATTTGCTTGCAAATTGTAAAAGTTCTCCTTGGGATGTGGCTTAAGTGGTAAAGGCTTGCCTAGCAAAAAGAAAGAAAGAAAGAAAAGGAAAAGGAAGAGAAGCAGGAAGAAAGGGAAAGAAAGAAGGAAGGGAAGGAGGGAAGAAGAAAGGAGAGAGTCAAGACTCTTATCTCCAATTAACCAGCAAAAATGCCAAAAGTGGGGGCTGGGAATGTGGCTTAGTGGTAGAGTGCTTGGCTAGAATTCATGAAGCCCTGGGTTCAATTCCTCAGCACCACATAAACAGAAAAGGCCAGAAGTGGACCCTGTGGCTCAAGTGGTAGAGTGCTAGCCTTAAGCAAAAAGAAGCCAGGGACAGTGCTCAGGCCCTGAGTGCCAAGCCCCAGGACTGGCAGCAGGAAAGAAAGAAAGGAAGGAAGGAAGGAAGGAAGGAAGGAAGGAAGGAAGGAAGGAAGGAAGGAAGGAAGGAAGAAAGAAAGAAAGAAAGAAAGAGAGAGAGAGAAAGAAAGAAAGAAAGAAAGAAAGAAAGAAAGAAAGAAAGAAAGAAAGAAAGAAAGAGAGAGAGAGAGAGAGAGAAAGAAAGAAAGAAAGAAAGACCACCATAAACAGAAATATTGTTCCTGGAGTTTCAGAGCAAAAGCTTGGTTCAGGGAATCCCAACAGATTAGGCTTGACCACCAGTCCTAATCCACCAGAGACCAGCAGTGGTAAAGGGCAGAGAAAGGAGCTTCCATCAATGTGGCTACACTGGGAAGAGCAGATGAAGGGTCCCAGTGACCCCCAAGTCCCTTTTCAAAAGGATGACAGGAACTTGTAAGTTATATAGAGAAGAAAAGCAAAACTGACAGAGCGGGACATCATTATCTCAGTCTGGTTCTGCAAGGTTTCTGGAAAAGTGGTTATCAACACTGTCACTTAAGGGCAATTACTCTTGCCCTGAGACTTCATTTCATCATCATGGGTAATAAATGACCCTCACTGCGGGTGGGGGAACTGTCCTGTAAGGCTTAAGATTGCTTGGAGGTAGTTTCATTCCCTTGTCATGAAGTTATTTATCTATCAGTCCTGTCCTTGGAATCCTAGGTAACTGCAGAAGGAAGTGGCTCAAGAAAGAAAAAGCTAGAAGCAACTCTAGAACCAGACAGGGACAAAATGGAGTCGGTTAGGCCAATGAGCGGTGCCCTTCTTCCTATAAAGGCACAATCATGCATTTAAGTTCAGAGGAGAAAGACTCATAAAGAAAGAAGCAATAAATGAAGAGATCAATGATTCAGTATCTTTATCTGGCCCTAGTCTGCTGGTCTTTGCCCACAGAATTAGTTAGAACTTGTGGTTTTAAGAAATAGAAAACCTAACTTTGACTTAAGCAAAAAAGAACATTTATGAGCTTATGTAATTGAAAAGTTCAGAAGACAGATCTAGCTCTGGGTGTGGTTGAATCCAAAGTTTCAAACGAAGTCATCAAAAATTGTTCTCTCTGGTGTTCCCTCTCCTGTAGCCAAAACCATTTTGGAATTTAACCTCCTCTTGGTGAGCCACAGAGCAAGGCCTTGGCTGAATAGCTTCAGGGGCAGTTCTCACTGTAATTCTTTTTTTGTGTGTGTGTAACTTCTTTTTTAAAAAAATTTATTTATTAATTAAATTTTTTTGACAAGGTGTTGTGCAAAAGGGGTACAGTTACATGATAGGGCAGTGTGTACATTTCCTGTGATATCTTACACCTTGTTTTTCTTTCCCTTCCCTAGATCAGGTAGACATATATACAATACACAGTGTACCAAAAACATAATTCACTGTAATTCTTTAAGCACCTCTGTGGTTGAAACTTTATCCATAAGATCTTTTCTCTTCAGGTCTTAAGTTGACCCTACTCTCATCTCAAAAAGAGGGAAAACAGACCCAGAAGGACCTAGTGACTTTAAGAGTCTGCCCTTCCCACTTCCCCCCAAATTTCCCCAGGAGAGGGCATGTCTTAGTGGAACCATACATCAGCAAGGTAAAGAAGTCCACTAAGGAAAGCACCTGGAGCTAGAGGATGAATTGGTATTTGTTAGATGAGTGTTGACTAGCCAGAGTGGTATGTTCCTAGATGCAAGGAAATTGTGCTGAGGGTCTGCACAGAGAACAAAGTAATAGAGACAAGAAGGTAAGACAAAATGAAGGGCCCTGGAGGAAAAAGAAGATAAGGGAACCCCGGCTTCCAGAACTGGAAGGAAAGCAAATTTCATATCATACCTTGTTATAGCTATACATTAAAAAAAAATTTTTTTTAAGGTGAGGGGGGCAGGTGCCGGTAGCTCACGCCTATAATCCTAGGTTACTCAGGAGGCTGAGAGCTGAGTGTTGCAGTCTGAAACCAGTCCCGGCAGAAAATACCCATGAGACTCCTATCTACAATTAACTACTCAAAAACCAGAAATGGTGCTGTGGTTCAAGTGGTAGAGCGCTAGCCTTGTGCACAGAGAGGCCCAGGGACAGTACCCAGGTCCTGAGTTCAAGCCCCACAACTGACCCAAGAAAAAGTCATTTTACACAAACTCAGGTAATGAGCTGCTGTTTGGAGTGGCTATGTCACCCAGCTCCGTTGCTAATGGGGTGGTCAGCTGCCCCGGAGCTCTGAGGCCAGAGGTCTGAGCAATCCTGGGCTATACTTGGGAGCAGGCTCCAAACCGTCGGACTACAACGCCCAGGATGCCATGGGTAGGGCCTCAGTACGCCTGCGCAGGATTGGTGGTAATGCCACATCTCTCCAGGTGAGGGCGTCGGGGCTTCGTGTTCAGCTACCTGGGTCCAGGCTGAAAGAGCTGGTTCTGGGGACAGAAGAGTCGTCAACCTTGATTCCTGACTCGTCCCAGGGACGTGAGATTCCAACCGGGCCTCTTCCAGGCTGAAGCTCACACGTCCTCTTTGCGCAGACACCCCGATCCACCTTCAGAGGCACAGCACGTCTCAGAACATCCCCTGCGGGTGGCTTGCCACATCCTGTGTCCGCCACCCAAACCACCCTCCCTCCCACACAGCCCCAGCTGCATGCCCTTAATCATGACCTGAGTGCCTCCTAGCGAGGCCTAGGTTGGGGTCCTCAGAGGGCTAAGAACAACCCAGGAGTATTTGAATTTTCTGGGAAGAGTCCCCATGGAGACCGCCCTACTGTCAACTGCTAGGTTTCCTGCCTTGTGGTTGTCTTTGGGGCTCTGTAAGTGGGAAGAAGAGAAGCTTAGAAGTAAAAATCGCGATTTCCCCTTTCTTCTGCTCCTGAGACCTTAGAAATCTTTGTCACACTGGACAGAGGTCCCAGCTGGAGATGCCTGGGGCTCAGACTTAAAGTGAAACCTAGTTTGCTGCCCCCCCACGGAAAGCTGGAGCTAAGAAAGGGTTCATCACATCAGAACTTTTTTTTTTGTTTTTTTTTTTTTTTTTTTTTTGGCCAGTCCTGGGCCTTGGACTCAGGGCCTGAGCACTGTCCCTGGCTTCTTCCCGCTCAAGGCTAGCACTCTGCCACTTGAGCCACAGCGCCGCTTCTGGCCGTTTTCTGTATATGTGGTGCTGGGGAATCGAACCTAGGGCCTCGTGTATCCGAGGCAGGCACTCTTGCCACTAGGCTATATCCCCAGCCCCAGAACTTTTTTGAGAGCAAGGGGTGGGCTTGGAGGGGCTACAGGGAAGGAGGAAGGGGTGCTAAACGAGATAAAATGTGTATGTGGTGTTGCCAGGGTGAGGGAGGTTGGTGGGCTGCATGGGTTGGAGCTTGGCTATATTGAGATGGGGTTGGGATGTGGGATCTAACTAAAAAGGAGAGTATAATAGGTGGGACTTTCTTTTTAAATCTCCCAAACATTTACTAATCCATCACCTCCTCTCCACCCCATGGCTGTGATTGCCACCATTTTCTCTCACATATTGCAACAGCTTCCCAAGAGCCATGCAGAGCTCAGTCCAGCTCACCTCCAGGGCAAACAGCAGCCAATGCAGTTATCAGCTATCTGACTGTGCCCATCCCTTGTTTAGAACTCACTCATCCCACCCCTCCTCCCAGATGAAGGCTAGACCCTTCGTAAAGGCTTACAGGTCCTGGGTGACCTGGTTTCTGCATCACCCCTTCTCCTATCCCCTTCATCGTGAAGAATGAATTACCATCAGCAACTCTACTGGACTGTTTTCTGTCCTTCCATTCTTCTGGTAGACTGTCCTTATGTATCATGTCCCTGCTGAAAGTCACCTCTCCTCCAGAGATTGTTTTGCTCTTTTTAAAATAATATCTAGTATTGCTGGATACTCGCTGCCTTCATGTATCTTACATAATGGTAATTCATTTACATCACATAACGTTCTGGTTTCAGTAGTACTGGAATTTGAAATCAGGGCCTCACACTTGCCAGATGGATACTCTGCTACTTGGGTTGCACCCCTAACCCTTTTTTGTTTTAGTTATTTTTCAAGTGGAGTCTCAATTTTTTCTGTCTAAGGTGGGCCTAAGGCTGCTGTCCTCCTTTCTATGCTAGGGTAACAGGTGTGAGTTATCCCATACAAGTTATTCACTGAGATGGGGGTCTCACTAGCATTTTGTCCAAGATGACCGTGAACCAAACTCTTCTCTACCTGTGCCTTCCAGATAGTAGGGATTACAGGGAAACTAAAGCAAGCCCAGCCTTGCTTTATTTTTCAGCTACAATCCTGCCCTGGGGCATCCTTAGACCTTGATCTTCCTACCTTTCCTTCCTGCATAGCTGGGATCACAGGACTGTGCACTGTGCACTCAGCATATATATATATATATATATGTCCTGATAGGCTGGGAGGGAGGAAAGAAGAGCTGGGCTAGTTAAACTGGTTAAAAAGGAGGAGGAAGTAAAGAGAAGGGGCTGAAGGGAGCATACAGAACAGATGTGGGGAGGGGGCCACTGTCTACTGCCTCCATGTCAGGAAAGCAGGTGTCTGTCCTACCCGGAGATGTCCACCAAAGCTCAGATAGGAAGTTCCAAAGACACCACCTGCTACCAAGCAATGATTCCAAGTCCTGGGGCTAACTGGAGCATATATATATATATATATATATATATATATATATATATATATATATATATATGTTGAGGGCTGAGTGCACAGTGCACAGTCCTGTGATCCCAGCTATGCAGGGAGATATATATAATTGGCTGGGCTCCCATAGCTCACTCCTGTAATCCAAGCTACTTGGGAGGCTGAGATCTGAAGATCTTGGTGTGAAGCCAGCCCAAGCAGGAAAGTCTGAGAGACTCTTATCTCCAAATAACCACCAGAATGCTAGAACTGGCACTGTGGCTCAAAGTCTAGAGTGCTAGCCTTGAGCAAAAGAGCTCAGAAACAGTGCAGACCCTGAATTCAAGACCCATGACCGACAAAACAACAACAAAAAATAGCATTAGTGTCTTTCCTATCTTACAGATTCAGAAACAGAGACCCAGTAGCTTAAGAACAACACAGTTAGTAAATGATGCAGAATGTGAACTCAGCTGGTCTGCTTCCCGAGCCCACAGTTGCGGTCTTGTTGCCAGCCCGCCTAAGGCAGCATGGCACTTATGGAGTCTGGGGGCTGAGGTTCTAAACAAAGCAGATGATGTGCAGACGGGGAGGGCAGACTGATTAGAGATTACAATGGATGCGGCGACACACGAAGCTGCTGCCAGGACTGTAGGTGACCATGGAGAGAATGAACTGGAGATGGCAGGGACTGTCTCAGAGTGATGGGGTCAAGAGAAGGCCAGGAGAAAGGCACTGAGGACAGAATGAGGACAGAACCAATGATGCCAAACAGCAGTACTGATGGGACTTTCGGGGGACAGGCAGATGAACTGGGGACTTGCTGGAGGCACTCAGCAGGTGAGAGAGACATAGTTACAGAGACCATGGGAAATGTAGTTTAGGGGCTGTTGAGTTTTTCAGCCCCAAGGGGCAATGGATTGGTTGTGAGTGAATGTTCTACCAGCAGGAAGCCCTGGGCTCCAGCCCTATACCTAACTCGTGGTCCTTCTTCTCCAGTTAGGTGCCTTCTACCAGTTTACTGTGGCCGGTGGCAGAGCTCACACCCCAATCCTGCAGGGAGGGGCAGTGGGGTGGGGGGAAGGAGGGATGTCTGTTGCAAGTCTCCAGCCTCTAGATCAAAATCTAAACACTTTTTATAAAAGAAGTTTTATTTGCAATCAGAGACAAGCCAGACACAGCCGCAGGGAAAGTGTATTCTACCAAGGTTCTCTGGTCAGAAGTCAAGATTTGGGTTCCCCTCTTTCTAGTCCATAGGTCCCAGGACCCTTCCAGCCTGTGGGCTCCCAAGCATGCTACCCACCCACATCCTCTCAGGCTCCTACCTCCTCCCCTGCCCACTTCCTGTGCCTGAAGAGACACTGAGGTGTCCTGGTAGGCTGGGAGGGAGGAAAGAAGATCCGGGCTAGTTAAACTGGTTAAAAAGGAGGAGGAAGTAAAGAGAAGGGGCTGAAGGGAGCATACAGAACAGATGTGGGGAGGGGGCCACTGTCTACTGCCTCCATGTCAGGAAAGCAGGTGTCTGTCCTACCCGGAGATGTCCACCAAAGCTCAGATAGGAAGTTCCAAAGACACCACCTGCTACCAAGCAATGATTCCAAGTCCTGGGGCTAACTGGAGCATATGTATGCCCCAGGCAGGGCAGAAGGAGCTTCCATGATGGAGAAGGAAGCCACGTGTGTCCACAGAGGCAGGGCTCGTCTCAGCTGGGCGCAGGCTGGCTGTTGGCATAGGCCTGGTCTGGAAAGGAAGCCCTGGCCCTGCGGGTCTGGGCGCACACTGAGGCATAGAGCTCTGGTTCAGGGTTTGCAGCCTGGGGCTTTGGTTCAGTGTCTAGCACCACCTCAGAGTATTTGATGGGGGTCCCAGAGCTGCAGATCCGGCCCTGAGGAGGCCGCAGCTGCAGGCTGGTGTAGCACATCACCTCTTCTGCAGCCTAGAGACACGAGCATGTTAGAAGTTCAGCAGGCCTTTAGGGAAAGGCCCCCATTTCTTTCCCTTCCCTTTCCTTTGGCCCCCGTAACTCACCCTGGTGGAGCTTCCAGAAGCTGGATCCTGCTGGTCTGCCCTTGGCTCTTGAGACAGTTGTCCTGGGAGGAAGAAGAGGCATCTGGTCAGTTCTTTGTCCCCATCTGTCCCACTGGGACCTGCCCCATGTCGGGCCCTCCACAGCACCCTACCTGTCTGTAGGTAATGCAGGTTCCCATACAGGGGAGTCTCTTCTGCACTCCTTCCGGGGCTGCAACACCGTTTGGGGACTAAGTGGGGCCTTCTTGGTGAAGAAGGAACCCTTGATCCACCCATCCCTGCTCTCCATTACTTACCGTCCCGGCTCCGGTGGGCTCCTGCTCTTGCCAGTGGCCCGCTGGAACCAGAGCACAGCCAGTGAGATGAGAAGCAGCAGCGTCACAGCCCCAAAGAGGGCCCACAGCCCCCAGGCCTGGGTTACAGAGGGGATACCTGTGGAAGGGGAGCAGACGGGGGTGTGGCTGTCCAGCCCCATCTCCCAACCCTGCCGGCTGCAGGTGGGACATGGGGCCTCATGACACTTCCCCCAGAAGCCCCCGCCTCGCCCAGCTCACCAGGCGCTAGTAGATTGGCACCATCGCCATGGGAGGTGTCGTTGTCGCCTCTGTCCATGACTGCTGGTGTGACTGCGAGATCCATGAGCACCCCGACCTGCTCATGCCCTGACAGCTGCCACTGCCCCCCTTCCTCCCATCCCTCCCTGGGCCTGGCCCCCACAGCTCAGCATCCCCAATACCGGTGGTGGCAAAGTTGCTGGTTTCCGGGGAGGAAGGGGGAGGGGGAGGAAGGAACACCAGAACAAAGACCCCGCCCTGTGCCTGCACCTGTGCCATCCTGCCCCTCCTGAGCTTCCCTCGCTCCCCAGCCTCATGGCCCTGGGCCCCCTTCATCAGAAATCATACTCGGAACTGCATGTGCTGTGCCACGTGCAAGGAGACCCAGAAAGACTCCAAAAGGCAGAAGTGGCATGGGGCAGGGCCACAGAGACTCTTTTTGCCACAAGACTCGGCCACCCTTTGTCTCCCACTCCAGTGGAGAATGACCTCTTCAATGAGCATGCTCCAGTTCAGATGGCTTCCCCCACAGTCCCTCCACAGACCTAGAAGAAAATACGCTTCCATGACCATGGTTCCTGTTAGTACTTCAGTGGCTAGGAAGAGAGGAAGCTAAGTTCTCCCCTCCTATCTCCTTTATCTGTAGGGTAGCTAAGAACCCTTCACTCAGTTAATAGCTTTAAAGGAATCTCTGCTCCAGGATTCTCCTGGCACACTGAACCAGACTCTCTTTGCCTTGTTCACTTCTACAAGTACACTGTCTGCCACCCTAGAGACGGCTCAACCTTGTGCCCTACTGACTTGGACGGAGGGGTTTTCCATTCAGAATATACATTTATATTTAAAGTACAGGAGCCTACCCAGGATGGGACTGACAAAAGCCCTGCCTTTCAGTTTTACGCAATAAGGGATTTACTGTCTGTAGAGACTTAAAAATATCAACTAATATTCAGCTCTCTTTATTATCTCCATGTTGGAGCTTTCTAAAAAGTGTCATTAACAAACCACTATTCCCCCAAATATCTTTTTATACATCTTAGTTCTAAATTATTGTAGTTGCTGATAAGTTGCAATGACATGTTAGCTTCAAATTAGCATGATTTTTTTGGCTTATCTTTTTTTTTTTTAAACAATTTCTTCTTATGTTGTTGTTGTGGGTCTTGAACTCAGTGCCTGGGCACTGTCCCTCAGCTCTTTTGCTCAAGGCTAGCGCTCTACCACTTGAGCCATAGTGTCACTTCCGGTTTTTGAGTGATTAATTAGAAAGAACATTCTCACCAGGACTTTTCTGCCCAGGCTGGTTTGGAACCAGGATCCTCAGATCTCAGCCTCCTAAGTAGCTTTCATTCCCTGGATACCAGTAGATTTGGGTGGGATCAGGGTTTGAATTTAGGGTCCTAAAGTTGCTGAACAGGTAACTCTACCTCTTGAGCCACACTCTCAGCCCTTCTTTGCATTATTATTTTAAAGTTTTGCTTTCGCTGCTTTTCAAGTAGGCTGTTACAGTCAGAATCCTCCTACCAACCATCTCTAGTGTAGCAGGAACCACAGATGAGTGCCACTATAATCAGCATTTTTATTGAGATGGGTTCTCGCTAAGTTTTTGACCAACTGGCCTCAAACTGAGATCCTGCAGATCTCTGCCTCCTGAGTGAATGAGGATTAATTATACGTATGAGCTATCATATTCCAGCCTAGAATTATTTCTAAATGGTTAGTTGTTCACGTTTGCATCCATGTTAGGTGCTATGCTAGTCTCTGGTGTAAAATAGTGAGGAGACAGAGACATGGTTCCTGACTCCCTGAATCTAACAGGGTAGTGGTATTGAAGAAAGTAAGGGAGTTACATTCAGGAAGAAACTAGAAGCAGAGGGAAGGGAGCACACTTGAGCTAAGTCAACTGTGCAGTAAGGGCGTAAGTGATTGGTGGGACATACAAAAGTTGATTTAATTGGCCATAGTAGCTGTTCAAATTAAAATTAAGATCATGGAGCTACACAAATGGAGGCTATTAATGGCATTTGCCATATGGAGAGGGCAGTAGGAGTGTGTCTGAAATGGAAACTGGAAAGTGTCACCTAAGCATAAGTTCTTTCTTTTTTTAAACTTTATTGTCAAGGTGATGTACAGAGGGGGTTACAGTTGCATGTAAGGTAGTGAGTACATATTCGTTATCACCTCCCCCTCATTTTTCCTCCCACCTTCCCTTTCCCCAACACCCCCCCCCCCCGTTGTACAGTTAATTTCCAACATACTTTGTGAGTACGCCGTTGCATTGGCTCGCCCTTTATCCTTTGCCTCACCATTTTGCTGTTCCCTAATTCAGATAAAAACAGGAGATGGACGATTTTTGTCTACAACTCAGGGCCTTGGAGCTCAGCCACCTACCTCAGATTGCAGGTGTCGGGCGCAACCTAGGTGCTAGGTAAGTAAACATAATCATAATAAAGAAGGATCCGCGCTGAGAATGAGCCCCGTGTGGTTGGCGCGCCCGCGCTGCGAGACGCACTGCCTGCGTAACTAGGAGAGCTGACGGATGACGCCCCGCCACACGCCGCTCAGTTCGCCCGCCGCAGGGGCGGGGTCACATCTTGGCGGACTAACCAGTGCAAAGCGGGGTGAGTCTACGTGCGTGCGCACGCGGCACTCTCTGCCAAGGGTCCGGGGACTTTCCCCTAGGCGGGATGGCTGGGAACAAAGTCCCTCGTCTGTAGCCTAGGAAACAGGCCTTCAGCACGAACTACCCTGAAAGGTGCGGAAGTAACCGTATTTAGACCTCGAAGAGAAGAAAACTTTTAGATTAGGGTGAGTTAGTGGCGCAAAATATCTAAAACCAATCTATTTTGTTTATATATAACTTTTTAGAAGACAAATATCTAAGACATCCTGGCTAACAGCATACCTAAATAGATGAGGAATTGACTTAGAAAAGCCAGAACGACAGGGCCTTATGCAAATTTACCTCGGCCCGCCCCTCGCGAAGGGGCGTGGCCTCTCTAGGAGGCCCTCAGCGGGACCCACCGGGGTCGCTTGCGCGCCTGCGCACAGGGCCGGGAGGGCACCGCTGGAACGGCTGTTGTCGTGTGTGCCCTCTTTGGGCCAGCCATGACGGGTGCAGCCTTTTTCTCGGGTGTCCTGAGGCTTCTGCTTGTTTCTGCGCTTCTCGGGGTCCTCGGAGAACACTCCAGTTCCGACCTCGGAGCACATCCAGGTACTTGCCAGGGCTACTGGAGGGAGGCTTGCACTGCGTGGGAGAAGCCCGAGCCCTGCTGACCGGTGTCTGCGCTCCCTCCACAGGGCACCACGTCCAGGTCAGCCCTGGGGCCACCGAACCCCGGCGGCGTCCGCCGCCCGAGGACCAGCGCGAGCGGGCCCGCGCCGGGGCGCTGCCTCTGGGGGCGCTGTACACCGCGGCCGTCGTGGCCTTTGTGCTGTACAAGTGTTTGCAGGTGCGGGTCGGTCGTGGGTCGGGGAGCCGGGGCCCGAAGCTCCCACGGGGGCGGCTATGGTACAAGAAGGAGACACGGCCTCCCATCTGCCCTGTAAGACCAAGACTGTAGTTCCTTGGCGAAATTACCCATGTTATGGGGTTTTAAGGATCCAGGAGAGGTAACAGATGTGAGGGGCACCTGTGCACTGTAAATAATGACCGTCACAAAATCCCAAAATCCAGTGAAGGGCGGTCACTTGGTTGAGGTCAGTAACTGGCCGAACTGGGATTTGAACTCAGTGAATGTGAGATTCCTGACAAGGCTCCAACTTTGGTACAAACGGTAGATTGCTGCAGCTACAGTGTTTTTAGAGTTCAAAACACTAATGACTGTAGCTTCTGATGGATGAAAACTTTTGAAATGGAAAGCAGTGCCGCCCAGGGCTGTGCCTTCAGCCCTCATCCAGTCATTTATTTGCATTAGGAAAGAAGGCTGGACCTATTTCAAGATACAAAACTAAGATAGCTAATAATGACCCCAGTAAACTTGACAAACTGAGGGTCTGAATTTAATGACGAAATCTAATAAGGATTAAAAAATTTTACTCCTGGGGCTGGGAATATGACCTAGTGGTAGAGTGCTTGCCTACCATACATGAAGCCCTGGGTTCAATTCCTCAGCACCATGTATATAGAAAAAGCCGGAAGTGGCACTGTGGCTCAAGTGGTAGAGTGCTAGCCTTGGGCAAGAAAAAAGCCAGAAACAGTGCTCAGGCCCTGAGCCCAAGCCCCAGGACTGACAAAAAAAAAAAAAAATCATTCCTTTAAGCCCCACGATCGACAAATATCTATATATCTATATCTATCTATGTATATCATTCCTCTATTGAACTTGGACCTAGTACAGTCAAGGAAGAAACAAATTAGCAATACCATTTGAGAGAAATGTAGAGATAACTCATTCCCAAATTAGTGCTCTAAATGAGGTATTATACCAGGTGAGGGCATACAGCCTAGTGGTAGAGTGCTTGCCTTGTATACATGTAGCCCTAGGTTCTATTCCTCAGCACCACATATGTAGAAAAAAGCCGGAAGTTGTGCTGAGGCTCAAGATGTAGAGTGCTAGCCTTGAGCAAAAAGAAGCCAGGGACAGTGTTCAGGCCTTGAGTCCATGCCCCAGGACTGGCAACAAAAACAAAACAAAAAAAAAACACAGGTGAGAGCAAAGCCCCTGTACTGGCACAAAGCAAAGAAGGGAAAAAGAGATTGGAGAGTTTGCACCCGAAGGACTAGGGAAAAAACTGTTGATAAAAAAAAAACAAAAACAAAAAAAAACACAAAACATTTAGGCAGTTCAAATTAGCATCATGGCCAAAGCACTGGTGGCTCATGCCTGTAATTCTGGCTGTTCGGGAGGCTGAGATCTGAGGATGGTGGTTCAAGCCAGCCTGGGCAGGAAGGTCCATGACTCTTATCTCCAATTAACCACCAGAAAACCAGAAATGGTGCTGTGGCTCAAACTGGTTGAGTGCTAACCTTGAACTGAAGAGCTCAGGGACAGTGCCCAGACCCAGAGTTCAAGCCCCGTGATCAACCCAAAAAACAGCATCACGGAAAGAAGATATATGAAGGACAAATTTTTGGCTTTGTATATTAACTGACAACTACACCTTTGTCCAACAAGATAGTTACTCATTCCTGAAAATGTTTCAGCAGACTGATCACTTGTGAGTGTATTAAGGTGTTGCTTCATGTCCTGAGTAAGGAGCTAGACTGGAAAGGATTATGATTCTCTGAGGTTTAAAAAAAAAAAAAAAAAAACTCAATAGTTTTTCTCAGCTGCAAATTGTCTTCTTACTAGCTTTGGAGACTGAGGTGCTGAACCTTGTTGTAGTATTGACTGCCCTTTCCTCCTTCTAAAACAGGGTAAAGATGAGTCTACAGTTCTCCAAAATGAAAAAGGCAAGAAGAAAACATTGCAATCAGGTGAGCTGAACAGAAGTCTGTGTGTGGTGGGTGGGTGGGTGGGTGGGTGGGTGGGTGGGAGGGAAGGGGTCGAGGGCCATCAGAAGATAAGTAATCCTCACCATTGGCTCTTTTCTTCCTTGCCCTCAGAGCAACAACTGGCTCAATTGACACAACAACTGGTCCAGACAGAGCAGCACCTGAACAACCTGGTGGCCCAGCTGGACCCCCTTTTTGAGCGGTGAGATTTTTGTGGCAGGTGGGGGGAGTGAGGATAGCATGGGCACCCCCTGAGTGGATATTTCTACAGTGTGACTACCCTGGTTGGAGCCCAGCGGGAGCTTCTGAACATAAAGCTACAGACCATCCACCAACTTCTACAAGACTGCAAACAGGACAAGGGTGTGGAATGTCCAGAGCCAGGTATAAGGATTGGGAGGGGAGTCTGGTGAGGGAGACAGTCTGTAACACTGGAACTTGCCGATCTTCCCCATCACAGAAGCCAGCACGCCCTTTCCCGAGGATTTAAGAAAAGACCAAGATGAGCAGGAAGCTGCTGACAGTCAGGCCCAGGAGGAGCCCATAAACTGGAGCCCAGAGTCATGGAACCTAGCTACTTCCTGGGAAGTGGAACAGGGGCTAAGGAGACGATATGGCAAGGCTGTAACAAAGGGCCTCAGCAGGGAAGGTGGGGCAGCAGCTGAAGGATTGGTAAAACAAAGTCTGTTCTTGTGACTGGATACCCCTGTGTGCTTTTTCCTGCCCAGATGGTTTTACACACACCATACTAGGTGCCTACGGACAACTAGGCCTTCTTAAAAAGCTTCCTTCCCTTATTAGGACAAAAGAGCCTGTCTTCCAGAGTCAGAGCTGAAAAGACAGAGGGAGCTCCAGCTCTTTCCTTGTATTCCTGAGGCTACCAGCATGCCAGCCTTCAGGACCCAGAATTCCTTTCCTCATAATGAGACAGCAAGGTCTTTCCAAAAAATAAAATGCCACTTTATTAAAATCCAGTGGGAAAATAAATTATAGGAGTTGTACATCATAGCTGGGCATGGTGGTATTTGCCTGCATCCTAGGACTCAAAGTGAAGCCGGAGGGTTACATGTGAAGCCAGCTTGAACTACACAGTGAGACCCTGCCTCAAGAAGAAAAAAGAATCTGTAACATGAAAACAGCCACCTTTACAAAGCTGCAAAGTGGATCAGTTGGCCACATCTAGCATTCACGCATCAGCCCCATATCCCTTCATCAGTGTTGGAGGATCTGCTTCAGCGGAGGTTCAGTTGCATTGGAGTTGCTTTTCTAATTCTTAAGTGCTGGTCAAATGTCCTGGAGTGGCTTGGCAAACATAAAATGATCCTTGTTCAACTATGCAGGATTCTATACTTTGTTTAATACAGAAAATTCCATTGTGCTTCTGGCTCTGACCTGTCCCTGTATCCTGAGTCCCAAAATTTGTGGCTGAGAGTCCTCTAGTTCTTGCTGCTGTGGAGAGAAGACACTTTAGCATGGACACCCACTCAGACACTACCACCTGTGGGGCTAGGGAAGGTCCCAGAAAGATGTAGAAATGAGCTAGGACTGGACCTGCTCATTTCCAGCTCCTGTGCCTCCTCACAGACAGCACTCTTGAGGGAAGATACAACTTACTTGATAGCCAAAGTTAGGCTGTGGTACCAACGTGACAACTCTTCCTGGTCTGTGGACATCAGCAGTAGCTTCTCATGGGGGAAGGACAGCTAAGGAGAAACGCCTGTTAGTGCATGACTCAAAGATTCGAGTTAAAGCCCTTGCTGTTTCCACAGAGGTAATTCAAGGATGGGGTGAGAACTAAATAGGAAGCCCAGTGCCCAGCTGTCCTCATTACTATGAAAGTGATAAAGTGGTTCCTAAGCATCTGAGGTCTATTTTGGGCCTGAGGTTCCCCCCTATTACTTACACTGAGCAGTCCACCACAAGAGCCTCCTGAGTGTCCAAAGACTCTTTGGAGTTGACACTGGGTCATGGGGTAGAGGGCCCTACAAGCAAAGGTGCCACTCTTCAGGTGCAGTGGGGGACGAGGCTTGGCCATAAGGAGCACATCAGAGAAGAGGAAGAACATTCGGGGTCGGGGCTCCCCTTTGGGAGGCACCACCAACAGCCAGCCCTGATGTAGAAACCAGCGTCCTGGAGTAGGGTGGGGTGGACAAGAGAGGGCTGTTATTTCAGTGCAACACCAGGATCCATGGGAACAGAAGGAAGGACAAAGACAGGTGAAGGAATGGTATTGCTGACTATGGAGAAACAGAAGCAAGCAAGGGCAAAAGATTAAGGGAAGCACACAGTTTACCTGAGGTAAGCCCCTTTGCCTGGCGTCCACTGAGCAGAGCCTGGACACGGCGGAGGTGCTGGTCATTCTTTTGTTTCTGACCAATGGCATGGACTCTCTGGGCAGTCTCACTTATTAGCTGGGCAGCCCCTGGAATAACATTCTCCACCTTATTTCCAACACAACTTTGACTGTAAATGACTGGTGGTGGAAGACAGGCTAGTCTGAGGTGACCTGGGCCAGGGGCTAACTTCTTAAAAGGTAAGGCATTAGGGACACTACACATATTCATTAGAGATAGGGACATAAGAGGTAGTAGAGGTCAAAACCAGAAGGAGATACTGGCTAGGTAGCCTCTTGCCTGAGTGCAGAGGAGCAAGAACCTACGTGTGAGCTGTTGGTGGTCAGGGCTGTTGGGACCTGTGTTTTCAGCCAAAGCATTGGCGAGATTCTCATACCTAGAATTGGATAGTGGGAAGTGTACAAGGGGAAGCAGAGCCAGGTAAAATTCCCTCTACTCCTGCTTGATACTTAGCTGCATACATCCCTCAGTTTCAAGGCCTGGAAAGATCTGATTCTAGTTACTCTACCCATCTCCTCCACCCTATTGCCAAGACTCAGAACCTGCCCTCATACCACACAGCCTACTTCCAATCCCACCTTGCAGAGGTTTTGGCAGACTGACCATAATTAGAGGCCAAGTAGGGAAACTAAAATTAATCAAGACTGCTAAGGACAATCTATGAGCCCTTAAGTCATCTGCAAGGTCAGAAATTCTAGGCCAGCTAGGCCTTTCATCTCAGTGAACTTTTCCAGAAACCCTGCCACAGGCCCTAAGGCAGGTCCCCTCCCAGTAATAGAGATTCCATAGGCCTGAGCTTGGGGCTACAGATGCTAGGTACTCTTGCTGATTCACATTTAGCTTGCTTCTTAGAAGCTGTTTGGTCCAGAGAGAGTGGAACTTGGGATAGAACTATCACACTCCCGTAAGGCTGAGAGCAGCAGTCATATAGTTGGGGTTGTTTGAGTCTAGGGGAGGTCACTCACTGCTGGAGCCTCTGCAAAGGTAAGGGGAGAAGGTCCTGGAGCTGAAGGCCCCCAAACTCAGGGCGGCCTTCCTGAAGCCGCACAAACCTCCGGAAACGTTTGTTTTTCTTTAGCTGTTCCTGGAGGGGGAAAGAATGGACAGCAAAGGAGAGACCCAATCTATATTGCATTCACCAGTGTAATAAGCATTACACCAGCCTTCAGTGAGCTGTGTGCTCCCAAGGAAACCTGGACTCCTCCCGACAAGGAACTTAACCCAGAGCAGGGCACCAGAGGGCTTTGTAAATGCAGGAACTGTGCACCTGAGCTGTGCATAAGGGGCAAGAGAGGAAGAGAGGATGGATTTGAGGTCATCTCCAGATTACCTGTAAGGTAGTCCGGGATCGTTCTGCATTGGCAGCAAATTGGGTGTAGAGCTCCAGGTGGGGGCAGAAGCCCTCTAGCCCCTGTCCCCAGTACCCTTCCTCCAGGTAGGGAAGCAGCTTTCTGTGTGGGCAAGGGAGTTAAAAGGCAATCTAACAACTACTGGGACACTCCATTTAACTCTCATTATCCTGCCCCGAGGTAGTGCAATGGCTCCACTTTACAGATGGGGAAACGAGCAGGTTAAGGCACTGGGCCTAGGGCACAGGTGAGAAAATTGGCAGACTCCACCTCCCAGCTCCGTGCCAAAGGCGAGGCCCTCCCTCTTCCCCCACCCTTTCACTCACTGGCTTGCGCCGTGGATGAGTTCCCAAGAACCAAACAGGGCCTGGCGCTCCGGTGGTCGCAGGGTCCCCTTGGCTTTCAGGATCCCCAAGAAGTACTGTGGAAGGAAGGGTGCAGGCGGCTCGATCTAGAGGAAAAGGAGGCCAGCGCCGAAGGGCAGCCGGAATCTGAAGTCTGAGCTCCGGACCCCGCCATCCCCTTGGGTCACGGACCTGGCACAGACCCACTCCCCCGGGTCCCGCCCTGCACGGGAAGGGGGCGCCGGGCCCGCACCGTGGCCACCAGCCCCAGTTGTTCCTGGTAGCGCCTCTCGCTCTCCAGCAGCTCCTGAGCGGTGCGGGCGCGCTTTCGCTCCCAACGAGCACGCTGCTCCTGCACGGGGCACCGCGCGACGGGGCCCGGGCTCTCCATGACTGACCCGGGGAGCCGACGGTTCCGGTGGCGTCCCGCCGGAGATTCAAATCCCAACCGCTCGAAGGCGGGGCCTCTGGGCCGGGAGTCGAGCCGGCAGCACGGAGCATGCGCAATGTCGGGCGGCCGACCGGGTCCGGCATCCTCTGCACCCAAAAGGTTGCGAGGTTGCGGGCAGGTACGCCCCGGGGTGGCGCACCCCTGAAGGACACTAGATTGGGAAAGGACTTGAACTTGGAGAGTGAGGAGACTCGAGATGCAGACCAAAGCCGAGCCTCAGTGTCCTATCTGTGGAATGGGAAATGGGAGGATAATTGGCGTGCATCTGCGGTCCTGCGCCCAAGACGGGCGCTAAGGGCTGCGGGGGTGGGGGTGGGTGGTGAGTTCATAGACTTTAAGTGACTGGTTCTTTGTTAACGCCTGAGACACGGACAGCTCCTAGAGAGCAGATGTCAGGAACTAAAGTGGTAATTTGCTGATTCTGGCCAAAGGCAAATGTTTTTGAATTGATTCGTTTGTGCTGCTTTGTCAAAGAATGACAGGGCTGGGAGCATGGCTCAAGTAGCCGGACCTCAATGCCAGGCCCTGAATAATTAAAACAAAAGTACTGAAAATAAATTAATTCAATGACTAGGTTTTCCTTAGGCCTTGAAAAATGGGGAGTCGTTCTGAAAGGAAAATTGGTAGTGTGCTGTGTGTGTGTGTGTGTGTGTGTGTGTGTGTGTGTGTGTGTGCTGGTCCTGGGCCTTGAACTCAGAGCCTGGGTACTGTCCCTGGGCTTTTTTTCTCAAGGCTAGGACTATACTACTTGAGCCACTTCTAGCTTTTTTTTAATTTTTATTGTAGTTTAGTAGAGATAAGAATTTCACAGACTTTTCTGCCCAGACTGGCTTCAAACCTCGATCCTCAAATCTCGGCCTCCTGGGTAGCTAGGATTACAGGCATGAGCCACCACCAGAGCTCAGCTGGCAGTGTGACTTTCTATCAGAAATAATAAAATATGGCTATATTCTTTAAGCCTAACAGTTCCACTCCTATGGATGCATCCTAAATGGTTATAATGGATATATATGTATATATATATATATATATGTATGTATATCTGGATGCCTGGGACAATATAACAGAAAATTGGAAGCCACCTAAATAATTAGCAAAAATAACTACTAAGAAGCAGGTGTGGCTCCAGGGGCAGGACAACAACCTAGCAAGCAGTGAGGCCTGAACTCAAACCCCAAGCCTGAAACACTGAGTGAGAACAATAGGGTGATTTAAAAAAAACAACTCTCCTGCTTATCGTCCCCTTTCCAAAGTGTTCTGTATGAGTATGCACTATTTTGTAATTAGGAAATACATTTTGTATTAAGAAATTGAATGTAAGAGACCCCATTTCTACCATTTTGGACTCTTAGGAATCTGGGCCCTAAGCCAAGAACCAGGGGATTGTCAGAGTTCTGAGCTCCCCTCCAGCTTTGACATTCTAAGAATTCTAAGAATGGAAAAATGCTAGGTTTAAACCAGGGAAGAACAATGTAACAGACTCTAGTGGAGAAAAGTGTAAGTTTGGATCAGGACTCAGTTTGAATCTGACTCTGGTCCCAGATAATCTAGTGACACCATATAGGGAAAGGTTGTTACCCTGGCTCAAATGAGTGAAGGACTGTCCACAGCAAGAACTCAAGTATGGGCAAAGGCAGATAATTCCATGGTCATCCCATTCAATAAGCCCAGAAATTGAGAAAAGAACACAACACCGAGGGAGCAGTTGTGGTGGGTATGTCTGAGTATGGTGCCATTTTGTGTGTGCTTTGTATGGGTGGGAGATGGGGACTGGAATTAGAACCTGTTGTGAGCTCAGATGGAAGGATAGTCCTATTCTGGAGAAAGATGATAAAGTTGAGGGGACACATTGATGAAATCCTGTGTGCCCATTTAACTTCCACTATACATGCTGGATTAAATGATGGCCCCATAAAGACATGTCCATGACAGTATCCTAACCCTCCAAACCAGCAAATGTAGTGTTACTTGGAAAATAGGTCTTTACAGAGATAAGAGGGGGTTGGAGGGTGTGGCTTAACAGTAGAGCACCTGCCTAGCAAGTGTGAATTCAAAACCTACTACCTCCAAGGAAAAAATTCTTGATGAGATCACCTTGGATTATCTCAGTGAGTGTTAAATCCAGTGCTTAGTATGAATGGGACAATGAATGTCTCTTATAGACACACATGGACAAGAGGAGGCCACATAAAGGAGGAAGATATTAAGGTTATGCAGCCACAGCCAAGAGGCCACCCAAATCTAAAAGAGGCAAGGAAAGATTCTTCCCTAGGGTCTTCAAAGAGAGACTGGACCTGTCAACATCTTGAGTTCAGTTTTGGCCTCCAGAACTGTGTGAGAATAAATTACTGTTGTTTTAAGACACCTTAGTTTATGGTAATTTGTTATAGCAGCCGGAAGAAACTACTAATTCAGATTGTGCAGTGGGCCAGAACTATACAATTCAGCCTCAAGGCACCAGAATGGCTTTGATCTTTGGTCCTAATCTATGGTTGGACAGAAAGGGAAGTCTCTACCAGAAAATAGCTCCTTCCTCTGCAACCCTGAGTTAATCAGAAACATATTTTAGTAAATTGTTCCTCCATGTTTGAAGACACAGACCCTCTCTAATGATCAGAGATATGCTGCATGAGGTTGCTGAGTGTCCCAGTTGATTACTTTTGTGTACACTCTGTCTTGACTTGGGGAGACTCAGGGCACAAGAACTCTGGGAGCAGGGTTTGGCAGACTCCCAGCTGTGAAGGTGTGATCAGGATCAGAGTTCACATCTCCACCCAGGCCAGAGAAACAGCCACCCAGAGAGAGAGCTAAAGAAGACACAGAACCACATGAATGAGCATTTGGGCAAATTTGTGAGCTGTAACATTGAATGTCGTACCTGTAGGCACTCAATGTGATCTTAAATAAAGCCCTAGAGAGAAATGCTTGGGAGAGCTACACAAAGATATAGGAAACTTGTACATGCTTTAGAGAGAACTATACAGAGATCCTGGCAGATTTAAAAATGGAGACTAGGTGGGTGCCAGTGGCTCACACCTGTAATTCTAGCTACTCAGGAGGCTGAGACATGAGGATCACTGTTCAAAGCCAGTTGTGGCAGGAAAATCTGTGAGACTCAGAAAAAGCCAAAAGTGGAGCTGTAGCTCAAGTGGTAGAGCTCTAGCCTTGAGCAAAAGAAGCTCCAGGACAGAGCCCAGGGTCAGAGTTCAAGCCCCAGGACCATCAAAAACATTTTTTAAAGATAAAGACTGAAATATTCCGAATATTTGGAAAGGAGAAAAATGAATAAAAGCCAAGATTTGTGTTGTATATTTACCCTAGCCATACCACCTCCACATTGTAGTTAGCATGGCACTTCTGTCCTTTCTGCCCCGTGGGCTTTCTTGTGTCAACTAGACTAATCTTCATTGAGTTTTTGTTTGATTTTGGTCAAGGGGCTTGACTCAGGACTTGGGTGCTGTCCCTGAGCTCTTCAGCTCAAGGCTAGTGCTCTACTACGTCGAGCCACAGCTCCACTTCTGGTTTTTGAGGGGTTAGTTGGAGATAAGAGTCTCATGGGGAATTTTCTGCCTGGGCTGGCTTTGAACTGCTGTCCTCTGATCTCAGCCTCCTGAGTAGCTAGGATTACAGGTATGAGCCACCAGTGCCCAGTTTCCAAGTTCTGTCTTGGCCCATCCACCTCAGGTATTCCAACTACCTTCTATGTGTCAGGGTCCAAACTGAGTGCTGAAAACACAACTGGCCATCCAAACTGTACACAGATCAAAATTCATGGACAGCTCTCAACTTGGCTACAGAAAAGCAACGTAAAAGAATGTGTGTGTGTGTGTGTGTGTGTGTGTGTGTGTGTGTGTGTATGTGTGTGTGTGTGCCAGTACTGGGACTTGAACTCAAGGCCTTGAACTCTTGTTCAGCTTTTTCACTCACACTTGGTACTCTACCATATGTACCATATCTCTACTTCCAGCTTATTGCTGGCTAACTGGAGAGAAGCATTTCAAGGATTTGTCTGCCAGGCTGGCTTTGAACCTTGATTTTCAGATCTCAGTCTCCTGAGTGTTAGGATTATAAGCATAAGCCACCATGGCTTGGTGCAACCTAAAATCGTGTGTGTGTGTGTGTGTGTGTATGTATGTGTGTTCACACATACATGTTGGAGAGCAAATCCAGGAGACTGTGCATGTTTTACCACTGAACTACACTTCCAGCTCTAGGAAAGCAATCTACAATCTCTTCCAATCTCCTAAAATGATAACTTGGAGAGCAGCTGTTATTTCAGCCATAAAAGTTCTGGTGCAAAATTTAACAATCATTCAAACAAAGCAGATCATTTGGAGTGTCATAAAAAATGTGATGCCATATTCCTAGGACAGTTGTGGATTGACACGCACAGGTCATTGACAACAAACTCCTTGACCGTATAGAAGCTATCTTAGTCAAATTAGTATTTTTTAAGCACTTGACCAGGTAATCTGCTCAATAATGGCTGATAAATAAAATATTGACTTATCAAATACTGGACCCTGCCCATACGAATCTCAAGGTTATTAGAGCAGATAAAATATCATAAATCACTTTAATATGAATTCAATGGTGGGAAAGGTTATTATCAAGGGCAAGCAAGGAACTGTGATCGCTCAAAGGCACTGGACACCACTTTTGGGTTGGTGGTGGAGGCTTGGTTGAGAAAAACTTTCTAGGGGAGTTGCCTATGAGCTGAGTCTTGAACAGAAGAGATCTAGACAAGAGAGACTGAAAATATTTACCATCACAGGTGAAGCTGGTTGAGGCTTTCCTGGCTGGCTGGCTTTGAGCCATGTTCTCAGATCTCAGCCTCCTGAGTAGCTAGGATTACAAGCGTGAGTCAACCAAAGCCCAGTCCCACTTGTTTACTTTTACCAAAGGGGCTGCTACTTTTTTTCAAGGCTAAAATCAAATTTTGCCTACTTCTGTATATATTCTGAGGTAGATTCATCTCTCTTCCCCAAATATATTACCACAGTAATTTCCTTCACTTATAGACTGTGCACTTCTTTACATAAGGTCTTTTTTTTTTTCTGGTCATAGGGCTTGAACTCACCATCTAGGCGCTGTCTTGAGGGCTTTTGCTCAAGGTTAGTGCTCTGTCACTTTGAGCCACAGCTCCATTTCTGGTTTTCTGGTGGTTAATTGGAGATAAGAGTCTCACAGACTTTCCTGCCTGTGGTGGCTTTGAACCATAATCCTCAGGTATCTAGAATTACAAATATGAGCCATTAGCACCTGTCTCTTTTTTGTTTTTAAATTCACAGCTTTTAACCTCTGGTTTATTATCAAGAAAATGCTCCTATAACCACATCCCAGATCAAGAAGGGGACTCTCTTGTTCGTTTCTATTCTAGCCCATAGCAGTGCATGGCTATGGAATGCAAATGTAGCTGAGGCAGAGAATTAGATTAACAGAGGTGGCAAAACTTGGGAGACAAAAATGACTGGTACTCTGTTCATTAGTAGAGCATTTGCTTGGCATTCACCTGGTCCTAAGTATGAGTCCCAGCGTCACAAAATAAAGGTTCACCAAAAAATGAATGGCTTAACTTGACTTGCATATGAGGGAGAGTAGTAGAAAGAAAAATCTCTGAAGAACCTGGAAGTCAGCAGATGACGTGGGGCATACTTTGGTAGGGGATTCAGAGCCAATGACTGTTTGGAGGAGTAAAAGGATGAAAAGCCCATAAATTTAGTTTAATCAAAGTCTCTCTCATGCAGACTGCCATTCACATTCAGATTTGCTTCCTGCCCACCTGGCTTCCCCCAGCAACCTGCCCTGCCCCTTTACCTGCTCTGGGTTATGTACAGGGCTGCTCTCCCTCTCAGCCAGACAACACAGGAGCCCAAGTTTCTCTGTCTTTCCCCTTCCCTGCTTAGGGCTGGGAAGCAGGCCAGGTTAGCTGAAGCTGGCTGGCAAGCAGCCGGGTTGTGCCAGGGAGAGCCTGTATAGTGCCAGGTGGTGCCTTAGGTTCCAAGCTGAACCCATGACCCCCGATAACCTTCTGCCTGCACACACACCTGCCCCTCACTCGGCCCCCACCCAGGTTTTGGTACTGGAGAGGGGGCATGGGGCCAGGGAGACCCACGGGACTTTGGCTCCATCTCTACAAAAGAGCACTCTGTGAGTCAGCCTGCTCCCCTCAAGGCTTGCTCCTCCCCCACCGGCTCCAGTTTCCGATGCACGTACAGCCCGTACACACCGTGTCCTGGGACACCCCAGTCAGCCGCATGGCTTCCCTGTGCCCCAGCCCCTGGCTCCCTCTGCTGATCCTGGCTCCTACTGTGCAACTGCTGATATTGGTACTGCTCCTGGTGCCTGCCCATCCCCAAAGCCTGTCTTGGATGCAGGGGGACCCCTCCTTGGGTGGAGGTTCATCTGGGGAGGATGATTCACTGAGCGAGGAGGATCTGCCCACTGAAGAGGACCCACTTGAAGAGGTGGATCCACGTGGTGAGAAGACACCTGAAGTGAATCCTGAACCAGAAGATCCCCTGCATTTAGAGGATCTACCCACTATGGGAGCTCCCAGGGATCCTGAAAGCTCTCACAGGGGTCAGAAAGGTAAGTGGTCGCCCACCTCCTAGTCTAGTCTTTGGCAGGTTCATGTCCCCATCCTACCCTGCAGCCCTGGCATTGCTCATTCAGAGAAGCAGCCCTTCTAGAAGATTCCCAACTCTACAATCCCCCTGCTCCCTTTCAGTGAGGAGACAGAGAGAGGAAAAAGTGAAGTTCAGTTGGAAAAGGGAAAGTTGGTGGTGGTGGGGATTGGAGGAGATGAGGAAAGTGCGGAGGGAAGAGTATGAGGGGAAGAGTGAAGAGTATGAGGGGAAGAGTGGAGGGAAGTGGGGGGGGAGGGTGCTACCAGAGGCAGGGCAGGGAGGGTCCTAACGATCACCTCATTTTGAGTCTACAAAGGAGAAAGTGAGACTAGGAGGAAGGAACCGCAAGGAAAGGAACCTGGAATCTTAACTGCCAAGTCAGGAACTTTGGGAAAGGAAGTGGGGATCCAATAAGGAGAATGAGGAATAAGAAAAGAGATTTAGGTCTGGAAATTCGAATCCCGCCCCTCCCCCCAGCGGTATAGATTCTAAGACAAAATACCCTAGTGTCTGCACACTCCGGGGCCTCGTCTGACTGCTGTGGGCCCTTCCAGCTGTGGTGTTAAGTTTGGCTGCGGTTCACTCTGGTCCACACCTGGCCCATTTCAAGCTCCCTCCCCACCCCCCTTTCCATTTCTTTTTTGCCTGTGCTTGGGGTTTGAACTTGGGGTCTGGTGGGCAGGCGCTCCACCTGTGAGCCATGTCTCCCCGCTCCACTTCAGGCATTTCTGTGCGCCCCTGTGCATGCGTTTGTGTACGGACAGGGAAACTGGCTTTCTGTAGCCACGGGGGAAAGGACCTGACTCTGAGAGTGGCCGATTAATCCCTCTCATGTATGCAGGTGATGGCCACGGTCATTGGCGCTACGGAGGAGGTGAGACACCCAGCCCTGCGCAGACTGAACCTGGGAACCCGACTGTCTCTCCCCGGGTCCCAATACTGGTCCTGGGCGTCCCCCTCCTCTCCCCACCCACTTCCCTGATTGTGATTTTTCTGCCCCAAGCCTTGGGATCCCAGTGATCAGGCTTCTTTCTCCACCAACTCTCTCCACGTCAGGCAGCCTGCCCTGGCCTCAGGTGTCCCCAGCTTGCGCCG
Source organism: Perognathus longimembris pacificus (assembly GCF_023159225.1). NCBI lineage: Eukaryota > Metazoa > Chordata > Mammalia > Rodentia > Heteromyidae > Perognathus > Perognathus longimembris. The sequence goes on from NC_063161.1 coordinate 130,578,543, forward strand.
GCCGCTTTCAGTCCCCGGTAGATATCCGCCCCGAGCTCACCGCCTTCTGCCGCGCCCTGCAACCCCTGGAACTGCTGGGCTTTGAGCTCCCGCCAAGCCCGGAACTGAGCCTGCGCAACAATGGCCACACCGGTGAGGGGTCTTGGGCGGAGCATTTGGGGACTGGGTGTGGGACAAAGCTAGACTTCTCCAAGTTGGGCCAAGTGGCAGGATTTGGGGGGTGGGAAATAGGCTGCCTTTCACGGACCCGCCAGGCAGCGTCGGGCTCACCTGCTGCTCCCGCACAGTACAGCTATCTCTGCCTCGGGGGCTAAGGATGGCCCTAGGTCCCGGGCGGGAGTACCGGGCCCTGCAGTTGCACCTGCACTGGGGCACTTCTGACCGCCCAGGCTCTGAGCACACCGTGGACGGCCACCACTTCGCTGCTGAGGTGAGCAACAACTGGCTTAGAAGGGACTAAGGGTCCACAGCCACAAATAGGGCTCCACTCTGATTCTCCGGTCCTTTCCAGATCCACGTGGTTCACCTCAGCACTGCTTTCTCAGAAGTCAGTGAGGCCTTGGGGCGCCCCGGAGGCCTGGCTGTGTTGGCAGCCTTCCTGCAGGTACCCGATCTGGACACTCCTATGTCCTTCTTCCCCCGGGGGGGGGGGTGTCAGTGCATCCTGCCTCTTCAGCACTCTCTCCTGTCTCAAGCCATCACCCTCATCTACAGAATTACCCACCGCGAGGCAGGCACTGGACCACAGAGGAAATCCACAGCCAGTGAGCAAGGCCGACATGATAGACATTACAAACCATAATAATGGTGGGGTTCATGGAAGAGGTGATACTCCAAGCCTGCACTAGTGGGAAAGAAAAGATCTCATGTAGACAAGAGTATGTTTAATAACTTAGAATAAGATCCTTTTGCAGAATGGCAGATGCAGTAGAGTAGACCCAAGGAATTCTTTTTTTACGACTTCTCATTACTACAAAATGTAATAATGATCAACAATTACATGCGGTGAGATACCTGCTAGGTTCAATGGCAGGATTACAGAACAAAGTTCAGATATATGCTTCAGAAATGGCATGTCAGGACTTCAAAAGTCAAATACAAAGGTAGCATAAGAACGGGTGTGTTGCGGTGTTTGGTGAGGGGATCATGGAGTGCATGTGGAGGTAATGATAAGTGAGACTCTAAAAGTTACAGTGGTCAGTATCTTAATAAAGGGCACACTACCACCACCACCTCCTCCTCAAGTGTGCCACTGAAAATCAGTCCATCAAGCTTGTTTGCAAAGCAGGAGTAGTAACTTTGGGCTAAATGTGATGGCTCATACATATAATTGTAGCTATTTGGGAGGCAGAAATGGGTAAGACTGTGGTTTGGGATCAGCTAGGCAAAAAGCACAATTCATCTTAGTATGCCAGGTGTAGGAGTTTGTGCCTGTCATCCAAATTACACAGGTATAAACAGGATCAAAGTACAGGCCAGTCTGGACTGAAACACACACACACACACACACACACACACACACACACACAGAGGGAGGGAGGGAGGGAGAGAGAGAGATCCTATCCTAATAATTAAAATGAAGAAAGGTCTGGAAGCATGGCTCAAGTGGTAGAGCACTGGGCTAGCAAGATCCCGAGTTCAAATCCCAGTACTGGGAGGACAAGGAGGAGAAATAGACTTTGAGTAGTAGACTCTGAGCCTTCTCATAGGTGACTAATAAGGGAGAACTATGAGAAACCCATCCCATGGTCAGGCCTCCAGCTATGACCCTAGGTGAAGGTACCAATCTGTCTTGTACTGTCACCCCCTAGGAGGGCCCAGAAGAAAACAGTGCCTATGAGCAGTTGCTGTCACATTTGGAAGAAATCACCGAGGAAGGTCAGTTTGTGGCTTGCTGTTAGGATTAAGAATGTGGGGTAAAGCTGTGAACTGGCTTTGATTTTGATGACTGTGAAGCTGACCAGAGGCAAACAGCAACAAGCAAACTGCTGCCCAGAGGCTTGATGGTTCAAACCCCCAAGTCAAAAGAAAACAAAATTCAATTTAGAAAAGAAAAACAAAATTCTATTTAAAAAGGAAAAAGTGGGGCTGGGAATATGGCCTAAGCACCACATATATAGAAAAGGCCAGAAGTGGCACTGTGTCTCAAGTGCCAGAGTGCTAGCCTTAAACAAAAAAGAAACCAGGGACAGTGCTCAGGCCCTGAGTTCAAGCCCCAGGACTGGTAAAAAAGAAAATAAAAGAAAAAGAGCAACAACAAAACAGTACTTGGAACTTCAAGTTGTACATGGAGAGTTAAGTGTGTTGGAAATCTTCTTTTTCAATGAACTCAGGTCATTTTAAACATCAGCTGGATCTTTAGATCTTTGCTAATCCTGCAAGAAAAGTGCCTTTGGAATTTTTTTTTTTTTTTTTGGCCAGTCCTGGGCCTTGGACTCAGGGCCTGAGCACTGTCCCTGGCTTCTTTTTGCTCAAGGCTAGCACTCTGCCACTTGAGCCACAGCGCCGCTTCTGGCCGTTTTCTGTATATGTGGTGCTGGGGAATCGAACCTAGGGCCTCGTGTATCCGAGGCAGGCACTCTTGCCACTAGGCTATATCCCCAACCCGCCTTTGGAATTTTTGTGTGTACATTTTATAATATATATTATATATATTTTAATAATAATAATATATATTTTATAATATATATATGTCAGTCCTGGGGCTTGAACTCAGGGCTTGGGTGCTGTCCCTGGGCTCTTTTGCTCAAGGCTAGTGCTCTACCTCTTTGAGCCACAGTGCCACTTCCGGTTTTCTGCCGATTAATTGAATATAAGAGTCTCATAGACGTTCCTGCCTGGGCTGGCTTTGAAAGTGATCCTCAGATCTCAGCCTCTGGAGTAGTTGGGATTACAGTTGTGAACCAGTGCCCAGGTCTCATTTTTTATTTTTATTTTTTCTGGCAGTACTGTGATTTGAATTTAGGGCTTCACACTTGCTAAGCAAGTGTTATACCACTTGAGCCATGTTTCCAGCAGTGTTTTTCCTTTTTAATTCATCAGTGGTCTAGGATGTTTTGTTTGTATCCAAAGTAAGAGTGAAGCCTGGGAGAGGATTTTAAGATTTTTTCTGTGAGGCTTCTTCCACTCCTTCTGAGTTATGTCTTGCAGGGAGTTGTGGAAAGGAGTCACAGACAGTGAAGCAGCTGCCTCAAGGAGTTAGTTGGTTGGAGGATGAGGGTTAAACTAACCTTACATGCCAGAGCTCCAAGGAGAAGCTAGCCAGATGAAACACCAATACGGGTCCTGTCCACAGGCTCAGAGATTATGATCCCAGGATTGGATGTATCTTCACTGCTGCCCTCTGATCTCAGCCGCTACTTCCGATATGAGGGGTCCCTGACGACACCCCCCTGTGCCCAGGGAGTCATCTGGACTGTGTTTAACCAGACAGTGAAGCTGAGTGCAAAGCAGGTAAGGCTGAGGTGTGATACAACATGGAGGAGGTGGGAGGATGATGGGAGGTAGGGTGAGCTGATGTCAGATCAAGGGGCCATGTAGTGGAATGGAGAGATGGAGGATGGGTCCTGAGTGCTGGCTGGTAAGTGGGGCTGGGACTGTATACATATATATTTATTTATTTAATTTAGTTATTTATTTCTATATTGCCTTCCCTAGCTCCACACTCTCTCTGTTAGTCTGTGGGCATTTCCTGACTCCCGGCTACAAATGAATTTCCGAGCCACGCAGCCTTTGAATGGGCGAATGATTGAGGCCTCTTTCCCTGTTGTAGCAGACAGCAGCCCTGAACCAGGTACAGCTTTTGGCGTCCCACACTGTCATGTCCTGCTCTCCACAAATCCCTTCTTCTTCCATGTTTTCATCAGGCTTGAGTCTTCCTCTGGTGTTCACCGTCCCCAGCTCTAATGTTTCCGTTTTCTCTTCAGTCCACATGAACTCCTGCCTTGCTGCTGGTGAGTCTGTGTCCCTCTGGTTCCTGATACTGCGGAACACCTCTTGGTAACATTCAGCCCCAGAGGCCAGTCAGACCAACTCTGCTACCTCTCCTTTTCTGTAGAACAGGTCCAAGTCCAAGATGATAGTCATGTATTGTGACGCCAGTGGGGATTCCTTGGCTGTCCCCAGAGCTTACTGGAGGACGAAGCTGTAGAGATATCCTAGGATACCCCTCCCAAACACCTCTTTTCCCTAGCTGTTAGAAGGAAATAGTGCTTTATTCCTTCTTAGTACTTGCCTCCATCCCCAGCTGGCCTCTTCTGGAGACTTAAAAGCCCTGAGGCTGAGAACTCAGGGCAGGGATGAGGCCTCACTGAGGGGGCCTGGAGGGACCCATGTAGACCATGGCCCTGCTATGCACCCCTCTTTTCCCTCCTAGGTGACATCCTGGCCCTGGTTTTTGGCCTCCTTTTTGCTGCTACCAGCATTGCCTTCCTGGTGCAGATGAGGAAGAAGCTCAGGTATTTACTAAACCTTTCCCCAAACTCTGGGCCTTATGCAAATTGTAGGCAAATAAGCTCACCTAGGGTCAGTTTTCTGATTCTCATTTCTTGTATAGACACAGAAGTGGGACAAAAGATGGTGTTGGCTATAGCCCAGCAGAAATGGCAGAGACTGGAGCCTAGAGACCTAGAACCTGGATGATGTGCAGAGAAGCCTGCCGAAAGATTCTGAAAGCATCTGGAAATCCTATCCATTGTACAACTCCAAGGAATTGTTTTTCTTCTTATTTTCCCCTTAAACCACTGCGATGGAATCTTGTACTGTTAGGACATGACTGGACTCAACTCTCAAGATTTTTTTTTTGAAACAGGGTCTTACTAGGTAATGCCAGGCTGGCCTGGAACTCATGATTCTTCCATCTCAGCCCCTCTTGTGTATGCTTCTTCCTGTAGCTCTCCCAGGATTATTTTTTAAATGTTTCTAATAAAGTCTGTTATAACAAAGTTACCTTTGGTCTTCAAAACTGGGGTGGCCTTTAAGTTTGTTATTGATGTTGTAACAAGTAACCACAAACTTCCTGGTCTAGGTCTCTTCTAGTTCTAGAGGTCAGAAGTCTAAGAGGAGCTTAAGTCCTGGTGTTGGCAGGTTCTTAGGACAGGATTTTCCTTGCCTTGTTTAAATTCCAGAAGCCATCTGCGTTCTTTGCTCAAGATTCCCTCCTCACATCACTCTTGCCTCATTTCTAGGGTCACCTCTTGTTACTGCCTTTGACCTTCTTCCTTTTTACCCCTGATCCTATCCTCTTGCTTTTGCCACCGATGTTGGGTTATGTGTGCTGCCACACCTGGCTCTTTTCTTTCTTTTGTAGAATCCTTATGATTACTCTGAACCTGCTCTGTTGGCCTAGGATGATCACATGTGAATTCCTTGGCTCAGTCACAAAAATTCCTCTTCCAGTATTACAGTGTGGACATCTGTCGGGGAGGGGAATTATTTTGCCCATCATGGTATCCACAAGGGGGTAGGTATAACTGGTATTGTTGGAATGGCTTTGTGTGTGTGCATGTGTGCATGGAGAGGCAGTATGTGTTGAGAGGTGGGGTAGACTATGCTAGACTTAAAATCACTTTGAGAAGTCAGATGCAGTAGCTCACGCTTGTATTCCTGGATATTCAGAAGGTTAAGGATCAGGAGGACCACAGTTTGAGGCCAGTCTGGTAATAAAAAGCAAGACTACCTCAACAGGCTGAGTGTGGTGATTCATCCTTGTAATCTAGGCGCTGTATAGGTAGGATTGTGGTCCAGGTTGGCTTGGGCCAAAAGCATGAGAGTGTATCTGAAAACTAAAGCACAATGGGCTGTGGGTAGAACTGAGAAGGAGGTCCTATTGCAGAGCAAAGACCAGGCCTTATTCATTCAGGGCTCATTCCAATTTTCTACCAAGCAAAGACAAGCATAAAGGGTCCTGGGAAGCTGGTATCATCTCTTTTATTGGGGTGGGGAAGCCATTGTAGCCTGTGTGGAGGCAGGGCTGGCTCTCACAGGTTGTTGAGTTCCAGCAGGGTCTGGTCCAGGGTCTGGTGAATCTCCACGTTCTCTTCCTTGGCACTGGCCAAGGTCTCTGTGAGGGGAAGTAGCATGTGAACAGGGGGAGGGAGACACGGACAGGGGATGATGACACAGACCTGGAGGAGGTTAGGAGACACAGGAAGACACAAGCTTTCAGGGACTTGAGGGTCCCAGGGCAGGAGCAAGTGGATGGATGACCAAGACAAACACAGATGTGTCACTTGAGGCATTAGGATCAAGCAGGTAGGATGGGGAGGTCTTGTATCACAAACTGAATTTTCCCCTCCCCCTCTGGAAGGTTTAGGAAAGATGGAAACAGAAGGTAAGACAAAGACTGAACCAGGAAAGGGAGGGCCAGACAGACAGAAGGGAGGCAGAAAACAGACCTGCAGCTGCAGTGAAAGCCCCTGTTGCTGACATCCAACACTTTCTCGAACTTCATTCCAGACCTCTCATGACCTTCTTGCCCTTCCTTTGTACCTCACTGCCCCGTCTGCCTTCCAGTTATTCTGTTAGCTCCCGGAGCCCCAGCTAAGTGTCCTGAATCAGTGACAGGAGCAGAGGGGCTGGAGTGCTTGATGGGGTCCCACATGCAGCCATGAGTTAGCGAGGAACAGACTGGGAGTGCCATGCAGAGGTCACACTTTTCATGTAAGGGCACAGTGCAGGGGCAAGTGTCACAAGTGGGTGGAACCACAAGTGGGTGGAAAAGGGCATCAGCAGGAAACCAGTGCTTGGTGGCAGTGATGGAGTGTTCTCTAGAGGCAGGAAAACAGTATGGAGACCAAGTTCAGAGTTTATTAAGTAGCAGAGAGGGGTGGAGGCCAGCCAGTGGAGGGGGCAGTGGATAGAAGAAGGAAGCCAGTGCCAGAGTGGGTGTGGGGTGGTGAGGGCTCTCCCTAGGCTGCCCCCAGCCTGGCTGTGCAAGATGCCAATCTGTCTTTCTCTTGCCTGTCCCTTCCCCTGAGAGAGATTGGAAAGAGGGAGTGAAGAGGGCCAAGGTGGCACATGGTGCTCAGAGAGAGGTGATGTCATTGAGTGCGTTGTCCAGCTCCTCGCTGATGGCCTTGTACTTCATCTTCTGTGCATAGACTTCATCTGGGGGGTTTCGTGGAGGGGGACCAGGTGGGAGTGGGAGGGGGAAGGAGGACAGGAAGGAGGGAAGGTGATGGAAAGAGAGAAGAATCAGAGACAGAATAAGAGACAGGGGCCAAAGAAAAGGCCAGACAGTTGTCAGGGCTCCCTTCTTCCCTTTCTCTGTCAGACTCTCTTGTCCTCTAACCCCAATCGGCTTCTCCCATCAGCCTACACCCCAAGAGTCTCTGGGCATGGTGTGCCAGACAGGCAAGCATGCTTGCTTAAGTGAAAGAGAAAGGGTGTTTAACCAGAAAGGCCAAAAGTCCTAACTGGAGACATACCAGTGCTTGCCTGAGAAAGCCAGAAGCAAGAAACATGGGAGTTAAGTTAAAAGGTTATCAGAATAAAAAGGAAAGGTATAACAACATTGTTGATAATAGAAAAAAAAAACCCACAGACTTAGCAAATATCTGGATGTTTGTTTTTGCCAAGTGTAGCTTAAAGTAGTATATCTTCCACTAATGTCATGCAAAGTTAAGATATTGAGTCAGAATAGCTCTCTATTCCATACACAAGTCTTGGTGACATGACCGTATTGCCAGTGGAGATGGCTTTTGTTATATCTGTGCTGCTCCAAGTGTGGCCTGAAGGCTAGCAGCATAGGCATTAGCAGGGAGCTTGTCAGAAATACAAATTCACCAATCTAAAGTCAGCTATCACTTTGGGGGAACTTGTAGAGTTTTTTTTAACAGTTTTTTTTTCTTTTTAAATTTTTATTTATTTTTATTTTTTGGCCAGTCCTGGGGCTTGGATTCAGGGCCTGACTGTCCCTGGCTTCTTTTTGCTCAAGGCTAGCACTCTGCCACTTGAGCCACAGCACCACTTCTGGCCATTTTCTATATATGTGGTGCTGGGGAATCGAACCCAGGGCTTCATGTATACGAGACAAGCACTCTTGCCACTAGGCCATATCCCCAACCCTTGTAGAGTTTTTTGAACCTGGAGTCTCCCAGCATTCTACTGCCGAGTTACACCCCATCCCTCAAGAACAAGTAATTGTTGTATATGCTAAATTCTGAGAAGCCCTGGAGTTGATGTACTATAGTCTCCTACTATTCCTTGAATGGTAGCCCTAACCCAAGAGAGGGTGTGGAGTCCAGGGTGATCTAACCCTAGTGTATGGGGTGGGGAGATAGAATGAGAGTGACAGCGATGTGGAGGACTATCCTTTTTACCTTCCAGGTCATCAATGGTTTTCTCCAACTTGGCCACAGATCTTTCAGCAAATTCTGCTCGGGTCTCAGCCTGGGAATAAAGATAAGATGGAGGATAGGGCAAAGAATTAGGCCCTCCCGGAGAGTTTCACCTTCCCAATGGGGGACAGTGGCTCAGGCATGTAATCCTGGTTACTTGGGAAACAGACATCAGGGAATTTTAGCTTGAGGTCCACTAGGCATAAAAAATTGTGACACTCCATCTTAATCAATGGCTGACTATGGTGTCATGTGCCTATTATCCCAGCTATGGCAAATGCACAACCGCTAGGCACAGGTGGATGCCTGCATCCCCAGCGACACCAGGAAGTACAAATAGAATCACAGCCCAAGTTTGCCTAGGCATACATTGAGACCATACTTGAAAATAACCGAAACAAAAAGGGGCTGGAGGCATGGCTCAATGGTACAACACAAGTGTGAGGCCCTGAGTTCAATCCTCAGTACCATACAGACACAATCCCTATCCCCCCAAATTCCCTACCACTGGCAGTCTCTGCCAGGACAGGGTAGCTTGAAGGAAGACTGGGAACTGAAAGGTTTCTCACCTCCTTTAGCTTCTCCTCCAGCAGTTTGATCTCCTCTTCATATTTGTCCTCTTTGGTAGAATACTTAAAGGGACATACGAATGCCGTAAGCAAATCAACTCCATGATCCTTCATTTATCCACTGAGCCCTCAGGCTCCTCCTGACCTTGCCTCCATCGAGTAGCCCATCCTCCCTGCCTTGGCCCTCCCTTCCCTCCCCTGAAGAACCCCATTCTCATTGCCCCTCTACCCCCTCTACCTTGTCCGCTTGGGCCTCCAGAGATTTCAAGTTGTTGGTAACAATTTTCAGCTCTTCCTCTAGGTCCCCACATTTACTGCAGGGGTGTGTGGCAGGGTGAGGTGTGAGCACACAGTGAGGCGACAGTGAGGGTGGCACAGTGAGGGAGGGGTGGAGGAGAGAAGAGAAGAGCCAAGTGGTGAGAGTGACAGCAGGCAGAATTTGGAAGGCCCAGGCCCTCCCCAGACCCCTGCAGGTCATAGAAAGCAGCTGGAGATGCTGAAATGGAAGAGAAGGTGAGCCAGGAAAAGGTACCATTGCCTAGAGAGGTCACTACCTCCTCCTCTGAGGCCATCAGGGACTTGAGGGCCTGGTCCATGGTTCGAAGTTCCTCCTCCAGCTGCCTGGCTCGGCTGGGGGCATCAGGCATGGGTCAGAGGACAGGATATGTCCCTAGGCCCCTACAGCTTGGGAAATTGCCTGTCCTATTATGCAGGGTGCCCCACAGCCATGGGCTCAGGCTAGGTTCTACCAGTCCACCCCCACCAGGATCTCCTCACCTCTCAGCCACCTCAGCTCTCTCTTCTGAGCGCTCCAGCTCTCCTTCCAGGATCACCAGCTTCCTGGCCACCTGAGAGAAGTGGGAGAGAGAAATAGGTAAGTGATGATCACTGGGAGTATATGGCGTTCAGGAGTAAGAAGCAGGAAGGGGGCCGGGAGGGGGGGTTGTCACCTCCTCATATTTGCGATCTGAGTCTTCAGCAATGTGCTTGGCCTCCTTCAGCTGCATCTCCTGCAGCTCCATCTTTTCCTCATCCTTCATGGCCCGGTTTTCGATGACCTTCATTCCTCTGAGAGGCAGGGAGAGGGATATGTGGGGTGAGCATCCGCAGACACAGGTTCCTTCCCCGCTCCCTGATCCACTCCTCAGAACCTCCTGCCCACCTCTCGCTCTCGTCGGCTGCCTTCTCAGCCTCCTCTAGCTTTTGCAAGGCTGTAGCCAGGCGCTCCTGGGCACGATCCAGCTCCTCCTCTACTAGCTGAATGCGGCGGTTCAAGGAGGCCACATCTGCCTCAGCCTGTAGGTTAAAAGAGATTAAAAAAAAAAAAAAAGAGGTCTTTGTCTGCCTTGGGTGAGGATCAGACAAGACTCCAGAGGATGGTAAGATTCTCCTCAGACGGAGTCTAGGCTCTACTGGACGCTGGTGGCTTGTGTTGTATACGAGCTATTCTAGAGTCTGAGATTTGGAAGTGGTTTGAGGCCAACCTGGGCAGAAAAGTCCTTGAGACTCCATCTCCAAAACAATCAACAAAAGCCAGGCTGCAGGCATGGCTCAAGTAGCAGAGCACTAAGCAAGCAGGAGACTCTGGGTTCAAATTATAGTACCAGTAAAAGAAGAAAGCAAGAAAGAATGAACCTAGACTCCCTGGCTTCTAGACTTGCAAACTACTTTTCCCCTAACAATCTTCTGCTCACTTGGTACTCTAGCCCTGATGGAGATGGTCTAGATTCCTTGACCATCTCCACACCCCTACTGTGGGCCTCTTCTGCCACTGTGTGTGGTTGTCTTCAAATGTTAATACCAGGTCTGAGGCAGACCTGATTCTTTCATAGAAGAGCCTTGCTCAGGTAAGGAGGTTAGCATCAGGCCGAGCTGACTTCACTTCTGCTAAAAATGGCCAATCACAGAATCAAGTTCAGTGATGTCACCAGTTGCCAGGCAAACTCCCAGCATGGGCTCCAAGCCATGTCTATAAGGGATATTCATGGCTTTAGCCAGAGGCTCCCTGCCAAGGCCAAGAAGACAGCTGGGGGTAGTGTAAGTGACAGATACTCAGTCTCTGGTCTTGCAATATGAAAGCAAAACAGACCTTTTGGAGACAGTCCATGAAAACTAAGGATAACCAGAGAGAAAGACACAGAACAGAACTGGAGGTATGGTTCAAGTGATGGAGCACCAGACATGACAGGAAAGCTTAGTGAGAGCAATCTGAGTTCAAGTCCTGACACCAAAATAAATAAACAAAAATACAAGGCAGAGCAAGACAGGCTCTCACAAAGGAAAACGAGAGCAGAGTGTGGTCTGGCGTTAAGACCTCTGGCTCTGAGTCTCACTGCTGTCTTTGAGCCATGGCTCAGACACTCAGCACTTGTTATATGAACCTTGGGCAACTGATTTAGCCTTTCCAATCCTCAGTTTCATCCTTTATAAATCAAGTTCCTACTCAAGACTGGTCTAAGATAATGTACTTGTTTCTACTACTCAATAAACAAGACCATAAAACCAAACAGGTTCTCTAGTCTATAGATCCACTGAATTGAGATCTGGTGGGGGGAAGGCTGGGTCAGGGTGAGTGAGTCTGTCTATCTATCTATCTATCTATCTATCTATCTATCTAATCTCCCAAGCATTCTAATGATAAGCTAATGTATGGAAATCATGAAAGAACATGCTGGAAATACTTGGGTTACACTGCTTACACAAGAGTACACATTCAATAACTGTTAAATGGCCCTGTTTCTCCCTCAAAGATAAAGATACAAGCTGGGTGTTGGTAGCTCATGGTTGTAATCCTAGCTACTCAGGAGGCTGAGATCTGAGGATCACACTTCAAAGCCAGATGGGGCAGGAAAGTCATGAGACTCTTACAAATAAACTACTCAAAAAAGCTGGAAATGGCACTGTGGTTCCAGTGGTAGAGCACTGAGCCTTGAGCACAAGATGTTCAGGGACAGCATCTAGATTCAGAGTTCAAGCCCCAGGACCAGAAAAAAAACAAGATACAAAGACCTTACAAAGGTCTAAGAAGGGAAAGGATTTAGGGAGTTAGAACCAATGGGGGGCAGGGGGGGTGAGTGGAGGGGCAGGGCTGAGTGGCAGCAGTGGGGGCAGAGGGTGTATAAGGCTGGTCCCGGAGGCACTTCGGGGCAGGAGAAACAGCACCATATATAGAAAGTGGATTATGGCTTGTTGTTCAGGTGCCTACAGGACCTGGAACTTGGCCACCGAGTGTGGCAAGAGACCATATGGGCCCAGGGCCCAATGACTCAAGGTGGAAAGATTGTGGGTACACACAGGTTTGAGGAAGAATGACTCTGAGGTGCATCAGGGGACTGCTCTAGAGAGGTGTAATTCTGAGACTGGAAACCTGTTTTTGTGGTGGTTGGGTAACAAATGACTGTCAAGTTTGGGAAATCCTGGGGTCCTTGTCACAGGACTGACATGTCCCATGGATACTGACAGCTCTCTAACCATAGGGGAGGATCTCATGTTCCCCTCTGGACAAATGGGAGGTAGGAGAGAAGGGAGAAACTGAGGAACTGTGTAAGTTAATTGCTGTGTTCAAGGTCATACCATAAATTTGAGCTGTGTTTCCTATCCATGCCTGGCACTGCTCCTTTGCTTCCCAGGCTCTGTCCTTGGCCCCGGCCGCTCCAGCCCCCACCCAGCTCCTTGGGTTTCCAGTCCTGCCTCCAGCTGCACTGGGCCTTGGTTATTTATAGAGTGTCAGATGCCCAGGGTCATCTCTGCTAGCAGCTGCAGGTCAGTTTCCCCCCAAGTGCCAAGGCTGGTGGGGAACCAAAAGTGGAGGCTGGAGGTCAAAGCAGCCCAAGCCTGGCGGGGGGGGGGGGGGGGGAACAAGGAGAATGGTCAACACAAACAGGAATGTCATCTCTGATGCTGAGGCCATCATAGGCTCATCTTAAATTTAAAACAAACCCGAGTGGAAGGCAGAGAGGGAAACTGAGACCAGGACTGGTGAAAATTCCACATGCAAAATCATAGGATCATTCTCCTACTCAGGTAGGGGTTGGGAATGGCAAGTAATAGAGATGTCTGGTTGGGGTTGTGGGGTGGGCAGAGATATCTCTGGGTAAACAGAAGCTGTCAAGGTAGCAGCTTTGGCAGTCGTGGCTCTGTCCCTCTGCCCTGTGGCCTGGCACAGACCCGAGGCTGACAGCTTAATGAGGGTAAATGAGGAGCCTAGAACCTGAGCTGAGGCCCCAGGGCACAGCAGGGCTGCTAGAGCCAGAGGTCAAAGCTAGGGAATTTCTAATGGCTCCTTAGGTGTGTAACTCAAGTCAGCACTTCTTTGTGGGATCTCTCGCCTTCTTTCTGCCACTAGCATTTCATACTCTCTCTTCCACACCCCAAATATAGCCACAGTTTCCTTTCATTTTCAGCAGGACTAATTGAGGGAGATGGTAAATTCTCCCACCCCCACCCCCACCCCCACAATGACTCACGAGTTGATCACTGTACATTCTAAGAGCTGGAACCAGAGGGAATTACAAGGCTAAGTCCTGGGGGGAAGTGGTAGGCGGTTTTGATTTACCCACTGTCCAGATTGTGTAAACCTGCCCTAGCCGGGGTTAAGGAAAGGAAACACGTATGCTCTGGTGCTGGGGAAGTCCCCTTCTCTCCTCTAGCCCCAGCCTGGACGCATCCCCAGTGCCGGTCAAGTACCCACTCACATCGGTGGCCTTCTTCTCGGCCTGCTCCAGTTTCTCCTGGGCATCCTTCACTGATTCAGAATACTTTTCCACCTCATCTTCGGTCCCCTTTAGCTTCTTCTGGAGGGCCTGCTGCTCTTCCTCCAGCTAGGGAGAAGAGACTTGGTCAGCCAGGCCTGAGTGGGAGCCCAGGAAAGAGAAAGGAGTGGTGTGGTGAGGGTGCTAAGAGATATTTGGACTGGGGTGTGGGGGTGGAGGGGGTGGGCAGGGGGATTGGAAGGGTAAAAGAAGGGACATCCAGTCAGGGGTGGGGTGTGTGGACTTGTTAGGGTAGAGTTTCTAGCCCTCAGGGCAGGAGACATCACTGCTTTGCAAAGGCAGGAGCGCTAACTAGGGGCTCACCAGGCCACGGGATGACGAACTGTGGGTCTCCAGCTAGGGCTCTGGGGGTACTGCATAGGCCCAGACCTTACACGGGGTGGGAAAGGGCCTTGAAGAGTTAAGCCCTATAGTCTGGTGGCCCAGGGTAAGGGCCCATCCCACTCTTGGCGGGGGGTGGAGGGAGGCTGTAGTCCGGGGTGGGGGGGGCGGCAGGACCCCACCTGCTTGCAGCGGTCCTCGGCTTGCTTCTTGTCCGCCTCCGCCTGCTCGGCGCGGTCGATGGCATTCTCCTTGTCCAGCTTCAGCATCTGCATCTTCTTCTTGATGGCGTCCATGGCTGCGGTGGGGGGTGGGCCGGCCGACGGGCGGTGAGGACGGGGTGGACTCGGCTAGCTGTGAGGAGGACCGGGAGCACGGACGCCGGGTCGGGAAGACCAAGTGGGACTGGGATGCCCCAGCCGCGCCCGGCCTCTAAAAGGCGGGGAGGGGCCGGGCGGAGCCGGGGACCTGGACCCTCCCCCACCGCGGCCCAAACCTTGTAGGGGCAGAAGCACGGCCCGGCCAGGGGGCGCGGCCGCCCCCAGCGCCCACCCCCTCGGGGCCGCCCCCTGGAGTCCCGCCCCTGGCGCCTTCCCCCTCCCTCGCAGATAGCCGTCGGAAGGAAGAGCTGCGCCCGGCTGCGGAGCTCTGGCCTCCTGCGGAGGGGAAGGGGGCGGAGGGGACCCTTGGGCTGGGGGCTCTGCACGTCCTGAGTGACAGCCGGGCACCGTGGCAGCTGCGACTGGGGCCCCTGGGGCTATTTCGGGGCGTGAGCTCACGGCAGCTGCCTAGGCCCAGGGACCCGAATGTCCCCCCCCCACACACACACACTCCTCCCTCCCCAGCTGCACCAGCAGCCGCTGCCCTTAATTTAGAAGTTTCTTGTAAATCCCCCCCACCCCGGATTAAATGTCTCTTGGGAGGTGAGTCGCCTCATTGCCTAGAGTGCCTCAGTTTACCCGGAATTCCAAACCCCGGGTTTGCGTAACCCACGTGTTGAGTGTGGTTAGCAGTGTCATCGCCAGCTGGGGGAAACTGAGGCAGGGGGCCGGCTGATCCCAGGGCGTCTCTTCCCAGCCCGTCCCCGTCCCTGGAGCCAGGCCTCCCCCCCACCCCCCCACCTCCCCACCCCGCGCGCCTGGCCGCTCTGGACCCAGCTTCTAGACTGTCCGCCCCGCCCCCCACGTGCCCCGCATACTTTCCACGCGCCGGCGGCCGGCGGGCCGGACCAGGCGCGCTCCCCGCCCCCACTCCCACCCGGGACGCGTCCTCCCCCACCCCCTCGGGCTCCGTCGGCTGCCCTCCCCACTTGAAGCTCTTCCCCCCCCCCACCCCCAGCGCGCCCTCCCTTCCCCGCCCCCCCCCCCGCCCCCAGCGGGCTCGGCTCTCCTTCCCAGTGGGCCAATTTTACGCCGAAATTTCTTTTCTGCCCTTTTTTGGGATGTTTCCCCATGGGGAGGCGGAGCCGGGCTGGGCGGACGGAGAAGGAGGAGGCTCCGTCGGGAGCCCCGGGGCGGATGGTGGGGGAGATGAGATCACCTCCCCCCCCTTCCCCTCCATCCGAGACTGCATACAGTTCCCCGACCCGGGTCCTGGAGCTGGGGAGTTCGGGGGGCGGGGGGGAGAGGGTGCGGGGCGCCAGCCTGTTCTTTTATCTTCCTTTCCCTGGGTGGGAGCAAAGGAAGTGGGAAAGCACCCCGGGGGAGGGGAGGGAGCGGAGGCGGGCAGGGGAGGGGGAGGCCGTCTGCCCCCCCCCTCCCCCAAGGAGCCCTCGGGGGGGCCCGGAGGTGGGAGGGGAGCGTGGGAATCCTGGGCGGAGGGGTGGGCGCTGGGGCGGCGCCCCGGGTTCTGGGAGCTGCCTGGTCCCGCGGGCGTCACGGTGCGGACCTGGAGACCCCGCGCCCCATCGCCTCCTCGTGTTCTGCAGCCGCGGGGAAGGCCCGTGTGTGCCCCGTAGCCCGCGCTAGATTTGGGGTGAGGTGGGGCGGGCTAGTAGGCGCTCACTGCCCACTTCCTACGGAGGATCCCGCGTCTTGGGAATGTGGTTCTTCCTCGAAGTCGGCTTTGAGCCTGCCTCGCCCCGCTCCTTGTGTGTTACTTCCAGCCCAAATCTGTGGTGGTTTAGGCTCCTCGTTCCCAACGGACTCGCTCAACAGCATCTATCTGCTGGTGCTCGGGCATCACTGCCCATGCGTTCTGTTGCTTTCCCCCCCCTCCCCATCCCCTCCTAGAGCAAATAGGATCCAGAAATAGCTCCTCCCCACTCTCCACTCAGCTTTGAAGACAAAAAAAAAATAAAATAAAATCCACATTTCTTAATATGGTATAGAAGGTCTTTTGTTTGGGCTCCTGACCTACCTCTCTCATTCATTTCATTCCCAGCCCTCACCCCCAATGCTTAGACTTGGACTTCATGCTACATTCATACTGAGCTACGTACCGGAGCTGGAAACTGCCATCGTTTTCTTCAGAGCTTTCACATGTTTTTGTCGGCGCCTTTCCTGAGGCTTGAACTCAGAGCTTGGGCATTGTCCCTGAATTTATGCTCTACCACTTGAGCCACAGCTCCACTTCCAGCTTTTTGTGGTGGTGGTTAATTGGAGCTCAGAGTCTCATGGATTTTCCTGCGTGGGCTGGCTTCGAACCTTGACCCCCCCCCCCCCCCCATCCCAGCCTCCTAAGTAACCGAGTTTACTGGCTTGAGCCACCCAGAACCACCACCGGAGCACCAGGCTGAGCTTTCACATTTTATGCATTCTGCTCCCTCTCCCTAGGATGCCCTTCCCCTAGGTTGATTCCTGGTGGCCTTTATGAGTCAGATCAAGTGTCAGCTTTTCTGGGAAGCCTTTCCTGGCCGCTTCACCTCCTCACCCCCTGCACCTAACAGTTGCTTGTTCTTGGTGTAGATTATCACTCTTATTCTAGCCCCTGGGGTAAGTTTTTGTACCTGTTGGTCCCCTCTACTGGCCTGTGAGTCTTCCAGAACACAGACTAATCTTTTCAGTTCTGAATCCCCAATACCTAGCACCACACCAAGCTTTAGGGTGGTACTGGGTTAATATTTGATATGTTTTTACATTCTGGGTACACAAGTACATGAGTTTGTGGATCTAGAGGAAGTCATGATTTAGTGTAGTTATCAGAGTTTTTGGTTTCAGAACACCTTATATTCTTTAAAATATGGAAGCTCTTAAATAGCTTTTATTGAGATGGGTCATACCCATCAATATTTAGCATATTAAAATGGAAATGGAGGAAATATAAAAAAATTTATTAATTTACTTTGTAAAAACCTATTACATATAATCATGTAATAAGATTTTTGATATGTTGGTGTTTTTTTTTTGGCCAGTCCTGGGCCTTGGACTCAGGGCCTGAGCACTGTCCCTGGCTTTTTCCCGCTCAAGGCTAGCACTCTGCCACTTGAGCCACTGGCCGTTTTTCTGTATATGTGGTGCTGGGGAATCGAACCTAGGGCCTCGTGTATCCGAGGCAGGCACTCTTGCCACTAGGCTATATCCCCAGCCCTGATATGTTGGTTTTTGAACTACTATAAGGAAAATCCAGCCTCACAGATATGTAGTTGAAAAAAGCCTTTTCAGATAATTGTGGCTATTCCTTGATGCGACACCCATGCTTGCACAAATGGCTGTTTCTTAAGAGTCAGTTGCAATGTGAAACTTGAAACCATATCAACAACCTTTTTCTTTTTCTTCTTTCTTTTTCTGTTTTGGTAGTACTGGTTGTATAACTTTTTTTTTTTTTTGCCAGTCTTGGGACTTGAACACAGAGCCTGAGCACTGTCGCTGAGCTTTTTGCTCAAGGCTAGCATTCTTCCACTTGAGCCACAGCGCCACTTCTGGCTTTTTTTGTGTATGTGGTACTGAGGAATCAAACCCAGGGCTTCATGCTTGCTAGACAGGCATTCTACCACTAAGCTACATTCCCAGCCCCCTGGCTGTATTATTTTAACTACACCTCCAGCCTCCCCCCTCCTTATACTATGCTACACTGAAATCCAGTGGCCTGAATTATATTAATGGATTTTTATTTTTTTATTTTTTGTCAGCTGTGAGGCTTGAACTCTGGTCCTTGGCACTGTCCCTGAGCTCTTCAGTTCAAGGATAGCACTCTTCCACTTGAGCCACAGTGTCACTTCAGGTTTTTGAGTGGTTAATTGGAGATAAGGGTCTCATGGCATTTCCTGCCCAGGCTGAACTTTGATCCTCAGATCTTAGCCTTCTAAGTAGCTAGGATTACAGGTGTGAGCCACCAGCGCCCTGGCTTTTTTTTTTTGGCCAGTTCTGGGGCTTGAGCTCAGGGCCTGAGCACAGTCCCTGGCTTCTTTTTGCTCA
This sequence comes from Perognathus longimembris pacificus, assembly GCF_023159225.1. Taxonomy (NCBI): domain Eukaryota; kingdom Metazoa; phylum Chordata; class Mammalia; order Rodentia; family Heteromyidae; genus Perognathus; species Perognathus longimembris. The sequence goes on from NC_063161.1 coordinate 130,596,899, forward strand.
TGGCTAGCAGTCTGCCACTTGAACCACAGCACCACTTCTGGCATTTTCTATATATGCTGAAGAATCGAACCCAGGGCTTCATGTATACAAGGCCTTTTCTATATATGCTGTGGAATTGAACCCAGGGCTTCATGTATACGAGGCAAGCACTTTGCCACTACGCCATATTCCCAGCCCGGATTTTTTTTTTTTTTAACCCGAGAGTAATAGTGTAACAACAAACATTGGCCACTTGGAAAATATTGAGTCACTAAGCCAATCAATGTGGACATACTTCATTATACTATACTTAATAAAAAAAAATACATTCCTTGACAGGCACCAGTGTCTCATGCCTGTAATCCTAGTGATTCAGGTGGCTGTGATCTGGGGATTGTGGTTCAAAGCCAGTCTGGGCAGAAAGTCTGTGGGATTCTTACCTCTCTCCAACTAACCACAGAAAGCCAGAAGTGGAGCTGTAGAGCACTAGCCTTAAGCATACAAGCTCGGGGACAGTCCCCAGGCCCAGAGTTGAAGTCCCAGGACTGGTTAAAAAAAAACAAGACAAAGCAAAACATATTCCTTAATATCATGAGGAGTTTCAACACAAGGTCTTTACGTTTTAAATTAAATAAAAATTTCCCAAAATTTGAATTTTCACTTGCGATCTTGAGTTGTATAATTGGCAACAAATGCTGTCAGATTTTTCCCTGAAGTAGCAGACTTACTGTTGCTTTTTTGAGGAAAGACTGCCTGATAAGCAAATCTGAGGACCATAATTGGGCTGTTCTTTCAAGGAAGCATGGTGTTCTACACAAACAAAAATAGCTATTTTATCTTGGGATTTTAAAAAATGGTCTTAAGTGTTTTCCACAGGAAAGCCATAGCATTTTGTTATATGAGCTTTATGCACACTTCCCAGATCTTATGACAAATTACTGAAAATGTAAGCCTACATTAGTTGTGTGATAGATTTCATTGCTACATTTCCACATAAATATACAATGTGTCAGCATCAATCTTACCCCTCTATCATTTTCCATGCCCCTTTCTTCCCTTCCCCAAACAATCTGAATTATTCTATTTTGTGACAAATAACCCATTTTGACTATATTCAGCCTTCTTCATTTTCCTTGTTAGCACAACCCCTTCCCATTTGGACCCCTTACCTCCCCCATGAGGACCAGGAGTCTATTTCTCTTTCCCCATTGATGTCCTCATCTCCCATCTCCCTATTGACCAGCAGATTTCATTAGGTTCTTCAGGCTATCTGAAGACCTTTTGCCTAAGGTTTAAGATTTTTAAAAGTTAATCCTCTATTAGATCTTCAAGAACATTCTCCTTTCATCCTCCTCAACATTTTTTTTCCCCCAGTATCAAAGCTTGAACTCAGGGCCTTGAGCTCTCAGCTTTTTTTGCTCATGGTTGGCCTTTTATCCCTTGAGCTACACCTCCATCTTGGTATTGGTTAATTGAAGATGGAGTCTCACATTTTCATCCTGGGCTGACTCTAAACTTAGATCCTTCAGGTCTCAGCCTCCTGCGTAACTGAGACTAGAGGTGTGAGCCATAGGCAACCAGCTCTAACTTTTTTTTTTTGGTCAGTGATGGGGCTTGAACTCAGGGCCTGAGCACTCTCCTTAAGCTTTTTCACTCAAGGCTAGCACTCTCCCACTTTGAGCCACAGAACTACTTCTGGTTTTCTGGGGTTCAGTGGAGATAAGTCTCATAGACTTTCCTGCCCTGGTTGGCTTTAAACCATGATCCTTAAATCTCAGCCTCCTGAGTAGCTAGGATTACAGGTATAAGCCACCAGCTCCCAGCACTATCTCCAACCTTTTTTGTTAGTCTTGGGGCTTGAACTCAGGACCTGGTCACTGTCCCTGATCCTCTCTGTGCTCAAGGCTAGCACTCTACTACTTGAGCCATAGAGTCACTTACAGCTTTTTCTGTTTATGTAGTACTGAGGAATTGAACCCAGGGCTTCATGCATACTAGGCAAGCACTCTAACATTAAGCCACACTCCCAGTCCTACCTCCAACTTCTATTCTTAAATATATAGCAGGTTCCAAGACAATACTTCATTCTAGCTATAGGTGGCAAAAGGTGCTGGGGCTCGGAATCCAGATATTTAAGATAAATATTATCAAGGTTCACCATCCTCTCAGGCAGAAACACTAGCTTACTTTCCCTCAGTTTTTCCAATTCAGTCTATGGCCATGGGCTCTTTCCTGTGGCCTTCAATTCTAGTTGTTTCTTCTAGTCATTTTCCTCATCTGCTCCTGGAGCTGGTCCAGGGCTTCTTGACACTTTCATGACCAGACATGGACCTGCTGCCCTTTCCCCAAACCCTGATCCCCTTCAAGGACATTCTAAAGTGAAGTTGGCATTTCTTAAGTTGCTAATGCTTGACAATGAAGAATATACCAGTTGTTAGTACAGTTAGAGACAACCACCTGTGCTAAGATAATTTTATCTTTTTATCTGTGCTAAGATAATTAATCTGTGCTAAGATAATTTTACTTATGAATATTTTTGTACTATCAATATAAATGATCATACTGTGAAAAAGGAATTTATTAATATAAAAATCATTTTGGCTGGGCACTGGTGGCTCATGCCTATAATCCTAGCTACTCAGGAGGCTGAGATCTGAGGATCATGGTTTGAAGCTAGCCTGGGCAGCTGGTGAGACTCACCCACCAAAAAGATGGAAGTGGAGCTGTGGCTCAAGTGGTAGCCCACTGGCCTTGGGTAAAAAAGCTCAGAGACAGTGCTCAGGCTCTGAGTTCAAGCCCCAAGACCAGAAAAAAATATTTTGGCCTCTAAAGTCTTGCGGCTCTTCAAGGCCTGAGAGCTAAGACCTGCTAGTCTAATGGATATTCATTAAAGTATTAGCATACCCTAGAGCCTAACCCTCTGGGGAAGTCTATTCCTAAATTCTCACCAGTGAGAGGTACGTGACTGGCAATGACAAGGGAGCAAGCAGCTGTCCTGGGTTCACAGTTGGAGCAGTTCAGAGCCTAGACTATCCCTTGTTGGAGAGTTGAAGGGATTTGATCTCCAAGGTCCTCAACCCATGATGTTATAACATTTAATCAGGTTCAGAAACCACAGCAGTATGCACTGGAATTGCCAGTCTGTGCGTCAGCGAAGTGATAATACATCTCAATCTCAATTTTCCAGTGCTTAGTAAATATTGAATGAATGAATCACAGGTGACAGGAACGATGGTAGGAAATTGGCACCATCCCTAATGGGTTGCCTTGGGGAGGATAAAGTATTTCCACCCATTTAAAGTTACCTGAATGGGGGTGGGAATTAAAGGTGTTTATCCAGAATAGTGTTTGTGTTCTATTTGGAGAAATACTGAGGAAGAGTTGGCTAAGGAATTGTGCATAGGGCTGGGAATGTGGCTTAGTGGTAGACTGCTTGCCTAGCATGCATGAAGCCTGGGTTCCATTCCTCAGCACCACATAAACAGAAAAAGCCAGAAATGTCTCTGTGACTCAAGTGGTAGAGGGCTAGCTTTGAGTACAGAGAGGCTCAGGGACAGAGCCCAGGCCCTGAGTTCAAGTCCCAGGACTGGCAAAAAAAAATTGTGCATAAAAAGTGGCTGATCCAAGAGGGGTACCAGAGAGTTCAAGTGTGGCAGAGGGGGTAAATGCTGAAGTGGAAGTGGTATAGCACTACCACTTTCACACTGAACCTAGATTATTAGTCAGTTGGAGCAAGGCTGCCGGCCCCTACCTGGCCACTAGGGGAGCTCTGCCATGACAACTCAAGCTTCACATGTGTGCTAAGCTTCTAGGACCTCCTTTTAGTATGTTCTAAGGAGGACTCCAACCCATTAGGCTGGGTATGATGCTTGGTAATCCCTCAGGCTGGATATTTTGCTTGGTAACTGCTATAACTAGTTTTTCTGTGATCACAGTTATCTTAGGCTCCAATGTTTACACCTTATAGGCTATTCTTTTTTAGCAAAGCTACTTCTGAAGATTTGAATTTGGCCAGGGATTGTTTACATATCCTGAGTAGCTATGAAGAACAAAGTGTCCTGGTAGCCACAATGAGCAGTGGCAGCTGCTACCCTGGCAACAGAAGAATGGCACTTAGTGAGGCAGGGACAACAGGAGTATGGCCTTTAGGCATAGCTCTCAGACCAGGATAATTTAGAAATCTGGGTGCAGGGAGGGAGGGAGGAGGTAGGGGCCTAATAGGGCAGAATGCTCTAATCTCTCCCACTGCCACTTCAAGCCAGGTCAAGCTGGGTGACACAATACAGTTCTACTCTCCCCTACTGGCCTGAGAGGATCTCAAATCTCCTCACAAAGCCAGGTATCACAAAGGCAGGTAGAATTATCTTTATTGGACCATGACCTGTTTGGGGCTTACAAACCTGCAGTCCCAGACATAGCTGGGGTGGGGGAGAAATAGTATCAAAAAGGGATGAGTTCAGCGGATGAGGCTGTGGGCACTGGCTGGAAGCTGCCGGCAGGGCAGAGTGGGCTGGGACCCTGACAGGTTCAGACTGAGGTACAGCAGCGTTAATAATACTCTCGGAGCGTTAATACTCTGGGAACGGGCAGGCACTTAGGGGGACAAGGGCATAAAGGCACTTGGAATCAGGGAGGGAACATGGGTTGTGCAGTGGGACTGGGCAGGGCCAGGCCCAGGGTTTGGCAGGCACTTTGGGGAGTGCTGGGGTTGGACAGGTAGGGCCCTGACAGCCCAGAAGGCTTTGGTAGTGGCAGGCACAGTCTCTGGGCTGGGTCTGCATTAAATAGAAGTGGCTTCTCTAGTGCTCATCTCGAAGCTCTGAAGGCAGGAACTTGTATTGCTGCTGCCGGATCTGGGCCAGCTTCTTCCGTGCCTCCTCCAGCTCTCGTTCCTTCCGAAGCATCTCTTCCTGTGCTGCGATGATCTGAGGAATGGAGGACCAAGATTCAAGTCAGCAAGTACCCCATAAAGAGTGGGGGGATGGGAGAGAGTACAGACAATGGGCTTGGTCTCCTGACAGTGCTTTTCCGAGTGGCTCACCTGGGCAATGCCCCCGACCATCTTCTCCTTCACCACCACTGTTTCATTCTCCTGGTCTTCAAAGGCTGCAGCTTTCTGGGCCGCCTTCACCAGGTTATCCGAGGCTCTCTTCACTGCGTTACCAGCAGCCTGAGTTAAAAAGCATGAGTTAAGAATTCAGAGTCCCTGAGAGGTTTCCTCAGCTTCCTCACAGAAAATGTTTTCTGGGTGATGGTTTAAAGCAGTAAAGTGCAACAGATAATGGGGTGGGTAAGGGTTCTTTACCTGAAGTCGTTTCATTGCCTCAGAGTCCTGGTCAGCCTTGACCTTGCAGGCCACAAGGAGCTGGGCTGTGGAGGCAGCTACCTGCTTGGCTGAGGAGATGAGCTTCTCTTGGCTGGCATGGCCTAGAACAGCGGCGTTGGCTGCTTCACAGAGATTGTTGGTAGCTGCAGCCACTGTCCGGGCCTAAAGCAGAGAATTGGATTAAAATATGTCTCTTGTCCAGTTCATTGCCTTCTAGCTTCCTCAAGTTTCCCAAGCTGAGAGAGACCTAGTGGTATCTGTATACTCACAGCAGAAATGAGGCCCTGGGACCACTGCCCATCATCCAGTGCATTGGCTGGAATGGCGCCCACCTGTGAGCAAGAAGAAAGGAAAAAATTAAAGACACATGCTCTCCTTCAGGGCCTCTCCTCCGAGGGTGGCACGCAAGAATGGAGCAGCTGCTCTATCTCCTCTTCTGGATATGTAAGTACTTACTTTCCCTTGGGCCACCAGTTCCCTCTGGGCAGCTGATGCTGCCTTTACCAGTGCACTGGTGGCTGCTGCGATGGACTTGGCAGCTTCCAATATCTGCTCCTCAAAGTTCAAAGACTCATCTGCCTCCTGCAGTGAACAGACACATGATACAGACAGAGGCACAGACAGGGTAGAGGGGTAGGGATCATCTGCCATGCTGAGGGGATGTGTGAGGTGTGGGACTGACCTTGGGTTTGGCTCGGGGCTTCAGCTGCTCTAGCTTTTTGGCTGCAGCCTCAATGGCAGCTGCCGCTCCTAGGAGCTCATTCTCAGCGATGACTGTGGGGTCTTCTGGGTCTACCCATTCTGTTCCTGGTGGGATGAAGGGGGTAGGAGGAGGCTAAGGCAGAGCAAGGTGAGAACCCCTGGCAGTTTGGTTAGAATTGCCTGACCCTGGCACCTGTGGGAACTATGGAAAGTTGCTAGCTCACAGCCATCCACCACAAGAAGGGTTTCCCTTCCCTCTCATCCCCTGGCCATTCCTCACCCTTCATGGCCTCAGCAGCCTGGATGAGCTCAGTGACTGAGCCAGCCACCCGCTTTGAGTGTCCTGTCAGTTGCTGCTTCAGTTCTGGGTTTGGCTTCTGCAGGGTCTAGGAAAGCAGGGGGCAGGGAACAAAGGGTCTTAGGTTCCACTTTCATCTATAAGACAGGGTGGACCATTCCCCTAACCCCCATCCCTAGAACTCTCCATAACATAGCCTTCAAACACCACACTCATGCATCATGCTGCACAGTCAAGTGGGACTGTGTCACTCACCGGCTGACAAGGCACAAGGAGAAGGATGAAATGGTAAGAAAGAAGAAATGATGAAGGTAGAGAAGGGGTAGGTCAGATGAGGAGAGGGGAGACAAGAAAAGGGGAAGAGATGAGTGGGCGAAGACTGTAAGATCAATGGGGTGTCAGAAATAATAATGGACTTGGGAAATAGATGGTAAGTAGGGAGAGGATCTGAGAAAAACATGAGTGATCTGAGCCTGAGGCTTCTGGGAAAAGGACAGGTAGGCTGGATGAGGAACAATGTCCTCCTTACCAGGAGCACATGGTCCAGCAGTTCCAGGTAGCCATTGGCACATTCCCGACCATAGCGCAGGGCTCGAAGCCGAACATCAGGGGCCACTTCTGGGTGGTAAGCTGCTTCCTGTGTCCAGTCATATGGAAGCTTTAGAATCCCAAAGAGCTCTGGAGCTCCCAAATCCCTGCAGTTTTGCCACTTCCATGTTCTACACCAACGCTGCCTTATTCTTACCTTGCAAGCCCGAAGCATATCTGCAATAGCACGGCGGCTAAGATTGGCTGTGGCAATGACATCCTCCTGACGACAGGAATTGCCAGCAGCAACAGCTTTGGCTGTTGCCATGGTAATGCCCTTGGTCATTCGGATGAAATCTTCTGGGGTAGAAGTCTTGGCTGGTGGTTCTGGGGAACAGAAAACCTATTGGGGAAGAATAAAAAGATTTTACAACGGTCCAAGTTAGAAGACAATGCAGTACTCTGTACTCATGTGATTTTGTTTGCTCTTTTTTTCCCTCTGTTGGTTGTGGGGCCTTGAACTTAGGGCATGGGCACTAGCCCTGAGCTCTCCAGGCTCTACCACTTTGAGCTACAGCACCACTTGCATTCCCTGGGTAGAGCACTAGCCTTGAGCTGAAGAGCTCAGGGATGATGCCCAGGCCCAGAGTTCAAGCTCTATGACCAACACCCCTGCTCCCCCCAAAAAATATTTCCTAGGACAAGAATGATGGTACATGCCTGGCCTGTTTCATAGGAAGTTCCAGGTCAGATTGAACTACATAGATTCTCTGTCAAGTCCTATAGATCCTTCTGTATCACAGCTAATAGAAGACAGCTGATCATTGTTTGACTGTACAGCTTAGTAGAAGAGTAAAGACTTAGCATGCATGAGGCCCTGGATTTGGTCTTCAGCACCATGAAAGTAAGGGAAGGAAGGAAGGAAGGAAGGAAGGAAGGGAGGAAGGGAGGAAGAAAGGAAGGAAGGAAGGAAGGAAGGCAAAACTGGTAAGGGCTGGGGGTACTTCAGTGGAAAAGTGCTGTTGCTTAGCATTACAATGCCCTGAATATGATCAACAAAACAGACAGAAGGAAAAATAAAGTGCATTTGACTGGGTTTTCAATCCTAGTCATTGAGGCCTTAAATATTAGACAGAGGTACTTGGAATTCTACACAAGTGTAAAGGTAATGAAATACTTTGATATATGAATTGAGTCATCCAATGTTTCCATAAGGACACTAGGATGGAGCTTCTGTGAGAGGTGCTGGGTGCAGTGGGGAACTAGTTAACCTAGTTCTTGTTCATGGAACTTCTAGTCTAGTTTTCAACAGAGACAATAAACAAACTGGCAGCAAAACTAAATATTGTTTCTGGGCTTACGAACAGTGCTGAGATGAGAAATAAAAACAAAGCTTTACTTAAGAGAAGTGGTCAGAGAGGCCTTTGAGCCTGAAGAACTAAAGAAACAATATGTTCAAAACACTGGCAAAAATCAGGTGAAGAACCTGTAACTAGCAAGAGCATGGCATGTTCTCAGAACTGAGAACATCACAGAGTATCTAGGTGCTAGTCAGTGGCTCCTGCATGTAATCCTAGCTGCTTAGGAGGCTGAGATCTGAGGGTCCCATTCAAAGCCAGCCTGGGTAGGAATGTTTGTGAGATTCTTATCTCCAATTCAGATAACAGGAGGTAGAGCTGTGGCTCAAAGTGGTAGAGTGCTAGCCTTGAGCAAAAGAACTCAGAGTGAGTGCCCAGGCCCTGAGTTCAAACCCACGGCCAACAAGAAAACAAAACAAAAATGGAGAGTTTAGTGGGATGGGGGCACAGAAAGGAGTCCGATACATGGCACTAGAGAAGTTGGTAGGGAATATCATTAGTAGGTTATTTATTTTTTTGAGAAAGAATCTTGATATATAGCCCAGGCAAGCCTTGAACTCCTGGTTTTCCTCCCTTGGCCTCTTGAGTGCTAGGATTACAGGCATGTACCACCATATCCAGGTTACTAGTAGGTTTTAAGCAGCAAAATAACATAATCTCATATATATATATATATATGCACATATATACACACATATGTATGTATGTATGCATATGTATGGATGCTATATACAGCAAACCAGAAAAATAAGAATTAAAAAAAAACTCAGAATGGAAGCATGGTAGAATACCAGCCATGAGATAAAGACAAGTAAAAGTGCAAGACTAAGTGCATGCTCCAGGACCAGGAAAAAAAAAAAAAAAGAGAGAAGGAAAGAAAAGAAATGGAGGGCTGGGGATATGGCCTAGTGGCAAGAGTGCTTGCCTCGTATACATGAGGCCCTGGGTTCAATTCCCCAGCACCACATATACAGAAAATGGCCAGAAGTGGTGCTGTGGCTCAAGTGGCAGAGTGCTAGCCTTGAGCAAAAAGAAGCCAGGGACAATGCTCAGGTCCTGAGTTCAAGCCCAGGACTGGCCAAAAAAAAAAAGAAAAAAGAAAAGAAATGGAAAGGGAAGGAGAGGAAGGAAGGAAAGAAGCGAAGGAAGAAGGGAGAGAAGGAGGGAGGAAGGAAGGAAAAAACTCCAATTTGGACATCTCTAAGGTTACAACAGAACATCAGAAAGATGAGTTTAGGAATTAGAAAGATGCAGAGAGGAATGGGAGAAACTGAAACAGGGATGCTAGGTAGAAAGCTGATCTAGCAGGCAGAGTGAGAGAGTACGAATGAAAGTGTACACAGAGGTACTGACATGGACTAGAAAGGAGGGAATGACAGGAAAAGGAAATGGAGAAGGTGAGCCACAGGACTTGGTAATGGCTTTGATGTGGCAAAGACAGGTCAAAGATGAGGAGGTCTCTTTACAACTAGGGATTGTGACTATCATTCATGGAAATGTCACATCTGGCAGGACAGCTGGAAGGAGGCATAGATGGTGATATCAAAAGGCAGTTGAGATGAAGTCCGAAATGGAAGTTGGTGTCTTAGAGAGTGAAAATTAAAGTTATTAACTTCATCCAAGAAGGAACAGAGATTGAAGACTGTTGGGATCAGCTGTGCCTTTAAGGGGCCACAGCTGACCTTGGCCTGTCCCTCCCCTTCCTGTCTTAACAGGAAGAGAAGCCCCTGTTCCTGGGGCTAGCACGTGTGCTATGGCAGAGGGGTACCCCAGGGGCCCATCCTTGGGGGGCTGGATCTCTGCCCACAAAGGAAGTCTCCTGACATCACTTGAGGGACGGCCCCTTGGGACCAATCAGGGGCCCCTCTCTTGTGCCCACCTTTGGGGTATATCTGGGGGGTTCCTCATTTGAATAAACAGAAGCCCTAGAGGTATTCTCCAGGGGCCCACGCATCTGTGTCGTTCTTGGCGGTTTTGGGGCACCCTGCGACCACACACCACCGAGGCTACCTGTGGCCATCGCTCCCACGTGAGAGCGATAAAGGACCACCCAGGAAGGGGTGGACAAGCCCCTTCCCCTCAAGCGGAGGGGAAGTAGAGAGAGCCCAACAGAAGACTGCAATTCGGCAGTAAATGTGTCTATATTAACTAAGCTGAAGGTGATTCAATGATGGTTCCTGAAGCAATACTGAGAAGCAAACAGAAAAGCCAATATTAAGAAAGCCAAAGGTGGAAAGAACTTTAGGGAATAGCTTATTAGCAGAGCCAAATGCTATGGAAATGTTTAGGATGGAGACCAGGAATGTGCCACCGAATGCAGCAACTACTATGCCTTTAGTGACTGGAACAAATGGGAAGATGGTGGTAAGACAGTCATCAAATGCTAAGGAGTCAGCCAGAAGCCAATGGCTCAAGCTTGTAATCCTAGATACTCAGTGGGCTGTGATCTAGATGAGTGTGGTTTAAAGCCAACTTGGGTAAAAAGGTCTGTTAGCTTCTACTTTCAAAATAACAAGCAAAAACAGGAGGTATGATTTGAGTGGTAGAGCACCAGCTGAGTAAGCTTAAGGCATCAAGTTCAAATCCCAGTACCATCAACTCCCCTACTCCAAAAACAAAACAAAAAACAAAACAATACAAAACAAATACAATACAAAAAACAAAACAAAACAATACAGGAAGGAGATAATGGGTGAGAAAGGGAAAGGTCATGCAAGTACTTTCGCAATGAGAGAATTTATGTGACGTGATATTTTTGTGAATGCAACTGAGGTACATATTAGCAATCTATAATGTTCCCTTTCCCCTAGCCTTGTCTGTGATGCTTACTGCTAGTTCTTGCCGGATGTGTTCTGTGGTCGCCTCCAGGGCCCGTGTGCCTTTGGTGGCCTCGTCTTCCACAGCCTTCACTGTTTTCAGCAAGGACGTCACATTGGTCACCATCACCTAAGGGCCACAGATGAGTGGGGGCAGGGTCATCTTAAGGAACAGGAGGAAGGGCATTGATTGCCCCCTTCTGATGTTGGTCCTAATTCCCCCAAACCTTGGCAGAGTTCTTCAGCTGGCACACTGCAGGGTCGTCCCCAACTTTGCCAGCTGCTGCCTTTGTTGCGCTGATGAGGTCTCCCAGGGCCTTGGCTACATCTTTCACAGCATTGATCAGCACCACCTGTGTGGGAGAGGCAGGTCTGGTCCATGGGAAGGGTACTACAGGAAGTAGTTGTGGTCAGAATCAGAGGTGTCAAATGGGTACCTGGGTCTCAGGGTCCTCAGCTCCCAGGCTGGCTGCCCCGAGCTTGACCACATCAGCAAGGCGGGTGATGGTGGCCACAGAGGACTGGGCAGCTTGTGCCAACTTCTCTTGACTCCCAGCTGCATTCTGCACCAGGACCTTGGTATCCTCCACTAGCACCTTTGCAGTCTTAAGAATGCCCTCCCTGGGGGAAGGGTAAGCCTAGTTAGCTCTCAACACCTCCAGCTAGTCCAAGGTTTTTGATCCAGTTTTATAGCCAATGAGCTAATTGATATCCTGCCTCTTCCGGTCCCAACCCCAAACTGTCTGCATCCCTCAGAGCAGTGCCCTCCTCACCGGTGGTCAGCGAAGGTTTCAGTTCCCTCACGGTTGAGCGTGCCGGCGGTAGCAAACATGATGGTGGTATCAAGGTCAGCGATGATGCCAGACACTGCACTGGCTGCTGTGATGCAGGCCTGGGTGCCACGATTCCCAGCTTGGAGTGCAGCCAGGACATGGGAGACCTGCGGTAGACAAAGTTACACAGTGCCATGGGCAAGGATGCCATGCCTGGAGAAGGGGAGAGGGCCAGGGAGGTAGAAGGAGGGCGGGAAGGTATCAGATCCCTATAGCCATGGAGATCAGCATGGTCACCTTCTCGGAGACTCTCCGGGCACACTCTATGAGCTCCTTCTTGGTATAGGCATCACTGGGACTGCACTGCAGGGCACCTGCCTTGGTGACCAGAGCAGAACAGCCATGACCCAGTTCCTGTACTCGGTGTTTGATGTGGGCACCTATCTGCAAGCAGAGGGAAAGATACACAGATTTTACAAGGGGAACTCGGGGCACCCCCATTGTGCTTGGAGGAGTTACTAAGGATATAGAAACAATGTGTGTCACAGGCTAATGGAGTTGTGCAAGTTCCACTACAGATTTTTCTGGTTTCATATTGTATAAGCAGTAGGTCACCTCCTACACGTGGAAAGTAACTGTGAAAGCACCAATTAGTAAGGAGTACGTTAAGCATAGTAGGAGGAAGGAAGGAAGCACTTTAATGCTTAGGTATTTGAATCAGAGGGCCATAGGGTACCATTTGCCCTGAGTGGAACTGTGGAGGGCTTGGAAGTTGAGGATTAGATGGGCCCTGCTAAGATCCACTAACTTCCTTTCTTGGAAAGCAAGGGTTTTAGGGAAGGATAAGCTCCATGCAATTGTCACAGGGAAGAACTAAGGATGGAACAGAGGGAATACAGACTTGTAGCAAAGCAGGGAAGCAGCCACAGCCAAGACAAGGGTCAGCAGAGGCAAGAAGAGCAGGATCCAGAAGCTTATAGGTACTGAGCTTTCTCCTTAATCCCTATGACCTAAGGTTTTGAGTGTCTCCACATAGACACCCTGTACAGAGGCCCACCCTTTCCAGAGAGGTCTGTTTCTGACAGCCTACAGGTAGTAAGGGTGTTTGAATTCCTGGGATTTCGTGTGTGTGTGTGTGCGTGTGTGTGTATAAAAGTACCTCTTCATTTTCAGCAGCCACAGCTGCAGGTTTGGCCTGAGAGGCCAGTCGGCCATAGTCACTAGTCAGCTGGTTGGCGAGAGGACCCAACTCCTCCGGGCTGGTATTTGACTTGGTTACCTGGTAATAACAGAAGAAGAGAAGTTTTTTGTTTTTGTTTTTGTTTTTTTTAATTTAATTTATTTATTAATTGAACACAATTTTTTTTTGACAAGGTGTTGTGCAAAAAGGGTACAGTTACATAGAAGGGCAGTGTGTACATTTCTTGTGATATCTTACGCCCTGTTTTTCTTTCTCTTCTCTAGGTCAGGTAGACATATATACAATATACAATGTATCAAGAACATACACAGTAGCCACGTGGCCACGCCCAAGAAAATTCGCCTAGGGCTTTAAATGTAAAAAATTTAGACAATATGTCGACAGTAGTCTTATATGAACGTACATACATAGCTTTTGAGCTATTGTATTCCACTGAGAGGTCGATTTTTGACCTTTATATGTCGAGTAGTTGTTTGGTTTTAGTTACATACTGTTGGGTCGCTGCTCCAATCCTGTGGGAAATACCATTTGACAAGCAGTTTTTGGTTTCACAGACCTGGTCTCTACTGTCTCTCCATCTCCCTTTCTTAACAGTCATATATCAGGGAGATCATGCCCCTTTGTTTTCTGTGTTCTAGGCTTGTCTCGCTTAACATTATTTGTTCGAGTTCTGACCATTTCCCTGCCAATAACAATATTTCACCATTCCTAATCGCTATGTAGTATTCCATTGTGTATAGGTACCATATTTTTTGGATCCATTCATCTGTGGAGGGGCATCTGGGTTGTTTCCATATTTTGGCTATTGTGAATTGTGCAGTGATAAACATGGAAGTACAAATGTCTTTTTGATATCTTGGGACTTGCTGTTTAGGCATCTTTCGCCTAGGAGTGGTATGGCTGGGTCATAGGGTAGGTCTATATTGAGCTTTTTGAGAAACTTCCATACTGTTCTCCAAAGTGGTTGTACTAATTTGCACTCCCACCAACAATGGAGAAGGGTTCCTCTTTCCCCGCACCCCTCCAGCATTTGTTGTTGCCTGAGTTAGAGTATAGACCATTCTAACTGGGGTGAGGTGGTATCTCAGGGTTGTTTTTATTTGCATTTCCTTTACTACCAGGAATGTTGAACATTTCCTCATATGTTTCTTTGCCATTTTTATTTAGAAAAAGAGAAGTTTTGACAAATCTCAAACCTCCAAGGGCAATCCTATTAAAATGCCACAAACTCACCATCTCCTGAACAGTGACTGCAATGGCCTTGGCTGTCTGCACCATAGTTGTTTGGTAATCCACAAAGGAACCTTCTGGTTCACCCATTGGTCCTTCATCTAGCTGAAGGGGAAGGATGAGGGAAAAGGAAACTGTCAGGATTTCTGCCACTATTCCTAATTTCCCTGGCCCAGGGTATCTGTTGTGCCCAGAGGCACCCTAAAATTCTAACCTGGTTAATGGCCTGGGTGATGGAGTCCACCATGCCACCAACGACGCCTGCAGCACTGGCTGCCTCATTGAGTGTTGTTGTCAGGTCCTCTACAGCCTCGGTCATCATCTGCACAGCTTCGTCCAGGGCTTCCTGGGTGTGTGCTGCTTGCTGTGGGGGACAAAGAGTGAGCAGAAGCCCAGCTGTTCTTGCTTCTCCCACCCTTACACTCTCTCCCTCCGCTACCTTGGGGTTACCACCAGCCTCCTTGGCAGTGTACAGCAACTGTAGGGCAGACTCTGCCAATGTTTTAGTCTGGTCCAGGAGCGCCATCTGCTGAGGGTGGCTCAGGGTCTTAGAGGCAGCACCCACTGCGGCCAGGGTGAGAGGCTCAAAGTACTGGGCCATCTGGGACACCTGAAGCAAGAGGTTGGGATGAGGGTAAGGCAAATTCTCATATTCCTCTTCCCCGCCCAGGGCTTCTCACAGATCTCCCTCATACCTTGTGTCCCAGCTGGGAGGCTTCAGCTCGAGCAGCATTGGCTAATGGCTCGATGAGATGGGAGATCTCCTGTACTGCAGTAAGCATCTGAGTGTGCAAGGCCTGGAGGAAGAGGTGGACATCAGCTCCAATTGTAAGCTCAAATAGGACCTTCTAGTGCACAGAACCCCACTCTTTCTTCCTTCCCCTTTCCTTTTTGTTTCTTTTTGGTGGTAGAGGAGATGGAACCCCGGGCCTTATATATGTGTAACATACCCTCTTACTACTGAGTTATGCTTCCAGCCAGCATTCTTCCTTCCCTAAGAACTGCCCAACTACTTCCCCATAGGCACGTTTCCCCACCTCCTCCAGCTTGGCCTCTTCCTTCCCAGACCCTATCTTTGCCCTTACCTCCTGAGAGATGCCCTCACGGGGAGCAAGTTGTTGGCTGATGGCAGCAAGAGAAGCCTGGTCTAGGTCTCGTAGGCAGCTGTTCAGAGCTGCAATGGCCGTCTCACACTCCAGCTGTCCTGGGGCCTTGTCCCTGCAGACACATCACAGGTTCCACACCAAGAATATCTCCTTTAAAGAACGCTAGCCTAGATTCCCCGATTCTTCCCAATCTGGAGGAACAGGTGTCCTCTAACACTACCCTGTCTCATCGTATACAAGTATCTCCTCCTACCTGCCACCATGTTTGTCCCCAGCCACACCGATTCTTTACCCTTCAGTACCTCATGCTTGTAATAAGTTTCTTGATGGAGTCTGAGACAGTCCTGGAGTGGCCAGCCAGCACTGACCAGCTTGGGGGGTCCCGGGGATTGACTGCCAGAGCCCTGGCTGTCTGGATTAGTCCCCCAGCACTCTCCAACATTGTCTTAGCAGAGACCACAATGGGTTCCATGGCTGCTCGGCCCTGAGGGAAGGGGAGGCAGGGGGGGTTTAAGTTTCATGATGCACCAGAAGATGAGATGACAATACTGTCTGGCTGGTTCTCTTGGCCTACTGCCTCACCTCAGGGCTTATCTGGGCTGGGATGCTGGAAAACTCAGGGTTAGATGCGAAGGCACTCAGATTTTCCACAGCCTCCAGCAACGGTGCTGTGGCTGCTCGGCATTGGGCCCGGTTCTCTTCTGTGAAGGCACCGTCTAGCGCCTGGAAATAACAGGGAAGCCCTCAGGACACAGCCTATATAGACATGAGGGATGGCCCAGGTCTCCCTCCATGAACGGATTGAAAGAAGTTAGTGCTAGTGAATCTGGATGAGAAAGGGCTCAAGCTTAGTCAGAGAGGATGTGACAGCAGGCCTTAGGAAATAACCGGGGAATTGGGGAGAGAAGGTAGGATGAGTTAGGGAGATGGTAGGAATTAATACACTGGGAACCTTGATAGTCTTGACAAGATTGGCGGTACTGTTGGCCACTTCCTTGGCTGATTGCACAAACTGGCGCTTGGCAGTAGGATTGGCGGTATGGGCAGAAGCCAGGCGGCAGCTGTTACACAGTGCAGAGGTGTGTTTTGCCACAATGGTGGCCGCAGAGAGCACCTGAGAAGACAAAGACATGGAAAAGTTGTAAGGACAATAGGAGGGAAATGTACATAGCCAAGGAGGAATCATTTTTAGGGTTCGAGAATAGAGTATAATACTCTTGGGGTTAAAATAGGAAAGAAAGTCACCAGAAAAGTCAATATTTAGGAAAAAGACATGTATAAAGATAAGCTAGGTGTGGGGGAGGGGAAGATGAAAGACAGATACACTAATAGGGAAGAAACAAAATAGAGCAAGTGAGAGAATAAGCTTAGATATGTTTAGAAAAGTTGTGAATTTAGCACTCATTGGAAAAATGAGTGCTTACAAAAAGATAACATGGCAGAAGAAAACAGTTAACCAAACAGAAACGTGTGTGGAAGGTTCGAAACAGATTTCTACCTTCTCCTCCCTCATACATGCTTCATCTCCCTTGTTCCCTTGGGGTTTGGTCTACCCTTTCCAGACTTGCCTGTGGTATTGGTTCCCTTACATTACCTGGGCCTGGGTACAGCCAGGTTCCCCCAAACTCTGACAGGCCATCTGAATTGCCTGGTTTGCACGGGCAAATTGAGTGGGATCCACCAGCCCTTGTTGCCCAGCTTGGCTGTTGGGGTCAGAGACACCAACGAGATACGCCGCCTAAGGACAAGAAAGAGAATGGGGATGAGAAATAAAGATGGCAGGTGAGAAATGAAGCAACCATGGGGACAGAGGAGGTAGGTGGTAAGTTTATTAAAGAACAGCATTTATTTTTTCTGCATTTTACAGGAATAAAAGTATAACAAAAATAGATACATTATAAAAAAAACTCTTGTTTTAAAAGTTTTACAGGTCTCAGAAGATTAAAAAGTAAATGACAATTGGGTATTTTGGCACATGTCTATAATCCCAGTACTCAGGAAGCTGAGACAGCAGTCATGACTTTGAGGCCAGGCTAGGCCATGTAGCCAAACACTGTCTCAAAAGGGGAAAAGAAACAAAAAAAAGGAAGAAAAAGAAAAAGATCTTATTATTGTATTTAGATGTTGCATGTGGGTTTGCTGGGTCATAGGGTAAAAGTAAAGCACACTGCAAATAGCAGTAAAAAAAAGTTTGAAAGGCACATATGCACACACACATAAAGACAAAGCCTCAAAAATAAAACACCGGGATGGGATATGGCCTAGTGGGAAGAGTGCTTGCCTCGTATACATGAAGCCCTGAATTCGATTCCTCAGCACCAGCTGTATAGAAAATGGCCAGAAGTGGTGCTCAAGTGGTAGAGTGATAGCCTTGGGGAGAAAAAAAAAAAAAAAAGCCAGGGACAGTGCTCAGGCCCTGAGTTCAAGGCCCAGGGCTGGCAAAAACAAAACAAAACAGAGCAAAAATAAAATACCTAGGCAATAACGTAACCAAGGAAATGAAAGACCACTGTACTGAAAATCATAAAACTTGAGAAAACAAATTGAATATCAGGAAAATGGCCATACTATTGAAAGTAATCGGCTGATTCAGTATCAAACTCATCAAAGTCCCAATGTGATTCTTGACAGAAATAGAGCAATCAATCTAAAAATTCACACGGAATATGAATAGCAATGAGGATTTTGAGTAAAAAAGAATCATGATGGAGATACAATACTAGCTTTCAAATTATACTACAGAGCTACAGTAGCAAAAAATAAATGGTATATGCACAAAAACTGACTTGAAGACCAAAGGTACAATAAAGAAGACCAAGGACTAAAACCACATAGCTACAGCCATCTAATTTTTGACAAAGGAGCTAAAAACACACTGGAGAGAGGATAGTCTCTTCAATAAATGATGCTGGAAAAACTGGTTATCTATATGTAGGAGACTGAAACTAGATCCCTACTTGTTACCTTTTATAAAAATCAACTCAAAATGGATGAAAGCTCTAAATGTAACATCTGAAACTATGAAACTGCAATAGGAGGCTGAAACCTGAACCCTATTTCCTTCCCCATACAAAACCTAACTCCAACTGGGTCAAAGAGCTCAACGATCTGAAACATCAAATCTAGTACAGGAAATTATAGGGCAAAATCTAGAAGCAATAGGCACAGGTACACATTTCCTGAATAGCGCTCTAGTTGCCCAGAAGACAAGAGTAAAATTTGACAAACTGGTCTACATCAAATAGAAAGCATCTTTGCCAGGCACTGGTGGTTCAAACCTGGAATCCTAGCTATTCAGGAGGCTCAGACCTGAAGATCTCGGTTCAAAGCCAGCCTGGGCAGAAAAGTCCTTGTGAGACTCTTATCTCCAATTGACCACTCAAAAACTGGAAGTTGGGCTGGGTTGTAGCTCAGTGGCAAAGCACTTGCCTAGCAAGTGCAATGTCCTGGGTTGGATCCCCAGTACCAAAAAAAGAAAAGACAACAACAACAAAAACACCTGGAAGTGGCACTGTGGCTCAAGTGGTAGAGTGCTAGCCTTGAGCACAAAGAGGCTCAGGGACAGCGTCTAGGACTTGAGTTAAAGCCTCATAACTGGAGGGAAAGCATCTTCACAGCAAAAGAAAAAACTACTACCATAACGAAACCCTTCCCTGTATAACTGACATGTACATGTGAGAAGAGGTGGAGCAGGGAAAGCACACTACTCTAAGATCCCATCTCGGGGAAATAACCTGTGCAGCTGCTTCGGTGAAGCCACAGAGGGCCTTGGAGGCTGTGGAAATTGCCTCTCCAAACTCTGGCAGGTTCCCATTCTTGGCATTTTGGGAGATGCCAGTCATGGCCTCACCCAGCACCTGAAGAACAGAAGATATTGCAAGGGTTAGCCATAGGGAATCATGGTCCATCTTCTACCTCTCCTGGGGCTCCCTGCTACACTTACCTTGGAGTTCTCCATGACACTATCCAGGCAGCCAAAGTAGGACATGTCGTTGATAGGCTGGACTGGGTTCTCCAGGAGCTCCCGGACAGTCTGTGTATGGGAGAGAGACATGAGAGAGCTAAGACACCGCCTACAGACCCACACGCAGAATGCCCTTCCCAACCTCAACCTCAGCTAGTTTGGCAAGGGCCTACCTCCAGTTCTCTCAGGGCATTGTCACACTCCTTCTGGCCAGGTGCTTGCTGGGTGCACATGCTGATGAGCTGGTTGATGCTCTCAGTCACTGCCCTACAAAGGGACAGAACATTGAGTGAGTAGCTTAACAGTCCTGGGTCCTATATCCATAGGAAGTCTCTGGCTGTTTTTTTTTTGCTAAGGACCTCTCATGAAATGTCTCCTCCTCAGTTTCTCACACTTGTCCCAGGGCTGGGCTTTCTAGCTCTCACCTGGCAGCTTCAGCCAGTTGCATCTTGAGGGTGGGAGCAGAAGGGTCCGTGGACAGGGCCTTGGCAACTAGAAGAAGTTTGCTTGAAGACATGGAGATTCCCTTCAAGTTGGATACAACCTGGGCCTGGTCCTTTGGGCTCTGTTACAAGTGAGAAGGTTACCATCTTTCCCAGACATTCAAGTACTGTTAGGGACTGGGGCAGGGAATGGGCCTGGAGCTGATCCAGTGTGTCCTATCTAGCCCTGGAAGAGGACCATGCAACCAGACCCACTCTTTCTTCATACCTGGGCTTGCCCTGCCATCTCCACTCCTGCCTCCAGGAAAGTGCTGAAGTCCTTTCCAAATCGACGTGAGGCCCGAGCCAGGTCCTGAGGAGTTCCCCGTGAAGCCTGCACCAGTTCTGTGGCTGCCTGATTCAGGCCAGCAGCAGCTTCATTCAACTGGCTCTGAGCTTCTTGAAATGTCCCAGTGCTGGGAGGAAGCTGCAGGGTCAGAAAGAAAGTCAGACTGAAGAATGGGGAGTGCTGCAATGGGGAGCCTGGGAAAGGAGGACCAAGAGAGTGTGCAAAAATCCCGGGAAGAGTGGAAGGGGACAGATCTGGGAAATCAGGATTAAAGAAGTCTAGTGGTAGGAGGGGAAGACTTGGTGCTCCCTCACTCCTCTGTTGCCTCATGCCCTCGTTCCCTTACAGAATCACTTAGGAGTCTCTTGCTGGCATCTCCAACCGCTCTCAGGGCATTATCCACATCTTGCTGACCAGGCAGGCAGCTGACACAGCGGTTCAGTGCCTGGGTCACTGCTTTAGCCACCTGAAATGGAAAGGAGACAGGGGTCCCAAAGTGAGAACAATGTGGTGATTCCATGCTCCCTTTCTGGGACATGGAAGACAATCATCAGCTCTCATGTTCTGTTGATTAGTGCAAGCAGAAAGGGGCTGTTAGAGCTAGACAAGCTGATCTCTGGGTAGTGAGTGAATTATGAAACCTCCTCCACCTTGGTGCTTAGGTAGGCTTGTGCCTCAATCTAATGGAGACACTTCTTCCAAGACAGAGTAAAAAGATGGAATTCAGGGAGGACCCTCTGTCAGTGTGGGTGAGGCTCAGAAGCCTTTGTCCTGTCAGGGCAGACCAGATGTAGGGACCTAGGGGAGAAGAGGGCAGTGGTCCCTTCCCAGTACCTGACCTGGGCAAGGCGCTGCTGGCTTTCAGGGTCCCCTGGATGGCTAGCTGCCTTTTTTGCCTCCTCAATGAGGCTGCTGGCCTTGTCCAGTACATCACTAGCCGTGTCAAGCACAATGGCCTGAACTGCAGGATCTGATGTCAGGGCAGCTATACCCCTTGCAGCCTGGGCCAGTGACCGCAGTCCACCAGCCACATCACGAGCTGCAATACCTGGGGAGACAGGTGAAGAGAAAGGGAAAAGGCTCCTTCATTGGCAGGCCCTGATGCATGTATAATTTTACTGACAGCAAATAAAAAGGCAGTTTCCTGTCAGCCTCCTCTCTTATCCAGCGCCTCCTTCCCCACCTCTCTATCCTATGCCCCAGTCTTGGCCTGTCCCCACCTACCTGCATAATTCTCATTTCCCTGAGCAACCTCCCCTAGCAGTTGGGCAATGGCAGAGCTCACTGCTTTGGTGCTGTTGCCAAGGTCCTGGGTACATTTCTCCATCTATGGGTGAAGAAGGGACAGAGGTGGAACTCAGGCTCAGGAGAAAGTGGGAGGGCCCTGGAGAAGGTTCTTGAAGGCAGCTGACAGTTTAGCTGAAGGTTCTGGATGGCTCTGTAGCACAGGTGGAAGGAAGACTAGGGCTTGTATGAGAAGGACACACTAAGAATACTTACTGTCTCTCCAGGTAAGGGTTTAAGTTTGCCATCTCGTGCTGCTGCCTTCACTTCCTGTAGGTCTCTTTCTAGATTCTGTACCACACTTAGGGCAGAATCCATCTCCAAGGGTCCACATGCTTCCTGAGCCTGGGATGGTAAGAAGAGGTACTGGATGTAGGCAATAAGGCTGTATCTCACTGATGCCTGAGATTATATAGTCATTCCTGCCAGAGGTTATTCTGTACAGATTCCTTCTCATGCCGGGACTCCATAGTCAGCTCACATACCTTCTGGGCTGCTGTACGGAGTTCAGCTAGAGCAGTTCCCAGATTCTTGGCGCACTGACTCAGCTGCATGGCTGAAGCTTGGTCCTGAATCATCGGCACTGAGGCTTTCGCAGCTGCCACCATCTTCCCACCTGGCTGTTGGGGAATAGGTGGGTGGATGAGGTGTGCCGTCCCCTCTGGAGACTTGAGTACAGGGGCTAAGGATGGTTAAGATGGAGTAAGCCCCGGAGCTCAGTGCTGGGAAAGAGGTGATCTGCAGATAGTTGTGACAGATATAGGATCTTGGAAGGGTAGAGAGGATCTGGTCTGAGAGCTGGGAGAGGGAGTCATACCTGCAGGAAACTCTGGCTGGCAGCAATGAGGGCAAGCTGGGCACTAGGGCTGTCAGGCTGAGCTTGGCTCCCTCGGACGCCCTGCACCAGCAGTGGAATCTGCTCTGCCACAGCCTGAAGGTAAAGACATTAATGAGCATCATTCCCCTATAGGCTGCGGGAAAGTCCCCTTTTTCCTACCCTGCTCCCCAATCTCACATGCTTCCCCGAGACTCACCTTGCAGCTCTGCACCAGCAGGGGCTGGGGGCCTGCAGACGCCTTGGGAGTGGAGGCTGCGTGTTGGGCTGCAGCAATAGTCTGTGTAGCGGAGGCTGCAGCCTGCTTAGCTGCATGCTGTGAGGACAGAGTAGTTAGGACATGCCCAAGCATTTCCAGACCCAGTCCCAGCTTACATGGCCCCTACTATGCCCTAAGGAAACATTGACTCTCCTGTTCATTCCTCCCATAGCACCCATTCGCTCTCCCTCTGGGTGACTACCCAGCCTTGCCTCCAGGCGCTGCACCAGCTTTTTCTTGATGGCATTCTGTGCAGCCACATTGGTGGCCATGCGGAGCCCCTCAGCTGCCTCTCGAAGCCGCTGCTGTTGTTCCTCACTGTCAGGGTGGGCAGCTGCCCCCTAAAGTGGAAAGACAGTGAAACACTTAGCGTACTTTTAGTCTACTCTTCTTCAACTCCTCTTGATTAGGTTAAAATTCACTTGTTTTCCAGAGGTCACTTCTAATGATCCAATGGCAAGGCTCTGGAGTGCCTGGATTCCCCTGGGATGCTGAATGCCTTCCTTAGGTAAAATTATATCTCCTTTCCCTTCCCAGAGAAGGGGTCTTGTTTCTTGCACCACTCCCTACAGACCACCTTGAATGCTACAGTGAATAGGGATCCCTGGGAAAAAGATCACTGCTTCAGAGCAGATATCTGCATTTTCCTGTAAACTGAGGAGCTTCAGAGCCCAGGGGCCCTGGGAATCTTTTGTCCTTCCTCACACCCCCATATATCTTAGTGTCCTAATGCTTTGTCTTTCTCTGTATGGCTAGAGTGGAGACTCCTGGAACTGAAGGCCAAATGTGGCTCTATAGGAAACAAAGAAGGAGAAAAAATCCCAGAAGGGTTGTAGTGGGAACACAGGAAAAGGTAGGAACAGCATACTTTGGACTTAAAAGAAAAAGGATACAGATGTCTGTCATAGTGATGGAGTACTCTGGGAGTTGTCAAGACTGGAAGTTTAGGCCATAGCTCACATGGAGGTTAGGGGCTATTTGCTTTATGAACGTTTCTTTATTTGTTCTCTTCTATTTTCTGCTTTTCCTGGGTCTCCCCATTAGATGAATCTGACCTTATCTGGATCTTCCCTTCAGTGCCCCGTTTGGGGAGCTACATGTAAGATTTTGTACCTTGGCAGCCTCTACCATCTTGGCTGTGGCATCAGCCAGGATCTTGGCAGCACTTAGGAGCTTTCGAGAGTTCACCAGATCTGTCTCCCCTTCAGCATCAGCCTTGATGGCATTAACCAGGTCTGAGGTGGCTTGGGCCAGGATGCGAGCCTGTCGTACCATTTCTCCTGAGAACATAGGGCAAAATCAGGGGATGGGAGGGGAGGAAGAGAAACGAGAGTAGATGAAGTAGATGGGGATTTTTAGAGAAGTGAAGAGACTGGCAAAGTTCTTGAGTGATTTTTCACTCAAGATTTTTCAATGGAAACAGACTGCCCAGTGAAATCTTCTGGGGGGGGGGGGGAAGAGAGTATCCAATGTGTATTTTTTTCTTTCTTTAAAAAACAACAACAACGTTATTATAAAAGTGACATACAGTTCAATGAGTATTTTCAGCAGGCAGGACTGAGATGAGATATTCTATGTGAAGGCTTCTAGAAATGAGGGTAGAGGTGGGGAAACATTTCCCCCCTTTCTCTTTTCCTTTCCTTAAACTCTTTTTTCTTCACCAAGGATAGCTATTTCATTTCAGTGGTGCTGAGGTTTGAACTCAGGGCCTTGCACTTGCTTAGGTAGACACTTTTCTTCTTGAGTGACACCCCTGGTGCTTCCGGAACAAAGTCGAACACTTGATTTTTAAAATTTCAATGTCATTGATGCTTGAATTCGGGGCCATACCTTTAATAAGTAAGCACGTGAGCTATACCTCCAGCTTACCCAGCTACCTTAATCATGTGACTTTCCCCGTATTTTTGTGTATTCTTTGATATATTCTTTAAATGTTCCAAGCAAGGCAGCCCGGGGAACAGAGGAGAAATGGAGGTTTCTGTGATATTAAGCAATGAGCCTGTGTTTGGATGTCTGGAAAGACCACACTGGTGTTGGCAGTGGGGTCTGCAAGGGAATGTCCCAAGGGCTTGGTTTTTGTCTCAGCAGGGATGATGTCCTTACCAGCATCACCCATGGAGCTGAAGATGTTCTCAGTGACTGTAAGGATGGTGTCAGTGGCCTGGTCATAACGGCAAGCAGGCCCAGCCCCTGTGGCATGGGCTTTCACATGCTGCAGCAACTCATTCAGGGCCTGGGTAACGGCTGTGGCTGCTGCTCCTACCCCTCGCAACAGCTGTCCATCCTCTGTGGCTGCCTGGGAGGCAGATACACAGCCCTCCACAGCTTTGGCTACCAGTCGTCCAGCCTCCACTAGCTGCTCTTGGCAGACAGGTGAGCTGATTGTAGGTGCCACTACCTGTGTGGAAACGGAGTATCAGAGATGTAGGCAAGAGACAAGAACTATAAGCAGGGTATGATGGTGCATACCTATAATTTTAGCTATTGGAGGCAAAGATCAGAAGGTCCACGTTTTGAGTTTAGTGCAAAAATATAGTGAGATCCCACTGTAACAAGTTTCACATTGGGAGTTCATATAATCACAGCTTTGCAGGATACAGGTGGGAGGATCACAGCCTGAGGCTAGCCTCAGGCAAAAAACTGTAAGACCCTATCTGATTTTGAAAAGGGCTAGAGGTATGGCTTGTGGATATAGCTCTGAGTTCAACCCCAGTGTCATTAAAAAAACCAAAAGCAAGAGCAAGAGAGAAGAGAAACTGCGAGGTAGAGTATTTGTGGTTTTCAAAGCTGACATTAGGATAGATAATGAAGCCTCAAGAACCAGACATAAAACGAGAAGTTTATGAGCGCGCGCGCGCGCGCGTGTGTGTGTGTGTGTGTGTCATTATCAGTCCCAGGCAAAAGCTACAATGTTTGGGCTCACCTTGGTACAGGCCACCAGTTGGGAGGTAGACAGGGCACACTGTGTGGCTGCAGCAATAACCTGGGTCTGGAGGCCTGAGTCCTCCGTGCGCTGGGCCACACTCTTGGCCTTGAGGACCAAGGCAGCTGCGGCACTTGCCACTGCCTTGGCTAGTTGCATTAGAACGTCCTGCGAGAAAATGGCAGTTAGCATGACCTGAGATGGGGCTTGGGGTCTATGGGCACATCTCAGAGGCATAAGCTGCTTCATTATTCCCGGTAACTCCAATCAGAGGACAGTTTATGGCAGAAGCAACCAGAACCTACCCTGAGCCCCTGCCTTGAGCACCCAACAGGACAGACACTCACCAAGGAACAAACCCCCACCAGGAGAAATCAAGCCTACACCAAGGGGAGAAATGCATGAGGCGGATACACTCGGACAGTGATACAGAAGGAGGGACAATACTGGTACAATGGGACAGGAGCTTGTTTTTCTCCATTTCTCTTCTCAAGTATTAGTTTGCAAGTAGTTATCCTGGGGTGTTGGGAGCAACACCCTTTTCCCCAACCTGGCCTGATCCAGGCCTCCCCATCTCCCATCATGTTCTGCTCCCTCAGGAGGGTCAGGGAGAGATTCAGAAGCGAGTGTATGCGGCTCAGAAAGGACCAAGCTGGGAAGGCCCAGGCCAGAGGCCATTACCGTAGGGGAATCGGGGGGAGATCGAGCCCCAGCCCCTCTGGGTGTATATATCTGCATGGGAAATCCAGGATGAAAAGTCAGCTGAAGTAACTACTATGGGTGGGGAAGAGGAGACTTGGGGCACACCGTCCTCAGGTGGTAATGGGGAGCTTCAAGATCACCCCAAGCTGAGGCAAGGGCTGTATATAGGGACAGCAGGCTATGGATATCATCAATGAGGGCCAAAAGTATACTAGTAGGTTAGGTTTGGATATAGGAATTCTGAATCTTCATTTCCCAAAAAGAGATTAGCAGTTCCCAGTGTCATCCCAGGAAAGAGGGTCAGGCTTGTTTGGACGGGTCAATTCACAGAAACAGAACTTGGGAAATAGACTCAGGTTCAAAGGTTATATCCTAGAAAAGGGGGTTCTGGGCTTGGTAAGGCACCAACCTGGAAGTGGGGGTCAGTGTCACTCTCCCCAATTTGCTGCAACAGCTCCCCACTGGCCTGGCCCACGTTCCCAGCTGCTTGCAGCAGGTTCTGACGGGGCTGTGGAGAGTGAACACCTGTCAGAAGCTGCCCCATCCCTGCCCGTGGGCCCACAGGTCTCACAGGCTAGCCTGAAACTTGGATTTCCCCAGTGTTCCCCGCCTTGGCCCTGCCCTGTGGCCGACCTCAGCACTGGCAGGCTGTGCACTTCGCAGCAGTTCTGACACTGCCCCCGCAAGGCCCTTTGCTGCCTGCAGCAGGGGTCTGCCGCTGCCACCTTCATCTTCCAGCAGGGCAGCCAGCAGCTTCACCCCACGGGACATCTCCGTCAGGTTGGAGGAGATTGTGGTGACTGCACAGCCTACTGCAGTGTAGTCTGTCTCTGCAGGGTCCCCTGAAGGCAGGAAAAGGAGTGTGAGACAAGGCAGGCTAGACAATTGGTAAGTAGAAACATTGCCAAACATCCAGTTAGTCACGTACACATCCTGAGAGATGCACACACAGAACCTTCCATGAGTCAAAGTATAGTCATACACACAGCCAGTCACATGCGAGCTTGTGCATGCTTACTCTCCCTTGCCCCTAGCCTACCTGCTGTTAGGTTCACCACAGAGGCAGTACCAGCAGTGATGGCATCTACTTGGGAATGGATCTCATGCTTTGATTCATCCATCTTGTTCTTACGCCAGGCCTTAGAGGCCTGAGAGAAGGAGGAAAAAACTCAGAATCTACTCTGGTTTGGTTAGTCCCCTCTCTATCCCAAGTCTCAGCTTAAGGAGAATCACCGGCCTGCCCTCCATCCTATACTCACAGCATCCTGGCCAAGTGGGGGCAGAGTGTCAAAGTCATCCAGGGTGGCCTGGGCAGCCTGCACAGCCTGCATGCTGGAGTTAATTGTTCCGGTAAGGGCCTGCTGGGCTGAAGTCTAAAAGACAAGAAAGTTTAGTGGAAATGGAAGGTAAAAAAGAACCAGACACTAGGGAGAGGATATAAATGGGAACAAAGGAAAAGACTGCTAACTCCTGGCTTGGTCGGGTAGAGGGTGGGAAAAGGCCTGGGTACCCCAGTGAAAGCAGGTGCACTCTTACCAAAGGAGGCATGTGTCCTCGGTGCATCTGGCCACTGGTAATCTGCTGCTGGGCAGGTGGCATGCTGCCCATCTGGAAGTTCTCAGGACCTGAGGCTCCGGAGCGCATGATGGCAGGCAGAGCCACTGAGCCATGCTCTACTTTCCCTACCCGGTTATACTGCTGCTGAAGAACTGTTGACCTGTAGACAGGATGGACCATGGAGTACACAGAGGACTCCTTGTCAACACCTGGCCCCCAATGCACCTCCCCTGCAGGTCCTGGGATCTGGGGTCTGTGAAGTCTTGTTACAGCCTGACCTAGTGATCCTCACTCCCTAACAGTCCTTGGAGTCAAGCCTTGCCATTCCCAACCCTGAGGGATGGGGTCAGACCAACTCCTTTCCTACTTTTTTGGGGATACTGAGTCCTCCAGCATGGTAGATTCCTCATCTCCCTCCAACCCAAAGTGGTCCTTGCTTTTTTTCTGTGGGAAAAAAATAGGGAAGAATTGAGTCACTTAAGGAAGAGTTAGTGGGCAAATGCAGCTTCTTCTTTCCAGTCAGTCATTTTCTAGAACATAGGTCCTGTATTTAGAGGTCTGTCTTGGGAGGGGGTAGGGAGAGGAGGCAGTATTTACTTTCTTAAGGATGATATCGATATAGCCGGCAATGAGCTGGGCGATCTGCTCCCCCTCTGTTGTCTGTACTGAATAGTAGCCATCCTGGTAATCCCCAAAGTCCTAGGATAACAAGGTGAGAACTCAGCAAGGAAGCCAGAATCTACCCAGGATGAAAATGAGGAGTGGGGGAGGCTGAAGGTTGAGCTGCTGAGGGCGCTTTCCATATCACCTTTGGCTACCTTCCAAAGGTGGGAAGAAGCCCACTTTCTTCAACTGTCTATTTCTTTATCTCCTCCCAACCCCTCCAAATTGTATTTCTGAGGAGTGGCCTTTCTGCTACAAAGTTTCAAGTCTTTAACTCTCCTTCAGAGATAAATTTGAATATAAACATTTGTTATTAAATGAGTATACCTAAAGGTTGGCAATCACACCCAAAATGCAAAAGTAGGAATTACTACAATTCCGACTTCCATTGTGGGGGTACTTTATGAAGTTACCAGCTTTTAATTTGGAATTCCAAAATACTAAAACACAGGGAAAATCAACTACAAATAGTTGCTGCTAAGAGGAAAGGCATGCTTTATTTTTCCTTCCGACCCACTCCCCAAGATTTGCTATGATCTCAACTTGCTGATTACAGTTTATTCTGTTGACTTTCTTTTTCTTATTAAAAAAAAAAATTTTTTTTTGCAGTACTGGGGATTGAACCCAGGGTTTCACACATACTAGGCAAGTGTTCTAGCACTGAGCCAACTCTTAGCCCTCTGTTGAGTTTAAAGAGTATGCTCATCACCTATTTCATTGAAGCACTACTCACTTTCTAGAACAGCTTCTCCAGCTTCTCCATCTACTCTAATCTCTACATTCCTGTAACAGTTCTAGAGTTCTCTTTTGTTCTGGAGTCCTACATAGTGCACCAACTCCAAGGAAGAAGGAAAGAATTCTGTAGTTGCCCCTTCTTAGATAATCCCAAAGCCCTTTCACAGTGGAGCCCCTGGACCTACCAGGGTGAAGCTCTTGGGGGAGGCAGCCCAACGTTTGATGTTGGTGAGGCTCCACTCCTGGATCACCTCCTTGGTCTTCTCGTCCACACGCATTACACATTCCTTAGTGATGCCCAGAAGCCTAGGCACTAGCTTGTTCTTCCCTTTCATCTTTTCCTGTAAGGTAGAAGTGAGTTTTGGCAATACAGACCAGAAGTTGGATGCAAGATGAATGGTCAGATCAGTTCCAAACCAGAAGAGGATGCGGAGGTAGCCAGGAGGGCTAAACTAGGGTGTCCAAAACTGGATCGGGGAAAAGACTGGACTGGGGACAAGGGAAAATGCTGGATAGGGTGGGAAGTGGTAGTGGAGGACATATAACAAGCAGGTTTTCACAAGGTCAGAGCAAGGCAAAGAATGGGACATTGGGAAATGGTGGGTATTTAAGTGAGGGCAGAGTGAGAGATTTTCTGAGAGGGCAAGAGTGAACAACAGGGAGAGCAGGGAGAAGGGTCCAGAACCCACCTTGACCAGAAAAAAGGAGACGCCATAGGTCTTGAGGGAACGAGCTAGCTTCACATAGCGTACTTTGGCCTCGATCTCACTCATCTGCCCACAATTCTTATGTGCCTTTGAGGATGAAATGAGGAAAGATTTAGTGAACTATGAGGGATAACATCACAGCTAAGGAGTCAAGATGCAATGTTATGGGGGCACAGAAAGGCTCAGGAGTACAAGAGATGAGAAGGTAGGATGGGGACTGGCCAGGGATATGCAGAAGCAATGACTCAAAGGATATGGTTAAGGAAACTGCAGCCATTCTGAAGATGTGAATAGGTAGTTAGGGGCAGAAGGTCAAAGAGAAGACATTTTTTGGGCAGAGTACGTCAGAGTGGGGATAATACCTTATATCGGAACAAAGGTTATAGTTTCACTGTGATGCTCCCACTTGATGCTCCTATCAGTCTTATGAAAGACAAGACTATTATCCCACACTACAGGTAAGCAAAAGCAGTGATGGAGCTGAGACTAAAACCCAGGTCTGTTTCCTTGGCACAGGACAGGTGGAAGAGCAGCTTGGAAGGTGAGTGCAGACAAGGAGGGAGGCGAGGAGTACGCTTAGCCAGTGGGATCAAGCGGCAAAGCTCCCAGGTCATCCCAGACACTTTCCCCTACCCCATTCACCTGGAAGATCTTACGCTCTCCCTTCTGCTTCACATACTCCTTGGGCAGGAAGTCCTTCAGGCTACACCAGAAAAGGGAGGGTCAGCATGTAGTGGACAGCATCAGAGGACATGTGCATGTGGGCCATGAACTGTGGACGTAGGGGTGTGAGGAAATGTCTAGAACAGTGTTATCTCTGGGCAGAAAGGTAGACTCCAAGAGAACTGGCTCTGGGTTGTCTTCTGAAATAGAGGTGACTTAGTAGGAACAACTGAATGTGACCTGTGTGTCTTCCCTCAACTTAAATAAGAGGTTCAGTCCCTGAAAAGAGGGTCAAGAGTACTATTTCAGGGACAAGAGGAAAAAACAAAGCAACTGCCTAGGATAATCATGCATTTCGGAAATTACAAAAAAGTACCAATTCTCTGTATTCTGAGAAATACCAGTGGGTTAGACTTGAGAGATCTCTTAATCTAATGTTCCCTATGAGGAAACTGTTGCTC
This sequence comes from Perognathus longimembris pacificus, assembly GCF_023159225.1. Taxonomy (NCBI): domain Eukaryota; kingdom Metazoa; phylum Chordata; class Mammalia; order Rodentia; family Heteromyidae; genus Perognathus; species Perognathus longimembris. The sequence continues at coordinate 130,627,740 of NC_063161.1, forward strand.
TTTCTTCTTCTGGCTACTGTAACAAAATTCTTTAAAGAAAAAAAGAGAAGTGACAAGGGAAGTGGGCAGGGACAGAGATAAGAGACTATATTCATAGTCCAGTGGGGCCAGTAAGGAGACAAAGGATGATGGCTGCTCAAGGGATAATGGCCCTGTGTACATCAAGCCCTAGTGTCTTGGAAGAAGAAATACAGAAAAGGCCTAAGATGAAAGCAAGCCTACTGGGTCATAATGGTAGGGAGTTCCAGGCCATGACATGATTGTGGGTCACTCACTCGAGGAAGCCAGCCTTGTGCTTCTGCTCGTTGTGGGGCCCAAATTGGATTTGACATTGGAAGCCAGCAAATTCGCAGGCCTTGTCAAAGGAGACAGGGTGGGAGCCATTCAAGATGTCGTCTCGTGCCTAGAAAGCACAGGGTAAGGAAAGAGTGTTTTGTGGGTGCAGGAATAATCCTCCCAAGGTTTCTTCCCTTTCTCTCACCTGCCTCAACCCAACCAAATTCTTCCATACCTGCACATAAAGAAGATTCAGCTGTACAGGGTCCCGAGAATCCACATTCTGGTCTGAGTAGAAGAACTTTCTCCGCAGCAGCAGTGTCTCATGCTCCTCTACTCCCTGTTCCCTCAGGGTCCGGCCATGGTCCAACCAGTTCACTGGAATAGAGAATGCTCTCAATGCCAAGCCACCACGTCCCCTGTCTGGTGTCTGAATTTTTGTTCATTTTACTTCCTACTTTTGCTAAGTTTCCTACCTTCTCTGAGTTTTTGTTCATTTCCCCTCCACCTTCAAGTTCCATGAAGGTGGAACTTTTGGTTTATTGCTGATGCATTCCCAGTATGTAAAATGGTGCCTTTCATAAGAAGGTGTAGAGGAAACAAGGCTGTTCATCCCCCTCACTCCCCTCTTTTTCCAATGCCTTTTCTTTTTCTAGTTCTGCTTACACTCATCATCTGTGTGTAATTTCTGCTTTAGTTTCTCCATCTTCTTCTCATCTCGCAGCAGTGTCTTGTCTTTCCGTAAGGTCCCTGTCCCTTCATCCTTTTTCTCTTCCATCAGCTCTCGAACCAGCGAATATTCATCGTGATTTGTGATGCCTGGGGGAATGGGGATGTTTGGTAACTTCTGGATTACTGAGTCTAAATCTTCTGGCAGAATTAGAGCTTCCTGGCTGTGGCCCTCAGTCCCACCAAGCTCCCTTACCAATGCGTGCACAGATGGTCATGAGCATGTCTGTGACAGTCTTGGAGTCATCTACCATGATAGTCTTCACAGTTCCATCTAGCATACGGATCTTCAAGGGTCTCTGTTTCTTCCTATATTCCATGGTGTCCTGTTGGAGCAGGAAAAGAATGTCAGGGCCTACTTAAGCTAGGGGTACTACTTCCTTTTTTTTTTTTTGCTGGTCCTGGGGTTTGAATTCAGGGCCTGTGTTCTGTTTCTCAGCTTCTCTGCACTCAAAGCTAGAGCTCTAGCCCTTGAGCCACAGCACCACTTCTGGCTTTTTCTGTTTATGTGGCACTAAAGAATCGAACCAAGGGGCTTCATGCATGCTAGGAAAACAGTGTAACACTAAGCCACATTCCCAGCCTTACTACTTCTTTTCTTACATAGCCAGGGTGAAGAAAGTGAATTACTTAAGACTGTAATAGTTCATTCAAAAGCAGGACATATGGGGACTGGGAATGTAGCCTAGTGGTAGAGTGCTTGCCTAGCATGCATGAAGCCCTGGATTTGATTCCTCAGCACCACATATCCAGAAAAAGCCGAAAGTGGCACTGTGGCTCAAGTGGTAGAATGCTAGCCTTGAGCAAAAAGAAGCCATGGACAGTGCTCAGGCCCTGAGTTCAAGTTCCAGGACTGGCAAAAAAAAAAAAAAACAACAGGACATATTACTACTGCCTGTAACAGAGTACAACTTAGGGGTGCTAAGCATGTTACTTTAATAGTAAAACAATTACTTTTTTCTATTAAAAAAAAAAGAAGAAACAGGTGTTGGTAGGTCATGCCTATAATCCTAGCTACTCAGGAGGCTGGGATCTAAGGATCACAGTTCAAAGCCAGCCAGGGCAGAAAAGTCCATGAAACTCTTATCTACAATTAACCCCTAGAAAACTGGAAGTGGCACTGTGGCTCAAAGTGGTAGAGTGCTAGCCTTGAGCAAAAGCTCTCAGGCACAGTACCCAGGCCCTTAGTCCAAGCCCCATGATGAGCAAAAACAAAAGAAAACAAGCAAGCAAGCAAACAATGGGGGGAAGGGTCTGAGACAACAGTTGCAGGGACTGATAAAAGAAGTTGGGACAGGGATAGCTGATGGAAGAGGGTGTTAGTGATCTTTGAGGAAGTGATACTTACCCCATTTCGGAGCATGTAATAATCCAAAGCTTTCCCAGCCTCCAGCCATATACCTTTTTTGGGGTCATCATCTGACAGAAAAAGGCCAAAGTCGCTAGCTAAAAGAGAAGAATGACTATCTTAGATTTACAAAGATCTCATTGTGGTTGAATGACACTGTCCCTTACTATTTTTTCCCATGACCTTGGGAAGAGGAAGAAGGGGCTTGGAGCATAGACCCAGGGCTTAAGCTACTATGGAGTCATCCCTCAAGGCTAAGCCTGAAATGAGAGGACTACCACCCAGCCATTTGGATAGTCAGACTCACGAGGGCCAGCCAAGGCCTCTGGGATCCGCTCACGAATGATGCGGCAGGCATCGTACACCATGGTAGATGGCTCGAACTGCATCGTCTTCACTACATTCCCAATGCTGATCTTCAATGAAAGTGCGACCATGGTGGCGGCTTCTGTTCTCCAGCCTGGCTATACCTGGTCTGTGGCATCAGGACAAGAGAATATACTCTCACTGGAGAAGAAAAGGCTCCCTAGACAGTACAGTCCCTGGGAGGGGATTTTTGAAAGAGACTCACCAAAACAGAGAGTAATGATGCTGAAAGATTATTTATACTAAATGGACCAGTCCTGACCATTTAAGACATCTGGGGGAAGGCTGGTCTACAGGATTCAATAGTAGGTCTGAAATACAGAGTCACTTGAGGACACTGCCCTGCCCCTACCACTGGAATGTGTGCCTCTCTTTTTTCTTCCAAGTATCTCTCTTCCCCCTTGATTCCAGCTCACCTCCTTTTCTAGCCCTGTTCTGCCTCGTTTTCCTCTTTTCCTGGGTCAGTATTTTTCTCTTTTCCATCTGTCTTGCTGGCTTTTTCCTGCCTGGAATTTTTAGCTTTCCCTGACTCATCATATGACCTTCCCTCTCATAGCTTTAGCCTCCTTCTCTACAAAATGAATACGTTATATGAGATAATTCCCAAGGGCTCCTAAAGCCTGCAAACAGCCTCTTGCTAGCCTGGCTGACCTAATACTAGCTGTTCTGGCCATCCAGGCCTACTTCTGCCCTAGCTTTCCTCCAATTTGAGAGGCAGGGCATCTTCCCCAGGAGCTGAGACCTGTATCTGGCTTCCTGGGAGTCAAAGATATCTCTGGTGAAAAGGATCTCAGAAATTATCTAGCCAACTCTTCACCTTTGGAAAAACTGATCCTAGGAGAGGAGAAAGTTTCAAGGTAGGTTAGAGTCCAGTCCTTCTAACTCAGTCTTTGTTCCTTCCAAGTAAAAAGGCTGGTACTCAGGCCTTTCTGCCATGCTCCCAATTTTCTCTCCTCTTCAGCCAGTCCTTCTCAGACTGCCCTCCACCTTGGTTTGACAATGTTGTCAGCACAGTTCAGCACATACAGGTCTTATCCCACTCCTGACATCACCTCTTGGTGTACTGGAGGAGCCACTGCAGGTGGCAGGTGGCACACAGGCCTTAAGGGGACAAGTCTGTCCAGCAGCTGATAAAGTGACCCAGTGTGGTACAAGGATCAGGTGTCTCTTAACTAAGAGAATGGGCAAACCCAGGTGACCCATTGCATTCGAAGCATACTGCTAGCTCAAGGTTGCAGGGAGGCAGGACTGGGGAAAGGTTTGGAAGTAGAGGCAGGGTATCAGGATACAGAAGGCATTTGAAAACGGAAAAATAGGAAGGAAGAAATGAAGAGGTCCAGTGAGAGGTAGGTGCGTAAAGTGGAGGGTGGAAAGCTCTAGGAGAAACAGGAGGGAGATGTAGGAAAGATCTGGATTGGGGAGTAAATGGCCGTTTATAACATACAAACAGTTTAGAATCTCAGAAGAGCCACAACTCATTCTCTATCTTTACTTTCAAACAAGTGGACCCTCCCAGTTTACCCAGTTATAGCTCTCTACTCCCTCCCCATTCCTAGAGTACCTCTCCCATTAGTTGAACAGACCTGGCTGTGGGGTGGCTGACCACAGAAGAGCAAGAGCTGAAGGTCACTGAAGCCGAAAAGTCAGAGGATCTAGAGCAGGACTGAAAAGACCCTTTACTTTAAGCTGAAATGCCATGTCTTCCCCCCATTTCCTCCGGACATCTGGACACCCACTTCTTCCTCAGAAGCTTCTGGTGAGACCCCGATAAGAGAGCTGAGTCATGTCTACCCTAACTCTCAGGCTGGTCTTGAGGGGGCTATTAATTGCTAAGGGGAGAGGGGCGTGGAATTGATCAGTGACTTGGAGATTGTGATGGCAAAGAAGGCCTCTGGAAGTATGTGAGTAGAAGCTATCTGATTCCTGCCCTAAGAACAGGGCTCCCCCTTCCATCATGTTTTCTGGAACAGCAACAACACCCCTCCAAAGTCCCCCTCCCAGGGAACTCCTCCTCCCTCAATACATTCCTGAGATGCATTCCGGAGGAGTTGGGCAATTGAAGGGGGGTGGGGTGGGAATAGAGGACAGCAGGTCAAATCCCAGCAAGGAATGGAATGTAAACTTATTGGAACTAAGGAATTGGGGGGTACATTGAGAATACAGTCAGTCCAGATACCCACAAAGAGAACTGCAGGAAGATATGGAGTCACAGAGACAGATAAAGAGCAAGAGACAAAGTTGAAGACAGTCAGAATGTAAGAGGGTTGGGGGAATAACACTCAGTCTGTTACCAAATTTGGCCTCTGAGTCCGCAACCACGGAGGGGGGGGAGTGGAGTTGTGGGTGAGACTGACATATCCGGCCTTAGGCTGCTGGAGGCTCATTTAGGGCTGGACTGGGCAGCAGAAGGGTTGGACCTGACTTCCTCCAACACAGCCCCTGCACATCTACCCATGTACACACATTCTCTCCTATGTTCCTCGGCCTGCACACAGAGCTCTTTCCCACAAAGCTACCTACACTGTCTCTATATACAGCTTATCTTCCATCTCACAACCAGTATGCAGATGGATCTTCTTCCAGAGACCCTCATTCCACTCACACAGCCTTCCCACAAATAGAACTTCATCACAAGCACGCTGGGCTTCAAGATCTCTCCTTCCATTATGTATGTACCTTCCCTCCAGCATTCTTTGAGGAACTTCCATGGGAAAGGCCTAGAGCCAAAGTTTTGGTGGCTGGAAACCAAGATGAGTAAGCCTAGCCTTTGCCTTCAGGGGGCTGCCAGTCCCTCAGATGGGTAGGTAAGCTAAAATCACAGAGTTTGTGTAAGAGCCAAAGCGTGGGCTCAGGAGAAATTCCTTTAGGTTAGGGAAGTGGGACCAAAAAGTGTCTATGAAGGGTGTCATTTGAGGTTAGAATTAAAAAAGATATTATAAAAAAGAATTATAAAGATAATAAGAGCCAAATTATGTCATTTATTTACTATATATCAATTGCATTGTATAACATAATTTCACTTAATCTTTACAACAACTCTGCAAGGTAAGTATTGTTTTCTTTTTTTACAGATCAGTTAACTGAGACTCAAGAAAGTGAAATATACTTGTTCAAAGTACTTGTGGAAGCATTAAGTTGTGAAAGCCAGGATCCGAACTCAGGTTTCTCTGACTCCAAAGCACAAGCTCCTTCCATTATGTCAGCCGGCGATAAGTCAAAGGTAGTATTCTAGGCAGAGAGGTTAGCACAAGCAAAGGTGAAGAAGCAGGAAGCCATGAAGGCACACTCAAGGAAGTGAGTAGGCAGGCTGATTGAAGCACAGGATACCTGCAGGGGATGGAAAGGCAGGGGAAGCATAGAGAGGAATATGAGGAGTTTTACCTACTTGAGCACAGCAGGACATTGTGAGCAGAGAAGGAACACATAACCAGAAATAGATTTTAGGAAAATAACTATGAAGATGGGTCAGGGCACTCTATTAGTACAAGATGTAATAAAGCTGGAGTTACAATGGTGGAGGGGAAGCTGGCACTCAGAAAAAATTTTAAGAGGCAGAACTGACAAGAACCTGATGACAATCTGATCTGTCAACCTTCAGGGACTAGAGCAAAAAGTCAGCCTAGGGTCCCATAGCTTCCCATCATCATCAGCCACTCAGCAGCTAGGGCAGCTGGAGTTTAGATAACCAACTAGTAATGGGGGAAGAATCAGGATGCAATGAGGCTGAGGGGAAAAGGCATGGGATGTGGTTAATAGCTAGGTTAATAGCTAGGTTAGGGATATCAGGAAAGGAAAGGGATGTAAGAAAAGACTGAAAAGATGGTGGTAGGAAAAAATACATATGGTTGTCACTGGATCCAGCTGGGAAAGATGAAGAATGATTACATAAAGAGTGACTAAGTCAGGGAATGATGAAGTGAGGTCAGAGGCTGTGTCAGGCTACTGAGGTTTAAGAAGAGATGGGAATGCGATCAACAGCAAAATTAGGTTGAGGTGAAGGATTGAGGGGCATTGACAAGGCCTAAGTAATGCTGTAGTTGAGGTGGAGGGAAAGACAGCACGAGTTATATAGTCATGGCTGAATCAGGATGGGTAAGAGATGGTCAGTGACAGGGTCAGTCTGAAAGTGAAAGGGGGTGTGGTCAGTAGCCTGGTTGGGCGTGGGATCAGAAAGACCTAGTTTCCTCTTGGGTCTCATTTCCTCTTTTCTGGTGGGGAGTGGGGGAAGGGGGCCTACAAGCAGATTAAGAAATTAAAGAAGTCTCAGAAGATATACATAGCAGGGACTAGGGGGATTCAGTAATGACCCAGCAGTATGCAAGTATATGAGTAGGTAAAAATGGTGAGAGTTCATTATGATTATGGAAAAGCTCGAAGTTGGGTGAGGGTAAATAAGATGGGTGAATGGGAGGCATGCTGTGGTGTGATACTGCAAAGAAGGGATGGTAAGATGGGAAACCTGAGAGAGTTCAAAGCAAGGGACATATCTGTAAGGAAGTATGAAATAGAGTGTGCAATGCAGAGCCAGGATGAGAGTTGGAGAGGGGGACGTGGTATCTAGGGAATATGAGGAAAGATGAGGGGAAATGGCCTAAACTGTAACAGGATTCAGTCATCCCTTTATCCCTGATTGGCTTCCCTCAGTCATCAAGATATTCTTCCTGTCTCCCACTTGTGGCCTTATATATCTCCTGCATACCTTAGGCCTTGTATATTTCCTGGGTTACTGTCCATTTTCTCCCTCCTATTTTGATAATAACTTAGTCCTCTGGCATCCAATGGTGGTGGCTACAGTAAGAGCCTTGGACTTAGAGAATAAAGAAACTGGAATCCAAGGAGCCTGAAATTCTAGCTGAAGCCTGGAGCACTGGTCTGAAACTGGTTTGTCATCATTCTGGATAAAAGCCCCTGTCACCACACAGGAAAAAGGGACCTCATCACAAAACAAAGCCATCTACTTGTTCCTAACCTCTTAAATTTTACCTGTTCAAGGTCAACTTCTCTGGCCTAAACCACAATCCATAAGGTTGCCTCTGATTCCTAATATTAACCTGAACTCTTTGTTTCCTTATTCTTTAGACCAGCTTTGGCATTCATCCCTTTCTTTCAGTAGACACTCATACTAAGCTAATTTTCACCTTTAGGACCAGACCAGAGGCAAACTTTAACCCTATATATTGGCCCCTACGCTTTGAAGCTCAATTGTAACTAGATTCCTAACTCATCTCTTCAGTTTATCCTCAATACTGACTATGACAGTGCACTGCAACGCTTAAAGTGACTTCTAACCCAATTCCTGCTGTTGACTCTTAACCCAGTCATGTATTCTTTTTGCTCATGCTGGCCACTTATTTAGAAAATAAGTGACTGAAATGCCAGTCTAAACCTATTCTAAACGTCAATCTCAACGTCACCCACACAAAACGGACCTGACACACAACTCAAGGTTTAGCCTTCTAACTTCTAAGGTGACCCTTGGCTCCTCAACCCAACACCACCTAATCCCAAACTCACCCAAAGCTTTCGGAACTCACAGACCCGCTATCAGCTAACACCAAAGCCTACCCCCGCCCTGTGCCTCACTGCCCGTCCCATTTCTCGCCCTCCCCAAAACCTGTCCCAGGCGGGGAACTGCTCCTCAGAAAAGGGCTTGCCTCTCCCCAGACGTCCTGCTTAGCTCCGTGCCCAAGCCGAGACACACTGGACCCTGACCTTTCAAACGGGACCCAAAACAGAACACGCAGAAGAGTCGGGGACCCCGCCCGCCAGCCCTCCCGCCCGCCTCCCGGGCCGGGGCCCCACCCCGAGGCTTCAGCTCGGCCCGGTCCGGCCTACCTGCGCTGCCCGGCTCTGTGCCCCGCCCGCCGGCCCGCTATCCCGCGCGCTCTCAGGGCTCTCAGGGTCGTTCTGCGGCTCCGGCCTCGCCCTCCCTTCGGCACTCTCGGCCACTTCCGTCCCGGGATCGTCCCCCACCCGCGGGCGGCGCCCTGGGCCCGCGCACTAGGACCGCGGAGAAAGCAGGAAGCTGCTATGGCCCGAGCTCTGGACGACCGAGAGCCCGCCGAAGACTCGCAGCCCCTCCCCGGCAGGAAGCTAGGGTGCGGCGAATCCGGAGTCCAAGCCCGTGCGACGCCCGAGTTCCCGTTCAGGCTCTTAATTCTTCCTTTTTCTAGCTTGGGGCGCAGGCGGAACCGGATCCCCTGAATCCCCGCCCTGGGGGTGGCAAGGAGGCCGTAGGGACATCCCCGTCATTTGCATAGTTCCCGGGACGTGGCGCCAAAGGCTCCAAGGCCACTTCCGGAGTTGGGCGAACTACAAGTCCCAAAATGCCACGGGGCCGGATACGTCACTTCTGTTGTGCTGGAGGCTGAGAAGAACCCGAGCTGGGAGGTGGCTCTGGCTACAGAACCTCGGCTAGGCCCCCAACCGGGCAAGCTTCCCTAGCCCCCCCGAAGAGGGAACCGAGAAGTGGCGGGGAGATCGACACTTAGACCGAGGGTCGTGCCTGGGAGTTGGAGGCTGACCCGTGTGAAGGGTTGAACGCATTTCTGCTCATCATTTCCATAGATGTCCCAAATGGAGATGACATTGGAATCTGATGACCAGGACCTGCTGGGCTTCCTGCTGGAGGAAAGCGGAGGTTTGTGGGCTGTGCCCGATGAGGCCGTGGAGGCTTCGCCCGATGAGGCTGTGGAGGCTTCGCGGGACTGGGAGCTGTCACCTTTTGAGGTGGGTGGGCATTCCTAGTGGGGAAACTCTCCCGATTGGTGAGATTGAAGGGACAGAGAGATGAATCAAGGCCTGTGAATTTGTTAGAACTCTGTGCAGGCACTGAGCGACTGGGAGGTAGAGGATTTGCTGAATTGCCTGCTGAGCCCCCAAACATCTTCGGACGTTCTCAACTCTTCCGACTCTTCTCCTGTCCACCACGATCATACCTATTCCCTCCCACAGGAACATGTCTCCATAGATCTAGGTAAGTCTGAAATAAGTGAAAATTTTGCAGAAGGACATGGTTGATGGGCCTGACTAGCCCTACTTTCCCTTTTGCAGACAGTGGGAGGTGCGGAAAGGAGGAGGCCTGGACGATGCCACAGCATGTAGAGGAGCCAGCAGAGCAGGTACTTGATTTGGTCATCAGGATTATTCATCCCCACATGACATGGGTGGAGCCAGAAATCCCCATTCCTCTCTGACATCGGGTGCAACTCTACTGCTCACTTCCCCACCACCCCCAGGAAATTGCTGGGCTGATGCTGACTGAGGAGGAGAAAAGCCTTTTGGAGAAGGAGGGGCTCATTCTGCCTGGGACACTTCCTCTCACTAAGGTAAGGCTTTCTTTGGTGGAACAAAGGCTGGAGGGAGGTTGAGCCCCAAGTAGGTTCATGTCATGTCAGTTACTTGTAAAAGGATCTAGTTTGGGAAATTTACCAAATTTGTTGCTAATAGGAAACTGGGTAGGCCAGGATGCTAGTTTGGCTTACGTGTGTTAAACACCTTGTCCTTGGAAGCACTCAAATAGAAGCTGAGTGTCTTTTTCTTTTCTTTCTCTCTCTCTCTCTTTTTTTTTCCCCAGTTCTGGGGCTTGAACTCAGGGCCTGAGCACTGTCTGTGAGCCCCTTTTGCTCAAGGCTAGCCCTCTACTGCTTGAGCCACAGCCACTTCTGGCATTTTGTTTATGTGGTACTGAGGAATTGAACCCAGTGCTTCATGCATGCTAAGCAAGCACTCTACCGCTAAGCCACATTCCCAGCCCCTTGAGTGTCTTGTGAACAGGGAAGCTATAGAAGGAATTTCTGCATTGGGAAGATTAAAATCAAGTCACCTTCTGATTGCTTGGTCCAATGTCCTGATATCCCTTTCTATCTATTTTCTCTCAGATGGAGGAACAAATTCTAAAACGGGTACGGAGGAAGATTCGAAACAAGAGGTCTGCTCAAGAGAGTCGCAGGAAGAAGAAGGTGTATGTGGGGGGTTTAGAGAGCAGGTATGAAAGCGAGAATGAACAAAGAACTAGTTGGAAGCATTAAGTTTTCGAAGGGAGGATACAGGCCATATCCCTTTATCCCGGTTATCTGTCCTTCAGGGTTTTGAAATACACAGCCCAAAATCAGGAGCTACAGAACAAAGTACAGCGTCTAGAGGAACAGAATCTGTAAGCAGCCTTCCATATCTTCCCCTTTCCCCTGCCCTACACTTGTATTCTGCGTGGGTAGCTTCAAATGTAAGGTCTGGTACTTGGCTTTTACTGGGTCTGTGATTCCAAGAAGTTCATAGTAATGGGGAATATGTTTACAAATAGCTAAATGTTTAGTACCAAGAAAGAGAAAGGGGAATAAAGAAAGACCTCATGTAGGCAGGGTAAGAGCAGTTAGGATGTTGGGTGAGGAAAACATTTGAGTTAGAGGACATAATAGTTGGACTTGGCTGGAAATCTAACACAAGATGAGTTGCGCCAGAAATATAGTGCCTGGTGAGTTTGTGCATAGGTGATCAAGCATTGGAGAACTATTGAAGGTATTTACAAAGGAGTTTAAGACAGGGTAGAGAACTTTATCTTTTTATTTTTGCCAGTCCTGGGGCTTGGACTCAGGGCCTGAGCACTGTCCCTGGCTTCTTTTTGCTCAAGGTTAGCACTCTACCACTTGAGCCACAGCACCACCTCTGGCTTTTTCTATATATGTGGTGCTGAGGAATCGAACCCAGGGCTTCATGTATGTGAGGCAAGGACTCTATCACTTGGCCATATTCCCAGCCCTTTATGTTTTGTTTTAATGAGTAACTTCAAGTATTTTGTCCACAGTGAAAAGTAACCATTTGCAGAAATAGGAAGAGACAGAATCCCATGCACTGATGGAGCTGGTGGCATTAACATGGGGGTTTCATTGTGGTTCAGGATGCCAGGCTGGGGAGTGGAGGCTTACCACTGTCCCTTTCTTTAGGTCCCTCCTAGATCAGTTGAGGAAACTCCAAGCCATGGTGATTGAGATATCAAATAAAACCAGCAGTACCAGCAGTTGTGTCTTGGTGAGAATGGTAATGGGAGGATAGATCCCTTTTTAGGTCATCAGGACAGGGTATAATCTAGAACCTTTCTTCATCTCTTTTTTTTGTACTCTAGGTCCTACTATTCTCCTTCTGCCTCCTCTTTGTTCCTGCTATGTACTCTTCTGACACAAGGGGGAGCCTGCCGGCTGAGATTGCTGGTAAGAGATTTAAGGATATCTTTAAGGTATGGGCTAGGGGAGAGGCCTAGGCTATTTCCCAATTGTCTCCTGACAACAATTCTTGTCTCCTCAGTGTTGTCCCGTCAACTGCGTTCCCTCCCCAGTGAAGACCATTACCAACTGGAGATGCCTGCCCTGCAGTCAGAGGTACCAAAGGGCAGCACAAGCCAATTGCTACACAGCTCAGATGATATGTTCCAGGCCCCCGGCAACCTCTGCCTACAGTACCACGTGCCTGAAGCTCCTCAAGCTGTGCCTCTCCTGCAGTGGCCACAACCTGACCTCATCTCAGAATCCCCCTGGCCAGGTCACATTCTTCTCCTGCAGGCAAATGTCACAAGAAAGGGTGAATGGCTCCCTACCAACAGCCCCTCATCAGTCATCTTGCAGGGTAGATATTCAGGTTAGATATAAAGATATGAGGAATCAACCAGAGCCTGGCGGACTCCATCTGTGTTCAATGAGTGGGGGAAGAAGGCTAGGCTAGTCTATGCTGCTAGGACACCTGAGGGCTCAAAACACACCACACTTGTTACTGGCTTTGTGGATTTTTTATTTGTACTTGTGTGTCTATATGAACGGACCTGGGTAAATCAAATGATTGAACATTTCATGCACTGAGGGAAGGAGTAGGGAAAGAAATAAATAAGTGATTTTGATTCCTGGATCATCCTCAGCCCCTCTTTACTGGCACAGTCGGGTGGGCGAAGGGAAGAGGCATGATTGTCCTAGAGGCTCAGGGCTGCAGGAGTTTGGGGGGGTAAAGGGAAATATCAGGTTCACTCTTGGTTTGCCAAGGCTCCCTTTGGTCCACATTTAGGCCTTGGGCTCAGTCCCTTGCTCTGTTCAACTATTGGCCTTCCAACCTTTTTCTGCTGCTGCTGTTGCAAGGCCAGCTGCATGGCCCAGATGCTCAGTGGCCGCATGTAGGCCAGTGAGCGGAAGACTCGCTGCTGGCAATATGCCTCTGGAGTCTGGAAAGCCAAGCCCAGGCGCTCCCACACAGTGCGGTAGCAGCCTTCAGCTGTCTGGAAGCCCTCCCAAGTCAGGCCCTGTGGGGAGAGATGGAGGTCAGATACAGGAGTAAGCATCACTACTTCAAATGGACAGATAGACATAGTAAGGTCTTTGCTCTCAGGGAGCTCCTAGCTGGTGGAAGGTATAAACTTAACTATAGACAGAAACTTGGAGGAGGTAGAATGCATACCAGGAAAAGGGATAAGGTTTTATGGGTGGATAAGATGGCACTGAAGAAGTCTGGTGGCTGAGGAAGGTTTCTGGGAAGTACATTACCTCTTGGATCATGGTGGCTGCCAATCCATAGACCACACCCACCCAGACTTCATCAGACTGCACACTGGATCTATCAGGGACACCATGAGGCTGCATCCCATTCACAGCTCCCATGGCTCCCCCTGCAAAGGCCTGGACATTGAGCTCAAAGATGGTTTGGAGAGCCCGGACCACATGTGGAATAGGAAATACCTGAAGGAACAAGGGCAAAGGCAGAGTTGTATTCCCTTATACTTCCAACCTTTGGGGGGGATACTCACCTTTCTGGTTCCTCACCTCAGTATCCCCTTCTCCTAGGCCACAGGCTCTCAGGAACCACTGTCCAGCACATTGGTCAGACATGATGCTACGAGACTGAGGCTGAGAGCTGCTATCATAGTTGTAATAGCGGCCTGGAGTAGAGGAAGGTGAAAGTAAGGCTCATTGTGTCCCTATACATTAAGCTGCTTTACTTCTCAGAACTGGGTGCTGGTGGCTCATGCCTATAATCTGAGCTACTCAGGGGGATGAGATCTGAGGACTGTGGTTCAAAGCTAGCCTAGGTAGGAAAGTCCCTGAGACTATTACCTCCAATAAACTACCCCCTCCTAAAAAGCCAGAAGCCTTGAGCAAAAGAAGCTGAGGGACAGTGCCCGTGACCTGAGTTCAAGCTCTAGGACTGGCGCATGCGTGTGCGCATGCACACACACACACATTCCTCAGAGTTTACCAACTTACCATTCCATAGTAGTCTCTCATAGGCTTCCTGGCCTCTGCTAAGGATGGAAGAAAACTTATCCCGGACATCTTGTGCGCCACACAGAATGGCCATCTGGACCATCACAGCCACAGCTGCCAGCCACAGCCCTCCACAGTAAGCACTGATTAGGGATGGGAGTTTAGAGGTCAGAAGGAAGCTCTAGCCACTCTCATGCCATCTAACAGGCCACAGTCATTCTTTTGAGTACTACCTTCCCTTAGTATCCACCTCAGACCTCCTGGAAATCCCAACACCCCTTACCTGGGACCAGTGGCAACCCATCCATCATAGGTCTGGTCTGCATAGCCTCCATTCTCAATGAGTCCATCATGGTCCTTGTCAAACTGCATTTCAGACTCCATTACAGCCTAGAGAGGGACAGAGACACCAAGACCTGGGTACTAAGAATAGCCAATGGGATCCTCCTCAGACACAGGTCATGCCCTGGAACATTGCATACTTACTAGACACACAGGCCACATGTCCTTCAGGAAGTCTTGATCACCCGTCAGGTAATAGTCCCGATAAACCTGCAGCACAAACTTCAGGTTCAGGTCCTTCCAGTCAGCAGTATCATGAATCAAGTACGCATTGACTCGGAGCCAGGGCTCATCATCTGTAAGAAGGGAAGGTACCTGGTTCATTCACATTGGTAGACAGGGTACAGGGTGCCAAAGTTGACAAGAAAGCTGACCTTGGGGTAGAGAGACCTTTACCTGGGTCCCCGATGTCATGAGGGATGACATTCCTTCTTTTCACAGGTGCCATTACTCCACTCATCAGGTACCGTCGCCGTGTCAAGTCCTCCCCGAGGGTTGCCAGAGCTGAGGGAGCAGACAACAGAAGTGGGTGGAGTAAGGCAGGGACTGGGCGGGCTTGGGGTAGGGCAGAGCTCTGTGTGTGTGTGTGAGAGAGAGAGAGAGAGATGCAGTGCAGGTGTCTGGGAAAGGAAAGTAGACATAATCTTAGGGCCACAAAGATTCAGGGGCAGGAGAGCTTAAGAGGGCAGAGTAATACAAATGTTAATCTCACCCATGTCATACTGTAGGCTGAGCTCGAGTTTGGGCCAGAGCATGGTGAGGGCAAAAGAAGCATAAAAGTGGACATCATATGTGTTGTACATGCGATATTCCTGGCCTGGAAGAATGAAAGAGATGCTGTTGCCAGATTCCAGCTTCCTCTTCATAGCTCTTCCCCAAAGTTGAAGGTAGGGCGCTGTCACCAGCCCACAGTCGCCACTTGCCCCCTCATCCCACCAGTACCCTGGGGTAAGCAAATCTTTCATCTTGTCTAGTAGTAGGACACTTACTAGTTTCAGGGGTATGGCCTTCCACCCGCCTCTCCCCCCCAGCCTACCAGAAGCCCGTACCCTCAAGATAGCCAAATCGACCATAGTTCTGCAGGATGGGGCGAAGCTGATCCATGCTTCCTCCCAGATCCTCTGGTAGGGAGTCCTCAGGGACTTCCAGCCATACTGTGCCGCCATCGGCCAGGAAGTACAATTCATTGAATAGTGCAGATTTGTACCAGGCAGGCAAGGATCTATGGAGTCAGGAGGAATGAATGGACCTTTGTGAGTGTAGACCTCCCAAGATAGAAAGGATTCTGGGGTTCAGTGGAATGGAGAACACCAAGTGAAATCCCAGCCCAGCCCTAATGACTTGATAAACAGTGGATCAGAGTCTCCTTGGGAATGAGTGCCCAGGACGAAGGACAAGAATTCCATAGCACCTGTCATGCAATACTGGGCTTTGCCAAGCTGAGATCTTGTCTTCCCAGTCTGGATAACAGCAGAGGGCATAGTGGCTAATTGCAGGGGCTGCATCACCATCTTGGCCAAAGAACCTTGTGTACCATCTGCAAGAGGGCAAGAGGGGCTGAAAATACTTTCTTCAGGTCAGAGCCTCAAAACCTTGGACCCCTGTACTTCCTCGGTCCCCTCACCTGCAGTGGACTTGCCCCCTAGCTCCAAACACAATCTTGGGCATGTCCCAAGCCAGTGAAAATTCCAGGCAGCATTGACCTCGAGGTAGTACCTTGCTGGAAACACAGACAGCCCCAGCGATACCAGCTCCTTTTGGTGAGGGGGTGCTTTGGCCTGAGAAGCACAGAGGAATAAGCACAGGCACTTGACCCTGTCCCAGGACTAGAGATCCCTAACTAGAGAAATGGCCTATGTGTGACCAAGTCTCCCACCCCTGGTCCTTAGACAGGGACAACCTTTTTTTCCCAACAACTCCCAGTCAGACCCCCCATCACCAGCAGGGGAGTCCAGCTGTCCATCCTCAAGTAGGTCCTGCCACACCTGCTGCCCAGTGCCGTCAGGGTCAAAGGCCGTGATGTGGGTTACCGTGGTATCTGCCTGTTAAGGGATCAAAGACTGTGAAGTACACTGAATTCAGACTAGCTTCCCAGACTAGCTCCTTTTACCATTCCCTCCAAATTCTAGATGCCGAAGGGCTGTAATGAGGGGGCACTCAGGAGTTTAATGAAGTGAAGGGCCTATGATGGGGTCATGGGAGAGTTTTGGGTTAGGCAGAGGTTAGGACTCCGAGGGACAGGCGCTTCCATTACCGTGAGTCGTGCAGCCACAGCCATGGTGTAGGGATTTGGCCGAGTTGGATGATGTAGCAGCAGTCCCTTTACTGTCTCTCCATCCCGCTCCAGACAGAAGGGTTCATTCCACAAACCACCTGGGGCATCATCTCCACCCCCCAGTCCATTCCGCATGGAGAACATAATGGACACATCCAGAGCTTCATCACCTTCATTTTCTACATCCCACACAAAGACTCCTACAGGCAGGCTGCTGTCCTGGGGGCGAAAGATTGGACTCAGATGGTCCCAGAGGTAGCCTCTCTTTTTTTTTTTGGCCAGTCCTGGGCCTTGGACTCAGGGCCTGAGCACTGTCCCTGGCTTCTTCCTGCTCAAGGCTAGCACTCTGCCACTTGAGCCACAGCGCCGCTTCTGGCAGTTTTCTGTATATGTGGTGCTGGGGAATCGAACCTAGGGGCCTCGTGTATCCGAGGCAGGCACTCTTGCCACTAGGCTATATCCCCAGCCCCGAGAGGTAGTCTCTCTTGATCCCACTCTCCAAGATCAGTCCTAGACACTGAGGACCTGACTCAAATACTCCTCAATATGTGTCTCCTATGTCCCCAGACCAGAGGATGTGGAAGACTAGATTTAATTAGACAGCGATCCTAGAAAGCATGATATTAGTGGCACTAACACCTCCCTTGAACAGATTCATGAAATTTGGGGCAGAGGTGGATCTGGGAGAGGGAAGACAATAGAGCAAACACTGAAAGAGGTGCCTCACCTGATAGTCATGGGGCAAGATGGGTGTGATCTGACGGCAGGTGAGGGTGACATTCTGACCAGGAAGCTGATAAACAGTCCAGGCTCGGGGATATAGGGCATGGTAGAAAGCAAAGTGTCCACACAGTCCCCAGTTCCAGCTGCGCAGGACACTTGGGCGCTCCAGGGACAGAACTTGCTGGTACACGGTCTGTCCCTCCCGACGCAAACACACTGTGAACTTGATCAAGAGGGCAGACAGGCTGGAGCAAGTAATCCACAGGCATACACACCAGCCTCTATCCCTTCAAAGCGGCTCCTCCCTTTGTAGAGATTGTGATTGGCAACATAAACCTCCAGTCTCGTGTTATCCACCCGGCCTTCCTTCAAGCTCACACAAGTCCTGTCATCTCAACTTAGCTGCCAGGCTGCATTTCCCCTCACTGCTATGGTCTCAGTGCCGTAATCCTTCTCTGCTTTTTTTCATTCTTTGGGTTTGAACTCAACCTTGCATTTACTAAGCAAGTGCTCTACCACTTGAGCTACACCCTCAAACCATGATCCTTCTACTAAGCAGGGCCTCCAGGACTTTGTGAATGAGACTTGATCTCACTAATTAAAATATCTGGTATAGCCTTAACTGCAGTCCCCTGATTTCTACCTCCTAAGTAGCTAGGATTGCAGGTGGGAGTCATTACACTGGATTTGTCCTTTATCTGGGTAGCAGAATCTTCTCTCTCTCCCTTCCTCTCCCTTCTCCCTCTTTTCTCTATCTCCCCCTCTCTCTCTGTATGAGGGGATGATTCAGGACCCCCTAGCCAGGCACTCTACCACTTGACCAAATATGACATTGCACTTGTGCTTTGCCACCAAACTACATCCCAGTCCCAAAGTGATATTTTTTCTAGCATGAGTCATTCCAGTATCCCCCTACCCTGTTATTCTAGCATTTGGAGTATTATATCAGATTATGTTGCCATTCTGTTTCCCTGATTGACTCTTGGCTACTTTTTTTTTTTTTTTTTTTGGCCAGTCCTGGGCCTTGGACTCAGGGCCTGAGCACTGTCCCTGGCTTCTTCCCGCTCAAGGCTAGCACTCTGCCACCTGAGCCACAGCGCCGCTTCTGGCCGTTTTCTGTATATGTGGTGCTGGGGAATAGAACCTAGGGCCTCGTGTATCCGAGGCAGGCACTCTTGCCACTAGGCTATATCCCCAGCCCTCTTGGCTACTTTTAAGGCTACTTTCTAGTTTATTGAAGAGGGGCTCTGCAGAGGTGGCAGGTGTGTGAAATGAGCCAAGCCTCTATAACATTGTCTTTTTTCAGGATATCTTCTTCGCAATTTGGCGCTGATCTGGCCTCACACTCCTTTTCTCCAGTTAAATGTATGGTCTTAGAGAGTAGCAGCTATTAGGAATTAATATCTCTTTCCTTGGTTCAAACTATGTTTGCTATTTTATGTCTGTTGTTTTTATTGTATGTAATTCCTTCCTCCATTTCCTATTGTTGTTGGGGAGAGGATCTTGCTGTATTTGGGGCTGACCTTGAACTTGAGTTTCTGCTGCCTCAACTTCCCAGGTTATAGATTTGGGCCACCACACAGAGCCATACAATGACATTTTGCATTCTTGGAGCCATATATAGTGGTTAAGACCCTAGGCCTTTTCCCATAGAGAGAAATGGTTATGATTTCCAACCTTTTCTTTTACCAACCACGTGACCTTGAGGATGTTACTAATACTCTCTAGGGATTAAGTTTCCTTATCTGTAAAATGAGTATTGTGGTAGTATGAGTACTATGAGTATTTGTAGAACTGTTTTTAATATTAAATATACCACAAGCTTATCACAGTGCCTAGACATATTGAGCATGAAATAATTAATGGCAGAGTCATGATTTGGAAGGCATTCCCTTTGGAATACCTAAGGGATGAGACAGAAGAGATCTTAGAGATCTGGGAAGAGCCAGTAATCCTGAATTGGGAAGGACAGCATCATTAGTAGGACTTAACATCTGCGAGTCGTTTTTCCTTTGAAGATGAGCTGAAAGCTGGAAGCATCCCTCAGATAGACACTCGGCAGGTAAGATGGAAGAGGAGGTCAGTAACAGGTATAATAAAAGGCAGGTCACATACTCAGCTTAAGACCCAGATGTGATATAGGAACAGAAGGAAAAAAAAAATTGAAGCTTCAGAAAAGAGAAGGGACAGACGTGGTAATACATGTCTATAGTCCCAGTCATCTGGGAGGCAGAGATCAGGAGGATCAAGGGCTGGCCCCCCGAAAAGTTAGTCAGACTATATTTCAACAAACAAGCCAGGTGTGGTAGTAACCATCTATTTCCAGCCAAGAGGGGGTGTATGTAGGAAGGAGGACTACAGTCCAAGACTGGCCCTGGGCATAAAGAAGACCCTATCTGAAAAATAGCTAATGCTAAAAAAGGACTAGGCATGTGGTGGCTTAACAACAAGCTGAAGGACCCGAGTTCAAACCACAGTGCCACCAAAATTAAAAGAATAGTAAAAAGGTAGTCTATAGATCTAAGCCTGAGACAGGAGAGACTTTTTGGACTCTAAGAAGAAAGTTCTCCAAAGAAATGGTCCCTAACATAGGAACTGACCCTTGGCTAAAGTTTGCAAGTCAAGGGCAAGGAGGGATACATTTTTTTTTTAACTCCATGACCTTTGTTTTCCCCATGACTTTGGTTTTATTTTCCCTTTCCTGGTCCTGTCAGTATACTTTCACCCAGTTAATGACCTCTGTGGTAGGTCTTTAGATAACAGAGTTAGGCAGGAGGCATTTACTACACAATGACAGAACTGTTCGCTCTTAAGAAACATGGGCTCTGTGTGTCTTAATCCTATTATATATAATAGCAGAGGGCTAGACACACAAAAAGCATATGAAAGCATTTATTGAATTATACTATATATATAGACATATATATATAGTGTAATAGTGTACAGTTGCCATATCTATCTATCTTATCTTACTCTAGCCATAGACAAACCAGGCCTGGATTTCTCCTCTACTTTCTAGCACTTACTTGGTCAGCGATGACTGTCTGGTGCTGGTACAGTCCAGGGTTAAGTTGCCAACGACAGAACTGGCCTCTCCAGCCACGGGTGATTGTGCCTCCCCCAATGCCGCCCAAGGGACAACCTAGAGAAAATCAGGATGGTCAGTGAGGTTTGGGGAGAGAAAAGCAAATCCATTTTTTTTCACTTTTTAAAGATTTGTTTCACCAAAAACCAAGGAAATGGAGCAATCCAGTTTACAGAAACTGTAACTGTGTAACTATTTGTGCCTAACTCTGAGTCCGCCCTGGGGGCTGGACCCTCCTATAGAGGATATAGCTCACCATAGATCTGTCTTAGGGGTACAGAATTGATCATGTCGATGAAAGGTTTTTTCTTTTCCACTTGGGTCTTCCGGTACCACCACTTCAAGTACCTGTGGAGCAAACAATTGTGTGAGTGAAAAGTGGTGAGTGAGCAGTTCCTCACAGGCTGTAGTCATCTCTCTTTCTCAACATCTACCCCCTCATCCCTGCCCACTAAATGTTCCAGGGATGTCAAGTATTGTGGTGAACACTGGTAATAAAAGCACTTGGGAGGTGGATGCAGAAGGATCATGTGTTGGAGAGCTTATCTTGGAAACAAAATGTAGTATGGACTCACCATCTTGGCTTTCAAGCCTCAATTCCTTTTTTTTTTTGGCCAGTCCTGGGGCTTGGACTCTGGGCCTGAGCACTGTCCCTGGCTTCTTTTTGCTCAAGGCTAGCACTCTGCCACTTGAGCCACAGCGCCACTTCTGGCCATTTTCTATATATGTGGTGCTGGGGAATCGAACCCAGGGCCTCATGTATATGAGGCAGGCACTCTTACCACTAGGCCATATCCCCAGCCCTCCTTTTTTTTTTTTCAGTACTAAAGTTTGAATTCAGGCCTTCATGTTTGCTAGGCTCTACAACTCAAGCCATGTCACTAACCCTTTTTGTGTTGGTTGTTTTTGTGATAGGGTCTTGCTTTATGGCCAGGCCAGCTTGGACAGTGACCTCATCTGCGATTTTCCCACATAGCCAGGGTGACAGGCATATGCCATAGCCACTAGTTAAGATGGGAGTATCAGAACTTTTTGCCCAGACCTGTCTTGAAGAGCGACCATCCAAATTTCCACCTCCCAAGTAACTAGGATCCTAGAGTCTGGCCTCTCCCCATTGTGATTACTCTACAGTTCAAAGTCCCTTCACCCTCCCAGTTGCTCTTATTGCTCCCAGTATAGGACTGCCTCTGTTTTTCCTCCTTATTCTCCTCAGAAGGGACTTTCTGATCCTTACTTTCTACTACCACTGCTTTGGCTTAGACCTCAAGAGTTTTAGTCTGAGGTGTAAAAAGGACCAATTATACTTTCCTGGCCTATATCTTCCATGCCTACCCTCTACCTCCCAAACCAGCCTTCACTGCTCAGGTAACAGATTTCTTGTTGTTGTTGTTGTTCTTCTTCTTTTTAATTCAAGAACCTTTGAGTTTTTTGTTTTGTTTTTTAATTTTTTCACTGTTGTTATACAGGTGATGCACAGAGGGGTTACAGTTATATAAGAAAGGTAAAGAGTACATTTCTTTTTGGACAATGTCACGCCTTCCCTTGCTCTCTCCCAGTTTTTCCTTCCCATCCCCACCCACAAGTTGTATAGTTCATTTTCAACATAGTATCTAGTAAGTACCACTGCTGCATTTGTTTACTCTTTGTCTATCCATTTCTGTGCCCCCCCTTTTGCTCCCAAAGACATATAAAGGAACAAATAAGACAAAAAGAAAAGAAAACAAAAACAGCAACAAAGAAAAAACCTCTTGTTTCCATTTCCTGGAGTTCATTTCGATAAATATTATTTTATATGACCGGATGTACATAGGAGCTTTCTTCTTCTTAAAATTACTATTTTTCTTCCTGATTGTGAAAGGTGAAAATTTGGAGACTATATCAGGAAGAAGAAAAAAAATCATCTCACTCCAAGAGAACTAATGTTTTATAGTTTAGGTGACTTCCTCTTAAGTCTTTTGTTTCCTCCTCTCCCTAGTTTAGCACTTAAATTATAAGCTTTTAGATTTTTTTTTCTTTCATAAAGAGCAAAATCTTCTGAAAATCCTAACATCTTCCCATTCTCACCTCCCTCTCTACCCTGTATCCAATAGGTTGGGGCTGTTCCCAATAGGTAAATGATTCCATTTCCAAGTCTAGGACATCTACTCTATCCTGCCTTCTAATGTATCCCTACAAATTCTTACTCAGGATGGGTCACTAAGCAAGCCCTGCCTGGCCCGACTCTTTCTTTCCCACTTCTCTCCTCCCTGCTTACTTTATTTCCAGTGTTCAGTCACATCACTTCTACCCAAGTAATTGAGTATAGTAATTCTATGATTGAGTCTCTGTTTCCTCATCTACAAAATGGGGATTCCTCCTGCCCTATCTTACTGGAATGGCTGAAAGATCAAATGATATGATAGATAAGAAAACTATAAAGTAGAACGCTAGTGACAGGTATGACTATTGTAAGTACATTATCTCAATTCCTAACCAGTCACTTCCTTGCTATTTCAGTGTTCCTCATGTGAGTTTGACCAATTTTTAAGTTTCTTGGGGAAAGGGATAGTGACAAAGACTAGTTGAATGTTACCCTTAGCTCTGAGTACAGGCCATGTGATCTACAGTCCATAAATACTTGCTTAATTTACAAACGAATGTACAACCACTAGGACATCAGAGCAATGGAAGACAAAGTGGAACAAGGGGAGGAGAAAAGTGATTCAAGAGCAGAGACAAAACATTCTACAGATGGGAGACAGGCCAGGAAGGCAAAGGGTGAGATGATGGGTGGTAGACAGAAAGTTCTCTCTGCCAGTTTAAGAGGAAGCCGGACTTTGATACTAGAAGCCAGAAAGGATTGGTGGAGGAAAAGAAGGTGCAGCCTGGATTAGGGCACCTAGGGAGAAGCAATACACGATATGAAGACAAGCAGAACAAAGGACATTCTGGCAAGTGCTTAGTTGAAGTTATAAAGTGAAATTTTCGGATTTGTTGGAAAGAAGATGTCTTTAGCAGAAGTTAAGTAGCATTAAGGAAAATGGAATCAAATCTCCACAATTTGGCACTGCATTCTACATCCTGAGCACGTGCAATGTTTCCTTAACGGTGGTCTCTTTGAAGTCAGATTCCTGCAGTTACCAAGGATCAAGTGTATCCACTCTTTCTGCATTGAAGCCCTCTGTACTCTGATAATATGGTCAGTCAACTGATCATATGGTTTTCCTTACTTGTGTGTGTGTATGTGTGTGTGTGTGTGTGTGCTGTTCCTGGGGCTCAGGCACTGTCCCTGAGCTTTTTTGTACAAGGGTGGCACTCTATCACTTACACCACAGCTCCACTTATAGCTTTTTGGTAGTTAATTGGAGATAAAAGCCCCACAGACTTTCCTGCCCAGGCTGGCTTTGAACCACAATCCTGAAAATCTCAGCCTCCTGAGTAGCTAGGATGACAGGTGTGAGCTACTGATGCCCACCCTCATTCCTTGCTCTTGTTTACCTCAGACTTCAAAATAAAACTTGGAAATTTTCCTTAAAAACCAAATGAAACAAAGAACTCTCTGGCATAAAACAAACAATAAGTGAACTCTGGCTGAATCCAGAGCAATAAAAAAATATGAGCTCTTACCAAGTGGAAGCCTGGAGGACTGTTTTGCTGATCAGAGTGACTCCAGTTCAGCTTGCTCTTAGTAGTACTCTCTATCCCGTAGTTTAGCAGCTGGCTATTCCTGACCTATTATTTGGCTGTCTCCATCTTTTCAACACCAACTCAAGAATTACGTTCTGAATTCTTTCTTTTTGTCTTGTCTTACTCTGCCTCCTCCTCAGTGCAGGACTTCATCCCATTCCAAAAGCTCTTTGTCAATGACTGCTACTCTATCCTGGTATGGGGAGCCAGGGTCCAGGGTTGAGCAAAGCTTCAGGCCTTTGTGACTCAGCTCATGTTTAGGGGCTAAGAGGTTAGGAGACCTGCTTGATTTTGTGCGCATTACATACAACCCACTGTGCTTCTCTTAAGATACTACAACCCATTTTGACCCAAGGCTTTTGGGATCAGAGTTGGACTGTGTCCTTTTCAGAAGTAACCTCTTAGGCCACCCTCAGGCAGTAGGCAAAGAAGTCAAATGTCCAGGAAGCACTAGGCCCCTCCCACTGTCCTGGGCTGGGATTAGCTAAATGGCTTTCCCAACACATCCCACAGCACTGACTGGGGAAGTGAAGGGTTTACTCCTATAGAAACTGTCAGGACGTTTCCCAATTTTTATGCCTCCCTCCCCAGCTCTGTGTTTATGTGTGGACTGACTCAGGATGACATCAGGGTGATGTCTTCTGTCCTCATTCCACCTGTTCCTGTTAATAGGTATACCTCTTCATCACTAGTCTATAAATTCAATAGGAATCCAGTGGGTTCTATAGTCCAAGATAAACCCTGTGGGTTTCTGTAGGGCTGGGGAGAAGAAAGGGCAGGATCTGGAAAACTATTACCAAGAACTTTGTGGAATCTTTGGCAGTGCCTCGTTGGTCAGAAGTCATCATTGGGGGCATGCAATGTAGTTCAGTGAGAGAATGCATGTGTCTACCACTGAGTTATATCTCTAAGCCCTCTCCCCTTTGTTGTTTTGAGACAGGGTCTAATGTTGTTGAGATTGGCTCTGAACCCTTGGGCTCAAGCAATCCTCCTGCCTCAACCTCTTGAGTAGCCAGAACTATAGGTGCATACTCTTTTCCAACTTCATCTTTGCTATATATTTTTTTTTTGGTTGGTTGTGGGGCTTGAACTCAGGGCCTGGAGACTGTGCCTGAGCTTTTTCCCTCAAGGCTAGCATTCTACCACGTTGAGCCACAGTTCCACTTCTGGTTTCCTGATGGTTAATTGGAGATGAGTCTCACATACTTTCCTGCCCAGGCTGGCTCCAAACCACAATCCTCAGATCTCAGCCTCTTGAGTAGCTAGGATTACATGCATGAGACACCAGTGCCACCATCTTTGCTTTTAATGTTAAGATGTGTCTTTCTCAGAATAGAGTGTATCTGGGTTGAGAGTGTGGCTAAGTGGTAGAGTATTTGCCGAGCTTGCATGAAGCCCTGAATTGGATTCCTCAAGACCATATAAACAGAAAAAGCCAAAGTGGCCCTGTAGCTCAAGTGGTAGAGTGCAAAAGAAGTGCTTGAGCAAAAGAAGCTCAGAGGCAGTGCCCAGTCTCTGATTTCAAGCCCTAGGACTTCCCCCCCCCACACACACAAAAAAAAAGAATAGAGTGCACCTTTCATCACCTTCTTCTTAGGGTTGACAACAGGCAGGCTCTAGCCTACTCCTGGAGCTAATGCTTGAGGAAAGAAACAGGGCTGGGAATGTGGCTTAGCGCTGGAGTGCTTGTCTAGCATGCATGAAGCCCTGGGTTTGATTCTCAGCACCACATAAACAGAAAAAGCCAGAAGTGGTGCTGTGGCTCAAGAGGTAGAGTGCTAGCCTTGAGCAAAAAGCCAGGGACAGTGCTCAGGCCCTGAGTCCAAGCCCCAGGACTTGGGGGGGGGGGGGGGAAGGTTACTGAGAATGGATGCCTTGGCTGCTCAGGGAAATTTGGGGTTAGGAAGTTCCCTCTCTACAATAAAACACTGTGCCATTACCACTGCTGTCAGACTGTCTTTTCCAACCTTACCACAAAGTAGAGCTGATCCCAAAGGGCAGTTTTCAGAAAGAGGTAGTACATGGGAGGAAGCCTTAAGGGGAAAGGCTTGCTGCAGGATCAAATGTTCCTACCCTTTCCTACTGAAGAGACAAGATAGTAGGAAGACACAGCTTGCAAAGAGACACGACTTGGTCTCATCCTCCAAAACTACAGGCTTAACAAATGCTGGGACTGGGAGCCCACCTGTGTTCCTACCCCCTATCCCACAGTCTTGAGGAAGACCTGAACAGGAACAAGGTGAAGCCCACAGTATTCCAGGCAATAGGATCTACTTACCTCAAGCCCATGCCCAAATGCTTTATCAGGTTGCTTAAGGAGATGTCCCTTGCTTGAAAGGGTTTCCTTTTCTCTGCAAACTCGTGAGCCAAGCAGATGCGCCAGCCAAAGGGAGGCACTTGGTAGCCTCTAGCTTTGCCCTCATAGGAGGCCATCAGCTGCCCGGAGTCTTCTGGATTGCAGTACCCTGGCTCATGTTGGGGTCGACGGTCCTCAGGATTCTCACAGTCTGTAACCTCCACAGCCTCAGTGTCTGTGGTTTCCTCTTCAGAATAATAAACCTGTGGATCTCCTTTGGCACAGTTGCTCTGCTCTGAGGCTGGGATGCCAGTTCCCATGTTCGAAGATTCCTGGGTCCCCGCGACCTCAATGGCCCCGGGTCCCCAGCCCTCTGAAACAAAGTATCTCGCCAATCGAATCCAAATACGGGCACCAGTTGTACTTAGGTGCCGTCCCAGAGGGCCAGGCGCCGGGACAAGATGAGGTGAGCTGGGTTCTCGGGAGAGGCGGGGAATTCTAGCTGCAGCGGAGACGACGAAAGCAATGAAGCCTCCCGCGGCTCCTCCACGGTAGTGTCCCCAGAGCCTGGGCGGGAAGGGTTGGGCCTTGTCGTCATTGGGCCTTGGCGATTAGCAAGCCGGGCCTCGGGCCGACCGGCCCCGCGGAGAGGGGAGGAGCCACGGGACCTGTCCTCAAAGCCCCGCCCCCTGGCCCGCCGCGCGAGGCCCCGCCCCCGGGACGGGTCCGGGAGCTCCAGGCGCCCGTGGCCCCGCCTCTCGTCCGAGGCATCAGCCCGCTCCAGGACTAGGCTCTGGGTCCCGCCGGCACGGGGCAGCGCCTGCTCCTTGGTGCTAGCCGAGCGGGGCTCAGGGACTCGGGAAGACCCGGACCCTTTCTGGTCCAGCCAGCTGGGAGCTTCCGGTCGGAAGGGGCTCCTCAGCGGGGCGGGGAGGGGACGGAGAGGAAGTCCCGCCTCTCACCGCGCCACCGAAGCGTCGGACGCGGCTGCGCACCTAGCCGGGCCCAGAGGGGTAGGCAGGTGAGGGTCTCCGTATGCTGAGACCCCGCGCTCCGACGGTGCCAGGTGACAGACGGCGGTGAACTTGGGCTGGGACGTGGCGCCCTGAGGGAAGTGGGGAAGAAGGCCGGCTTTGGAGCTCGGGGGCTGGGGACGCGGGCGGACTTAGCCTCGCGCTAAAGGGGTGGGAGTCGGGCGCCGCGCTGCACCCTGCCCCGGGCAGTACGGAGTCTGCAGATACCAATACCCCCTTCACCCCGCTTGTCGGGTCATCAGGTCTGGGTGCTGCCTGTCGCCACTGGCCGCCCTACCCGTCACTGAGGCTTTTAAAGAAATGCCTCGTCTCTTGGTCTCCGGAGCCCAGACACCCCCTCCTCCATGCCTTAGTGCCGATCTCGATCTCTTGTTTCCGTCTAGATCGAATTTGGGAGCTGACATGATTGAAGTGGTAGCCGAGCTGAGCCGGGGTCCTGTATTTCTGGCAGGGGAGGCGCTGGAGTGTGTGGTTACCGTCACTAACCCCCTCCCACCTACGGCCACTTCTGCCTCCAGGTGGGGATAATGGTTCTGAAGATGGTAACCCTTCTGTGGAGGAAGCCTGCTGTTTCTGATGCTAAGCCAAAGCTCTTGTCCTGTAGCTACACACAACCACTTAATACCCTGCTTGTGGTGACCTCATTGAAGAAAGGGGCTGTGTAACAGAAGATGTAGAAAATATTACTCGCCACTCTCTTTTTCCTTATTCCCCTTTGTACCCACGGTATACTTCTTTTTGCTTAATGCTTCTCTTTGGTTTCCCGATCGCTTGGATAGTCACCTAATTTTCTTGGGCTTATCAGTGTGAGAGATTAGGAAACCATTTGTAAGGCCAGGAACTTCTTTCTGATGTCACCCTTTCCTCTTCCTACAGTGAAGCTCTGGCCTGGGCCAGTGCCCAGATCCACTGCCAGTTCCATGCCAGTGAGAGCCGTGTAGCATTGCCTCCCCCTGACTCTAGTCAGCCAGATGTCCAGCCTGACAGCCAGACTGTATTTCTGCCACACCGAGGTTTGCAAGGGAACATTCATTTGGGGGTGTTTGTGTGTGGAGTCATTATCACCCAAGAGTCAAGTTAAGTTCTTGTATGTCATAGTCTCTGTCACTTCTGGGACATAGGGGGAGGTAACTGTTTCTCCGAGGCTATAAGCCTGTATTTCCATATCACATAGAAACAGTTGGCAGTCTTTCCTTGCTTCTACTTGGCTGTGCCAACCTGTGCATAGCTGGATTAACAGTCATTAAATTGCAGTCTTTCTGTCTATTGTAGGTGAGAGGGGTCAATGTATCCTTTCTACTCCACCAAAAATTCTATTTTGTGACCTAAGGCTAGACCCTGGAGAGTCCAAATCATGTGAGTGACTATCCCTATCCCTGAATTGCCTTCTAAGTCTTCTGGAGGGAGGACTGCTCTGACTACCTCTAGCTGCCCTGACTACTGCTTCCCAACCAGACTCCTACAGTGAAGTGCTGCCCGTAGAGGGACCACCTTCCTTTCGGGGTCAGTCAGTCAAGTATGTCTACAAACTGACCATTGGCTGCCAGCGTGTCAACTCACCCATCACGTTACTCAGAGTCCCTTTAAGGGTTCTTGTGCTGACTGGTAAGTAGGGTTCCTGGAGGTAAAGGTTGGAGTAATGGCTTGCCAAAGCAGAAATAGTCTTAAGCAGGCTTGCAGGAGGGGATTCAGGGAAGCACTCTGGTCTTAAGGAAGGTGCTAAGGAGTGGAGATAGGGAGGGGTTCTGGAGTCTAGGTCAAGATGTAGCTAGCCTCAGTTGTGGCTCTCCTTACCTTCAGCCTTCTCGGAGTTGGAGTCTAACTTCTTTTGTCATCTCTGTTCCCTCCCAGCATTATCTTTGCATTCATTCTGTCTTTAGGCCTTCAAGATGTCCGGTTTCCCCAGGATGAGGCTGTAGCCCCATCCAGCCCATTCTTGGAAGAGGATGAAGGTGGGAAGAAGGATTCATGGTTGGCTGAGCTGGCTGGGGAGCGCCTCATGGCTGCCACATCCTGCCGCAGCCTCAGTACGGATTTTTTTTTTTTTCACAGACTTTCCCTATCCCATCTCTCCTCTCAAAGTACTCCTGTCTCAGAGATCAGGTTTTCTAACCACCATATACTTTCATAGACCCATTGATTTCTCCCCACCCCTAGTTTTAAAGAAAAGCCTCACCTTTTGACTTCTGAGACCCAATCCTAGACATTTCCCAGTATAGACTCCAGGTTTACAAAAAATATCTCATTCTCCCCAGACCTCTACAATATCAGTGATGGCCGAGGGAAAGTTGGAACATTTGGCATCTTCAAATCTGTGTACAGACTTGGCGAGGACGTGGTGGGGACCTTAAACTTAGGAGAAGGAACTGTAGCTTGCTTGCAGGTGAGAAAGGAGCAGACCTTCTGGGGTACTAAAAAGCTCTGATAGAAGGAGTGGTGTGTAGAAAGGGAAAGATGGGCTACAGTCTACATTTCCATATGCCTACTAGCATGCACTTCTCTTCTTGTTCCCAGTTTTCAGTAAGCTTACAGACTGAAGAACGTGTGCAGCCTGAATATCAGCGGCGGCGGGGAGCAGGGGGTGCCCCCTCTGTGTCCCATGTGACTCATGCCCGGCACCAGGAGTCCTGCCTACATACAACTAGAACAAGCTTTTCTCTCCCCATCCCTCTCAGCTCTACCCCGGGCTTCTGTACTGCCATTGGTGAGATCCTGACTGTTATGGAAGAAGGGAGAAAGGGGGGGGGGGAGAGGAGGATATTGAATGTTGCACTCAGGTATAGTGTAATGGGTCCTTACTTCTAACACACTTCCAGATATACCCACATCCAGCCTCTCACCTTTCATACTTTCTCAGACCTTCAACCTCTACTCCTTTGTTAACTCCTAAACTCGAACAGCTGTGTAGAACTCCGTCTCCTTCCCTATCTACTGGGACCTCTGATGTTCTGATTTCTTATATCTAAGCACATCAATGCACTGATGTGTTCTTTCTAAGCACACTTACTTAGAGCTACTTCATCTTTAGTACTGAGGTTTGTACTCTAGGCCTTGCATTTGCTGGGCAGGTACCCTACCTACCACTTGAGCCATTCCTCCATCCCAAGCAACATGGTCTTGACTGTTCTATTCTTGGGTTATTAGGCAGTTAACAAAACTCCTATCCTGAATTCATGTCTCGTCAACACAACAGATTTTTTTTCCCTGTGTGTGTATTTGTGTTGGTTATAAGGGCTTGAACTCAGGGCCTAGGCGCTGTCCCTTAGCTTTTTTGCTCAAGGCTAGTGCTCTGCCACTAGAGCTACAGCTCCACTTCCAGCTTTTGGGTGGTTTATTAGAGATAAGAGACTCTCTCATGGACTTAACTTCATACCTTGATCCTCAGATCTCAGCCTCCTGAGTAGCTAGGATAGGTGTGAGCTACTAGCACATGACTCAGATTTCTTTTTTCCTTCCTTCCTTCATTCCCTCCCTCCCTCCCTCCCTCCCTCCCTCCCTCCCTCCCTCCCTCCCTCCTTCCTTTCCTTCCTTCCTTTTGTGTTTGTGATTATTTGGAGATAAATGTCTCACAGACTTTCCTGTTCAGGCTGGCTTTGAACTGTGATCTTCACATCTCAGCCTCCTGCATAGCTAGGATTACAGGAGAGAGCCACTGGCACCTGACAGATTTCCTTCTCTCTTTCTACCAGTTTTTAATTACAGCTCCATAGTAGCTCCTGACCTGTGACTTCTTCCCAAATACAAGAATTGGTTTTATTCCTCTTTGCTTCCCCCACAACTTTTTTTTTTAAACTAGAGTTTGGACTCAAAGCTTCACACTTGCTAGGTAAGCCCTCTTCATTTGAGCTGCATCTTCAATCCATTTTGCTTAAGGTTACTTTTTAGATAGGGTCTTTTTGTCTGAGCTGTTCTGGGACAATGATTCTCCTACCTATGCCTCCCACATAGCTGGGTTTCAGGCATTTACTACTGTGCCTGGCTTTTTTTTTTTTTTGGCCAGTCCTGGTCCTTGGACTCAGGGCCTGAGCACTGTCCCAGGCTTCTTTTTGCTCAAGGATAGCACTCTGCCACTTGAGCCACAGCGCCACTTCTGGCCGTTTTCTGTATATGTGGTGCTGGGGAATCGAACCCAGGGCCTCATGTATACGAGGCAAGCTCTCTTGCCACTAGGCCATATCCCCAGCCCCCCTGGCTTATTTTTTTGAGACAGGAGCATCTCACTAACTTTGTCCAAGCTGGCCCCAAACCTCCTGATCACCATCTCTAGCTCCTTGTTGTGAATCATTATACCTGGAAACTCCTAATACCTCTGCCTCTGTTGCTTTTACAGTGTCCCTGAAGTGGAGATTGCATTTTGAATTTGTAACATCTCGAGAACCAGGATTGGTACTCCTGCCCCCTGTGGAACAATCTGAACCTGCTACCTGGACAGGTCCTGAGCAAGTGCCTGTAGACACCTTCAGCTGGGACCTCCCCATTAAGGTGCTGCCTACGAGCCCCACCCTGGCTTCATATGCTGCCCCAGGCCCAAGCACCAGCACCATAACCATTTGAAACCAGTCTACCTGCCCACTGTGACACTGACTTGTTCAAGATACTCAGAACTTATCACCTGGACTCTACCGGGGCCCACTTTTCCCACCTGGGCCCAAAGACACAGAGAATGACAGGCAGGCTTTTCAGCTGTAGCATTAATTTATTTATTCAGAATAAATTGGCAGCTGCTAGTGGTTTCCCTGGAAGTGGCAGCAGCAGTGAGCTGTGAGCAGTCAGCAGATGGGTGATCAGTTGAGTTTAGCTAGAGTGGGGAGCGGGAGCTCCAGGAACAGGGGTGTTAGCTGAGCCCCACTCTAGGTCAGGCCCTCCCCCCTTGCAGGGGAGCTGAGGGTCAGATTTCTGCACCAGGGAGAAGTGGCAGGTTCCTGCCTCCTGACGCACCTCACACCCAGCAGGGAAGTCAATGGGATGCTGAGACCTGGGAGAACCAGGGATGGGGAAGAGCACAGTGAAAAGTTACCCTTGGAGACCCCTATTCCCTCTCATGACCCCCCCTCTCCCATATCCTCCTCTGTGTCTCCTGGTCCCCCTCTCCCAACTAAGCTCTTACCAATCATATAAGATCTACCTTGAATTTCCACACTCCAGGGCCTGATCTCACTCTCCTTGGTACTTCAGGTCTAGCCAGTCTTAGGTTGCTCTTCTCTTCGTTTTTATCTCACAGAAATCTAGTCACTCCCTGGCCATCCCTCAGCCACTCACATCCCAGTCATTCCCTCTGGCCATTCTTGGTCACTCACGTGTCACAGCAGCCCACACCAACAGGATGCAGACAGGTGCAATGGAAACAGTCGTTGCGGAGCCAGGACTCACCCAGGGTGAAGTATTTCCCTTCATAGTGACAGGGGGCTGGGGAAGAATGAGAAACATTACATGCGTGTGGCAGTGTGGCAGTGGTGGCAACAGACAGTCCCTTCTTCCATTCTGGGGAGGGAGTTAGCACATACTGCCTCCTTAGGTAGCCCTTCTTTCCCAGTTCACAGCTCAAGAGAGTCTGGACATTCTGCTGCAGGTTTATCTCTAAGTCCTTGCCCCTGTCTCTGCCCCACCCAACCCCAATCCGTTCCTAATACTTTGTCCCACTTTACCTTGAGCTTGGAAGTAACACTTGCTGTGGACTCCTGGATGCTGCAGAAGCAGAGACACCACCAAGCAGATGATCCCCCAGCCTCTCAGGATCCCTTTGGCCTGTCCAGCCCAGAGCATCCTTAGGGCCATTGTCTTCAGCCCTGTCAGATTCTTCTTGGCTTCTTCTGCTGCTGCTGCTCTGTTCTTTACTCTGGACTTGTCTCCTTGGCTTTCTTTGCTCCTTGAGTTGTTAGTGTCTTCTGTCTCATACCATCTCTGTGCCCCTCTGCTCTCATAGGCTGGGGATGTTTATAAAGTGAGGACCCTGGCCCCCTGCTGAGTAGAGCTGGAAGCCCTACAACTCTGTTTCCTGAGGTGAGGGCATGAAAACAAGAGGTCTAGCTTTTTAACAAGCTGTGAGAGCTGATTCATGCCCAGCACTGCAAGAGCAGGGAGGGGAGGGAGGTGGCTGTGGAAGGGGTGCTGGACTGGGCACTTCCCCAGCAAGGAGGTGGGAGGAGGGGTGAGGCCCCTGGTGGTCCCCAGAACTCCTTGACCTAGAGAGAGGAAGTTTTCCACCGACCTTCCTTCCCTCCCCCCCCCCCCAGTCCCCCACTACCACCACTAGTGTTGTGTGCTGGGATCCCTGCCTGGACCGGAGGGAGGCATTTCCTGGGGATGGCTAATCTTGTGCCCTAGCCAAACCAAGGAGTTGCAACAGGGTGCGGTGGCCAGAAGCTCCAGGAGAGCGAGGAGCAGGCATCTGTAGTGGAGAGTGTTTCCTTCACATCGTTGTAGTTTTTCTGATGCATCTGAGATACAGGGTTACCTCGGAGATGAGGGTCATTCTTTATTTTTTCCTCAGATATCTCAGAGATGGACTCTCCATTGTCTCATCCCTTGGGATGTCTCTGCCCCTCCTCCCTTCAAAAAGGAGCATCTCTAAGTGTCCTAACAGGATGAATCAGCCCAGTTTCACAGGGGCACCCTCTTTCCTTATGATGGAACAAAGAAAGAATTTATCCTTTGACATCTTCCTTTGAGTTACCTACAGGTTCTAGAAGAGCCATGATGACTTTATAGATATAGACTACTTGAATTCAGGTCTTAACCCAATTTAGTAGCCATGTGCATCAGGCAAGTTACTTCACCTCTCTTATCCTTTTTCCTCATCTATAAATCCAGAATAGTGATTTTTACTTGTTAATGAGGCAGGTGGAATGTTCTCTGTGCCATCTTTGGCACATGACCCTCAGAAAATATTAGCCACTGTGGTTGGTACTAAAGCTCACAGATAAATAAATGACCTTTTATCTGAATGACATTGAGCAAACAGCAGCTCTGTGCACAGCTGGGGGCTTCTGCTGGGGGCTGTTCTCTCCCAACCAACTTCAGACCCTTTGGACTCATCATATTCCACGTCATGTCTACCAGGAGTGTTTTGGTTTGGGTCCTTGTATTCTTGAATTCCAAATGTCCAGTTTGAGAAAGGATATTGCTGATAAACTTGTTTTACCTATGTCAGTAACTGCTCTACCCTGGGAAGAGGTAGCATTTTTTTTATCCACCTAACTTTAAGACACTGTCTGCTTTTTCTTCTGATTTTTTTTTTTTTTTTTGCAGTCCTGGGGCTTGATTTCAAAGCTTGAATGCTGTCCCTGAGCTGTTTTGTTCAAAGCTAGTGCTCTACCACTTGAGCTCATAGCTCCACTTCCAGCTTTTTAGTGGTTAATTTAAGAGTCTCATAGACTTTCCTACCAGGCTGGCTTCAAATAGCGATCTTCAGATCTCAGCCTCTGGAGTAGGATTACATGCATGAGCCACCAGTATCTGGCTCTTTCATTAAGATTTTAATCTTTTTTTTTTTTTTTAATTTTTTGCCATCCCTGGAGCTTGCCTCAGGACCTGAGCACTATCCCTGGCTTCTTTTTGCTCAAGGCTAGCACTCTGCCACTTGAGCCATAGCACCACTTCTGGCCATTTTCTATATATGTGGTGCTGGGGAATTGAACCCAGGGCTTCATGTATACAAGGCACAAGGCAAGCACTCTTGCCACTAGGCCATATTCCCAGCCCTCATTAAGATTTTAAAACACATTTTAAATAAGCATTTATTAATTGTGAAAAGGGAGTTTCATTGGGACATTTCCATGCAAACACAGTGTATCTCAATCAAACATATCCCTTCTTGTTCTCCCATGCCACCTACTCCCAACTTAAAACAGACTTCATTGTTCTATTTTTTATACACATAAATAAACTACTTCAATCATGTTCATCCTCATTCACTCCATTAGCAGTCTCTAGGATTCTGATGCATGTTTCCCCCCATTCCCACTTACATGATCTCTCAAGTTCTCCTTTTTGACTCTGCTAGTCATCTCTGGTACTGAGGGCCCCAGTCAAACTGGATTTCTTTCACCTTACCATGTTTCAAAGGCCCAGCTATTAATGGGCCAGCCATTTCCCTCCTACTCACAGAATATTCTATTTTCCAGCCTAAGTCTCTAGTCCCATTTTACTCCAAGACTCTCTGTCACCTAGGGCATCAGGTACAACTACTTCTAGCAGAATTTTTCAGAGGGCCATCCTGTCACCTTCATTCAGAAACAAGTACCGGTATACCTCAACCCCTCGCTGTCCTCTTCCAAGATACCTTTTCTCTTGGATAGGAGGATAGCTCTGTGGTAGAGGGCATGCTTAGTGTGGTTGAAGCTCAGAATTCCACCCACAGCACAAGGAAAACAAAAAAGGTAAGATACTCTGAGGGAGTAAGATACGCTGAGGAGTGCCAAGAAACAATGGAAAAGTCAAGATGGGTTGGCTGATGTGTGCCTTTGACTGGTCTTCTGGCTGGAAGGCTATCCCAGAAGTCCTTTGAGTGTTCTGTGGTTCTACCTTTTGTTCCTGCAATCTGCTGGGCCAATTCAGGAGGAAGTAGCTAAGTGGGGAAGGAGCTTGGGGGCACTGGTGAAGGGCACATAAGTCTAGGTTAGCCTCCTGGACAGGAAATTGGGTAGTCATTTAAGAGGAGTCGGGCTTCTGAAAATGGGTTGAGCAGGATTTCTCTCCTAGAAAGTTGGGGAGGGGGGCTACTGCGCGGAGGTGCTGGTTGGCATGGCCATGTAGTGGGGTGTCCATGGTTAGCCAGTCTTGGAGAAGCAGTCATTTGGGACTGGCCTAGCTGGAGGCCCGGTGTTGGCGCGCGCTGCTCGCGCAAGGATAGGAAAACATCCGCCGGAGGCCGGGCTGGGCGGCCCTCCAGTGGTGCGGGCAGGGGCAGGTGCGCGGGGTGAGGAAGTGAGCACATTCCGGGCCCCCAGCCGGCCACCCTCCGATGAGTCACAGCCGACCCCCACCTCCCTCCCCTCCGCGGCCAGGAAGGAGAATGCAGCCTTTGGGGGATTGCCACCCAGGGCGATTTGGGGTGGGAGCTGGGGTGAGTTATGGAAGAAGGGGTTCTCTGAGGGGGCTTCTACCCAGGCAGTGCAGAACGCAATGAGAAACGCCAAACTGGCTGAATACAGTAGGTGACTGGAGGACAGGTGGAAGAGAGCTTCACGGAGCGAGGAAAAAGGCCCAGAAAGCTTGCATAGAGAGGAAAAGGGGCCAGGGGAAGACAGCAAGATAGTGAGTGAGGCCTAAAAGGAAAGGGAGATTGTTCATTGGACCAGGAAGGAAACATGCCAAGGTGGGTGTATAGGACAGCTTCTGCAAGCAATTCCCCAGCAGGAAGGAAGATGCCAGAGGACAGGCCTGGCCAGAGGCAGTGAATGGACAGCAAGAGAAGTGCTCGAGGAGTAGTAACAAGAGGTGACAGTCCTAGTTTGTGACAAGGCCAACAAAGGCTTTTCATGCCAGAATGAGAAATACAGTGTCATGGCCTCGCTGATACAATAAGGCTATCTCTGATAGGAAGAGCCGCGGGTGTAAGTGAGAAATTGTGGCAGGGGTCCACACCTATAAGCCTTAGCTATTCTGGAGGTTGAGATCTGGGGATCCCCGCCATTGAAAGCCAGTAGGTGCAGCAAAGTCTGTGAGACTCTTTCTTTTTTGCCAGTCCTGGGGCTTGAACTCAGTGCCTGAGCACTGTCCCTGGCTTCTTTTTGCTCAAGGTTAGCATTCTGCCAACCTGAGCCACAGCGCCTCTTCTGGCCTTTTCTATATATGTGGTGCTGAGGAATCGAACCTAGAGCTTCATGTATACAAGGCAAACACTCATATTCCCAGCCTCTGTGAGACTCTTATCTCCAAATAGTTGCCAAAAAAGCCAGAAGTGGAGCTGTGGCTCAAGTGGTAGAATATCCAGACTTGGAGCAAAAAAGCATTCAAATATTTGAGGAGTAAAAAATTGAGAAGCAATGATTTGCTCATTTTATTTATAGTCATTTAAAAGTGCATGCTACATTGGCCATAATTTAAGTAATTTTGTTGAATTTTTAAAAGAAAAACTTGAACAAAAAAATCTAAAAGTTAGCTGGCTGCGGATAGCTCACGCTTGTTATTCTAGCTGCTCAGGAGGCTGAGATCTGAGGATTTTGGTTCAAAGCCAGCCCAAGCACGAAAGTCCATGAGAATCTTATCTGTAATTAACCATCAGAAAAATGGAAGTGGCTCAAAGTGGTAGATTACTAGCCTTGAGCAAAGAGTTCAGTGACAGAGCCCAGGCCCTGAGTTTAAGTCCCACCACCAAAAAAAAAAAACCCACAATAAAAAAAAAGAAAAATGGACAAATCGGACTCAATATTTAATTTATGGACCTAAGCTCAGGCTATTAAGGTTAGGTATATGGTCTTTTCCTTTGTTACTTTTTGTGCCAGGTCTCCCTCATTGGCTGCACTCAATTCTGTGTTGTCAGTGTCTCAGTTCTGGTCAGTAATATGGCTCTTCTGTTTTTCCCTCTACATCTTTCTATCTTTATTTATTTTTTTTGTTTGTTTGTTTTTTTGGCCAGTCCTGGGCCTTGGACTCAGGGCCTGAGCACTGTCCCTGGCTTCTTCCCGCTCAAGGCTAGCACTCTGCCACTTGAGCCACAGCACCACTTCTGGCCGTTTTCTGTATATATGGTGCTGGGGAATCGAACCTAGGGCCTCGTGTATCCGAGGCAGGCACTCTTGCCACTAGGCTATATCCCCAGGCCCTCTATCTTTATTTTTAACTTTGAGCCCCCCTCCCCTTTTACCTTTCCTGGGTGTCTTGAGCCAAGTAAAACATTTCTTGGAATGAGGCATCCCCATTCCATTATATACAGACAACTCATAATTGTATCATTTTTGTTAGGGTACTTACTATCTTGTATGGATAGGTATGTAACTAAAGTTTCTAAAAATAAAGCTAATTAATGATGGTGTTTCTACAATATAGCAACCTGATGTTTAAAATAGTATTTGGTATTTGTCACAGTGATACTAATTATCGTGATTTTTATGATTGGTGCTATATTGGGCCACAGGCAGTTTACATATATTTATTTTAAAGATCCTTAAACTTTGCAGTTGTCTTTGGTTCCAAATGAGGAAATCTGGGTCAGTTAATGAAAAAAAGACAATTCTCTACTTCAGACCTTATTGCTTTCTCCCATGCTGTTTCTACCCTAGTTCTGCCTTATTCCCAATGGCCTTTCCCTTCATTCCTTTTTGCTCTGCTGGGCATCTTTAGAGGAAAACTTCACACTGACTTCCTCCACTATAAATTCTCTCCTTCCTCTCATCTCTACTCTGCTTTCTGCCAATATACACCACTACTTCTTCACTATTTTTTTTTTAAGTCCACAGCCCATTCTGGCTGTTTTCCACCTTTAACACTCTCTTGTTTAAATTTTTCTTTTTCTTTGATGAGACCTCGGATTTTGAAAAGGCTAGGCTTTGACTGTTTATTCTGTACGGTCCAGTTCTGCCTTCCTTCCTGTTCTAGCACCATTTTCTTACTCTACTGTTTCTGAGCTCCATGATGCTTACTTTCACCAAAGCAGTAACCTTTTCTTTTTCTAGATACAGTAAAAGATGCTTATTTTTCATTATTTTTAGTGTTAAAGGTAGTTTCAAATTCACATCTCTTTCAGTCCTCCAGCATTCTGTGTCCAGAAACATGACATGTCATAAAGTTTGTTGAGTGACAATGTAAGCTTGATGTTTTTTACTAGGCACTGTGCAGTGAATTTCATAGTCCTGGTGCCAGATTCTTAAATGCTGACAGAAAAAAAATGCCATCACATATGTGCACATAGTTTTTGTTGTTGTTTCAGCATAAAAGGGTTGATTGACATGGGCATATATATTCCTTTCAATTCTTTATTATTCACATTGTATTTAAGCTGAAACTACAAACTCAGAGATAATTCTCTTTTCCAAAAACTTTATTACCTCTATGTTTTTGTGAGTGCCAGTCCTGGGACTTGAACTCAAGGCCTGAACACTGTCCTTACTTTTTGTGCTCAAGGCTAGTGCTACACTACTAGGCCAAGACTCCACTTCTGGCTTTTCTGGTAGTTAATTGAAGACAAGAGTCTCACAGGCTTTCCTGCCTAGGTTGGTTTCAAACTATGATCCTCAGATCTCAGCCTCTTAAGTATCTAGAATTATAGCATGAGCCACTGGTGTTTGGCTTATTACCTCCATTTTACATGCTATCTGAAACTAATGGAAAAAGATTGAAGTGAAAAGAAATGAAAGATGTATGAATAAAGTGACAATTTGCAAAGTATTAGATATATAAACATGAAAAACACCTACTTGTGTGCATAAATCTTGTCATGTACACACACATACAGATAACAGAATCATAAGCCATCATATGAATATATAAGTATATACATATATATTCAGCATGTATATTGATATATTATCAAGCAAAATACATGGTGGTAGAAAATGGAAATGGAAATGGATAAATTCATAGAAGTTTGGTAGACAGCTTCCTTTGTTACTCTGTATTCAGTGAAGAAAGATAAGAGGAGAGGGCCATGCCTATGAAGACATAGAGACTTCATAAAGGAAGTTGAGTTTCAGGTGTGTAAGGCTGAATGGTAGGAACGTGAGTAAAGGGCCAGAGTTCCATATGATTACTGTATCCAAACAACTCATATATCTTTAGAGAATAGGAAAGATTATTTCATGGTGAACTGATTGCAAGTTTAGTCAGTTTTTCATTAGTAGTCTATATTGAAGTTTTTCTACTCTGGCTCTAGATCATTAGAATTTATTCTTATCAAATATTTATTTTTCTGCTTACAATTGATTATATTTATGATAGCTCCCACAACCAATAATGAATGTCCATTTAACTATCATTGTCACTAACTCCCCTATCTACCTATATGCTTTCGTTTTTCCAGCAGTCACTACTATTTGTGGTAATAGTGACTTAAAATTCCATTTGTGAAAATGTCTCAGTCCCTTTAAGATCAAGTGTAGTATATGTGCTTATCAGCTTAGCATCTGATATGTTCTCTAAAGAGTATAAATGGATTTTTGGAGCAGGCTAATAGGATAGGGACTTCCTTTGTCCACTCCACACATCAACCTAGTATTGCAGTACCTTTAAGAGCAGTGAAGTTACCCTCCCCCCCCCCCCCAAGGGAATGAAACTGGTTGTTTACAAATGCAATTATGAGATTCTGGTCTTTCTTTCATTTTTGTTTCCAGTCCTGAGGCTTGAACTTAGCCTCAGTGCTGTCCCTGAGCCTCTTTGTGTTAAAGGCTAGTGCTCTACCACTTGAGCCACAGTGCCACTTCCAGCTTTTTTGAGTAGTTTATTGGAGATAAAAGTCTCACGAGGGCATTTCTGCCCAGCTGGTTTCAAACCACAGTCCTCAGATTTCAGCCTTCTGAGTAGCTAGGATTACAGGCATGACCATCCAGCTTTAAATTGTTCTTTTCTTAATAAATTTAAAACTAGGTACTTCAAAGGCTTTTAGGATATATATATATATTTGATATGTATATATTAGGATATATATGGCTATATATCCATATCCATAAATATCTATATCCATATCCATATCCATCCAGTCTACTGAATGGAATGGATTGCTTCCTCCTGAGGGGAGACTTCCTATTCTGGTCTTATCTAGTTAGCTTTGTTTACTGGATAGCCATGATGCTAGAGTCTGTTCTTGCTCATCTACTTTTCCCCTTAAATTCTGCTCTTCAAAAAAAAATATATGAGAGAATTAATTTTTCAGTGTGGCGGCTCTTAAAAGATTTGAAAAGGAATTGCTTTCCATTAGCTATTGGTTTAAGCTTTCTCTTTTCAACAACACTATCCAACAGAAATTTCAGTGATGATGGAAATGTTCTCTTTTTGAGCTGTCTAATCAATAAACATTAGCTAGCTATATGTAGCTAGTAAGCACTTGCTATTTGGCTAGTGAGACAGAAACAATTTCCTTTATCTATATCTTCTTTTGTTTGGGCTTAAAATTTTTACTATACTTTTATTTCATTAAGGTGTTGTACAGAGGGGCTATCATTTCATAAGTCAAGCAATGAGCACATTTCTTTTTTGAACAATGTCACCCCATCCTTTGCTTTCCCCAACTTCCCCCCTCCCAGCCCTGCCCAAAAGTTACAAAGGTCATTTTCCTCATAGTGTATACTGAATAGCGTGATTGCATTTGTTCACTGTTAAAAAATTTTAATTTAGATTCAGCTAGCAAGATGCAGCAAGTATCTACTGTTATACAGTGTAACTCTGAATGGTGGGAATTAATATCTTCTCACACATCTGCCTTGGCTGCTTCAGAACGCTTATCAAAACATAGTGAAGATCTGGGGATGTAGAATAAATGCCTAGCATGCACCAAGCCTTGAGTTAGTTCTCAGCACTACAAAACAGGAAGAAAGGTTAAGAATATAGAACAATACTCAGATTTGTGTAGAAGCCAGCCTTAAACAATTGAGGAGAACCCTCAAACCCAACTCTCAAAGCCCTATATTGTAATGTCAATTTTTACTGAAGGCTTTTTAGAAGAGGAAGATCAGGGTTATATGCTCCTATCACATATCCTAAAAACAAAACTTTAAAAGGCCTCACTGGCTGGGTACCAGTGATTCATGCTTGTAATTCTAATTAGTTACAAGTCTCAGATTGGGAGGATTGTAGTTAGAGCCAGACCAGGCAAAAAGTTGGTGAGACCCCCTTCTCAACCAGTAGCTAGGCATGGTGGCACGCACTTGAGTCATCTCAGCTAAAACAGGAAACCTAACATAGGTGGGTTGTGAGACCCTACCTCAAAAATAATCAGAAGGAGAGAGAGAGGGAGAGACAGCACTCAGGAGTGCAGGAGGTGGAATCCAGAGATCTGACTTTTACAACACTCTCTTCCACCCCCAACCAGGAAACGTTTATGCCCTAGTTTTGACCCTCCTGTGGCATAACTGCTACATCGTTCTGGTACTCCAGCTTTGCTTCCGCTCTTGGTCTCATGATGCCAACACAAATAGGGAGGCCTCAGGTTACCAGGACAACTGGAGCACAGGAAACCATAAAGACTCAGTACTCCCATGGCATCATGGACAGTGGCTATGCTGGGTTACTTTTGCCTTAAGGACTCAGTCCTACTTCTTCCCTATCCCCTGGAGCACTCAGGTCAGAAGATACACAGACCTGATAGTGGAACATAGAGCAGGTAGCATGAGGAATGACGAATGAAGCTTTTGTTCTAATATTGATATTGCATGTCACCTTGGGGATATAACTAAATTTGTAATAGTGAGGCTTTTATTTCCCTGAAATCTGGTTAGATTGCAAGCTTTGGTGGCAGGATGCTATCATTTACTCATGTCATTGATACCCATTTCACTGTACCTTGAGTCTTTGCAGTCACCTCTTAGATGTCTTCATCAATTTCTTTGGGCCAAAAGGTTTGATTGACTGAAAGCATGTAATGTTTAGCCAGAAAAGAACAGTTGATAAACAATAGATTGGAGCTCTGTCTACATCTTATCAAAGCTAGACATTATTTAATGGAGGTCATCTAACTTAAGTCTCTTTTATCTTCTTAAAAATTAGTATATATGGGGCTGGAAATATGGCCTAGTGGTCGAGTGCTTGCCTAGTATGCATGAAGCCCTGGGTTTGATTCCTCATCACCACATACACAGAAAAGGCTGGAAGTGGCACTATAACTCAAGTGGTAGAGTGCTAGTCTTGAGCAATAAAGAAGCCAGGGACAGTACTCAGGCCCTGAATTCAAGCCATGGGACTGACAAAAAAAATAATAGCATGTACCAGTTGTACAAAGGAGTTTCTACTGTGATATTTCTACATATGCGTATAATGTACTTGGATCAAATTCACCCCCTCTAGTTAGACTTTCTTATTCCCTCTCCTACCTTTTAACTAGCTGTAATGAGTTTCATTATTCTATGACCTCAAGGCTAGAGTACTATCCTTTAGTTATTTCACTCAAAGCTAATGCTATACTACTAGAGCCACAGCTCGCTTCTGGTGGTTGTGTTTTGTTTCTTTGGGATTTTTTTTCATTGATTAATTTGAGATAAGAGTTTTATGGACTTTCCTGCCTAAGCTGGCTTGGAATGGCCATCCTTAGATCTCAGCCTAGTAACTAGGATTACAGGTGTGAGTCATTGGAGCCAGGCTTCATAATGCTATTTTCATACATGCAGGTGCTGTCCTTCAGATCACACCTTGCCTCTGCTTCACCTTCTCTTCACTCTACCCCTCTTTAAGTCCTTTAAAGCCATGAATAAATGAAAATCCATGTGCATTTAGATCCTTGAAATGGCAAATGACCCAAAATGAGCAGACCATCTCCATGGAGCTTTCAAGGCAGGCAAGAGCAAGGGAGAATAAAGAACAATAAGGCAGACTGGCTAGTTCTTCTCAAACACTTGAAGGTGGTTGTGTAGAGGAGGGATTAGATTTATTTGGTTTAGCTTCAGAAAGCGGGGTAAGAACCTCCACTTCAATGACAGTGATGGAGGAGAAATTTTGGCTTGAGAGGGAAGAATATTTTTGTTTGGGTTTTTTTTTTTTGGCCAGTCCTGGGCTTGGACTCAGGGCCTGAGCACTGTCCCTGGCTTGTTTTTGCTCAAGGCTAGCATTCTGCCACTAGAGCCACAGCGCCACTTCTGGCCATTTTCTGTATATGTGGTGCTGGGGAATTGAACCTAGGACCTCCTGTATATGAGGCGAGCACTCTTGCCACTAGGCCATAT
The DNA here is from genome assembly GCF_023159225.1 of Perognathus longimembris pacificus. Taxonomy (NCBI): domain Eukaryota; kingdom Metazoa; phylum Chordata; class Mammalia; order Rodentia; family Heteromyidae; genus Perognathus; species Perognathus longimembris. The sequence goes on from NC_063161.1 coordinate 130,671,922, forward strand.
CCCCAGCCCTGAGAGGGAAGAATTTTTGAATAATTTTTTTAAAGTTTTTATTATAAAACTGATGTACAGAGAGGTTACAGTTTCACACGTTAGGCATTGGATACATTTCTTGTACTGTTTGTTACCTTGTCCCTCATACCCCCTTCCCCCCTCCCCCTGTCGCCCCAATTTTTGAATAATTTAAGGACCTCCAAATTGATATGAGCTAAATTGTTAGCCAGTGAATTATTTATGCCTTACATAGAGGTTAGATTAGTATTCTTCTCTCTCTGTCTCTCTGTCTCTCTGTCTCTCTGTCTCTCTCTCTCTCTGTCTCTCTCTCTGTCTCTCTCTCTCTCTGTCTCTCTCTCTCTCTCTGTCTCTCTCTCTCTCTCTCTCCCTCTCTCTTTGCCAGTCCTGAGGCTTGAACTCAGGGCCTGGACACTGTTCCTGAGCTTCTTTTTTGCTCTACTACTTGAGCCACAGAGTCATTTCTAGTTTTTTTCTATTTATGTTGTATTGAGGAATTGCACCCAGTGCTTCATGCATGCTAGGCAAGTACTCTATCACAATATTCCCCACCCCACCCCCCGCGCTTTTTTTTTTTAAATAAAGAAGTTAGATTAACACTTGCACAGACCAGAAGGAGAGATTGGGATTTGGATAAGGGATTTGACCTACAAAGAGAGATAGTTAAATTTAGCAAAAGTCAATTTACTTTTTATATGATTTTATGGCAACTATTCAGATTATTATTATTTTTCTAGGCACCTTTGCTAAATTCATCTCCTTGAGTCATTAAATAGTAGAGTTAATAGTATGGCCTTTAGCCACTTCTCAGATTTAGTTCCTTGGTCCTCTGGCGATTGCTCATGAATGTTCAAAAGTGGCTGGGAGGGACAAAGTAAAGAGCTCTGAGCCCTTTATCTACAGTTCCATCAGAACAATCTTGATTTTTTTACGAATTAGTTTTCCTTCAACCTTCTTTTTTTTTTTTTTTTTTTTTTTTTTTTTTTGGCCAATCCTGGAGTTTGAACTCTGTCTGGGTCTAGACTCTGTCTCTGAGCTTCTTTTGCTCAAAGCTAGCACTTTAACACTTGAGCCACAGCACCACATCTGTTTTTATTCTGAGTAGTTTATTGGAGATAAGAGTCTCATGGACTTTCCTGCCTGGGCTGGCTTCAAACTGTGATCCTTGGATCTCAGCCTCCTGAGTAGCTAGGATAATAGGCATGGGCCACAAGCACCCAGCAAATAATAAATTGAAAAGCTATGATATTCCAAGACCTACATTTTATTGACAGAGAGATTGGAGATGGGAAGCAGGGACTGTCCTGCAAAGGCCAACTGCTAGTAAATTTCAGAATTGGGATTCAAATCTATCTCTTTTACAAACACATACACACCCCACCTCACACACATACTCCAGGACCTTGTGCTTGCTAGGCAAGTGCTCTCCCATTTAGCAGATGCCAGTCCCTACCTCTTCTGATTAAATGTTTTTTTTCACTTTACTAGTCTGCCTTTATAAGTGAATAAATGTTGCTCTCCATTTTGCTTGTTACCAGTGTAATTTAGAATTTTTTCCTTCGAATCTACTATTCTGTTTTTCTCTTTTGTTTAACAAGGATATATTTTAATGTAACAGGGTTAAAGTAGGGAGAAATAGAAGGATAGAAACATTTCCTTTTCCCCATGCAAAAAGTGAGAGCTAAAATACTACTACTTTTCTGTTAGCTACTTAATGAATCTCCTTGCTACCCAGTCTCTCCTTCTGACCTATATTATATGTTTTGTTGCCATTTTAGTCATCTTGAAACATTGTCTTTATCATGTGATTTCTCCTGTCAAGAAAAGGTTCTCTCTCAGAGACAATCTCTGTTGTATATAAGAAGAAATTCAGCCTCACACTGAATTAAATTCTTTATGATTATCCCCTTGTTCAGCTTAATATGAATGTAAATCCATCTTAGTAAGAGTAATTAATGGGTTACATAATAGTGAGATTAACTGAGTCCCTCTCTATTGCTGGGCTCCAACTTTGGCAGACTTTTTATGTACAGTTTTAACCAGGCATAATGAGAAGCTGCAAAATAACTAGCCACAGTTCACAAGAGCAAGTTGCATAATATGTATAATGTAAACCCTATTTATAGTACATGTGCATACATTTTTTAAAGGCATGAAACATACAATTATCTGGGGGGAAAACACATTGAACTGGTAAGACAGAGCCTGAAAAGGAGGTGGAGGAGTAGGTAAAGAAGGGGCAACTTAAAATGCTTATTTCTTCACCAAAGAGAAGCTTCTCATAGAAGGGAAACAAGGGTCAGGCTCAACTAGCCTCTCACTGCTATTTCTTTGGTTCTTATATTCCTGCTAAAGAAGTAGGTAATGAGCTAGACACTGGTGACTCATGCCTGCAAGCCTAGCTACTCCAGAGGCTGAGATCTAAGGATCACGGTTCAAAGCCAAGGTGGGCAGGAAAGTCTGTGAGACTTCTATTTCCAATTAACCACCAGAAAACTGAAAGTGGCACTGTGGCTCAAAGTGGTAGAGTGCTAGCCTTAAGTAGAAGAGCTTAGGGACAGCGCCCAGGCCCTGAGTTCAAGTCCCAAGGCCAACAACAGCAACAAAAAAGTAAGGTAGTTTGGTCAGGTACCATCCATATCACAATTTAGGGCCTCATACTTGCTAAGGATATAACATTTGAACCATACATCTCCAGGCCCTTTTGGTTTGCTTATTTTTGAGATACAGTCTCATTTGATACCTGGGCCAGCCTAGGGAGTGTGTGTGTGTGTGTGTGTGTGTGTGTGTGTGTGTGTGTGTGTGTGTGTGTGTCTGTGTGTGTGTGTGTGTCTTGGACTCAGGATGTGAGCCCTGTCCCTGGCTTCTGTCTACTTGAGGCTAGCACTCTACCTCTTGAGCCACAGTGCCACTTTTGGCTTTTCCTGTTTATGTGGTGCTGAGGAATCAAACCGAGAGCTTCGTGCATGTTAGGCAAGCACTCTGCCACTAAGCCACATTCCCAGCCCCAGCCTAGGTTTTAATCTTTCTATTTGTGCTTCCCCTGTGTGCCTGGGGATGACAGATGCTCGCCTCTGTGCCCCAAACAGATGCGTGCCACTTCACCCAGTATTATTCATGGAGTCTCAAATTTTGATGCCTTGGCTGGCCTTCTAGATTTCTTGATCTCTGCCATCCAAATAACTAGGATTACAAGCCTGAACTTCCATGCCCAGCTCCTCCATAAATAATCTAGTGGGAGACTATCTGAAAGAAAAAAAAACTAAACAAAAAAGAGCTGGATTGTGGTTCAAGTGGTAGAGTGCTTACCTAGCAAGCAGAAGGCCTTGAGTTTAATTTCTAGTACCACCCTCCCCACTAATTTTTTTTTTGCCAGTCCTGGAGCTTGAACTCAGGGCCTGAGCACTGTCCTTGGCTTCTTTTTGCTTAAGGATAGCATTCTACCATTTGGGCCACAGTGCCACTTCTGGCTTTTTTAAATATATGTAGTATTGAGGAATTGAACCAGGACTTCATGTATATGAGGCAAGTACTCTACCACTAGGCCATATTCCCAGCCCCTACATTATATATATATATATATATGTACATATATACATATATGTATATGAATATAAGGAATTATATATATATAATTCCTTAAGTATTTCAAATAATTATTTTTAACTTTATTAAAAATATAATTTATGGGGCTGGGGATATAGCCTAGTGGCAAGAGTGCCTGCCTCGGATACACGAGGCCCTAGGTTCGATTCCCCAGCACCACATATACAGAAAAAACGGCCAGAAGCGGCGCTGTGGCTCACGTGGCAGAGTGCTAGCCTTGAGCGAGAAGAAGCCAGGGACAGTGCTCAGGCCCTGAGTCCAAGGCCCAGGACTGGCCAAAAAAAAAAAAAAAATATATATATATATATATAATTTATGTATAAGAAATATAAGAGGGTATACCCATTTTAAATGTAAGATTCAGTGAGTTTTGTTATTTTGTTTTCTGTCAGTGTGGGGCTTGAACTCAGGGCCTGGACACTGTCCCTGAGTTATTTTGCTCAAGGATTGTACTCTACCACTTTGAGCTATAGCACTACTTCTGTTTTTTAGTGGTTAATTGGAGATAATAGTCTCACAGGGACTTTTCTGTCCAAGCTGGCTTTGAACCTTGATCTTCTGATCTCAGCCTCCTGAGTAGCTAGGATTGCAGGCATGAGCCACCAGTGCCAGGCTAAAGTACATTTCTTTTTGGGCAAGGTCACCCTTTCTCTTGGCTCCTTCACAGTTTTTCCCTTCCATCCCCCTCCTTTATGGAATCTTGTAGTTTCAAAGTGGTCTAATTTATTAGACCTTCCTTGAAGTATGATCCCATGAAATGAGGAATTTTAAATGTGTTTTACTGTCTTTTCTTTTTCTATTTTTGCAGTCTTCTTGTTGTTTAACAGAGGGAAAGGGGAGATAGTTGCTGTCATTGATGTCATCTTTAAATACTTCAAGCAATCTTTTCCTTAGGGAGTTACACTATAAAATTCTAACTATGACTATTATGCGATCTCAAAATACCATATACATATATGTAAATAAAATATTATGTGTGTGTGTGTGTCTATTGCCACACACGCCCACACCCAATGAAACAAGGCTATTTGTTTACAGAAGGTATTGGGAGCAGATAAATGATGCCTATTTATGAATGAACTCATCAAGTAATTATGTCTGGGGAGAAGAATGTAGAATCCCAAGGGCAGTGGCTAGGGGGAAAGCCCACAATTGGAAGGGGGAAAAGGAGCCTCCTGGTGAGAGATCAGTTGGAAATCCGGATGGAAGGATGACTAGGACTGTGAGCTCTTGTGGAGACCATAGCAGGAGTGTGTGGGGAAGGAAATGACTATCAGCAGTGTCCAGTATAATTACCGTGACACTGGAGGTAAGTTTGGTCTATAAAGTAGTATTCTTCCTTAACTAGGTTTTTTTTTTCTCTTTAATTTGTTTTCTTTTTTTTGGACTCAGGGCTTGAGCATTGCCCCTGGCTTCCTTTTGCTCAAGGCTAGCACTCTACCACTTGAGCCACAGCACCACTTCTGGCCTTTTCTGTTTATGTAAAACTGAGGAATCAAACCCAGGGCATTGTGCATGCTAGGCAAGCACCCTACCGCTAAGCCACATTCCCAGCCATAAATTTGTATTTTTTAATTGTTATTATACAGGTGATGTACAGCAGGGTTATAGTTACATAAGTCGGGTAATGAGAACATTTCTTTTTGGAAAATGTCACACTTTCCCTCACTGTTCACCAATTTTTCTCCCCTGTTCCCACCAACAAGTTGTATGTTTCATTTTTAACATAGCATCTAGTGAGTACTACTGCTGCATTTGTTCATCCTTGGTCCTTTTTCAAAGATAGGTAAATGAGCAAACAAGACAAAAACAGCAACAAAGGAAAAAAACTTATTTCCTGGAGTTCCTTTTGAGAAATATTATTTTATATGATCATAGGCACATAGGCATTGCACCTTTGAGTCCTTTCTCTCTCTCTCTCTCTCTCTCTCTTTGGTCATGGACTTGAACTCAGGGACTGAGCAGTCACTGTTCCTGAGCTCTTGCTGAAGGCTAGTACTTTACCACTTTGAGCCACAGTGCTACTTCTGGTTTTCTGGTGGTTAGTTTAAGAGTCTCACGGAGTTTCCTGTCCTGGCTGGCTTTGGACTGTGATCCTCAGATCTTAGCCTCCTGAGTAACTGGGATTACAGGTGTGAGCCACCAGCACCTGGCTACCTTCTTGTTTAGAAATGCAGTTGAGCTTTGAATATCCAGTAGAAGACATTGAGTAAAATTTTTGGTGTTGTCCTGGATTTGGGGACCAGGGCCTGAAGCTGGGGATGAAAAAGCACTAAATATCACACATTTTAGGATGCTCTCTCAAGTGCTTGCAAAGAAGTAGTCGAACTGGTGCTCAAATTTCCAACCACTAACCCAACTCACTCCTTACACCCTGTCTCTGCCCCAGCCAATGTAAGATACAAGAAGAGCGTTGTGAACTGGCTGCCAGTGGCTCACACCTGTGATCCTAGCTACTCAGGAGGCTGTGATTTGAGGACTGACGTTCAAAGCCAGTATGGCAGGAAAGTCTGTGAGACTGTTATCTTCAATTAACCACCAGAAAACAGGCAGTGGAGCTGTGGCTCAAAGTGGTAGAGCACTAGCCTTGTACAAAAAAAAAAAAAAAAAAACACCAAAAAACAAAAAACAACCCAAACACCTAAAACAAAACAATCAGAGGTAGTGCCCAGGAGTTCAAGCCCCAGGACTGGCACTATAGAAAAAAGAAAAAAAAAGAAAAAAGGAAGGGAATCATGAGCCTTCTTGACAGTATTCTCCTCTTCTTTTCCCTAAACCAAGCAAGAGAGTAGCAAGGAGTTTATGAGAAAAGGGAACACATTTCTCATTCCTTAGTGAGATTACCTAGTGTTGCAGTGGGCTTGGTCAGCTATACCTATTTGAGAAGAGGAAAGGCAATTTAGAGATGTGGAAGGGCAGAGTGGGGGAGGGAGGTGGCTGAATACCTTCTGCTAGCCTGAGCAAGGATATAAAACTTTGTGACCAAAGTGATTTTGAGGAAGGTAGCTGGACTTAGGCCATCTTAATGGTAGCCATCCAAAAGACTGCCTGATGGAGAGGAAGGAAGAAGGTTAAAGGAGATGACTTGGCAGGGCATGGTGACCCATGCCTGTAATCCCAGCAATCCAGAGGCTGAAATGGGGATCATGACTTTTAGGCCAGGCATGGCTACATAGTGTGATAGAGCTCTAGAGAGAGGCAGAGACAGAGAGACAGAGACACAGACACACAGAGAGGAAAGAGAATGAGATGGAGAAACAGAAATAAATATTGGGGCAGAATTATCTACATTAGGATGTGCTTAATGTAGATTCAGTAAAGAGGCCCCACAGGACCTTCTGGAGAAGCAGGAGAACCAGCATTTTGGTATCTGCCAAACAAGGGTCTGGGGAAGCCTGTCATTCATAGGGAACAGTGGTTACCCTTAAATAATCGTGATTAAAGGTAGGGAGATTTCTGAGAGCACCACTGTCTATCTGGAGGTCCTGGGCATTTTAAAAACATTTCTGCCCCTGTTTTACATTTACTTTCATTTCAAGGAAGGATTTTTTTTTCTAAAAATAACTTCTGAAAAACAGCTTCCCTAGAGGAGCCATTTAAGGATTTTAAAGCAGAAAAGTGACATAATTGGGCTTTTGTTTCACAAGGTCGCTTTGGCATCAGAATACATAGTGAAGATTGGATAGAAGGAGGCAAGAGGGAGACCCAGACACTCAAAACTTTTCAAAGGAAACAATCAGCAGAACTGGCAATGTGGCTTCATCCCATTTTACAGGGAATAGGGGATTTCTGGAGTGCTAATTCCCACCCAGTGGCTTTTCCATTTGCAATTCCTGCTTAATGCTTTAGGACTTTTGCCTTTGCAACTGCTGTCTTACTGTACATTCTTCATTCTTTCCTCTTTATCTTGGTACTCCCTCAGCTACCAAATTCTGTTGTTGCTTTCAGATTATCTCAGATTCATTTCTCTATTCATTCCTCTACCATGGTCTTATATTAGGCTCATGTACCGTTTTGTGCTTGGATTTGTCTGGAAGCCTCTTACACTGGTCTTTCTGCTCTTAGTCTTTCTGCCAACTGATCTTTCATTACCACTGCTTAGCTACTCTTTTTTTTTCTTTTTTCTTTGCTGGTCCTGGTGCTTGAGCTCTGGGCCTCAGTGCTGTCTGAACTTTGGTGCACAAGGCTATCTCTCTACTATTTGAGCCACAGCTCTACTTCTAGCTTTTTGCGGTTAGTTGGAGTAAAGAGTCTCACAGACTTTCCTGCTTGGACTGCCTTTGAACCTCGGTCCTCAGATCTCAGCCTTGAGTAGCTAGGATTACAGGTGTGAGCTACCGGCACCCAGCATAGCTATTCTTTTTGCTTCAAATGACATATTACAGCACATACAGAGAAGAGCCCAGTTTAGTCATATTTGGCTTTAGACTTTTTTTTTTTTTTTTTTTTTTTTTTTTTTTTTTTTTGGCCAGTCCTGGGCCTTGGACTCAGGGCCTGAGCACTGTCCCTGGCTTCTTTTTGCTCAAGGCTAGCACTCTGCCACTTGAGCCACAGCGCCGCTTCTGGCCGTTTTCTGTATATGTGGTGCTGGGGAATCGAACCTAGGGCCTCGTGTATCCAAGGCAGGCACTCTTGCCACTAGGCTATATCCCCAGCCCTGGCTTTAGACTTTTCTTCCTCTTCCCAGTTTTTTTTCCTAAGAAATTCTAAGCTGAGCAGGGGGTTTAAAATAGTGATGAATACATTTCCAGGTATAAGCTATAGTGGCCATGTTTCCTTTTCTTCTTTCTCTATGAGATATTGTAAACCTAGAAGTACTTAGCAAGAGGGGAACACATTTCTCTCTTGGTGCTTGCCTCCTGCCACTTTCTCAGGGAGATATTGTGAAGAAAGTGGACTTTTAAATGGGCTAGAAGAGAATACTATGTTTGAAACTATCTCTCTGGATGTTCCCCGGGGTGGTAAGTGAACATGGAGATAGTAATAATAGTGAAGGTAGAGAGTAGCACAATGGGTAGAGAGTGGGAAGCAATAGTATACCCAGGATGAGGGGCCAAATATAGGAGAGTGGTAGAAACCCCCTTCCCGGACAGTCACAGGGGTGCTGCTATATAGGCCTGGATGGAGCAGGCAGGTGACATAGAGTCGACTTGCAATTTGAATCATCAAGAATATAAACATAGTTGGCCATCCATGGTTCATGCTTGTGACCCTAGTTATTCAGAAGGTTGAGATCTGAGGCTTGCAGGGTAGGCAAAAGTATCTCTAATCAGCACAAAAGTGGAACTGGTGGTGTGGTTTAGGTGAGGAGAATTAGCCATGAGCAAAAAAGCCTCATATCCTCCCCATCCCACATACACACCAGAACGGAAGAAAGGAAGGAAAAAGGGAAGAATAGAAATGAATGTTGCTTCTAACCTTCCTTAAATTCCTCTTGTAGGACACATTGATTCTCTGTGAAACATTTGCCATTGGAAAATTACTTTTCTGTATTATGTATAACCAACAAAGCTGACATTTTTGGTACCAGTTAATCTTTTAGAACACATACTTAGGCAGGTAAGTTGGAAACTGGGATCTAATTTGAAAATATTTTAACTGGTTTACTTTTGGTGCTGGGGATTGAATTCAGGGTTCCCCACATGCTAAGCTTGAACTCCACTATTGTGCTATCTTTCCAGATCTTAAAAACACTTTGAACTTTCAAAAGACAGAGATGTATGAATTCAAAGGACAGGCACTTGGCCCCTTGAACAATCATAGCAGCTCTTTGCAGAAGTTGAGAAGGTGAAATGGGCTTCTGGCTATAGAGAGGATGTTGGATCCTAGCTATGTGCTGCTTAGGAGAGGAAAGCCTGAGATTTCCCAGGTTTTGTATGTATTGCATCAGGGTCACTAAACATAAACAAAATCTTACTGTCTGTATTCAAGAGAACAGCCATAGCTTGGACCCATTGCTGTGGACCAGAGGTGAGGCAGAACATCATGGTGGAAAGGACGTAGTGGAAAAGAACTGCTCACTTTGTACGGCTAGGTAGCAGAGAGAACCAGAGAGGAATGGTCTGAGATGCGATGTACCCTTCAAAGGCTGGCCTTCAGTGATCAACTCCCTCGAATTACTTTCCACTGCCTCCCAACAAGGCTACCAAGTTATCAATCAATGGATGAATCCATTAATTAGGTCAGAGTTATCCAAACACTTTCTTAAAGCTCTACCTCTGAATATTGCACGGAGGACCTGGCCTCAAACACATGAACCTTCAGGGGAACACTTCATATCCATGCTTGAATGTTTAATCACTAACCTACTAGAGAGTTGTCCTTAATATTGAGAGTAATGAAATATCATTTACTTGAACTTGTCTGGGTAACAGTGCTGGCTGGTCCTCACTGGGTCTGCAGGTATTAGAGCCATCTGGGTCTTTGGTGATCATGACACTGTAACTTTACACTACAAATTCCATGAATCAGTATAATATCTGTAAAGAACTCAACTGCAGGGTGACTGGGATTCTAGTCTCTACTTTGCTTTTAAAAAGGCACATGGAGGGGGGAGGGGGGTATGAGGGACAAGGTAACAAACAGTACAAGAAATGTATCCAATGCCTAACGTATGAAACTGTAACCTCTCTGTACATCAGTTTGATAATAAAAAATTGAAAAAAGGTACATGGAGGGGCTGGGCATATGGCCTAGTGGTAGAGCCCTTTCCTCATATACATCAAGCCCTGGCTTCAATTCCTCAGCACCACATATATAGAAAAAGCCAGAAGTTGTGCTGTGGTAGAGTGCTAGCCTTGAGCAAAAAGAAGCCAAGAACAGTGCTCAGGCCCTGTGTTCAAGCCCCAGGACTGGCAAAACAAAACAAAACAAAAAAGGCATGTGGAGTGAGGGAAGGGATGACATTGTCCCAAAAGAAGTGTTCTCTAGTCTGGAGCTGGTGGCTCATGCCTGTAATCCTAGCTACTCAGGTGGCTGAGGATCTCAGTTCAAAGCCATCCCAGGCAGAGAAGTCCCCATGAGACTCTTAATCTCTAACCACTAGAAAACTGGAAGTAGTGTTATGGCTTAGTAGAGTGCTGGCCTTGAGCAAAAGAGCTCAGGGACAGTGCCGGGGCCCTGAGTTCAAGCCCCACAACTGACCAAAAAAAAAAAAAAAAAGATGTCTTAAGGGCTTGTGGCAGGGGATGTTATTGTCATTGGGGGCTTGCCTATGGCCTTTGTGCCCTAGGGATTCCAACTGTATGTTCCTCAAAGGTAAGGACTTTATTATTCAGTTTTCTTTGTATACATCCTTACAGCTTGTCAGGGTTCAATAAACACATCTACTAATAATAAATCAGCATTGTCCTTAATTTCCTCTCAAAACCACTAGGTGTCACCTTCACCTCAGAGAAACTGTCCCTCTGTCTACACTCATTCCTCTGTTTGGGGAGCTCTCAGCCTCTTGGCTCTGTGATTTCTGGAGAAGTGGTTTGAAGGGGGAAAGAAACTGGATCTCAGCAGGGAGAAGTAGGGGCTCATGTGTGTGTCTTTTATGACAGTTTCAGTGAACTCCTCAGGGACCTCTAGCAGTCCCCTTTACAACCATGATGTCATCTCACAAGCTGTTCCTCAGGATGGGATCAACACTCCAAATGTGGGGGACCTTGGTGAACTTCCTAGGCTAAAAGCCAGGAAATGGGATGGAAACTAAGGTGGGGTACAATGGGCTTCCACTGCTGTGGTCTGTCGGGCTTAGTCTATAAGCCTTCACCTGCAGCTAGCCTGTGTTGTATTGAAGGACAAAGGAGAGACAAGGCCCTGGACCTGGAGGCTGGTGGAAGTGGGTATGAGAGAGAGGCCAGGAAGCCAGGAAGAGGAGGCCGAGGCCCGGGAAAGAAGACTGGGGGCTTTGTTAGGGTTCGCTAAGAGTGGCACACAGGAGCTCTGGGTGGGGAAGGGGCCTCTTTCAGTGCGCAGGTCTGTGAGACCCTGTCAAAGGAGTGAGGGTTCCGGCATTTAGGAGAGTTAGTATGGTTTCCTAGACAAAGGAACCATACCTAAATGGATACCAAATGTTTGGGGAGTCCGGATTGCTTCCTGGAGACTGGAGCAATTGAGGGACTTGAGGGGTGAGAGAAGAACCCTAAGATCATCAGAGTAAAGGAGGAGAGAAGACAGGCTCTTGGGGTCTCTGGACTGTGTCAGATGGGAGAGGCCTGGTGGACCTGGTGCTTGCGGGAAGCAGAGGGAGGGGGAGGCCCTTCAAGTGGTGGGAACCCCCCCTCCCCGCCAGGAACCGGGCCCTGCGAAGCCCTAGTGAGGAGCCCCCCCAGGCCCTCACCGGCTGGGTGGCAAGGAGGTCCGCAGGCACTGGGGTAGGGGGTGGGTGGGGAGGGCGTGGGTCGGGGGGGGGGGGAGGCAGCAGGCGCTGGAGGGTGGGGCCACGCGGGGGCGGGGGCGGGCGGCGGGGGAGGGCGGGGCGGGGGGCGGGCGGCCTGCCCGGGAAGTCACACTCGGCAGCCACCACCGGGCGCAGCGAGCGGAGACGCGCTGGGGCCAAGGCGACCTGACCCGGACGAGCGAGCGGCGCGCGCGCGCGCGCAGGGGGCCCAGGCGGGGGGGTGGGGGGCGGGAGGCAGCGGCGGCGGGGCGGCTCGGGCCGCCGGGGCCCAGGAAGAGCAGAGCGGAGAGAAGCGGGGGACACGGGCGGGGCCGCCGCTGCTCCGGATGGGACCGGCGCCTGGGCCCGTTAGTCCAAGCCGGAGCTTCGGGAGAAGCCTTCGCCGGGAGAGTGACCCCTGCCTTCCCCTCCCCTCCGGGCCCAGGCCTCGCTTAGCTCCCCGCCTGCCCCGGTCCTGTTTGTCGCCGCTGCCTGCCCTCCCAGATCCTGCAAGCTGTGGGGTGCCCCCAGCTTCCCCCCACCCCCAGCCCGCCCCAGGCTCAAACCCCCTCCTTCTCAGCTCTGGATCGTCAGGCCACTTCACCCAGCACTGTCCCCATCCCGCCTGGTCGCGGGGTGCCCCCCCCGGGTCCCTCCCTCCTCTTGCCACCCTATCCTTTGCCCTAGCCTCAGGCTGGTTGCCCACTCCTTGCCCACCCCACGCTTCCTCCCATCCTCTTCTGGCGCGGTCCCCGGCACTTTCTCTATCCTAGCCGGTCGCCTTGGCTTGTTCTGAGGCACTTCTCTTGCCGGCCCTCTTCCCCAGGCTCCAGGCTGGGTGGTGCTTGTGCCTGCCGGGTAGGCCAGAGCGGCCCCAGGTTCTGGGGGCCATGGCACTGCCATCACTGCTGCTGCTGGTGGCAGCCCTGGCAGGTGGGGTGCGTCCTCCGGGGGCGCGGAACTTGACACTAGCTGTGGTGCTGCCAGAACACAATCTGAGCTATGCCTGGGCCTGGCCACGGGTGGGTCCTGCTGTGGCACTCGCCGTGGAAGCACTGGGCCGGGCATTGCCCGTGGACCTGCGGTTTGTCAGCTCTGAACTAGATGGCGCCTGCTCTGAGTACCTGGCTCCCTTGCGCGCCGTGGACCTCAAGCTGTACCATGACCCTGACCTGCTGTTGGGCCCTGGTTGCGTGTACCCTGCTGCCTCGGTGGCCCGCTTTGCTTCCCACTGGCGCCTTCCCCTGCTGACTGCCGGTGCCATGGCCTCTGGCTTTGCGGCTAAGAATGAGCATTATCGTACCCTGGTGCGCACTGGTCCCTCGGCTCCCAAGCTGGGTGAGTTTGTAGTGACCTTACACGGGCACTTCAACTGGACTGCCCGTGCTGCCTTGCTCTATCTGGATGCCCGCACAGATGACCGGCCGCACTACTTCACCATCGAGGGAGTCTTTGAGGCCCTGCAGGGCAGCAACCTCAGTGTGCAGCACCAAGTGTACGCCCGAGAGCCAGGGGGGCCCGAGCAGGCCACCCACTTCATCCGGGCCAACGGGCGCAGTGAGTGTGGCCCAGGCGGTATTAGGGTCAAGGGAGGTGGGTGGGCATGTCCCTAGAGCTCAGCAGGGGGAAGCTAGACGGCCATCAGCTGGGGGTAAGCTGGGTGGTGGTTGGTCTGGTGAAGGAAATGTGGACCAAACCCCTGTGAGAGGACCCAGGTACTAGGAACCTGGCTGGTGGGTATCATGGGCCAGAGGTAGCCCAGGAGATGGACAGTGTAAGGAAGGAGTGAGGCTTTTCTCAGGAGAATGCACTGGGGCAGTGTGAGGATGTTGAGTTTGGGAAAGAAGTGTGACTGTCCTAGAATAGTGATGGCCTCTTTGAAGTGTGTGCATGTCTGTTTGCCTTGGTCCCAGTCTGGGGGACCAAGACCCCTTTGTAGCATAAAGAGAAAGGACACCCCGAATTGGTTCAGAGCTTGACAGATTTGGTTGGGAAAGACAGGCTAAAGCTAGAAGGGGGAAACTGTCAGGAGCCAGTACCTATGAGCCTAGGGAAAAGCAAGGCAGATTGGGGAGGGCTGGTGAGGAGCAGCAGTCAAGGCTCTGGGGAAAGGGAGGGCTTGAATCATCAGTGTCTTCCTCTGGGGCCTGCAAGTCAGACTTCTGCCAGATGGTCTATATGGCCTCAGGGCACTCATGATGGGAGCTTCTAGGGAAAAGTGCATCTGTTGGGTGGTCAATAGATTGGGCACTCCTTTGCTAATGAGGGGACATGCAGATGATTCAAAGAGGGGGCCTGTGGGGTCCTGGATGCCTTATCAGGGTGCTCCACTGTCATGTGTCTGCTCCCAGTTGTGTATATCTGCGGCCCTCTGGAGATGCTGCATGAGATCCTGCTCCAGGCCCAGAGGGAGAACCTGACCAATGGAGACTATGTCTTCTTTTACCTGGATGTCTTTGGGGAGAGTCTCCGGGCAGGGCCTACACGCTCTACAGGCCGGCCGTGGCAGGACAATCGCACCCAGGAACAGGCCCAGGCCCTCAGAGAGGCCTTTCAGGTACCATTTGAAAGGAGTGGGGGAAGGGATCCTTGGTTGGAGATTCTGTCCTTCAGGAAGGAGCCCTCCAAGGGAACCCCAAGAACAAGGTGAGAGTTGTGAGCTAGAGGAACTTTCAGAGTCTGGTATCACCCTTCCTTTCTTCCCAAGCTTTGTGTCTCTTTGTGCATCTGCTGCCAAGACTGACTTTGGCCTCCTCCAAAATCCTAGGACACTGGCTTTCCTAAGTAGACTAGACTCTGCAGGAACAAGTTCAGGGAATAAAATCTGAGCCTTACCCTCAGCAAGGCTGTCACCCTTTCTAGAGAGATGAGGCTTCACTATTGGTACAGTCAGGTAAGGCTTGTGAAAGGTGATTGTGTGTCTGGAGCAGACATTGAGAACTCCAGTTCAGAGGATGAAGAGTTGGTGTGGGGTGAGTTGAGAGGATGCCTTTGTGAAGGAAGTGAGACTATTTTGACTATTATGGTAGATGTCAGATTGATAGTCAGCATGGGTGAGGGATCCAGGAAGCCTGTGTAAAGAGAAAAGAGGGGTGGACATATTTGGGAGAAGATACTGGTCTGGTAAGAAGGAAGGGTTCACTTGTAGCACACATAGGAAATAAAATGGCAAGGGTAGATTAAGGAGAACTCTAAACCTTAAGGCATTAGGACTTGAATTTGGAGTCCGTGTGTGTGTGTGTGTGTGTGTGTGTGTGTGTGTGTGTGTGTGATAGTAAATATAGTGATGGAAATCAAATTAGATTAGAAGAAAAGGAGAATACCAGGCAGTGGGACCAGTTGATTGATTAGAAAGGAGTGAAGTGATACATCTTAAACGAAGGGGGGATGATAGGAAAGAAGTGGATCTGATTGAAGGAAGAATTTGTAGAGAGGGTTGGTGTGACTATTAATTTCCCTCCTCTGCTTATCTCTCTCTTTTCCTAGTACTGGAGTTTGAACTCAGGATCTTGCACTTGTTAGTCAAGGCAGGGTACCATTACACATGAGCTATGACACTCCCCTACCCCCACCCCTTGCCCAGGCCCTGTGCGCCAAACTTTTGATGAGTTGCTTTCTGCAGAATAAAATCTAGACCCTTTATCATGATGTTTAAGAGTTTCTGTCCTCAGTCCATTGTTGTGGTCTCAGCCCCCATGTGCTTCTGCACAGGAATCTATCTGAATAATGCCGTTTCCCTCAGGTGCCCCAGCACTTGGTGCTCTTTGCTCCTTTGGTCTGCAGTATCTGTTTTTTCCTCACCCCAAATCTGTGCCTCACAAAATCGTACCCTTGAATCTTTCTCTGGCTCTCTTAACAATTTTTCTTTGGTTTCTGTGTTGCATATTTGTTTAGCCACGTCTCTCACTTTTTCCAAAAAGGAGTTGAGTTGGCTTATGGAGTGACCTTAAGGTCCTTTACATTTTGAATTTCTTTCGTCCTAAATAGATGAGTACAAGGGCCAGACCTGGGTGGCCATTCTTCTCCAGTGAGTAAGGTTTTATGTGGCTGTGATTATATATTTGGTTGTGACTGACTGTGAATGACATATCTGTTTGCCCGCCTGAGTATGAGTCTGTGAGTGTCACACTTGAAAACAGGCAGTGGCAGGACAGGTTTTGTTGATGCTTTAATTTCTTCCTAAAATAACTTATTACCTTTTGTGTCTGGATGCTGTTTTCATATTCTTCGAGACTCAGGCTGCTACTTTTCCTTCTAGGAAATAATCCCTGAATCCCCGGTTAAGCTGAATTTCCCACTCTTATACTTAGTTCTCTTTACTGGAGAACATAGTATTATTTCATGCTTGATTTATTTGAAGACTGATGGACTCATTCCATTGGTGTTTTTACTAAGTACCTATTAGATCTCTTTCTCTGTGCTAGGTACTAGTAATGTAGTAGAGAATACAATAGACGTGATTCTTGTTTTTTTAGAGTTCTCTCTTTTTGGAGAGATTGATAGTGGGTGAGTAAGCAAATGAATACAAGTCTAGAAACTGATTGTGAAAAGAATTGCCAGAAAGAAAAAGTAAAGGAACTGTCAGGAGAAGAAAACCTTAGCTACTATGGTAAAGGGAAGTCCATAACATCCTGGGTAGGAGAATAATGTAGCCCTCGGGACAGCACTCTTTATAGAAGAGAAACTTCTGTTTTGCAGAAGAATTGCTGCATTCTCAGGGTCTCCAGCACTTGGAGCAGGGAGAAGAGGGAGTTTGAGTTGAATTCTTAGTTTCTTTGTCACTTTGGGCCTTATTTGAACAGGAAAATAGAAGTTTTGTTACAGGCAGTCAAGAATATACCAAAGGTGGGGGAGGGAAACTAAGGTATAGGCTGGGGTCAGGTGAGGGTAAGGGGTGCTGAGCTGTTTTCTGGCAAAGCTTCTCTCATTCTTTTTATTTATTTATTTTTTTGCCAGTCCTGGGGCTTCAACTCAGGACCTGAGCACTGTCCCTGGCTTCTTTTTGCTCAAGACTAGCACTCTACTACTTGAGCCACAGCGCCACTTCTGACTTTTCTGTTTATATGGTGCTGAGGAATTGAACCCAGGGCTTCATGCATGCTAGGCAAGCACTCTACCACTAAGCCGTATTCCCAGCCCTTCTCTCATTCTTTACCAGTGCTTGACACAGGGCAGGGGATGGAGCAAGAAAGGTGAGTGGTCAGTACCAGCCAATTAAAGGAGCAGAAAGAGAAGACACCAGCCCATGGGTGGGCGACAGGATCCCAGACCTGACTAGCCTAGAAAAAATAGTGAGGTGAGGCCTTGGTCCAAAGCCTTGCTAGGAGAATGTCAACTGAAGGCAAAGGTACCAGTGGGGCTATTTGTCAGCTATAGGGTTTGGGGCATGGTGGGGGGAGATGGGGGCGGAGGCAGGGCTGTAAACTTCAGTTTATTGCTATGACTTTTCTCTCCTATTCAGCCATATTTGCTTGAGGGCAGGGATCAAACATCATCTTTATATACTATGTGCCTAGCACGGGGTGGGTGTTCAAAACATATTTGTTGAATTAAAGTGTGTGTGGGGGAGAGAAGGTGAGGATAGGAATTCATTTAGAGAGTAGAGCTGATACCTGTAATCCTAGTACCTGGGAGTGGAGGCTGTGGCAAGAGAATTGTGTGCTAAAGTTTGAGTACTTCTAGCCCAGCAACAGGTGTTAGCAAGTTATCATGAATCTTCATATATAAATATATATGAAATATATAATATATATGAAATATAAATTGGTCTTTGCAAGCTCTTTTGCTGACATTTTATATTATTTGTCAACAGCTTCCTGTTTCTGTTTTTCTTTTTATTCTTAGAATAGTGTTTCTGAACAAACCCTTCCTAAGTCTTATAGCCTCTAGTACCTACTGCTATTTTTTTTGCCTGAGAGTGGAAGGATATTAGAAGCATATAATCAAATATGTAAATTCTCTATAAAAATAATTAAGCTAGGCATGGCGGCTCATGAGGCTTGAATTCAGGGCCTAGGTGCTGTCCTGTAACTTTTTCACTCAAGGTTGACACTTTATGACGTGAGCTACAGTTCCAATTCATTCATTTTTTTCTTTCTTTCTTTTTTTTTTTTTTTGCCAGTCCTGGGGCTTGAACTCAGGGCCTGACCACTGTCCGTGGCTTCTTTTTGCTCAAGGCTAGCACTCTGCCAACTTGAGCCACAGTGCCACTTCTGGCCTTTTCTACATATGTGGTGCTGAGGAATCGAACCTAAGGCTTCATGTATATGAGGCAAGCACTCTTGCCACTAGGCCATATTCCCAGCCCCCTCCTTTTTTTTTTTTGTGATTGATTGGAGATAAGAGTCTCATGGACTTTCCGGCTCTGGCTGGCTTCAAAGAATGATTCTCAGATCTCAGCCTTCTATTTAGTTGTTAAGGAGCCTGAGCCACAGGCACCTAGCAAGAATCTCATGTTTGAAGGTAGCTTGGGCTTCATAGTGAGCCTGTCACAAATAAACAAAGTCCGTTTGAAGAGAACAAATAAAAGTGTGTTTGAAGAAGATTCTGATCTAATATAATGAATGTGTATTAGAAGTTAACTTCATTATTCCCTATCTGTAACTGATTATGGATCACACCTAATATATTTAGTATCTCTATGGCCCACATGTACTATGACAAGAATGAACAAACCTGGTAGAAATAACTAGGTTTTTTTTTAGTGTATCATTACACAAAGTCACATTTCCCATTACATACACACAACTGAACAGAGCCTGGTTTCGATGACTGTGTGATCTCAGACTTAGCTGTCCAGCAGCTAAAGAAGGGGAGAACGAGGCCTTGGGGGAACCAGGCAGGCACATTGATGAGGAACAGAGGCAGGCTGGCTTGTGCCAGTGAAATGTATGTGTGGCTGTAACATGTGTGATTTGCTTATCTAATCAATGTGTGAGGATATGTGACTTGTTTTCTTAGTAAACTGAATAGTGGGGATTATGGCAGGCATTCCAGACATGGGAAATGAATATTTCACAGGTATTTCCCTCAGTTGTCATAGGTCCTGAAATCTTTTTAAATTCCAGCGTTAACACTATTTAACCCATTGGAGAGGAGCTGTTGAGGAGTGTTGTCTTGATAGTGACAGGTACCCAAAAGGATGGGAAGAAGGAACTTGTAGGAGCTGGAGGTGGCCTGGCAGGAGGCCTAGTGGTGGTCAGGAGGTGAGGGAGCTGATGAGCTTTGGATGTGAAGTTGACTTCATCTGTTACTTTCTGGTCTTGCCTGCCAGAGCCAGCCCTCTCTGCCTTTCCTGAAAGAGTGCCATTACCCCTTTAGTCCATCTCCCCCCTCCCATTCCCTACATAGCTTAATCCTCCTCTGGTCTTCAGATTCCACTGTGTATATTTTATAGCATACACATATGAATGAGTTTCCTTGTCCTGACTCTTCTCCTCCTCTTCATCTTGATTTCTCTTCCTTCTTCCTCTTGTTCTGCTGGTATAGACAGTATTGGTGATCACATACAGAGAACCCCCAAATCCTGAGTATCAAGAATTCCAGAATCGTCTACTGATAAGAGCCAAGGAAGATTTTGGTGTGGAGCTGGCCCCATCCCTGGTGAGTAGATCTCTCTCTCTCTCTCTCTCTCTCTCTCTCTCTTCCTCCCCCTCTCCCTCTCCCTCTCCCTCCCCCTCTTCCTCCCCCTTCACTTTCCCCTTCCCCTCCCCCTCTCCTCTCCTCTCTCTTTTTTCTTCTCTCTTTCCTGTCAGTGCAGACTGTGAAGAAGGACTCCCCTCTATAACTCAACAACAAGTCTTAGCTATGGAGCAAACCTGTTGGGCTTTTCACTTCCAGGGTATTTCTTTCTGCCCCAGACCCAGTTAGGTAGGGATGGCCCCTTTAGGGGTAAGAGGAGGGAAGAAAGTAAGTCAGAAGAGAGAATAAGTACAAGACTGCAATGATGAGGAAGAGGGTAGGGTAGGGGACCTCACAGGACATTAGAGAGCATTGCCAACATTGCTATCCCCAGATGAACCTCATCGCTGGCTGCTTCTATGATGGGATCCTGCTCTACGCTGAAGTCCTGAATGAGACACTACAGGAAGGAGGCACCCGGGAAGATGGGCTTCGCATTGTGGAGAAGATGCAGGGCCGGAGATACCATGGTACTGAAGAGTAGCAGGTGGAGGCCTGAGGGCTGATAACAGACTCATGAGTGAGAAAGAAAAGAAACACGACAGAGGGAGCAGGGAGAGAGAGGCAGACTCATTAGGAGTCATAGGGTAGAGGTGACCATACTTTGGGGATGGGGCTGGGACAGACTCTGAGACAGCTGGAGACATGGGGGTGGGTGGGAAGAGGAGGAGGACATAGGAAAGGTCTTTAAATGAGCTGGGCACTCTTCTCTACCCTAGGCGTCACTGGACTGGTTGTTATGGACAAGAATAATGACCGGGAGACTGATTTTGTCCTGTGGGCCATGGGAGACTTGGAGTCTGGAGACTTTCAGGTGATGGGGGAGGGGTCAGGGAAAAGAATTGAATTGACTCCGTAAAATCCAGCTGTGAAGGGTTCAGCGGGTTCAATCACAGACTCTAGAGGCAGGGACTTGTGTCCTCTGCTGGAATGGCATCCTGGCCAGGTAGCAGCTTGGGAAGGAGAGCAAGGAGATGCCTGGGGTTTGGGGAGGAGGTTGGGGTGGGCAGGCCTGTGGGCCCAGTGTTCTGCTTCCTCACAGCCTGCAGCCCACTACTCGGGAGCTGAGAAGCAGATTTGGTGGACAGGACGACCTATTCCCTGGGTGAAGGGGGCCCCGCCCTTGGACAATCCCCCCTGTGCCTTTGATTTGGACGACCCATCCTGTGATAAAAGTGGGTGTGTGCAGGCACTGGGAGCAATCCCTCCTCCCTTCTCCTCCACCCTCACTGGCTCCCCATTCTCAGCTGTGTTTTTATCTCTGTCTACAGCCCTCCCTCCTTCCTCTTTCCCTCTAGAAAGCTGTCTACTCCTTGCACTTCCTGCTCCCCCTCCCCATTTTCCTACCCCCTACAGTCTTTCTCAGGGTCCCTCTCTCCCCTTCAGCTCCACTTTCCACTCTGGCAATTGTGGCTCTGGGCACAGGAATCACCTTCATCATGTTTGGTGTTTCCAGCTTCCTAATTTTCCGGTGAGTTCTGGGCTTTTCACTGACCTTCTATGTATTTCCCCATTCCCAAGGGTTAGCCAGGAGGTTCCTGTAATCTAAGGTAGGGGGAGCAGATTTACTCATCTGGAAGTTGTCCCTTCCTCTATAGCCTTTTACTTTTGTCTTTCAGACTAGGTGTTTGTTCTACTTTTGATTCTAGCCTAGATATACAAACTATTGATTTTTCTTTTTGAGACAGTGTCTCCTTATATAGCATAGGCTAACCTTAAATTTGAGACCCTCTTGTGTGCTGAGATTACATGAGTGTGTCATTTTGCAAAACTTAAATAATGCTTTAGATATGCTTAAGACCAAAGGAAAATTTTCAATGGATGCTCTCATTTTCAGAAAGAACTACAGGCTGGAGAATGTGGCTCAGTAGTAGAATGCTTGTTTAGTACAATCATGCCCCTGAGTTTGGTCCTAGCACTGGGGGGAAAATAAAGAAAAACAAACATCATAACAACAACAACAACAACAACAACAACAACAGGAAAGCAGCTATCTCCAGGCTTGGTGCTGCATGTCTGTAATCCCAGAACTCAGAAGGCTGAGGCAAAAGGATCTAAAATTCAGGACCAGTCTGAGCTACATAGCAAGATCCTGCTTTGAATCAAAGCAGAAAAAAAAAATCCTTTTATTTCCAGCATCCCTGTTTGTGAGTGTTCATAAGCATGTGCCAGGCATGTAGTAAATGGGTCCTTATCTTCCAGTCCTGTTTCCTGAGGGCTGTAGATTCAGGAGCTGCAGGAAGCCTCTGGCTCAGGGGGTGGTGGGATTGGGCTTACCAGTCAACTGAGGAGTGCAGTCCTTACAGAAAACTGATGCTGGAGAAGGAGCTGGCTAGCATGCTGTGGCGGATTCGCTGGGAAGAACTGCAGTTTGGCAACTCAGAACGCTATCATAAAGGTGCAGGCAGCCGACTCACGCTGTCCCTGGTGAGCCCTTGTCTCTGC
Source organism: Perognathus longimembris pacificus (assembly GCF_023159225.1). Taxonomy (NCBI): domain Eukaryota; kingdom Metazoa; phylum Chordata; class Mammalia; order Rodentia; family Heteromyidae; genus Perognathus; species Perognathus longimembris. Next base: position 130,694,027 of record NC_063161.1, read on the forward strand.
TGTTTCTTCCACCTCCCTCTGAGTTCCTGTCCTTTCTTACCCTGGACCTTTCCCAGCACACTGGCCTGTAATGATAGTCCCTGCACTACCACCATCATCTAATGTTCCTTTCATCCTTCCGCCTCCATGTTGCCCTTGGCCCCAGCGGGGATCCAGTTACGGCTCGCTCATGACAGCCCATGGGAAATACCAGATCTTTGCCAACACCGGTCACTTCAAGGTGAACAGTCATCTGCTTGTTCTGGTCCCCACCATTTCATCTTGTCTCATCCCCATCTGCTACATCTGCCCCTGAACCTCTGCCCCTGATAGTCCCCTCCCCATGCCCAGCTGAGCTCCTGGATGCTCCCACAATTCTCCAGTGTTTCCTAGTCTCCAGAAACTCCTTCTGATATGTATTTTCCTCTTCCTTTCACCCCCACCCCTTCAGGGAAATGTTGTTGCCATCAAACACGTAAATAAGAAGCGCATTGAGCTGACCCGGCAGGTTCTGTTTGAACTCAAGCATGTATGTAATGCAGTATGGATGGGAGGCAGAGAGGCAAAGGGGAGGTATGGGATAGTAACATTAGCTGGAAGGGCAAGGGTTTATTTTTAATTAATTCATAGTGGTGATATAACTAAGAGAAAGGTATGGGATAGTAACATTAGCTGGAAGGGCAAGGGTTTATTTTTAATTAATTCATATTGGTGATATAACTAAGAGAAAGGGCCCTGTCTTATAGAGGTAGGTTTCGGAATCTTTTTTTTTTTTTTTTAAAAGCTCTGCCCATTGTTTTTCTGCTAGATGAGAGACGTTCAGTTCAATCACCTTACTCGCTTCATTGGAGCTTGCATAGACCCTCCCAACATTTGCATTGTCACAGAGTACTGTCCACGTGGAAGCTTACAAGTGAGGGACAGGTGGAGAAGATGGTGGGGCTGGAGTGGGGGACACCCTGCCCCACAAAGTTACATTGACTCTGCCAAGTGATCTAGTCAGTGGGATGGGGACAGACACATGATCTTTTCTTCTATGTCACCAGGATATTCTAGAAAATGACAGCATCAACTTGGACTGGATGTTTCGTTATTCACTCATTAATGATCTAGTTAAGGTGAGTCTTAAAAGTTCATTCACTTTACTTTTTTTTTTTTTTGAGATAGGGTCTTGCTATGTAGCCTCCACTGGTTGGTTTGAAAATCACCCTGTAGTCCAGGTTGGCCTTGCACTCATAATACTTTTTCTTTAGCCTTATGAGTGCTAGGGTAAAAGATGTGTATCACCATGCTCTGATAGTTTATCTACTTTGAAATTCCCCCATTGTTCAGTCTTGTCTATAATTTCTCTCCTTCAATGTCTGTACCCTGATTTCTCTATCTCCCCTTATTCCTGTGGTTGGGTAATAATGGGTAAACAAGGGTTTTGGAATTTATATTTGAAGAGAATGGTTTATCTGCCACAAAGGAGTCCTGCATCTAGAGAAAGTTTATCTTCCTGAACTAGATAGCTCAGATGTCTCTACAGCATCTATTTTATCTCTGAGAAATCATATTAAAATCTCTTAGCAGAGAAAAGATGAGTGTAGTCTCCAAACATTTATCTCCCATTTTTCCTCTCATCATCTTATTCCTTGACCATTATTTGGCTGTCTATTATGATCTTTTGTCCAGAAACTAAAATTAAAAAACTGTTTAAACTAAGAGAAAACGAGGAAAATTATACTAAATCTTTACTTTTTCAATGTACAAGATTTTAGCTATTTTTAAAGGACCTTAAGGCCCATCAATTGGGAGACATAGAGCTGAATCTTGCACGGGTTGGATAGGTGTTTAGAAGCAAGACTAAGAGTCAGCAAACAAGCCTAGTGGCTCACCCCACACTGTATCTGAAGGTTGCTGTGGTTATTTTTCTAATCCAAAAGCAAACATTTGCCATTAAAAAAGAGAAAAATATTAAGGAAAGTCAATATCGTGTTCAACTAGTGGTGTGATGACAAAAAAGCATGACTCTCAAGAGAACAATGACTTTAATGGAAAGTGGTTTTGGAAAGTATCCTTATAATCCACTAGTTTGAAGATTCTCAAAATAAATATACAGGAAAACTGGCTATGAATCATTGCAGTCCACAGCTGACACTGGTGTTTTAGGCTAGCCCATAGAACTTCCTATTCTTTGTCTCTCTCACCTGTGCTGACTTAGGAGGGGTCAGGGTTTGGGTTGGGGAAGCATTGCCCTACCCATTGGTCTTTTAGACCTTTGGAGGCAAAAGTTCTCTCATCACCGGCCCCTGGAATCAGCAGTTTCAGGTTTCCACATCGGCCTGGCATTTGTCTACTTTTGTCTATTTTCCAAGTTTTTCTTATTTACTGTTATATGTACTTCTTGTTCAGCATCGCTTTTTTAGAACATATTCTTCCTTGCTCAGTTTGTCCATACATGGTTGTATATTATAGCTTCCAACTTGTTAGTCTTCTTTGATGCTTCCAGCTATTTCTTGTACCTGTATCTCAAGCTCTGTCTTCTCAACTAGCAGTCAAGTTACTGTGGGTGTTGTATTCTTTTTGGAGTTCATCCTCATAGGTCTGTTCGTTTTTCCCAAGGTAATCATTGGTACTTCCCCTTATCCCTACCTAGCCTCAAGCAATTCTTTTGCCTTTGGTGCCTGGGTACATGTATACTATTTCTGGTACCAGGAAGCAATGACTCCTATTCTACCTGTTCCCTGAGTGAAAACTGTGCAAAGGATATCTCCTAAGATTGGTTTCTTGTTTTTATGGCCCTAAAACTTTTAGGCAGCTAGCTGGTGTCCATCTCCCGGTGAGTAGGTGGTGTAATCCAGATATGATGGATTGCTAATCTGTATCCTACAGGGCATGGCCTTTCTCCACAACAGCATTATTTCATCTCATGGAAGTCTCAAGTCCTCCAACTGTGTCGTGGATAGTCGTTTTGTGCTCAAAATCACAGACTATGGCCTGGCCAGTTTCCGATCAACCGCTGAACCTGATGACAGCCATGCTCTCTATGCCAGTGAGGCTTGCCCCCACGATCCACTTTTTATAGTGCTCCTCTAGCCTCAATCATTTCCCTCAGGGAGGGTAGGAGAGGGAGGTGTGGTAGTGATATGGAGACGAACCTGTATGGGCTATGGGGGTACTCTGTCTTGGGAATTTGGCCAGCTCTGTTCCCTCTTTTCAGAGAAGCTGTGGACTGCCCCGGAACTGCTCAGTGGGAACCCCTTGCCCACCACAGGCATGCAGAAAGCTGATGTCTATAGCTTTGGAATCATCCTACAGGAGATAGCACTTCGCAGTGGTCCTTTCTACTTAGAGGGTTTGGACCTCAGCCCCAAAGGTGAGAGTCAATCCACTACCCACAGCCTCTTTTCCTGAGGGATCCTATTCTTCAACCCTTTTTATCATCTTCAGAGATTGTTCAGAAGGTCCGAAATGGTCAGCGGCCCTATTTCCGGCCAAGCATTGACCGCACCCAATTGAATGAAGAGCTAGTTTTGTTGATGGAGCGATGTTGGGCCCAGGACCCAGCTGAGCGGCCGGACTTTGGACAGATCAAGGGCTTCATCCGCCGCTTTAACAAGTGAGAGACCATTGAGGGGAAAGGACTGCCTAGGGATTGATGCCACACTGTTCCTAGTGGATAAGGTGGGGCGGGAGGCCTGGATAAGAAGGCCTGGCAGGCTCAAGAATCTGGAGCGGGTGTCATATCTTGGCCCTTCTGCAGGGAGGGTGGCACCAGTATATTGGACAACCTCTTGCTGCGCATGGAACAGTATGCCAACAACCTGGAGAAGCTGGTGGAGGAACGCACACAGGCCTATCTAGAGGAAAAACGCAAGGCTGAGGCACTGCTCTACCAAATTCTACCCCAGTGAGACCTTCCTTCCACTTCCTGAATTTTCCTTCAGAGTCTAGCTCTGTTGGATTCTGTTTCATCAGCCTCCTGAAAACTCACCTCCAAACCCCAGGACCTTGTTTTGTTACTTCTTGCCACAGTGAGCCCTTTTGGCTATAGGCTAAATGCTTTCTCTCTCTCTCCCCCCAAATGAACTGTGATCCCCTTCTTTTTGGCTGCTAATCCTTCCTCTTTAGGACACTACTCTACCTCATTATTGATGCAGCTAGTATATGTAAGACAACTCTAACTTGAGATACTTAGCTCTCACCCCTTTTTAGATCCCCTTTTAGTCCATCACCACTTGTGCACCTAGCCTCAAGCCAAGGAATGTTTCTCAGTGGGTTTCCTTTTCCTTCACAAAGCCCAACTTTCCCATCACAACTTCTGTTCTACTGTAGCTACATATGCTTTCCTCTCTCCCTCCTACCCTTTTTCTTGGAGTTGTATTCACACTGCCCTCTTGCTTCCTAGTTCAGTGGCAGAGCAGTTAAAACGGGGAGAGACTGTACAAGCAGAGGCCTTTGACAGTGTCACCATCTACTTCAGTGACATCGTTGGCTTCACAGCATTGTCAGCTGAGAGCACTCCCATGCAGGTGAGAGAGGGGGTGGGCCTGGGACCTGGGCATCAATCAAAGGAAAGGCTAGATTGTTCTAGAGTTCCTACATCTTTCTGAGTCATTGAGAAGTCCTAGAAAGTTGGGCATACATTTCTCTGTGCTTTCTTATCCCGTTAGGTGGTGACACTTCTTAATGATCTGTATACCTGCTTTGATGCCATAATCGACAACTTTGATGTCTACAAGGTGAGAGCATTCCTCCTGTGACCCCTTTAAGACCAAGTCTCTCCTGGACGTCTACATACTTTACTCACTCCATGATCATTTTCTCTCTAGGGCCTCTGGCATACTAGTCCTGGAATGCATTTTGTAGTTAGATGTAGCTTCAACAGGGTGCTTGTACACATGTCTAATTACTTACGAGCCCTTTGAATTTCCTAATCAGAACCACCACAAATAGCCCCCATCTCCTTGGGGGTATAAATACAGCTTAGCCATTTTTTTCTTCTCCCTTCTCCTCTAGACATGGAAGAACCACAAAGGATGTAGATACAGATTGATTTAGTGGGGTGAAGGGCAATATATGAAAAACCTAACTCTTTGTTGAAGTCATTGAGTTGGCAAAGGGCTAGCTTTATTGTTCTTTTTTTTTTTTTTTTTGGCCAGTCCTGGGCCTTGAACTCAGGGCCTGAGCACTGTCCCTGGCTTCCTTTTGCTCAAGGCTAGCACTCTGCCACTTGAGCCACAGCGCCACTTCTGGCTGTTTTCTGTATATGTGGTGCTGGGGAATTGAACCCAGGGCCTCATGTATACGAGGCAAGCTCTCTTGCCACTAGGCCATATCTCCAGCCCCTAGCTTTATTGTTCTTAAGAATAAAGATATGCTGAACTTGAATATTGGTTTTGTAGCTACTTGTGTGGTTGTGGGTAAGCCCTGAGCTTCAGTTGTTCTATCTTTAATATGGAAAGTAGCTAACATTGTGTGGAGCACATGGCAGACACTAAAATTTCTGCAAGGTGTGGCACCTGTTATCATAGCACTCAAGAGGCCCAGGCTGGCGGATTGCAAATTCAAGGCTAGTCTGGACTATTTTCTCAGCCATTTGGGTATAAGTTTTATCCTTTACTGTCCCCCACCCCCATACATGGTATGTATATCCTAAGAAATTTCACCATATATTCCATGAAATTAAGGACTTTTCTGTTACATTGTTTTGCTATACTTAGAAATATTAGGTGCTGGATTCTTCACTTCTAACAGTTGAAGCTGTCTGGCTCATTTAACTGGGTTTGCTTTACCTACTAACCAGCCTCTGTGCCTCTTGGTTTGGCCTGTTTTCTTGCTTTTTATTTCCTGACAGCAGAAGCAATTTGCTCATATCCTATTTCAGGTAGGGTGTCCCCACATTCAGTAAGTGTTTGCTGAATACTTACCAGAAATTTGTTGTTCCAAATTGGTTATTATTTCCAATTCCCAGAACCAGGGCTATCAGCATAACTCCTGGTGGTCTAGCTAGTCTCACTGTATCCTTTCTCATTCCTATGGATACAGTTAGAGATGACCTTTTAAACCCCTTCCCCCCCCCTTAAATCAGGTGGAGACAATTGGAGATGCCTACATGGTGGTTTCTGGCCTCCCAGGGCGAAATGGTCAACGTCATGCACCAGAAATTGCTCGGATGGCCCTAGCATTGTTAGATGCAGTCTCTTCTTTCCGTATCCGCCACCGACCCCATGACCAGCTGAGGCTTCGCATAGGTGTTCACACAGGTAAGGCTGACTCTCACTTAGCCCTAGGCTCCACATTTCCTGGGCTTTCCCAACCTGTTTCCTTTCATAGGGCCAGTCTGTGCAGGTGTTGTTGGTCTGAAGATGCCCCGCTATTGTCTTTTTGGAGACACCGTAAACACTGCTTCTCGAATGGAGTCTAATGGCCAAGGTGAGACATTAGCTTTCAACCTCTACGTGGGCTTGGATCTATCTTGCTTCAGAGTTCCTTCAAGTCTGGGAGATTACAGTTGCTACATATCCCATCCTTGAATGTTTGAGTTCTATGAATGTGTATCAGGAGGAGAGGTGGGTGGTTGAGGAAAGTACTCTCAAGTACTGTCAATACTTGACTCTGCTTCCTGTCCTCCATGTCACCCCAGCTCTGAAGATCCATGTCTCCTCTACCACCAAAGATGCTCTGGATGAGTTAGGATGCTTCCAGCTAGAGCTTCGGGGGGATGTGGAGATGAAGGTAATGGCAGGCCATGGGGAGGAGGTCATGGAAAAGGAGGATGAAAGGGATTATGGGGAATCACTGGGTAAGAGAGGAGATCTGAACTATGTCCACTCCCCCGATTCCAGGGAAAAGGAAAGATGCGAACTTACTGGCTCCTAGGAGAGCGGAAAGGACCTCCTGGACTCCTGTAAACCCCACTCCTTCCCACTTCTTGCTGCTGTTAGTTGGGTGGGCAGTGGCCATCATCTCTTCACATACCAGACTTTGTCACATGAGATGGAAAACGTGCACAAAAATCCTACCTTATATGGAAGTTTTATCCCTCTGTAGCTCAGTCTTGTACATATTCTGGCCCTTCTATGGCTTGGTCCCCTTCCTCTACCTTCTGTAAATATGTGTATCTAGACCAGAATATTTTGGCCAAGTATAAAACAACAACAAGACATGGTGTCATAGTGTGGGGCGGAGATAACTCTGGGGAAAGAATACTGGGTATAGATATGGTAACTCAAAGAATCAGTCAATTAGCAAATTCAGGATGAGAGAGAACCTTTTATATAAAACCCCTTCACCAAGCCGACTGCTTCTCCAGAAAACTCTCTAATACAAATAGATTCCAAATTCTATATTCATTTCCTTCTGCAACCTTTAGGGAGTTGTCTTTCCATTTTGACACCCCAGCCCACTTCCCTGACAGGCTAGGAAAGACATTGTTCCCAATTGCTGGGGGTAACTTCCAGGTTCATAGGGCAAAGGATCTCCCAGAGACAAGGGCAGTGGTGTTGAGAAGCTGCAGTTCTTCCGGAAAGGTGTGTCCAATGTTCTGATGTTACTGACACCCTGGAGGAGTGCCAGGATAAGGACAGATCCTGCCCTCCACCAAGCCAGAACAGAAAAGTCTCTTCCCTGCACCCCCTCCCCCAACACTAATCATTCTCACATACCGGTATCTTTGATGCCCTCTGTAGCCAGAAGGTTTCAGGCTGCTCCTTGCGGTAGTCATGAGGCTGCGAGGAAGAGAGAGTGAATAGCTCCTGGCCCTCAGCCCTTTCCCTCAACTTCTGGGTCTGCTGTTTCTCTAATGCCTGTCAAAGCCTATCTGTTCAAATGGGGTGAGGTGCGTTCTCACCTTTGTTGGGGCGGGAGGCTTTGCTTGGACAAGCTTCACTCCGTAGTCATGGTGTGTTACTGACTCGACCTCAAAGAGCTTCCTCTCGGGTTCCTGTTCTGCCTGAACCTCGTTACTGTGTAACCCTGGAGATGTCAAGGCCATCTCCATGGTTTTCCTCCTTCCCCTCCCATTTCCGTTCCCAGTTTCTCACCAGATATGGTGGTACAAATGCATCTCCAGCATAGCTTCACGTTTCCCTATGGGAGGGCAGAGTGGAAGTCTGGTTAAGCAGCAGGCCCCGAAGAAACAAAGTTGAGAAAAGCAAGTGGTATCTTGGGGTTTTGCACTTATATCTATCAAACAATCCACAAACCCATGAAAAATTCCTTTCTTTCTTTTTCTATGCCTAATGGATTCATTCTGACCCTCTGAAGTGTCACACCTTGAAGTGGCTGGCATGGTTTTCTTGGGGGCTGATATGAATCCCTCTGGGTGGTGCTGGAGGGCATGGGTGATTGTAGATGCATGGTCAGCAATCCCTGGTGTCCATGCCGGAAGAAGAAACTCTCGGAGCCATCCTGGGAGCATGGGACTTGATCCAGGTGATTGGTGGCTCTCTGTGGACCCCAAGCCAAGTGACTAATTTCCTTTTGGTACCCACACTCATCATGAACATAGAGCTCCTCTAGGAAATTAGAGTTAGCCTTCAAGAAAGGAAGCAGGCCAAAATCATAATACCTCTTCTTCCCAGTTGTAGAGGAGACACCTGCCCCTTGTCAGTGTTTTATAGCCAAGTGCAGACTTCCCTTCCACACGTTTGGGTTCCTGTAGCCCTTGAGCTCCAGGTTCTGAAACTTGCAAAAATTTCCAGGGTTGTTGTTTTTGAGGTTCCTGGTAGTATCGGTGGTACCAAGTGGTATATTCAGAAGGACTATCTGGCTCCAGACAGATATTTTCAGGAGGGGTGGGGCTGGGCTCAGGGCCAGGGCTACATTCTGGCTCAGCTCCAGGGCTAAGACCCAGACCAGAACCAGACTCATGAACAGAGCCAGAGGTAGGGCCAGGAGCAGGGTCACAGACAGGGCCAGGAGAAGGGACACAGATAGGGCCAGGAGAAGGGACACAGGTAGGGGCAGGAGTAGGGTCACAGACAGGGCCAGGAGTAGGGTCACAGATAGGGCCAGGAGGAGGGCCAGGAACAGTGGCATAACAAGGACTAGTGTCAGGGACAGAGCAGGGTTCTGGACCAGAGCTGGATGTAGTTACAGGGTCAAGGCTGGACATAGTTATGGGGTCAAGGCTAGATGTAGTTACAGGGCCAAGGCTGGACATAGTTACAGGTCCAAAGCTGGAGCTAAGGTCAGTTGTAGTACAGGGATCCTGAGCAATGCAGGCAACATAGGTGGGCGGAAAGCTAAGATTCCCATGTCCTATCTGGTGGGGTGCAAGGCAGGTCGACCCAAGACTGTCAGAGGAGGGCTCTGTGAACCCAGGCAAGGGAGCAGAGGGCTTTGCACATAACGCAGCTGCTTTGGCGGAGGATGAGGCTGCAGAGGCTGCAAAATGTGCAGCCACTGCAGCTGCTGCCTTTGTGGCTGCCAAGACAGACCCAGGACTGCCATCTGAAGAAACCGGTTCTGAAGTAGTCCCCAGCCCAGCGGAGCTGGGGTGCACCTCTAAAGATCTGAAAGAAAACGAAGGGATCAAAGCTGTCGAAGCACAGCAAAGGAAGTACACTGACCTTCCCTGTCCACTTAAGCCTGGGGCTCACCGAGACTGCGATTCTGTAGTAAACTCCTTGGCCTCCTCCATAGTCAGACTTCAATTACTGGGTTGCCATAGTGACGGCAAATAACTCCAGGAGGCTGCGCAGAACGGTAGCTGGGCGGAAGTTGAAGCGGAATTCTCCGGTGGGCGGAAGCCTTACCCCTGGTGGGCGCTGGGAGTCCCCGCTTTCTGTTCCGTCCCTGTTCTGCCTCAGCCTAAGTTTTAAGGTTCCGCTGGCCTGAGAACGAGCCCTCCATGACCCAACAGGAGTCCTTGTGGCCAAGGTGACTTTTTTATGGGACATAGGACTGGCATCAAAGGCCTTCTTGGGTATGTTCGGGGCGGGGGAGGGGGGGGAAGTAGCTTTTCCTTAGTTTAGTTCCTTCTCAATGATAGTATGTCTTTTAAAAAGTTGGGAGTCTAAAAAAATCTTAAGGATAAAAATACAGGAAACAAACAAAAGTGAAGTATACAGGGCAGCATATAGGTAGGTGTGTATGTGTGTGTGTTCTGTGATTACTTCTCTGGTAAGTGAAGGCCCTTATGTTGACACTCTTTTCCCAAACCTTTTTGGAACCTGGCTTGGCCTCTAAATCAAGAAAAGACTGAGAAGCAGTACACATGGGTTTGTCTGTTCCTATTCATATGCAGGCCCGTTTCCATTACTCTTCCATTACTCCACTGCTCTTCTATAAGCTTTTTCCCTTCATGGCTAGCTCTCCACCCCTTGAGTCAGTGTTGTATAAGTTTGATTCAGGGTAGGCCACTAGACATGAGACAGATCTACAAATAAGTGCTTCTTTGACCCGTGTCTTACTCTGATCATGGTCAAAGTTGATCACAGCTCTGAATTCCTTTTCTTCCCCTTGTGGTATAAATCTATATATTTAAGACAAATGTGCAAAATTGAGATACACTGGATTTATTATTATCACAGGATTCCCTCTTCCCTTCCCCATCCAAACATCTGGGGTCCTTGGTCAGTTGACAGGTTTAACCTGGAGGCCACTGGAGCTGTCGACCCCCAAGTACATGAATGTGTAGGTGATATACAGACTGTGCACCCAGCTTCCCGTCATTGATCACTGAAATAAAATTAGAGGTTAGGAAGTCAGAATCATGGGCAACATGAAGGAAGGAAAAGAATACTGAGGAGTAGGATTTCATAGGTAAAGAACAGAGGGCCAAAAGTCACTCACCAAGTCGGTATCCATCTTGCAGGCCCTCAATCTGTGCTATCTTTTTGGCCACAAGGAGCAAATGCCCTAGAAGCTATAGGGAGAGGGGAGAGGCATAGGTGGCTCTATTCATACGGAACAAAACATCTAGCTTAGTCTAGGGATCCTCCCAGACAACCCCTGGCCCTGTTCACCTGCTGGTCATCTTCTTCAGCCTGACTAATCCGAGGAATAGGCTTCTTAGGAATCACCAGGAAATGCACAGGAGCCTGAGGGGCCACATCACGGAATACTAGACACTGGGAGCAGTGACAGCCAAAGACCATCTGGTTACTTCATCAAGCCAGATGTTATGTATAAAATTCCTAAGGGTAATGGGCCTATGGGGATCCCACCTGCGGGTCCTCATATAGAATGTCAGCTGGGAGGCTTCGGTCCAGAATCCGGGAAAAGATGGTTGGTGCTGCTCCTCCAGGAGCTGCCTTCTGGGCCTTGGCCACTTCATTACCATTAGTCAAACCTGCAGCTCCTCGGACCTAAAGGTGAGTCAGACACACCCAGGGAAGAGAGTTGGCAATACTTTTCTCATGTCCTCATATGGGACTGGAAGACGCTGTGCTCTAAGCGTCATTAACTTCATCCTTCTACAAACCTGTTACTGTGTGCAGGAGTTCATGCCTATAATTGCAGCTACTTGGGAGGAACTGGGTTTGAGGCCAGGCTGGACAAAAAAGCTCTAGACTCATCCTGAGAAATGACCAGAACCCAGAAAAGGGCTGGAATGGTAGAGTGCTTACATGAAGCACTGAGTTCAAAGCTTAGAATTACCACCAACGGGTTAGGGGAGGCGAAAGAAACTATTAGTTTCCACCTTAGGGAATAGTTCCTGAACTTTAGAGCCATCTCAAATAAGGAATAGGCCAGATGGTGCTGGGCCTGGTTAGGTAACAGGCAATAAATATTTCTATGCAGGATGCAGTAGTGCAATTGATTCCCGCTAATGTGCCTATAAAATCTTGTAGTGTTCAGGGAAAAAGATCTACTATGGGAGGAGTCTTAAGATTGAAGACTCAGTTCCTACATCACTACTGAATTACCTAAGATAAATCCTTTCTGTTGGCTTCAAATATACAAGAGTAGTTTGCATCATCTCTTAGAAGGGCTGTAAGTTCTTTTAGTTAAATCTCACCTATTTCCATTACTTGTTTTCTGGTCTTCAAGGCTGGCTACCTATTTTAAGTTTTAACGCGTTTGCCCTTCCTCTGGTCTTGTCTGGCCACTTACTGCAATTTTAATTCCAGTAACTCGAATTCAGCTAAGTGAACTCAGTAATCCTAGGTCGAGGTAGGGATGTCCCTAGTTCACAAATGCTCAGACAAGGTAGAGGTCAATGCATCAGACATTAGAGGAATGAGGACAGGATGAATTAGAGTCCTCTGAAACTTCAAGTCACTTCTGGAAAGTGCAGATAAAAGATTAGCACTAGTGTTCATTAGAAGGGCAAAGTCCCAGGGGAGGGAGGTGGAGAGGCGGAGGACTGGAGAAGAGCACGCCTACTTCCCGCAGGGGGCACTGAGGAAACTGCCCAGTGCAGGCACCGAGCCAGCACACCTACAGGCAGACGAGGGCAGCAGTGTAGTTCCCAGCTCGGCGCCTGGGCCGTGTGCAAGGCGGGAGTCGTCGCTACTTTTTGTTTTGTTTTTCTTTCTCCCGCCACCACCAATCCGACCTCACCGCACAGTCCCAGAGCCGGGTCCCCGGAAAGAGGGGCTGCACCGCGATGCTGCAGGGCGGCGCGCGCCGTCGCCAGCCACTGAGAGCGCGGCCCTGGCTGGGCCTCCGAGCGCATCAGAGCCTCGGGACCCTTTCCTCGCTCCCGTGGCCTCTTCTCACCTGTGCCCCCCGGGGCCCCGCAGCTATCACGGCGCAGGCTGTGCGCGCCGCGCGCAAACCCGTGGCCAGCATCACGGTTGCAGCCATCTTCCCGGAGCTGCGGGCACAGCTCTCCAGGGCAGCACCAAGAGCTCTGCCGCCCCGCCTCCCCAGGAAGGAGCGCGGTGACCATTGGCCTGGCCGTGGAAGGGGCGGGGCCTTCCAGCCAGTCCCTGGTGGCCGCGGGGGTGCCATTCTCTCACTGCTCCCGCCCTCCCCTAGGAGGCGGATGTATTACTCTCATTGGCTGTTCTCGTCCACGCAGGACTAACGTCCCCTTCCATTGGCTCCGGGATCCAGGCAGCTTGAGGTTCCCGTTCCTCTCGAACTCCCTCCTATCCACGCCATTGGATTAAACCTGGAGATGGGCTTTTTCTCTTAGTTGGCTAGGATCCACCCAGTGGGCGGGGCTCCCAGGTTCTAGGCTGAGCCTCTTCAGCTCTGGGTTCCCACCCTGGTGGGCTGGAGGAAGGAAGTGGGCGGGGTTCCGTCACCTGCTGCCCAGAGAGCTAAACGTAGTTTAGGGCGGGCTTCTGAGGGCAATGGGCACTTACTGGCTCCAGGAGCCACCTGGTTTGGGCTAAGTGTGAGCTGGGAAGGAGGTGGTTTTTGTTTCTTGTCTTTTTGTGGGTGGTGGTGGTGGGTTGTTATCTGGGGTTTGAACTCAGAGCCCTCTTTTGCTTGGTCGTCTTAAGCTCTAACTCTTGAGGCAAGTCTCTAGCCCTGTTCTTTTAGAGATGGAGCATCTCGGATTTTTATTTTTCCCCTTTTTCCCAGTCTGGCAAACCCCGAGCCTGTAGATTACAGGCATCGGTGAGGCACTGGCAGCAGGCTTGAAGTTTTCAATAGGGGGATCCACTCGGCAACTAACCCTTTCTCTTCCTCCCTCTTCCCAGGGACAGTTTCAGCCCCTTGATCATTTCAGAGATTTTAAAGGGCAATTCCTCCTTAGTTGATTTTCTATTTAACATGTTCATTTCATAGAATATGTTTTCAGGGCCATTGTTTTTTTTTTTTTTTTTGCTAGTCTTGGATCTTGAACTCAGAGCTGGGCACTGTCTGTGCTTCTTTTTGCTCAAGGCTAGCACCCTACCACTTCAGCCATAGCTCCACTAACGGCTTTTTCTGTTTATGTGGTGCTGAGGAATGGAACCCAGGGTTTCATGCATGCTAGGTAAGCACTCTACCACTAAGCCACATTCCTTGCCCTTTTTTTTTTTTTAAGTTATGATGGAAGCACCCTATGTTTGCTGCTCTTTGGGAATGTGTATTTTGTGTTCTTTTCTAATCAGTAAAGGTCTGTGATAAAGTTACTACTCAGTGTCTGGCACTTTCAGTGAGTGGCTTTGCTGGAATTTATATTTTTGTTATAAGAAACAAAGTCTCTGGGCTGGGAATATGGCCTAGTGGCAAGAGTGCTTGCCTCGTATACATGAAGCCCTAGGTTCAATTCCTCAGCACCACATATACAGAAAAAGCCAGAAGTGGTGCTGTGGCTCAAGTTGGCAGAGTGCTAGCCTTGAGCAAAAAGAAGCCAGGGACAGTGGTCAGGCCCTGAGTTCAAGCCCCAGGACCAGCAAAAAGAAAAAAAAAAAAAAGAAACAAAGTCTCTCAAAAATACTGACACCAGGTTTTTGCCTGACCTTCAACACACAGAATATTACTACTGTATCTTCTGCTTGTTTCTTCTTCTTTTTTTTTTTTTTGCCAGTCCTGGGCCTTGGACTCAGGGCCTGAGCACTGTCCCTGGCTTCCTTTTGGCTCAAGGCTAGCACTCTGCCACTTGAGCCACAGCGCCACTTCTGGTCGTTTTGTGTATATGTGGTGCTGGGGAATCGAACCCAGGGCCTCATGTATACGAGGCAAGCTCTCTTGCCACTAGGCCATATCCTCAGCCCTTGTTTCTTCTTCTTAAGCCCATGACCAACCTAACATATAGGCACCTGATAATTGTTGAATAACATTTGGTGTTTGTTTCCTTTTGTAATATATAAATATGGAGGGAATATATAAATATGTAGGGAATTCCGTGGTATATATAAATATACCTTGTAATGGCTGAGGACTATTTCTTTGAAAGAGTTCATCATAGTAACTTCTGTTGTTGAATAGTTTAAACAGATGATTGTCACAGTGTCTATAGCCAGTATTGAGAAGCTCTTTGCTTCTACAATCAGTATAATCTCCTTATATAGCTATATTACTTAAAAAATTACTTTAAAGGGCAGACACTTGATCCTATGACTTTGCTCAGGGATCCTGAAAGTCCTGATTACTTACCTTCTCTTGAAAGAACAGCCACCCTAAATGTGAGCAAATACAGGATACCTGTTCTCCATGCCCTAGAGATTGCAGTTCTCTGGGACACAAGAAGACCCTAATGCTGCTCTGGAGGACAAAATAAAAGTGGAGCTGGAATCAAGAAGTGGAAGGAAATGAGCCTGGTGGATTAATGCAAAGTGCTTTGAAACTAGTTATTTCTTGGGTTCTCATAGAAAGCAGGCAACGTGGGTTATCTATTTATACAAGCCATAACTGAGGCCCAAAGAGAGAAAGTTCTTCCCTAGAACCACACAGCCCATCAGTGTTAAGACTCTCCTTCCTACTCCTGTAGGAATCACCTATGAACATCCTTGTCACTGGTTCATGATTTCCATCCTAGACTTTGTCTTTTCTGTTTCAAGCACTTGTCATTACCTGCAGCTGCTCTCATCTGAATGCAGGTGCTGACCACTATCTCCTGCGCTTCAGTCAGGGCCACTCTGTGAGCTGCTGGACCTCATTAGAGACGTACTCCTTTGACTGCTCTGTTGTTTTCTGACATCATCCTCTCCTCTCCCCTTCTCCCCCATGCCTGTTTGTGATGTCCACTCTCACCTCTTCTTTTACTGATTATGCTCCCTGACACCTTCTCACCACCCATTAATCTAACTATTTTGCTTCTCTTCTCTAGACTCTTCCTTCTAACTGTACTCCAATCCTAAACTTCCCACAATCAAGATTTTCTTCCAATTCCTCTACTAGCTTTCCCAAACTTTCACCTTTCTTTTCCTGTCTCCTCCCCATCTCTACCTTGACCTCAACTCTTGCCCCATCATCACGGCAGCTTTCCTCTTTCTACTGCATCTTTCAAAGTCATTCTGTCCATAAGGAGCTTCCCCTTTTCCTTCCTTAAAAAATTCTTGGCTCCACTTCTCCCTTTGGATATTGTCTGACTTCTTTTTTTTTTTTTTTTTGCCAGTCCTGGAGCGTGGACTCAGGGCCTGAGCACTGTCCCTGGCTTCTTTTTGTTCAAGGCTAGCACTCTACCACTTGAGCCATGGTGCCCCTTCTGACTTTTTCCATATATGTGGTGCTGAGGAATTAGACCCAGGGCTTCATGCATACAAGGCAAGCACTCTACCACTAGGCTGTCTTCCCAGCTGTCTTGATTTCTTTCTTACATTTTTTGCCTAAGTTTCTTAAAGAGACTCCTCACTATGATTGGCTTTTGCCTCTGCTGTACCAATGTGAAATTGTACTCTTTGAAGTCTCTGAAGACTTTTTTTGGGGTGCTGGGGTCTGAACCAGAACTTTCTGCTTGTAGGCAAGCACCTTACCACTTGAGCCAGTCCTTTTTGCTCTTATTTTTTTGCTCAGGTTGACCTAGATAATGACCCATGTATTTATGCTTCATTATGTAGCTAGGATGACAAGTGTGCACACCACCACACTCAGCTTTGTTGTGGTGTGTTTTGTCTTTTTTTAAATGCCTGGTGAATTTTTGTTTTGCCAAGGCTGGTTTAGAACTGTGATCCTCTCAGTCTCAACTTCCCATATAGCTAGGGTGACAGGCATGAACCACTGCTCCCAACTATTGGTTGAGATAGGGCTTTGTGAACATTTTGCCTGGGCTAGCCTTAAATTGTGATTTTCCTGAGTTCTGTCTCCTAAGTAGCTAAGAATGCTGGCATGAGATGAGCCACTGGCACCCAGCTTCCAAAGACATTCTAGGTCCCAAAGACTTTAGGTCTTTATCTTGCTAGGGGACCAGTTACATTTGACCTCACTGCCTACTACCATATCTTCCTTGAAACAACCTCCCTCTTTGGCTTTTTTCCCTTTATTTTTAATTAAGAGAGTATTTCATGGTATAATCTAGGCTAGTCTGGAACTTACAACATAGTCCAGGCTGGCTTTGAACGCACAATCATCCTGTCTTAGCCTCCCAAGTGCTCAGATTACACAAGTGTGTCACCATGCCCTGCTGCTCCTTGGCTTTCCTGAAGCCACTCTTCTAATGTCAGAGCCTGCAGCATGAATGTAGCCATGATGGAAGCAGATGGCTGGATTCAGCTTTTATTCTGCTTGGTGCTGTGTCTTGTCTCCAGTAAGTGCAGACGATGAAATCTTACAGAGGAGTCTTGGCACTCCTTGACCCATACAGAGCCAGTACCTTCCACTTGATTACTGATCTGGGGCAGGCTCAGAAAGCCCTGTGCCAGCTGCTGCTGCTATGTGACCCTGAAGGAGGGAAGAACAGAGGTGAAAGGATTAGGTATGGAGTTTGATGTGGAGCCAGGCTGGAGGCTGCAGGGGTGGGGAGCACATGGAGAGTGAAGTGGGAAGTGGGATGAGCAGAGAGGCTTTGCATCTGAAGGGCTTTCAAAGTCAGAGTTTCTGAGGATGGCTTCAAGGAGGACAAGCATCTCTCCAAAAGGCACCAAGTTTGTTTCAAGGGATGAACACCAGTATAGGAATGAGCTGTGGGCTGTAGGGAATGTAAGAGACTGGATAGAATAGGTTAGCATGCCTTCTGCCTGGCCTTCTGACTACAGATTGTGAGGTAGCCCCTGTCTCATGTTGTTCTCTCACCATGAGCCTTTTTTTTTCGTCGCTTGATCCCCTCCGTTTCAAAAAAAGTCTCATGGTCTTCCCAGCGCCGGTCACAGGCCGCACAGAGGAAATTAGATTCAAAACTTTTGCAGCCACATCCTGAGGCAAAAGTGCAGCCATGGAGAGTGTAGAGAATTGGGACAGCCACACGAGCTGCCACCATTCTCCTCTTTCCTTACCCACCACATACCCAAGGGCTCCCCAGCCTCTTCCCATCTCAATACTCTCATTAGAAATTACCACGATATTTGCAGGGATGGGTCCCAGTGGCTGCATGCTCTTCATGGTTATGTTTACAACGACACTGGGCTCTCCAGGCTTTGGGATCAAAGGTAGCCCGTCTTTTGAGCCAGAATTCACCCACCTCTTCTGGGCGTGATGGTATGAAGCAAAACATGAGACAGCGGCACTGACTCTCAGAGCAGGGCACAAACACATCTATGGAAGTGGGGATGAGTGGTAGAATTAGATCAGTACCTGGTAGGGCTCAACCTTCCATGTCACCTCTCTCTCATACTAACACAAATACACCTCCCCGTTCCTGTTCTTGTACCCACATATGACCTTGCAGAGTTGTCCCACCATACTTGAAGCCAGTCATTTATCACCAACCTGAGATGATCTGGTGTTCTTTCAACAGATGTCCACAAAAGCACTTAGATTCTTCACCAATCCTGAAACAGTCCCATAGGTAGTGGGGGCAGCGCCAGCCAATGTAGACTCCTAGGGACAGAGGGATTGAGTAACAGGGAAAAGTGACAAAGAGAAAGATCTTAAGTTCCCTTCTAGGTGTTCTGACCTCTCTGTTGGGGTGAGGGACACACTTCTATACTCGGGGATAGCTGTTTCTACCTTGGAGTCCTTAGTCTTATCCTTTTTGTCCTGTATACTTTTTTTTTTTTTTTTTTTTTTGGCCATGGGTCTTGAACTCTGGGCCTGGGCATTGTTCCTGAGCATTTGAGGTACAGTACCACTTCCAGATTTTTGGTGATTAATTGGAGATAAGAGTCTTGCAGACTTTCCTGCCTGGGCTGGCTTTGAACTGCAATCCTCAGATCTTAGCCTCCTGAGTAGCTAGGATTACAGGAGTGAGCCACTGGTGCCAGGCCTGTATTCTTTTTTCTTTCTTTTTTGCACTAGTTCTGGGACTTGAACACAGGGCCTGGGCACTGTCTCTGAGCGTTTTTGTTCAAGGTTAATGCTCTACTACATGAGTCACAGTTCCATTTCTGTCTTTTTACTGCTTAAATGGAGATAAGAGTTTCATAGATTTTCCTGCTCAGGCTGGCTTTGAACCACAACACTCAGATCTCAGCCTCTTGAGGAGCTAGGATTACAGGCATGAGCCACTAGTGCCTGGATTATTATGTGTTTGTAGTTCCCTTTCCATTCTAGAATCCATTCTCTGTCAGCCTGCCAGAGATGACAAAAAGTATTCTTTCGTTTTTAAGCAGGAAGATTATAGGTGAACTGTTGTTTGAAGATGAACATGAATCTCACTGATTTAGTTCTCTTTGACTTTGGGGTTTTCTCTCATATTCTCCTCTCTCCTCATTAGAACCCAACTTTCCTTTAGGTGTCTCTATGGTAAGGAAGAGTGAAGCTGACTGGCCAGGTATGTAGTAGAGATTGGGTTCTGTGCCTAGGAGATAATTAGTGAAGAACTCTGAAGAGCAGGAGGGTGTTGGGTACTGCTGATGCCAAGAAGTAGGAGGAATTCTTTCCCTTACTTCATGTTCACACCTTTGTACAACCCTTCTGTGTCCAGTGTTTAGGAACTAAGGCTCTGTATGAACCTGAGAAAGGCTGCCTACAGTACTCCAAAGGTCAGAAGAAAGAGGCAGGCAAAAAATATAAATTATGAAGCAGAGGCAAGGACTTGAATATCCCTGAGCCCAGGCATTAGCAGGAAACTGAAATCCTCTAGAGCCCAGATTCAGTTGTGGAGTCTAAAGCTGTCCACCATCATGGCATTGTAATGCATTATTAATTTCTGTTTTATTCATTTGTGAGTTCTGTTAGGTAAGGATTTATGTTTGCATCCATAGTCTTTAATCTCAGTTCAAGGTCTGGCCTAAAATAGAGAACATAAGACTGCCTGACTGGTGACTGAACAAACTCCTTCAGGAGGGAAGAGAGACTAATTATTCCAGGCTTAACTGAAGTTTCATAAAGAGAATAAGGAAGAATTGATGTGTTTTGATCTTTGATGCTGGCCAGGGTCAAAATGCACAATTCTGTGATGCAGATTTTCTTGCTTTACCCATCGTTTTTCAGGATCTAAATAAAGCCTATTCAGATGTGGCTTCTGGCTTGGCTGCTTCTGTCTTGATACTGACAGCTAACTTGGGAGAGCCCAGGACATGGACAAAGTCACAGTGTAGTTAGGCAGGACCAGGACTCCACTAGAGCCATTCTAAACAGTCTGGAGTAGGAGGGCACAGTGAATAAACAGGTGAGGTGCAAAAGTGAATAAGGGTCTATGCCTATAGACTGAGACTTGGCCTAATTTTGGGGGGAGTCAAAGCTAAGCACTGGTGTAAGAATTAATGCCTAGAGCTCAGGAGAAGAATTTAAATAGGGAGACTCAAAACAACACCTCGTTTTATTCTATTCAGTGCTTTTAAGCATTGAAAGTTGGCATCTGATTGTGAATTCCATACTTTGCTGTGATTCCAAAACCCCTTCCTATTATGAAAGGATAAGTACTGTCGGGGGGTGGGGGAAGACCTTGTCTGACACACCATTCTGACTCTGTATAACATAGACCAATTACAATAACATAGCCCAATCACATAATTACACTCACATGTAATATCTATTCCTAGAATGTCCTCATGCAACATACAACTATCTTTGCATGAAGAATATTTCCAGCCTAGACCTTTCTCCTGAGCAACAGACATAACCTATATAGCCAGCTGTCAACAGATTCTTTCACCATCAGGTTCCTTAAGCACTTTAAATGTGTTATATCCAACTATTCCCTCCAAACTACTCTCTACCTTTGACTTGGGTACATCCAATGTAAATTTATTCTGCATCTCCCCTGCTTTAGGCATTCAATCAGCTACTTAAGCTAAAAAAACTACATGTCATTCCAGGCATTTTTTTTTTTCTGGTCCTGGGACTTGAATTCAGGGTCTGGGCTCTGTCCCCAGCCTCTCAGTGCTCAAGGCTAGTGTTCCACCACTTGAGCCACATTGCCACTTCCAGCTTTTTCTGAATAGTTTATTAGAGGGAGATCAGTGTCTCATGGACTTTCCTAGTCTGGGCTGGCTTTGAGCCACGATCCTCAGATCTCAGCCTCCTGATTAGCTAGGATTACAGGCATGAGCCACCAGTGTCCAGCATTTTCTCATTCTTATTCTGTCCATTCCATGAATTTTTCCATTTCTCTTTATCTCTACCCATCCACATCTTACCTGGATTATTTCCAGTACCTCATAGCACAGCCTTCCTGTGTCCAATTTTGTGTTTCTACAGTCTATTCTATTGCCAGAATTATCTTTCAAAAGTATGAATCTGTTGATGTTATTGTTCTATTTAAACTCTCTTGGCAATTCTCTCACGTGCACTCAGGATATAATTTTGACTCTTTGACTTGGCACACACACTCCTGCAGCATTCTGTACTTTGAGAGGTGAAGTGGGCCACTCTCCATTCCCCAACATTCTATGCACCACTGAGAACACATTGCGACAGTTTCCTAAAGAACTTGGTCTTGTCATGTCTCACCTTACTCTACTATTGAGTTGATCATCTCTTTTTACCATATTACAGGTATGTGCTGAGAAGTCTATCCTTTCAAGGCTTATCTAGCTATAAGTCTTTTTCTTAGGCTCCCTTTTCTCTGCTCCTGAAGTCCTCTGGGTATAGCAGTTATTAAAGTGAATTGTGATTGTTCTTAATGGTGTTTCTCATTATAGTGCAAATTACGTGAAGGATTTTTGTCTTTGGACCTGTACCCACCCTACTACCTCCACAACTAACTCAGTGCTTGGCACACTGATGGTACAAAATAATAAGAGTTTTTTGAGAGACTTCTAAGAAAAGCTTATATTTGGACATTACACATCTTATGAGCTCTTTGGGTATCTTAAATCTCTAGGGATGTAAGATTCCTAACATTAGAAGAAGACCACAAAAGTCTTTGCTCCAGACTGAAGGACATTGAAATTTCTCTATAAATTACCTATTTAACTAGGAAAACGAAGGCATTTTAATTCAAAGAAAAAAAAATACAGTGGCCTTGAAGAATAAGGGAGTAGACAGGAAGGTCCAAGAAGAGCAATGAAAGGACTGAACAGACCTTGCATTTGCAAGAGTAAAAGAAGATGTAAAAATAAGCAAAAAGCAAAAAACAAATCATTTCAATATTGGACTCATTTTGGGTGCTTGTAGCTTAAGCCTGTAATCCTAACTACTCAGGAAGCTTAGATCTGAGAATTATGGTTTGAAGGCAGAAAGGTCTGGGAAACTCATCTCCAATTAATCACAGAAGAAGCTGGAAGTGGTGCTGTGGCTCAAGTGCTAGAGTGCTAGCCTTGAGGAAGAGGAGCCTCGGGGTAATGCCAGGCCCGTAGTTCAAGCCCCAGGATTGGAAAAAAAAAAAAAAAAGGGACTCAAAACTGAGAAATAAGATTAGACTTTCTTGACATGTGGTGGAAAAAGGAGGGAGCGGGTAAAGTAAATTACATAGAGGAATGATAAGTTGTCTTTATATTTTAGAATTTTTTTTTACATAGCTGTATTCCTGTCACAAAGAGAAAGGAAATATGAAAGACCAAAATAAACATAGCAATGTCTACTGAACTCAATCTAAGAATTCCCAGAATCCCTCACAAGCCAGGGTGGCATTCTGACTGAGGCCAGTAATCTGTAGATAAGAAATCCAATAAGAAAGGGAGACATGTTCTAATATAGCATGATATGTGTTTGGTTTTAATGGAGCCAGGCACTGATGGCTCATGTCTGTAATCCTAGCTACTCAGGAGGCTGCATTCTAAAGCTAGCTCAGGCAGACAAATCAGACTCTTATCTCCAATTAACTTGCTAAAATCTAGAAGTGGAGGTGTAGCTCAAGTGGTAGAGTGCTAGCCTTGGGTGAAAGTCTACCAAAGGGACCAACACCTTTTTGATAGCAGAACAAAACCCCTAGAGAATTTCCAGGTTCTCAGACATATCTGCTTTAGATATATTTGTCTTGTGCCAATCCTCTGGGGTCCTAGATCTGAGTTGGCCCTTTTGGTTTTTATTTTTAAAGCAATTTTAGTGTAGTGATCTTTATCTACCTGGGCTTTATATGAATGTCGCTGCTTGTTTTTCTCCCAGGCCCATCCTGGTATTTCTTGGTCTCTCTGCCTGCTCCCCTTCTAGATTCCAGGCAAAAGGCATGGTTATTTTCCTAATGGGAAGCTCTCTATTAGAGGGACAGATTTCCAGATCCTGTTGGACTGCAAGATATCCAGGAGCCTGCTACAGGCCTCTGAAAGGCCATGTGGGCTCACCTGTCTGAATGGCATTCAGAGCTTCACTCTTCTCCCATTGGAAAAGATGGTACAACTGAGCACCAAACTGTTCTCTTGTCTTAACCATTTCCATAAGCTCTTCTTGGTTAATAGGGATTACTGGAAGGCTTGTATTACCTGGGAAGGGAGGAGCTGAGTAACCAGAAGGAAGTGAGGAGACCCTAAAACTAGGAGGAGGAGCCATGTCCAAGAGTAATACAGGCCTCTTCTTGTGGGGCAAGGCAAGGGCAAAGAGAATAAGGGAAAAGGTAGGAGTAATTACTGTTAGTTCCTTTCTTCCCGTTCCTCCTGTCTAGATGGAGTTCAGGCTGAGATGTATAAGAAATGATGTCACTGATATCCACACTCTGCTCTCCTTCGCTTGCCTCTTCCTTCTGCGTTGAAGCTATGTCCGTGTGGGCCTTGGCTGAAAGTTCTGAAATGGAGTCCTTTGCAAGGGGCTCAAATTCAGAGGTCCAGCTGGACCTCCTTGTTTGTGGGACTGCAGTGGGAGGAATCTCAGAAAAGAAGTTTTTCTTCCAGGTTTCAACGGAAAACATAGAGACACTGCCTGCTGATGTAGACTGAGAAGGTATGTGCTTTTTGGGAACCCCAGAGATGGAAGTCTCAGAGATAGGGGCCTCCAAAGAGATCTCAGAGGCAGACTTTAGTTCTAAAGTGGTATCAGAGAGGAAGGATTTCAAAAGGTTTTGAGAGGCTTGGGATGTTATCTGTGTCTGGGAAATGGATGGCACCAAAGGTGAGTCAGAAGCACAAGGCTCTATGGGGAACTTGAAAGTATAAGGCACTAAAGGAGTATCTGAGATAGAAGGCTTTGGAAAACTTGTAGAGGCCAGGGGTGTTACCAGGGTCTTGGAAGTGGTTTGCACTAAAGGAAATTCATGACCATAGGTCTCTGAGAAGACCTGGGAAACAGATGGCACCAGTGGGACCTCAGACGTGGGGGGCTCTGTAGAAGTTCCAAAGATAGATGGATCCAAGGAACTCTCAGAGACATATTTCCCCAAACGAGTCTGGGAAGATGGCAGGTCTTCAGAGGTCTGGGGTTCTAAAGGTGTCTTGGAAGTGGAAGGCTCCAAGGGCTGTTCAGAGATAGTGTGCTCCTCCTGTAAGTTTTCAGCAGAAGGATCCTTCGAAGAGGGGTGTTCATTTGCATCCATAGTGGTATGAGGTTCTTCTGGCACCTTGGCTGCTTCCATCTAGTGGTAAAATAGGGTATAGGTTTCATTAGATTGGGAATGGAAGGTCAGCAAATCAGGGCACAGCCCAGGATTGACTGGGGGGTTACAGGATTAGGATAAATTGTTGAATGCATCTGAGACAAAAGAGAGACATAAGAAAGTTTCTGAGTCTTTGGTTGTGATACCAGGAGGTTACTCATATCTCATGTGGCATGTTGTAGTGAGTTGTTATGGTATTGGATCATGAAAATTGAAAGGCTGAAGTACAAACCGATCAGTAGATGGAAGCAGAGGACCGTGTCCCAGGAGGCAGCCCAAACATAGCTGCTTGCCTCGTCCCAAATGCAGGGGTCCTGAGCATGATTTAGGACCTTGAAAGCCAGACTATGGAGTTCTAGAGACTGAAAATACCAGGCCCAAACTGGGGTTGACTTCTGACAGTGTGAGAGTCACAATAAATAAGACAGGACCTTACCTGTATCTTGATTTTGTCTAGGAACATACACCCTCCCTTGATGATCTCATGCATGTTCAAGGCTTCAACTACTTCCAGCTATATGCTGTTGACTTCTAAATCTGTATTTCTAGCTTTGCTCTCTTTAGAACCTTGTACTTTGCACTTATACCAAGCGTCTGCTGGACATTTCTAACTGGATATACCATAGGCAACAAAACTGAACTCTGGGAATTATCCCCATCAGTTCCTTCTTCCATAGACAAAGAACCAAGGATTAAAGTCTTCTGAAGTATTCTCCAAATGCATTATATTCTCTTCTTTTCATCCAATTTTGTTTAAGTTTTCATTATCTCCTGCCCAGTTGTTTCCTAACAGCTCCTCCACTACTTTATCAAGTATATTAATCATTTCAACAATACTATTATTCATTTATATGGTAAGAGCTAGGCCATGCTGAGTTTGAGAGGGAGTGAGGTTAACTAACAGTGACAATAAAATGAGTTTATGTGGTGCTGGATTAAGTCCAAGATGCTGAGATTGAAGGAGTATGCCTAATTTATCTTGGAAGAATGTCCCCAAAGTTATTTCTTCCTGACCCAGTCAAGAGGAGAGAAAAGCAGGGTCCCAGCTTTTGTGTTTTCAAAATGCAAAATGTCAGTGACTCAAAGTCCAAATCTCTTGGCCAGGACATTTACAGCTTGTCTTCCCCACCCTCACCAAGCACTCTACCACTGATCTGCATCCCAGCCTTTGTTCTTTTTTGAGACAAGAACAAAGGTCAAGACCAGGTCTCACTAGGTAGCCTAGGTTGGACTTGAACTCGAGATCCTCCTTGCCTCTATCTTCTGGGTTCTGGGATTACATGTGAATACCACATCATCCAGCCAGGTTTGTCATCATTTGCAACAGTACCTGTGTCTTAACTTTCTTTGGTCCCTATAACCCCTGCCCTCACACTGTAGAGACACAGAGATATATCACTCCTTAAACTTGGGAAAGGACAACAAGAACATAACTAGAGACAGTAAAAGGGAAATGTGACATACAAGGTGGAGAAGAGGTTGGGAGGAGAGAAATGTGAACCGAGGAGAGAATTAGGTGAGGGTGAGGGTAAGATGGACAGTAGAGAATGGGTGTCAGAAAGCGTTAGGAAGAGGGTTGAGTTGAAGGCTTGCAGAGGGAGGGCCACTGGAGGAACTTCATACCTCCGGTCTTTGGCTTGGTTGGTAAAAGTCCTTAGGTCAGGTCAAGATCTTGCCAGAGGTTGGAGGGGACGAAAGATTGGTCCCAGGGGAGGAAATGCTCTTGATGTGGATGAGCCCCACTGCAAACCTGAAGTGATGGGCCTTGCTTGGAAGTACCTGTGAAGACTTGGATATCCCAAGGCTTTGACCAAGGAAATCTGGCCTGACGGGGGGCGGGGAGTGGGGGGGTGGAAGGTAAGGAAGGGATGGGGGAGGAAGGAGAGCGGTAAGGGAGAAGGACAAGAGGGGTCCAGGGCTGAGGGAGGAAGGGTTTTACTGAAGCTTCTAGAACTCAGGCCAGGAAAGGAGCGAGCGGTCACCAGGGCAACCCGAATGCCCAGAAGTCTCTATGGCAACAGCCAGTCGGGTCACCTCCGGAGTGAGGGAGTTTTCCGGAGGGGGCTGCGTGGAGCCTGTGGGGGGTGTTGAGCGCGTCGCTGGGTGGGGTTTATGAACACTGTGGGGAGTCTGGTTATTTATTTAGTGTGTGTGTGTGTGTGTGTGTGTGTGTGTGTGTGTGTGTGTGTGTGTGTGTGTGTGTGTGAAGCTCCCTGTACGGTTCCTACACATGGGGGCGCTCAGTGGGGGCTGTGAGGACTACAGTGGTCTCCGGGACTCCGCGCCCGGATGCGGACAGGGTCTCAGCTGGGACTGGGGCGGAGTCTATCCTCGAAGCCCTGCAGAACTAAGTTAGGGCCAATAGAATAGGGTAGGGGGCGGGCTTTGCCGAGAGAGACCAATAGAATGGAGCGGGGGGCGGGACGCCATAGGACGTCAGGCTGAGGCCGCCGCCGCCGCGGGGCCTGGTTATCGCCGGTTCAGCGCAGCCCGGAGTCGCCCAGGCCTGAACTCCTCCCCAGGTCCCGGCCCGCGTCCCCAAGCCCCCGAGGACACCCGAGGACACCCCCCCTCCGGGGGTGGGGTGGGGTGTGGAGCCGCGGGTCAGCTCAGCGAGCGCCCCTAGCTGGCCTGTCCGGCCCCGCCCCCGCCCCGGGCCATGGCCCAGCCCCTGTCCCGGCCCCTTGTCCTATCCCTTTCCCAGCCTTGGCCTCCGGCCCCGCCCTCGTCCCGCTTCCCAAATTGGCCTCAGCCCCGGCCTGGGCCCCAGGGAATGCTAGCGTCCAGGTCCCGATCCTGCCCCCCCCTCCAGTCCCAGTCCCTGCCCCAGACTTGGCCCCCATCCTCGCCTCGGCCCTCGTCCCACCCACTGTCGCAAATCCCAGTCCACTCTCTGTCCCCACCCCATTCCCAGCGGTTGCCTAAGCCCCTGGCCCAAGGCCGACCCTTACTTGAGTCGTTGGAACAGCCCCTGCCTCCATCACACTCCCTGCCCTTGTTCAAGCCTGAGTACTCAGGCCAGCCCTACTCATCTCAACCTTTGCCCTCATCTCTGTGTTTACCCAAGTCTCTCCCACTGGACCCCCGCCTCTCTCATACGCTGCCCCTCTCCCAGCCTCGACTCAGGTCTGGGCTCCAGCTGCCATCAGTCCTATTGCTGCTGTTGCTGTTCTCTGTCCTTGGCCCCGGGGCTGGTGAGTGCAGAAGCAGTAAAGACTGATATAAAGATGGGGTTCCAGGCTGTGGGAGGTGTGGGCTACAGAGAAGTTCAGGCCAGGTGGGATCTGGGGAAGAAGTGGGGGGAGAGATAGGGAGCAGAGAGATCTTACACAACACAGGAATTGTCATTGTGGGCAGAGTGGTACTGGGTCTAAAGCTCAGCAAGTGGCTATTGTCCTTAAGACAGTCTTCAATGTTTTCTTTCCCTATGCCCATCCTGACCCCAGTTGATTCTAGCTTTTTCAAGAGTCTTGAAAGCTTTGCTTTTCCTGCTCTCTAAGTTTGGCAGGGGAGGACATTAGAAAATATAGCTTAAACCCTTTGGGTTATTGCCCATGCATTCAAACAGGGTTAAGCAAACAATTCTGAAGGCAACATATTGCAAACAGATGGATTTGGATTGCGTGTGCGCACACATGTACACACACACACACACACACAGTACTAGGTCTTAAACTTAAGGCTGAACTTCTTAGCTCAAAGCTAACACTCTACCACTTGACCCACACACCCATTTCCAGCTTTTTGGTGGAAATAAGAGTCTCACAGGCTTTTCCTTCTTCAGGATGGCTTTGAACCTGGATTGTCAGATTTCAGCCTTCTTAGTAGCTAGAATTACAGGTGTGAGCTACCAGCACCCCAGCTGGACATGGATTCCTAAGGCAAACCTTTCCCCAAAAAAGCTTGGTTGGCTGAGAACTACTTCTTTATACTTTTAGAATAGGGTTAAAACTCAAAGTCCATATTACACATGGGGAAAATGAAGTTAAATGAAGGAGCAATTTGTTCAAGGTCATATTATTTATAAATAACAGAGCCAGGGCTAGGAAAAAAAAGCTTTCCTGATTCCTATCTCATATTAGTGGCCCTTCTCCTTCTATACTGTAATTTATGCTTCATAGAAAACCAGACGCAAGTGGGCAAAGGCTCACAGACCAATTTGTCTATACCTCAGTCTTCCTGCAAGAAACTTCCTGCTTAAACTGTTGCTCATATTCCAAGCTTCATTCTAGGGTCACTGTGCAGCTTAGGAGTCACCTGGCTAAGAAAGAGAGGCCAAGCTTTTTAATGTGTGAAATATGGAAGGAGGAAGTGGTCTTTGTTTAGAGGATGTGGCATACAGATGACCCCATCACACAATAGCTGTATCCAGGCTTCTTTATCCAGGCAATAACAGCTAATAGAGCAGGTGGGGGTGGGGTGATTCTATTGAGCTCTGTGGGCTGTGCTTGATGGTACCAGCTTGAGATCAGTGCAACCCAGAGGTCACAAACAACTCCTGCAGAAATGTCTAGGTGCTTTTCTACCTGTGTGTATGATAGGTGTCTGCAGGTTGGCATGTGTAATGTGTGGACCTGCTTATGTGTTGGTGAGTGTAGGCACGTGCATACTGTATGGGGTACCTGTAAGCTGGTATGTTCTGAGTACCTATGTTATTTTGTGAATGTCAGGGAACATTTTATAGCCCCAAGAACATTCCTCTTCAGCTCTGTCCTGCTCCTTTTATAGACAGATCACTGAAGTGTTGTCTTCAGAAGTGATGGTTCATAGTTTGAAGGCAGTGTTGAAGGCCTTTCATAATACAGAAGTAATTTGTCCATCTCCATGGGGTGGGTTTTGTGTTGATTACAGCAAGTGGCAAGTTGGGAATTAGCAGAAGAAGCAGGTAACCAGTAAGTCAGGTTTTTTTCCACTTTTGGTAAGGGGAGTTTATACTATTTAATCCAACTGGCTTCCATCTTATCAGCATAGTTTTTTTCTTTTAAAATTATTTATGCTTATTAAACATTTTTATGGTTATTATTAAAGGCGATGTACAGAGAGGTTACAGTTACATAAGTCAGGTAAAGAGTACTTTCCTTTTTGAACAATGTTACCCCTTCCTCCTCTCTCTTCCAGTTTTTCTTTTTTATGAGCCCATTGAGCAAGCACTGGACTGGCTAATAGACATGCATAACAGATGGCCTCAGAGTATACAAAGCTGGAAGTTGTGGATAAAAATAGAATTTCACGGAAGCAGGTTTGGTGTTTTGTGAAGAACTATAATGAAATTAGGAAAGATAATCATATAAACCCAACTGTAGGTGGGGCTGCCCTTAATGCTGTTTATAGCCAATGCCTGGGTAACTGTAGCCTGGCATTTGGGTTCTCTGTGACCTAGTGAGGATGATGAGTTTTGTCTGAGCAGAAACTGGCAGTGCCGTAGAACTATCATAGCACGAAGCTTCATAAATACTTAGCATTTGCTTCAATCTCATTTCAGAAATGGAAGTTAGTTCCTGGGTCTCTTGGTCTCAACCTTGATCTTGAGTTTTCCTCTTGGGACTAATTAACTGTGGTTGATAACCCAAGCACGCTTTACCTTTTCAAGAAATTAGCTTTTCTCCTAGTGCCAACAGGAGCAGGGCCAGTTTCAGCCTCTCTCTCTCTCTCTCTCTCTCTCTCTCTCTCTCTCTCTCTCTCTCTCTCTCTCTCTCTCTCTCTCTCTCTCTGTATGGTGCCTTGGTCATGCTTCCTCTAGGACCAAGCCTTATTCAAACTTCAAATCAAAACTTGAGGTGGACAGTTTCCTCAAACACCTATCCTTCCCCCTTGAACTTCCCTAGCTGGTAACTCACTCCTTTTCCCTGACAATCTAATCTGTGATCTCCATAGCCCCTGACCACTTGGGGAATGGCTTTGCCAATTCCCCAAATTTCCAGGTCATGCCAGGGTCTTTGAATCCCAAAGTGTCTTGTGTTTTTCAATCACTGTTTCCCAATCATTATTAGCTTCTGCTCTCATTTACTGTCTAGATCTGCAGGGAGCAACTGATATTTTCTTAACAGCAGCAATAGCTGATGAGATGACCCATCTCTGGTACCAGCCTTGGGGAAGAGCAGCCCTTCGGTAAATCCAGAAGAGGGCACCCCAGAGCTCTTATTTCTTCCTAACAATACTTTCCAAGGCTGTTCAGCTCTTGGCCTGCTTCCCAGTTGTCAAAGCCAGTGCTTTCAGGTACCCTGCTGTTTTATCTATCATACCAGTTAGTCCATTGTCCTTGACGGATCTCTGCTATGCTGAGCCTTTCTGGATTCTTAGGCTGTGTTCCCTTGGTTTGTAAGTTAGCAGGGCTTCCTTGCTGATAGTTGAGACTAGTGGTTGGCACTAGAAAGACTAGTCGTTGGTTTAACTGTGGCCTTTCAGGATGAGCTAATCTAGGGCTAGTCTACTGTATGAGATATCTCACTTGAGCATGAGTCCTGAGTTGCTTCAGTTCAGTGGGACCAACCTTAATTAGCATTCTCACCTTTAGCTATTGACCTTTTCCAGATGTTTCTTTCAGTTGAATATCATGCACTCCATTTTGGGTGTTAGGTCTCTTATCTCAAGAAATGGAGGTTATCAGACTAGGTAAACATTTTTATGTATTTCCTGCCTGGCTGAAAACTCTTCATTCAGCCTCCCCTTCCCAGGTTCCTATTCTGACCTGAAGATGCTCAAGTTCCCCACCTTCTCACCTGTCCTTGAAGGCATGCTTCTGGGATTGTCTGGGGCTGGTCTGAAGTCCCTAGGACTTTATTCTGGGAGATCTTGCCTACTTTGGGGGTATCTCTTCTATTCAGCTGAACTACTGGGGTTCCTTCATTGCTATAATAATCCTGGTCCCCATGTGTTTGCCTGGCTTAATGCTGACATGACTTTTCTATTCACCTTGGCTGTGTTCCTACACCTATGATCAGGCATCTTGGCATTTTAGTTAAAGGTGACTACTTCCTCCCCACCTTCCAACCTCTGAATATTCTCAAGTGATCTGAAATTCCACTGGGTCACCATATGTCTGCCTCACTGGGCCATCCCCTGGGGAAATGCCCTAGCTGTTCATTTTGACCCTGGAGATTCTGATGACTCTTTTCCTGAGCATGCTCATGGTGGCCTGTCAGTCTGGCTCTTGACTCTGCTACCCAAGCAGGCCCCTTGCAGGCCTCACCACACCTCCCCTCCCCTCTCCTGGCCTAAGTCAGTATACAGACACTCTTGTGAAGTTTCTGAGGTGTTTTTTTTTTTTTTTTAAACTGCTTCTGACCACCCAGAAACAGAAAGGAGAGAAAATAAACAAGGAAGTTACACAGTTCTGTGTCACCTCCCAAGCCCCACAGGTGGAGTTCTAGCCTGTTCAGTGGCTTAAGAGCCCATGCCAATACACACACACACACACACACACACACACACACACACACACACACACACACACACGTCTCCTCTGTTTTTGTTAGACTTGGCAAGAAGAGAACAATGGCACCTAAATAGGGGGCAGCTAAGAGTGGAAGGTCATATAAAAGGTCTTGGTTTTGATTCCTCAGTTTAGTCTAGGTTTCAGCCTCAGTTACCATACCTGTAAGATGAGTTTAGTTTGTTTTTGTTTTAAACAAAGTCTCTGCAAGGACTAAGCTATGCCTAGGCAGCATAAGACCAAGTTCCTGGCTTGTATGAGAGTGTTGTGAATTGATGCTATTGGTGAGAGAGAGGGGCATGCCTATTGCCTAATGAAACACTCTCGTGTCCTGCCCTTCTCCTTTCTCTTTCTTCTGCTTCCCAGGAGGCCTTTTCCTGACTGATTACTCTACCTGCTCACCTCGCAAGCTGAGTCCTTTCCGCTCCTTTGCCAGCACTGAGCTCTTCCACTTCCATGTTCCAGAAGACACATTCCTGGCAGTTTGGAATCTCATCATCTTCAAGGAGCAGGGGGGGACCTTTGGGGACCACTGCCCAGACCAGAGTGTGACTGTGTGAGTGTCTGAGTTATCTCTCTAGCCCCATTTCTAACCCCAGCCACTTTCAAAACTGAATTGTGGAAAAAAAATCTTCTGACCCCAACTTTGACTCTTAACTGTGTAATTGGAATGAAGTGTGACTGAGAACTGAGTATTGGCCATGCCCTCTGTTATCTGACCACTTCCTGACTAGTATTTAACAGTATGAGTGTCGGAGATAACCTCTTGACTCTTATGTTGTTTTTGTTTTTAGTGTGTGTGTGTGTGTGTGTGTGTGTGTGTGTGTGTGTATGTGTGTGTGTGTGTGCTCAAGTATGCATGCATCATTACTGGGGCTTGAACTCAGAGCTTCAAGTGCTGAGCCTTTTCTATTCATGGCTTGTGTTCTACCCCTTGAACCACACCCCTATTTCCAAATTTTTGCTGGTTAATTGAAGATAAGTGCATTACAAAATTTTCTGCCTGAATTGGCTTCAAATTATGGTCCTCAGATTTCTACCTCCTAAGTAGGAGGATTATTGGTATGAGCCTCTGGCATCTGACTTATTTTACTGTTATTGAGTAACAATTCTCCTTTCTTCTATTTCCCACCTGCCACCCTACTGTCTGATTTCCTCCTCTCCTAATTCTTGTTTCCCAGGTATTTCCGGTCGGGGGCACCCCCTGTCATCAATCCCCTGCACACACACTTCCCGGGGGACACAGCTGTGCCTGGGGTTTTCTCACTGACCCTCAGCTGGACACTGCCCAACCGCACCTCAGGCATCTTTAATGTCAGCAGCCCTTTACCTGGGGACTGGTTCTTGGCTGCCCACCTTCCGCAGGCCCATGGCCACATCTCTGTCAAGGTGGGTTCATGCTGTGAGGGGCAGGAGGGGGTCAAAGCTGCTTCTCCATCTGCATATCAGTACCAGGGTGGGCAACATCACAAGGACGGCTGGGTGGGGCATGGCTGGAAGCCAGTAAGTCACATGGTGAATGGTCTACAGTGGACAGTCTTGGAACCTTAGGAGAACCTAGTAGTTACATGGAAGCTGAAGGTGAAGTCAAGTCTTGAATCAGGTTCTGGCACTGGTGAGTCATGTCCTGCCCTCTGGAGAGCACCAGGGTTCCTTAAAGGTAGTCAGGAGCTAACCAAGGATTGGTTAAATCCTCTGCACAAACCCAGAACTAGTCTTGTTTTACATTTTGATTAATAATTAAGGCCACCGCCCCATCTCTAGTCCATATGGAAGTGTATTCTTTTTCTGTCATAGTGTATTCTTTTTCTGTCATAGTTGCAGACAGTTCCCCCAACTCTTGAATACCTGTTAAAAGGAAGCTGTGGACTGCTGGTATCCTTTGTGACTGTTACCTTCCTTTCCTTTGAATATCAGCACTTAATTCAAAGAGCAAAGACTGCTAAAGTCTATAAAGGGCAGGTTCAAAAGTCGAGGTGCTTATTGTGGTTTAGAGGACAAGGAAATGCCACAGTGTTTTCCTGTCATTCTTGTATGTAAGATAAGCTGGGCTTCCTCCTCATAGTGAAGGGATCTGTAAGTTTCCTATTCTTGTTCATTGAAGGAGAGGTAGGAAGGTGGCCATGTGCGTGGCCCTGAGGTAAGGGTGAAGGGACTGAGCATGAGCAGAATCAGGATGAAAGAACAAGGCATTATAGAGCTAGAAAGCTAGTGTGTTTTGGCCATTGAGAATTGAGAGGGGCAGAAATTTCCAAGTAGGTGAAAATTGGACTCAAATATATCTCTCAAGGTTGAGTTTCTTGAAGTGTGTGACTCTTTGTGACAGACTCACTTTCTTTCATTGGAGCCCAGTGTTCAGAGCAGGTATTAATAATGAGCGGAGAATCACACAGCAACAAGTTCCCTGGCCTTGCTCTTGGTAGAGATTATAAATGAGGGCTGAGGTAGCCTCAGGGATAGGCTAATATTTTTCTTTTTCTTTTTTTGATGTGGGGAGGGTCAGTTATGGGACTTGAACTCAGGGCTTGGGCGCCATCCCTGAGCTCTTTCACTGGAGGCTAGCACTCTACCACTTTTAGCCATAGCTCCACTTCCAGATTTTGTTGCTAATTGGAGATAAGACTCTCATGGGGATTTTTCTGCCTGGGCTGGCTTTGAACCATGATCCTCAGATCTTAGCCTCCTGAGTAGCTAGGATTACAGGCATGAGCCACCAGTGCCTGGTTTAGGCTTACCTTTCTTGAGAGTAATGCATAAGAAGACCTGGAAGTCCTCTGAGACATGCTGGAAGCTCACCTGGAAGAGGCTCTGGGTTATATAGGCAGACTTTGACTAACGTTAGAATTAAGTGTTCTACTGGGATGGATCTCTCCATAGGTCTTTGGCCAAGTTTCAGACTTTCTACCCCGTATCCCCTGATCCTGGATGTGCTTTGTGAGAGCCGACAGAGAATCCTCTAGCCCATCTCCAGTTATAATCTTTCTGGGTAGTCAGGAAGTACCTAGAGCCTAGGCTGCCAGATTGAGACAATGGGAATCAGAGATAGCCCTAAAGCCCAGAGCAGTTAGGCAGCAAGAAAAGAATGAGGTCTGATATGCCCATTTGCATCTGAGCATAGCAAGTGAGGCTCAGGGGACTTGGTAGTGCAACTAGTGCCTCTACCATTAATGTTCCGGGATGTAGCAAGATAGGGTAAAGAGGACGCAGTTCTACCTTGTCCATGAGTGGCAACAGGTCTGGAGACCATGTAGATAGACTTGTTCAAGAGGCTGATGGAGCAAGTATAGCTTTTCTAAGAATTTGATTACCTTTTGTAAGTAATCTTATGTGAGCTTCTAAGGTTTCTTAAGGTCTCCAGATGCTGGCCAATTTCCCACATTCAAGCCTGCAGGTTCATTGTCCAGGACATTTCTCCATTTTCTCTACTTGTATCTTCTGTGAATCATAGTCTTAACTTCCTGTGAGGTTTGGAAAACACAGGAAGTTGTGTGGGTTCCAGGATAGCCTTGGTCTGGGCCTGAAGAAGTTCAGTGATAAGAAAAGAGTTAGGTTTCTAGGATCCTTCTCAATTTGGGGGATGCACTCATATATTCCCTAAGAGGACAACAAAAAGATGGCTAACTCAGCTTGGTTAGGAGGTAAATCTCAAGGGTCAGGATACAGAGAAAGGTATTTTAGGTGGTGACAGTGGCATGGACCAAAACTCAGAATGCAGAACTGGATTGATTTAGTATTGGCTAGGTAAAGAAGATGGAGTGAACAGAACTCAGGTCATGAAAGGCCTAGAAGTTTGAACTGTCTAGAGGCTGATAGCCTGGAAAGCAATGAAAAGGAAGCAACTTATGGGGCTGGGAATATGGCCTAGTGGTAGAGTGCTTGCCATGAAGCCCTGGGTTCGATTCCTCAGCACCATATATATAGAAAAAGCCAGAAGTGGTGCTGTGGTTCAAGTGGTAGAGTGCTAGTCTTGAGCAAAAAGATGCCAGGGACAGTGCTCAGGCCCTGAGTCCAAGCCCCAGGACTGGCGAAAAAAAAAAAAAAAAGGAAACAACTTATATGATCCAGGCCAATGTCCTGAACTCCAGTCCCAGGTCTGCTAGACCCTGTGTCTGCATTATTCACCACATATTTCTAGCATTCAGCACAGAGCATGATTCATAGTAGGGCTTGGCAATTTTTTTTGCCTGTTTTGTCACCTTTTCAAACTCATAGTGTCTCAAATGGATCCCATTTATCCTCTTGTTCTGGCCCCTTCTTTCCTATCAACTGCTTCTTTCTTGTCCCCCTGTCCTCCATTTCCTTGCCTTTCCTGCCTTAGAACATGTATTCATTCTATGATGCCCAGTTGCCAGCCTGCCTTGAGTGGCGGACTGTTGGGTTGTGAATACCAGATGGCACCCAAATGGCTCATAAGTAGAAAGTTCTCCTAAATGGCTGGGCACAGGTCTTCCTCGAAGGCTTCTTCTTTCCAGTCTAAAATTCGAATGTAAATAAAGCAGGTAAAATGGTAAAAATGTTTGGAAGGAAAGCAAAGAAGCAGATGGTATAGAAGACTGGATTCTGTTCATTCTGTTAACTAGGACCAAGCATGACTCAATGATAACACAGCTGAAGTGGTTAAAATCTGCTAACAGTGCCTCTTCCGCTTTTCCTCCTCCTAAGTTATTTTATTTATATTTCAAATAGGTAATATATGCACCTGGTACAACATTCGAAAGGTACAAAAGGCATCAATGAAAAGTAAGTCTTCCTCGTCCCTTCTCCTTCCAGTTCCCAATTCCTTTCCCCAGAGTTATCTAGTAACTGGCTTTTTTATTTACATATTTATTTTGTACTGGGGATTGAACCCAGGGTCTCATTCTTGCTAGGCAAGTACTCTACCACTTGACATATATCCCCAGCCCAACTAGGTTTATATTAATCTTTACTTCTTGACTTTTATCTTCTTGTCTTTTGTGATGGTATATCACATCTTGCCTATCTTTTGCTTACCATCTTTCTCTCGGTCTTGATCTATTATAGTGATGTTAGGTCCTGGAAAAATTCCTTTTTTCCAATCTCTTCTTGTGTCTAGCACAATTGTTTCAAATACTGTCTGTGAGTTAATGCCTTCTAAGAGTAGTCATCTAGGCCGAACTTCCTTCAGTCTCAGACTTTATATCCACTTACTTATTTGTTATCTCCAATTAGCTGTTTAAGAAATGTCGCAAGCTTAGCATTTGCAAATCAATGTTAAAAAACAAACATCAGATTCTCATTTTACTTCTCCTAGTCTAAACTTCATTCTTGGATTTTTCTTCTTTCAGCAAATGTCATTGTCATCCACCAAGCTGTTCAACCTCAAATTTAGGTGTCATCCTTGTTTCCTATTTTCACCTTATCTCTCCACAACCAATCCATAAAGAAAAAAATCTTGTTGCCCTACTTCTAAAGCATGTCACAAATGTGTCTACTCTCTCCTTCCACTTTGAGCACATATTCCCTCAGCTTTTTCCTGGGCCACCACAGTAACCTCCTAAATGATCTTCCTGCTTCTACTCCTGCCCCATGTAGTCTTTCCATTTCCAGTACCTTCATTGGTGCTGACTGTGGGCTTGTTGGGTACTGGGTGATCCACAGAGAAGAGACCAAGTGTTTTCAGGCATGTTTTATTTTCAGGCCCTACCAGGGCCTAATACTTTAAAGAAACTCAGCCTACCCATATGAGATGTCCACGATCTATCTACCTTGGCTTTCCATTTCAAGATCTTTCAGACTTTTACACCCAGTTTGGATTTGGCATTAGTGGCTCTTAGGGACCTGATTTCTGTTGACTTTTCCACTGCAGCCTCTGCACTTCTGCACCTTCACTGGTCTTTCCTCCACATTGAGGAGGCTGGATGTTACACAGTTGAAGGAAGGAGCACTTCAGAGACGTCACATGTCCTGATCTTTTACTGAAGCCAGCAGAAAGCAAAATATGGAGAATTTTTTTCTCTGAACTGTTTGTCTGACAAGGAAATGGGCCATCTTCTGAGCATAAATCTCTACCTTTGGGATTCATTTACTGTGATTATTTTACAGTCTTGACAAGATATGGGGAGGTGTCACTAAAATGCCTTATGAGAAGTATTTCTGATCCTTAGGGGTTGACACCCAAAATGAGGGGCATCTGTTGGTTCAAGGGCTCTTGGAAGGAACTGTCTTTTTTTTTTTTTGCAATTCAACAGCATCCACTCTATGCGAGATGGTATGCTAAGCACTGAGGGAGGATGCTTTGATGAAAAGGCACAGAAAAATTCCACACAGATGGCAATGAAAGCGTCTGGCCTGGAGTCTATCAAGGCCTCCTTCCAGCCTCCTAGAGCTTTGCTGGAAATCAGTGCCTTGTGCTGTCTGTTCTTGGCATGGAATGCAGTGGACTGTCAGGGCTTGGAACTTTTATCCCAGAACAAGGCTTGGAGGCATGCTTTGGGAAGACTAACAACAAAAGTGAGTCATACCCTCTAACTTATATTGGACCAGTGAAAGGCTATTTTGTCCAGAAGGTTAGCAAAACCTTATTAGATCCTGGTGCCCCTGACTGTTAGTTTCATGGGACTTTGATGGCTGCATTTGCATATGTGAAACAGGAGTGATAACAAATGGGGCTGTGCTCATGAAGAGTGAGGGCACTTTGTGGGCTGAAGGTGGTAGCAGCGTAATAGATCTGAAGGGGCTGGAAAATTTGTTCAGGACAAGAGCAAACAGGATCCATGATGTTCTTTTCCACTGGCAGAAGACAGTGTGAGGCTGAGGATCCGGTTGTATCTGTGGACCTCAAGGGCAGAGTAGTGGGAGGGGAGTAAAAATCACAGGTTTTGGCTTCATGAAGGTCAGAATAATCCCCAGCTGGATTGATTCATTTTTGATTCATTTATTTGGCAAACATTCATTGTGAGTTATGCATACTATGTTAGGCCTATATCATGAGGAATAAAAATAAAATAAGACAGAGTTTGTATTCTCAAGTTACTAATAATCTAGAGGTTGTCTGATTAGTGGCCCTCACAGTGGTGATGCAGCAGAGGCTAGATAAGCACATAGGAAGGAGCAAGGTGAGGAATAAAGACAAAGATTCAGATTGGCTAGTGATTGGAAGGGTTATACTGGAAGGCCTCAAAGGAGCTTTCCAGTGTCCACAACAGAGCCATTGTTCTGATGGGGGGATTAGAGTTGTCTGAGATTAATGTGATGTGGGGCTGGCCAGGCATGCTCAGGAGGTAGAGTTGGACTGGGAGAAGGTATGATAAGCAGGGCCCGATTGTCATCTGGGTCTGCTCATCCAGTACTGAGGATGACAGCAGGTCTTGTAGACCCAGGTAGGTGGGAGGTGATCAGAAAGGACTGCTCAGAGCTTAGAGAGACCATATGCAGAGCCCCAGGATTAGAGGAGGCCAGAGGAGTTTCTTCTGGATTATCTACCTAGTTCTTGCTAGCACTGGTTTAGTAGCACCCTCGCTGTCCTTCGACCTCCTGCCACTCTTGCTTTTGTCTCAGGGTCTCCAGGATGAATGTCAATACCTCCTCCAGCCACAGCTGATCATCCGGCGTTTGCTGGACGTTGCTGTGTTGGTTCCTGGCCGTCCCTCAGAGCAGACCCTTTCTCTCCACAATCACTCAGCTTTGTACAAGTAAGTTAACACCCCCCAAAATCTGGCTCTTCTGGTTGTAAACAGGGGGCAAGGGGTCTCTTTTGGCTTCTTAGCCACCTGCTTGGTTCTGCTCTCCCTGCAGCCAAACTGAGCTTCTTGTGACCCAGAGCCCTAGGATGGGTTGGATCCCCACCATAGAAAAAAACCTGAAAAGGCCCCATATACCTCTGTATCCTCTAGCCCCTTTCTGCTCCTTCTTCCTTTTCTTTCCCTCTTTATGGTATCCTCATTTTTCTGCCCTTTCTTTTCCCCAACCTCTTCTCTGCCCAGGGTCTTTGTGCCCAGCTTTACTTACAGGGTTTCAGCACAGCTGGTGTGTGTGGGGAGCCGAGGGGTGTCTGCCTGTCCTCTGACACTTCGTCTACGTCCCAAGGCCCCACCCCTGCATAACTCAAGTTCCGTGGCCTGTGGTGGTGCCTCAGTTTGCCAGCTGGAGCTGGCACTGCCTCCCTGGGGGCACTGGGTCTATGTGCGCGTGGAGACACCATCTCGTGGCCCCAGCAGGACCATCCGCTTCCAGCTGGTTGTGAGGTTGCAAGGTCAGAACCCCTACATCTGCCCTAGCCACCCAGACTGTGCAAACATCTATAGCTGGGAGGTGACCTGGGTGGCCCTCTGCTATGTCCTTACAGTCTCCCCTGTTTCACCCAGGCTCCTTTGCACTCCTGGAAGTCACCCCCTCCTAGAGTTCCAAGTCACTGAGAAGCCTTCAGATTGTTTTTCTACATCTGATTCTAATGAGAAAGGCTCTCATTATCCATCTCCCATACTCCCAGTATATACTGAATCTATATTGCGTATATTTTAATACACATAAAATACATATATTTTAATATGATTTAATCACTCAGTTTTCTGAAGTAGTTAGGGACAGCCAAGGCATCTGGATAGAGTCCTTGACAAAACCCATGAGACTCTGTGAGCCAGTCTGCCACACTTAGTTTTATCTGTTTGAACAGTATTTTTTACTGCTCTTCGGAAGGGACATTGGATCTTGATTTTCTCCAGTATGACATGCTATTAGTTGGGGCCATTAGGAAACCCTTGTGCCTTATCCTGTGACCCTAGATGCCCCACACTCCCAAGGAACATGGCATGCTAGTTCTCACCTCCTGTCCTTTGTTATAGCCCATCTCATTTTGTTCTGTTTCCCTCCACTTCACAGAGTGCCCACAGCCCAGCCTATCCCGAGCCCTAGTCCCTGGAGCTGCCATGAACATGCCTCAGTCCCTGGGCAACCAGCCACTGCCCCCAGAGCTGCCATCCTTGGGGACCCCTGTGGAGGGACCTGGGCCCACGTCTCCACCTGAACACTGCTGGCCGGTGCGCCCGACTCTACGCAATGAGCTAGACACCTTCTCCGTCCACTTCTACATCTTCTTTGGCCCCAGTGTGGCCCTTCCACCTGAGCGCCCAGCTGTGTTCGCCCTGCGGCTGTTGCCAGTGCTGGACAGTGGAGGTGTCCTCAGCCTGGAGCTCCAGCTCAATGTGGTACTCTAAGAGTGGGGTGGTTGCCCTGTGGGGGAGCTTGAAAAGAAGCCATGGACAGTGCTCAGGCCCTGAGTTCAAGGCCCAGGACCGGCAAAAAAATAATAGTAATTATCAGACTCCTTTTTTTGGATAGTACTAGGTTTTGAATTCAGCCTTGCACTTGTTAGACAGGTGTTACTACTGAGCACACTTCCAGTCCCCCCTCCCCCACTTTTTTTGCTGGAACTTTTCAGGAATATTTTTCAGGTCATTTTATTTTTCTTCCCACTTGGGCTTGTGTTTGGTATGCCCATTTTAGGCTGCCTATAGTTCTTGGGAACCCAGGTGCATACCATTGCAGATTTTTTCAGTAGAGATGAAGTCTTGAGGAATTTTCAGTCTGGGCTGGTTTTGAACCACAGCCTGCCCATTCACAGCTTCTGAAGTAGCTAGGATTACAGGCATGAGCCTTTAGTATCCAGCATAGACTTCATTTTTTTTAAAGTTTTAAGTTTATAGAACTACTGAGCAGAACATTCAGACTTCTCATATGCCCCTCTCTCCCTGCAGTTTCTCTTAATATCTTGCCTTAGAGTAAGTAGTAAGCTCTTTATATCCCTCAGCCCTTCATGCTTTTTCTCACTCAAGACTGACACTCTACCATTTAAATAATACCTCCAGTTACTGCTTTTTGCTGGTTAATATGAGACAAAAGTTTAAAGGATTTAGAGTGGATGATTTTAAATCTTGGTCCCTATATCTCAGCCTTCTGAGTAGCTAGAGTTCTAAATATGAGTCACGGACATCTGATCTTTACTTTTTTTCCTACTGGACCTGGGGCTTGAACTCAGGGCCTAAGCACTATCCCTGAGCTTTATTACTCAAGGCTAGTGCTCTACCACTTGAGCCAGAGCTCCACATTCAGCTTTCTAGTTGTTAATTACAGATAAAAGTCTCATGGGCTTTTCTGTCTGGGCTGTTTTCAAACTGTGATCCTCAGATCTTAGCCTCCTGGGTAGCTGGGAGTATGAGTGTGAGATGATCTTTATTTGTTTTTTGAGACAGGGTCTCTCTGGGTATCCTTTGTTTGGCCTACACCTGGTAATCCTTCTGCCTCTGCCTCCCAAATGCTGGGATTACAGGCATGTACCACTCTGTCCAGCCCTACCTTTCAGATGTATCACCCCTACTGCTCCAAAGCTGAAACAACCTTAGTATCTTGGGGGCCTGGTGTCCAGAATTCTCCTCATCTATCACCACCTCTTCTGGTCATACTTTTGGTCATTGTGTCTCTGGAATATATGATCTGAGGTAATTTGTCTAGAGTGGCAGGCACTCCTTGCATTTGTACAGTTAGACTAAGTGATCTCTGAGTTGCTGTATCTTATCAGATCATCTGGGGCCAGTAGTAAACTAAGGTCTTTCCTTCTTCTTTTTGTTTTCTTGAGAATGGTTGTATATACTTATTTCTATTATAAAAAATAAGATCATATAAAAACTTTGGGCGTAGGGGAAAACTTCCTTCTAAGAAAACTGTTTTAACTTTTTTGGCATGCCTCCTCACAGTTCTTCTTCACATTAATGGTTTTGTTTAGCTAGTTGTGATCAAGGAACATATACATTGTGGTCCCTTGAGCCTATGCACTGATGCCAGTTCCCATCATGTGTTTTTATAGTGATATTTTTGCCTAACTGGAAAAAAATTTATGTTTATACTTGGGGCATTGCCTAGTATTGGTTAGGGCCATGGGCCTTATCTACTTTGTGTAACTCATATACTTAGGAAGTCTATGCTTCACATCTGAGTGATCATTAAACATGACTAGGATGAGGGCAGAGGCCTGTGGTAGGCCATTGGAGGTTCTCTGCTTTGATAATATCCACTAGGCTTTGATCCAATGAGTTATGTATTAACCCCCAGCTAGAGATCCTTTTAACTATACTATCCCTCCCCATTAGGCAGTCTGAGGAGGACTGTACTAAAACTTGGTGTGTGTGTGTGTGTGTGTGTGTGTGTGTGTGTGTGTGTGTGTGTGTGTGTATAACCTGGTCAAGAACTTTCTTGAACAGAGTTGGTTCTTCAACCTGAGGACATGCCTTATAGTCATATTATTTCTCTCTGACTCTGTTCTGGCTAAGATTCTATTATTTGTATTTGATTACTCCCTCGCCTGTGAGCAAAGACAGAGATCTTGATTTGACCCTTAAATTTTAGAGCCCATATCAGACCAGCCTTACCATATTGTTCTTTCTTCCTGACTATCTGGAGAATAAGGGTCCAGGCTCCCTCCCCAGCCAATGCAGCTCCTTGCTTGAGACTTCTCTTCATTCCTGTCCACTCACTCTAATGCACATCTGCTTCCATTTGTCCATTTTCAAGCTATGACATTTGTTTCATACTTTATGCAGCCTGTTTGGTTTATTTGGAAAGGTATATCAGCATTTCTACTCTGATATTTCCATCCACATTTTTTTCTCCTTTGGCTTCCCTAGAATGACTTTCACTGAATAATATATTACTTGAGCATGTTAATCTGAGATTATAAGCAGATTATAAGAAACTCACTCTTAGGATTGAGGTCAAGGGAGCATGACAACACATAGCTTCTTTGGTGAGAATTTCTCTGAATGCTGTGCTTCTCTTGGGGATTGAACTCAGGCCCTCTGCTTGCTGTTTTAGCCATACCTCCAGTCTCTACCTGTGCTTTTCCTGGTGGCCTGGGCTGTGATCATTTTACCTATGCTTTCCTGTTGCTGGGAATGATAGGTGCCAACTGCCTCCTCCACCCCATCTCTGCCTCCTTAGTAGCTAGGTGGCTTGAGCTACCTGGACCTTGGAGACTGATTAACTTTTATCTTATGCATGCACAAATATGGAAAGTCACCATGCTGCTTTCATGACTTGCAAGTCAGGATCAAACATATGGCTCACTTCTAGGATACATTTCCTTTTCCTTTCCAGATTTCAATATTTTTTTCATCTCATGGTCTATTTTATCCCATTCTCTGTGTTTAATAAGCTGACTTAAATCCTTCTTGAATCAAGTGAGATTATGGTATTCTATTACTTTTATGCTTGCAGACAGCCCCTTACATTTACTCCTGGGGGCATCAGATTTCTTTGAATCCCAACCAGCTTGCTACATTTAATCCTCTGGCATTCCTTTACCACCATTCAGAATTCAGTATTGTTTCATTGGAGAACTGAGTTTTTTTTTGTTTTTATTGTCAAAGTAATGTACAGAGGGGTTACAGTCACATTTGTAAGGCAGTGAGTACATTTCTTATCAAACTTTGTACCTCCTCCTTTGTTTTTCTCCCACTTTCCCCCCACTCTGGTTCCTTCCCCCGACCCCTAAGATGTACAATTGGTTTAAAGCATATTGTCTTGTAAGTATTGCTGTTGCATTGGTTTGCCTTTTACCCCTTGTGTTTCCATTTTGGTGTCCCCTTCCCTAGAGAACAGAGTTTCTTTACAATCCTCCTGCTGTGAGCCTCAAGACAAGATGACTGAAAACCTTAAATTGTCTTGGTCCACAACTAGTTCAACATCTGGCACAGCTGTCCTGTCCCCCAATAAACTAAATAGGATAGAAAAAGAGGGTGTGCGGCCTTTTGAAGGGAACCTTTTCATCAGTCTTTGAGGAAAGATCACTGCTGTGGAGGATCTGATATTTTTCAGTCTTGGCTTCTGAGAAAGGGCAGATCAGCTTCGGCGTGTGTGTGAAGGTGGGGTAGGGGAGTTGGAGGTTCAGGGAGTAAGCTGTCCAGTGAGAACTGAAGGGTTG
This sequence comes from Perognathus longimembris pacificus, assembly GCF_023159225.1. Classification (NCBI taxonomy): domain Eukaryota; kingdom Metazoa; phylum Chordata; class Mammalia; order Rodentia; family Heteromyidae; genus Perognathus; species Perognathus longimembris. The sequence continues at coordinate 130,738,688 of NC_063161.1, forward strand.
ACAGATGTAGACATGGTGATGGTGGGTCCGGAAACAGTCTAACACAAGGCTGTCCTTACCTGTTCTCCCCAGAGTTCCCTCCACCAAGAAAATGTGACAGTGTTTGGATGCTTGACCCACGAGGTGCCCTTGAGCCTGGGTGATGCCGCGGTGACCTGTTCCAAAGGTGGGGGTGAGGGATAGGGAAGGTGGGGAGACCAGAAGTTTCTACAGGGCTGGGTGAGGCAGCAGGGGATGGAAGCAGGCCAGATTAAGGCCTCTGGGAAGTAAAGGTGGGTGGGTGAGGGTGTTTGGGTCCTGATCACATGCCAACATGAGGCCCTCTCTTCTCCCTTCAGAGTCTCTAGCCGGCTTCCTGCTCTCCGTCAGTGCTACCTCCAGAGTGGCCAGGCTGCGAATTCCATTCCCACAGACAGGCACTTGGTTCCTGACCCTGCGTTCTTTGTGTGGGGTGGGGCCTCGGTAAGAGATTGCCAGGCTGGTTCAGGGATGGGTGGGTGTAGTGCACACACAAGGTAATGACTAGTGTGTGCACACGCAGGTTTGTGCGGTGCCGCAACGCAACGGCTGAAGTGCGGCTACGCACCTTCCTGTCCCCTTGCGTGGATGACTGCGGGCCTTACGGCCAGTGCAAGCTGCTGCGCACGCACAACTACCTGTATGCGGCCTGTGAGTGCAAGGCTGGTGAGTGTGCTGGGCTTTCTGGGTTCTAGGGTGGTCTACGGGGTCCATGGGCTAGGCCCTGAGTCAGGGTGGGGGCTGAACGCGTGACGGTCTTCAGTCCTCTTCCACTCTTCACCCTCCCCACCCACAGGGTGGCGGGGCTGGGGCTGCACCGACAGTGCCGATGCACTCACCTATGGATTCCAGCTGCTGTCCACGCTCTTGCTCTGCCTCAGCAACCTCATGTTCTTGCCACCCGTGGTCCTGGCCATTCGGAGCCGATATGTGCTGGAAGCTGCTGTCTACACCTTCACTATGTTCTTCTCCACGGTATGCGGTGGTCGTCCCTGTCTTCACCGTGTCCTTGTCCCAGGTGGTGGGTGGGGGTCTGCATTTCCACCACGTTCTCCATGAGGTGGGGGACCTCTCTGTCTTCCCCATGTCTTCTAGAGCAGTGCTTTCTTTCTTGTAAGGTACCTTGAGGTTCATGACCAACGCAGTTTGCAACTTAACATAACAAGCGTGTGGCTCCAGCCATTGCACACACTGCCTACCTGGAGGGTGAAGGAGAGACACCTTGACTAAAAACACCTTGGCTAGGAAACTGCCCCAGGGTGTGAAACTGTGTCTCTCCTTTCATCGTGTTCTCCCCTGTGTGAAGTGCAGAGATGCATGGAGTCTTCCCCATCCTCATGTTCTTATATGTGAAGGGCCAGCTACTCTTTGCTCATGGCTTTTACAGTACTGGGGATTTCAGCTCTTTAGGGTGTTCATTGGTCCAAATGCATGTCCTTCCCACCCCCATGCAGTCACTATGACCTCCTTAATTTCCCATAGGAACTTGTAGTAGGTAAAGGGAATCTCTGTATTGAGCAATTGATGTAGAAAAGTCCAGCTCTCAGAGTCCTGAGGCATCATGGGAAATGACAATATTTTAAACCTCTCCATTCCATTACAGAATTTCCACAATTTTTTCACTGAGATTTTCTACTCCATAACTAGAAATATTCATATTATAAGCAGAAGTCTCAGATACTGTTAGGAAAGGTAGATAAGAGGATCTGCTAGACTTAAACCCTGAGTATTTTTCTTGCTAAGATTCTGCATCTAGGATCATCTGTGGGTTTTTGGCATCTCGTGACACAGTACCTATCTATGAGCCCTAAAAAGTATCTTAGATGGATTCACACTCTCCTGATATCTGGGCAATAAGGATATCACAAAAACCCATCTGTGCTTCCTTGGTGTCCAGCAGTCCTTGACATCTGGGAGAAAAGTAGGGGACAAATGTGAGGGTCACAGGAATTCTCCTGGGTGCTCATCCACAAATGAGACAGAATAGGCTTCTGTCTCTAGAGAGACCTTCCCTCTTTTGGCAGGATAAGAATTCATTCCAGTTTAGCTTGCCTGGGCCCCTTTTGGGGCCTGCTCTAATAATGCCTTGTTCTATTTTTATGTCAGACACTATTTTACTTATTGCCAGATGCCCTTTATACTGCTGCTTACCAAATCCTCTAGCAACAGCTGTTCCACCAGCCTACTCCTAGCTCCAGGCTGATCTAATGTGACTCACAATTAGTAAGATTACCCCCTCCCCTTTTTTTTCTTCCCCCAGTGCTGGGGTTTAAATTCAGGGCATCGCTTCCATTCCTTTTTGCTTTTGTTATTTTTCACATAGAGTTTCACTTTTTTTTTTTTTGCTTGTGATGACCTGAAACACAATTCTTCTATTTATGCATCTCACAAGGCTGGTGTGACAGGCTTACATCACTGCAGCCAGCTTTTTATTGGTTGAAATGGGGTTTCAAGAACTTTTTCGCATGGACTGACTGAGCTTCATCCTGGCTTTCTTTATGTGTATTGTGGGGGAGGGGGCCCTAGAGCTTGAACTCAGGGTTTTACATTGTCCCTCAGCTTTTCTTGCTCACAACTGGTGCTCTACCACTGAGCCATGCCTCCAGTCCAGGATTTTGCTGGAGATGCAGTCTTACAGACTTTTCTACCAGAGCTGGCTTCAAACTATGATCATCTAGGTCTCAGCCTCCTAAGAAGCAAGCACTACTAGTGTGAACCACTGGCACCCAACTTCATTTTTACTCTTATTACTTTTGTTTCTTTGTTTTTGTCCGAGACCAGACTCAAACTCAGTATCTGATGCTTTTAGTCATTGGCTGGCAGTCTACCACCCAGTTTTTTTTTTTTTTTTAGATGAATGAAGTTTGAACGCTTTGCCTAAGAACGTGAATGATGGAGTCTAGATACTCAGCCTAATTCTAGGTTCCTCACATGTCAGCCCAGACTCAGGAGCTGGGACTGTGCGCCTTTTTTTTTGGTCAGTCATAGGGCTTGAACTCAGGGCTTAAGCCCTATCTCTGAGCTATTTTGCTCAAGGCAAATGCTCTACCACTTTAAGCCACACAGCACCACTTCTGGTTTTCTGGTGGTTAATTGGAGGTAAGAATCTCATGAACTTTTCTGCACAGGCTAGCTTTGAACTGCGATCCTCAGGTCTCAGCCTCCTGAGTAGCTAGGATTACAGATGAGAGACACCAGTGCTGGGCTTCAAATTCACGTGTGTGTGTGTATGTGTGTGTACTGGGACTTGAACTCAGAACTTCATACTCTTGCTTAGTTTTTTCACTCAGAGTTGGTGCTCTTTTAGCCACACGTCCACTTTCAGTTTGCTTTCCTCCCTCCCTCCCTCCCTCCCTTCCTTCCTTCCTTTCTGGTTAATTGAAATAAGAATCAATTTTTGTCTGCTGGGATCTTTGGATCTCAGCATCTTGAGGAGCTAGGATTACAGGTGAGTCACTGTGCCTGGCCTTACCTCAAATTCTTATCATAGTTCCTCCTTTCCTTTTTATCTTTTTTCTATTTTTTTGTGATGCTAGGGATCAAACCCAGAGTCTTATGCATACCAGACAAGTGCTCTGTCACTGAACCATATCCCAGCCCTCTCTAATTCATAAGAGCCAATCAGGAGTTAAGAAAATAGAACCAAACCACCTATAAAACACCATCAGTCCAAGCAGGAGTGATGGTGCACACTTGTAATCCTAGCTACGTAGGAAACATAGGTAAGAGGATTATGAGCCAATGGCAGCTCTAGGCAAAAACACAGAGCCTATCTGGAAAAATAAAGTGAAAAGGGGCTATGGGTATGGATCAAGTGGTAGAGTGCCTGTCTTGAAAGTTCAAGGCCCTGAGTTTAAACACACCACCAAACCAAAACAGAAACAAAACTAACAAAACAAAATAGAAAACAGAACATATAAAACACTTCAGTGACACAACTCTAATCCATATAGTTCAAGCCATAGATCTTTTCTTAATGCTATTTGGGTCCTATAATTAGATCCCTGAAGCCCAGGTAGAGCCCACATCCTGAGACTATTCAGCCTTCCTTGGTGATTGCTGCTATCCTGGCTACAAGCCTATTTTCTCATTACCTTTTTGGTTCCTCAATCATCACAGGTAATTTTCCATGGCCCTTGGCAAAATCATATAACTTCTTCTAACAGAAAACATAATTAGGAAACAAAAATAAGAGAGAAATAGTAAGTTTCATTATATTCTGACTGCAAATATTGCAGTCTTTGCATTGATTAAATATGCATTCATTTCCAATTTGATATTCTGTAATGCCCAGTTACCCCATTTTTGAACATCAGATGAACTGCTCAGTTATAAAAATGTAAAATTGCACATAACAATTTAGGATAATTTTTTGTGGGAGGAGGTGCAGGAGTTTGAATGCAGGGCCTCATGCTTGCTAGACAGGTGCTCTATCTTGAGAAATACCCCAGTTTTCTTTTGCTTTACTTATTTAAATAAGATCTAAAGTTTTTGCCTAGCTAGTCTCAAATTGTGATCCTCCTATCTCTGATGTTCTGATCCTCTTACCTATGACATTGTATGTAACTGGGATAACAGATGCATAATACCATGCCTAGCTTCTGTGAATGGGGTCTTGTCATCTCTTTCCTGGCCTTGAACCTTGATCCTCCAATCTCTCATACTTTAAATAGCTGGGTTTTAATGTGCCTAGCCAAGGATAATTATCCTATGCTTCGTCCAGGGCTTCATGCATGCTAGGCAAGCACTCTACCACCAAGCCACATTCCTAGCCCCCACAATAATCTTAATCTTGATTTTCTAGTACCTTAAACGATTTGACTTTTAAAAAGCACATAGAAAATAATAAGCCATAGAATATTTGGGAGAAGATTTTTTTAAAAGCCCTTCACTGAAGAGACACTATTTCCATTTCCCCCATTTTTTTTTTTTAGTGCAGAGAATTTCCTAGGAGAAAGTCAGTTGTCTGTTATTTCTCTAGATATGTACTTAGTATTTGGGGATTCAGCTTTGCCTTTTATTCTGCTGATCTGTATTCTTATCTTAGATCGAAGGATTCATTACAAGCCCCTTTTCCAGAGACTTTTGGACATTTCTTTCTATATACTCAAAAGTCAGTCATATGGGACAAGTGCTCAGTTAAGCCTGAAATGCAAGAGTAATGCTTGAAAAGAAAATCCAAATCATAAATATGTATTAAAAGTGATTTAGTGGTCTGTACTTATGTCTAGTATTGGAAGGACAGAATAAGCAATGTCCTATAGGTAAACTAGAAAAAGACCAGAATATTAATGCATGTAGGAAACAAATTCACTCTCAACACAGCTAAGAGAAAGCACTGAAAAATAAACAAATCTAGGCATAGTCAAAGTAGACACTGTTCGTTCTTCACATTGTTTCTAGTAGTGGGAAGCTCCATGCTGTACTCCATGACCTTAGCAACAGCCTTCTTGATTACCATACTCCCTGCTCCTTGGCATTGGGTAGAGGGGATGAAGAGAGCAGTTAGTAGAAGTCATGAGAGTGAAGCCCAATTCAGACTCTGAGCTCTCAGGGGAAACTAGACCATGCAAGGGGCGGTTGGGGTCTAGATTAAGCCAAGAGGCTAGAGCCAGATTCCAAAGCTTGAGCCAGGGTTGGGGATTGTTCCTGGGACCCACAGTGAGCATGAGGAGAGAGGGAAGGGATTGGCCTCAGCTTAAGAGTTCTGGGCCCTTTGGCCTGTCATTTACCATAGCACATTCTAGAAGTAGGATGATTAGGAAGGTGAGGACTGGGGCCAGAGATTCCAGATACAGCATATGAAGCCAACCAGGCCTCTATACTGCATGTTTCCTAGGTGTAGGGAAGTCAGACATTTCCTCATTCCACTCACCTGTGACCTCTGACCTCTGCATTTCTAATAAACACCTCTATGGCTCCTTTCTCCTGTTTTGTAGACCTGGACCTGTGCTCCAGGGCCTTTCAACACCTGTCATTTCTTTCTCCAGTTCTATCATGCCTGTGACCAGCCAGGCATTGTGGTTTTCTGCATCATGGACTATGATGTGCTGCAGTTCTGTGATTTCCTGGGCTCCTTAATGTCCGTGTGGGTCACTGTCATTGCCATGGCTCGCTTACAGCCTGTGGTCAAGCAGGTCAGTGCACAGTGGGCCCTGGGGGAGAACCATAGGCAAAGTCTACTTGAAATTCACTCCTGCCTGGGGGATTTTACAAGTGCTTCTCACCAATCTGGTCCCATCCCTGGAGTGCTGTCACCTGGCTTGAGCCCAGCCCCTGGAGTCCTCTTTCCCTAGGTGCTGTATCTGCTGGGGGCTATGCTGCTGTCCATGGCTCTGCAGCTTGACCGACATGGACTCTGGAATCTTCTTGGACCCAGTCTCTTCGCCCTGGGAATCTTGGCCACAGCCTGGGTAAGGGTGGGGAGGGCTGAGAAGGGTGGGAGGAGCAGGACTTGGGTGAAGGGTCCTGGCTAGATAGTCTCCAATTTTAGGCGAGTTTGGATTGTTGGACTATGATGTGTCATCTGCCCACAGCACTTACTTCAGCAGTGGGCAGGTGCCTTTAGGTCACAACCAGGGTTCAAGGGAAACCTGAGAGTGACCAGCTCTGGCTTAGGTTCTAGAGCGTAGCATTCTGAGCCCTACCTCTCTGTCACCCCCAGACAGTACGTAGTGTCCGTCGCCGTCACTGCTACCCACCCACGTGGCGCCGCTGGCTCTTCTACCTGTGTCCAGGGAGCCTTATCGCAGGCAGCGCTGTCCTACTGTATGCTTTTGTGGAAACCCGGGACAACTACTTCTACATTCATAGCATTTGGCATATGCTCATCGCCGGCAGTGTGGGCTTCTTGCTGCCTCCTCGTGCCAAGACTGACCGTCGGGTCCCATCTGGAGCCCGGGCCCGTGGCTGTGGTTACCAGCTGTGCATCAATGAGCAGGAGGAGTTGGGCCTTGTGGGCTCCGGAGGAGCCACTGTCAGCAGCATCTGTGCTAGCTGAGAGGGGCTGTGGGCCAGGCTCCTAGCGGGCATGAACCCTTCCTTGGGTTCTTCCTAGGGGCATGGAGCCCTCTTAGGGATGAAAGACAAGCTGTATTTCTTGAGGACATGGAGTCTTTCTCAAGAACATTGAATTCTTTCAGGGACCTGGAGGCCTTCCAAGGACATGGGGGCTTCTGGAAGTCCGGGAGTCCTTCTGAGTCCATGGAGTCCTTCCGAAGGACTGGAGCTATGCAGGGCACAGAGCCTACTCAGGACAAAGGAATCCCTCCTAGGGATGTGGAGCCCTTCCCAGCCATCTGGAACCCTCATACAGATATGCATCCTTCTCATGGAGTCCATCATGCGGGAAACTGAGTCTCTAGATTTTTGCAAGAGACTCAGTTAACTCTGGCTTCATATTTCCTTCTCAGAGGCAGTGTGTGGGGGCTGGGCTGGGCTGGACTTGGACAGGGGTGTTGTGAGACAGATGGAGTTGGTACAGGGATGGTGGTGGGACAGGGATGTAGGTGGAGTCTGATTTGTCTCCAATGAAGTATATGTTGGTTCTGTGCTGCCTTTTTTTTTTTTTGCTTCCTGAGTTTCGGGGCAGGGGGAGGGAAGGAAGAGAGCCCCTGAGGAAACAGCAGGGATGTTGGGAGACCAGTTTGAAGATGAAGCTTTTGCCCCATTGTGCAGCCCTCTCATCTGGTTCTTGCCCTCCTTTCTAATACCACCTGATGGCTGTTTCAATTCTTGTGGATTCCAGCCTCCAGTAGCGAAGAGCGTATGTGCATGTGTTTACTTGGTGTGAGTGTGCATGGGTTCATATATACTGAGTCAAGTTGAAATCAGTTACATATCCCCTATGATACCCATAGCCCCAGAAAAAGAAGCCAAGGTGCTTGGAAATTGGAGTAACAGGTACAGATTTAAGATGCACAAAAACAATATCACAAGAATGTTTCTATTTTGAGCCTCCATTTTTCCCTAACTGCCAGAAACAATCCTTTGTTAGTTGGAATTTCTTCTGTTTTCGTGGGGGTCATAGCTGAGTTCTGAGGGCCTTACATAATGTCAACATGTCAGGAGAACATACTTCACCCATCCCCTGAGATTTCCACCATCCCAGCTGGCTCCCAGTCTGTGACCAGAGAGATCATCCAGATGCTGGGAGGTTTCTTGTTCCTGTCAGCATAACCCCTCAGTCCTGAAGTTTGAGCACCTCGGCTGTTCAGAAATTCTACAAAGTCATTTCCACTCTGGAGTCCAGCTCTTGGTTTCACTTAACAAACAAGGCATGAACCACTCTGTCATTTAAATTCTGCAAACACCCTCAGGGCCTTGGCTCATGATGCCTCCTCTTTTAGCAACCATCTATGTCAGTGCTCACACTACATTTCTTCCTCTCATCTGCTCCCCAATTGGATAATCTGGAGATAGGAAAACTTTACTGCTTATTGGGTTCTCTTTTTCAAGTCTTGTCTGTGCCTTAAGTTCTTTCTGCTTTCTTCAGGGTTTAAGTTTAAGCTCAAAACCCAGGATTGCTTCCTGTGTTCACTTCTCTTCCTTGGGCTACTGAGTACAGAATAGCAGGGTTCACTGAGTGGCAAGAAATGAGAATGGGTGGGATAAGGGTCATTTCCTCTGTAAGAAAGGTTATTCCTTCACAGGCTGAGATAGAACAGGTCACTGAGACTCTTGAACCATATGACTGGGATTCAGATCTGGATCAGCAGAGTACAGAGAGATCTCAAAAGGCAAAGAGCTGGAATGCCCCAACTCCCAGCTGGGAGGGGTTGGCAGGGGCTTCTGACAAAGGGACCTTGAAGGGGGATTAAACAAATTGCTGTAATGCCAAGATTTGGGAAAGTGTTCTCTGTGGTCACATGTACCCATCTTTCTTCTCTTCCCCAAGATTCCCATTATCTCTTCAGGTCCCTCATTCAGTCAAATACTTAAAGCACATACCATAGGGTTAGCTTGGTATGTGACATGTATTCATCGTATGCTAGCCAAACGTCATGGAGTTTTTAGACATGAGAGCTAGAGGAAGGGGAAGATGCAGAGGCACAAAAGACTGCTATTTATCCAGGCAGCCATGAAGAAAGCACTGGGCCTGGGCATCGGGTGAGTGGGTGTGGTGTAGGTCAGGCAGCCAATGATGTGGTGCTTACCCCGTGGGAAATGATGAGTTACTAGAGGATTTAAACAAAAGAAATGGAACAGATGGGTTTTTTGAGAGCTAGTGCAGAGGATACGTTTTGAGAGGAGTCGGAAGAACAAGTGTGAACTGACGTAACTGTCACACTATTTGAGAGAGAAAAAATGAAGGCTTCTTGACATGGCATCAGTGGAGAAGAGGGGACTCCTGAGTGAAAGCTTCCAAGGGACAGTTGGGCTCTGCAGTCCAGCCATCAGGAAGTCCCTGTGGGAGCTGAAGAGGTGAGTCAGAGGCCCTGGAGGAACTCTCCTGTGAAATGTCATAGATGCCTCTGGACAGGATAGGGACCGAGTGAAAATGGCAAAGTGCTGTAGGATGTAAAGAGGTTGATGCAAAAGTGCATCAGGGAGGGATGCATGGAAAAGCTGATGTCCTCAGTGTTGTCTGAAAACAGCACAAGCAGACCTGGGTGCAGACAGTACAGATGATGCAGTATGAGGCCAGCCCAAACAAACAGCTTTGTGGAGAGCCAGGTTGAAAATGCAGGCAGAGTCAGTCTCTGGAGGACCTAGCCAAGAATTTGGACTTAATGCTGTGGTGATATGCCCGGAAAAGGTCCTTGATCTGAAGAGTAGTGAATCAATTGGGATTTGACCAAAGAGGGAGAAATACTCTGAGGGATACAGGGAATTTACTATAGAGATTAGACGTGCACAGTCAGGAGCAGTCAGGGAAGTCTGTGCAGAACTTGTACCTCTGCATTTGGCTTTGGTCCTGAAGGTGCTTCAGGCTGGCAGGGATGATGGGAAGGAAAGGTGGGTGAGTGAGGGAGAATGAGAGCTCAGGATGACAGACTGGAACCTGTGTACAGCTCTCACTGCCTTCAGGCTCTATGACCCAGATGGCCTGCAAGATGGCATGGAGCTGAACTTGGCCCACACTGAGAATTGAGACTGAGCAGGATAGACTGTGCTGATAAGCACCCAGTACATTAAAGATAGGAAGGCACTTGCTGTTCACCTTTGCCTTCCAACCTCATGTGCCTGTCTCTTGTGGAAAACCCTAAAAAGAGACCCATACAGGAAGGAAATTTGTGGAAGCACACTTCCAGACTAGTTTGGTTGACAGAGTACAAAGCTACTACACGTGAACTAACTGGAGCTTTCTGGGGATGGTTAACCAATCCCTGTAGCCTATAGGGGATGGACAGCCAGGGCACAGGCTCTTGGGCTGACTGTGAGTGAAGTCCCTCAGTTCTCTTTCTAGGCACATATAGCTGGGTGTATACTCCCTCTTCATGTTAGAAGTGACCTCATTCCTTGTGTTGGCAGTGAAATGTATATGGGATGTAGCAGGTGCCACTTTTTTTTCTCATTTTTGTTGTGGGGCTGGAACTGAGGGCCTAGGCACTGTCCCTGAGCTTTTTTGCTCAAGGTTAGTGCTTTACCACTTTGAGCCATAGCTCCACTTCCGGTTTTCTGATGGTTAATTGGAGTTAAGAGTCTCACGGACTTTTCTGCCCAGGTTGGCTTTGACCCAAGATCCTCAGATCTCAGCCTCCTGAGTAGCTAGGATTACAGGTGTGAACCACCAGCACCCTAGGTATCGAGTAAAAGCTATGAGTCCACACGGTCTCTGTTAACTTGTTTCCTTTTGGTGTGGTGATCGGCAATGGATGGTGCCTGCTTTGTCATCCTAAGTCCCAGAGGGATGAAGATAGTAATTAGTGCAGAGCAGAACCCTAGCCAAACATTAATGGATCTGAAGCATTAGCGAGAAACCAACCTTAATGGTTTTAAGCTATTGAAAATTGGAGATCATTTCCATCACATAACCTAGCCAATGCTGACTGATAGATCTGAAGTGCAACAGTGAAAGTGGGACATTTTCCTGGTGAGATCTCCCTTCAGCAGAGCTGCAAAAGCAACTTTCATCTCTGAGTTCCTCAGACTGTAGATGATGAGGTTCAGTGAGGGTGTCACAACCCCGTAGAACAACGTGATGATCTTATCCACATCCGAGTCCTTGGCCTTGGGTTTGAGGTACATGAAGGAGATGGTCCCATAGTAAACCACCACCACTGTGAGGTGAGCAGAGCAGGTAGAGAAGGCTTTGTGATGGCCTGCAGGGGAGGCCTGCATCCTGAGGATGGCAGCCAGGATGCAAATGTTGGAGGGGCAGATGAGCAGGAGTGGAGTCATTGTCAGGACAGCTGTGGCCACCATGATTGTCAGGGCATTGAGGGAGATGGCCCCAAAGGCCAGTTTCAGCATAGCCAAGATCTCACAGAAAAAAAAAATGGTGATGACATGATGGCCACAGAAGAGGAGATGCCAGACGAGGATGGACTGTAGCAAAGAGTTGGCAAAAACCGGTCCCCCAGCTCAGTGCTGCCATCCACATGCACATCTGCCCACTCATGAGCTCGGGGTACCTGAGTGGCTGGAAGATAGCCACATAATGGTCATACGCCATCACAGCCAGGAGAAGACATTCTGTTGCACCTAATGCCAAGGTCAAGTACATCTGTAGAGCACAGCTGGGGAAGGAGATGGTCTTTTGGGCTGTCAGGAAGTTGATTAGCGGGCTTGGGATATAGCTTAGTGGCAAGAGTGCCTGCCTCGGATACACGAGGCCCTAGGTTCGATTCCCCAGCACCACATATACAGAGAACGGCCAGAAGCGGCGCTGTGGCTCAGGTGGCAGAGTGCTAGCCTTGAGCGGGAAGAAGCCAGGGACAGTGCTCAGGCCCTGAGTCCAAGGCCCAGGACTGGCCAAAAAAAAAAAAAAGAAGTTGATTAGCATGACAGGCATGAAGGAGGTGGTACCACAGATGTCTATGAGGGAGCAGTTGTGAGAAGTACGTGGGGTTGTGCAGGTGGGGATCCTGCACAGTCAGCCCCACAAGAAGGGAGTTTCCCAGAAGAGTCATGCAGTAGATGCTCAGGCAGAGCACACACAGGGCCATTTCTAGATGATGGTGCTTATGGAGCCCCAGCAGGACATATTCCACCACAGTGCTATAGTTTGTCCCACTCATCTCACACTCTCTCCTTTTCTTTCTGTAATATACAACTTTTTGAAAAATCTCTTACCTGGTGGGATAACCAAGCAAGCTCAATGTGAGGTGCAGCAACTCAGCCTCCCTCTCTGAAATGCAGTTTCACCATCTGTTTAACACGAGAGGTGGACTTCAGGTCTGTAGCAAGTCTCCTCAGCTCTGCTATTCTACTAATAGAACTTAAGGGAGCAAGCGACACATTCTGGTCCCCTAGGTTCCTTGCTGTGTTCCCCAGGGGACACTCACAGGATTCACTCTTTTTGTGTTTTTGTTTTGGAGACAGGGTCTTGCAATGTATCCCAGGTTAGCTTTGAACTCAAAACCATCCTATCTCCACCTCCTAATTGCTAGATGCACAGGTGAGCACTACCATACCTGCCTTTTAAAATGTCCTTGACCATTCAAAGGAAGCATCTTCTCTTGGTTATTACTTCATCTGGCTAAATTGTGGCCATAGAATTTCAGATCCACTCATAGCACCTACTCTGCGCTAGGTATCTCGGGTACTAGGGCTGTAGCCCTAGCAAGAAAAATAAGTAGACGTAAAGATTTCATCCCTGTCATGGTTGCTGGCCTCCAGCCTTGAAGTAAAAATTTGGCTCCCCAGGATGTGTGTCTGGTTTCTGGCCATCTCTTCTAAAGAAATTACAGACCATTCACTCTGTGTGTGTGTGTGTGTGTGTGTGTGTGTGTGTGTGTGTGTGTGTGTGCCTATGTGTCTGTGTGTATACGAGCATTGGAGCTTGAATTCAGGGCATGAGTACTGTCCTTTAGGTTTTTTGTTCAAGGCGGATACGCTACCCCTTGAGTCACAGGTCACTTCTGGCTTTTTGCTGGTTAATTAGAGATAAGAGTCTCCTGCCTGGGCTGGCTTCACATTTGTGCCTCCTGAGTACTAGGATTACAGGTGTGAGCCACAGCTGATTCTTTTTAAAAGGACATTTAAGAGCTCCTGGCAACAGGATTTGACCCTTGCTATGAAAGCCAGTGACTCACTTCTTGGCTTCCATATTGCTTTTTAACATAAAGGAGGTTGGTTGGGATGTCTTGTGAGGAAGGAAACCAGGCACCAACCTGGCAGTGTGGTTAGTCATTGACTAGCTTTGAAAGGATGGAGAGAAGCTGCACCCCCCTTTCCCCGCCTTAGTCCCCCTGCTAGCCTTCATGCTCTGCTGAGCTGGTCTCCTTGGCTCCTTAGGAAAGGCCAGGGTCACGTGTCCCAGCACAATAGTCTTGTTAGGCCAGGGAAGCTTATGGCCCCGGTGCCCAGTAGCAGAACCAGAACTTTTATTATTTGGAAGATAGCATGTACTCCTCCTGTCACTTCAATTGTGGATTGCCAAAGTCCCAGGAGAGCAAGTAACTTTGGCTCCACCTGGACCAGATTTTTTTTTGTCCCCTTCTCATTCCACCTGCTTCATTATATCCAACTCCATTCTTCCAGAGACACCCCATCACGCAGCCTGAACAAATCCTGCCTTCCCCCAGCTCTTTCCTGTCCTCTCTCACTCTGTTCTAAAGGGGCATTTTTGCTCATTCATCAGAGCTGATCTCTGTGTCTTTTTTTTCCTTTTTAACTCCTGCTCCTTACAATTGCCTGTCCGTTCTCTTGCAAGTTACCTGTCTCTTTCTTGTCCTGCCCATAGCTCTCGCCCATCTTTCTAAGATATTTTGTGGTATGAGACATATCTGCCTTCTCTGTTATACTTTGAAGTCAGTACTCTGTCTTCCCTCTAGAATCACATGCACTGAGTGCTACCAAAGGCTCAGCACACATGTATATATGATTCATTGTTAGATAAAGCCCACCGCTCCAGTGTCCTCTTCCTCCAATGGAGCTGGTCTTGCCCGGCTTGCACATGTCTGTGGAGCCTTCTAGATTCCTTTGCACAGCTGACCACCCTGCCAACAGGATATGCACCAGTCTGTGAATTCACCAAGTAAAAGGAGGATGCGACTGATTTATCACTGCCACCTTCCCCTGTCCTGCACCCGAGTGTCAGTGACAGACACCAACCATTTATGACATCCACTGCTGCTTACTATTCTGCCTCAGATCCTGATCCCAATGTCTTACATGGAGCTCAAGATGGAATATCGGAGGAATCAGCCAGGATGGGCTAGGTTATGCTTCAGTAACAAGCAATTTCCTAATTTTAGTGCCTTAATGACAAAGATGTCTTTCTCATGCTACATGTCCATTGTGGTTTCCTGGAAGCTCTCCTCTAAACCCCTGGCTGACAAGGGGCTTCACCATCTGGGACATCACCCACTGTAGCATCTCCTATTGGCAGTTAAATGCTGAGGCCTAGTAATTACATACTTCACTTCTACCCACAACCCACTGTAGCAGCCCTGTGTAGTCCTAACACATGACCAGAAAGAAACATGGCCCCTCTGCATTTGAGTTATCTTGGTATTTCACAACACTTAAAAAAAAAATCTAGCTGAGTGCTGGTGGCTCAGGCCTATAATCCTAGCTACTCAGGAGGCTGAGATCTGAGGATCACAGTCCAAAGCCAGCCTGGGCAGGAAAATCCATGAGACTCTTATCTCCAATTAACCACCAGAAAACTAGAAGTAAACCTGTGGCTGAAAGTGGTAGAGCTCTAGCTTTGAGCAAAGGAGCTCAGGAACAGCGGCCAGGCCCTGTGTTTTCAAGCCTTATCACCAACCTTCCCCCCACCAAATCTATTCTAGTATCTCTCTGCCAACATTATATACAATGTCATGTTCCAGCAAGCCAGACACACAGAATGATAGGACGTTGAATGTATCTGAGAATAATGTTTCTAGATTCATGCAGGATGGTGTATGAAATGAGCCCTGGCCTGGGAAGGAGTGTGTCCTGAGTTTGACTCTTGACCTTCATTCCTATTCAGCTATGTGACCTTGATCAAGTATCCAAATAAGTGAATTTTAATACTCTTTACCCTCCAAATCATTCCCCCACATCATTCTAGAAACTTCTAACCCTAAAATCAGACAGGCCAAGTAAATATCACATCAATCTCATTGACTGATAAATCTAATTTTGACCATTTAATACTTCTTTTAAGCTCCACACATTATTATAAAAGAAAGGAAGGGGCATAAGAGACAAAGTTTCAGATACAGCTTCTGTGAAATGCCTGGCCTTCGAATCCCCGTGTCCCTAGTCCCTTCCTGCATGGACTTTGGAGTCAGATTAGCCAGGATCTGCATCAGCCCTGCAACTTGCTAATGCTTTTCTCTGCCTCCCTTTTCTTGCCTATAACAAGAGTCATCATGTTTTCCTGAGAGAAAGGGTTGTTCAGACAATCTGAAGTGAGGCAAAGCTCTTAGCACAGACCCTGGCACATAGTGAATAGTTCACTGAGTGGTAGATGATGATATTATCCCCAAGAAAAAATTTTGGCTTTTAAATGTTTAAAAAGGCTTTCACAGACTAACATGTCAGCTGAATGTTCTGTATCTCCTACCTGTTGGCCCAGTGGCATAAGTGTTCTGCAGGGGGGCTGCAACCAGTGGAGCTCACCTGAGGCTTAGGGGAACTGTAGGGGAGGCGCTGTGTTCATGATGAGCAAGTTCACTGTGCTAGGATGAGCCTGGCCAAGGGGCCCCAAGGACCAGGCTCCTGGTCCCCTGCCACATAGCCTGCCTGCTACTAGCTTCCAGGGACCTTGAAGTCCCTGTCCAATTTAAGTTCAAACTTTACAACTACCCAAAGTTGTAGCTTTGGAAGCTGAGAGACAGGGGCTTTATCCTAGGAGTGTCTTATCCCAGGAGGCGGCAACTAAGGTGAAGTGGGCACAAAAAAAGATAGAACAGAGAATAAGAAGGCTGGTCTGAGAGTCCCCAGGTGCCTCAGGCTCAGCCCCAACACTCTCCTGGGTGTCTGGACTGTGGGATGGATTAGCTCCTTCCAGAACTGCAAGAGGACCTGCATCCCAGCTAAAGAAAGCTAGCTGCTTGGTAGGGTATGAGACTTCAGGTATGTGTGAGGGGCCCTGTAAAATCAAGTATCTCCTCAGGCACCTGAGTTTTTCCTATTATGATGTATCTTCTGGAATTTTATCCAGGAACCATGGTCAAAGCCCCAAACTAGAAGATTGCTAGCTAGCTTTGCTTTTTCTATCTGGCTTAGAATGGTGAGAGCCCTATTTCTGCTGTGCAGATTCCTGAGACAGGCCTGTGACAGGTCTGCATCTCCACCCTGTCCCTAACTGCTACACCCATTTTCCCATCCCAGTGCTTGTTGGTGGCATTTCTGTCTGGAAAATTGAGCATTAGTCCTCAGTCTTCCCTCTCCCTCATCCACTCCTGCAGTCCCAAACATTATAAACCAAGGATATATATTATCTCTCCTATTATACTAGATGTCAACATCTCCCAGTATTTCTCAGCTCTACCTTCTCAGCCTCACCAAGTGCCTGACTATGGTACCACTGTCCTCATCTCTACCACAGGCTGGATCCCTTCTTGTCTATCTTCTGAAGTAAGGTGATTTCCATTTCTTAAAATGAATTAACATCCCCTCCCTTTTTTTTGGCATGCTGGAGATTCAACTCAGAGCTTCACACATTTTAGGCAAGTCTCTGCCACTTGAGCCACAGCCCAGACCAGCATAATTTTTAAAGTTCAGAGTCATATTCATCTTAGAAACATTGAAAGGAATGGTTAATAAAACATTTTAAATCCAATCGCACAGTAAACAACAGTTGTTATTATATTTTATCATAGTTTTCCAGAATTTGCCCACACATTTTTATACATATGTCTGTAAGAAAAATACTTTTTAAAATTAGATACTAAAAACAATGTTTTGTGTTCTTTAGAAAACACCAACATTATGGACGTTTCCCATCATAAAATACTCTTCAAGAAAAATAAGATTTCTAGTAGCTGTATAATATTCTATCATTGGACTCTGCCAGATTTATTTATGCATTCTTCTGTAATTGGACTCAAGATTCATGTATTTTTGTTTCTATAAATCATGCTGTGGTTAATATCCTTATATGTAAATCTTTGGCTCTGCTTCTAATAATTTTCTTAGACTATATTTTTAGAAGTAGCAGTGGGGGAGGTGAAAGGTTAAGTTTTCAAGGCACTCGATTCCTATTTCCAATTTTCTGTACAAGAAGTTCATATTCATTTATTCCCATCTTAATCAGCCATATATTTTATTGTTTATTCCCCTAATGATAGAAATAATAGTCAAAAAAATCTTTAAATATTTAGAGGAGGAATGGTATTCAGTCAATGACCCCTTTAAAAAGTAAGCCATTCCCTACTCAGTGCCACAGGACAAAGTCCACGTTTTTGCCTGGGAACCCAATCAGGACAGTTCCGCTTCAGCCAGCCTTCACACAGGCATGGTCAAAGTGGTGGTGCTTCCCCGGGGCCTTGTGCAGACTGCCAGGGAACCAGGCAGAAGTCATGGAAGATGAACGGAAGGCTTCTATGGGTCTGTGCTTCCCAGCAGCCAGTGAACAGGAGAGCTGGGCTGCTCTTGAAAGCCAAGCCCAGATCTCCCATCATACAGATGACACCACTGAGACCAGAGCAAGGAAGGGAGCGGAAGGGCTCTGTGATTGGGTGGGTGCATTTCCACAGCATGCTCCTGAATTACAGAGAGGAAATCTGGGAGGAGGCTGAGCACCAGGCGGGAGTGGCTGCAGTACAATACCAGAGCTGGGGCGAGGAGGGGCAGACCAAGCTCTTCCAAAGCCAGATGCCACACTGGGTGGCTGGGTCTACTGGGTCTACTGGAAGCTGCAGCTCTGTACTACTGGGTGGGGGGAGGTAGGAAAGAAAGTGTCCCAGACCCCGGATGTTAACTCTGGATGTTCCGGATGCTATGTCTCTCAGAGTTTGGAGATCTTGGATTTTAGGCCTCATTGCTACCTTCACAGTCACCTCTCAGAGACAGGCTTTGCTTGTCACCTGCAGATCCCATCTTAGCTCTGCACAGATTTGAGCAGGACTCTAGGTTCTGCCATATGCACCCCTACATGATCACTCATGCTGTATTTTGTTAACTTGTGCAGGGCCTGGGCCAGGGGAAGGCTGGATGTTAGGACACAGTGGGTCTGGACTGAACGGTTTCTTGTTCTAAAACCAGAAATGCAGAGCAAGGGGGCACAGAGAGGAGGAAAGCAGTGTGTGTGTGTGTGTGTGTGTGTGTGTGTGTGTGTGTGTGTGTGTGTGTGTGAGAGAGAGAGAGAGAGAGAGAGAGAGAGAGAGAGAGTTCCTGCTGAAGGTGGCATGGAGCTGTGCCTGAAAGGCTAGTCAGCCCATTTACACAGGCAGTGTGTGCTGGGAGGCGTTGCCTTGTGGGAAAAATCCAAGGAGAGCTCAGAGCCAGGCAGTGCCAGGAAGGGCGAGGCTCCCATTTGGTGCCTGGCTGTGAGATGGGGGACAGTGGGGGCAGAAGGATGGGTTGCTAGTGGGCAGAGCCAGCTGTGAGGCCTTGAATGCTCTGCTGAAGAACAGTTACTTTGTCCTAAGGGCAGTAAGGAGCCATTTAGAGATTTTAGTCAGAAGAGTGATTCAATCACATGTGCTTTTCCAAACCAGCCATCTGGATGCCTCATGGGGGAAGAGACTGGGAAGAGGAGCTAGGCGCAAGTCTTGAGACCAGACCGGAAGTGCTGTGGAGGCCCAGGGAAGAATGAGGGGTGTGGGCCTGGACCATGGCTGGGCAGAAGCAGAGAGTAATTTGTGAGCAGATTACTAGGATTTGGCGCTGCCCTTCAGGGATGAAAGTACTATAGCTAGTCCCCTGCCCTACTCTACATTGGCATGTGATGGCCCTACTTACTGCCAAGACCTGGTCCCCTCACCTACAGGCTTGTCTGCTGCCCCATGCCTTCCTAGCTGCATCCTTTACCTCCTTGTTCCTCAGACTATAGATAACGGGGTTCAACATGGGTGTCACGATGGCACAGAGGACTGTGAAGACCTCATCAGAGATGTGGGCCTCCTTGCTCTTGGGTTTCATGTACATGAAGATGACAGTGCCATCGAAAAGCAGCACCACAGAGCGAGACAAGCCTAGAACACAGAAAACAAAGGGGCATGATCTCCCTGATATATGACTGTTAAGATGGGGTGACGGAGAGACAGTAGAAACCAGGTCTGTGAAACCAAAAACTACTTGTCAAATGGTATTTCCCACAGGATTGGGTCAGTGACCCAGCATTATGTAACTAAAACCAAACAACTACTCAACATATAAAGGTCAAAAATTGACCTCTCAGTGGAATACAACAGCTCAAAAGCTATGTATGTACATTCTTATAAGACTACTGTCGACATATTGTCTAATGTCTACATTACATTTAAAGTCCTAGGCGAATTTTCTTTGGCGTAGGCTACGTGGCTACTGTATATGTTCTTGGTACATTGGGTATTGTAAATATGTCTGCCTGACCTAGGGAAGGGAAAGAAAAACAGGGTGTAAGATATCACAAGAAATGTACACACTGCCCTACTATGTAACTGTACCCTTTTTGCACAACACCTTATCAAAAAATTTTTGTTTAATTAATAAATAAATTTAAATAAAAAACACTATGTGCAATAAACGACAGTTAGGATGGGAGAATATACGTAGAGACAACAACTTAGGGGAAGGAAGAGGGGAGAACTGCCTTCATACAGAGCTACATGGCTCACACTGAGGAATGTAAGCTAATCTTGGTACTTCTCAGGACATTCTGTGAGCAATGCAACGTGCAAACACAATTGGTCAGAATTGAAATAAAAGAAATCAGCTAATTTATGAAGAAACAAATGTCTAATTCCAGTCTTTGCAGAGAGCCAGAGAACTACTTGTTTGATGCAGACTGGACCAGACACAGGATGGCTTGTGAGACCTTTCTAATACTAAATGATTTCGTATTTGTTGAATGCTTATTAATGTGCCAGACAGTAGGCTAAATGTCTTATGTTTATCTTCTTATGATAATTAGGACCCGTAACTGTGGTTTAAAAAAAAAAAGAAAAAAGAAAAGCAGCACCACAGCCAGATGTGCCGAGCAGGTGGAGAAGGCTTTGCGGCACCCAGCAGCAAAGGGAACCCTCAGGATAGTGGCCAGGATGGAGAGATTGCCCAGGAAGAAGTACATGGGTGTGTGCAGGTGGGTATCTAGCATGTTTACTGCCATGATGCCTGTGTCCCCCAGCAGGGTCACCAGGTACATAGCTGAGCACAGAGGAAAGGGTAGATGCTCCAGGACCGGGTAGCCAGAAAATTCTTTCAGGAAGAACTCAGAGACTCCTGTCCTGTTGATGGGCTCCATGCTGCAGGCTCTGGAGGGGACACCTCTGGAATGGAAGGAGAGAGGATGTTATTTTGGGGGGCAACCCTTTTGCCCTCCTTTGGCCATAGTTTATCCATGCAAAGAAGGAAGATTGATTTAGGTTAGCATTTTCCTGAGAGAATGTGAATAGAAGTGTGAATAGACAATTTGAAAAATCACTTTGGAGGCAATACTGAATAAATAAAAAATACATAAAGGGCGAAGGAGGGTGTTTACTACAGGACTTTTCAGGGCCTTTAGGAAGCTAATGTGATTTGTGATTCTCCAAAAGCAAAATAGATCAAACCTCCCCCAAACTGGGGTCCCTCTTTCATAGCACACCCCTTAACCGACTACAGGTAAGTGGTCTACAAACCTAATTTGGGAACCGATGGGCAGGACCAGAGGGCCTTTAGCTTGAACACATACCAGCAATGACCTGTTGAAAATACAGATTGCTCCCCTCCAAGTTTCCAACTCAGGCCTGGCTGCTGCTGCTGCTGGCAGCCCAGGTACTGCACACACAGAACTGTTAGGCTAGAAGTCTCTGGGGGTCCTTCTGGCCTGAGGCAGCCTTGGAGCCATGGCTTAGGCTATTTCCCTCAGCTGTGGAAGTCTCTTCAGGCTAGCTCTGGAGTCATACACTGTGCCTGTGTCAGAGGGGCTACTGGCCTCTAAGCCTGTGAGTGGCAAGACCCTCTCCCCACCACCTCTGCCCCGCTCCATCAGATACACTGGATGTGGTTTGGCTCCCCAGAATCTGCCTCCATTGGAGGCTTTCTGGCTAGAATCTATCTCGCAGACCTGTGACTAAGCTGCAAGCCCAGGTTTCTCCAAGTCAGAGCCAAGGCTGCTTTGGCTGCATGAATGCTGAGGGCATTAGCTTGGAACGTGCTCTGAGACGTCCATTTGTTGGTTATCCCAGGGTGAACATGGGAAAACAGAGATTCCATGGTGGGTCTTTGCGAGGGGTCTCAATCCCCTGCTCCCAGCATTGTGACACTTACCCCAAGCTCCCATCAAGCCCAAACCCACTGGTCTACAGACATCCTTCTGGGTCCTTTCCACAATCTTCTCACCATTCAAGGAGCAGAAGCCAGCCACTGTGCAGGGTTTCAGGGTACCTGTGGCAGAGCCATTGATCCTGTGGGACACAGTGCCAGAGCTTGGACCTGTGCCTAGCACCACTCAGCTACTCCAGCCCATTTCCTTCTTTCATTCCCTCCATCTCTTTTTTGCTTATTCCAAAATGAAAGAAAAAATTGGATTAAGTATTGTTGTCAGAGTTTTATTTAACAATTTTTTTAATATTTTTAAATTTTATTTTATTGTCAAGATGGTATACAGAGGGGTTACAGTTACATACATGAATACATTTCTTGTCAAACTTGTTAACCCTCCCTCATTTTCTCCCACCCACCCTTCCCCTCAGCCACCTCCCCCACAAATTATATAGTTAATTTCCAACATACTGTCTTGTGAGTTTCACTGTTGCATTGGTTCAACCTTTGTCCTTTGTCTCACCATTTTAATGTTCCCTTTCCCTTCCCTAATTCAGATTAACATATATGCAATACCTAGGATACCAAAATCAAAAACAGTGGTAACAGGATAAACCATAGGAAAAAAAACAGAAAGGAAAAAAATAATTTTACATAGTACATTATAAATAACAGCAACAATGAAAAACCTCTTGCTCCATATCTTGGAGTTCTTTTCACTTAGCACCATCTTATATGATCATATGTACATACCTATTGAGCTATTGTGATCCGCTGTGAAGACTATCCTAGATATATACTAATTTCTACCTATGAGGGAAACCATGGAATCTGTTTATTTGGGTCTGGCTCACTTAACTTAATACAATTTTTTTCCAAGTCTTTTTCAGTGTGAAATTTTTGATATTTTAAAAACTTCACTCAGTATTTCACATATTGACTGAGTTGTTTTCGATCTTATTATACACATGCATATATATAATATAAATACATTTACACAAATGCATATAAAATATCCTTTGGTTGTTTATAAGTGATTATACCTAATTTTCCTTGGCACCGAGCCCATTATTTAACAATTTTTAAACTGCTAGTAATTCACTTTTTTTTTGTCATTGTTCTCCCTGGGGCTTGAACTAAGGGCCTGGGTACTGTCCTTGAGCCTCTTTTTGCTCAAGTCAAGTGCTGTACCATGTGTGCCACAGTGCCACTTCTGGATTTTTCTGAGTAGTTTATTGGAGATAGGACTCTCATGGACTTTTCTGCCCAGGCTGGCTTCAAACCGTGATCCTCAGATCTCAGCCTCTTGAGTAGCTAGGATTATAGGCACGAACCACTGGCACCTGACTAGCTTTTTTTTTTTTTTTTTTGAGCCAGTACTGGAGCTTGAACTCAGGGCCTGGGCATTGTCGCTGAACTTTGTCACTCAGGGTTAGCACTCTACCACGTGAGCCACAGCTCCACTTCAGGCTTCTTGGTAGTTAATTGGAAACAAGAGTCTCATGGACATTCCTGCCAGGCTGGTTTTAAACATAGATCCTTAGATCTCAGCCTCCCCAATAGTGAGGTTTACAGGTATGAGCTACAGGCAGGCCCCCAGATACCTTTATTATTTACTATAAAAGTAGTACACAGAGAACAGTGTTGCAAAAAGTGTAAATCATACTGAAGCATATAGGGCAAAAGTGACATGCCCTCTTCATCTCCCTTCAACTGGCCCAACCTGCTCCTTCCTCAAATATGACTAGCGCTGCAAGTTTGATTATTTCTATATTTATCTATAGATACTCTCCTGGTCACATGCACATGTGTGTCTATTGTGAGAAAAGCTGTCATTTCTATCAAAGTAGGTTGCTTTCTTTCTGTCAATCTCCTGAGAACTTTTATTCTGAAAAGTTCCTGCTTTGGCTAGGTAGCTTGGCTCTTGTTGATTACATTTTAGTTACAACCTGTTACATTTTAGTTATATTCTCTTCCTGTAACATTTTAATTAAGTCATCCTATTTTCAGCTCCTTAAATTTTTAGTTCCATCCTATTAACTTAATTAACTTCAGCCACATCCCTTCACAGGTTGTGAACCTGAGCTCAGCCAATCTGAGCAGAGGGGTGGGGCCTGCTGGGTTAGGGATAAAAAGGGAACAGTCTGTCTGCACACAGCCTCTGTTTGCTTACTTGCCAGAGTTTTGGCTGCTAACACACCCTTCTGCAGGAGTAAACTTTGCCTTGCCAAGTTCCTTTCAAGTTGGTGTTCTTATTCCTATGTGAAACCC
Organism: Perognathus longimembris pacificus; assembly: GCF_023159225.1. Lineage (NCBI taxonomy): Eukaryota > Metazoa > Chordata > Mammalia > Rodentia > Heteromyidae > Perognathus > Perognathus longimembris. Next base: position 130,762,469 of record NC_063161.1, read on the forward strand.
CAACATTTTGAGGCATATCTAACACTATCTGCAGAAATAGGTTTTGGTGACAGTGTGTATATATGGCTTTTTAGTATGCTTATTGGCTACAGCTTTGTCAAAGGATAATTGGTGTACAGCTGCACCTTGTTAAGTTAAATAGTTTGATGCGTTTCAATGTGTTTGCAGTCATGGCACTACAGTCAAGGTAGGGAATTTGTCTATCATTCCCTTCCTTCACAATTTTTCTCATGCTCCTTGATAATAACCCTTTCCTCCTAACCCAACGAGGAAATCACCGATCCACTTTCTTCTTCTTAAAAAAAATTAATATTATTGTCAAGGTGATGTACAGAGGGGTTGTAGTTACATACGTAAGGTAGTGAGTACATTTCTTGTCAAACTTGTTACTTCATTTTTCTCCCATCTTCCCTCCTCCTCACCTACCCCACTTTCTGTAACTATAGATCACCTGCATTTCTTTTACAGATTTAGCAAGGGCTTATTGTAAGTATAACAAGTGAAAATAAAGAAAAAGGGAGAACAGAGAAACATTTCTTGTTCCCTGTGCACAAAACATCTCAAAAATACTCCCTAAAATAAAAAGTAATTAATAAGTAAAGCACATTGTTCTATACATTTTAGTACACTCAGAGTTTTGTAACTATCACCACAATCAATGTTAGAACATTTTTATCACTTCTAAAATAAACTCTAGTCATCCCCCTTTGCTCCTCAAAGTTCTTCCAGTCCTAGGAAACTACTACTCTACTTTCTAATTCTCTTAAATTTTTTTTTGTGGACATTTGTTTTTACAAATAGACTCTTTTTTTAAATCTTTTTTTTATTAATTGAACATAAATTTTTTTACAAGGTGTTGTGCAAAGAGGGTGCAGTTACATAGTAGGGCAGTGTGTACATTTCTTGTGATATCTTACAACCTGTTTTTCCATCCCTTGTCTAGGTCAGGTAGACAGATATGCAATATACAATGTATCAAGAACATATACAGTGATCACAGACTTGGTCTCTACTGTCTCTCCGTCTCCCTTTGTTAACAGTCATATATCAGGGAGATCATGCCCCTTTGTTTTCTGTGTTCTAGGCTTGTCTCACTCAACATTATTTATTCAAGTTCTGACCATTTCCCTGCGAATAACAATATTTCACCATTCCTAATCGCTATGTAGTATTCCATTGTGTATAAGTACCATATTTTTTGGATCCATTCGTCTGTGGAGGGGCATCTGGGTTGTTTCCATATTTTGGCTATTGTGAATTGTGCCGCGATAAACATGGAAGTACAAAAGTCTTTTTGATATCTTGGGTTTTGCTGTTTAGGATAGATGCCTAGGAGTGGTATGGCTGGGTCATAGGGTAGGTCTATATTGAGCTTTTTGAGAAACCTCCATACTGTTCTCCAAAGTGGTTGTACTAATTTGCACTCCCACCAACAATGGAGAAGGGTTCCTCTTTCCCCACAGCCCCTCCAGCATTTGTTGTTTCCTGAGTTCAGAGTATAGGCCATTCTAACTGGGGTGAGGTGGTATCTCAGGGTTGTTTTTATTTGCATTTCCTTTACTAGCAGGGATGTTGAGCATTTCCTCATGTGTTTCTTTGCCATTTTTATATCTTCTCTTGTGAAGTCTCTCTTTAGCTCTTTTGCCCATTTCCTAATAGGTTTATTGGGCTTGGAGGGGCTTAGTTTTTTGAGTTCTTTGTAGATGACAGATATCAGGCCTTTGTCTGTTGCTGTGCTGGTAAATATCCTTTCCCATATCGTTGGCTGTCTTTCTATTTTGGTGGCTATGACCTTAGCTGTGCAGAAACTTTTTAATTTGTAGTAGTCCCATTTGTTGAGTCTTTCCCCTATTTGTTGTGCCCCTGGGACTCTATTCAGGAAGTTCCTTCCTGTGCCTATAAGTTCTAGTGTCTTTCCTACTCTGTCCTTCAGTAGTTTCAAGGATTCAGGTCTGATGTTGAGGTCCTTGATCCATTTTGAGTTGATCTTGGTGCATGGTGATAGGCTTGGGTCTACTTTGAGTTTTCTGCATATGGCTGCCCAGTTCTCCCAGCACCAGTAGTTGAAGAGGCTATGTTTATTCCATTGTATGTCTTTAGCTCCTTTGTCGAATATCAGTTGGCTGTAAGAGTGCGGTTTTATTTCTGGGTCTTCAATTCTATTCCACTGGTCTTCTGCTCTGTTTTTATACCAATACCATGCTGTTTTTGTTATGATGGCCTTGTAGTAGAGCTTGAAGTCTGGTATGGTGATACCTCCTGCACTATTTTTTTTGCCTAGAATTGCTTTGGTTATTCTAGGTTTTTTGCTGTTCCATATGAATTTATGGATTGGTTTCTCTATTTCAGTGAAGAATGTGGCTGGGATTTTGATAGGTATTGCATTGAATTTGTATAACAATTTGGGCAATATGGCCATTTTCACTATATTGATTCTGCCTACCCATGAGCATGGGAGGTCTTTCCATCTCCTTGTGTCTTCTTTGATTTCCCTTATTAGATTTTTGTAGTTTTCATTGAATAGGTCCGTCACGTCCTTGGTTAAGTTGATCCCTAGGTACTTTATTCTTTTTTTGGCTACTGTAAATGGAATTGTTTCCATAATTTCCTTTTCTGTTTGTCTGTTGCTGGTGTACAGAAAAGCTGCTGACTTTTGTGGATTGATTTTGTATCCTGCTACTTTGCCAAAATGGTTTATTAGGTGTAGGAGTTTGGGTACTGAGTTTTTTGGGTCCTTCAGATATAAGATCATGTCGTCTGCGAATAGGGATAACTTGATTTCTTCCTTGCCAATGTGGATCCCTTTGATGTCCTCCTCTTGCCTTATTGCTATGGCTAGGGATTCCAGCACTATGTTGAACAGAAGTGGGGAGCGTGGGCATCCTTGTCTTGTTCCTGAGTTTAGGGGGAATGATTTAAGTTTCTCTCCATTTAATATGATATTAGCAGTTGGTCTGTTGTATATGGCTTTTATTGTTTTGAGGAATGTTCCATCTATTCCTGTTCTCTCCAAAGCTTTTAATAGGTATGGATGTTGTATTTTGTCAAAGGCTTTTTGGGCATCGACTGAGATAACAATGTAATTCTTAATTTTAGATCTGTTTATGTGGTGAATTACGTTGATTGATTTACGGATGTTGAACCATCCTTGTGACTGAGGGATGAAGCCTACTTGCTCATGATGTATGATTTTCTTGATCAGTTTCTGGATCCTGTTGGCTAATATTTTATTGAGGAGCTTTGCATCTGTGTTCATTAGTGATATTGGTCTGTAGTTCCCTTTTTTTGTTGTTCTCTTTTTTTGTCTTTGCCTGGTTTGGGAATGAGTATGATATTAGCTTCGTAGAATGAGTTTGGGATTTCTCCCTCTGTTTCTATTTCGGGGAAGAGTTTGAGGAGTATTGGTATTAGCTCCTCACTAAGGGTTTTGTAGAATTTGTTGGTGAATCCATCTGGGCCTGGGCTTTTCTTAGTAGGGAGGTTCTTGATTACCTCCTGTATCTCACCGTAAGTTATTGGTTTATTTAGTTGATTTATTTCTTCTTGGTTCAGTTTGGGCAGTTTGTACTTCTCTACGAATTGATCCATTTCTGTAAAATTGTTGTTTTTTGCTGAGTAGAGGTTTTGGAAATAGCTCCTTATGATTGTTTGAATATCGTGTGTACTTGTTGTAATTTTTCCGGTGGAGTCCCTGATTTTACGTACATGAGTCTCTCCTCTTCTTTTTTTTTGTAAGTCTTGCAAGGGGTCTGTCAATTTTGTTTATTTTCTCAAAGAACCAGCTTTCTATTTTCAATCAGATTTATCTCTTCTTTAATCTTTGTGATCTCTCCCCTCCTAGTTGTTTTAGATTCTGTCATTTCTTGTTTCTCCAGTTGTTTTAGTTTCACCATGAGGGTATTCACCTGCTCTGCTTCCATTCTTTTAATGTGGGTGCTGAGTGCAATGATCTTGCCCCTCAGTACTGCCTTAGCTGTGTCCCATAGGTTTCTTTGTGATGTGTTTTCTTTGTCATTATGGCTTATGAATTCATTGATTTCATCTTTAATTTGGTCTGTGGCCCAAGTGTTGGATAGCAGCGTGGGGTTTAGCCTCCAAGAGTGTGTATAGTGTCTGTGGTTTCCTTTGTTGTTGAGGGTTACCTTTAATCCACTGTGGTCAGATATAATACATGGGATGACGTCAATACTTTTGTATTTGCTGAGGTTCTTTGTGTGGGCTATGACGTGGTCTATTTTGGAATATGATCCATGGGCTGCTGAAAAGAAGGTGTATTGGGTCTCTGTAGGGTGAAAGGTTCTATATAGGTCTGTTAGATCCATTTGGGAAATGGTGTTATTTAGGTCCTCAGCTCCCTTACTAATCCTCTGGGTGTTGGATCTGTCTCTTGGAGAGAGAGAAGTATTAATGTCACCCACTATGATTGTGTTTGCGTCTATCTTGCTCTGTAATTCTGTGAGAATTTGCTTGACATATGTCGGGCCTCTTTTGTTCGGTGAGTATACATTTATCACCGTGATTCTTGATTCTGGATTTTTCCTTGTATTAATATGTAGTGTCCTTCTTTGTCTTTTTGAGTGGACTTTAAAGAGAAGTCCAGCTTGTCTGAGATCAGAATGGCTACACCTGCCGTTTTGGTGGGTGCATTTGCTTGGTAGATCTTGCTCCATCCTTTCATTCGAAGCCTGTTTTTGTCCCTTGCTGTAAGGTGGGTCTCTTGTAGACAGCAGATGTCAACTTTTTGTTTGCGAATCCATTCTGCCAGTCTGCTCCTCTTAATTGGGGAGTTTAAGCCATTTATATTTAAAGAGATCAAGGATAAGGGTGTTTTTTTCTCCTTCCATTTTCTTGTTGGGCTGTTTTTTCCTCTTTTTTTTTTTTTTTCTTCTTGTCTTTAGTGAGCTGGTCTTTCTGCTGGACTTTGGCTGTTGAAGTTTCTTTCTGATTCTGTCTGTGTGTCTTTTACGATCTCTGTTGGGTGGAGTTCCCCTCTTAATATTCGCTGTAGGGCTGGTTTTTTATTCACATACTCCTTTAGCTCCTCTTTGGTGTGGAAAGATCTGGTTCTCCCTTCAAATGTGAACTCCAATTTTGCTGGATATTTGATCCGAGGTTGTAAATTGTTATTCTGAAGTACTTGGATGGTGTTCTTCCACTCACTTCGAGCTTGGTAAGTTTGTGTGGATAAGTCGGATGTTATTCGAATCCTCTTCCCATTGAAAAAAGTTTCCTTCTTCGCTTTGGCTGAATTCAGAATTTGCTCTTTAATCTTGAGGTCTGTAGTCTTGAATATTATGTGCCTTGGGGTGGTTTTCCTGGGGTCTGGCCTGCCAGGTGTCCTATAGGCTTCAATTACCTGGATGGGGTCCCCTGTGAGATTGGGGAAGTTTTCTGCAATAACTTTATTGAGAACATGATTAAGCCCTCTGTTCTGATATTCGGCTCCTTCTTCTATTCCAATTATGCACAGATTATATCTCTTGTCTTTGTCCATTAGTTCCTGGATTAGTCTTCCCTGAAGCTTCACCTTTTCTTGGAGTGTGGTCATTTTCTGGTTGTTGTCAGCTGCTTCATCGTCCAGGCGAGAGATTCTGGATTCTATATGGTCCACTCTTTGTGTTATGGTTTCAATTGCGGAGTTTATGGATGTCAGAGAGCTATTTATGGTTGTCATATCAGCTCTGATCGTGGAAATTTCTTCCTTTAAAGAGTTGTATTTTAAATCTATTTTTTCATGCATTTCAATTCTCAGGATGTGGAGATTTTCTTTAAAGGCAGCTTGCATTGTATCCATTTTTGCTTCCATTTCTTTAAACGAGGCTTGCATTATATCCATTTTTGCTTCCATTTCTTTCTTGGCTTCCTGGGTGTCCTTCCAGATTTCCGCTCTAAACTCCTGGAATTGTTTTCTGATTTCATTTCTGATGCTTTTGATCATTCCTGTTAACATGGCCTCAGTTGCTTTTTTAGTCTCCATCTCCTCTTCAGTCGTGCTGCTTTTTGGAGCTGGCGAGTTGGCTTGTCCTTTGATGAACTGAGTTATGTTTCTTTGTGATTTGCGCATCTGGAAATCTGTGGGTGGCTTCTCAGGTTTGGTTTGTAGCTCTTTCCTCCCTCCTGTGTAGGCGTATCTACGGCAGCAGGTGCTGCCGCTGTGGCCCCGCCCACCAGTGCAGGGTACGCCTACCAGAGCGGGCGCTGTCGCCGGGGGCCCCGCCCTCCTGTGCGCTGTTGTCCACTACTACATGCACTTTAGCGGGATATGCCTCCCAGAGCGAGTCCTGGGTTGTTGGGTTGTGCTTGCGCCCTCCCGCGAGTCCGTTGGGGGAGGCAGTATGTGTGGGGCCCAGTGGGATCGACTGTCCGGGTGTGGCTTGGCACCCTCAGACCTCGCCTCCGCTGCGAGAGGGGGGACGTGATCAGGCTCAGGTGACCCTGCTGGGCTGGCATTGCCCACCAGTGCCTGTGATTTTAGTTGTAAGAGTCTGCGAGGTCCAGGCACCTCGGGTGGGGCTTGCCCTGCCGGCAGTCCCCCGGCCCCTGTTGGGAAGGGGGCGGGGCCGGTTCTGCCAGTTCAGGAACCTGTGGGGGCTTGGGGCTGTTCCGCCCTTCCCCTGCTAAACTGGCTTCCCAGCGCCTGGTGGGAGCTTCCCGCCTGATTTGGGGGTTCTTTGTTCCCTCGGGGGTGGGGAGGGGGAGGGAGGGAGATCTAGCTTCTTTGTCGGGCTTGGGTCTCTGATAGCTGATCTCCCGTTGGGGGGAGGGGATAATGGGGGACTCACTTTTGCTGCTTTGTGTGTGTGTGTGTCCCGCGCAGCCATTGGCCCTTCAGGGGTTGGCGAAGTGTCGTGGTGGCTTCCCCCGTTCCCTCTTTCTGCCGTGCTGGGTTCCCTTGTCCGAACCCGGTGTGGACCTGAACTTCTCGTCGCTGCCAGTGTGTGTCTTGGTCCGCACCCTGCTTTGTGTCCGTGGGGTCTCCCGCTATTTGAATTCTGCGCTCCTGGCAGCCTGTCGGTTGCCGGGTTCCCCTTTCCCAGCCTGGCCCTGTTTGGGCCAGGGTCGGCTGGTGGGGGGAGGTGCCCCGGAGAATCTCCGGCTCCGTGTAGGTTTTCGGTTCTTCTTTTTTGCTCCTTTTTGTTTTCCTGAGTTTCTCCACTGCTTCTGGATGCTGGTTTTGCTGGGTTCTTGATGGGGTGTTGGGTGTTGGATTTCCCAGCTCGCTATTCAGTTGGTGCGAGTCGGGGTGCCTCCCTATTCTTTCAGTGCCATCTTTCTTCCCACAAATAGACTCTTAAGATAAGTGTCCTTTGGCTACTTATTCACTGCTAAGTAATATTCCATTGTGTAGCTCTACCACATTAAAAAGTCTATCAGCTGATGGACATTTGGATTCTTTTCACTTTTTAAAAGAAAGGATGTGGGCTGGGGATATAGCCTAGTGGCAAGAGTGCCTGCCTCGGATACACGAGGCCCTAGGTTCGATTCCCCAGCACCACATATACAGAAAACGGCCAGAAGCGGCGCTGTGGCTCAAGCGGCGGAGTGCTAGCCTTGAGCGGGAAGAAGCCAGGGACAGTGCTCAGGCCCTGAGTCCAAGGCCCAGGACTGGCCAAAAAAAAAAAAAAAAGAAAGGATGTCATGTAGCCTAGCTAGCCTTGAATTTCTCTTTTTTTTTTTTGCTATGCAAATGTCCTTTTGTTAGTTGTCTTTTACAGTTTTCTAATTTTAGAAGTATTGATTTCTAGCAGCCCTTTATTCTGTGTAGTGTTCTTTTGTCTATTATATGTGTAGCAACATTTTGTGTCACTCATATTTTCTGCTTTTAATGGTATTATTATATGGAAGTTCAATTGTTCTTTGTTGTCTTTTGTTTCCTGCTTCCTGTCCCAAAGGTGTTAAATATATTCTTTTCTCCTGATACTTTTAAAGTCTTTTTTTTTAAAATTTGACTTTTGTCTGAAATTTATTATAAAGTCAGCATTTGTTTCCCTGATTCCAGATGCCACTTTTGTGTCAGATATTGTAATGTATGCCTGTAATCAAAGAGCTGGGCTATATACTGAGGATTTGTCTCAAACATTATTTTTCACATACATTTATAAATTCCTTTTGTGCTCTTTCTCTGCTATGTTGTGGAGAAATGTTGTTGCCTCATGCTATCTCCCACACTGTTTTAATTACTATAATTACTTCAGTGTGATTTATATAGCCTTGTATTGCTATCCGGTAATTCAAATCCTGTCTTATCAGCCTTTTTCAACAATGTCTTGGCTACTCTTGCCTGTTTTCTTCTCCAGATAAATTCTGAAAACAGCTTGTAATACTTCACAAAACTTCTGGGATCTTTTGCCTTTAATCAACAGGCTAATTGAGGGCAGATTTGATGTCTTTATAAAATCAAATTTTCTCATTTGAGAACATTGTATTTCTATTAGCCCATGTTTATTTTATGCCTCCTGATGTCTCATTTCCTTCTAACATGTTAATGAAATGATTTACATCAACACATATTGTTTCTAATGTTGAAATCTCTTTGTATTTCTGGGGTAAACGGCTTCCCCCTTATTGTTTTATTCTTGCCAGCAGTGCAGGATTGATTGGAGGTGAGCTGACCAGCTCCCCAGCTCCCCCTGGTGGCCACTGAGCCATTCTCCATGATCTTTGGAGGTGGGACAGCTGGGAAGTCCAGGGCTCAGACTTCGATAGCTATAGCAGCAGGATCATAGATCTAGAAATCTAGTAGACATAAAAATTGTCTATATTTTCTATATGTCACAGTCCATATTGCGTCTTTGGTCTTTGCTAATTTCTCATTTGACCTGTGTTAAAGAACCCAATATTTTCAGAATCTGCTATTCTATGTTCTAACAGGCTCTGATCCTTTCCCCTAAGCCTTTGTAAGGATGCTTATGTCATTTGCTTTCTTTTTTTGGAGGGGGGATTTTTGGTGTTGAACCAGGGCCTGAGGCATGCTAGGCATAACCCCAGCCTCATCTAATGGCGTTATAATGAAAGTAAACCTCCAAATATAGTTTCATGAATCTCAATGGCTTTTCATATTAGCAAACTGACAAATGAGAAAACTTGGTCGCAGAAAATGGGATCCTGGCACCAGCTTAGGGTGGAGGCTACACGGTTGTTTGGAGATCTTTCTGGAAAGCTGTAAAATACAGAACTTTTTCAAACAGAAATAGATTCTTAACAGGACTGAAAAACAAGAGAAAGTACCACCAGCCAACTAGAATGTTGAAGAATTCCTGAAAAATGGTAAGCAGATGAAATTGGATTGTTGGGAGAAACCACAGCCAAACTAAGGCAGGAGATTGCTACAGAGTGGGGAGGTGCCCTCAGCTCAGGGCAGCAGTTACAAAGGACAAGATGGACCCAGGGTAACTGTCAGGTTAACAGTTTATGATTTAATTCATGACAAGTGGGCAGGTGGAAGCAGTGGGTATCAGAGACATTTGCCCTTAAATGGAGTCAGTCATCATCAGTGCCTTGTATGGCCCAGAGAAATCTCTGGACAAGTGTGGATCACAGATGACTCCCTCATTAAATCCTCCAGTTCCTCATCATTCTCAGAGATAGTCTATGGAAACCACAGGCACAGACAAGCCAATGGGAATCTTAGAAAATGAAGACAAATCTCCCAGTAAGAAGCAGCACACACTTATGGAAAATCAGTACAACAACCAAAACAACAACAACAAACCAAACCCAACAAAGAAAAACTAACAGGAAAGAATAACAGAAGACTTAGGGGGGAAAGTGATTGCCATCACTAGAATAGCTTTTTTTATTCCTAGAGAAATAATTTTAGGTTAAAAAAAGAAGCCAAAATCAATGAAAGATTCTGTTGATTGCTGAAATAAGAAAGACAACTAATATAAAACAAAACTAAACAACAAAAACAACAAAGCCCCTTAGCAGAATAGCTGAAAGCATGGCCATATTTGAAGCATGGATTATCTATCCAGCCAGAGGACCAATTGAGGAATTCTCTCCCATTCCATCATTTCCGATCCAGGTAATAAGAATGGCAATGATACTATTTTTTTCCTTCCTTCCTTCCTTCCTTCCTTCCTTCCTTCCTTCCTTCTTTCCTTACTTTCATCCTCTCTCTCTCTCTCTCTCTCTCTCTCTCTCTCTCTCTCTCTCTCTCTCTCTCTCTCTCTCTCTCTCTCTCTTTTTCTGGTTGTAGGGCTTGAACTCTGGGCCTGGTTGCTCTCCCTGAACCTTTTTGCTCAAGGCTAGCATGTTACCACTTTGAGCCACACCACCACTTCCAGTTTTTCAGTAGTTAAATGGAGATAAGAGTCTCACAGGGACTTTTCTGCCCCAGCTGGCTTTGAACTGCCATCCTCAGATCTCAGTCTCCTGAGTAGCTAGGATTATAGGCAAGATCCACCACACCTGGGGCCTCCTCCTCCTCCTCCTCCTCCTCCTCCTCCTCCTCCTCCTCCTCCTCCTCCTCCTCTTCCTCTTTCTCACCCTTTCCCCCTCTCCCTACTCCACCCTTCTTCCCCCCTCCTTCCTCTTCTTTAAGATTGAAATGGGGTTTAGCTTTATAGCTCATGCTGGCCCACAGTCTTCCTGCTGTAATCTCCCAAGTGCTGGGATTACCACCATGCCCAGCGTCTCTCTGTCTGTCTCTGTCACTGTCTCTGTATCTCTTTTGCCAGAAGAAAATCAATGATGGTACCAACTTCAGGCTTTTAATCTGATATCTACTTAGACATCTAATAGGCTTGAAATTTAACTTGGCTAGAACTGAAGTATGGGTTCTCTCTAATCTTCCTCAGGGTACTGCTCCACCTCAGAGGACTTTTTCAGCAACTATTCTCATACTTAAACTAATCACCCCCGCCCCCCAATCTAGCTGCTCCATTGACAAGATGTGCTGGCTCCCCCAGCAGATCATGTGCTAAATCTGCCTCCTTTCCTCCATTTTTACTACTGTCTACTGCCATTCCCACCACCTAGCTGGTGGTGGTAGTCTCCTCCATCCCTTCCTGTTCACACTCTTCCTCTAACAATGTCATGCCATTTGAAAAGAATGCAGTTTTGTTGCTTATTTTTTAATCCTATCTCATTTGCTGTACCTTGCTTTCCTGTAATTTTTTTTTTTTTTGGCCAGTCCTGGGCCTTGGACTCAGGGCCTGAGCACTGTCCCTGGCTTTGTGCTCAAGGCTAGCCCTCTACCACTTGAGCCACAGCACCACTTCTGGCTATATATGTGATGCTGGGGAATAGAACCCAGGGCTTCATGTATACGAGGCAAGCACTCTTGCCACTAGGCCATATTCCCAGCCCCTTCCTGTAATTCTTTATAAAATGAAATGTCTATTCAAATCTTTGTCCATTTTTTTTTTTTTTTTTGCCATTCCTGGGCTTGGACTCAGGGCCTGAGCACTGTCCCTGGCTTCTTTTTGCTCAAAGCTAGCACTCTGCCACTTAAGCCACAGCGCTACTTCTGGCCATTTTCTGTGTATGTGGTGCTGGGGAATCGAACCCAGGGCCTCATGTATACAAGGCAGGCACTCTTGCCACTAGGCCATATCCCCAGCCCTCTTTGTCCATTTTTAAATTGAGTTTTTTTTTGCTAGTGTGTTGTAAGAGTTTTCTGTATATCCTAAATATAAATCCCTTATCCGATGTTATTTGTGAATATTTCCTTTCATTCTGTAGTTGTCTTTTCACTTTTAAAATGTGTCTTTGAAGCATAAAACTTTAGTTTCGTGGTGAAGTACACTTTAGTTTTTCTTTGGTTGTTGTGCATTTGGGTTGCCCTTAAGACTCCATTGCCAAATCCAAGGTCACAAAGATTTATGTGTATGTTTTATTCTCAGAATTTTATAGTTTCAGCTCTAAAATTTAGGCCTTTGATCTATTTTTGTGTTTGATGTGAAAGAAGGCTCCAACTTTGTACTTGAAAGTACATATCCCATTATCCTAGCTTGTTGAAAAGATTATTCTTTTCCACTGAGTGTTCTTGTACTTGCTTGTCTTTTTTTTTTAAGAATTGGTATTAATTTTAAATGTTTGTTAACACTTGCTAAAACTCACCAGCAAAGCTTACTTCATGGAGCACAATTTGACATTACTCCTTTTTCTAAACCAACCTCAGCAAGTTTCATTGTTCCATTTTCACACATGTACATAAGCTGTTTTGACATAAAAATGGTTCATGTTGCTACAAATTGTAGAATTTCATTCTTTGGTATGGCAGGCATGTAACTGTTACAATATTCCTTTATAATCCTTTTGAATTTTATGAGGTTGGTAATAATGTCTCTTCTTTCACTTCAGATTCTAGTAATCTAATCTATCCTTTCGTCTTCCTCTTTATTTTTAGTAATGCTTTTTTGCTTATGCTTTACTTTGTTTATTATTTAGTATTTGGCTTATAGATTTTTTGTATTCTTTTGCTTTCAAGATTTTTGTAACCTTATGTTTTAGATATCTTTAGTATATAGCACACAGTTAATTTTTTTTAATGTAGGCATGAAGAGAGAAGAATGAGGCTCAAGGGGAGTCGCTTCAAAATTCTAATGACCATGAGGCTTATGACATCAGGTATGGAGACAGAGACACTCTCAAAACACCTCCGACCTCTGCTTTGGCTCTAATCCCTCTCTCTTCTTCAGAGACTTCCTTCCATGAATAGAAAACTTAGTCTTCTCAAACATTTATTCTAAAACCTTTTCAGACATAGTTTTGTCCTTTACCTACTGTTCTTATCTCTTCATTGACAAGTTTGTTTCTGTGCTAGTATTAGGCTTAAACTCAGGGCTTAGGCACTGTTCCTTTGCCTTAGGCTGGTGCTCTGTTACTGAGCCACAGCTCCACTTTGGGTTTTCTGGTAGTTAATTGGAGACAAGAGTCTCATGGACTTTCCTGTCTGGGCTGGCTTTGAACCGTGATTCTCAAATATTGGCCTCCCGAGTAGCTAGGATTACAGGAGTGAGCTACCAGCACCTGGCTTCTGGCTTTTTTTTTTTTTTTTTTTTAAGATAGAAGGCCCTTCTATGGACTAGAAGTGGTTTTCTCTTCCCTCTGAGACCCCTCACCAATGTGTTCCTCAGCTTTCTAGGAGCTGCTGAATTTAAGGTTGACCAGGACTATTGCACTGAGTTTTTATAGACACTTATTCACAGTCCCTAGATCAAATAGCTCCCCTGAGATTGGTCCAGAGTGCTCTGTTGCTGGGCATTTCATTGCCTGATGCTGGCCCCTGGCATGCTGGAGCTCTGGGATGGCCTCCCAGATCATTAGTTAGACTGGCCTAATTGACCCATGCTACTGGTAGTTTTCATAATCAGGCAGTTTTTCTGCTGGTAGCCAAGCCCTTGGGTGTTCCTGATGGTCCCAGGTGTTTTCCCAGCACAAGCAATAGTCCAAGACCAGGTGAGAGATATCCAGTAGAAATGCAAGTTACATGTAATTTAAAATGTTCTAGTGGCTGCATTAAAGAAGTCAAATGAAAGATGGGAAATAAATTTCAATCATGCATTTTGCTTAAACAAATATACTATTATTTCAATGTGTATAAAAGATTTTTGAAAAAGTTATTAATCCTGTAATCCTAGCTACTCAGGAGAGTAAGATCTAAGATCTGAGGATTACAACTTCAAAGCCAGCTCATGCAGAAAAGTCTGTTAGATGTTTATCTCCAATAAACTACAAAAAAGCCAGAAAAAAAAGCTGTGGTTCAAGAGGTAGAGTGTTAGCTTTGAGTTAAAAAAAAGCTCAGGGACAGTGGCCAGGTCCTGAGTTCAAGCCCCACAACACAAAAGTTATGACATAGTTTCCATTCTTTTATGTTACAGACTATCTCAACTCAGCCTAGCCACAGTTCAAATGCTCAGTAGTCATATGGCCAGTACTAGCCATACTGGAAAACACTGGAAGACTATATTCCTCTCAACCATTACCAATTTTTTTCAACTTTGTGTGTATTAAAATCTTCAAACATATAGAAAGATCGAAAGAATTTTATCATGGTTAACCATACACTTAACACCTAGCTAGTACTGACAATTATTAATCATGTAATACATTTGTTTTTTTAATCATGTATCAATCTGCTTTTATGTCCATCTGTCCACATTACTTTTTTGATTATTGCCTACTTATAGAAGAATTTTTGTCTGTAAGTTTGTGCTTCATGTATATAGGGTAAATTGAGATTCCTCTCAGGAAATGAATCTCTTTGAACACTGTTCTACAAAAGCCTAATGAAGGCTGGGAATATGGCCTAGTGGCAAGAGTGCTTGCCTTGTTTGTATACATAAAGCCCTGAGTTCAATTCCCCAGCATCACATATATATAGGAAATGGCCAGAAGTGGTGCTGTGGCTCAAGTGGCAGAGTGCTAGCCTTGAGCAAAAAGAAGCCAGGGACAGTGCTCAGGCCCTGAGTCCAAGCCCAGGACTGGCAAAAAAAGAAAAAGAAAAAGAAAAAAAAAGCCTAATGAAGAGTGCTTCAAATTTTAAAGCAAATTTCTTGAAAGTTCTTTCCTTCTTCATTACTTTCTCATGCCCTGGCCTCATTTTTGTCTCCCATGGATTCACAAAAGGCACCACTTCTCTTTCTAGTTCAGCCTAGCACAACATCACACTGGGCTAAAGGTCAGCTTTTGTCAGGCAGGCCTAGGTTTGGGCTTGAGTCCAGCTCAGCCACTTGCTACCCTGTGACACAGAACAAGTGCTTTTGAACTGCACAACCGTACATGAACCACATCCCATCTGCCTGGAAGACTCTTCTTGAAAGATCCAGAACTGTCCTCCATCCTCTTTCTTTTGTCTTTCCCATCATCCTTTGGGGCCAGAGAACTATCATGGCCTCCCTCTACCTTAGGTGGCTTTCTACATTATGGGACAATGCTAAGGACTGGGGCCTCAGCTTGATTCTGTATTCCATATGTACATTTTGTACATTATGTAAAAAATGAACTATGGAACTTGAGATTAGGGACAGGAGGGGAAAAATGAGAGAAGAATTAAGGAAAGAGAAACATTGACCAAGGAGCACTGTACTCAAAACCTGATATAATCTTTTTGTATAATTCTTAATAATAATAACAATGAAACAAAATCAGTTAAATGGTTTGACTTACATGGCATTCTTTCTGTAAGAATTCAAACCACTCTCAGACAGATGCTTTGGACCAACTATGACCAAACTCATATATTTGGAAAGGCAAAATTAAAAAAGTACATTAGTCCTTTATTACCTCTATCACATACAGTAAGTCTTTCAACAGATGTTCATGGCAAGTTGTTTGCTAGTTTCACACAATCAGTATTTGTCTGGAATGCATAGTGAATTTTATCAGATGCTGTTTCCACCTGTTGGAATGGTCATGTGTCTTTGCTTTTTTTCTCATACTTACACAATTCCATCAATAGACTTAAAAACACCAGTCCTGCTTCACATGTCTAGAATAAACTTTGTTTGTAATGTATTCTGCTGGCTATATAGGTCACATCTGTTAGAGCTGTGAGAGTTGTTACTTGTGTTTTGTGCTGTTAGTTGTCAGCTTTGGTATCACAGTTTCTTCAGTTTGGAAAATTAAATTAAGTTTAAAAATAAGACCTGTTGTCTCTATTCTTTAACTCAAACTCCTTCTACTGTTTGTAGGATGTAATTTTTTTAAATAGAGATTTTTATTTTAGAGTGATACTAGGCTTGCAGCACAATTGGGTGATAGCTACAGAGATTTTCTGACAGTGCTCCACAGCATAGATGTGTATTTGTCCCAGCTACCTTGCCATGTGTCTATCACCTGAGCCCATGGTTTCCATTGGGCTCACTTGTGGTGTGGTACATCCTATCTATTTTGACAAATGTATAATGACATGTATCTTCTATTGTATGTCTTAAAAATAGGGCCAGACATGATGTCAAATCCCAGCGCTTGGGAGGCTGAAGCAGGAGGTTTGAGACCAGTCTGGTCTACATAGCAAGTTTGAGAGCAACTTGGGCTATCTTGTAAGATCACCTCAGGTACCCCTTCTGGATACCACATATTCATCTCTCTCTCCCCCAAATGCCTGGCCACTTTGACTGTTTCCAGAGTTTGGTCTTTGTCAGGATGTCATACAGTTGGAGTTGTACAGTATGAAATCTTTTTAGATTGGTTTCTTCCATGTAGTAAAATGCATTTCAGTTTCTTCCATGTGACTTCTTATGAATTGATAGCTTTTCTTTTTTCTTTCTTTTTTTTTTTTTAGTGTTGAATTCTATTCCATTGTCTGGATGCAGCACAAAGTACTTCTCACTCATCTACTGAAGGGTATCTTGGCCACTTCTAAGTTTTGACAATAATGAATAAAGCTGCTATACACATCTGTGAGCAAGTTTTTATAAATATGTGTCCAACTTACGTGGGTAAATTCTAATAAGTGCATTGTTGCATGATATGGCAGAATGTGTTCAGTTTTTAATGAAACCATCAAACTTTGTATGGCATCATAGCAATTTGCTTTTCTCTCCTAGTGTTCATTTTTCACCTGGTCCTACTGAGCTGAGCTAACCTCTTTTAATGGTTTGCTTTGTACTCAGTGTACTTCATTGGAAAGCTTATTTGGGACAGAGCATTCTTTACTTTAATGATTGTTTTTGCATGGGCTCTGATCTCTATTTCTGGTATGTTTATCCAAGTATATGTTACTTTTTTTTTTTTTTTTTTTTTTTTTTTTTTTTTTTTTTGGCCAGTCCTGGGCCTTGGACTCAGGGCCTGAGCACTGTCCCTGGCTTCTTCCCGCTCAAGGCTAGCACTCTGCCACTTGAGCCACAGCGCCGCTTCTGGCCGTTTTTCTGTATATGTGGTGCTGGGGAATCGAACCTAGGGCCTCATGTATCCGAGGCAGGCACTCTTGCCACTAGGCTATATCCCCAGCCAAGTATATGTTACTTTTGGACCTTTCTTTTCTCTATCTCTGTTTGCCCACCTGCCTGCCTGCCTGTCTGTCACCATCAAAATAAATTTCCAGTCCCATCCATCTCTTTTAGTATCATTTCCCCACTAAGTTATAAGGAGAGGTCTCAAAACAGGGTTTCTTGATTTAGTTTTCAAAATAAAAAGAGAATTTGTTCATATATAGATCCATCTTTGGAATGTTACTTAGAATACAAATGTGGGGATTTTACTGTTTCTTAGATATAACTCAAGGAACAGGTTATAATGACTAGTATACTCGATCATTTGTCTAATAGTTTTTCTATTTGCTCACTTTATGGAGGGACTTAGATGTTTGCTTGGGATAGGGATTTGAAATGGGTTCTAGAAAAGACTATATAGATCATTTCCAAGCATGTTAATTAGACACAATGGAGAACAAGTTTATGGTTTCATTTCCAAATTAATTTCCTATTCAACCATTGCTTGTGTAGGGGAAAGTTTCAGAGAAGAGAAATTTGCTGTGCTGTACCTCTTCTTTGTAAGATATGCCAGGAGTGTCCTCTTTGTTAGTTGCAAGAGAGTCAAAGTTAGAAATCTGTGGGCTTGTGTCCTTGCTTTTGTCTCAGGCCAAAAGATAGTACAGCTTCTCTGAGAACAAACACTAGTTCTCAAGGTCACTGGATGTTTCCTGTTGGAGGACCTTGTGGGCCAGCAATGTGACTCTACTGGTAGCCTTTATAGAATAGTATTCTCCTACTTTTAATTGTTTGGTCATTTCAGTGGCATTTTGGAGGGATTCAATGCATAGATTCAGATAGGTCTATAAAGAAAATCTGGACACTAGAAGGTGGTGTGTGTGTGTGTGTGTGTGTGTGTGTGTGTGTGTGTGTGTGTGTATTTAGTGCCAGTTCTGGGGCTTGAACTCAGGGCCTAGATGCTATTCCTGAGCTTTTGGGCTCTACCCACTAGAGCCACAGCTCCACTTCTGACTTTTTGGTGGTTAGTTGGAGATGAGAGTCTCATAGACTTTTCTGCTTGGGTTAGGTTTGAACCTCTGTCCTCAGATCTCAGCATCCTAAGAAGCTAGGATTACAAGTGTGAGCCACCTGAGCCCATCTGGGTACTAGAAGTTTTGCTAGGTCTGAGTACAGAAGAGATTTATTTAGTGTCACCACTAGGTGGTGCCACCAATTAGTGAAAACAATGTGGTTGCCATTGCTTACTAACCAAGGACAACCCCGGCCAGTATAAGCACATTTTTGTGAGCTTGTTTGGAGCATGCATGTTCATGTGAATATGTACATGAGTGTGTGAATGTGCCTATAGAATATGGTGGTTTACGATTATGCATGTGCATGCCTGGTACATGTGTGGGTCAGGCATGCTGGGAAGTGTGTGGTTGAAGTGGAATAGCAGGAGCTTCAAAAGGCTTACCCAACCAGCCATGTGTTCTGGAACTCTGGTTCTCTGTGGAGAAGGCTGAGTGTGGAGTGTGCAGAAGAGAGAAACAGCTCTGCAGAAAAAATATAAAAACAAAACCACAGGGAAGTTTTTCTGAACAACTTAAAACTTAGCCACCAGTCCTGTGAACCTGTCTAACTAGACCTCCATTTAACTACTCGCCATTCAAAATTATCATTAAAATGTCCAAATAATTAAAAGAAAAGTACTATTCCACACTGGAAATTACTAGTCACTTCCAAAGTCCTGGAGACAGTAGCTTAATTGCTTAGAGCATCTACTAAAACATTCACCTTGGGGTCCTATCTTCAGTCTAGAAGGTAGAGATAGAGGGATCCCCCTTAATCCCTGCCCCCCAGGCTTCCCTACATGGACACATCCCATTGGGGAGGGCAGCCTCTCATGACACTAGTGGTGCTACACTAGCCTACAGAGCTGGGGACTCCAGCAAATCCCTTCCCTTCTTTGGCCTTGGTTTTCATATTTCTCCTCAGGGCTGGGCCTGGGTGGTTTCCAGGGCCCACGGTGCTTACTAAATTTCTTCAGTTATGCAGACTAGGGCTGGATTTGCCTGCTGTGCCCTGGAGGCTCCCTGAACAAGTTCAGAAAAGGGGAACATCCACTCTAACGCACACACCTTCCTTTCCCCCCGACCCCACCCCCACCCCACCGGCCTCCCAGAAGATTCCTCCTTAATTCCCCCATAGGAAAGTCATTCTACTCCCAGGGCCCCAGAGCTCTGCAGAAGCATCATTAAAAGTTCAAGTGGCTTCTCCCAAGGGCAAGAGAAGCCCCAGGATTCACTAGACCTGTCCCCCGAGTCCAATTTGTGGAAAGGAAATGTTTAGCCTTTTGAGCCCAGGAAGAATTTCATAAGAGTTTGAGGTCTCCCTAAGAGAAAGTGGCTGAGCCTGAGGTCAGAGGGGAAAGGGTCCCTGGAGGTCACCTCTACTGGGGAACCTTTACAGAAGTGGGAACAGTCTGTGGGAGGGGAAGGGTTCTGCCCAGGACAGGGCTGAGTTGCAACAGAGTTGAGAGCCAGCCTTTTAGCTTCAGCCAGCCTTCCTTTGGGTGGCAGGAAGATGGGCATTTGCCAGGAGGATCCAGGAGGAAGGGACTGGGGGACTCAGCCTGGAGGACCTCTGCAGAACCCAGGGACAGAGCTGGTGCTTTGGGGAGGCCCTGCTGCATATGAACAAGAGCTTTGGGCTGCATATGAACAATCAGCAAAAGACCCTAGGCTCTGAGGTCACTTCCTCATCCTCTGAGGTCACTCCCTCATCTGCCTGGGTCATACCTCCCTTGG
This sequence comes from Perognathus longimembris pacificus, assembly GCF_023159225.1. Classification (NCBI taxonomy): domain Eukaryota; kingdom Metazoa; phylum Chordata; class Mammalia; order Rodentia; family Heteromyidae; genus Perognathus; species Perognathus longimembris. The sequence continues at coordinate 130,782,141 of NC_063161.1, forward strand.
ACAGTGAAAGGTTCCCTGGGCTCTGAGGTCACTTCCACAGATGCTGCGGCCATCCCCTCCTCTCCCCTTCCCTATATAGTCTCTGTCCACCTTAAGTTCTTTCTCTGCACACGAGCACCTGGTATGGGCTGGCATTTTGGCTTTCCCACATAACTCTCTTCTGCCTGAGCCATGCATGGAGGTCTCTTTTCACAACACTTACACCAACAAGTCAGCAGCAGCTGGAAGGGTCCCTAGGGAGACAGGAAGCCCCTGTTCCTCCATCTGTGAATTGGAGAGAACAAGGGCTTGACTGTGAACAGAGGGGGTTTAGGAGGGGAAGAGAACTGCAGATTCTGCCTAAGTCCTCCACCAGGCAGGAATGTCATGGTGGCTGAGGCTTCAGGACAGGTGTCACACAGGAATCCAATCGCGAGACACAGAAAAGCCACATCTTGAGAGGTTGAATTGGGTATCTTTATTAAAAAGCTGGTGACCGCAGGTAGACTCCCGTCTCAAGGACCTGCATCTCCGAATGTAGCTTGCACAAGTCCAACAGAAGCAGACCATATAGGGGAACACTCAGAGACAAGCAAAGCAAACTATTTAGGGAAATACTCACAAGTGAGCATTCTCTGTAGCAAAGCTTTGGGCTAACCAGTATGACATCTGCAATGTACAGACTGGCCCATCTCACCTCTAGGCCTTCCAGAGCTGAGTGGAAAGCCGCCCTTCCCTCCCCCAGCAAGGTGCCAAGATGGCTGTGAGAACAAGGCAATGGTAGACCCAGTATCCTTATTATGAAGGGAAGCAGGGAAGGAGTAAGGAGTCTGCTACTCATGGCCCCTTGAGACTGTTGACCTAGGAGCCTGGAACCTGGACTGGGCTCTGGTCTGGCTGAACTCGGCTGCTTCCTTCCGGCCTCTTAGTAACTGAGGGCTGATCACTGACCTTCTAGTTTCTAGGCGCTGCAGAAAAAGGGACCACTTTCCTGGATGAGAAAGGCTGCCATCAGTCTCTCAGAGCAACTAAGGCAACTTGAGCTTCCAATGACTTACTTTGCAGGACTTTGCTGGTGATAGTGAAATATCATACTGGATCTAAATCAAGCCATCTTGTCTTAACTGCCATCTTGGTGTCTTAATAGATGGTGGGGACTTTTCACTCAGTTCTAAAAACTCTAGAGGTAAAATAGGTCACTCTTTGACTTATAAATGTGCCTTGGTGTTTAGCTCCTGGAAACTCTTGCTCTAGGTAATTCTTTTTTTTTTTTGGCCAGTCCTGGGGCTTGGACTCAGGGCCTGAGCACTGTCCCTGGTTTCTTTTTGCTCAAGGCTAGCAAGCACTCTGCCACTTGCGCCACAGCGCCACTTCTGGCCATTTTCTGTATATGTGGTGCTGGGGCCTCATATATGAGGCAGGCACTCTTGCCACTAGGCCATATCCCCAGCCCTCTAGGTAATTCTTGCCTCAAGCCTTGAATCGTTCCACCTAGCTTGCTCTACTTCTGTAGACATGTTTTCGGTTAGTTCCTCATACCAATTATATGATTTTTACCTTCATAAGCTTTGTATTAACTGCATTCAAGGCTGCAAGTTCTTTGGGACATGAGTCCACTCCCAGTCACTGGCTTTGTAATAAAGACTCCAGATTCAACCTCTCAAAATGTGGTTTTTAGGCCTTGCCCTTGGCAGGCAGCTCCTATCCAAACAGGCCTCGCCCACAGTTCCTGGCTGCTCTCCAACCAGCAAGAGTGGAGCCAACGCAGTTCTGTGACTGAGGACTGAGCAAGAGGCTGCAGAAGGGGAGGAAGCAACTTGGAGCCACTGAGCAAGAGGGACTGCCAAGCTTCCAGATGCTGGGCCTCCTAGGGAACGTGACACTCGTGGGCTGGCTCACCTGTGCTGCAGTGGCTCTGCTGCTGCTGCTGCTGCTGCTGGCTACCTGTCTTTTCCATGGACCACGAGACCATGATGTGGAGAGGAATCGCCCAGCTGCAGGGGGAAACCGGGTCCGGCAAGCCCAACCTTGGTTCTTTCAGGGCCGGGGCCGGGGTCCCCTAAGAACCTTTCATTCTCGCTATCACCTGCATCATGTGTCTCATGTGCCTAGAGCAGGCCTCCATCACCAGCAGCCCCACCTGCAGCATCACAGTCTCTTCCACCACCACCATCATCACCATCACCATGCTCATACAGCCCGCCGCTGATGCCCGTGGATGACGGCTGCCTCTATTCTGCCTGCTGTCTATCAGTCAGACGAGTGAACACTGATGTTTGTGTTTCTGGGGAGAATGATGGATATATGGTCCTGGGCCCTGATCAGACTTCATTTGTAGACTACGCCGCCCTACTACAAAGCAGAGAACTGAGACCACCTGGGGTGACCCTGTGAACACTGTAGGGTTCAGAAGTGGGGAACAGGGTTGCCTGTACATCCTACCTTGGTGGTTCCATAGGTAACAAGCATGTATGGCAGAGCCTGCACAGAGGTGAATATGAACAGCTCATCTGATTTCCTTCCTTCCTTCCTTCCTTCCTCTATCTCTTTCTCTGCCTCTCTTTTCTTTCTTTCATTAACTTCCTTCTTTCTGTGTGCCAATACTGGGGCTTGAACTCAGGATCTCATACTCTGCTCATAACTAGCACTCAACCACTTGAACCACACTTCCATGTCCATCTTTTTGCAGGTTAGTTCATGTCCCTCAGATTTGTCTGAGTTGGCTTTGAACCTTGATTCTCAAATCTCAGTCTCCTGAGTAGCTGGACTTGTAGGCGTGAGCCACCCCTGGCCAGCCTCGTCTGACTTTCATCATGTGGCCACGGGCCTCTGGCAGGTGGGAAGATGGAGAATGGGAGGATGCCTTTCTGGTGTGGAGAAGGCAGTGTGGGGCTGCGGGGTCTGAGCACTGGCAATGAGCTACAAGAAATAACAAGGTACCACAAAGCTTCTGGGGAAATCCTCCTGAATTCAGCAAGTTGGGAGAGCAGGAGCCATCGGATCTGTGTCTGCGTTGCCCTGGGACCTCCTTCTGGAATGACAACCTATTTAACAGGAATTGGGTCCAGCATTTGCCAAAAGCACTGACTCTTCACCTGGGCCTGCAAATGTCAAAAAGGGTAAGGAGAAGCAGGACAAAAGCTTGGAATCCTTGACTCCATTTTGTCTTTGCTCAGCCATTTTCTCCTGCAGCTACCTTCTCTTGTAACAAGAGTAGAAACGGCTCCCCAGCCTCCGTGACTTTCTGATTAATCAGGACCAGACTTGACTTGCCCAATCCTGAGATGATGGTCAATATGATTGTATCTCTGACCACCTGACCATGGGACTACCATTGTAACTATGATTGTTTAATAGTGATGTGTACCTTCTGCCCTGGTTCTCCCCCTGCATAAACCTAAGGCTTGTGTCTGTACCCTGAAGACAGGCTGAGGTGCTTACTTTGCCTCATTCTTCAGCACACCTGGGCTGCAGAATAAATCTTTCTTTGCCTTTCACCACTACTTGTCTCTTTACTTGGTATATTGTTGGAAGTGGCCATATCTGACATGGTGGAACCCCTAAAGTTGGGCCTGTGTCCTAGGACCCCCATTATAGCTAGGATTCGGGTTTGACTGTGATTGGGAAAGTGGGTGGGCCCTTTCTGGGTGTCTTCCCCACCCCCACCCCAAGGATTCAGTTTGCAAAAAGCTTTCCTCCAGAAGGGCTGTGGGGAGGGGGGGTGGGGAGGGAGACAGTCAGGACCACAAAGGGGGGGGGGTTGAGGCCACTTGGGGGTTGTTCTTCTGGGCTCTATCTCCAGTGCCCTTTCTAGTCTCAGTCCAGTGCAGACTAAATTCTGGGACTCTCAAAAGGCCCGCCCATGGGCTGCATTGAATTTAGTGTTTCTTTGATAAGTGGGTGCATTTTTTATCCAGCCAGCCTGCTCCCCAGATGCCTGCATGTGATCCTGTGGTCTAGAAGGAAAGAAGCACAGGGATTATTTAGCTGCTTGGGTGCAGTATGGTCTTAGGAGAGTATATCCCTCTTCTGGGTCCCAACTTCTTGCCCACTAAAATGGAATGGGTAATAGGGGCTCCTTCCTGCCAAAGCCAGGGGGTATTGCTCTCAGATGCTCTCTAAAGAGCTGGCGGAGCCCACAGAGAGGAAGGAAATGTTCTGAGGCCTTCACTCTGTCCCTGGGAGCAGGAGGAAATGGAGACCAGGCAAGGCTCAGCAGGGAGGGGATGGGGAACCAGCCAGCAAGCCAGGGGCCTAGTGACTCACAGGAATACAATGTTCTCTTTCCTGTTTCCCAGTGGTTTCTTTTTTTGAGGACTGGGGCAAGAGTGAAGTCGGTGGGATGGAGGATTCAAACTGACAGCCATACTAGACGGCTGGGATGAGAAAGTGGACCGTAGGCCCTACAGATTGTTGATGTTTCACTCTGCAATGTCCTTCAAATCCAGCTTTCCTTCTCCTGGCTCCCACACCAGCGGCCTCAGGTCTGCCCACCACAGGCCCTGCCCCTAATTTTACAAAGCAATCAAAGGAGGCGAAGAGTTTTCCTCCAGTCTCAGAAGTGGAAAAGGAAACCTGTACAGGGCTGGCCAATTGTCATTAATAGCCAATTAAAAATGTGGAACGACTCTTACCAGCAGTGTCTTACCTACAGTGTCTTGTGTGCCCACAAAGAACAAGCAAAGAGAAGCAATCATGCTCAAAACCAGTCCCCATCACCTGAATTTATTACTAGGCCCTGTTGGAGACTCAATAGGACACTGTAGGCACCTTGATCAGTACATCAAGTCAGCTTCTCTCCATTTCTGGTTGCCCCAGTGACAACAAATAACCTGAGGTGTCTGGCTTTCTGTGCCTGTGGGAAGGGAGGGGCCCACCCTATGGGTAGAAAAGGGAAAGCATGAGAACATTTGCTCACAGAGCATTGCTTCTCTCATGCTGTGTGTAGCTTGGTTCCTAATGCCAGTACAAAAGTTCTCTTGGGCTTTGGAGATATTGGAAAGGCCCCAAGTTGTGTGATTGGGGCCAGCCAGACTTCTGCCATCTCTGGGCCTTGGCACCTTGAGTGGCAAAACTATAGAATCGGGCAATGTCTCTAAAAAGTACCTAGTGTGGGGGAGGGGCCTTACCATGGCAGCAACATCATGGGCTGCAAGGAAGCTATGAGCATGCGCTGGCTATTCAGGCAGACACCTGCAATGACTGGTTTTCACCCAGACTCCTAAATGGAAGTGGTGGGTTAGAAGGGGTGGCCAGGTTTGTTTTTCAAAGTCAAGATGGAGATCCTTCTGGCAGAATTTTCCAGGGACCTGAGCCAAAGCTCACCTCCCTGAACCTTCTCCAGAGAGAGCAGAGTGGAAATGACCTTGGGGCATGTGTGGGGGCAGGGAGAGTAGTGGGTCCTCTATCACAATTGGAGGAAGGGATTCAGGAAGTACTCACAGCTGCTCTACCATCCTGGAGCCAAGTTCCAGGCAGGACCAGTTGCAGAATCCAGGGAGGAGTGTCAGGCCCCCTACAGCAGCCATCAGACAAGGAGCCACAGTATCAGGGATAGCTGGGGTTGGCCCTCAGGGCCTTCAGGGTAAGTCTTCTCAGCCCCTAGTGGGAGGGGTGGGACTAGGCTGCTAGGAAATAGGGCTAGACGTGGTTCATCTGGATGAGAGAACCCCATCGCTTGTAATTGAAAGGGCCAGAGCAAGCTTGTTCCACTGTAAGCCACAGGCTCCACCCCATGTAAACAAAGGAGGGCAAAAGCAATAAGCTCTCCCCATCTCAGTCCCTGCTTAAACCCCCTGACACACATAGTGACCTGTGAACACTCCCCCACTTCCGCCTCAGCTTTGCCCAGAGCTATCACTTGCCTTTCCTTGCACCTTTGTCTCTGTCCCCAGCACCAGGTCAGGGCCTGGGGGAGGCAGCACAGCAGTAGACTCTAGGACTGGCCCAAGGTCCCTCTAGGGGAGGAGCCAGGCTCTTCCCCCTCATCCTCCGGGGATCTTACGAATATGCTCTATCTCTCTTATCTCCAGTTGTCACAGAGGACCAGGGCTGGCTGGCTCCCTCCTTCTCCCCACCCACTCCTTGTCCAGAGAGCCTTGTGTTTACATCTTCTGTGACAGTGCTTCTTCTAGAAGCGGCCAGTGTGACAGCTCTGGAGAAAATAGTACAGAGCTCATCTGAGATCCCAGCAAGAAGACTTGATGGGGATGACTGATGGCCTAAGGGGGCTCATCTGAGGACCTTGAACCAGCATCTGAGAAGACCAAGGAGGAGAAGCTGTCCAGCACGAGGGCTCACGAACCCCATCCTCGTTCTTGAATGGAGAGCTAAGGTTCTGAAACCACCCACGTTGCTCTGACGTCAGGTGCCACAGGGGTCACAGACCATGGAAACGGTGGTGATTGGGATGGTGGCAGTACTGTTTGTGGTCACTGTGACCATCACCTGCATCCTCTGCTGCTTCAGCTATGACTCAAAGACGCAGGATCTTCAGGGGGGCCCTGGCCACAGCTTCACGGTGGCCACATTTCACCAAGAAGCTTCTCTTTTCACAGTGCCTGGTCGCGAAGTGTTGAGTGCTGGAGACTTCTGGACCATCATGTGAGGTGAACAATCCCCCAGGCTTTGCCCTGCTCATGGGTCAGACCATGTATTTCTCCACAAGTCTTCCTTGGTATCCCACTCTTCTCAGGCTTTCTCTCCTGCGCTTCCCTTCCGGTACCCACAAACTTCCTTCTTCTCCCCTCCTGGCTTGCTATGTCCTCCTACCTGGGAGATCTGAGGTGTTAGAACCAGGTGAGACTCTGGTCTAAGCTCTGTTCAGAGAAGCTCTACCTACAGGCGGGAGGCTCAGAATGGGCCTGTGGAAGTGTGGACAGACCCAATGTGGTATGGCATGGTGGGCCAGCTCTGTGAATATAAACTGTATATGCATTGACAACAAGGCCCTCTGCGACTGGTTTTTATCACCACCCAAGGAAGGACACCCTCTAGCAGATATTTTAAGGAGGCATCTATTTTTCCCCTGAGTATTTTTTGAAGACATCACCAATGTCCAGCCCTGAGACTGGCCCCTGCCAGTTGCCTGAAATCAGCCCTGACCTTCTGGAAAGAGCCTTGCTTCCTGGGAACGAGTGATTTATTTGATCACTGAGAAGGTATATCCTTTTATGGAGTTTTCCAAATCGGGTTCGGAAAATCACAAAAGGAAAACAGAAGAGAAAAGTCAGTCTTAGAAAGTACGAGATGTTTTTCTTAACAGGAAAGTGGAAAAGACGACTTTCAAACATGTTTTGATGGAGACTTTATATTAATCAATTCTAACAGGTTGCTTCTTCTATTCCTAGCGAATGTGAGTGATTGGCGTCAGCTTGGAAAGATAGAAAAATCATGAACTCTTTGAAAGATAATTCCCCAAAAAGCTAAAATGTGATGTTACATTCAGAGCATGTAACAAAGCCCCCGTGGTTGCTACAAATAAAGGGACATTTAGTTTTTATTAATAGAAAGTCTGTTTTCTCTTTGCCCACGGAACAAATGCTGTGCCATACTTTACAAGTATGGTTTGAAGAGTGCAAAATTATGAGCCCCTCTGGCTTATCCATCTGCATCCAGGACCCGCCTGTTGAGTGGAGCAGCGTGAGCCTGAGCATCTCAGAAGGGCTGCCCTGCTACATGGCTGCCACAAGAAAGACCCAGAGAGAGGAGGGGTTGGAAAGTTACACAAAAAGAAGTGAGGCTGGGCTGGGAATATGGCCTAGTGGTAGAGAACTTCACAACATATACAAAAAATAGCCAGAAGTGGCACTGTAGCTCAAGGGGTAGAGTGCTAGCCTTGAGCAAAAAGAAGCCAGGGACAGTGCTCAGGCCCTGAGTTCAAGGTCCAGGACTGGCAAAAAAAAAAGAGTGAGGCTGACAGAAGGGCCTGGGGCCTGGGGCCTGGGCTAGGATGGAAAGGAGCTGGCTGCAGGGGAAGAGAACCACTGTGGTTTCATCCTCTCCAGGTGAACACCCAAATCTAATGCCAATTGGGGTAAACACCTGTGCAGGAGTTGATCAAGAAGTCCACTTGTGAGGCAGGCCCTTAATATCCCCTCACCTTTTCTCTGAGAGTGCCTGCACTAAGGGTTTGTCCCCAGACACACAAAGTAGGCCTCTATACCTGGGGAAGGCCCTGAAGTCCTTCCTGGAAAAGGGGACTCCATAGACAGACACTTGGGGTGAAAGGGCAGGGGTTCTCATCCCATAGGCATCTAGACTGATCAGAGGTGGGTAAGCACATTCAGACAACAGGAGGCCTGGGTGGGGAGAGAGCAAGGTGCAGGGTCTCAGAGATGAGGAGAATAGGTCTCCTCCTCCTCTGCCCTCAGGCAGAATGAGTTCTACTCTGAGCTCTCCTCAGTTGGAGCCCCTGTCCTGTTTGGTCACAATCCCCCTCAGGATAGTCTCTCTAGGTTTGAATGATGGCACTGAAAACAAATCAGAGGTGGACAGAGCCTGGCTTTCCTCTGTGGGGTGTGGGCAAACCGGTTCACTTGTTCATCTCCCCCACCCCCGTGAACTGTGCCCACCCACTCATCTACCCACTACCATTCATCCATGTACTCCATCCAGGCACATACTTACATGCCCACCCTCACATCCATCTACCTCATGTGTTTTTTCATTTATTCTATCTTTCATCCATTCTGTCCTCCACCCCTCCATTTAAAGAACACAGACTGAGCAATGATGGAGTCCTAGGTACTACAGGGAAGATGAGACTCTATCAGACCTACACCTGGTTCTAGCCCACCTGGAACCTCTGGGTGAGGCAGCAATGACATGCTCTGGGGGCTCATGGGAGGGAGAGCTGGGAGCAGGGAAACCTGGGAGAAGGAGGTCTTTGAGCTGGACTGAAAGAAGAGGAGGAACTTCAAAAAGAAGAATTGAGGAGAAGGAGCCAAGAGGTGATGGTGTGTGCTTATATATAATCCCAGCACTCAAGAGCAGAGGCAAGTTCGAGGCCAGCCTGGGCTGGCTTCTGAAGGAGGTACTTTTCCCTGCATTTGGCCTCTATGTTTCCAGCAATACACGCTGGAGGCATGTTACTTGTCAAGCTGGGCAGGTATGTTGTAAGGGCATTGACTCCTACTGCTGAGGCCCAGGAGAGGTGGCTCCTACAGCAGGAGCTGAAGGAAGACTGGAGATCTTGGGGAATTGAGGAACTGACCCTGAAGAGCAGGAGTTTAAGAAGAGATGGTGGTTATGATGATCAAATGGAAAAGAGGGTTGAGAAGAGTCAGGAGAAAGCATAGGGGCTTGCATTGGGGCAGAGAGCCATGGGAATGGGATCACTAGATTTAATCATCACAAAAGCCAAAAGTGCCCATGAATTTCCATTTCAGATAATTTTTAGTACAAAGTATTTGAGACATAAATGAAGACATTGTTTGTTGTCTGACATAAAGTGTCATTTGTCACCCTGCATTTTTACCTGGCAAGTGTAGGGGGCCAGAGTGAGTGGTTCTGAGAGGCTGGGTCAGTGGATGACCGGGTCAGTGTTGGGGACTGCTGAGAGGTTCCTGAAGTTTGCAATTTAAGGGTTGACAACGACCTTGGTGAATGTAGTAAAGTGAAAAACCACATCGTGGAGGGTGTACATGTGTGGTATATGTAGAGTAGGTATATGATAATGTGTGTATGGTATGTGAGTTTGTGTGTAGGGCATGTATAATATGATGTGACTGTGGCTGGTGTGTGTGTAGTATGTGAATGTGTGGGAATGTGCATTGTATGTTGTGCATTGTGTGTGATGTGCTATTCTCCCTATGCTGTCCATTGTGTAAGAAGAGGGGTGCTTGGCAGCAGACCACCGAAAGCCCCTCTGGGTAAGAGAGGCCTCTCGCCATAATCCCAAGTTGGGAGGGCAGCAGTTCAAGGACAAAAATGGCTGGTGTCAAAATATGAGCAAAGCCGGGATTGTTTATGTGGTGGAGGGAGGGGAGAGGCGCTCGGGGCCACCCTGAAGTCAGGGGCTGAGCTCCGGACCAGGCTTCCCACTGCGCAAACCTATTGCAAACCTATTTCCCACTCACCCCCACTGCTGTTTCTGGGATCCTCTGGACTTTTTTTTTTTTTTTTCACATGAGCTCAATTTTTAATTCAAACCTTTTTTTTGGCCAGTCCTGGGCCTTGGACTCAGGGCCTGAGCACTGTCCCTGGCTTCTTCCCGCTCAAGGCTAGCACTCTGCCACTTGAGCCACAGCGCCGCTTCTGGCCGTTTTCTGTATATGTGGTGCTGGGGAATCGAACCTAGGGCCTCGTGTATCCGAGGCAGGCACTCTTGCCTAGGCTATATCCCCAGCCCAATTCAAACCTTTTTTAAAACTTGAATATTAAAAGGAATCTAACTTTTAGCCCATTTTTCAAAAACTTCAACTTTCCAATTACACTTTTGTCGGGATCTCTGAGGACCCCTTCTCCTCCCTTCCCCGGAGGAGATGCTCCAATGTCGGGGTCTCGAGGACCCCTTCCCCCCCATCTCCCGGGGGAATGCCTGAACCTCGATTTTATGGAAGAAACTCCGCCCTACCCCTCATACCGGCAGAAGGAGTAAGGCGTGTCCTTTCTGGACTGCTCTAGGCTAAAGTGGGATGCCGAAATCCCTTCCTCGGCCCCCCATAATGTGTCAGGAACCGCAGGACAAAGATAACAGGGAGATGGCTGGATGGTTGAATGAGTCTCAAAGGCTTTAATTGGGAGGGGGGCTTATATAGCGGTAATGGCGGGAAAGGGAAGGACTTGAGCCATTGGCTAAGCCGAGCTGCCCATCAGGTGATGTCATGAAACTTCCTTTGTGGGCGGGACAACCCCATCATAGTGGCACCCACGTGTTCGCCCCCCACGCGGGGGCTTCTTTTCCGTTGAGGCCGGAAGGTGGGAAGGGCTCCCTCCCACACTGTCCCAGGGCTGGGGGAAGGGCAGCGTCTTGCTCTTGGCGCCCTTCCCCCACCAAGGCCAAAACTGAGTCCCCAACAGCTTTTATATATACATATACTTATTGCTATTATAAAGGTGGTGTATAGAGGGGTTACAGTTACATAAGTCAGCGAGTACACTTCTTTTTTTTTATTTTTTTATTATTTTTATTTTTATTTTTTTGGCCAGTCCTGGGCCTTGGACTCAGGGCCTGAGCACTGTCCCTGGCTTCTTCCCGCTCAAGGCTAGCACTCTGCCACTTGAGCCACAGCGCCGCTTCTGGCCGTTTTCTGTATATGTGGTGCTGGGGAATCGAACCTAGGGCCTCGTGTATCCGAGGCAGGCACTCTTGCCACTAGGCTATATCCCTAGCCCCAAGTACACTTCTTTTTGAACAATGTCACTCCTTCCCTTGCTCTCTTCTAGTTTCTCTCTCCCATCTCACCCACAAGTTGTATAGTTCATTTTTGATGTAGTGTCTAGTGCTGCATTTGTTCACTCTGTCCCCTTCATTTCTCTGCTTCCCCCTTACTCTTCCAAAGACAAACAAACGAGGCAGAAAGAAAAGGAAACAAAAAACAGCAACAAAGACAAAACCTTTTGTTTTCATTTCCTAGAGTTTAGTTTGATAAATATTCTTTTTTAAAAAAAACAAACTTTCCTTTATTAGGTTACTATTATGAACCATCATAAAATAGAACTGGAGTTTCAAAACTGTACATGTCATAAGGCTCTGGGCTTAGGAAGGAGGGTGGGATTGAGGACCCCCAGGAGGTTGGGGGGGTCAGGGAGAGTATAGTGATTCACTAGCTCCCACGGGGGGGGGGGGTCAGTGGGGTCAAGATGACAAGTTGGGGGTCTAGACAAGTAGACCCCTGCTCTTGTGCGACATTTGCTAGAACGTGACCCACCCTGAAAGTGGAGCAAGGGGAATGATCTTCCGGAGTCTGACAGGAAAGGTCTCCTAGCCCTAAGAGAAAGAAAATCCTCACAATGCAAAGGGGCAGCATACATTCCTCACCCAGTCTTGACACCAATTGTGTGCTTTAAAACATATACTTCACTGGAAGAAATTTTTCTTAATGGTACCCTACAGCAGCTGCTTAAAGCATAATCTTATGGACAAAAATATATGTATATATATATATATAAATATATGTATATATATATAAAATATTTTAAACAAATAAAGACATCTATTGTACCTGTGCAGGAATGAACAGACCTCAGATTCTAAGAGAGCTGATTTCAAGATAAAAGAACTGGCGGGGGCGTGGGAGGTGCTGAGTGGTAAGGGGGGGCCTGCTGGGGCCTGGGGTCCCCCTCCTGCTGGCCCCTCCGGAGGCCCTGGGGATGATGAGCTTGGGTAGCTGGTTGCTGTAAGGCTCAGCTCTGGTCTCCCCTGTGCACACTGAGCGAGGCCTCGAGAGCCATGAGATCGACTCCTTTCTCTCCCTTTCTCCGCCCGATATTCTGGGCAAAGAGCTTCTGAGGCCGCCCCGGGGAAGCTCAGCGGGCAACGCAGATGGAAATTTAAACTCACACCCAAAAAGCCAACACTAAACAAACAAACAACAGAAAACCAACCTATGGAGAACAAAAGAAACTCAAACATGTGCAAGGACGCATGAACTCCAGAGCTAAGTGGCTACCCCGGGACCCCGGGACCCGCATGGCCAGCACCCATCACGGGAGCTCAGTGACAGCCCCCGGAAAGTAGGCGAGGGACGTACACAAAGACACCCTGTGCCCGCGTGCAGGCGTGACCCCAGGAATGACAGGTGCGGCACACAAGCCCTGGGAGGTGGCAGGTGGGAGAAAGCAACAGAACACTCCAAAGGGAGGAGACTGAACAACAGTTTTTCTTTCTAAATGGAATAAATAAATGGCCTTTGTTACTGTTAAGAGAATAAATACAGGGTATGGGGCATGGCCAGCCAGGGTGCGGGCTGGGTACTACCACCTGGGGGAGAACCAACATGGGGCTGGGTCTTAGCATCCACCGGGCCGGCGCCCTGAGCCTCATTGTGCAGCCTGGCCTCTGCCCTTCCCACTCCTGGGATTGCTGTCAAGCTCTGGAACCTTCCACTGGTTCCATCACCCTAGAAGTCCCCTCCCCAGGTGAGGCCAGCCTTTCCCCAGAGTACTCAAAGCAGCCAGCCCCTCCCAACAGCAGACTGCGCCCAGGGAGGCTTTCATAGGAGTGATAAATATTCTTTTATATGATCAAATGAACATAGGAACTGCACCTTCATGTTCTCCTAAGAATATCTTCCTTTGGTCTCACTGTGGGTGTCCTTTGGAATCTTACTGGGCAGCAGGCCATGTGCTTCCTACTTACATCATCTTGCCAAATGCTTCCACCAGCCTCATAACCTCCATTTGGCAGATAAGTGAGGGTACCAAGCCACCATGCTGTGTGCGATGCATCTCATGCTGGATCTGCAGGCTCAGAGCTGAGTGTGTTTCCTTGTGTGTGCCAAGCCAGTGCAGACCTTCCAGAGGAAAGGCAGCTGGGGAGCAAAACTGGCTGACTTTGAAGAGGAAAGGAGCCCCTGCCATCTGCAGTCCCCTAGCCTGCCCTGCAAGACCTCCCAACTCTGAGGAGGCAACACCTGCAGAGGGTTGCAACTGGGAGAGAACACACCATGTTGTCCAGTCTGCCAGCAATGTCGAGGCTCCTTTGCATCTGTCCAAAGCAGACCTTGTCTGTCTCTCAATGCCGCAGGTCTTTTTTCCCTTTGTCTCTTTATTAGTGCTTCTGTGTTGGCTCTACCTAGGGTAAAGGGCAGGGAGAACCCAGCAGGTTCCATCTAGGCCTCACTGGGAGCAATGGAACACATTAGTCCTCACCTGGCCATTTCCACTGACTGGCTGGGGCCTGGATTTCTAGTTATACAGAGCTGAGAATCCCACCTTGCTGGTGTGTGGTATCTGATAGTGAGTGCCCTTCCTCCACAGCTCTGGACTCTGAAAGCAGAATGGTATTTTGCTCCAGGACAATATGCCTTCTGGAATCAGAAGGCCTTGAAATAACATGTGTCCAGGAAAAATAACCTTCCTTAAAGGAAACCACTTGCTCCAAGGAGAAGAAAGGGTCATTGTACTTTTCCAAGTCCCTATTCCTGAGGATATAACACTTGTAAAGTCAAACACAGTTGGAGCAAGAAGATCTATAGACCTCTGCACAACCTCACCCAGCTGCCCTCAGCCAGCTGTCTAGGTAAAATGTCAGCGTGAGTGCCAGGCACCAATGGCTCCCTCCTATAATTCTAACTATTTAGGAGACTGAGGATCATGGTTCAAATATTGCCTGGGCAGGAAAGTCTGTGAGATTCTTATCTCCAATTAGCCACCAAAAAGCTGGAAGTGGAGCTGTGGCTCAAGTGGTAGAATGGTAGCCTTGAGCAAAAAGGCTCAAGGACAATGCCCCAGTCCGGAGTTCAAAGCTCCAGGACTGACATTGAAAAACAAGTTTGTTTTCTATAAGAAATACTTTTATGGCTTATTATGATAAACCAATATTGTGTGACAATATTATTTCAATAATATCTAAAATCTGTACCATCCTGGTATAGATACTGGACATAGAAAATGTTTTAAAAAAGAAAAGAAAAAGCCAGGCACCAGTGGCTCACATATGTAAGCCTAAGTACTCAGGAGCCTGAGATCAGAGGATTAGGAGTTAAAATCAACCCAGGCAGAAAAGTCCATGAGTCTGTCTTGCAAAATAACCAGCAAAAAGCTGGTCTGTAGGCATGGCTCAATTGGTGGAGCTCAACCAAGCTGAGCGAGAGTTTGAGGCCCTGAATTTAAGCCCTGGTTCAAGCCTGGCATCCTCTCTCTCTCTCTCTCTCTCTCTCTCTCTCTCTCTCTCTCTCTCTCTCTCTCTCTCTCTTGTAGCCCAGCCTGACCTTGAACTCATGGTTTTTCTGTCTCTGCCTCCAAAATCCTACATCAAGGTTCTCAGTGTTGTCTTTAGATAAGCCTCCAATATTCTCAGAAATTTAGTGTATTTATAACCATTCCTTTTGTCCAAAGCCTTCAGCAAGCATCTCAGTTGACTAATATCTTTATCAGTGTGAGAGAGACTATGTCCTTTCCACTTTTACAGAGCACACTGCATTTAGCATGCTGCTACACTAATGTGATCATTTCCATTTGCCTAGACATTCATGCTTTCCAAGGCCTTTATAATTCACCTCACTTCAATGGTAGTTCAAACTGCACAGGATGACCTTTCCTTTGTCCTTCTCCATAATCTGCCAAAGACAATCCAACATTATGCATAGGTATCCATTTATTCAAAACTATTAGTTGAGAGCTGTGTTAAGCTTTGTGCTGGTTATCCACACTACATTGTGTTAGTAGTAGACAGGACAGGTGCAGTCCCTTGTCTCTGAGACTGTGTGTTTGGGAGTTAGTCAAGAACAAATAAGAGATTGTAAGAACAAATAAGAGATTTTAAGTTATAATGAGAGTTCTGGGGGAAGAACGAAGCCACAGGGAGATGCCATGTCAGGCATGGTAGAAGGTGCTTTCCATGCAAAGACCTGAGTGAGGGGAATGAGAGCACAGTGTGGTTAGCCAAAGGAAGCACATTACAGATCTGTAGCTGAAAAGAGCACAGCGGTTTTAGAACCAGCAATGAGTCAGTATTGATGGCGGGAAAAGGAAGGCAGGATCCTGATCATCATTCAGACTGACCCAATGGCAAAGAAATGGGAAGATGGCAAGATAGCTATTGACTTAGGAATCAGGTAGACAAGGATTTTGATCCAGGGGTCCTGGCTTCCCACTCTCATCCTTGATCATAAGGAATTCCATTCTTTCTCTGAACCTCCTATCTCTTACCTGCAAAATATCGGTAAGAATCCTGGACTGGCTTTCTCTGGAGGTTGATGAGAGGATGGAATGGTTCTGGCAGCAAAAGGGCTGAGGGCAGGATGTCATTCAAAGGTTGACGTGTGCTGTTGACTCTGAGGCTTCATCCAGTGCAATGTCTTGACTTCCTAGTGAATTCTTCCAACTTCCCCAGTTGGTAGAGAATGGGGAGCCAGGTTCACTTATCCAGGAAGCAACCTTGTGAGCCCCTAGGTAATGGTCTTCCAGTATTCCCTGGATGGGGTTCAGTCCTGATTCCCTCATGCCTCAGTGCTGGTAGACAGGAGAGATCATCTGATAATACTATTTATTTTAGAGTTCTATTTAAAATCCACAGTGTGTTAGGATTTTGTGTCACTGTGTGTTAAGACTCCTTCCTGAGATGGTAACTGGTAACTTGAACCCCAAGAAAAGAGCTGTTCATAAATCCTCCCAAATCGTGAGAGTGGCTGCCTTACCTTCAGGCAGCCACTTTTCCAGCTCTGGCCTTTACTGCTTTGCAATGTGTAACAGGTGTTAGAAACACACAAAGACCCTCCAGGGTCAGAAATGAGTAGACACTCAGGAGATATAGGAGATTTTGTCAAGGCAACTCACTTTTTTTTCTCAATGTTTGAGTTTATTTATTTATTTTTTATTAATTAAATTTTGTTGACAAGGTGTCGTGCAAAAGGTGTACAGTTATATAATAGGGCAGTGAGTACATTTCTTGTGATATCTTACCCCCTCGTTTTTCTTTCCCTTCCCTAGATCAGGTAGGCATATATACAATACCCAGTGTACCAAAATCATATACAGTAGCCATGTGGCATACGCCAAAGGAAATTCACCTAGAACTTTAAATATAACATCAACAATAGAGTTTGCTTATCCTTGTCTTATATGATCATATATACATAGCTGTTGAGTTATTGTGATCCACTGATAGGTCTATTTTAGACCTTTTTATGTTTAGTAGTTGTTTGGTTTCAGATATATAACGTAAGGTCACTGACCCAAACCTGTGGAAATACCATTTGACAAAAGTTTTTCGTTTCACAGACTTGGTCTCTACTATCTGCCCCCCCCCAACCCTAACAGTCATATATCAAGGAGACCATGCCCCTTTCTTCTCTGTGTTCTAGGCTTGTCTTGCTCAACATTATTTGTTCAAGTTCTGACCATTTCCCTGCAAATACCAATATTTTATCATTTCTAATCTCTATGTAGTATTCCATTGTGTATGCAACTCACTTTTTTGCAAAAGGTGTGATGCTGTTACCCTTCCCAGAGCTAGGCTGGCACACTGGGCCAGGCAATTTACTAGATTTTGTTGTTGTTGTTTTAATCCCAGTCCAAACTATCCCTCCTCCTTGTCAAGGAGTTAGGCTTATATTCTAAGTACAATTGATTACCAATCCAAAAGGAGGCTATTCTTGAATTCGGTCAAAGGTTTACCTTTTTCTTTTCACAGCTGGTGGGAAGCAGGGCTGGGAATGGGGTGGCTGATGGATACAGTTGGAGGAGTTTGATGAGGTCAGTGGCAAGTTCCCACTCAAAGGGGTCTTATTGCTTTTAACTCCATTAATAAAAATTTCTCTTTCTTGGTCACAAGCAGCACACCTGGTAGTTATAGTTTATCCTTTTAACTTCTTCCTAACATGGCTGGCTGGTCACAAACAGTACAGATAATAGTTATAATTGAAGTAAAAAATCAAATAATTCCAGGAAATAACAACACCCGGAAATACCAATATACAAGATGGAGGCACTTGGTTTGATAGAAAAGACTACTTTTTCTCACACAGAGAAGTAGCAGTTAGATGAGGAAATTGAGGCTTAATGAAACAAAGCACAAAACAAGTAAAGGATTCTATTTAGAACCTTATTCAAATTAAGAAACCATAAAGGAAAAAATATCAGGAAATATGAGACAATTAAAAATTCCAGCCAGGCACTGGTAGCTCACCCCTGTAATCCTAGCTACTCAGGATAAGATCTGAGGATGGAGGTTCAAAGCCAGCCCAGGCAGGAAAATCTATGAGACTCTTTTTTTTTTTTTTTGCCAGTCCTGGGCCTTGGACTCAGGGCCTGAGCACTGTCCCTGGCTTCCTTTTGCTCAAGGCTAGCACTCTGCCACTTGAGCCACAGTGCCACTTCTGGCCGCTTTCTATATATGTGGTGCTGGGGAATCGAACCCAGGGCTTCATGTATACGAGGCAAGCACTCTTGCCACCAGGCCATATCCCCAGGCCCCTATGAGACTCTTATCTTCAATTCATCACCAGAAAACCAGAAATGGAGCTGTAGCTCAAAGTGGTAGAGTGCTAGCCTTAAGCAAAAGAGCACAGAGATAGCACCCAGGCCCTGACTTCAAGGCCCATGGAATGAATATATACTTGATATTAAGACATTAGTGATAAAATTTTACATATGATAATATGTACATTTTAATGGGTACAAAAATATACGTGTGTGTTGATATATAAGTGTACTGATACAACGTTGGAGATTTGCCTCAAAATGATGATGGAATCAGAGAAGTTGAGTAAAGAGAAGATAAATGAAAAAAGACTGGCCATGGGTTGGTTATTGTTGAGGCTGAGTGATAAACAGTTCAGAGCTATTTATCAAAACAATTCTGCTTTTGTATATGTTTAAAATTGCCTGTAATTCCAAAGTCAAGCAGTGTGTCTACATTCCTTTAGTAACAATGAAGCTGGAAATGGAACAGTGATGTTTGTCCCCAAGGTCTGTTGTGTCACATCCCAGACACTGTACCATTGTACCCAAATAAAATGTTTCTCGAAAAGATAACGACTCCTTGAACATACTGTACAACTGTGCTACTATCTGTAAAATTGTATCAATACAGTCTCACAACTATGCAGTTCTACCTCTTCCCAACCCATCTAGGGCAAGAGATGTTCTCCCTCAGGGCATCTACCCCCAGTTGCTCAGGCCAGAGGACTCACAGTCCCTACTCCCTAATGCTTGGTGCTTGCCTTGAGTTGGAGATATACCCAGGGCTCCTAGGGTATGCTGCAGGAATCAGATGATGTTCATGGGGCTTGCAGGTTACCTTTCAAGACAAGTGAAGAGAGAAACATTGAGTGCCAGCCTGAGACATTGAATCCTTGTGAATAAATGATATTTTGAGCCAAACTTATAATGTGAGTTTCATAGAATTGCTTAATGTGGCTGTTTAGGCATTTTATTTGCTTTCTGGATTTGTTTTCTCTGGGAAAGCACCTGGATTTTGGTCAAGGGAGACAGAATTATTTGTCTCTTAGTACATACAGGGAATGGGGTCCCAGGGCCCCACAATAATACCAAAACTTTAGTATATTCAAGTCCCTTACATAAAATGGTATATAGTATTTTACATATAGCCTTTTTTTTTGGTCTATCATGAGGCTTGAACTCAGGGTCTGGGTGCTGCTCCTGAGCTCTTTTGCTCAAGGCTAGCACTCTACCACTTGAGCCTCAACATCACTTCCAGGCTTTCCTGCCTCAGCTGGCTTTGAACGGTGATCCTCAGATCTCACTCTCCTGACTAGCTAGGATTACAGGCGTGAGCCACCAGCTCCCTGACATGTAGTCTCCCTAAAATTTATCTCCCTAAAATTCCTGGTTGCAACCTAATCCATGCAGAGGTAGCTCCAGAAGGTGAAGGCTTTGGCGGGGGGGCAATTAGGCCTTGAGATTTAGGGGTCTTTACAAGACATACCCAAGGAGGCTTGGGGAGTGGCTCAAGTGAGCCATCAGTGCCTGGCTAGCCTATGTTCTTATATGACTTTAAATCACTTACAACACCTATTGTGTTAGGTCTTGCATATACTATCTATCTATCTATCTATCTATCTATCTATCTATCTATCTATCTATCTATCTATCTATCTATCTATCTACCTATACACATACATGTGTATGCATCTTGAGTAAGGTTTCACTATGTAGCCCAGGCTAGCCTGGAACTCACTATTCTCTTGCCTCAGCCATCCAAGTGTTGGTATTACAGTTATGAGTTATGTAAGCACCAGCCCAGAAAACCACAGAGACACACACTCACATAGAACAAAAGAAAGAAAGGTTTATTGCCAGCAAAGGCACTGACAAGGCCAATTCTCACAGGAAGAAGTGCTTGTTTTTATCTGAGGTGACTACTAGAGGGGCTAGGAGGAAGGGATCTTGATATGGATGTGTGTGCTAAGGACTTCATCATGGCAGGCTAGGATTTACAGCAGCTGCCCAAGTAGTAGATAAGGGGCCTGCTTATGGCTGCAGTTGACCAAACTGAAGATTACTTTAAGGAGGTCCTGTTACCTTTTATGGTTGTAGCTGACCCAATGGAGTGTCATCTCAAGGTAAGGGGGAAGGAGGCTGATTATTTACTGCCTGCACTAAATGGGCCTTTTATTGGTCACTCTGGGAAATGAGCATGTTAAACTATAGGAAAGGAGCCTATTAGACTAACAAATTATAGCTGGCAAATTACTACTACTACTACTACTAGCTGCACTAGGGATTGAACTCAGGACTCAGGACCTTGCTACAACTTGAGCCACATCCTCCAGATGCATTAAAAAAACATCTTCCACTAATGGATGTTCAACCTACAGACATGGAGCCTAATTGCATAAGTTCTGGTCCCTAGGACACAAGACATACGTGGGAAAACAATCAGATGTGCTGTGGAGGTCACTCAGTGCCTTGTGAAGTGATTTATTTCATCTCTGCCTGAAATTGCTATTGACTATGTGTTCTGATTCTTAGGGACACTGAAGACATACAGACTCACAGAAATGGCCACATTAAAATTGGTCAGGTAAAAGTCTGATGGCAGGGCTGGGGATATGGCCTAGTGGCAAGAGTGCTTGCCTCGTATACATGAGGCCCTGGGTTCAATTCCCCAGCACCACATATATGCCAAAAAAAAAGTCTGATGGCAATGCTTACTCTGTTTTCTATGATAATGTCTTTTTAAATTTTATTTGGTCTATTTAAATTACTTAATGACTAACTAATTAATTAATTTTGCCAGTCCTGGGAGTTGAATTTAGGGTCTAGGCATTGCCCTGAGCTTTTTTGCTCAAGGCTAGTGTTCTACCACTTGAGCTAAAGCGCCACTTCCAGCTTTTCAGTGTTTAATTGGAGATAAGATTCTCACAGACTTTCCTACCCCAGCTAGCTTTGAACCATGATCCTCAGGTCTCAGCCTCTTGAGTTGGTAGGATTATAGGTGTGAGTCACTGGTGCCTGGTTCTATTTCCTTTTTATCTAGTAAAAGTCAAATGTTAACACATTTAAAAGAAAAACTTAAATTTGTTACTAGGGAAGACTGAGAGAATAGGTTTTGTATTTAAAGCCTAAATATACTCGGGGCTGACAAACACAATTTGAAAATGAAAAAAGATTTTGAATGAAACAGAAGAAAAAAGGAGAGATCTTAGAGGGTACTTTAAGATCAAAAGATAAAGGCAACTAACAGAGAATTCCTGTGAGGAAAGCTTTGAAAACTGTGTAATTGGGTAAGAAATACATGAAGGAGAAGGAGCGTTTTTGTTGTTGTTGGTCATCATGGGTCTTGAACTCAGGACCTGGGTGCTGTCCCTGAGGCTTTTTGCTCAGGGCTAGTACTCTATTTCTTTGAGTCACAGCATCACTTCGGGTTTTCTGGTAGTTAATTAGAGATAAGAGTCTCACAGAATTTCATGCCCTGGCTGACTTTGAACTCTGATCCTCAGGTCTCATTCTCCTGAGTAGCTAGAATTACAGGCATAAGCCATAGGCACCAAGCTGAGGAGGGGATTTTTTTTTTTTAACATTAATCAAGGTAGAACTTCAGTCTCTTGTTCTTATTATTGTTTCATATTAAATTAAGGCTGCTAAATGGAGCACAGGATGATCAATATTAAGTATTCATTGTTTACATGAAATTCCAATTGAATTGGGTATCTCGTGTGTGTGTGTGTATGTGTGTGTGTGTGTGTGTGTGTGTGTGTGTGTGTGTGTGTTTCTAATCCTGGGTCTTGAACTCAGGGCCTGGGCACTGTCCCGGAGTCTCATTGTGCTCAAGGCTAGCACTCTACTACTTGAGCTACAATACTATGTCTGGCTTTTTCTTAGTAGTTTATTGGAGACAAGACTCTCATGGACTTTTTTGGGTCTATTGTTAGCCTGATATGCTTCTTTCCCCAGATTGGCTGACAAGGCGCCCTTTTGGAGCAGGCAGCTGATCACCAGCTCCCTCCCTCTCACCTTGAAGTAGCATTGCATTTGGTCAATCCTAGCCATAAATGGTAACAGCAGGCCTCCTTATCTACTATGGCAGCTGCCATAAGTCTTAGCCCACCATAATGAAATCCTCTGCTTGCACATCCTGTGTGAATTCCAGCCCTTAACTCCTCTAGGTTATAAACACTGTGTGTGTGTGTGTGTGTGTGTGTGTGTGTATGTATGTGTCCAAATAAAGACAAGTGTAGAGGGAGGTGGCTTTGTCAGCCCCTGCTGATGAACTCCTTTTGCTGTACGTGACTTTGTACTGTATCTGTGTGGTATTCTAGGATGGGTGATACATATGGAGAGAGAGGGGGTGTGTGTCCCAGTTTACATTAGCAAGTTTACATTTGCACTGAATGTAGTAGAAGTTATTTTCCTTAAACCCTCAGCAAAATCAATAGTTTTTAATTTTTGTTAACCTACAAGGTACCAGTAGTTTAGAATACTTTTTAAATGAGACAATCTTTCCTTATGACTAGCCTCAAGAGCCTCAAGATCTTACTTTAAAAGAACTTAAGATGTATTCTAAATAGCAATGAAATATAATGATTTATAGTGCACTCACTGTTTTTTAAATTTCCACAGTGGATTTTGTAGCCACTTCCAATAAAGTTTCTCTTTTCTGTGCATACTCAAGTCAACATTCAAGAATTTCAACATAACTTTAGCAAAAGCAAATATTTATATTTAAAAAGAAAACATTTGGATTCAGGACCCATTAGATAAAAAGGTTAACAAACTAAAGATGTCTTGTTAATTGATGCCCCTAAGAGCGACATCTCTAGTCAGATAACTTATATTGACTTAGAACATTTCCATGGGCTCTATACAAGCATATTTATAATTACCACAATAAGATATTTTAAAAAATCTAGTCTTTTAAATCTACATTTCCACAAAGAGCTCTTAAAAGCACAAATTTCTGCTCAGTTGTTTTTTTCCTTTGCCTTAAAAAAATGTGCCAGGAATCCAACCACACCCACTGCTGGGTAACACTCAATCATTTATTATTCCTGGATCAAACACAGGCATTCATGCCTAGGAAAACGTTTTGCAATGAATGGGATCTTGGTTTCTACTAAAAACAAAAAATGGCTAAAATGGGACTTAAATTTATTTTCAAGTTCTATGGCTAAATTCCTATAATTCCTAACTGGTGAAAATATTGGCAAGCTACTAGATTTTACTTAGCGTCAGATTTACTTCTTCAGTGTATGACCAGAAGTGTTATTGGGAATTATTTGCGGCTGGCTTCTCAGAAGGTGACCAAATGGAACCCAAAGGGAATAGATATTGACACCGAGTACAATGTACAAGGAGAGGCAGGAAGGAGACTTGAACACTTTAATAAAAAACAAAACCTAAATAATATCTACTTAGATGTTTTGATATTTGGAAAAACATAAAGGTCACATCTCGGGCTGGGTATATGGCCTAGAGGCAAGAGTGCTTGCCTCCTATACATGAAGCCCTGGGTTCAATTCCCCAGCACCACATATACAGAAAACGGCCAGAAGCGGTGCTGTGGCTCAAGTGGCAGAGTGCTAGCCTTGAGCAAAAGGAAGCCAGGGACAGTGCTCAGGCCTTGAGTCCAAGCCCCAGGACTGGCAAAAAAATTTTAAAAAAAAATAAATAAATAAAAATAAAGGTCACATCTCAAAATGACCAAACTTATAGGTGAACCCTTTGTGTTGGACCTTGATATTAAACCAGTAGTTATAATTCTTACATAATCTTATATGATCCTATTATTATTATACTAGTCATATAGCCTGATGTAATTATCAACCCATCAGCCTTATCTAATGTAAATATCCCCAATCCAGACTCAACAGTCTTTCCTTGCTAAACCTAAACCTAATTAACTCTCTAGAAATCAATTTCATTCAAATTAATCATGTCACTCTCTCCAAACACTTCCCAGCCCCCAGTTAACAATTTAGCCATGCTCCAGCAGTCATAAAACAAATCATGGGGCAGAAGCTGCTAATCCAATATCCAGTTTTTTTCCCCTCCTTTCCTCTTTTCAGTAATTTTAGCTGAGTGAGTGGCTTCTCATCAAGATACACTTCCCACAATCCTTTGCATCTGGGCATGGCCTGATGCATAAGTTCTGGCCCATAAGATGTCCCATGGAAATAATGTGTTCAACTTCCAGGTCCAGTCCTCCTGAAAACACAGACACACATAAACAAAAAATTCACCTTCTCTCTTCTTTTCTTTGAGCTCGAATACTTGATAAAGTATGGAATCAACTTTGACCATTTGAACGAGGAAAGTATGCAGAGGGGCAGAGGAGAAAAAAACAAAAAACAAAAAGAAAGAAAGAAGGAAAGAAAGAAAAAGAAAGAAAGAAAGAAAGAAAGAAAGAAAGAAAGAAAGAAAGAAAGAAAGAAAGAAGAAGGAAGGAAGGAAGGAAGGAAGGAAGGAAGGAAGGAAGGAAGGAAGGAAGGAAGGAGGAGAAAGAAAGAAAGGAAGAAAGAAAAAACAATTGGGTTTCTGGGCCACCTTGGGAAGCAGTGCAGCCTTGGTGCTCTAGACTGCTTTGGTCTCATCTCTCTCTCTCTGTCTGTCTCTGTCTTTGTCTCTGTCTCTGTTTCTGTCTCTGTTTCTCTCTGTTTCTCTCTCTCTCTCTCTTACTTCATTTCATTTTGTCTTCTTTCACTGACCTTGAACATTTTAGTCAGATGAAAAATAGTTTAAAAAAAGCTTCCTTCTTTGGGCTAGAACTTTCCATGTAAAAACAAAATAACAAAATAACTTGGAGAACTAATAACCTCCTTGGCCACCATAACTAACTCACAAAATTACAGGCTTTTCTTTAAACTGTCTGAACATTTTAGCCAAAAAGTATTCAATTTTTTCATTATGTGTCTGAAATCCTGGTAGTTGTCTTCTTTTAAAACAAACAGCCAGGTATGTTGGTTCAATCCTGTAGTGCTAGCTACTCAGGGGTCAGAGATTAGAGGATTGAGGCTAGTCCTGGTCTCAAAAATAACTATGTGAAACCCCATCTCAACCAATGACTAGGCATATTGGTATGTTCCTGTTATCCCAGCTACTGAGAAAGGGAAAGCACAATGGTATACGCCTGTAGTCCCAGCAACACAAGGAAATACACGTGGGAGGATTACAGCTCATGTCTGCCTAGGCATAGAGTGAGACTGTACAAAAAAAAAAAAAAAAGGCACCAATCAGAGCTGGGCACTGGTGGCTCATGCCTGAAATCCTAGCTAGTTGGAAGACTGAGATCTGAAGATTGAAGTTCAAAGCCAGCCAGCAGAATAGTCCAATAGACTCTTATCTCCAATTAAGCACCAAAAAAAGCTGAGGAGCTGTGTGGCTCAAGTGGCAGAGCTAGCCTTGAACAAAAAAGCTCAGGGACAGTTCCAAAGCCCCGAGTTCAAGCCTCAGGACTAGCAAGCATGCATGCGTGCACACACACTCACACACACACACTAATGTGCAAAGAGGCTGGAGGTGTGACTCAAGTGGTAGAGGGCCTCCTACAACCAAGAGACCCTGAGTTCAAGCTCCAGTACTTCCAAAACAACAATAATAACAACAAAAAGCCTATCAAAGCATACAGCTACTTCAAGATAGTTGTGATTGTTAAAAGCATTTACAATTCCATCCAGTTCAGAATGGTTAAAAACAATCAGCTCTGATACTAAACAGCGAAGATACTATGAAGGTTGTTGGCAAGTCTCAAGATCATCCCCTCAGAGACAGGTAGACCGAGGTCAGAACCATTGTATTGCATTTATAACAGTTTCTGTCTGTCCCACTGGTCAGACTCAGAAGTGCAGCTAACCCAGATGGGTTTTGGATGTTCCTATTCATCTCTTGTACATTACATTAAAGTCTGTGCTTTCCCTGAGGAAATAGAGGTGGGTTCCCAAGTATCTTTGTCAGGTCCAGGAAAGTGAAGTCACCTAAACTTTGGTGAGATCTTTTGAGTTCCCTTAGAAGTGAGGTTTGGGGAGAGACCAAGGAAGTACTTTAGGCTTATGAATTTTTAAAACTAAACCTGGATTGTAAAGGTCTGTGGGCCATAGCTACAGATGTTCAACATCTGTGGAATGAGCAAAAATTACAATGAATCCTCCATATTTGTAAATGGACAGTGTCAATTTATACCACTGTGTGTCTGGTGTCCACCTACAGCTGTCTGCCCCAGTGTGGTCAGGTTTCAGATTGACGGAGTTCAGGTTCCAGACTGAAACTGTTCAGGTTCATGATCAAAATAATTTAAATAATATGGGAATGGCTCATGCAGGTGATCATGTATGAGCCAAAAAGAACCACTGATTAGTTCTGGCAGCAACCTTGCCTGTGAAGTTGCTTGAAACGGGCTAATTAGTACAGTTGCAATTTTCAGCCAGAAGATTCAGTTGAGCTACAATATACACTCTGAGGACTATTTGTGAGAGTTGCCAATATGGAGGAAAGCAAGGGCTTCGCTGTTAGAGGAGTTGATCCTATCCTGAACTGGTTTCTGTGCTGCTATCAATAGGGATATTATTAGAAAGTCAGAGAATAAATCTGAGATGTTTCATTAGAGTACTGTAAGATGTCCTGTGTACAGAGAAGAAAAACTTCATCTCCTTAGGGAAATGATACTCGGCAGGATATCTGCAAATCAACCTGCCTGTCTCTCCTTGGCCTGGTGCTTGGCTTCTAGGAAGCAACCTGCCCTTGAATGAGCCAATAGTGATGAGGAAAGTCAATTCTTCATGATGTACGGATTTCTGAGGATCACAGTGAATTGGGGTGTGGAGCACACTGGTCAGGTGTCCCTGTGCAATGGTGGCCAGTGTCTTTCAGTTTGTATCCTTGGAATATTTTATGTTTTTAGACTTTGTGGAATTAGTAATGGGTGGATTCTGCTAGGATGGTTTGGGACACAAATTAAGACATGAACATATGCTTGTCATAGCTGTGGATCCCTAGCCTGCAAACAAGGATGAACTCAACATCTCCCTTTGTTATGTGGCCATTGATAATCTACTGCATA
Organism: Perognathus longimembris pacificus; assembly: GCF_023159225.1. Classification (NCBI taxonomy): domain Eukaryota; kingdom Metazoa; phylum Chordata; class Mammalia; order Rodentia; family Heteromyidae; genus Perognathus; species Perognathus longimembris. Next base: position 130,809,244 of record NC_063161.1, read on the forward strand.
GCTAAGTAGGTGGCATGAAGCACAATGTGGTCTCAGGAAGTCCATTGGTTAGCACAGAGAATTGCAATAAAGACTATAATGATTCTAAACACATCACAGTCTCTCTGAGAGACATCAAAGAGAACATTTCATTGTCATAGATTTTGAGAGCATGTCTCAATGTACTGTATTGATGGACATAGTCAAAGAACTCAATCTCATATACAAGCTTATTATTTGTCATTTTAAATGTATTAGGTAAGCTAGTACAGCACTCACACTAGTAGACATAATGCAAAGTACAATTATGTTGTCTGCTTCATCAGAACCTTAGTGCGAATTAAAGGCAAGGAATGTTGTTCACTTTATCAAGAAATTCATAATTCACATTATCTAAATGGGAAATTTACTGCCTATAATTCAAAGACTTATGATGGCTATTTTTTTTCATGAGCTAACAGTTGTTTAAGAAGATTAGTTTCAGCTACTGAGAAAAGCTAGGAAGTAAATATAAAAATAAAAAAGCTTTAAATATTTTATTTGCTTTTATTTTCTCTCAGTGTATCTAAGTTTCCATATGTATGGTTGCAGGTGTTTGTTCATTTTTGTTTTGTTTTGCTTTTGCTTTTGGTGCTCAGAGACTTGCACATGTTAGACAATTCTCTTACCACTGGGTCTTGTTTTTGAGACAAACTCTCACTGTTTGCTACAAGGTTGGCCCCAAACTTGGAATCTTTCTTTTTCCACTTTCTGAATGGTGAGAGGAGAGGGATATACCACCATGCCTGGCTCAGAGATAGAAGTTTTTTTTTTGTTTTTTTTGTTTTTTTTTGTTTTTTTCCCAGCCCTGGGGCTTGAACTCTAAGCCTGAGCTGTCCCTGGCTTCTTTTTGCTCAAGGCTAGCACTCTGCCACTTGAGCCACAGTGCCACTTCTGGCTTTTTCTACATATGTGGTGCTGAGGAATCGAACCCAGGGCTTCATATATGCGAGGCAAGCACTAGGCCATATCCCCAGCCTGAGATAGAGGTTCTTACATGCAGAATGTAAGAACAAGCTGGGCATTGGTGGCTCAAGCCTGTAATCCCAGCTACTCAGGAGGCTAAGATCTGAGGATCACAGCCCAAAGCCAGCCCAAGCAGGAAAATCCTTGAGACACTTACCTCTAATTAACCACCAAAAAGCTGGAAGTGGAGTTTGGCTCACATAGTAGAGCTCTAGCCTTTTAGTACAAAAGCTTAGGAGCAGAGCCAGGCCTTGAGTTCAAGCCCCAGGACCAGCACACACAGACAAAAAAGTAAGAATATCCTTCTTAAAACAGCAAAGTAGAGGCATGACTCAAGTGGTAGAGCACCAACCTTGAGTGAAAAATACAATTGAGAGTGTGAGTGTGAGGCCCTGAGTTCAATGCAGAATTCGAATGATGAGGCCTTATTATAGAAATTACTGGTTATATCTCAATCTCTGGCATCTCTTTTTCAACCGTCAAAGAATCTTCAGATATGAATCAGATCACAGGGTGCTTGCTGTGAGCCGGATGCTCCTGGCCCTCACCCCCAGTGTGAGATATTTGGAGGAAGGGTCTTTTAAGAGGTAATTTAAGATTTGGTCCTCAATGGGGCCTAAATGATAGGATTTGTGTCTTTATAAGAAGAGGAGGGGCTGGGGATATAGCCTAGTGGCAAGAGTGCCTGCCTCGGATACACGAGGCCCTAGGTTCGATTCCCCAGCACCACATATACAGAAAACGGCCAGAAGCGGCGCTGTGGCTCAAGTGGCAGAGTGCTAGCCTTGAGCGGGAAGAAGCCAGGGACAGTGCTCAGGCCCTGAGTCCAAGCCCCAAGACTGGCAAAAAAAAAAAAAAAAAAAAAAAAGAAGAGGAATTCTGACCCCTCTTCATACTCCAAAGGCTAGAAGTCAGGAGGAACTGTCAGCTACACTGCTGCCATTTTGATGTTGACTTTCCAGCCTCCAGAACTGTGAGAAATAAATGGCTGTTGTTTAAGCCTAGGTTACCTCTTAAGCTTAGGCTATCTCTTCAGCTTAGGAGATAGGGTCACCCAGGGTTAAAGCTGTATTTCTCAGCAATTCCTACATCTTTTTTTTTTTTTTTTTTTTGGCCAGTCCTGGGCCTTGGACTCAGGGCCTGAGCACTGTCCCTGGCTTCTTTCCGCTCAAGGCTAGCACTCTGCCACTTGAGCCACAGCGCTGCTTCTGGCCGTTTTCTGTATATGTGGTGCTGGGGAATCGAACCTAGGGCCTCATGTATCCGAGGCAGGCACTCTTGCCACTAGGCTATATCCCCAGCCCCAATTCCTACATCTTAATGTCCATATGACTAAGCTAAAGCTAGTGGGTCATGAGCAGAACTAAAGCATTGATAGCTTCTAGAAATCTTTTTTATTTTTTTCAGTAGTAAAGTTTGAATTTTGGACCTCACATTTTCTTGGCTGGCGTTTTACCACTGGTCCACACTGCCAGCCTTGTTTTTTGTTGGTTATTTTTGACACCGAGTCTCACTTTCCGCCTGGTATGCTCCTGAATCTACTCAAGGCTTCCCATCATTGCTAAGATCACAGGCAAGACTTTTTCTACCCAGGCTGGTCTGGATCACTGTCCTCCAGTCTCAGCCTCCCCAGTAGCTAGGATTACAGGTTGACCCATCTGCACTTGGATCTAGGACCCTTTTGTAAAGGATGGCTAGAATATGGCTTTGCTTTCCTTGCCACCCTTTTCATTCTATTGCTTGTAATGTGATGCCTTTAATCCATATTGGGTGTGCACAGGTAAAATCTGCACCATAGGAAGCATAAGGAATCAGTGTGAGACCCTGGGTCTCTTGATGAATAGAGCTTCTGGAACAGTCCTGGGTTCTTACCCCCACACTAGAGCTGTACGCTATCTTGTTTAAGAGTGTTATTGTGAAGCTATGCTATTTTCAGCTAAACCAAAATCCTTGCTGTTACACACCCTTTCCCCTTGGTTAACTTGACTCTTCATGGGTGTTAATGGGTGGATCCTTAGGTCATTTCCTCTTAGCAGTGAGAAGCCAAACTTTGGCCTCCACCGGTCCCAAAGCAATAAGTTGAGAATGCTCTCTTTCTGTCTACAGCAAGGAAAAGGGACAGGTCCACTGAATCCCAAAGACCTAAAAGTCTCCAGCTGTTTCAGCTGGAGACATAAACAGTTGCTCTGAGCTCCATGGAGGTACTATGCCTTAATTTTCACTCTGTAGGGACCACTGCTAAAGGTGTTAAGTCTTTCCTGCAAATCTTGTTACTCACAAGGAAAAAAAAATCATTAGAAGAAAGAAAGATTAATTTATTTATGGCTTTACTTTCTTTTTTTGGGAAAATGGAAATCTTATGATGAATTTCATTCTGACCTAGATACCTCAGTAATACTCACAATAGAAAATATACAGATTGAACAAGTTGAATGAGGAAAAAACATATGGGCTTGAAAAAAAGTTGATGTAAGAAATGACTATTAGAAGCTGGGTGCCAGTGGCTCATGCCTGTAATCCTAGTGACTCAGGAGACTGAGATCTGAGGATCATGGTTCAAAGCTAGCCTAGGCAGAAAAGTCTGTGAGAGTCTTAACTCCAATTAACTACCAGAAAACCAGAAATGGTACTATGGCTCATAGTAGAGCACTAGCCTAGAGCAAAAGAGCTCAGAAACAGTGCCGAGGCACAGAGTTCAAGCCCCACAACGGATCAAAAAAAAAGAGGAAAGAAAGAAGAAAGAAGAGGCTAGGAATACGGCCTAGTGGTAAAAGTGCTCGCCTAGTATACATGAAGCCCTGGGTTCAATCCCTCAGCACCACATATATAGAAAAAAAAAGGCCAGAAGGGGCGCTGTGGCTCAAGTGGTAGAGTGCTAGCCTTGAGCAAAAAGAAGCCAGGGACAGTGCTCAGACCCTGAGTCCAAGCCCCAGGACTGGCCAAAAAAAAAAAAAAAAAAAGAAATGACATTAGAAAGCAGCGGGGTTGGAGGCTGGCTCAGGTGGTTGAGCACCAGCCAATGAATAAAAGTGTCAAATATCAAATTTGGGTCCCCATGTCGAACAACAACAACAACTACAACAGAAATAAATAAAAAAAAATAGAGTTTGTATAGTAGATAAGTAATATAATGCAGTTTATCTTACTTTCCAAGGGAAGAGGAAAGACAACCAAACAGTGATTAGGCCACTGGAGATGCAAGCAGCTCATTCTTAACACTCCCCCCCCCCACCTACTATTATTTCCTTCAACAATTTTCAACATTTTAAACCATGATGATCATCTTGTCCTCAAAGTATACCACCAATAAAAATGAGGTCACAGAAAATACTGGTAGGGAAAATATAAATGCACAAGTGTGTCAAAACATGTAAAAAAAAAAAAAAAAGCCCACAGAAGCTTCTGGAAGACACTCCCAACCTCTCCATTTCTCTAGCTTCACAGTGAGTTTCAGATTCCTCCATCGGTTGCAGGTCATTCATACCTGTACCATATGATAGTCTCTGACTAGAAAAACTGCTGTGTCAAAAATAAGTTCAGAGGGCTGGGAATATGGCTTAGTGGTAGAGTGTTGCCTAGCATTCCTGAAGCCCTGGATTCGATTCTTCAGCACCACATAAACAGAAAAAGCCAGAAGTAGTGCTGTGGTTCAAGTGGTAGAGTGCTAGCCTTGACCAAGGAGAAGCCAGGGACAGTGCTCAGGCCCTGAGACCAAGCCCCAGGACTGGCAAAAAAAAAATAAAAATAAAAAAAATAAGTCCACAAAAGTCAAAATATTCCTTCTTGTAGACCCTGTCAGTAGTAGAGGAAGCTTGCAAGTTTTCACTGAACTTGTCATTCTGTGGCAAGACAGGTCAGAGAAGGGTAGCAACTCATAATCCCTTTTTACAGGTTTTTCCTCTGAGAACAGTGAGCTGAGACGCCAGGGAGATTCAGATTGGCTTCTTTGTAGGGATCCTGCCACCCACCTCTCTCTTGTTTTCTTTCAGCCAGAATTGAGGGACCTGGGGAATGTGTGGCTTGAAAGTTTTCATGCTTCTGGGAAGCAGCTGTAGGACTTTCCAAAACATGGTGATTTTAAGGAAACAGAACATTGTAATGCCTCTGCCAGCTGAGTCTACCTAAGAGTCTGTTTTGTTAAAGGATGAATAAAAACTTGCTGGGCAGCGCAAGTCCTTCTGGGGACAAGAACGGTGGCAGTTCACTTGTGTCAGCTCACTGGATTTCCTGGATGTCTCCCACATCTCTTGAGGACAAGGTCTATTATGAGTTGCCTCTGGGCCCCACCTGCGCTTAGTAAAGTGTGGCTAGAAGTTCTTTCATTAGAAGTGGATTCAAATCCTCCCATTTCCCTTTCTTAACAGTTTAAAATCTTTTTTTTAATCCACCCTTCACTTAGAAAAAAAAAACCAAAGAAAACAACAAAAGTCTTCTGACCTAGCTTGCATTCCTCTCAAATAGCATTACTTCGTCTTAGCTCACTTCCCCCTATGCAAGTGCTCAATCTGCCATTTTAACAAGAAAGATGTCTGTAATCTGTGCTCTTGGCTTGTGTTTTGTTCTCTAGCAGCGCAAGTAAACTAGGAGGTTTGTTTCTCTGAGCTCTGTTTGCTTTTCGTTCTCACTAGGATCCCTGCCCCTGAGTTCTTCAGTCAGCTGCTATCCCTGCAAGTTGGGCAAGCATGGCAGCCTGCCATAGAGATTGGGGTACAAGCCAGTGGTCAATTGTGAATTCTTTGTTAGACTCTAGACTGCAAAGATTGGTAAAACTTGGGGCATCCCTTGATCAGAGACAGAGTTTCAGGACAGGGAGACTCCTGACTTTGAAACTTCCATCAACTGGGTGCTGATGGCTCAGGCCTGTAATAATCCAAGCTACTCAGGAGGGTGAGATGTGAGGATCATGGTTCAAAGCTAGAAAAAATCTGTGAGACTCTTATTTCCAATTAACTACCAAAAAAGTTGGAAGTGGAACCGTGTCTTAAGTGGTAGAGAGCTATCTGTAAGCACAAAAGCTCAGGGATAGTGTCCCAGCCCTGCATTCAAGCTCCACAGCAGACAGACAAACTAAAACTAAAAATCTTCCAATGATCCTAACATGGAAGCCCAGCCCGATCCTGGATTGCCCATTCAGACCCCTAAATGCTACTATATTCCTCCTCCTTCCCCCACTGCTCTTTGGGGTTTATCACCAGTGTCATCTGTGGCCCGCAGGAGAAAGATTCTTGCACCAATGCCATCTTGCAGGCCCAAGACTGAGCTGGGCATTGCCCACACCTTTTAAATCTCTGTAACTATTTGGCTTCAGGGAACTGAGTTGGCTAGGTAGGGGCTGGGCAGTTAAACATCATACATGCTATGGAATAAATGAATATTTTTTTCCAGACTTATCCTCATTGCTCCCTGTCTTCTAGAATCTGTAAGACTTAATTTCTTTTTTTTCCTCCTTTAATTTCTCTTGATTTTTGTTTATGTGGTACTGAGGAATGGAACCCAGAGCTTCATGCATGCTAGGCAAGCACTCTACCACTAAGCCACATTTCCAGACCCTTAATTTCTTGTATTTTATTCTCTGATCTCTTTGGACTTAAATTCATGTTTGGAGGAGGACATTATGGAACTGAGATCCAGAAGAAGCCTGGTTTCTGTCATTGGAATTAACTGAACGTGTTGGTTTGGTTAAAGGAATAAGAAGACAGGCTTCTTTTTGTATGCTCTGAAACAATTTGGACAATATTAAAACCTTTTGTTTCCTGAATGTTTAGTGACACTCATCTGTGAAGCCATCTGTCTTGAAATGTCTTAAAATGATAACTGACAATTTCTCAATTTCTTCTCAATTAATTTGTTTGCAGGTTGTTTGTGTCTTTAATGGTTAACTGGATCATTTATCTCCCCTTAGAATATAAACATTTTCCTAAGGCCTTCAAATTTAGTGCTGAGCATGGAACCAAAATGTTCTCTTAAGATTGCAGTCTTGGCAACAGTGGTCTGTCTGAGCTTGGATGGTGGAGACGCTTGTGGCCCGAGGGTGGGATGAAGGGATAGCTGAGCAGATGGAGCCCAGTCCCACTCCTACCTCTCATGCAGTCTGCCCCTCAAGCCCTGGACTCCCTGCTTTGACCATAGCATATCAATTTCAAATTGGGAGTTTTAAAGATTTCACTGTAATTTGGACACTAGAACTAAAGCCAGGAAAACCATGAACTCAGAACTGAAATTTTTAAATAATATTTGTATATGCCTGATTAAATATAATAAGATGCCTTCTTCCCTACCAAAAGAGGCTGGGGGGGTGAAAGGAACCTTTATTCCTGGAGGAATTCCCATGATTAAAATGTTTAGGTTATTATGATATTATTTGTAATGTAAAAGGATATGGCTGCCATTATTTTTTTTTAAAATGGCACCAAAGAATGAAACTAAGCAAGCAAGCAGAGGACAGATTCCCAAGAAGGCTGGCTTGCTCACAGGTATCTGCACCAGACAGATCTCCATCATCCTGAGAAAAAAAGATTAGATTAATATTATCATTATTTACTTTCAAAGTATTTTCAGAAATGTCACCTTCTTTCCATCACCGGAATAAATAGACAATGCTATAGACACAGTTGAGTTCCTGTCAGTCAGGCAAGTTGGATGATTTGGGAACTGGTGAAACTACGGAGGCTGTTAAAGATGGAGGGGGAAAGACTTGAGCAACCAAGACGACTATCTTCACTTACCAGAGGGAAAGGGCCTATGTACAGGTCACACTGAAGTGAGAGCTGGGTGTCAGTAGTTCACTCCTGTAATCCTAGCTACTCAGAGACTGAGATCTGAGTACTGAAGTTCAAAGTCAGCTCAGGCAGGAAAATTTGTGAGACTCTTATCCCCAATTAACCACCCAAAAGCCAGAAGTAGAGCTGTGGCTCAACTGGTAGAGTAAAACCTTCGAGCAAATAAGCTAAGGGACAGTGCCAGGCCCTGAGTTCAGGTTCCTGGACCAGCATGTACACACACACACACACACACACACACACACACACACACACACACACACACACACCCGAAACAGAATTGGAAAACATAAGCTACTAGAGACAATTTCAGGAAGAATTTGCTAGTTGGGCTGAATGAAACAGCAAATGATGGTCAAATGGTTATTATGCAGTTATTATTCAGATAGGGTGGAATAAGGAGATCTCAGAAACCTCTTGGGATCACTTTCATGGCTCCATAAATGTCTGATGTTGGTTTGAATGCCCACTAGATGTCACTCTTGGGTATTTGCAGTAGGAAAATTGTTTCTCAGAACAAGTAAAAATCAGGAACTCAACAGAGTAATACAAGAAAGCGAAATTTTATTTTAAAAATATGCATTCTTATCATATAAACATCATTCTTTTTGATATTTTACAAATGTTTCATTAGTAGTCGTGGTTGTTAGGCATTTCGCTTAGATTGCTCTTTGACCTCAAAGTGAGGAGGATAATATAACTATGAAAGGATGTTACTGCATCAATGAAATGCTAGCCATGTCAATAGCGATAGGGAAAGAACAAGTTAGGTGTTGGTGGATCATGCCTGTAATCCTAGCTAGTCAGGAGTCTGAGATCTGGAAATTGTGGTTTAAAGCCAGCTGGGGCAAGGCAGTCTGTGTGGTTCAAGTGGTAGAGCTCCAGCCTTGAGAAAAAAAAAAGAAGGCCAGGAACAGTGCTCAGGGCTTGAGTTCAAGCCCGTACCCACACAAAAACAATAACAACAACAAATGGAGAAAGTTAAGTTCTGTGTGCAGAGAAGTAAGCTCAGACTTGTGCTCCACTCTTGCCTGAGCACCTTATCCCTTGGGATCAGGGCAGGGGGAGGGGGAAGTGCTGTTTGCAGAACAGTTGTTTGTTTGTTTGTTTGTTTTTTGTTTTTGCCAGTCCTGGGCCTTGAACTCAGTGCCTGAGCACTGTCCCTGGCTTCTTTTAGCTCAAGGCTAGCACTCTGCCAACTTGAGCCACAGTGCCACTTCTGGCATTTTCTATATATGTAGTGCTGAGGAATTGGACCTCGGGCTTCACGTATATGAGGCAAACACTTTACCACTAGGCCAAATTCCCAGCCCCCTGCAGAACAGTTTTGAACAGCATACTAGATGGTCCAGATCCCTCTTCCCCAAAGAACAATATATTTTTTCCACTACAGGATTTCTTTCTTCTGAATAATCATCACAATTTGATTTGCATAGTGGCAACTTCAACCCTCTTTGAGTTCTGGATGTTAGCCTATGATGACCTTGTTTACCAATATCTGCAATATTTCTCAACTATCTTGTGGAGGTGAGAGCCTAACAATTTAGTAGTGTCACTTCAAACCTTTCACCACTCAAATGTTTTGCAGATGTGACAACACTTCCACCCCTTGCTACCATTGGAAGGAGACCTTATGAGTCAATTACCACCAGATTGCAAACTTTCTGCTAGGTTCCATTAAGAGTTAGTTTTTTTTTTATTCCTCTCACTTATTCTTCTACTACTATTGTTCATCCTCTACAAATGGAGATATTTTGTCAAGCTACTTTCACACACCATTTAGTGCTCCCAATGTGATACAGGGGTTGAAGGATCTGTGTGTAGTGAGAGGGGAGATGATGAAAGCTTATGGGTAAGGACCAGAGTTTACCATCACACTTTTACCTATGGAAAGAGTCTAGAACCAGCAACACTTTCAGTTCACGACTGCTTTAGTGTAAACATTGCTTCACCTCAGGAACAAAACACTTCAAAAATGAGTTTTTAAAAGTTTCTCAGCGTTCAAGCCCCAGGACTTGTAGAAAAAGAAGGAAGGAAGGAAGGAAGGAAGGAAGGAAGGAAGGAAGGAAGGAAGGAAGGAAGGAAGGAACGGAGGGAGGGAGGGAGGGAGGGAGGGAATTAGACCAGAATATATGGTAAAGACTGCTCCTTTAGAAATATGGCATTTTTCCTTAAACTCTCTAAATGTTCTTTCATATTTTGAAATGTTGCTTCTCTTATCTATTGTCATCTCATATTTTTAAAGAACTACTTAACCATCCCTTTCTCTAATTTTCAGGACAATATCTGTCTCTAACAGTTAACCCCTGGTTCCTGTGTGCCAGCTTTCAACTGACACATTTCCCAGAAGGGTGGTGTGGGACTGCAGGTGTGTTTGGTTTGTCCTAGATAGTGCTTTTTAGACATCTGCATCAGCAGCTAACATTTTGAGATCTAGAGGATCTCAAAGACAATTCAGGTATGTGGCCTCTGCTGACAACAATGTCATATTTCTGCCTGACAGTATAGACCAGAGTTGAGGAAGGAAGTTGGGTAGAGGCTCTACATAGCAGAGCCTGTACCTCTGAATCCCCTCCACAACCTGACACTGGGCCAAATAAAGAACTCTGATGACCTGTACAGAGCCTGTGAATATTACAAGAGGAAGTACTCATGTCAGTCTTCATTTCTCAGCACGTAGCACTGACATTAAAAAAAAAAAGTTTCTCAGCAATCTTTAGTTTTATGCATTTCCTTCATGTAGACATGAAAGTGTTCCTGGCATTCTCCTTTAAAAGGACAAGGATTATGGAAATAGTGAAGTAGCCTGGGTCTAATAAAGAAGTTGCCAGAAGCATTTGAAAAAGCAGGATGTTGAATTTGTCTTTTCCAGACTTGAAGTCTAGTCCTATTCTCATCCTTTGCAATAGATGTTGGCATGTGTTTCCAGAACAAGAAAATTAACGATAACAACTGTTGGAGGGGATGTGGCCAAAAGGGAACCCTACTTCATTGTTGGTGGGAATGTAAACTGGTTCAGCCACTCTGGCAAGTGGTATGGAGATTCCTCAGAAGGCTAAACATAGAACTCCCCTATGACTCAGCAGCCCCACTTTTGGGTATCTATCCAAAAGACCACAAACATAATCACACTAAAGCCACCAGCACAACAATGTTCATCGCAGCACAATTTGTCATAGCTAGAATCTGGAACCAACCCAGATGCCCCTCAGTAGATGAGTGGATCAGGAAAATGTGGTACATATACACAATGGAATTTTATGCCTCTATCAGAAAGAATGACATTGCCCCATTTGTAAGGAAATGGAAGGACTTGGAAAAAGTTATACTAAGTGAAGTGAGCCAGACCCAAAGAAACATGAACTATATGGTCTCCCTTATAGGGAATAATTAACACAGGTTTAGGCAAGTCACAGCAGAGGATCACAGGAGCCCAATAGCTATACCCTTATGAACACATAAGATAATGCTAAGTGAAATGAACTCCATGTTATGGAAACGATTGTTATATCACAGTTGTAACTACTTTCAACATGCCATATGTAACTGTAGCCTCTATTATTGATGATATTCCTGTATCACTTTCCTGTGGTTGTACCTACACTATCTCTGTATCTTATCTGAGTATATTGGAAACCTGGTATACTGGTATTAGAACCAGGAAATTGGAAGGGAATACCAAAATCGAGAGACACAGGGTAAAAAAGACAAACAACTACAAAAGCAATACTTACAAACTGTTTGGTGAAAATGAACTGAACAACTGAAGAACTCATGGGGGTGGGGAAGGGAAAGGGAGAGGGGGGAGGAGGGAATGAGGGACGAGGTAACAAACAGTACAAGAAATGTATCCAATGCCTAATGTATGAAACTGTAACCTCTCTGTAACTCAGTTTGATAGTAAAATATATATATATATAATATAATAAAATAAAATTCTAAGTGGAAAAAAAACCAAACCTGTTTAGGCAAATAGCTGTTTCCTTAGTCAGTTTCTTCACCTATTTCTGCAGCAGCTTCACACACTGCTTCCTCTGCCAGCCACTTCTCAGATTGGCTGTAATTTTTCTTAAGCCTAACCAACCACCACCACTTGCAATCAGTGTTAGATTTTCATCCAGATAGAGAGCTGAGCTTGCATTTTTGTGGTGTTCTCTGGCATAGTATACAGAAAACTATTCTGCTTTCTCTGCTTTACAAGTGGCAAATGCAAATAGATTTCCACGTTTGCTATTTTGGCATCATGAATGATTTCCCCAGTGATTCTGGTCCCCCTCAATATACTGACACTAACAACTTTTTCTTTTTAAAAAATTCACTAATTGAAGATTACCATAAATCACATGGAGCGTTCTTGTCTTTGTTATTGGAGCTAGTGAGACTTCAGGGAGGAAGTCTCCAAAAAGGAGGAGGCATTTGCCTGGTTACTGGGTACAGAATTCTTACTGTGGTTGCACAAAAAGAATTTGAGTTCACATCAAAGTAGAGACCAAGAAAGATTATCAGTAAAGCATAGCAAAGAAAGGATAGTACCCAACTCAGCATAGGTGTAGGCACAATTGAAAGCAGGTGCCATGAGTGAGCATCTGTGGTGAAAAGTAGAGTGGGCTGGGGTTGGCTTAAATTCACCTTAGGAAGAAGGTTGCCTTTTATTCTGTACACTTAATGCTTTCTACTGGTATGCTGTTTTTATCAGTTAAGCTCAGGGATATAAAAATGGACCCTTGGGTCATTATGATTTAGATGCTTAAGAATCCCTCTAGACAAAGGATGGGGAGAGGATCTGTCAGATGGTCCCTTTAAGACAGTTATCCTACCTTAAGATATTTTTTCCTTTTCAAATACTTTCGTGATCAGTGTTATTTAACCAAATATTCCCCTCTCCACCCTCACCAACCAGGACAAGTGGTTTCTTTCAGATACCTTGCTCAGTCTCCAGAGTGTGAAATCATTTGGGCAAGCAGGCAAAGTGAGAGGGAGGAAGCTGCCCACGGATCCTAATATGCTACAGTGCCGTGAGGGAGTATGAAATGTAAAGCAAAGCAAACAGTGCCTGTGTGATTTTAAACAAGCGATTCATTAATGTAGTGTTTAATCTCTGAATCTCTGGGACCTCTTTCTTGTGCCTTACTTTCCCTGATCTCTCCCACCTCACTTTCACAATTACCAAGCATTTCAGCATTCATTTTGTTTGCTGTTGACCTATCTTTATTGTCCTCTTCACTCTTCTAGCATTTCCTTTTTCTTTCTTTTTGTCAGTTGTGGGGCTTGAAGCAAAGGCCTGAGCACTGTCTCTGAGCTTTTTCCACTCAAGTCTAGCACTCTATCATGTTGAGCCACAGGGCCACTTCTGGTTTTCTGGTAGTTAATTGGAGATAAGAGTTTCATGGACTTTCCTGCCAGGGCTGGCTTTGAACTGTGATCCTCAGATCTCAGCCTCCTGAAGGTGTGACTGCTAGTCCCTAGCTTTTCTTTTCTTCTTCCTTTTCTTCTTTGTACCAGTGTTGAAGCTTGAACTCAGAGCCCAGGCACAGTCCTTGAGCTTCTTTTTGCTTAAGACTTGTGTTCTATCACTTGAGGCACAGCTCTATTTCCAACCTGTTTTTTCTTTTTCTTTTTTTTTTTTTTGCCAGTCCTGGGGCTTGAACTCAAGGCTTGAGCACTGTCCCTGGCTTTTTGCTCAAGGCTAGCACTCTACCACTTGAGTCACAGCCCCACTTCTGGCCTTTTCTGTTTATGTGGTGCTGAGGAATCCAACCTAGGGCTTCATGTATACAAGGCAAGCACTCTTGCCACTAGGCCATATTCCCAGCCTCAAACCTGTTTTGTCTTCATATATATATATATGTAATTGATATGAGTCTCTTGGACTTTCCTGTTTAGACTGGCTTCAAACTGGGATCTTTTTATCTCAGTCTGCTGAGTAGCTAGGATTACAGGCATGAGCCACAGGTGCCCTGGCTCTTCTAGCATTTCTTTAGTTTGCTTGTTTTTGTTTAGGTGACACTGAGATTTGACCTCAGGGCCTTGTGCTTGCTAGCCATGCTCTCAATTGCTGAGCTACACCTCCAGCCCTATTTTGCACTGGTAATTTTTGAGATAGTATCTCATTTCCTTTACAGATATGTGCTGGATTGTGATCTGACTATTTTTAGGCTTCCTGCCCTTGCAAGGATGACAAGTACATACTACTACATTCTGCTTTCCTCTGTTGATATGGTTTCTTCTGAAATCTAGACAGTCTTGAATTAAAGAAATGATTTGTAGTGCTGTCTTCTGTATTTTTCTACCAATTGCTATGGACTTTGACTTAGTGAATAACATTTTCTCTTTCTTTGCAATAAAATGCTCTTGTCTTTCATTCATATTTTCTCCTGGACTCTATACCTATTGCTCTTGAGAGAATAGCCCCTCAATTCCACTGAGAATATTACTAAAAACTAAAACTCACTTTCTCCCTGAAACTATGTGCACTAATTCTTTTTCAGCAAAGACTACTTGCCTGATCATTAATTTTGCTCTTCTCTTTCAGGTCGATGCCAGTGGTTTTGCTAATGGTGAGTTTTTACATTACTTTGGCTACACATAATAGGCCACTGCTACCTAGGAACAAATCCAGGATGAATGAAAACTTCATAAAGAGAAAAGACAACAGATCAAGCCTCAGTTTTTCTATACCTTTCTCATCTCCCCCCTACATTTAGGAAATAAATGGATTTCTGGTGAGGGCCTTGAGTAAGGACAATCAATAGAGACCTAGAGAGAGAACAACTCAGAATGAGAAAGATTTGTTAAGCATTTATAGCACAATGAGTAGAACGAGGGAAAGATAAATAAGCCGTGTTATTTTACATAGATAGTATTTATTCTCAAGGTACAACTTGCTTTGAAAGTAAAGACCCATTTAATATACATTCAAAGAAAAAAACCAATAAGCAGTTGAATAGGATATTTGAGGACCAGAGATTTTAATTTCCTAAACAATAAAAATGTGAAGAGTCACTTCCTTGGGCTTAGTTTGGCTAGTGCCCATGACAGCATGAGAATTCAGAGAACAAGTGAATGACTATACACTGTGTACACTTGTTCATTTGTGGAACTGTTTCTAGAATGAGCTGGAAGAAAGTTCCATCAAAAGCTCCCTGTTCACATAGAGGCATTCAGTTTAATAGGATCCTTTATACAACCTTTGATGAAGTTGGCCCTCCCATGGTGATCTCGTCCTCTGGAATGTTCCTGGGGGAGAAGTCAGTGAGCACAGAACAACTGGAGCCCCTCCACCATCATGGGCTGAAGTGTTTCTTACTCACCAGGTTCTTCATGGCGACCTTCACATCCTTGTTGCTCAGGCTGTAGATGATGGGGTTCAGCCTGGGCATCACCACTTCATAGAAGAGGGAGATGAGCTTGTCTGTAAGGTCCTGCTTGTCCCACCCCGAGTGGGTCCTTCAACTTGGGCTTCCCATACATGAACAGGATGGTCCCATAGAAGATGATCACCACAGTGAGGTAGGGCAGAGCAGGTGGAGAAGGCCTTCTTCCTCCCCTCCGCCTAGGGGATCCTCAGGATGGTGGTGAGGATGAAGGCGTAGGAGGTAAAGAACAGAACTGGGACCCCCAGGAAAATCACATTGGCCACCCCCATGCTGATGACATTAAAATGGAGATGTCAGCACAGGCCAGCTTCAGGACAGCCAGGATCTCACAGGCAAAGTGGTTGATGACATTGTCCCCACAGGAATGCAGCCACATTGCAAGGGATGTCTGAACCATGGAGGCAGCACTCCCAGCCACCCAGGAGCTGATGGCCATGGGCACGTAGACAGCCTTGCCCATGACCATGGGGTACTGCAGGGGGTTGCAGAGGGCCACATAGCAATCAAACACGATCATGCCCAGGAGTACACACTCCGTGGCTCCCATGGCAAAGGAGAGAAACATCTGCACTGCACAGCCTGAGAAAGAGATGGTTTTCCTACGAGTGAGGAAACCATCTAGGAGTGAGGTGGAGTAGCAGACGTCCAGGAAGAAGAGGTTCCCCAGGAAGAAGTACCTGGGTGTGTGCAGGTGGGAGTCAAGATGGTGACCAGGATGAGGACCCCATGGCACTACAGGATCACCAGGTACATGGACAGGATGAGCACGA
Source organism: Perognathus longimembris pacificus (assembly GCF_023159225.1). NCBI lineage: Eukaryota > Metazoa > Chordata > Mammalia > Rodentia > Heteromyidae > Perognathus > Perognathus longimembris. Next base: position 130,825,153 of record NC_063161.1, read on the forward strand.
AGAACATTTTCTCCAGCTTTGGGCTGAGAGACCCAGGAGAATGAATCCCGTCACAAGGGATGTCACAATTTGCATGACCATGGAGTCTCCTATATCACTTGGAGGAACTCAGAAGGTCAAGTTCATGATTCTCTGATGCCTAACGTGTCAAGGAATCTAGAGAGTAAATGTTTCTTTGCTGAGCAATTGGAGCACTGCTCTGGCAATCGTGGAAGCAAGTTATCATCAGTAACTATTTCATGATATCTGGTCACTCCACAGAAAGTTTTGATGTCATTTGCTTTAACTTAATTTTCCTATCATAGTCAAGGCATTTAGTTCATGTGTCATCATGTGTGGGTTCATTTTATTCAATTTTGCTTGGAAATATTATCCTTGATGAGAAGTTTTCCCTCTTGGCGCCTATGATTGATAGAAAACTCCGGTGACCACTGAAAATATTCAATTTTGAGTACTCTCCCTTGTAAGCACTCTTATAAATTGTCTGCTTTCTCTTTTCTAGTTGTTTCTCACAATATGTAGGACCATGCATTTCAAGCATTTCTGGAACATTTATTAAACAAACTGGCATTTCCCAATGTTAGTATGGTCCTTTCCATTTGGTGCTCGACTGTCTCCTAGCCCTTCCTCCATGTATCTCTAGCCCCTAGCTGCATCAGTGGAACCTTCCTCCCCCCCAGACCTAAACGCTGCTCTGCCTGCCTGCTATCTTCAGTGACCAACTGACTCCTCACGGAATACCTCCACCTCTTATCCTGTGACTGTACAAAGAAGCCCCCAAACAAAGACAGGAGCCATTTATCCCTCTGGCAACAACTCCTTTTGCTCTACATGACTGTGTCCATGTGGTCATCTGGACTGGTTACTTTCATTTCACCTGTCACTGGAATTTATCAGTGCTTGGCAAATGCCAGGTCCCCCTTTTCTACAGAAATGCTCAATTTCAAATAGCTTACTGCTGGAGATATTCTATCCCTCCAGTATCTCATGAATTTTTGTTCCTGGCCTTGGTGTTGCACCACTGACTTGTCCTTTCCTTTCCTTCAAGGTCCCCTCCTGTCACAGGCACCAGGAAGAACACCAGAGATGGGGATTTTCCCACATGTGTCTTGAAAGTGCTCTTTTACATTTAAAAAAAAATGATGATAAAGAAAATCACTTCTTTGAGGTCTGGGAATAGCCAAGAAGCCAAAAATAGCCACTCTGGTAAGAAAGCAGCAACCAAAGGAATAAGCATCTAAAAACGAGTGCAAGCAAAGTTTCCTTGTCTTTGTTTTGGTGTTTGGATAAAATCCACGCAAGATTGTTCAGTGCACATACAAAGCCATTTAAATCCCACTCTGCTATTGGGATTCTTCGAGTCCCTAAAGTGATTTAAAGTTTCAAAACAGAAGTGAGAAAGTTAAGAAACTTGCTATACACGTGAGGTTATGTCTCCAAGATCCAATTATTCTTGAGTCTTCCCAGAAATTTTCTTCTTCCCTGCTTTCCTACTCCTTCTGCTGAGCTGTGTAGGGAGAAAGGGCCACCCCAGCCCCATCGAGATAAACCTCTAAGTCAGTGGGAACTCCTAAGAGATACCATAAGAGGCCTGAGATAGATGAAACCCACCAGATAGACAAATCCTTGTAGTTTATTACCTTTGGCCATTTCCAGATTCTGAATCTCAGGGCTATACAGAAGCAAGATTGCCACTTATCTGGGTACTGTCACATACATTGTCAGAATCTACCACAGTCTAGCCCTTAAAGGGCATTAGAAAGGTCACAGATGAATCTAGTTATGTCTCCTGCCATGCTAGTCTCAGGTGCATAGCAGCTATAGGCTTCAGAAAGATGGGATGTGCTGGGCACTGGTGGCTAATGCTTGCAATCCTAGCTACTCAGGAGACTGAGATCTGAGGATTGAGGTATGAAGTCAAGTCTGTGAATGAGACTCTTATCTACAATGAGCTACAAAAAAGCTGGAAGTGGAACTGTGGCTCAAGTGGTAGAGTGCTAGCCTTGAGAAAAAAGCTCAGGGACAATGCCCAGTTCTTGAGTTCAAGCCCCAGGACTAGCACAAAAAAAATTAGTGTTCTAAGAGGGAGGGGGAGGGGGGAATGAGGGACGAGGTAACAGTACAAGAAATGTATCCAATGCCTAATGTATGAAACTGTAACCTCTCTGTAATTCAGTTTGATAATAAAAATATATTTAAAAAAATTAGTGTTCTAGTATCTTATGCAGTCCTCATCTTTGTCTGCCTCTCCATTCTAGTACCTTAGAGGCCTCTCTCTTCTCCTCTCATACACACACACACACACATACACATGCACACACACATGCACATATATCTATATATCTATATGTATATATGCATATAGATATATACATATAGATGTATATATATTCTATATTCCTTTTCTTTCTTCCAAAAGTGATCACTATTCTGACCTTTGTAGAAATCATTTTATTATGAGAAGAATCCTAATGAACCCACTTGACCCCATGATTTACAGATTGGCATCACCTCAGGACCAGACATTACCTAGATGAACACTGCTGTAAGGGGCATGTATCTATTTCATGCATTGGTTGACTTTAGATTATCCAGACAGGTCTGATTCAACCAGATGAGAAGTCAGATTGAATGCTTGAATCCCATATGCCATTTCTGAACTGAAAGATGGAAGAGAACACAAGACCAAAACAACTACCATAAATTGGTATCAATAAGTCCTTGGGATAGCCAGCATAGGAAACTGGGACCCAGTCCACCACCAAGAAACTGCATTATGCTAACAACTTCAAGAAGCTTGAAAGGATTTTTTTTTCCTCAGCACCTAGTCCAGCTTATCTAGATTTCTCATTTACAGAATTGTGGGATAATAATTGGGGCTTCATGGGTAAGGGAACCGTTGTTCTGACAAGGGCCATTTGGATATTTATAACATTGTTTGTGGGCCATATAAAATGAGATGAGGCAGATGAGCCACAGGCAGCCAAAGAGCAGCATATGTGTCTGTTCTATCACGTGCCAAATGGTTTCAGGGGCCTCCTGGTCTGTGGGCCAGATGTTCTCCACCCCTGCTTAAGCTGTTATTTTTGGGTAGATTGTCATAAAGCCATATATACTTTCTTTAGAGGGCTTTTATGGTATTACCCCCCTACAAATAGAATTTGCCATTGTTCCTTCAAGATACAGTAAATTCAGGAAAAAGTAGGGGCCCCAAGCATATCCTCAAATGAATCACATTTAGCAGCAGAGGTCCAGAGAAGAAATTCCTTCAAAGGCCTGTCTCAGGGCCTCTGGGCTGCTGCCTTCCTGATAGGCAGGAGATCCATCTATCTTCACAGCTCTGGAGATTTCTTAGCCTGTTTAATAGGTGGAGGCTTCTGTTTCTTTTCTCTATTTTTTCCCTATTCCTTGGTTTATTCTCGTTTCTTAGAGCACCTTGTTGGAAAGCTTTTGCCAAGGATGTATTACATATACATTTTTGAGACATTTTGTATCTAAATGTATTTTACTCAGTCCTCATAAATAAGTGGTGTTTGGGTGGGTGTGTTAATTAGGATTCTCCTGAAAAAACAGAACCAATAGTGTGTGTGTGTGTGTGTGTGCAACTTTAGCAGCCTGGAGACCTGAGAAAGCCAATAGTGTAGTTCCAGTCTTAGAATAACATAATGTCCCAGCCTGAAAGCAGAGGAGTTTCCTCTTACTCATCCATTTTACTTTATTATTTTATCCTATTCTATCCTACCTTACTTCTTTATTTACTTATTTAATATATTTATTAGAACTACTAGATTTTGAACCCAGAGCCTCATTTTTTTTTTTTTGCCATGTACCCAACTCTACTATCTCAGCCATGCCTCCAAACCTTTTTGCTTTTAGTATTTTTTTTTAAATGACCTCATGTCAGATCTTTTTGTAAAAACATTTTTGCTGGCCTTGATCCAATCTTTCCAAATTTCAGCTTTCATAAATTTATAAATGTGAATAACATATTGACATAGTAGAACATCAATTGTTTGAATAAACAAAGTAGCTTATATTGTAAGGAAAGAAAAATATTGAAATCTTGGAGACCATGGAGCTCAAACATGCAGCTTCTGCCTGTGTCTCCACCCTTTCAAATATTCAAATATTCAATAACCTTCTCTTTTCTAAATGGGTGCTCTCTCTCTCTCTCTCTCTCTCTCTCTCTCTCTCTCTCTCTCTCTCTCAATTGCTTTCTGCTTTGTTCCCTTTTCTTTTTTTTTCTAACAGTATTTGGGTTTGAACTCAGGGCCTTGTTCAGACAGGTACTCTATCACTTGAGCCACATTCCCAGCCTTTTTTTTTTTTTTTTTGTCTTAGTTGTTCTTTAGATAGAGTCTTGAGGTCTTTTCTGAAGCTGATTTCAGACCATAGACCTCCAACCTTCCCTTCTGTGAAAGTGGGATTATAGACTCAACTCACCACAGCCAGCTTATTATCTTTAAGTAGTTGTACAAAGGGTTTCAATTCAACATGTCAGTTTGTGAGTATAATTCCTCTTGATCAATATCATCCCGACCAGTTAATTTGTTGAGATATTTTTTTGCCTGGGCTGTTTTCAAACCTTGATCTTCCTAATCTCTACCCGCCAAGCAGCTGGGATGACAGGCATGCATATTCATACATTTTAGATACTAGAAACATGTATTTTGAGCTGAGGAAGGTGCAAAACTCAGGGTTTCTGGCTGGAGCAATTCTGCCAGCTTCCTTCTTGTCTGCATCTCAGGATGCAGAGGCTGCCCCCTGGTGAGCAAAGCCAGTGACAGCAAGATTTAGGAAAGTCACAGCTGAATTATGAGGTGCCCAGACGTTCAGGTTTGGAGTCGTTCTCTCCATGCTTCCACCTTACTAGCCAACCACTCCCTAGTTCCCTACTCCTAAGCTATGGAAGATCAGGAAGCAATGGAGGGGAAGGGCCCACACCACTCCCTGGGCCTCCATACCCTTCGAAGAACCCAGGTTGGCACAGCCTCACTCTGGACAGCTCTGGCCTCAGTTAGCTTTTGACATCTTATTATGTTGGCAAAATATTAAGCTGTTTACAAGGTTTTCTGCAACGAGGAGATAGTACATGGCAGAAGGAGATACAGGTATGAAATCAAGGAGGCTAAGCAAATTGTTCATCCAGTTATTGGTAGAAGACAAACACTAAAAGTTCTCTTCTGCGCAGTACATTGGTTCCTTCTTGAGTGTCTGCTAAGCTGAGATGTTCACTAACTTTACCCCAGACCTCTCCTGACTGTCCAATGTACTGGCTCAGCTGTTGGTTTTCCCATGCCTCCAGCCAGCCATCTTACCCCAGGTTATGACTTTCATCCAGCATCCCTCAAGGGGGCCCTGCTCTTTTCTTCCCCCAGTGTCCATCCCTCAACTCTTCAGGTTATAGGCCCACGCTGTGGTACCTAAATGAGACCCCCATGTCCATCACTCAGGCACACCCTCACCAGATGTAGCTCTGATTATTTTAATTGTGTCCAGGAACAGATAAAGCTCTCATTACACAAGGATTCCATTTTCTGTTCATCACTCTTCACATGTACCTTCTAGGGAAACACAATCTTCTGAGATTCACAGAAGCAAGCAAGCAAGAGGCACAGGACTATGAGGACATCTGTCTTCCAAATGTCACTAGAGGAAGCAATTCCAAAATACCCTGAGGTTCCTCACAGCAACCTTCACATCCTTATTCCTCAGGCTGTAGATGATGGGGTTCTGCATGGGGGTCAGCACCCCATAGAAGAGGGAGATGAGCTTGTCTGTAAGGTCCTGCTTGTCCACTCCCAGTGGGTCCTTAGACTTGGGCTTCCCATACATGAACAGGATGGTCCCATAGAAGATGGCTACAGTGAGGTGGGCAGAGCAGGTGGAGAAGGCCTTCTTCCTCCCCTCCACTGAGGGGATCTTCAGGATGGTGGTGAGGATGAAGGTGTAGGAGACAAAGATGAACAGAACTGGGACACCCAGGAAGATCACATTGGCCACCCTCATGCTGATGACATTGATGGAGATGTCAGCACAGGCCAGCTTCAGGACAGCCAGGATCTCACAGATGAAGTGGTTGATGACATTGTCCCCACACACAGAAGGGCAATTGTACCGCAAGAGAGATCTGCACCAAGGAGTTGACTCCACCAGCTGCCCAGGGGCTATGGGCACATAGACAGCCTTGCGCATGATCACAGGGTACAGCAGGGGGTTGCAGATGGCCACATGGCGATCACACACCATCATGCTCAACAACACACACTCCCTGGTTCCCATGGCAAAGGAGAGAAACATCTGGATGGCACAGGCTAAGAAGAAGATGGTTTTCCTGGGGGTCAGGAAGCTGTCAAGAGTGAGGGAGACAGAGGAGGTGGTATAGCAGATGTCCAGGAAGGAGAGTTCCCCAGGAAGAAGTACATGGGTGTGTGCAGGTGGAAGTCAAAGATGGTGACCAGGATGAGGACCCTGTTGCCCAACAGGATCACCAGATACATGGACAGGATGAGCACGAAGAACGTTTTCTCCAGCTTCAGGTGGGCTGAGAGTCCCAGGAGAATGAACTCTGACACAGACGTGTTCTGGTTGACATTTTTCATAATGCATCTCCTTTCTCAGCTGAAGAAAACACTTAGAGGTCCAAACTCAGTATCTTTTGCTTTGCAGCAGGCCAGATCATCTGGTTGGAGTGATTTTTATTTTTTTAATTTTATTTTTATTGTCAAACTGATATACAGAGCGGTTACAGTTTCATACGTTAGGCATTGGATACATTTCTTGTACTGTTTGTTACCTCCTCCCTCATTCCCCTCCTCCCCCTTTCCCTTCCCCCCATGAGTTGTTCAGTAGATTTACACTAAACAGTTTTGCAAGTATTGCTTTTGTAATTGTTTGTCTTTTTTACCCTGTGTCTCTCGATTTTGGTATTCCCTTTCAGTTTCCTAGTTCTAATACCTGTATACACTGTTTCCAATGTACTCAGATAAGATACAGAGACAGTGCAGGTACAACCACAGGAAGGGGATACAAGATGATCATCAATAATAGAAGCTACGGTTTCACATTGCATGTTGAAAGTAATTACAACAGTGATATAACAGTCGTTTCCATAACATGGAGTTCATTTCACTTAGCATTATCTTTTGTGTTCATAAGGGCATAGCTATTGGGCTCTTGTGATCCTTTGCTGTGACTTGCCTAAACCTGTGCTAATTATTCCCTATGAGGGAGACCATAGAGTCCATGTTTCTTTGGGTCTGTTTTACTTCACTTAGTATACTTTTTTCCAAGTCCTTCCATTTCCTTACAAATGGGGCAATGTCATTCTTTCTGATTCTGAGTGATTTTAAAGAATAGTTTCTATTTCTTTCCAAGAAAAAGGAAGAAAGAAATCAGAAATTATTTTGGGAACATAGGACCAAATTGACGAGGTCAAAAATGATTGCTGATCATTGAATGCATTCGTTCAATGACCAGGACACACAGCACATTTATTTAGTGATCTAGACCTAAAGGATAATTCATTTGCTTGATCAGAAAAGTCACTTTGTGCCAGATACTAGTGACATGACTTGGGACCCTTACCTTAGGATTGGGCTTCTTTAGATAATTCTCACCAAAAACAAGCTTCTGTTGTTCCCAATACCAATCACTCTACTTGCCATCCATTAATTTATCCATCCATCCACTAATTTATCTATCATGTAAGAACATCCACTCACCAAAACATTTTTTAATCAGCCAGTATATGGGTATAGCAACTTCTGTGGGGATCAGAGGTGACCATGGGCTCAGGCTTAAATAAGCTTACTACCTGGCAGGGAGAAGAACATAAAAATTCCCTGGAAGCTGAAGTATCTGAAGGGCACTCTGGGTATTGCTGGGAACAAGGAGCAGAGAAGGCCGTCTTGGTGATACAGAATCCAACTGGGTCTTTAAGAAAAAGAGAAAATCGGTTGCTGAGAGATGCAAATGAAAGGGGAAAGGTTTCCAAGTTGACGTCATGTTCTGGATATTCTGATAGATCCCTCATAGTTTGAACTTAGTGTTTCATGGAGATGAACAGTGTCAGCCCCTGCAAACCATTGTGGCTCTCAGCTCTTAGTTTTCTTAGGCAGTTGCCTAAGAGCAGTGTTTGTTTTCATCCTTCTAAGGCAATTGCCTAAGAGCAGTGCTGTTTTTGTTTTTCTTTTTCATTTTATTAAGTTTCCTTCCCTCAGGCTGAATGTCTACATAGGAATCAGTGGACATAGTAGTCCTTGAGATTTTTTTGTCTCATCTGTTAAATGTTGTACCCAGATTTAGGCTCTGGATACTCCCATAATTGAGCCCAAACTTCTCTCCCATTCTAGATCCTCTTCTGTACAACACTGATTCATAGCTTTTCAGTTTTGGCTTGATTGCTTCTGGTAAGGAATAGCTCACTACCTTCCCAAGCAGCCTGCTCCACAATTTCAGAGCTCTGAGAATCAGAAATTCTTATGTCGAACCAAGCCAGCAGCTTTGTGAGTTTCTCTCATTCCAAGGTGATTAAACCTCTTTTGTGAATTGCTTGAGTTTGCAGAAGGTCATCAGGAGATGGAGCTATCTCCCTTCTGAGGGGACTTAGAAGAGTCCTTGTACTCTTAAGTTCCCTAGGCCTCTTACCATCTAGATTTCGTAGAACCAAGAAAGGCTTCTGCATGGCCCTCGATCTTGGTGATACCCTTGAAGTGGTTTCATTTCCTTCCCCTCTCAAGCCCTAATACCTTTGGAAAATCAAGTCAGAAGTTATCAATGTTACTGTGCTGATAAAAGGCTGAGTATTATTTTTGTAAAAATCCATACTTTACCTGAATAAGGGTCCTGCTGAGAAAGGATCCACATGACTTAGGAAGAACACATGGACTAGAAATAGCACTGGCCTGAAAGAGCTCACATAGAGGTGACATCTGATTTGAAGAAAAGGGAAAACTAGCTCTTCCTACTCTATCTCCCTTCAAATTGTAAGCAAAGTCTCCTAATGAAGAGCCAGTATATTAGGAAGCAATTAAAACTGTTGGGCTCCCTAAAGGGATTAAAAGTTTGGAAATGAAATAGTACAATTAGTAAACTTTTTATACTTCTGGGACAATGTCCCCAAGATCCAATTATGTAGAAGTAATCCAGGAAGAATGCTTTCCTTCTTCCTTTGCTCCTGTTGGAATTTTCCACTTTTCTTGTGTGTTCAGAAAAATATTTTTTTTATAAAATACTTGGTGTATACAAAATAATGTAGCTTCAAGAAATGAAGCAAGGGCTGGGAATATGGACTAGTGGCAAGAGTGCTTGCCTCGTATACATAAAGCCCTAGGTTCAACTCCTCAGCACCACATATATATAGAAAAGACCAGAAGTGGCGCTGTGGCTCAAGCTGGTAGAGTGCTAGCCTTGAGCAAAAAGAAGCCAGGCTCAGACCCTGAGTTCAAGACCCAGGACTGGCAAAAAAAAAAAAAAAGAAAGAAAAAAAAAAAAAAAAAAAAAGAAAAAAGAAATGAAGCAAAATGTGATCAGAACCTAACACCAAAGATGACTTAAGCTTCCTGCCACTGCTTCCTATGTATTTCTTTAAAAAAAAAAATTCTGTTGGTTATGGGGTATGAACTCAAGGCCTGAGCTCTGTCCCTGAGCTTTTCTACTTGAGGCTAGCACTCTACCACTTTTTTTTTTTTTTTTTTTGGCCAGTCCTGGGGCTTGGACTCAGGGCCTGAGCACTGTCCCTGGCTTCTTCTTGCTCAAGGCTAGCACTCTACCACTTGAGCCACAGCTCCACTTCTGGCCATTTTCTGTATATGTGGTGCTGGGGAATCAAACCCAGGGCCTCATGTATAGGAGGCAAGCACTCTTGCCACTAGGCCATATCCCCAGCCCCAGCACTCTACCACTTTGAGTACAGCTCCACTTCCAGTTTCTGGTGGTTAATTAGAGATAAGAGTCTCATGGACTTTCCTGCCTTGGCTGGCTTTGAACAACAATCCTCAGATCTCAGCCTCCTGAGTGGCTAGGATTACAGGTGTGAGCCACCAGCATTTGGCTTCTTATTATATATTTCAATCCTGTTCCTTCCAGAACTGGATTTGGAAATTCTGAAATAATTTCCTGTCTGTCAATTTATACACACATAAACATATCCATATCCAGATCCACAAGTTGTCCAAAGTTTTTTCTGGTAATAGTCAACTCTGTTTTTCTACAACTCCCCCACCATATTATTTCTAGTATTCATCTATATTGATGTGACTATCTGCATTCCCAGGTAGGAACAGATGACCATTTTATTTACCCATTCTCATATGGAATGATTCAGATTGTTTCTGGCTTACATCTTCTAAGTTTCCCCAGACATGGACTGCTGGGCACTGGGAGAATACTCATCTTCAGGTTTAAAATAATGACAAATTGTTTTCCAAAGTGGAAAATGGTTTCTCCACCATTTTGGTGAACTCCTGTGGGCAGTTGTTGCCATATTCAATCTAAGATCCTGAAGAGACACAAAAAAACTGAGTTTGACCCTCAGGATCTGGATGATAGTAGACATTAATTGTAGTGGAACGAGGGGATGCTAATTGAAATCTTACATTGTAGTCATGATTTATCTAACTGGAAGCTGCTAGAGATTCTCTTCTTGACCTCCATTACCTAGCGTTTGGCTGCTATTGGTGCAAACTCCTCAGTGAAGTTTGGTAGGATTAGATGTGCTCCATGCATTAGTAAAAGGAGAGGTATCAAAATCAATTGCAAGCTACTGAGCAAGAAATAAGACAGAAAACATCCTAAGTAAGTGCCTATGGTCAAAAAGAGGTTAAATGGTGTCATTCAGGATATAGATTAATGTCAGTCATTTTCCAAAGAGGTAGCCTGGTTTTCAGTTCAGATACTAATCTAGAAGTGATCTTTCAAATGGAAATGTGGGTTTTTTGTAAATGGTGGTGGTGGTGGTGGTAGTGATGGTGTTTTTGCTTTGGGTATTTTGGCTTTTTTAGGGGGTAAACAAGGGGCGCAGAAAAGAAGGGAGAGAGGAAGGGTAAACAAATGCAATCATACTGTTCAGCATATACTATGTGGAAAATGAACTATATAAGAGTGTGAAGAGGAAACTGAAGGAAAGCAAAAGAAGGGGTGACATTGTCCAAAAAACTGAAATGTATGCATTACCTGACTTATGAAATGGTAACCCTTCTCTACACCTTAATAATTACAATAAAAACACCACAAGCCAGGATAATGTAAACAAAAATCCATGTTCATTGCTGCACTATTCACGATAGCCAAGTTGTGGAAACAGCCTAAATGCCCTACAGTAGATGAATGGGTACAAAAAATGTGTACCTAAGGGGAGGGAAAGGGGGGGAGGGCGGGGGGCATGAGGGACAAGATAACAAACAGTACAAGAAATGTATCCAATGCGCAACGTATGAAACTGTAACCTCTCTGTACATCAGTTTGATAATAAAAATTTGAGAAAAAAAATGTGTACCTATACACAATGGAATTTTACACAGCCATTAGAAAGAATGATGCTATGGCATTTGAAGGGAAATGGATGAACCTAGAATGAATCATGTTAGTAAGGTAAGCCAAGCTCAGAGAGACAATCAATACATGTTTTCTCTCGTATATCAAAGCTAGATCTAAAATACACTGAGACATGATAAATTATGCAGGACTCTAGGCATTCACACACAGTGAGACCAAAGGGGGATATTCTTATGAGAGGAACAGAAAGACCTATGTGCATCGGATTATATAAAATAATATGTTCCGAAATGAATTCCAGGAAATGGAAGCAAAATTTTCCCTCCTTTTTTCCTGTTTTTGTTTTCTTTTCCTTTTGTCTTGTTTGTTTATCTGTCTTTGGGAGAGTAAGTGGGGGCACAAAAATGGAGGGACATAGGGTGAACAAATGCAGCAGTGGTACTCACTAGACACTAGATTGAAAATAAATGATACAATTGGTGGGAGAGGACAGGAGGGAAAAATTGGGAGAGTGAGGGAAGGGGTGACATTGTCCAAAAAGAAATGTACTCTCTACCTGACTTATATAACTGTAATCTCTCTGTATATCACTTTTGTAATGGCAATAAAAATATAAAAACAATAAAATTATATTTTCAAAAAAGAAATGACCTTTCCTCACTATCACCTTCCCCGTAGCACAGCAGAGTGCACTCGTGCATGCACGCATGCGTGCATGCACACACACGCACACGCACAACTAGTTTGCATGTGAAACAAACATGGAAGTATACTCTCACAAAGGTATTTATTGTTTATTTTGTCACAATAAAAATAAAATTTTATTAGTATACATTAGTTTTATATGGGAGGCGGCTCATTGTGACATTTCCACACATGAAAACACTGTATCTTGGTCAGTCTGACCCCCTCCCCTTCTTAAAAACAATTGGGTAACTAAGTGAAACCACCTCCTTATCACAAACTGTTGATTCCTTCTATGCTCAATCACCCAAGAAGGTCTCAACTCAATGTTTGTCTGTTTGGAAGCTTCCATGTGCAACCACAGACAGGATGAGCATGAAGAACGTTTTCTCCAGCCTTGGATGATCTGAGAGCCCCAGCAGGACAAATTCCATCACAATGGTTTGGTTGGTCACTTCCATTTAAAACATTCTCTTTTACTGAAAAACTGAGGACAGCAAACACATTTGTAGGGGTCAATATGTGAGTGTTATAATGAAATACTTCTAGAACTTATTCATTTCTTTTTCTTTGAGGTTCTGACTTAAATGAGCATTCAGGTAATAAACTTCTTGGTCTACTAAACTTATGTTAAACGGTTAGGCTAATCAGGTCCAAGCAGGAAAAACTAGTCAGCCATGATACATGGGAGAGCTGTAATGAGATCTGTGGAAATGATGTTCCTGGTGGCAGGGAGGCCTACATCCCACATACCCATCTACTTGAAAACCATAAAAGAGGAACTCCGAGGATGCATGTCCCTGAACTGTCCCTGCTGTATTGTCAGGAGTTTCAGGCTGTCATCTTCAGTAATGCTGGCCACCAATGTCATCTCCCTCCCTCTTCATGCTCTAATTCTGTGCTTGTATGATATTTTTCTGATGATAACTCAGACTCACCTGGAGTCCTACGGGGAAAGATTGTGATGAACAGAGACCAAGAAGAAGAATCTAGCTAGAATGTCAATTTGTTACTTCATGCCTCATTGATCATGCCTCATTTCCTATGAGTTCATTGAGGATCTCATTTAGTTATATAGCTGATTAGGAGTTTCTGGTCCATAGCACATTTAGACTTTTACAGAAAAACTTCTATATTCCCTCTTCCTGACATGACTTTTGTCCACAGTACTAAGGTTTTCCCAGTCTTCACCAGACCCCTGAAAGAGCAAAGATGGAGTCCATGGAGAGTCCTTCATGGTCCCCAGGGTAACTTTGTGACGAGATTCTGCTTTGGAAGCTGTTTTCCAAGTGACAGCTTCTAAGCCAGGCTCTTCCCTATCCCAGTTGACTGCTAATGCTACTCCAGTGGCATCAGACTTCATTCTCTACAGTACCACATTCAGTGTATGCTTCACTTTCTATAAAACTGAATGTAGAGCCGGCACTGGTGGCTCACACCTATAATTCTAGCTACTCAGGAGGCTTAGATGTGAAGATGATGGCTTGAAGCCAGCCCAGGCAGGAAAGTCTGAGATTCTTCTTATCTTCAATAAACTACTTAGAAAACCAGAAGTGAAGCTATGGCTCAAAGTGGTACAGCATTATTAACCTGGAGAAAAAAAAAAAAAAAAAAGCTCAGGGAGAGCTCCTAGGCCCTGAGTTCAAGCTCCGTGATCCACAAAAACAAAAACAAGAATATAATAAAACAAAAGCCCTGAAGATTAGAGAGAAGCTCTAGACAGCCAGGGCAAGGTTTGGAGGCTCGGCATCTTCTCCCTAGAGCCCCTTCCCTCCTCACTCTGATTGTACTTCTGTCCTTCCATTCATGCCAGAGCAGGTCCACTAAGGACTATAAGAACAATTAAGGAAGTCTTGGCCATCCTTGTTTTCCTTAGGACATTCATGAAAAATAGAGATATCACACCTTTCCCCAGCATGTCTGTGTGTGACAGGGATTGAGAGGGAGGGTGACATCCTTACCTCCACACACTGCATCTGGGGTCATTACCCTGTGGCTGGTTGAGTATCTTTGAGTGAGAGAAGGCAGACATGGCCTGAGACTGTTCTCATGAAAATTACTAGTAGAGATCAACTGCAGACATCATTTCCAGGAAACAGATCTGTTTCTGGAGAGATTAATATTATATCACCTCCTTTTCTTCCATTCTATGAGCACCTTAACATAATTTGTCCAGTTTTTGTTTTTAAGTATGTGTTGCTCATATCTCCCATTCTTTTGGCAGGCTGCTTTGATCATTGGAAAGTTTGCCCTAAAATTGAAGAGAAATTCCTTCCTCGAAAGTCATTCGCCATGGGTCCTCTGACTACCCCATCCCTGCACTGGTTTAGACTCCCGGCAGGTGTCTAGCCCTTTCCCTAGGATTGCATTTTCTTTTTTGTAGTGTTGAGAATTGAACCCGGCCTCATACACACCAGACAAGCTTTCCACCAAGCTATCTCACTAGCCCTTTTATTGCCCCCCATAAACAAACACAAGTTCAAGTTCTCACCTCAAATTCCACTTGTTTTTGGATTTCCATCTTTGCTCTTTTCACCTACCTGAAGAACATTTGGTTACAGAGAGAAACCAGTCTGTGTCCATTGGGGAGATCAGTCTGTGGCAAGTTCTGGAGTGCATCCAACAGGAAGGAGCACAGATCATGCTGGAAGGTCTCTGGCTTCGCGAGATTATGATTTCAACTGCTTACCTGGCTCATGCCCCATCTGGCCTTATCTGTTGGAGTCGAACATGCAGTAGATTCTGATTAGCTGTTCGGGAACTAAGCTGTCCCTCCAAATTGTGCATCAAGAACTTAGGGTGTGGCCTTCACTGGGGGACTTCCAGCTGCTCACTGCCCTAGTTGGGCCTCTCCATGCCAAATGTGAAAAGACAACTTGACATTCACTTCCTTCTTCACTGTGCTGGCAGTCAGGTGCAGCCTTTCTCCTTGGGAATCTTCTGTTCTTTGCCCCTTACCTGCTCTCCAGAGGATCTATCCAGGAACCTGGAACAATTTAGACTTCTTGTTGTTCAGGGGCCAGTTTTAATCCCAGAAGCAATTTAAAGTTTGATGAAAGGTCTCATAGGAATTTAGGGGTCCCATGTCCCATAAACACAATTAGAAAACTTGCAGACAGCTTTCTAATAAACCTATCATTATAAAAGAATGTCCCTTAGAAAAGAATCGGTCCCGGGCTTGCTAAACTTCCTGGAAGTACTTCCTGAATGTACTTTGACCACAAGGTTGTATCTGCCTTTTGGGGCAGGGCCATTTGTCTTTCAAAGAGAAATGACAAAATGAGAGGCAAAGGTTTGCTGTGTCTGAGATAGGTGCATTGGTCACCCACATGCTGGCCTTCTCTGAAGTCCCTCCGCCCACCTCAGAGCAGACGAGACCTGGAGACATCAAGCAGGAATGACTGCCAAAAGCCTTCACCTCTAAAAAGTCATGGGGACAGCTCTTTGCTGAGAGATGACTGCCAAGTGTCATCCTTGGCGTTTTAACAGAGTCCAGAAGTAGGAAACAGTCAAGACAGGAAGATCAGAGAGAGGACTGTGGTGGGAGCCAATGTGATAGATGTCAGGAGAAGACATCCCAGGGCTTAGCGATAGATCAGGGACAGAGAGAAAAGCTGAAACAAGAGCAGAAATTTAAAACTAAGAGAGAAACAATACATAGTATCACGACAAATAAATTTGACCAAAAAAAATGAAGCATTTAAGCTAGCATAGTAGTCTTGGGTCTGAAGGGTTGCTTCGTGAAATCACTTTTCAAATTTCCCCATATTCTGTATCTCCTGAGGGTAGGCGATTAACAAGGGATCTTTCCTGTAATTAAGGGCTGTGGATTGGTGAACAGAGAGGGGAGTAAATTTATAATGGGACACTATCCTCAGTAGTTGTTGTCCTTTTTTTTTTTTTTTTTTTTGCCTATCAGGGCTTGGGGGCACTACCCCTGAGCTTCTTTTGCTCAAGGCTAGTGCTCTATCACTTGAGCCACAGCTCCACTTCTGGCTTTTTCTGAGTAGTTTATTGGAGACAACATTCTCATGGACTTTTCTTCCCTTGCTGGCTTTAAACCTAGACCCTCAGATCTCAACCTCAACCTCCTGAATAACTAAGATTACAGGTGTGAGTCACTGGCACCCAGCTGTGGTTGAGACTGGTAAGTACTTTTAAGCAGCCTCCCTTTCACTGGATCCTTCAGTTAACTAATGCTACCACCATTCCTTGGGCAACATGTAGAGCAACAGACACAGGGACTGCTGGCTCTGCAATACCATGTTTGTTCCCACTCAGTGGGAGTCATATTAATCAAAAGGCAATTAATCTTGCTTCCCACCTTGCTCAAGCCAATGGTTAGTCATGTAGTTACATCATTTTAACTTCCATTACACAAATTGTGCTTAAAAAGAGGGTGTAAGAGATACTAAAGAAATTAAAGTTGAATACTTTGATAGCTCCATTAAAGACATGTTATAAAAATAAAATATTGTCCTATCAGAGGGCAGGAAGACATAATATTTCTCTGTAGAATATAGAGACTCTGCACTCTTAACCTTTTGCAAAAAAAATCTTTAAATTTTTATACAACTTGAAGAAACTTACAATTGAATGCCGTTGGTATGTTTTGTTTGAGTCCAATAATTACTAATAGGTAAGGAAAGGCACTCTCTCTTTATAAAAAATTAACAAATAAATCCAGTTATATATTTTTGCTTAAAAGGAAATATTTAAGATAATTGTTCTCAAACTTGTAAGTATAAATACTTATAAGATACATTTTTTGTCCTTCTTATTTTCCTGCTGTGATGCTTCTATGATGCACAGTCTGCTTTTTTAGTTGTCTTATATTTCTTGGATATTTGTTTGTTTGAACATTGTTTTCTCGTTTTTTCTTTCTTTGCTTTTCAGTTTTGGAAATGTTTTTAGACATATTCTCCAGTTTAGAGATTCTTTTCCTCGACCATGTAGGCTCTACTAATGAAATCATCAAAGGTAGTCTTCATTTCTGTCACAGTGTTTTAAATCTCTAACATTTCCTTTGGAGTCTTTCTTAGAATTCTCTCTGCTTAGACTGCCCATTTGTTTTTGCTGTTTGTCATTAACATCACTAGTGTTTTAATCGTAGTTTTTTTTAAGCTGCTGGTCTACAGTTCCACTGCTGTCTCTGAGTTTGGTTCTGAGGCTTACTCTATCTTCAAATTGTGCTTTTTATCTTTTTTTTTTTTTTTTTTTTTTTTTTGGCCAGTCCTGGGCCTTGGACTCAGGGCCTGAGCACTGTCCCTGGCTTCTTCCCGCTCAAGGCTAGCACTCTGCCACTTGAGCCACAGCGCCGCTTCTGGCCGTTTTCTGTATATGTGGTGCTGGGGAATCAAACCCAGGGCCTCGTGTATCCGAGGCAGGCACTCTTGCCGCTAGGCCATATCCCCAGCCCACTTTTTATCTTTTTAATATGCCTTGAAAATCCTTTTTGAAGACCAAATACTATTTGTTCAGCATAAGAAACTGTGGAGCATATGCCTTAGTGACGTTGTGGTAAGGTAGAAGGAAAAGAAATATTTTAAACTATTATTTAAAAAGTCACAGAAAGTTATGTAAATCAGGTAATGAGTACCTTTGTTTAAAAAAACAAAATCACCCCTTCCCTTGCTCTATTTTTCCCTCCTGTTCTCACTTACAAGCTATATAGTTCATTTTCAATATAGTGTATAGGGAGTACCACTGCTGGAAAAAAAAATTATAACCCCCCAAATAGGTATAATCTTGTAAGGAGCCTGTGTTTTGGGGCTGTAATCTTCACAATTGCCTCTTCATATTTTCTCCCTTTTAGGTGGGCTAGAATGTCTAAGACTGGCTTAAATTGTTATCTCTAGAAATACAAATAAACTAGAAGCTACAGAAAACAAAAACAGAAGTAATGTGCTCAAGGTGAGTCAAAGCTGAAGAGATAACTAAGGAGTCTCAGAATGGCCACTAAGCAAGCTTCAACACTGGGAATTAACCATTTGACTTTCTAGGTCATATGCCTTGGTGGCAGACATCATGACAATAAGAGTAATAATAATCTATCCTTTTGGCTGTCTACTATGTATCAGGCACTGGGTAGACATTTATTCTCATATTTTAATTTAATCCTTGCAAAAATCTGGTAAAGCAGTTTTTTAAAGTTTACATTATAAAAATCAAGAAACACATGGGCTGGGGATATAGCCTAGTGGCAAGAGTGCCTGCCTCGGATACACGAGGCCCTAGGTTCGATTCCCCAGCACCACATATACAGAAAACGGCCAGAAGCGGCGCTGTGGCTCAAGTGGCAGAGTGCTAGCCTTGAGCGGGAAGAAGCCAGGGACAGTGCTCAGGCCCTGAGTCCAAGGCCCAGGACTGGCAAAAAAAAAAAAAAAAGAAACACAGAAACGTTGTAAAAATTTGAAGTTTACATAGATAAGAAATTTCATATCTGAGATTCATAGTCATTTTCTGACTTATGAAATGGTAACTCCTCTGTATAACACCTTCATAACAATAATAAAATGATATGTAAATATATATAATTCAGAGGTAATATGATAGCATAGATCTATGATCCCAGAATTTGAGAGGCTGAGATATCAGTGGCCTGAGTTCCAATTTAGGCCAGGTAGTGAGATCCTGTCTCAAAAACAAATACAATTCAGTAGTTTTAAACATACTTACAAATTTGTACAGCCATCACATTATCAAATTCCAGAACATTTTCAATACCCCATCCCAAGAAACCCTGTACCAGCAACAATTACTTCTAGTTCCTAGCAACCACTGATCTATTTTCTGTCTATGGAGTTACCTGTTGGGACATTTTATATACAGAGAGTCATACTACATAAAGTCCTTTGTCTACCTCATCTCACTTAGCATAATGTTTTCAAGGTTCCTCCATATTGTAGCAAGTGTCTGTCCTTCATTTCTTTCAGTTATTTCATTAAACCACATCTTGTTTATCCATGCATAAGTTGATGAGCATACAGGTTAACTCTGTTTGGGGGAGTATTTTTTGCCAATATACAAAATATACGTATTTTGCTAATATGCATAGTACATTTAATAACCTGTTAATATATAATGATATACATAATATACATAATGCTAATGTACATACACATAATGCTGGTGTAAACATTTATGTACAAATTTTACAGCAACAAGTATTTTCAATTCTCTTGGGTATTGCCCTTTGAAATTTCTAGGTCATGTGGTTAACTTTAGTTTTCACTTTTTTTGAGGAATTGCTAAACTGTCTTCCAAAGTGACTACATCATTTTCTACCAATACTAGCAGTTTAAAAGGGATGTGATCTCTTTACATCCTTGAGAGTACTCATTATTGCTTAGTTTTTATATTACAGTATCCTGGTAATAGCAAAACATTTCACTGTGGTTTTGGTTTCCATTTTCCAGATGACTAAAGATGTCAAACATCTTTTCCTGTGCTCATTGACCATTTGTACATCTTTGGAAAAATGTCCACTCAAATCTTTTATCCAAACTTGGGATATTTGTTTTTAAATGAAAAACATGTATTGAGGCATACTTCTGTAGCTTAATACCCACCATTTCATTTTATCTATTTGGTGGTAGTAGGTTTGAACTCAGAGCTTCACACTAGCTAGGCAGGTGCTCGGCCACTGAGCCATACCTCTAACTCTTTTTTACACTGTTGCTTTTTGAGATAGGGTATCATTTGGTGCCCAAGTATATGCCTGAACCATGCTCCTCCCATTTTCTTCTTTGCTTCCTATCATAACTGGGATGTCAGATGTACTCCACTGTGCTCAGCTTCCTCCATTGAGATGGAATCTTGCAGACTTTTCTCCCCATGCTGGCCTGGAACTGTAATCTTGTGAATTTCAGCTTACTACATAGGTAGGCTTGACAGGCTTCTGTCATCACACTCAGCTATTGGTTGAGAAAGATTCTCACAAACTTTTTTTGCCTGAGCTTGCGTCAAACCGTGACCTTCTAATCTCAGCCTCCCAAACATCTAAGATTACTGGTGTGACTCATGGATGCCTGGCAAAACCATTTTAAAGTTAACATTTCAGTGGCATTAGTATATCAACAATATTGTACAAATACCACCTCTGTCCAGTTCTAAAACATTCCAGTCAGTCCAAAATAAAACCTCAAACCCCTGTGCAATTTCTTCCCATCCATCTGATTCCAAGTTAGTGAGAAGACATTCCATTGGACCGAACCACACTTTTCAGCTGGGTTAGAATCAAGTGGGAGGGTAAGGTAGGAAGGATTTAGAGCCATGGTTGCAAGTGACAAAAATAAACATAGATTAACTTATATTTAAATGGCATTAGGTCTAAAACGTGTAATGAAGATGGGTTTCTTCTCTCCAAAGACTCTCTTGCATTTCAACATCTGTATCTGTAGGCAATGCTCCCTCTCTTCCTTTATGCAGTACAAGGAGGTGATAGGTTCCACTGTTCTGACACCCCGGCCAGCTGTAATTGGCCATGACTGAACACCACTCTGTGGTTTCATTTGGAAGCCTCTACATCATTACATAGTAACCATGTGAGCTTCAGAATTGTCAGAGTTCCTGTTAGCACCTTCACAGAAGATGCCTATTGGTGAAAACAAAGCAAGAGTGTGAGACCTAAGATGCGATTTAGAATTTGCAACTCAGATTACCCTGGAGGAAAGAAAGTAAAGTGGGCTGAGGATATGGCCTAGTGGCAAGAGTGCTTGCCTCGTATACATGAAGCCCTGGGTTCGATTCCTCAGCACCACATATACAGAAAATGGCCAGAAGTGGTGCTGTGGCTCAAGTGGTAGAGTGCTAGCCTTGAGTAAAAAGAAGCCAGGGACAGTGCTCAGGCCCTGAGTCCAAGCCCCAGAACTGGCCAAAATAAGAAAAAAAAAAAAGAAAGTAAAATGGAATAGGTAGAGAAAGTCAAAAATACTACATGATCTCACTTATATGTTGAATCAAAAAAGATCAAGGTCAGGGGTTAGAGGTGTAGCTCAACTGGTAGAGTGCTAGCCAATGAGAGAAAGGGTTAGATACGAGGAGTCCCCATTTCAGACCAAAAAAAAAAAAAAAAAAAAAGAAAGAAAGAAAAAGATCAAGTTCATAGAAGCAAAGAGGGAAATGAGTTATCAGAGGCTGGCTCATTGGGAAGATGTTGACCAAAAAACACAAAATTTTAGTGAGACTAAACAAGTTCAAGAGCTCTAGTGTACAGCATGGTAATTATTGCTAACAGCAATAATTTGTATACACAACAGTTGCTAAAGAGTAGACTTTTAATGGTTTTCACACAAAAAAATAAGTGAGGGAATGTATATGTTAGATTGCTGATTTAGCTATTGAAATAGCTTGATTTAGCTAGTACATACACATGTACATATATTCACATGCCTATATCAAAACCTCATGTTGTACAACATAAATATATACAATGTTTACTTGCCAATTTAAAATGTCAACAAGATTTCTCCTTGTATGGTCTCACCTTTTTAGTGTATCTAGAGAAATCATTTCTTCTTTACAAAATGAAGGAAAAAAAGGCAAGTTATAGAGAACACATTTAGCCTTCAAGTCCCTAGGTGCAGTGTACTGCAAAGCCCGCTGCAGCTCTCACTTCTCACTACTGGTGCCCATAAATCAGTATGTTCGCAGCCAGGAAAGGCTGGTGCACATTTGCAATTCCAGCACATGGGAGGTAGAGCAGGAGATCCTGAGTTCAAGGCCAACCTAGGCTATATATCCAGACCCTGCCTCAAAAATAAACAAGTAATAGATAACTAAACAACAAATAAGTAACTAAATAATAAATTTAATTCTTCATCTAAGCTGGGGTCACTTTGGGTTTCTACCACATAGAACTAAAAAATTATGGATTAAATAGGCCCAGGCCTTGTGCTCCTACCAACAGTGAGAACATGAGTGCTCTAAGACAGTAAGTATTATAATCTCTGTATTTTTGGCCAGTTGAGGATCCATTGGCAGCTTGGATCCCAGTAGTGAAGGGACTCTTTCTGCCAGAGATGTTGGGCACTATCCTCTCCATTGCTACTGTCTAGCAGAGAACAACCGTTACAGAATGAAGTAGAGAAGATGTGGTCAGAGGGAAGTTCTGGGTTTGGAGAGGGAGCAGTCTGATCAAGCTTTAGGCAGAAGTCTGGCATCTGAGACCTGGCAAATAGCAAACATTTTACTAAGTAAGACCTGTGTAATCCTGGATCCTCCTTAACACAAAATAGGGTTTTTCAAGTAATCCTCACCTACGGCTAAAGTGGGAATATATTCCTATCTTCTCAGCAGGACCAAAGGATAGAAGCTTTTCTTAGAGCAGGCAGCAGAAAGAAGGTGATGAGTTTAACTGAAGACTCTGTCAAAAGTAACTGATGCAGATTGATCTTAATGATAACAGAATGACTCAGTGGTAGAGTACCAGTCTACCAAGTTCAAAATCCTGAGCTCAAACCCCAGTACTACCAAAAATAAATAAATAAATATGAAAAGGACTGATCTTAAAGGGAAGTAAGATACTTTGCTTAAACACACACATATAACAACAACAACCTACCCTGGTATTAATGATTTCTTAGTAGAAGGAGTTGGCATGTGAGTTCTTTGTGCATCTTTGCTGTTCATAGAGACAGAAATCTTGCCACAAAATATGGGTTTCACCAGCTTAGGGATGCTATAAGTTTTCCACAGAGACCAGTGAGCTGAAGCTCTGAAGCCCACTGACTACCTCAGCCTTCAAACTAGAGACTGATGTGTTTTAGATTTTTCTCTTGGGGAACTGTTTCCACCATTTCAGCCCTCCCTAAACCTTCCATAGAAATCTCTCAGTCACTCTGTCACATCTTTCTGAGCACAGGATGGAGAAGAGTAAATTGAAGGGTAATTGGAGAAAGACCTTGGTGGACCTTATGGGCAACTGTGTTAATTACCTCACTAGGAACTACAGACAAGTATGTTCTGGAATAATCAGGTCTCTAAGATGGTCCCAATGTGGGCACCATCCCTTTTGAAGACCTCCCAAGCCCACACCATGTTGAAAGGAATAGATAATCTACTTTACTTACAAATATTAAGTGTTTTTTCTACTTTTGTTATTGAAATTATTTGCCTTACAAGTGCATCACTTAATTTACAATACAATGATTTCTTAAAAATAATTGTGCAAATGCAGTGCCCCGATTTTTCATAAAGTAAAATAAGGTACTTCCACAGTCGACTGTTTAAAAATGATCCATGAATATAAACATGTCGCTGTTATTGTTATAGGGTTTTTTTTTAAGTCGAGACAAAATATTTTCCAGACCTCAGACATCTTTGTCCTTGATGAAAATGTCATAGTCCTGACCTCTGAGCCCACTGCCCAGTAGACTAAAGAACCTGCTTACTCTCTAGGAATAAAAATATACCAGGTGCTGGTAGCTTACGCCTGTAATCCTAGCTACTAAAGAGGCTGAAATCTGAGGATCATGGTTCAAAACCAGCCTAGGCAGGGAAATTCATGAGCCTCTTGTCCCCAATTGACCACCAAAATGCCATAAGTAGAGCTGTGGTTCAAGCAGTAGAATGCTAGCATTGAGCACAAAAGCTCAGGAATAGTGCTCAGGCTCTGGGTTCAAGCCCTGGGACACACACATTCTCTCTCTGTCTCTTTGCCCCTCTCTCTGTCTCTGTCTCTCTTTCTCTGTCTGTCTCTGTATCTCTGTGTCTGTCTGTCTGTCTGTCTCTCTCACATACACACTCATATACAGGCGTTAAAAATGCTCATAAATATGAACTGAGATCATTGTATAGAAGTGAAAATTAAAGGAACTTAGTTTAGCAAATCATTTTTACAAACATTTGACTTTTCCCTTTGGACAAAAGGAATCTGCGTTTCTTTGCTTGGGAGTCAGAGTCCAGGCAACACTGGACAATAGCACACTCCATGATACACATGCTGTTCACACAGCTGCGCTGAGATCAGTGCTTTCTGTTGAAGGCTGAGGTCCCCGGAAGCTGACGCTGAAGGAAAGATTTTCATGCAGAAGCTTTACTGCTTGTTCAGACCTGACAGGGGGAGGTAGAGAAAGCAGGGCTGGACAGCAGGAGAACAGGCATTGCCATGAAAAGCTCTATCTAGAATGGAGTCCCATTTAATAATTCCACTTGATAGACAATGAAACCCATTGAAATGGTTCTACAAATGAGGAGTCCGATGGAGAGAATAATTGAGTAAGGTTGATGAAATAAATGTCAGTGAATGCCCCTTTACAACTCATGTATGTTAATAAAAAAGAGAGGGAAATAACTCCATTTGGGATAAGGAATATTAAGCCTTTTATAAACAATAATTAGCCATTGGCCATGGGTGGATCTGAGAAGGGAATGTGACATTGAGTGAGGAGCCATCCTTGGCTAAGGGCAGCCATGTAGGAACATAATTGAATGTGGTAAGCCACCAACACGCTTCAAAATTGTGCATGTCAACTCAACAACCTCCCAGATGACACTGACACTGCTCATCCATGGAGCACATCGTGAGGGACATAACTCCACAGGCAAGGTGCCCTTCACTTTGCATTGCTTTGCATTGGGATTCTCATGCAAGGGCCACTGGAGTCTGAGGGATCATGGGATATATCCCACCATCACTTGGGGAGGCATTTTGGACTCATCAGTTCCCTTACAGCAGTCTTAACATCCTTATTCCTCAGGCTGTAGATGACGGGGTTCTGCATGGGGGTCAGCACCCCATAGAAGAGGGAGATGAGCTTGTCTGTAAGGTCTTGCTTGTCCACCCCGAGTGGGTCCTTCAACTTGGGCTTCCCATACATGAACAGGATGGTCCCATAGAAGATGACCACCACAGTGAGGTGGGCAGAGCAGGTGGAGAAGGCTTTCTTCCTCCTTTCAGCTGAGGGGATTTTCACGATGGTGGTGAGGATAAAGGTGTAGGAGAGAAAGATGAGCAGAACTGGGACTCCCAGGAAGATCACATTGGCCACCCCCATCCTGATGACATTGATGGAGATGACAGCACAGGACAGCTTCAGGACAGCCAGGATCTCACAGGCAAAGTGGTTGATGACATTGTCCCCACAGAAGGGCAATTGTACCGTAAGAGAGATCTGCACCAAGGAGTTGACTCCACCAGCTGCCCAGGAGCTGACGGCCATGAGCACACAGACAGCCTTGCGCATGACCACGGGGTAGCGCAGGGGGTTGCAGATGGCCACATAGCGATCAAACGCCATCATGCCCAGCAGCACACACTCCGTGGCTCCCATGACAAAGAAGAGAAACATCTGCACTGCATAGCCTGAGAAAGAGATGGTTTTCCTGGGAGTGAGGAAACCATCCAGGACCAGGAGGACAGAGGAGGTGGTATAGCAGATGTCCAGGAAGGAGAGGTTCCCTAGGAAGAAGTACATGGTGTGTGCAGGTGGGAGTCAAAGATGGTGACCAGGATGAGGACCCCATTGCCCAACAAGATCACCAGATACATGGACAGAATGAGCATGAAGAACGTTTTCTCCAGCTTCAGGTGGGCTGAGAGACGCAGCAGGACAAATTCTGTCACCGTCGACTGGTTATATGTTTCCATTTCTAGCTCTCTTCCCTCTCTAGGTATATCAAAAGCAGAGAATACATGCTCACAGATTGGCCTGCATGAATCAACATGTGGAGATCATAGCACAATGTTTAAAATTTTAGGTAAGCCTTTCCTCTGAGATTCAAATATGAACCCAAGTTATCTAATAGCCATACTGTGTAATAGACCTTATGTGGTCAGAATTTTACAGATGTAATGAATCTTAATGAAATGGAGGACATTTCTGCTGAATCAATGATATTAATATCCCTAAAGCAATGTCGCATGTCTATAAATGCTGTCTGTTGTGCTTTGTAAGGGAATGAGGTACCTGAGTAACTGTGTATACCATACAGTTGGAAGACCTTGGGTTATCATAGCTCAGTGACACTGGTCGATAAGTCACATGACCTGTTGTTCCTCCAGATTAGGTTCTTCTTCATTCAGCAAGTTTAAACTATAGCTTGGCTCAGCTGAGCACCAGTGGCTCATGCCTGTAATCCCAGCTACTCAGGAGACTAAGATCTGAGAGTCACAGTTCAAAGCCAACATAGGCAAGAAAGTCCTTGAGATTCTTACTTCCAATAAACTACTCAGAAAAAGCCGGAAGTAGCACAGTGGCTCAAGTGGTAGACACTAGCCCTGAGCAAAAGGAGATCAGGGACAGCGCCCAGGCCCTGAGTTCAAGCCCCAGGAGAGATACACAGACATAGACACAAACAGACAGACACAAAGACACAGATGCCCTTGCTAGGATTGCAGGTGACCGTTCTCTATTTAATGGGTGATTTTTGCAGTATCTAAGTGTTTGCAATAACGGAAACTTCCTGTTGGAAGTAATGTCACTGCCCAGGAGCCTGAGCTGTTAGAATTCTGCAAGCACCTGAAATCTGTCTTTTTTCTAACTTTCTAACCTTCCTATGCTGGTCCTAAATAGGCCTTTGGGGCTTGTGTAGAGCATGCTGCCTATAGCCACCTGTAACCCCACTATCTTATCCAGACCTTACCTCCAGGCTCCACCTCACTCACTATTTTTCTTCTCTCACAAATCGCAGGAAGCTGGCTGCAAAGCTCATCCACCACTTACCCATGTGGGGTACAGTTTAGGTTATCCCTGTGGCTTGAAGGAAAGTAGCTCAGTGGAGTGCAGGAATGGCCAATAGATTGAGGGCAGGACAGTTGACTTGCTCTTGATCACCATTTGCATGCTATCTAGCCAGCAGGCCATGTCGGGTGTAGCTTTCAGCGCTGCCCCCAGAAACAGCTGGGGGCATGTGGCATATAGTCTTCTACTTTGTCTCACTTTCTGGTGTCTCAAGATAATTCAAGATGGAGCCTCAGCTCCAGCAGCCTTTGCCTGGTCATGGGGCTCAGTGCAACCAGGAGAGGAATGCTGCCTCTCAAGTCTGAGGCTCAGCTAGGATCCCCAACCCCTAGGAGGCTGCACCCAGGGTGAGCTGGCCAGCCATGGCCAGCTGCTGGGCCCCACACCCTCTCCTCACTGCTCCACACTGCTCTCTCAGGAACTTAGGGCTCGGTTGCTTTGGGGCTGGGTCCTATCCCAGAAGCAATTTAAAGTTTTGTGAGAAGCTCAGAGATGAGACTTCACCCCATAGACCCAATTAGGCTGTGTGGAGAAGGAAAACCTCACCCCAAGTGCCTTTCCATTAAAAAAAAAAAAGAACAAAAAACTTTAGCTGGAAAAGTTTGCTAGTGCCAGGTACTCAGAGTTCTCCTGGGCTTTGACCACAATGACTGATCTAGAGTAACTCTGTCACCTCAGAGAGTCTAGAAAGGAAGGAGAGCCGGGCCTCAGTGACCCAAACATTCCCCACACCCCAGGCATTTCCTTCTCCCCTTCACCTGCTGACCTACTGTCTGTCTATATGTATGTCCCTGTCTCCCTCTCCCCTTCTCTGACTCGGTCTCCCACCAAGACAGCTAACAGCTACACCACCACCACCACCCCACCGCCGCCATTTGACGGCTCCTGAATTGTATTCTTCCTGACAAACAGGTAAATAAGAATAACATGTTTTCCTGAGCTTTGTGAACCATTTTAGTAGATGACAGAATCCGAAGAGGGGCTTCTGGGAACACCCCTGACTCTATAAATGATTGGCTAGAAGCATGGGTGGCCTAGACTTGTGACTGGTATCTGAAGTGAAGGCAAACCAGCTGGACAGAGTCCTTAATCTATGGCTAATCCAGGAAGTTAGTGTTGGGTAGTTAGTTGTTATTAGACCTCAGCTGGTTTTGGGAAAGCTGAAGTTCTTTGCATGGGGGAAAAACCCCTCACAGTTGTTATCAAAATAGAGCCTAGCAGTAGAAGGATATCTGGAATCATGAAAGCAGAGATAACTGTCCTATGTTGGGCCATAGCATCTTGCATTCATGACATCAGCCATCCTTAATCTCTGCCTTCTGAAAGCTAAGGAGCCTTCTTTTATCACATGTACTTTCCTGAAGGGTTGGCCTGAAGGTGCTGCAATGTTAGTCAGCACCTGAGTGACTCCTGTGGGTCTCTCTGTGTCAGAGCTTAATGACCCACAGATCTAGGAACCTGATATTGTGGAAACTCAGCCACTTGGGTTTTTGCTTCCTTTTGCTCCTGCTGGAATTAAGTATGCTCTACTGTCTTCATATACCCCCACTTCAGCTACTACAAATCAGGCTC
Source organism: Perognathus longimembris pacificus (assembly GCF_023159225.1). Taxonomy (NCBI): domain Eukaryota; kingdom Metazoa; phylum Chordata; class Mammalia; order Rodentia; family Heteromyidae; genus Perognathus; species Perognathus longimembris. The sequence goes on from NC_063161.1 coordinate 130,853,589, forward strand.
CTGCTCTATGGCTATCTTTGCTCTACCCTACTTCTTCCTCTCTCCCCTTCCTCTTTTATCAAGGTCTATGTCCTTGTGTTTTGAGTTTAAGTTCCCTGAGAGACATACTTGCCTGGTCAGTTCTCAGGCTACTCCCTGGCCACTGGACAGCCTGTGTGCTGACTGCTTCTGGGTTAATTACCAACCTGTCCCAGTCACCAGCACTGGTGGTCAGAATACATCTTTGCACAGAGCATGGAAGCAATTTAAGGAAACTTCTGAGCAGGAGTTCTGAGCTGGGCATATGAGGTAAGCGATAAGCAATATGATTCCTAGAATGAAGCTGTAACTCAGGCAAATATTCTTTGATTAATCCAACATTCTCACATCTGGCATCACACGCTTGTTTCTCCACTTAGTGCATGCCTGCAAAGATGGCCTCTCCGCCCTGAGGAAGCAAATCTTTAGCCTCCTCTCCTCATCTGGGGGCAACTTCCTTCTCCCTCCTCTTTCTTCCTTCTTCAGAGAAGCTTGTACATTAACTTACAGTATATGGTTCCCGTCCTTGTTTTATTTCAGTAAGATGGTGATTCTTTCCCCTTCACAGAGGATGCGCTGCTTCTAATGGTTCCTGACAGTCTCCTAAGTCCTTGGAGCAGTGTTGAAACCTTTTTTTTTTTTTTTTTGCCAGTCCTGGGCCTTGAACTCAGGGCCTGAGCACTGTCCCTGGCTTCTTTTTGCTCAAGGCTAGCACTCTGCCACTTGAGTCACAGTGCTACTTCTGGCTGTTTTCTATATATGTAGTGCTGAGGAATCGAACCCAGGGCTTCATACATATAAGGCAAGCACTCTTGCCACTAGGCCATATTCCCAGCCCTATGTTGAAACGTTTTGAGCAAGGATCTTGAAAGATGTGCCCATTCTGAGGAGAATGGACACATTTGTCCTCAGAAAGCCACACTAAAGAAAGCCCAGCCCCCCTACACACAAGTCAAAGCTTAACCAATCAGATCGCAAACCGTGGCTGCAGGAAGCAGGAAACAGATGGGAGATGTCCACCACTGGCAAAACCTTGAGGGCTGGCTCCACACACACCAAGAAATGTGGGTTTCCTTCCTCCAGGCTTTCACCACTTCTGAGCATTCTCTCTGTCCCAGAAGTTGCTTTCCTCATTTAATAATTTTTTTTTTTTAGGTTGTTGTGTTATCTTTTTGGTGCCATTTCTGTCCATTCTATCCCCACCCCCAGGCCTCACACATGCTAGGCAAGCCCTCTACTGCTGAGCCCGCTACTATGTTGTCATGTGACTCTCTTGCCACTAGAAGGCAGTCTCTCCAAAGGCAGAGTTCTTGATTCCTCTGCATGTTTCTGTCTTCTCTGGAGTGCACACACTTGATTAAAACTTGCTTTTATATGCTGATTTACATTCCTCTGGATATATACCCAGAGTGGCAGTTCTAGTTTTAATTTCTCCCTACTGTTTTCCAGAATGGCTAGACTAATTTATTTTCCCATCCATAGAGTATGGGATTCCTTCTCCCACTCTACTCACAAGCATTTGTTGTTGTTTCCTTGATGATCACCATTCTGATTAAGGTGAGACGGAGTCTTAGTGTCAGAGTTGGTCTGTTTAATTCACTTGTGCATTTGTTAATTGGATTTGCTCTTTTGTGGTTAATTCTGTGTGTGTGTGTGTGTGTGTGTGTGTGTGTGTGTGTGTGTGTGTATTCAGGACATTAATCTTTTGGTCATACAAAAGAGGTACCTATATACCCATGTTTACAGAAGCACTATTCACAATAGCCAGAGTATTATTTATCCATAAAGAAGAATAAAATTATGTTTCAAAGACCAGTTTGAGCCTCTCTTCCTCCCTCTCTCCCTTCTGTGTTTGTTTGGACTGGCCAGTACGTGCCTTTGGCACTCCTGCTTGTATTTCAGAGTTGGCAATATACTATTCTCTGTGGAAACTCAAACCACAGAAGAAAGGATATGGTTATGTCATGCTGAGACAGACACACTTGAGAAAGATCTGACACCAAAGGAAAAGTATTGATTCTCTCATCAGAATTTGGGGAGGCTGATGTTATCTACAAATTAATCTTTAGTTTGTTGTTTTTATCATCTAATGCCTTTCTCTCCAGGATCTAATGTCATCACCTACTAAGTCATCATGGGAGCATTGATGGCCAGTGGAAAGGAAGTGTTGGGCAAGATCCCCAAGGGACTTAAGGCTCCCACACATGGGCGCTACATCTCATGAAAGTAGTGGATACCCACTGGTGTCCATGCACCAGAGCTCACAGCCAGGACCACTGATTCTGGACACACAATATTTGCCATTGTCCTAACACTAAATTATTGAATCATGTTTTTCCTTTCCTTGTTGGAAAAAATAAACATAAACCAAAGTGATTTCTGTAGAGAACTGATTTGGGCACTGGATTATGTATGTTTTCTTTTTTTTTTTTGGCCAGTCCTGGGGCTTGGACTCAGGGCCTGAGCACTGTCCCTGGCTTCTTCTTGCTCAAGGCTAGCACTCTGCCACTTGAGCCACAGCGCCACTTCTGGCCATTTTCTGTATATGTGGTGCTGGGGAATCGAACCCAGGGCCTCATGTATATGAGGCAGGCACTCTTGCCACTAGGCCATATCCCCAGCCCTGTATGTTTTCATTTTGTGAACAAGTTTTGCTTTTAGGTATAATAACATTTAAAAAAACTGATCATTCTTTGTTTCAGACGGGGTGAATGGCAGTGAGTGAAAGGTTCATTAAACTGTTGCCATTTCTACAGAGGGACAAAGGGTGAACAAATGCAGCAGTGGTACTCTCTAGACACTATGTTGAAAATGGGCCATACAACTTGTGAGTGAGGATAGGAGGGAAAAACTGGGAGAGAGAAAGGGAAGGGGTGACATTGTCCAAAAAGAAATGTACTCTTTACCTGACTCATGTCACTGTAACCCCTCTATACTTCACCTTTACATAACAATAAAAATTTAATAAAAAATAGAAAATCATTTCCATAAGAAGGTTGCCATTTCCAAATTTAAAAAAAAAACACCAATTTGAAGCAATTTTTGAGATCCTGCAACTCCTAGGACTATTTTGACAATACTGAGAACACAAAAAATGAAGCATTCAACAACTACTCAACCAAAAAGAAGAAGAATGGAATTATGTCATTTGTAGAAAAATGTATGGAACTGGAGATCATTATGTTAAGTGAGATAAGCCATGCTCATGAAGGCAAATGCTATAGGCTTTTGCTCATGTGCAGAATCTAGGTCTAAAAAATATGACATGAGATCCATTTTCAAGAGACAGGGGAGGGGTGGGGAGGGCTCGTCTGATTCAGGGACCCCGAACCAAGGAACAGAGGAGTTTGAGACACCTTGGCCAAAGTTCCAGGGGAGTGGGGCGCTGAGTGCGCGGGTTGGGGGGGGGGTGGGGTCTTGGTCTTTGGCTTCTCGACTAGGTCCTGTTTGGACAGCGAACATGTCTCTCGGCCTGTCAGAAATAGAAAGGTCGTTGATTATTCACAGTTCCAGGAATCAGATGATGCAGATGAAGATTATGGAAGAGATTCGGGCCCTCCTGCTAAGAAAATTCAATCATCTCCTCGAGAAGCTAACAATAAGAGACAATCTGGAAAGAATTCACAGGAAAGAGAGTGAGGCCTCAGAAGAAAAAGATGTGAAGACCAAGAAGGATGACTCTCATTCATCAGAGGACAGTGAAGATGAAAAAGAAGATCATCAAAACCTGTGCCAACGACAGGCAGCATCTAAAGCAGCTTCTAAACAGAGAGAGATGGGAGATGTTGGCAGTGAGGAGGAGCCAGAGGAAGAAGATGAGGCACCATTTCAAGAGAATCCCGGCAGTGATGAAGATTTTCTAATGGAAATGATGATGATAGTCACTATGGCAGTTCAAAGAAGAAAAACAAAAAGATGGTTAAGAAGTCCAAACCTGAGAGAAAAGAAAAGAAAATGCCCACACCCAGGCTAAAGGCTACAGTGACACCAAGTCCAGTGAAAGGCAAAGGGAAAGTGAGTCACCCCACAGCCTCCAAAGCATCAAAGGATAGACGACTCCTTCTCCCAAAGAGGATGAGGAGGAACCAGAAAGCCCTCCTCCCGAGAAATCCGGAGATGAAGGGTCTGAAGATGAAGCCCAATCTGAGGAGGATTAAAAGTGATGATAATGTGGGGAGATACTTTATTTAAAAAGAAAAAGGAAAAAGAAAAATAAAGAGGGTAATAAAGAGAACCTACTTAAGGTAGAATATGGTTCATAGTTTTGGGTATGGCTTGACTTTAATGGGCTTTCAGTGCTTTTTCCCAATGTGTTGAAATAACACCCTCCCCCCCCTCCATTGTATATGAAGTGTTTAAGTACCTTTTTGTTTATTGGTGTCTTTGCCACCACCTCCCCCATTTCCCCAATGACAGCCATGTCAAATTAATCACTGGGTTGACTGCTTCATATTTTTCTTTTTAATGGAAGGTAGACTGCATTTGTAGCTTTTGGCTAATGAATAGCAAGTTGGACTGTCATCAAAATCATACAAGGTTTTAGTTTAAAAATGATTGCTTCTTTCTCTGCCTGAACTTTAAAAAAAATCAGTTGTCATCTAATATGAGTTTATAAGTCTATATACATACGTGTAAGAATCATTAAAAAAAAAACATGATTCCAAACTTCCACTGATGAACCAGGTAGGAGATAAAGATGAATTCTGAATCATTACTAAAATTCTTGGTGTTTTTTACCTTGGGTCGTGGGAGGGAATGGGTTACCTGGCCTTGTTTATGAGTGTGGGTTTTCTTTTTTTTATCTCATCATTTGTTATCTCAAAAAGACTTGGAGTCAGTGATCCTTTTATCCTGCTACAGTCTTTAAGGAACTTAAGAAGAAAAAACAGGGGCTGCCAAAAATGAAATCATATGATTTCGTATTTCATTCTTTTTACTGCTTCATATTTTTAAAATACATATGTATCCTGTTTCTTAGATACAATTTTACCAAGAATCAAAAAAGAAGATACCTTAGATTTTACATGGCAAGATGAATCTAGGTATCACTGTGGATTTCTTCTCACACTGACAATGTTTAGGTTTTAGAGAAATAAAGTTCCAGTTAATGTGAAGCTCAAAAAAAAATATGACATGATTGTTAAAGGGGAGCTGTTGGGGGTAATAGCCGGTACAAGAGGAGGAAAGGAGTGGGTGAATATTATAAAATATACATATGAATATATAAGTATATATATAAATATAAATTCATGTATATGAATATATAATATATACTATATGAATGAGAATAATATAACTAAACCCACCAAAAACCATTAGAAAGGAGAGTGGAGGAGAAAGGGGTCAAGAAAGCAATATAGATGAGGTGACAACTAAAAATATGATATGTGATATGATATGATATGATATCACAATGAATTTATGTTAGTATATTTTTTAAAATAGACATTTCCTGACTAAGCAATATGGCTGTTCTCAAGCAGTGATACACGCCCTGGGTCACTGTATCGACTCCCAAGGGGTCGAGGAGCACATGCACATAGGACGGGAAGCTGGAGGACAGTCACTTTCTTGGATGCCCAGTGAGGACTACACGAGAATACAGAAGGCTGTTTAAGGTGCCTAATCCAATGAGATAAAAATTTAGGCAGAGTATAAGTCTTCTATTCAGACCACCTCCTCCAAAATCCATTGCATAAGCAAGCTAGGGCTTGGCAGACTACAGGAATGAAAACTAGGGGTGGGATGGGGTTCTGAATGAATCACATAATCACTGAGAAGTAGGATATTGATTCTGTTGATGGGATTATAAATTCAGAGAGAAAGATGGGACAGAGGAAAGAAGGAAGGGAGGAAGGAAGGGAGGAAGGGAGGGAGGAAGGGAGGGAGGGAGGGAGGGAGGGAGGGAGGGAGGGAGGGAGGGAGGGAGGGAGGGAGGGAGGGAGGGAGGGAGGGAGGGAGGGAGGGAAGCAGAGAGCTAACTTCCTTCAGTATTCCACATAATTGGATCTTGGGGATGCTATCCCAGAAGGATACAAAGTTTCCAAACCAAGGACAACTTACTTTTCAAACTTTAAAGGACTTCAGGGACCAAAATAGTCCCCAAGAACAAACTGAAATCTGAATTGACCTCTAAAGTCAATGGCCAGTCCTTTGGAGAATGTGCCCTGAGCACAGGAAGCAGGTGAAGGGGAGGGGACCAGCCCCACCCTTCACCTTCTGAGTTCTCAGATCCACTGCAGCTGACATGCAGCCTCTTTCTTGTTCTTGGGAAGTCATTCTTTCCTGTTCATCATGTTCTTATAAAGGTAAGTGCAAGTGTTGATAAAAAGCGAATCCAAAGTTTTCATTAACAGAGGCATACTTCTATCCTTAGCCTTGATTAGTATATTACGGACTTGAGGCAGGGGAGATGAAGCACCTTTATTGAGAGTATATTATTCTAGACTTAAAAAAAATTATCATGCTTCAGGAGTCTCTAAAATTATCCGGCCTCACCCTGTCAATAAACTGAAGGAAAGGGCTTGTCAGCAATCTCAAAGCTGGTAGTCTTCTCTCACTCAGTGTTACTTTTTTTTTTCTTTTTTTGTCAGACATGGGCTTGAACTTAGGGCCTGAGTGCTGTCATTGAGCTCTTTTCTCAAGGCTAGCACTCAACCACTTTGAGCTGCAGTGCCACTTCCAGTTTCCTGGTGCTTAATTGGAGATAAGAGTCTCATGGACTTTCTTTCCTGCCTGGGCTGGCTTTGAACTGTGATCTTTAGTTCTCAGCCTCCTGGGTAGCTAAGGTTACTGGTATGAGCCACCAGTGTGCTGACTCAGTGTTCCTTCTTAATTTCAATAGCCGGGCTCATTCTCAATTCACAGAATTCATTAATACTGAACTATATTTCTGGATCTGGTGAGGTGAATATAGAAGAAAGAATTTTTTTTTCACATGACTCAGGTTCCTGGGAGGAGCATGCGGATGGGTTAACAGAAAATAAAAATTAAACTGGAGATTGTTCATATTTCGGTTGATAGTGATGATGAGGATTATGAACGTAATGATGTAATTACTTGTGTGGATATTTCCACAGTAGACTTAATTTGAGACAGGATCTCCATATTGAGCCTGAGTGTTGAAATGACAGGTGTGTGCCACAGTCCTGGTCCTCCACACTAGAGTTTCAACTCTTTCTAGTCATGGGGCTGTGACTTTTGTTGCTGTGTCCCCAGGATCTAAAATTATGTCTGGTCCACAGTGGATACCCAGCAAATATCTCTGAACCTAGATTTTCTGTGTCACAGACTTAGTCACAGCTATCATGTGCTAAGTACCAATCATGGAGTGTCTCAGAGCTTCCTATGCATGAAACACCCCTGCCACAAGTGAGAATATGCCAGATTGCTGGCAGCACTTAAACAGATGGTTATCTGGGAAATCCTTGAGCATTTTAGTGCAATGAAAATAAAACTGAATGCTGCCGCACAATGGCCAAGTTGCAAACAAGTCTTTCACAGGTCCAGAACAACTCCTCATTTGGGAAGCACTTCAAATTCTGAGGGAAGAGTAGTGTTCCCCACAAAGCAGACAGAGCGAAGTAGGACTTTCTGAACTGGCCAAGGAATGGAGCCAAGCCTGTGGTACAGGCAGACTAAGAATGGTGACAAGAGGGAGGATTCCATCAGAACTCTCATACAACAGGGTCATGGGGCACAGGATCAACAGGATGTTAAGAGCTTGTCACTGTGGTGTCCAAGTGGGCTGGGCTCATTCTCAAAGCAAGTGTCACAAGAGCTGTCCTTATGGCTCTCCTAGGCCTCAAGAACAGGGCTCCTTTTTTTGTTGGGTTGTTTTTGTTTTTATGTACTAAGGCAGGTAGCCTAGTCAGGCCTCAAACTCAAGAGCCTCCTGTCTCGGCCTACTGAGTGCTGGGATTACAGGTATGAGCTCCCTGCATCTGGGCAGAAAGGACTACTTTATTTCCTTCATTTGCTTCTGTTAGTTCTCATTTATATTGTCATGTCTCCTTATATTATTATTATTATTATTATTATTATTATTATTACTATATAGTACTTGGGTTTTGAACTTAGGGGTTTGTTGCTAGGCAGGCACTCTCCCACTGAGCCACATTTCAGCCCATTTTAACACTGATTGTTTTTGAGATAGGGTCTTGCTTCCTGCCCAGTCATATGCTTCTAACACTGTGATCCTCCAGTGTCAGGCTTCCTACTGAAGCTGGGATGACAGGTTCTGCTTAACCATGCCCAGCTTTTCCCATTGAGATGGGGGCTCTTATGACATTTCTGTCCAGACTGTGCTAGCACTGTAAATCTCTCAATTTCAGCTTTCCATGTAGTTATGACAGCAGGTACATGGTAATACATCCAGCTGTTGTTGAGAAGGGTTCTTACATATATCCCTGGGCTGGCCTTGAACTGTGACTCTTTCAATCTTAGTGCCTCACATTAGCTAAGATTACAGGTGTGAGCCTCAAAGCCACCAAGTTCTTATACTTTTTTTTTTTTTTTTTTTTTTTGGCCAGTCCTGGGCCTTGGACTCAGGGCCTGAGCACTGTCCCTGGCTTCTTCCCGCTCAAGGCTAGCACTCCGTCACTTGAGCCACAGCGCCGCTTCTGGCCGTTTTCTGTATATGTGGTGCTGGGGAATCGAACCTAGGGCCTCGTGTATCCGAGGCAGGCACTCTTGCCACTAGGCTATATCCCCAGCCCCAAGTTCTTATACTTTTGAAATGAGTATCTGCATTTGGATTTGCAAAATTACTTGTAGAAATAAGTTAGAGACCGGGGTGATGCTACCCTTTGTGGACTTTTGCTCACTTTTATTAGGTTACTGCGAATCCTGAGAAGCTAGGACTATCTCAATCTAGTTTTGGGGCTTGAGAAGGTGTGAAGCTGAGCAAAACACTTGCAAAGGACTCTTTCTTTCTGATTTGTTCTTCTTCCTGTGGAGCTGCTCTTGGGGTGTCCCATCCCAATGGGAGGAAATTAAGGTAGGTGCCCTGCACACTGGGCCTCCCGTTGCCCCCCTCCCCAATTCCATGAGGCTGTTAATGTTTTCTCAGTGGCTTCCCTCAGAAGCTTCCAGTGTCCCAGGTACAAGACAGGTTCTGGTGCTTTAAATGACTTCTTTAGTCCCTTGTTTTTCCAGAAGAGTCACAACACCTGTGATTCCCCTTTTTTGTAATCTCTTCAGTGCTTTACATGGATGTTTTTTGTCCATTGTGGGGCTTGAACTCAGAGCTTGGGTACTATTCCTAAACTCTTTCGCTCAATGCTAGCACTCTACCACTTAGAGGCACAAGCACCACCTCGGGGTTTTTGAGTGGTTAATTGGAGATTAGAGTCTTCATGGGGACTTTTCTCCCCAGGCTGGTTTCAAACTGTGGTCCTCAGATCTCAGCCTCCTGAATAGCTAGGATTACAGGTATGAGCCACTGACGCCTGGCTGGATTTGTTTTCTATTGTTGTGTTTTGCCAATCCCGAGGCTTGAGCTCTGGGTCTGGGATCTGTCTCTGAGCTTTTGTGCTCAAGGCTAGCATTCTGCCACTTAAACCACAGTTCCACTTCTATCTGGTCTAGTGTGTGTGTGTGCGTGTGTGTGCGTGTGTGTGTGTGTGTGTTTAATCAGAGTTGAATCTCAGGGACATTCTTGTGGAGGCTGGCTTCAAATCTCAATCCTCAGATCTCAGCCTTCTGAGTAGCTAGGATTACAGTCATGAGCCACCAGTGCCTGACAGATTTTTAAAGTATATTTAGCCTCATTTTTCTAGTTGTTACCTCCAGGAGGCTTAGCCCAAATTCACTGGTTAGTTCTTACTGGAAGTTAAATATTGATCTCTACTTATTGCTCCTAGAAACCCAAAGAGATATACAAATAGTCACGATTCTTTTCCAGTGACTCAGCAGTCAAGGATTTTTTGCCTGGCCGCACTCTAGTAGTATTATAAGAATGTTGATGCTGACTCTTTGAGTTCCTGTAAGTTTCTGATCCATTGCACCATAGAGAGACCCAAGGAGACCTCCCCGGTGACGGGGGTTCATTCTCCTGGGCCTCTCAGCCCACCCGAAGCTGGAGAAAACGTTCTTCGTGCTCATCCTGTCCATGTACCTGGTGATCCTGTTGGGCAACAGGGTCCTCATCCTGGTCACCATCTTTGACTCCCACCTGCACACACCCATGTACTTCTTCCTGGGGAACCTCTCCTTCCTGGACATCTGCTACACCACCTCCTCTGTCCCCCCCCCCCCATTCTTGACAGCTTCCTAACCCCCAGGAAAACCATCTCCTTCTCAGCCTGTGCCATCCAGATGTTTCTCTCCTTTGCCATGGGAGCCACGGAGTGTGTGCTGTTGAGCATGATGGTGTTTGATCGCCATATGGCCATCTGCAACCCCCTGCGGTACCCCGTGGTCATGCGCAAGGCTGTCTATGTGCCCATGGCTGTCAGCTCCTGGGCAGCTGGGAGTGCTGCCTCCATGGTTCAGACATCCCTTGCAATGAGGCTGCATTTCTGTGGGGACAATGTCATCAACCACTTTGCCTGTGAGATCCTGGCTGTCCTAAAGCTGTCCTGTGCTGACATCTCCATCAATGTCATCAGCATGGGGGTGGCCAATGTGATCTTCTTGGGGGTCCCGATTCTGTTCATCTTTGTCTCCTACATCTTCATCCTCACCACCATCCTGAGGATCCCCTCGGCAGAGGGGAGGAAGAAGGCCTTCTCCACCTGCTCTGCCCACCTCACTGTGGTGGTCATCTTCTATGGGACCATTCTGTTCATGTATGGGAAGCCAAAGTCGAAGGACCCACTGGGAGTGGACAAGCAGGACCTTGCAGACAAGCTCATCTCCCTCTTCTATGAGGGTAGTGATGCCCAGGTTGAACCCCATCATTTATAGCTTGAGGAACAAGGATGTGAAGGCCGCTGTGAGAAGCCTAGTAGCTCAAAAACACTTAGCTGATTATCATTGAATTCAAGACTGCCAGATTTCATGACCTCCAAACTCCTTGTGTTTATGGGAAAATAGTGAACCAAAATAGAGAATAGACTTGTTCAAGGTCCATGTTGTGGATATTTGGACTAGGAATGAAAGCTAAACTATTTTTCTCCAGCTCTATCATAAGCAATGAGAACATTTGTCTGAGAAACTATAGAGAAAGAACATTTAGCTCTCTAGAGATTTTGGCTATGAGATTGTGGCTAAGTCCTTTGCCATCCCAAGCTAACAAATGCCTATGGAGTCGTTGACATATGCAGAATTAAGAGACAAGTACAGCCAGGCACTGGTGGCTCACGCCTGTAATCTCAGCTACTCAAGAGGCTGAGATCTCTGTATTGTGGTTTGAAGCCAACCCTGGGCATTAGAGTCAAGGAGACTCTAATTAATTTCCAAAAAAGCCTGAAGTGGAGCTGTGGCTCAAGTGGCAGAGCACTAGACTTGAGCAGAAAAGCTCAGTGGCAGTGCTCAGGTCCTGAATTTAAACCCCAGGACTGCCATGAGGAGAGAGAGAGAGAGAGAGAGAGAGAGACAGACCGATTGACAGAGACAGAGAGAAGAGAGACAAGTACAGAAGTTGGATTTAATGGCACTGGGTTCTTGGTGTGCAAGTATTGTTTATACTCTAGGCTTTATACTATATGCTATCTCTTAGAGGCCTACACTTGGTTAGGAAATATGGGAAATATCCACTCTGTCACAGTATGGGGGCCAATAACACCATGACAGGAATACTTCTTGAGTTTTAGCACCAGGAACAGAGGGATGTTACTTTGTATCATGGGACTTGGCTGTGAGGGAACATGGAGAATTATTTGCCAGCTTCTCTCCCCACCCCAGCTTCTGTCACACAGTGGCACAGGCCTACATGTTTAGGAGACAGCAGCAATTCATATTTCCGCCCCATGTGACCCACACCACTAAAAACTCCCAGTGTTTCGATGGCTAATTTGAGGGTATAAAGAAATCAATAGATACTTTAGGGGAAGAAAATGGGCTAAAGGAATCCCCAGTTCCACATCTGTCGGTGGTCATTATTCAGACCTGCTCCCCTCTGGCTCCTGTGTGGTTTTAGGGCTGTGGGTCTATAGGTTTGGACGCTTGGCATGATCAGCAGTGGAGAGCATTGATAGCACTGGAGATTAGATGCTTTCACGGGAGGGAGAACTTCGGTAGCCAAAAAGGGACAACCCCCTGGGCACTGGGGACACACACCTGTAATTCTCATTACTTAGGAGGCTGAGATCTGAGGATCGTGGTTTGAAGCCAGCCTGGGCAGAAAAGTTTTTGAGATTGTTATCTCCAATTAACCACCAAAAATCTAGAAGTGTGGCTGTGGCTCAAGGGGTAGAGCACTAGCATTGAGCAAAAACAAAAAACAACAAAGAACCTCAGAGACAGTACCCAGGCCCTGAATTCAAGCCCCAGAACTGGCACAAAAGAAAAAAAAAGGAGAACACCCAAATCCATTTAGAAACACTCAAAAACCATTTAGATTTATTCAAAAGCTGGGTGATCAGGCCCAGCTCCTTGCCTCTGAGATTCCCTGTACTCTCCACTCTTCTGTGAGTCAGCTCTGTTCTCAGGCTGACCTTTCATGGTCAGCTGCTACAAGCCATGGGCTGAAGTTTCCCAATTCACTAATGGTTTAGAAACCTTTGGTTCCAATAAGGAGAGAATAAATATCCTGAGATTTGCTCTGATTGAACTGCTACAAACCACAAACCAAGCACGTGGCAGTGACATCAGGCGATGAAGATTAATAAAAGGTCATCAAATAGATGAAAAGGAGAAGCTCTTCTCTGAAACTGAACACTGGGACTGTTTCACCTAAGCCTTATGGCTGGTGTTGGTGAGAGAGCAATGGATGCTGAAAGAGCAACCAACAAATGGCTACCATCTGAAGGATAGGGTAGTAGCTTTGGGAAATTCCTAGGAAGTCAGAATTGGTTAAGATTAAAGAGTCCCCTCAGGGGCTGGGAATACGGCCTAGTGGCAAGAGAGCTTGCCTTGTATACATGAAGCCCTGGCTTCGATTCCCCAGCACCACATATATAGAAAATGGCCAGAAGTGGCACTGTGGCTCAAGTGGCAGAGTGCTAGCCTTGAGCGAAAGGAAGCCAAGGACAGTGCTCAGGCCCTGAGTTCAAGGCCCAGGACTGGCAAAAAAAAAAAAAAAAAGAGAGTCCCCTCAGCCTGGTCAGATAGGAGCTTGATGTCATCACACTTAATTCGATTAAAGAAATAAATGGATCTTTCTTTCTTTTTCACTGGTCCTTGGGGCTTGAACTTGAGGCCTGGGTGCTGGTTCTGAGCCTCTTTGTGCTCCAGGCCAGTGCTCTACCACTTGAGCCACAGCACCACTTCCAGCTTTTTCTGAGTAGTTTATTGGAGATATGAGTTTCATGGACTTTCCTGCCTAGGCTGGCTTTGAACCATGGTCCTTAGATGTCAGCCTCTGGAGTAGTTAGGATTACAGGCATGAACCACTAGTGCCTGGCTTAAATGGGTATTTCTTGTGCAAGTATGTTTCTATCTTGAAATACAAGCCTGCTCCTAGTGTGTCATATCACATTTAAACTCTGAAGCTGTCAATGGTCTCTTCGTGATGTGTTTTGTGGAAAATCATACCCCTCTTTGGTTTTGAAATCTTATTATACATTCATCTTTTACTTTTGATTTCTCTTTGCCCCATTTTCTCACCAACCCATGTTTTATTTGGGGGGCTTCAGATGTGTTTTTGGCTATTACCGGAAACCTTTTGTGGGATAAAGTTAGGCATAAATTGGAAGAAGCAAAGAAAGCCATAAATAAGCAAAGAAACAAATGAAAGAAAGGCAAAATATGGGGAGGGGAAGTGCAGTGGGCCAGAAGTTGGAGCTGGTTCTCTGTGCCTCCATGGTCCCTCTCCCCTCCTGTAAGTAGTTTCAGAATAGTAAAACTGAGGTCCTTCCAGCACTGACCTTCCACAGAAATGATTCTAAACCCAGTCCTGTGCCTAGTGCTATGGTTTGGGAATTATTTGTGTCTGTTACCCAAGGGTAATGTGGAGATGTGATGAAACGTAGAAAAGGTAGGGCCTAGTGGGAGTTAATTATGTCCTAGAAGAGTATCACCTCTGGAAGAGATTAATGTAGTTCTCCTGGGGACCCTAGTTAGAATTAGCAGTTATAAAAAGAACAAGCCTGAGGCAGGCACAGGTGGTCCACATCTGTAATCCTAGCTATTCAGGAGGCTGAGATCTGAGCATCACAGTTCCAAACAAGCCCAGGTAGAAAAGCCTGTGAAATTCTTATCTCCAATTAACCAGCAAAAAAAAAAAAACCAAACCAGAAATGGAAGTGTGGCTCACCTGGTACACTGTCAGCCTTGAGTGAAAAAGCTAAGTGAGAATGCAAGGTCATGAGTTCAAGCCCCAGTACCTGCTCAAAAACAAATAAGAGAGAAAAGAAAAGCCGTTCTGGACCCCGAGTCTCTTCAGCTAGAGAACACTACGCAATCTCTTTCATTACCTGAATATAAACTCTGGGTACAGATCTTGGGTCCTGTGTTAGGGATACCCCCCCCCCAACACCCCGCACAAAAAAGGTGTGTCTATTCTATGCTGTCTAACAAGTGAGCTTTCAAGAACCTGCAAACGTCCACATTCTGGATGATGGCAGATATTCCTTTCACATAGAATTTCTCATAAAATATAAAGGATGAAGATTTTTGTGTGGACTTTTTAGGAGAAGAGAGAAAAAGTAAGTTTGGTTTTGGCACAAAAATAGTATGAGGAGATCGGTTAGAACTCCCTTCTCTGGAAATCTTTAAGAATTTTGTTCTTAGCGTTCATTGACCTAGCCACAATCCTGACCCCTTACCACTGAAAGGTGGGTGGGACCACGGCTTAAGAACAGGAGCATGGTTTCGACACAAAATGAGAGCAAAAGGAAACAGGAAGGCCTATGGCTCTTTGTTAGTGTCCCTGTGTGTCTTTGGTGCTATCTGTCTCTGCTTTTAATCTTTGTGTTGAAGGCTCAGCTGGTAGATGTGCTGTGTTACAAGAAAATTCTTACTAATGGTTTTTATATTTTGTTTTGTCTCTTTGCTGGTCCTGAGGCTTGAACTCAGGGCCTGGGCAATGTCACTGAGATTTTTTTTGCTCAAGGTTAGTGCTTCTTCCACTTGAGCCCCAGCTCTACTTCTGGCTTCTTGGTGCTTAATTGGTAATAAGAGTCTCTCACGTACTTTCCTGCCCCAGCTGGCTCTACCCTTAGATCTTAGCCTACTGAGTAGCTAGGATCACAGGCCTGAGCCAGTGCCTGGCCCCTAATCTTTCCTCTTTGTTTTACTGAGGTACAATTGACAGATAGAAATAGTATACATTTAAGGTATAAAAGGTAATTTTTTATCCATTTACATGGTGAAAATGTTACCTGTTGAACGGCAACTCCTTTGTACACTTTACTTAAAGATAATTTTTATGAAGATAGAAATTATTATTATGTAGGAACTCTTGGCTGCCTCTGCCTCACTCTATCAACATTTTAAAATTTTCTTGTAGTTTGGACATTCATTTTCAGGTTCAAATACCCTCAATTCTACCAAGAACTCTTCTGTTGATTCTGTGTGGTTTCCTTAATCAATCCAAATGTACTCTTACTTAGAAAAAAATTGGAAAAAATTTTACTTCATCTTGCTCAAGTGGACCTTTGTTCTCATAGCCAAAAGAGCAAAACTAAACAGATGGGGAAAAAGATCCTTGAAGAGCCAGAAATTCTCAGTGGCGCTGACCATAGATCCAGGATTCCCAAGGGCACTTTGGGACCAGAGCTGGTCCTGTTTGCTCTCCATTAAGGCTGCTGTTTCATCCCCTTAGGGGTTAAATCCAGGACTCAGAGAACTGTGGGAACCATTAACAATCCAAATTGAATTAGCAAACTGCTGCTTCTAGCATTTTCAGAGGAAACAAGAGAACCATTCAAGGATCAAGTAGGATAGGAAGCTGCTGGGATCAGCATGCACTAGACTGGCTGACCTACCCTGCCCTGCCCCTGTAAAGGTGCTCACAGTCCAGGCCTGGCAGCCAGACACCAGCTCTCCAATTCTGGCTCCAACATACTTGCCATTACTGAGCACTGGGCTGAATCATTCCCTTTCTGGGCCTCAATTTCTTTGTAAAATGAGAGCATAAAGGCATCCCGTTTACTAGACAGTGCATGTGAAAATAGCTGGAGAATGCCCACATAGGAAGAATTTATATTCATGCATCACAATGGAACCTCTTCGATTGGGACGGGGGTTCTATGGGCTCTCCCCCTTATTCAATGACTCCAGCGTTTGTGAGCAACTACCTCAAGCTTCTAATACTAGTTATAGGATGATTATGAATCATCTTGGTGGCTGATGGTGGGTTGCGCTAGCGTATCTGTTGGCTGCTGCAAACCTGCCATCTGGTGGGCATTTCTGAAGCTGCCAGCTGGAAAATCGACCAGCTCTTCAAAACAGTGTTTGTAGAGCTTTAGGGATCTTGTTAGAAATAAAAGGCAGACTTCGTTTTAGAGGGTCTGAAGTAGGGTCTCAGCTTCTGTATCTCTGACAAGTACCCAGTTGATGCCTATGCTATTCTTCATGCCACAGACAGCTGAGGGGGTTGGCATTTCTGGGACAAATAGATATTCCTAAGACAAGGAAGAAATGAGTCATGGTCCTTACTTTATATCTGACACAAAACTTCACCTGAAAAGAATCGTTGACCTAATGAATGCTTAAGGCAGAGCTATAAAAAAAATCCAGAAGAAAATGTGAGAAAATCTTTGTGATCCCCACAGAGGCATTTTTTCTTTTTTAAATTAGCATGCATTAATTATAACATTCCATAGATACATATAACGTACCCCAGTCAAACTCACCTCCTCTGTCACTCTCCCTTATTTCCTCGACCCCTTCTAAAACAATTTTATCGTGTGTGTTTTATTTTCAACCATATTCATCCTCTCCGCTCACAGGTCCTGCTCCTGGTAGTATCTCCACCCACTGAATAGAGCCAAACCAACCAATTTCTTAAGATAAAAAAGGAACCCTAAGATAAATGATGTTAATTTGGACTTCATCAACATTTAAATCTTTGTCATCCAGGCACCAATGGCTAATGCCTGTAATCCTAGATATTCAGGAGGCTGAGAACTAACGGTCACAGTTTGAAGCCAGCTGGGACAGAAAATTGTGAGACATCTCAAATTAACCAGCTAAAAATCTATAAGTGGAGCTGTGGCTCAAGTGGTAGAGCACTAGCCTTGAACACAAAAGCTTAGAGACAGTGCCTAGGCATTGAGTTCAAGCCCCAGGACTGGGTCTGTCAGGGTCTTTAGCCTCTCTCGCTCTCCTGACCTGCAGGACAGACAGGGAAACATGCCCTGACCCGGTGAGCCCTCCTTTACCGGAGGACAAACAGACTGCCTGGGAGCTTAAGTCAGTGCAAAGGCTTGTTTATTGAGGTAGATCCTTCTATTAAATAAGGCACAGGAGCCAATCAGGTCAAAGATCGGCAGGAAGGGGAGGGATGTATATGCACCTATCTAGGGACTGTGAGGAGGCCTGAGCTGTCCGTCAAGGGTGGAGGGCCGAGGGACCAATCCTAAGAGGTGGCCTTATTTTATGTCACAGCCCACAGGACCACCTCCGGGTTCACCATCAGGCGCCATCTTGGCCACACGTGGTCCCAAGGCTGGGAGGCGGGGCCAGCTAGAACCTCCTTTGGGGCATAATAGCCACACATGACCCTGAGGCTGGGAAACAGGTGGGCCAGCTAGGGCTGCCTCTGAGGCAAGGCATCCGGGCATACCCTACATGGTCCAAGAAGGAAAAACCCTTTGACCTTCATAAGAAAATGAGTGGGCAAGCAGCAATACTTATAATGTATTTATCTGATGAAGGATTTTCATCTATAATATACAATGAGCTCTTGTAATGCAGTAAGAAGAAAACTGCTCAAATGAGGAAGAGATTCAACAGATATTTCACAAAAGATTTATGGGTGACCAATAATCATACAAAAATGGTCATCAGTTGTTATGGTATATCAAATAAGGACTTCAATGACCTTCTACTATGTACCCATTAGAATGTCTAAAATGCAAAAGTCTAGGAATACTGAGGTCTGAGGAGAGTGTAGCAACAATTGTCCAACAATGTTCATGGGAATGCAAAATGACAAAAACCCTTTGGGAAATAGATACTAGTTTCGTACAAAGTTAACATTGTGCATTCTTATGACTCAGTCATTCCAATCCTTACTTGTTATGTTTCTTAGATTCTATCTATTTTATCTGTTCAGCACCTATTAACTGCAGAACCAAACCAACAGTTCTTTACATCTATTGAGATCCAAAGCCTGTACTCAGGGCTACGTCTTATCTAATTCTCACACATCATGTCAAGATTTCCCCTGCACAAAATCACCCAGGGCCAAGCTATAGAGACCACTCCCACGGCCCAAAGCCCACCAACATTCACCCCCGGCTTTCTAAATGCATCCTATGCTACCATACCCAATTCAGTTTTGATTGCTTGTTTTTATGGTCCTGTGGTGGAGCACAGAGCCTTGCATGTTCTAGTCAGGCACTCTAATACTGAGCTGTATCTCCAGCCTATATACCTTAAGGTCCATTAGACTAAGTCCTAAAATAGGTATACTATTGCTCTGTATTTGACAAGTTGATTTAAAAATTAAAAACAAAATAAGCAACTTCTTTCTTCAGTTTTACTTTCTTATCTGAGTTGTTATACATAATCTTTTTATTGAACGAAACTGTGAATTGTCTTTAAAAACTACCTTTTATCCTGTCCCCAATCTAATCCTCATCTCAAATAGTTCTAAAATACAGTCAAGTATAAATGAATGTAATGATATAGTCATGTGTAAAATAAGAGGGATAAAAATACCAGAGGAAAAATATCATTTTTTGTGTGAAACACGAACCTGTTATTTCTAAAACTTATTCAGAGAACTAATATGAATTCAGAATAGTTAGGAGATGGAAGTAACTTCTCCCAATTAACTGTATTGTAACATAAATAAAAAAAAAACTTTTTTTTTTTTTTTTTGCTAGTCCTAGGCCTTGAACTCTGGGTCTGGGCAGTGTCCCTGAGCCCCTTTGAGCTCAAGACTAGCACTCTATCACTTGAGCCACAGCACCATTTCTGGGTCTTTTGGAGTAATTTATTGGAGATTAGGACTTTTCCGTCTGGGCTGGCTTTGAACTGCAATCCTAAATCTCAGTCTCCTGAGTAGCTAGGATTACAGGAGGGAGCCACCAGTGCCTAGCAAAGACTTTTATGGGACTATAAAGGAAGACCAGGATTTGAGGAGTAGAAATTCAGTAACAATAAGCCTAAATGCTAAGATGGAAATTCTCAAACTGTAACAAACAAGAGAACTTCTTAACTATAAATTCCTGGGTTCAACCCATCAAAGACTCATTCTCCACTGTCTTAAATAGAGCTGATAGGAAATCTAGCTGGATAAACCCAGTTACTGGGTTATTCATTCATTCATTTATTTATTCATTCACTCATTTTTCACTGTGCTGAGAATGGAACCCAGGGCTTTCCTCATGTTAAGCAAGCACTCTACCAATCATATATAGATATATATATAGATATAGATATAGATATAGATATAGATATATAGAGATATATAGAGATAGATAGATAGATAGACAGATAGATAGATAGATATCTTCAGCTCTTGTTATTTGGTATTTCAAGTCCTCCCCTATAAACAAATAGACTATTGAGTTACATACATTGTTAGTAAAGAATAGTTGAATGATACAGAAAGTTTCTATGCTAGTGCTATTATTCTTCCTACCAGATTTGAATTTATTTACAAAAGTTACAATTGCTGAAACAGTGGTATTTAAAAGTTGTGTTAAATTAGTATTATCAGTGATGTCAGAAAGTTAATTCAAACTATAATAATTTAATACATATATGGTTGGTCAAATTAATAGTACAAATAAACAGTAGAACAACACATTCAATTGGATGGTTTGCCTTTGAACCACACATTATACCATACGCTGCTATAAACTTCAAATAGATTAAAGCTTCACATAAAACACCATCATGATTACAAAAAGCTTAGAAAGAACAGAGTGACATATTTATACCAGCTGTGGAAGACAATGTGATTCACTAGTTTGGAAGACAAAATTGGAATTAAAATAGATGTGTTCAAGCATGTATTGTACAAAAGCCTTGAACAATTTAGATAACAAAAAGCAAACTTCCCCCAAAAGGAGATCTGTCAGGTTCTAATAATATTTGATTTTATTCACAAATAACTAGATCCATATGATTACACATACTGTCACACACATACACATATACTTTAAGTAGTTTTAATATATATTGAGACAATGAACACATTTAAATTTGTCACCATCGCCTAGGCAGATGTGCTGTCAAATTGACTTTTGTAGGAACCTAGTAATAAATCTTTTTCTGTCATCTCTTGGTGTTTTTTTTCTTTCATCTTAGTTACGTCTTTATTAGAAAATCCAAGTTATGCACATCACGCATGCACAGGTATGCAAGACATTGCATGTGTGCATGTTCTCAACTAAGTTCTCCAGTGACACAATCATCTGCTTTGAGCAGAGTCTCACTGTGGTATCAGAGCCAATTGCAGAATAACAAGGGAGCGTGTAATTGCCCATAGAGAAATAAAGTCATATTACAAACAGTATCAGTATGAATCATAAGTTTGGGTTTCTGATTTTGCACTGATGATTTTTTTTAAAGTTGAGCACTTATCAAATCTGCTAAGTGAATCAGGACTATTTTTTGCTGGCTGTTAATATTTTGCTGTTTTTAATTAATAGCATTTGTTTTAGGGTAATAAAATTGCAAATATGACAGCAGAATTGAGCAAAATGTGCATGCAGAGCTTCCCTATATGTCTCTTATCTATAAGCTTTCCCACTTCAGCATCTGACACCAGAATAGCACATTCATTCCAACTGATAGATTACATTGACACATCATTAAACCTAGTCTACAGTTCAATCTTGATATTGTATGTTCTGTGGGCATTGTAGCTACTTTAAAACTATGTCTCTGGGGGCTGGGGATATAGCCTAGTGGCAAGAGTGCCTGCCTCAGATACACGAGGCCCTAGGTTCGATTCCCCAGCACCACATATACAGAAAATGGCCAGAAGCGGCGCTGTGGCTCAAGTGGCAGAGTGCTAGCCTTGAGCGGGAAGAAGCTAGGGCCAGTGCTCAGGCCCTGAGTCCAAGGCCCAGGACTGGCAAAAAAAAAAAACAAAAAACAAAAAACAAAAAAAAACTATGTCTCTGAATAGCCTAGACTGGGGCTTACCAAGTAAACCTCACTTCTTCTCTAATAGGTAAAACTTTCCTAAGAGTTACTAACAAGAAAATTTCACTTGAAAAATAAGAAAATGTTCAA
Organism: Perognathus longimembris pacificus; assembly: GCF_023159225.1. NCBI lineage: Eukaryota > Metazoa > Chordata > Mammalia > Rodentia > Heteromyidae > Perognathus > Perognathus longimembris. The sequence goes on from NC_063161.1 coordinate 130,875,072, forward strand.
TGTTCAAATGATGTTCAAATGTTCAAAGAAATTTAAATGGCAAATAAACATAAAATGTTAAGTATCCTGTTACTAAGACAATGAAGTGCTGAGTGTGTTAACACTGTGTAATAAAAATTACACACATTTAAAAGTATAAATTTATCCCATTATGGTTGGGCATCAAAAGCAAGGATTATTTTTCTGGGTTGTGAGAATATAAATTGTAACATTTTAAGGGGGGAAATGTATCTTATAATTTTATGTATATGGAGACTGAGATCTGAGGATTGGCAGTTCAAAGCCTGCCAGGACACAAAAGTTCATGAGACTCTTATCTCCAATTAATTACCAAAAAGCCAGAATTGCAGCTATGGCTCAAGTGGTAGAGCATTAGCCTTAAGTGAAAATAGCTGAGTTCAAAGCTTAGTACTGGCACCACCACCACTACCCCCAACAACAACAAGAAGAACTTTCACTACAGTAGGCCGAAACAAAACTGGAAGCTGAAGTTGTATGATTGCACTTATTACTCATAATTCCAAATGCTGAGTTTTTGAGTTCTTTAAAATCATACTCATTGTTTTTGAATCAAGAAATTGTTAAAAAAAAAAAAAAAGAAATTGTTATACATTTGAACTTACTGCTTGGATTTATTGTTAATTTGAATTTATTGTTGTAAACTTGAACTTATGGCAGTAAAGCACAGATTTATTTATTTATTTATTGTTAGTCATGGGGCTTGAACTCAGGGCCTGGGTACTTTTACTCAAGACCAGTGCTCTACCACTTTGAGCCACAGCTCCATTTCTGGTTCTCTGGTGGTTTATTGAAGAGTCTCACAGACTTTCCTACCTGGGCTGGTTTTGAACTGCCATCCTCAGATCTCAGTCCCCTGAATAGCTAGAATTGCAGGAGTGAGCCACCAGTGCATGGCCAGATTTTTGTTTTATATAGCAAATCTCTATAAATGATGTGTGTGTGTGTGTGTGTGTGTGTTGTGCTAAGCATTGAATATAGGGCTTTGTGTATGCTAGGCAAGCACTTTACATTGACCCATATCCCCAGCCCTAAAAATAAATTTTAAGTTTAATATTAATGATTAATATAATGAAATAAATAGATCAGAGAATAGAGAACAGTTTTATATGAACAAGTTTATGTCTTTGCAGGGCTTACTGGAGGCTGGTAGATATTATAAAATCACTTCCAGTTAAGAGAATCTCAGAGTGAAGGTTGCACACTAAGTTTCCTAGCACATTGGTGTTGAATGCCTTTCTCCCCTGAGAGCTCACTATTAGGAGCAGCGAGGATGTCAGGGATGCCAATTCTGCTCCAAGGCATACAGACTCTTTGTTCTCCAAGTTATTCACAATTATTTATTGTGAATGGCACACGACATACAACTGAGAAAGAGTTCTTTGAGCCGTTGCTTCCAAGCAACAGCTTCTAGATGATATGCTCAAGTCTTTAATGGATAATAAATTGACTCTGCATATCCTCTTGCTACTAGCTGATTAAAATGTACTCTAAGTTCAATGAGCTTAGTTCAGTTGTGACTGCTATCAAATACCCTCCCTAGTTTTGAAAGGAATGTGTAGGGTCAAAGTCAGCAATGGGGCCTGAGGAAGAAGGCAGGACATCTGCTTCTCTGTTGTCATCATAAGTTCCTGATGACACCTGTACTGCCATCTGGTATCCAGCTGTACAGGCTATGCACACAACAGCTACAAGCTCCATGTTCTGATCTTGGGCCTCTTCAGCTTCTCAGCTCCCTTTTTTCCCTTGTGGGACATAGAAAACATTTAGCTACTCTTCTGTGGGAAGCCATTTTTTATTTTCCAGCCACATCATGTTGAGTGCAGAGGAATTTTGTAAGACGTGTTACTTCCCTGAACTTCATGTGGGAAGAGCCCCCTTGACTCATTCTCAAGCCTTTTGTAGGGGTTCTGTGTCCCACTCCACTGCATCCTTCACAAGCAATCCCTTCTCCCTTTTTGTTTCCCTCTCTGCATCAGAGTGACTCATATTGCTTGGGATTGATGAGGGTGAGAGAGAATATACGTGAATGATCACAGTATTTATTCTTCCATGTCTGTTGTTCATACATATTTTATGTCCTCAGCTTTTCAGGCCTGATTCGGATATTTTAAAACATATTTCTCTGGACACTACTGTGCCTAGAATTTCAAATATCTACATTTAGAAAATTTCCCTTTTTGCCTACTTTTTAACTCCAATGATCATCCTGAAGAAATGAATGGTCTTGAGCCTGTGGTCCTCTTGCTTCAGCATTTTGAGTGCTGGAATTACAGGTTTGAATCATGATTCCTGACCTAGAAAATAGCTTCTCAAAAGGTAAAATATGAAGGAAAGAAACAGTACATTGAGGGACATTAAACTCCAATCTTAAGATGGATAATGAAGGGAGACCAATTGAGTTAGGAGCTAAAAAAGAAGAGGGAGAACTCTGCAACTAGCTGGGAGAAATGGATTTGAAGCAGAAGGCACTACAAATGCAAGTGTTCTTGCAGAATACATGGAGGAATTAAGCAATGGCACAGAGCAGGATTGTCTGGAATAGATGAACAAATAAGAGACAAAGATGATGAGAAACAAGGCAAAAGAAGTAAGAGGAGGCAAGAATACAGAACCTTGAGAACCATTGTGACAAATCTGACTTTTTCTCTGAATGAGATGGGAAGTGTTTGGAGAGTTCTGAAGAGAAAAAAAAAACAACATAAGCAGAACACTACAGTTGCTTTATGGTAGAGTATAAAAGGGGAAAGAAAGGAGATCAGTCTGGAAGGTATTGCAATATTCCAAGAAAGATATAATGGTGGTTGGGTTACGGAGGTAGCTATGGAGATGGCTGAAAGTGGCCTCCATTATTTCTAGTGAAATTTCTATTTCCTCTTTTTTATTATTTGCTATACATAACCAGTCATTAATCTCTGGCTAATTTGAAGAATTTCTCTTTAGTTTCCAGCAGGTTGACTATGGGTGATGTTACTTTTTTTTTTAATGAAAGACTATTATACTAGCCTTGTAGAACAGAAATATAACACAAACACACATGAAATTCTTAGTTTTTTTAAAAAAGCTACATTTAAAAAATTAAGAGGAATAATGATAGATACACAATTGTCAAAGCCCATCAAGTAGGAAATCCTTGTGTGAAATAGGGGCTTTGGCGGATGATTGTCAATGTGGGATCTGGGTTTCTAGCAGATGTACCCACTACTGTGCAGGATGTAGATTAGCAGGGGACTATGTGCATGAAGGCTATGGGATATAGATCTCCACCCAATCTTACTGGGAACCTAGATTTTTGCCTAGACTGTAGTCTATTTTTTTAAGGGAAAAGAGTGAGGCACTAGGATTGATCAGCTACACACACACACACACACACACACACACACACACACACACACACACAGAGCAAGCGTGAGAGCAAAAGAGGAAAATGAAACCGGTGAATTGGTTGTTTTTTGTTTTGTTTTGTTTTTTCAGTCATGGGGCTTGAACTCAGGGCCTGGGTGCTGTCTCTGAGTTCTTTTGCTCAAGGATGGCACTCTACCACGTTGATCCACAGCACCACTTGCAGTTTTCTGGGGGCAAACTGGAGTCTCACAGACTTTCCTCCCTGGGCTGGCTTTGAACTGTAACCCTCAGATCTCAAACTTCTGAGTAGCTAGGATTATAGTCATGAGCCACTGGCACCTGGCTTGGGAACTGATTTTTTTAATATAATTTTATTATTATTAAGGTGTTGTACAAAGGGGTTACTATTTCCTAAGTCAGGTAATGAGTAATTTCTTTTAGGTGAGTTGATTTTAATATATTTAACATTATTGCTCTCATACTTGGTTTTTACTGCACTTCTGTTTAGATTGGTTTGGTTCAGCCACATTTAAGTACCCAGGAGCCACACATAGTTGCTGATTAACATATTGGATAATCTAGACTGACCATTGCTCCCTCCCTCACTTCTTTCCCCCTCATCCTTTTCCTCTCTCTCTCTCTCTGGGTCTCCTTTCTTTTTTCTCTTTCTTGAGGAGTAGGGAGCAGGGAGGGAAATGAGACCAGCCACTCAGTCCCCCAGCCCAAGGCGGACTCTCCATCTCTCCATCTCTCGACACATTATGTGCACTGTCAAATACGTCAAAACTGTGTAGCCATTTTAAATACAGTATATCCTTTAATTTTCTCAAATAGGCAAAGAATAACTGAGACTGAAATTAAATGTCTGCCCCAAATCACGGGGCCCAGTGGGAGGTGGTGTGCAGCGTGAATCCAATGTCAAACCCTTGCGCTTTCCATGGACTCTGGCACTGCTCCCTGTCCTAAGGAAAAGCAGCAGCTTCTAGTGATCTCAATAGACGGAAACTGGAAATAAAGCACTAGCTTCATCACCGAACAGCAAAGTAGTTCAAAAATGGATGTGCTATTTGTTCATAAGGGAGGGCGGGGAGGCACACCCAAAACAATGAGTTAGTGGACCCTCTAGAACATTCCCCACAGTAGCATTAACATCTGGGAAGGCTTGAGAGACCCACGTTTAAACTTACTTCTCTCTCTTTTTCTTTCTTTCTTTCTTTTTTTTTTTGTCGGTTGTGGGGCTGGAACTCGGGGCCTGGGCACTGTCCCTGAGCTCTTTTGCTCAAGGCTAGCAGCAGTCCACTACTTTGAGCCACAGCGCCCCTTCTGGTTTTGTGATGATTAATTGGTGATAAGAGTCTCATGGACTTTTCTGCCCGGACTGGCCTGGGCTTTGAACCACGATCCTCAGATCTCAGCCTCCTGAGTAGCTAGGGATTACAGGCATGAGCCACTAGCAGCCCGCTAAACTGACTCACCAACCCTGACCTCCTCAGTCTGACCTTGAGGGCCCTCCGTGCCTAGTCACACAAGCACCCACCTGGCCTCAGGCTCTCCTCCCCTGGGAGAACGAAGAATTAATTAATAGTACAAAAGGCCCTCCAGGGTTACCTGTGACCCTGTGGCTCTGGCCTCCGTCTCAGATGATGCCAAGAGCAGAGCCCTTCAGCTTTTGCGCGAGGCCGGGCGCCTCGCCTCTCACGGTTAAAGGGTATTGAGAGCCTCCCCGGGAGAGCGATGGGGAGCACCCCCGGGGCTTAGCCTTGACTTAGTCCTTGGCCCTCCGAGAATTTGGGAATAGGATCTTGGCAGTTCAGTCCCCATCTGGGCCCCAGTGGCCCCAAGGGCAAACCCCCGGAGAACGGCGGAGGCGTTCCTAGGGCGCCTGGGACCACCCCACCCCGCCTCAGCGAAGCTGACGCCGACCCACAGCTGGCCCATAACAAAGAGCTGGGGTCTCGGGCGCGAGGCCGCCCCCAGGAGGTTTTGGAAACTTCGTGCGGCCGAGGGCGGGGCTGAGAGCTCCCTGCAGCCAATCATCAGAGTCTCCTGGCGGCAGGGGCGGGGCCTGGCGCCAGCGGCTGTGGCGGCCCGGCTGGGTCCGAGCATCCCGCTGCTTCGGACCCGCCCGGCCCGGACATGGCGGCTGTCCGGGCTTCCCCGAAAAGCATGCTGCTGTTGCTGCTGCTGCTGCTGCTGCTACTGGCCGTGACGGAGGTCGCCGAGGTGGCCGGGGGCCTGGCCCCGGGCAGTGCGGGTGAGTAACCGCTGGAGCAGCGACGTGGGCAGTCCGGAGTGGCCGCCTCCGCGCTCCAAGATGGCGCGGGGCAGGGGGGCGGCTGGGCGCGCGACCCCAGACCCGACCCTGGTCTCCAGTGACCCGCGGTCCGGAGCTCTCGGCCGTCAAAAGTGGGGTGCGGGGCGCGGGGCGCGGGGCGTGAGGCCTCTCTCCTCACACGCTCCCCTCTTCGCCCCGAAGAACTTCTGAACCGCGCGGACCCGTGACCCAGGTTCGAGGCCTTGCTCTGTCATCTTCCAGACAAGGGGCCGCTGCTCGGCCCCGAACCCCTGATCCGGCCCTGGTTCCTCTCAGAAAGCGATGGCATGTCCGCGCTTCTGGGTCGTCGCGAGGGTCGGGCGGGATCAGGATGTGCAGCCGGTTACCTTCGCCCCAGCTGTGTACTGCTACTAGAGTGGAGTTCACTTTGCTGGTGGCCAGTGGGCTGGTGGCCCAGGCAGTGATCGGTGCTAGGTGCGCTGTATGCTGAGCCACCTCTGGGCTCTGACTTCATTAAAAGTGATTAAGAATCGTATACCTGTGTGAGTGGGGTTAGGGAACACGGGGGGAGGACGATGGAAAGGGTGACATGGACCAAGATGCATTGTACTTAAGAACTGATTCCTTCGATTGAAACTCGTTTGCACAACTGTTTAAAGATTTTTTTTTTTTTAAAATCAGTAAATCGGGGCTGGGAATGTGGCTTAGTGGTAGTGTGCTTGCCTAGCAGGCATGAAGCCCTGGGTTCGATTCCTTAGCTAGCATATAAACAAAAGGCTAGGAGTGGTGCTGTGGCTCAAGTGGCAGAATGTTAGCCTTGAGCAAAAGGAAGCCAGAGACAGTGCTCAGGCCCTGAGTTCAAGCCCCAGGACTGGCAAGAAAAAAAAAATCTTTTATGAGAGACTGACAGGCTTGATTTGTTGTATTCTTGTGCCAAAGCAATGAAAACCAGGCGTGGATAGGAAACTGTGCCCAGCTTGCTTGTGTCTTACAGTTGCTGGGTTTTTTGGACTAACCCCAACTTCTGCCCTACAGGAGATTTTAGGATTGAGGGTGGGATAGGATCAGAGTTCCTAGTAGCTCCTACTTTTAGGTGGATACATGTAGAGAGGAAATGCTGGGTCAGGATGCACCCTGTGGGGAGAAAGATGATAACCACTTAGGAGGGGAGGAAGGTTGACAGGTACCTCCCGACTTTATTAGCCGTTAAAAGATGGCTGGGATTTGTACTGCCAAGGTGGAGGAGGAGAGCATTGCTTCCCAGGACCAGAGGTGGGGGGGGGGGGCGGGAAGGAGGAAATACTAGAAAAGGCAAAGTCAGTCCAGGAGATGCGTGCGTGTGTGTACACATGCTTGTGCACATGCTAGTACTGGGGCTTAAATTTCAGGTTCATGGTGGGGTCCCTGAGCTTTATTCCTCAAGGCTAGTGCTCTGCCACTTGAGCCACAATTTCACTTCTGGCTTTTTGGTGGCTAATTAGAGTTAGGAGTCTCATGGACTTTACTGCCTGAGCTTTCTTTGAACTTTGATCTTCAGATCTCAGCCTCTGGAGTAGTTAAGATTACAGGTGTGAGTCACTGGCACCCAGCTCCAACAAGGTTATAAGATAACATACAGTGTTAAAAACCAAGACTTAATAAACAGGAAGGCATTTAAAGTAGGGAAAGAATCGTATCAGGAACCCAAAATTATATAATTATGTAATCAGATTCTAAATTTAGCAATTAGTTCAGAAACCAAAGGAGGGGAAAAAATTGTTTTCATGGCTAACTCATTCTAGGCCCTGCGTTTCTCACAAAGTTAAAAGAGATTGAACTAAATAAAGCTCTTACAAAGATATAGCCCATAGAATACTGTTATCATGATTGTTGCACAAGTGAATTTTGTGCTTGATCATTAAGTCCATCTTTTCTCGATGTTTAACACACAGGCCTCTTTCTTTTCTTTCTTTCTTTCTTTCTTTCTTTCTTTCTTTCTTTCTTTCTTTCTTTCTTTCTTTCTTTCTTTCTTTTTTTCTTTCTCCTGTTCTAGGGCATGAATTTAGGGCCTGGGTGCTGTCCTAGAGCTAGTTTTGCTCAAGGCTAGCACTCTACCACTTCAATCACTGCTCACTTCCAGCTTCTGGGTGGTTAATTGGAAATAACAATCTCATAGACTTTTCTGCCCTAGCTGACTTTAAAAGGCAATCCTCAGATCTCAGTCTCCTAAGTAGCTAGGATTATAGGCATGGGCCACCAGCACCTAGCTATCCTCAATCTTTTATGCTTTAAAATTCACACTTATTATATTGTATGTCTTGGATGTTATTGTGAGAATTGAGCTAGCACATGTGCAGTATTTAGTATGATACACACTACAATGTTAGCTATTAAAGATGCTAGCAGATCTTCATATTCACAAAACACTTTAGATTAACACTAAAAGTTCCAAGGGTTTCTGTGACAAAGACACTTGTTTGCTGAGGGAACAGGGAATGACTGCTGTGGGTTTTCTTTTTAGAGTGATGAAAATGGCCTAAAATTAATAATGGTGATGGGTTGCTTTTCCAAGTATACAGAAAACAATTGAATTATACTTTAAAAGAATGAATTTCATTGTATGTCAATGATAGCTCAAGAAAATTGTTATTGAAACCAAAAACCATGTTTGATCATTAAACTCATCTTTTTTCCATAATGTCTAAAGTTCACTTTATCCAGACACTGGTGACTCATGCCTATAATCTTAGCTACTCAGGAGGCTGAGAACTGAGGATTCGAGTTCAAAGCCAGCCCCAGTAGAAAAGTCCATGAAAGGGCTGGGGATATGGCCTAGTGGCAAGAGTGCCTGCCTCATATACATGAGGCCCTGGGTTCGATTCCCCAGCACCACATATACAGAAAATGGCCAGAAGTGGCGGTGTGGCTCAAGTGGCAGAGTGCTAGCCTTGAGCAAAAAAGAAGCCAGGGACAGTGCTCAGCCCCAGGACTGGCCAAAAAAAAAAAAAAAAAAAAGAAAAGTCCATGAAACTCTTATCTCCATTAACCACCAAAAAGCTGGAAGTGAAGCTGTGTGGCACAGTTTAGAGTGCTAGCCTTAAGCAAAATTCAAGCCCTGAACTCAAAACCCAGGACCAACACAGAAAAAAAATTTTAAAAGAAAGAAAATGTTGGGCTAGTTAATTTCCAACAGTCCTTCCTGCTCTAGAAAAAGTCCATGACCTCATATAGTTTGTATTGTTTGATTTAAAAAAAAATTCATGGCTTGATCTTAAAGTGAGTCTCAGTTCTAGAAAGCATATTGCCTAGTTCCTTACATAAAAGATAGTGAGTAATATAATAGACAAAGGCTTCCACTGTGGACTTGTAGAAAGTGTAGAAAATGTTCTTCAGTCCTAAACAGAAATTGAGAACACAATTATTAAATTGTATTTCATGAAGGCCTGGCTTGTATTACTGTTCAGTCTTCTTTCTCATCTCATTATCCTCATCCAAGATTGGGTACCTCTGTCTTCTCTAGTATAAAGCTTTCCAGGTCACTGACTCCCTTTGCTATATCTGCCCTGCTTATTCACTTACTTGGAGATAAGTGAGTGATGTGACTTGCTCAATGATGATTTCTTTGCAGGATATGTTAAGGCCTAGTGTTGCAGTCTTAGGGTCTCTGTCTCCTGGCACCTAGTATTAGCTCTGTTTCTATTTAAGATGTTTTGTAATAGTACAAAAGAAAGAAAGATGTAACATCAAGGGCTAAGTTTCAACAAGTTGACATTTAAGAAGTTATGTAATAGCCTACGATCCTGAAAAAGAATGTAATGAATTTTAAATTAGAAAAAGAAAGTGCCTATCTGGAGGAAAGTAATAAAAAGCAGATTCTCTTCCCATTGAAGTCTCAGCCCACACTGTAGAAGAAACAAGGACTATTGATAGACCAGAGAGGGCAGTTTTTTTTTTTTTTTCTGGTATACTGCTAGAAGTTCCTATCTTGTGTCCATAGATTTAAGCAATTTTTTGTTAATCAAACTTTACAACTCCTAGAAGAAAGTGAGAACTCAAACACATGGCTTTTATGTATTACAAATATTGCTTTTAAAAGAGCAAAATGGATATTAAAAGGTTTGTTTATTCAAAAAGCATTGTGATTCCTTTATGTCAGATCCTGTTTCCATTAAGAGCTGCTGCTATACAAGAGCTTACCTCTAGAGAAGCAGAGATATTAAGTGCTGTGGAGAAATAAAATGACTTAGTGGTGTGATAAGTATGCTGTGGAAATGCCAAACTAGATGGTAGCAGAATTATGCGAGTAATGGGGGAATGGTTTGTTATATAGAATTGGCAAGAAGGGTCTTTTTGACAAGGTAAAGTTTAGAGTGAAGCTCTAAAGGCTGAGAAGTTGCTATCCTTAACAAGACAAGGGCAGGGGTTAGGAAAAGCATGCAGCTCAAAAGGGCTGTTTGGTTGGAATAGCCAAGAGAATAAGCTAGGGCTAGGGAGTGCTGTGCTTTGCAAGAAGCCACGAGAGGATTATGGACCTTATCCTGAGTACAGACAGAAACCAAGAGGGTTTTAAATAAAAGATAGAGCTGGGAAGTGATGGCTCATGCCTGTAATCCTAGCTACTCAGGAGGCTGAGATCTAAGGATCTCAGTTTGAAGCCAGTCCAGGCAGGAAGGTGTGTGAGAGTCTTATTTCCAATTAACCACCAAAAAGCTGGAAGTGGAGCTGTGGCTCAAGTGATAGAGTGCTAGCCTTGAGCACAAAAGCTCAGAGACAGTGCCTATGTCCAGAGTTCAAGACCCAGTACTGGCAAAAAATTAAAACAATAATAAATAAGAGATATGATTTGATACATATTTTAGCTCATTGTGTGTGTGTGTGTGTGTGTGTGTGTGTCTATGCATGCATGTGCATGTGCATGTCAGTCCTAAGACTTGAACTCAGGACCTGGGCGCTGTCAATGAGCTTTGGTGCTCAAGGCTTACACTCTACCATTTGAGCCACAGCTCCACTTCCAGCTTTTTGGTTGTTAATTGGAAATAAGAGTGTCACAGACTTTCCTGCCCAGACTGGCTTTGAATCATGATCCTCATCCTAAGTAGCTAGGATTACAAGCAGGATCCACCAACACCTGGCTACTAATTTTTGTTGTAAAAATAGCAACATTTGAGACCCTTCTGAAAAAATATTAAAAACAAGAAAGGTATCAGTGGCTCATATCTGTAATCCTCGCTACTTGGGAGGCTGAAAATAGAAGAAGAAGAGGGGAGATGAAAAGAGAGGAGAAAGGTATAGATTTTAGGTAATCAGGAAGGGAATATCAAACATTTCAGGTAGAAAACTGTGTTCCGGGTAATCTACATTCTTCTTCTTTTTTTTTTTTTTTTTTTGGCCAGTCCTGGGCCTTGGACTCAGGGCCTGAGCACTGTCCCTGGCTTCTTCCCGCTCAAGGCTAGCACTCTGCACTTGAGCCACAGCGCCGCTTCTAGCCGTTTTCTGTATATGTGGTGCTGGGGAATCGAACCTAGGGCCTCGTGTATCGGAGGCAGGCACGCTTGCCACTAGGCTATATCCCCAGCCCCTACATTCTTCTTCTTAAAAGTAATTGTGGGGGCTGGGAATATGGCCTAGTGGTAAAGTGCTTGCCTCATATGCATGAGGCCCTGGGTTCGATTCCCCAGCACCACATATGTAGAAAAAAGCCAGAATTGGTGCTGTGGCTCAAGAGGTAGAGTGCTAGCCTTGAGCAAAAAGAAGCCAGGGACAGTGCTCAGGCCCTGAGTCCATGGCCCCAGGACTGGCAACAAAAACAAAACAAATAAACAAAAGTAATTGTGGGCTGTGAGTGGCAAAGTGCTTGTCTAGAAAGTTCAGTATTCTGAGTTTGATCCTCAGTGCCAAAAAAGAAAAGACAAAAAAGTAGTTTTTTTTAAAAAAACAACAACCAACCCAACAAACAAAAAACAAAACCTTTTTTTTAAAAGAGAGAGAAAGAAGGAACAGATGATACTAAACAAAAGGAAAGAAATATAAATATCACCTGATCTGGAAGAAATAGTTGTATTGTTAAAGTTCATAGAGTTAATAAGCTTTGTAGCAGGAACCATGCCTTAAGTTCAAACCACAGAACTGACAAAAACAAAACAGGGGCTGGGGATATGGCCTAGTGGCAAGAATGCTGGCCTCATATACATGAAGCCCTGGGTTCGATTCCCCAGCACCACATATACAGAAAATGGCCAGAAGTGGCGCTGTGGCTCAAGTGGCAGAGTGCTAGCCTTGAGCAAGAAGAAGCCAGGGACAGTGCTCAGGCCCTGAGTCCAAGGCCCAGGACTGGCCAAAAAAAAAAAAGACAAAAACAAAACAAAAAGGAATTTGAAGCCAGCCTAGACTATATGAAGACTGTGTCAGTAAACAAACAAATGAAATTGAAGTTTAGTGAAGGCTAGAATGCCAGACTTGGAAATTTTGGAGGTGGGCTAGCAGGAAGCTATGGTAGGCTCTTGATTATAATAGATCTGCTTGAAAAATTAACTTGGTAGTTGGATTGGTAGTACTACCAATTAGTATTACAACTGCAACAGTGCAGTTTGAGACCAGCAATGGAGGTTATCTGTAACTTGGAAATTACTCTGAAAACAATATGTGTCTATTTAAAAGTGTATATAAGAGCCAGGCGCTGAGGCTAACACTTGTAATCATAGCTACTCAGGAGGCTGAAATCTGAAGATTGTGGTTCGAAGCCAGCCCAGACAGGAAAGTCCATGGCACTCTTATCTCCAATTAAATACCAAAAAAGTCAGAAGTGGCACAGTGGCTAAAGTGGTAGAGTGCTAGCCCAAATCTTGAGTTCCAGCCCAGAACCAGCCTGGAAGGGGGACAGGGGAGCGGGGGTGGGGGGGGGGAAGGTATATAAAAGTAGGCTGGGTGTCTATGGCTCATATCTATAATCCTAGCTCCTTAAGAAGCCGAGACCTGGAAGATTTTGTTTCAGAGCCAGCCCAGACAGAAAAATTTCTATGTTCAGTTACTCAGCAAAAGGCTGGGTAGGAGGCATGGCTCAAGTGGTAGGGCATCATCTATGAATAAGAAAGCTAAATGAAATCAGCAACTGAGGTCAAGCTCCACCAGTACTGGCACCAAAAAAGTAAGAATACACATAAACAGACATGCAGATAAATGAAGCAAGACGAAAAAATGTTAACAGTTTTTATTTTTGAGGTAGGGTCTCACTATTTAGTCCACACTGTTATTTGTAATTACCCTGCCTCGAGCTCCCAAATTGATAATAAAATATCATCAGTATTAAATATGTGGTGGGTATAAAGGTAACCATTTTACTGTTTGGCTACTCCTTGGCTGATAATATATTTCATATAAATATATACACACATATGCTTTGTAAGAGACAAGTGTGACAGTTGCATGAATATATACATTAAGTTACAGTTGTCATCTAAACATTTCTTCTTTTTAATAAAGTTTTAAAAATTTTTTGTGTACTAGGACTAGGACTTGAACTCAGGGCCTCTCACTTTCATTTGGCTTTTTTACTTACAGCTGGCATACCACTTCTTGAACCATACCTCCAGTCCAGCCTTTTGCTAGTTAATTGGAGATAAAAAAAAAAATCTATTGGATTTGTCTGCCCTAACTAGCTTCAAACTGCAGTCCTCGGGTCACAGCCTCCTGAGTACCTAGGATTATAGGCTTGAGCCACTGGCACCTGGCTTAAATATTTTTCCAGTGATTATCATTGTCCAAGTTGTATTGAAAAATAACAATTTAATCAAAAATCATATTTCATATAAATAGTGAAACACATGACTTGATTTTAATATTTTTATTTAGGTTTACCTTCTTCCAGTATCAGCTCATATTTCCTTTTAGTGGTGTGGGATGAATATAGATTTGTTTATTTATACACATTTTCTGTTCTAATAATTCTTTAAGAAACATTAATTAGAGGGGCTGGGGATATGGCAGAGTGGCAAGAGTGCTTGCCTTGTATACATGAAGCCCTGGGTTCAATTCCCCAGTACCATATATACAGAAAACGGCCAGAAGTGGCACTGTGGTTCAAGTGGCAGAGTGCTAGCCTTGAGCAAAAAGAAGCCAGAGACAGTGCTCAGGCCCTGAGTCCAAGCCCCAGGACTGTCAAAAAAAGAAAAAAAAGAAACATTAATTAGAAAGAATCTTTATTTTCTCAAGAAAGAAAACAAAGAATGGCTTTGTACTAACCAAGTTGAATCTTAGCTCTTCAGAGGATTCTCTGGTAAAATTTCTTTAACTTCAAAAATTCTATAATTTGGGGGCTGGGAATATGGCCCAGTGGCAAGAGAGCTCGCCTCGTATACATGAAGCCCTGGGTTCGATTCTCCAGCACCACATATCTAGAAAACGGCCAGAAGAGGCGCTGTGGCTCAAGTGTCAGAGTGCTAGCCTTGAACAAAAAGGAAGCCAGGGACAGTGCTCAGGCCCTGAGTCCACACCCAAGGACTGGCCAAAAAAAAATTCTATAGTTTTGTGGGTGTGGGGAGAGGGCCTAGGTGCTCTCCTGGAGCTTTTTTTGCTCAAGACTAACATTCTACTATTTGAGCCATAGCTCCACTTCCAGCTTTTTGGTGATTAATTTGAGATGGGTGTCATGGACTTTCCTGCCCAGGCTGGCTTTGAACTGCAATTTTCAGATCTCAGCCTCCTGAGTAGCTAGGATCACAGGCCTGAGCCACTGTCCCCTGGTAGGTATTTCTTATTTTTACGATAGGGTACATATTTGTTTTTTTAAAATGTTAATTGGGCTTAGAAGTTGCATTTTTCTGCATGTGGCTGGAGTATGTGCTTCCTGTATACTTGCCCATCGTTAGCATATTCGTGGCCTAAACCTGCTGCCAACCTTAATGTTTCAATTGGATAATTTTGCTTGCATATTTCTAGATTTCACCAATTCCTACTTAAAACCAACACACATGTCCATTAGTTGCCATTTTTTTTTATTTATAATCACAGGCTCTTGGAATAAGACTTCAAGATATGACATCTCTGTCTTTAATGAGGATAAAACTTTTCATTTTTATCATGTCATTATCAACTTTTGTTTTGAACTATTTTACTTTTATTCAATCCCATTTTATAAGAATAAGCAGAATTTTAAACTTTTTCTTGAAAAACAAATTAAAATCAAATTATAAAAACAAAACATTTCTAGCATTCTAGCCTTGTTAAAAACATTAAACAGTAGAGTTTGGGCTGGGGATATGGCCTAGTGGCAAGAGGGCTTGTCTCACGTACATGAAGACCTGGGTTCAATTCCCCAGCACCACATATACAGGAAATGGCCAGAAGTGGCGCTGTGGCTCAAGTGGCAGAGTGTTATCCTTGAGCAAAAAAATGCCTGGGACAGTGCTCAGGCCCTGAGTCCAAGGCCCAGGACTGGCAAAAAAAAAAAAAAAGAAAGTAAACAGTAGAGTTTTTTTTTTCTCTTCTGTGATAGTTGAATGACCCAGTTAATCCATTTTAATTGCTCTAGAAAGATAAAGACTTTTAATTGCATTTGAGTTTCTCCTTCATCCTTAATGAAGGCACATGAATTGATGTCTATTTGTAGACTTGCTTCTTCAAAAATAGGCTGTGTTTAATATTGTAACAAGTTTTTGTTTTAAAGGCAGAATGTGGGGGGCTGGGAATATGGCCTAGTGGTTCAAGAGTGCTTGCCTTGTATACATGAAGCCCTGGGTTCAATTCCCCAGCACCACATATACAGAAAACTGCCAGAAGTGGCGCTGTGGCTCAAGTGGTAGGGTGCTAGCCTTGAGCAAAAACAAGCCAGGGACAGTGCTCAGGCCCTGAGTCCAAGCCCCAGGACTGGCAAAAAAAATTGATATTGGTAAAGGCAAAATGTGTACTAATGCAGTAAAAGGTCAAGTGTGGAGTTTGATCAAATACATTGTATGCATTTATGGCCATACCAAAATGAAAACCCCTTGTGCAACTAATTGGTGATGATTTTTAAAAAAATTGTGTAGAGAAGGTAGTAGAAGAATCAATGTAGAAAATGTAATGGAGCAGAGAGGCTCCCCATCTTGTTTATGGGGGTTGGCAGTCCTCACAAAGGAAGAAGTGTACTATTACAGTGATAGGGAAAGGACTTATTACCATCTTTCGTGTGTGTGTGTGTGTGTGTGTGTGTGTAAGGCTTTTGGAAACACTAGAAGGAAACATTTGAGAATGTCAACAGAAGTTGTGGCAGGACAGGGGGAGTTAACAGGTCAGTATTCTTTTGCTCCTTATTTCCCAATTTTGTGGGGATTTTTTTAAGCAAAAAAAGAATTATTTTAATTTCTTTTTCTTTTTTGCCAGTCCTGAGTCTTGAACTCTGAGTCTGGGTTGTGTCCATGAGCTCCTTTTTCTACTCAAGGCTAGCACTCTACCACTTGAACCATAATACTACTTCTGGCTTTTTCTGTGATTTAATTGGAAATAAGAGTCTCACAGACTTTCCTGCCTGGGTTGGCTTTGAACTGCAGTCCTTAGATCTCAGCTTCCTGAGTATCTAGGATTACAGGCATGAGCTACTGGTGCCTGGCTTATTAAAAATTTTAACTTTGAAAGTTACTTGTAGGAATTTGGCCTTCACCATTAAATAGGAAAAAGAGGCCTTTATAATAAAACTGCTGGCTGTTATCAGAGTTTTAAGTATAACACATCATGTGTTTCTGTTTTAGATAGACCTTTGCTCCAACAAACTGTTTTTCAAAAGTCCCTAGGCCCAAATCAGACTCCTGTCTGCTTGATTGTTTACTTTTTGCTTAGCCTGTGTTTATTGAGACCATATGTTACTGTGAGCTATCTTTGCTGAAAATCAGCTGGATTTTCTGCTCTGATATGACCTCTGTTAGGGGATAGTAGAAAGTGCCAACTTCCAGAGCACTTCAAAAGAGCCCATCAGTGTCACACAAGGGAGCCTCTTTTATTATTATTATTTATTATTTTTTTATTTTTATTTTTTGCTTCCCTGCAGTTCTCATGAGGCTGGGGACAGGTTTAGTTGTAGGAAATGGTAGAGTGGCATATGGCTTGCAGGGAAGGTAGGGTTGCTGAGAGAATTTCGCATGAGTGCCTGGCTCCTCCCTTAAATTAGAGCTTCTTAAGAATAATGCAATGATGTGTGTGTGTGTATGTGTGTGTATACATGCAATATATATGTGTGCTATATGTGTGTATACATTAAGATATGTTTTATACTCCCCCCCCATGCTGGGGTTTGTTGAACTCTGCCATGAAGCATGCTCAGCTTGCTTGTTCCACTGGATCTCTACTGCTTGAGCCATAGACTCAGCACAAGTCACTTTTTTTTTTTTAATGTAGGGAAATTTATAAACATTCTTTAAAATTTTGTAAGTTAAATATGTAGACCTTTAGAAAACCTTTCCCCATAAAATGAATGTTAAAAATCAGCCCTATAGGGGCTGGGGATATGGCCTAGTGGCGAGAGAGCTTGCCTCGTATACATGAGGCCCTGGGTTCGATTCTCCAGCACCATATATACAGAAAAAGGCCAGAAGTGGTGCTGTGGCTCTAGTGTCAGAGTGCTAGCCTTGAACAAAAAGGAAGCCAGGGACAGTGCTCAGGCCGAGTCCAAGGCCCAGGACTGGCGCAAAAAAAAAAAAAAAAATCAGCCCTATAGCTCTTTCCCTTGCTCTCTTACTCTCTCTTGCTCTCTTTCTGCCTTTCTCTCCTTCCTTTTCTCTTCTTCGTTCCTCTCTGTCTCCCCGCACCTCCATCTTGTGTGGGCTGGCAGTTTGCTCTTCCCTCACCCCCCAATAAACTCTTCTCTGCCTGAACTACATGACAGGAGGGAAAAAAAATCAGCCCCATAAGTCTTATGAGACCAGACAAATATGTCAGTAATACATAGACCTTGAAATTGTTTCATAAAGAACCAATTGACAGTTTCAAACTCAAAGCCTTATTTGTTTTTTTGTTTTGTTTTGTTTTGTTTTTGGCCCGGGCACTGTCCCTGAGCTCTTTTGCTTAAGGCTAACACTCTACCACTTTGAGCCACAGCACCACTTCCACTCAAAGCCTTATTTGTAAGATTTAAAGAGTATTTCTTTTATTCATTTGTTATTTCTTCCCAATATCAACCTGAGTTTAGATTTTACTTGGATGGAGGACTATGTCACATATATTGGTAAATGCACATGCATGTTTACATATAATATAATGTAATATACATACTTATCTCCACATATTTTATGCCAATCCTGGGGCTTGAACTCAGGGCCTGAGCACTGTCCTTGGCTTCTATTTTTTTTTTTTTTTTAGTTACCATCAGTTTATTATAAAAGGGAGATACGGAAATTATTTACATGATGAAAGATCTCAGAACTTCCATGGAATGTGCAGCTTCACATGATGCCATTTCAGTGATGTACTTCCCAAGAATGTCACCATCCCTAAAAAAGAAATAATCCTTGTCATCTAGAACTACTTTGGTGCCTCCATATTCTGGAAGAAGAGCTTTATCACCCACTTTCACACTAACTGGCTGAATCTCTCCACCCTTCCTTTAGAGCCTAATCCCACAGCCACTTGCAATTGCAATCCCACAGTGGCTTGCAATACTTTTCCTTGAGACTTTTCTGGAAGCATAATGCCTCCTTTGGTTACTGTTTCAGCTGTACTCCTTTTGACCAACACTCGGTCAAACAGAAGGAGAAACTTCCTAAATGCTTGTCTAGCCATGACTCTCGCGGTCGCTACTTGGACTCTGCTCCCACACCTTGGCTTCTATTTGCTCAAGGCTAGCACTCCACCACTTGTATCACAGCACCACTTCTGGCTTTTTCTATGTATGTGGTGCTGAGGAATCAAACCCAGGGCTTCATGTGTGTGAGGCAAGCACTCTACCACTAGGCCATATTCCCAGCCCTAATTTTTTTTTTTTTTTTTTTTTTTTGGCCAGTCCTGGGCCTTGGACTCAGGGCCTGAGCACTGTCCCTGGCTTCCTTTTTGCTCGAGGCTAGCACTCTGCCACTTGAGCCACAGTGCCACTTCTGGCCATTTTCTGTATATGTGGTGCTGGGGAATTGAACCCAGGGCCTCATGTATACGAGGCAAGCTCTCTCACCACTAGGCCACATCCCCAGCCCCTCCCAGCCCTAATTTTATATTTTATTAGTGTATATTAATTGGACAATAGAGTTTCCGCATGCTATTTTGTGTATGTATATACACATTGGTCAGACTAAGCTTCTTTATTACTTTGCCTTGTACTCATCCCTTTTCCCCTTTATTTTCATCTTGCACGTGTTGGTATTAGAGCTTGAATTCAGGACCTGCATTCTTACTTGGGTTTTTCACTAAAGGCTGACACTACCACCTGGGCCACATCTCCATTCTGGCTTTTTGCTGGTTAATTGGAGATAAAGAGTTTCACAAATTTGTCTGCCAGGGCTGGCTTTGAACCATGATTCTCAGATCTCAGCTTCCCAAGTAGCTAGGATTACAAGCATAAGCCCCTGGTGCCTGGGTTTGACTTGGATCTTTAGACTTTTTCTTTGATTTTTGACTTTTTTGGAACTTCCACTCAAATTCAGTGTTCCCTAAACAAAATTCAGTATTTCTTAGTCATGTGATTTTGTATTGTAGGTATGATAATAGACTGTAATTTATAAGGCAGCTGTCAGGATTGAACAAGGTAGTGCTAAAACAAGTTTGATGTAAAATTCTGGCTCATTGAAAGCACATAGTAACTAATGTTATTACATTATAGTTTTCCCTATTAGACTGCAAGCTCCTGTAGGGCAAGGACTATATCCTCAAACTTAATACTGCCTTTGGGTGTAATAGATGCTCATTGAAGGTTAAGTTACAATGAATAATAGTAGGTGGGTGTGGTGGTTCATGTCTGTAAACCTAGCACTCAGGAAGTGGAGACATGCTTTGAGGATCATGAGTTCAAGACCAGCCTGGGCTACATAGCACAACCTTGTCATCAAAAAAGATAAACAGTTGGTATAAT
Organism: Perognathus longimembris pacificus; assembly: GCF_023159225.1. NCBI lineage: Eukaryota > Metazoa > Chordata > Mammalia > Rodentia > Heteromyidae > Perognathus > Perognathus longimembris. The sequence continues at coordinate 130,894,712 of NC_063161.1, forward strand.
CCTCCAATAGTTAATCATATTGTTTATTTCACAGAGAAATAACATGTTTATTTTTTCTCCTTAGGTGCATTATGTTGTAGTCATTCAAAGGACAACCAAATGTGTCGTGATGTATGTGAACAGGTGAGTTTGACAATAATTGTAGGAGTTATGTAACTGTTTATTAAGTTTGACTGTTGTGGAAAAATCTGTTGGAGAACATCTTAACCATGAGATCACAGTTCACATTAGCACAGATAGGACAGATTGTCATGTGTCTGCTGACAGGAAGCATTGAGAAAGAACACAGTGTCTTACAAAGGATTCCTGACAAAAATGTGTGACCTGAATCATGAGGAAACAATCAGGCAACCAGCCTGAGGGGTATTCCTTAGAACAACAGCCTGTACTCTTCAAAAATATCCACTATTATAAAAACAAAATAGAGACATGACAGCTAAATGCAATGCATGATCCTGAATTGGATCCTGGAATGAAAAATGAAATTGCCCTAAAAGACATTATTGCAATAAATTGATGAAATATGAATAGAGAGTGGATTTTGCCAATCCGTATTTTGGTCCTGAATTTGGTCATTATATTGAGGTTAGGTATGACAGTGTCATTTTTCTAAAGAAATACATGCTAGGATTTGGGAACAAATGATCATAATGTCTATAACAAATTATAAAATAATTGATCAAAATGATAATAATAATTTATGTATTATAAAGAGAGTTAAAAGAAATTTTGAAATGTTAGTAATATGTGAATTGCGTTAAATAAATGCCATATGGATATTCATTGTGCTACTATAATGACTTTTTTAGAGGTTTGAATTTTCCTGATTGAAACTTAAAAGCAAATTCTAGTGAATCAATGCTTAGTCATAAAATTCTACTTTTCTTTCATCATCTTATGTTACTAACGTTTAACATGTGAGAAAAATTGTTATAGCTATCTTTCTTTTAAGTTTTCTAGTTGTAGACTGTATATTTGTCCCTTTTTTTACACCAAACTCTTTAGGGAGATGTCATTTGCATTTTATAGATAAGGAAATATAGAAAAGTTAAATAACTTACCAAGTCCCCAAGCTAGCAGTTTGAAAAATGGGAACTGAGATCTGAATGTGATTGCACAGTGCATGCTATTAGCCACTAGGATATAACTGCCTCATTTAGGGTCAAATAATTGCTCATTTACTCAAAGCATATAATTTATTATTGTGGTTCCATGCATTTTTCATTGTTTTTACCTCTTTCAGGTGTTTAGAGGTTTTTGCTTCTTTTGTTTTTGCCTTTTGTTTTATTGGTTTTTTTTTTTTGTTTTTGGCCAGTCCTGGGGGCTTGGACTCAGGGTCTGAGCACTGTCCCTGGCTTCTTTTTGCACAAAGCTAGCACTCGGCCACTTGAGCCACTGGGCCACTTCTGGCCATTTTCTATATATGTGGTGCTGGGGAATCGAACCCAGGGCTTCAGGTATATGAGGCAAGCACTCTTGCCACTAGGCCACATTCCCAGCCCCCTGTTTTATTGTTTTTGAGAAGAGATAGAGTTGAAGGATGAGGGCATAAGCTTAGAAACACACTTCTTCCTATCCCACTACCAGTGATACATATTTCTTTCTTTTTCATTCCTTTTTTGTCTTGAATTGTTACCTTTCTTTTACTCTTCCATTTTTCCTTTTATAATAGAATATTATTACTATATTCAAAGGTAGAAAAGTAGAATCTTCATATTCAGCTTCAACATTAGCATGACTATTTTGTTTCATTTATAACTCCTGTACTCTTTCCATAACCCCCATTTTTTGTTTGTTTGGCAAGTCTTCCCCATAAGTGGTATTGTATCTAGTTGTCTTTTTTGTGATATTATGTTAACTGTGATTGTTGATAATTACTTAAATGTACTAATTCACTGGCAAGTTACAGAAAGTAATATTCTAGCTCATTTTACTTCTTAATTATAGTTAGTAGTTTGGGAGGGGAAATGGCTACTAAAAAAACTAACCAGAGCTAAATCCTTTTTCATTATCCTTAGCATTCATGGATTTTACAGTCTCAACTATCTGCAGGTAACCATGAAGATCTGTCTGATATATGATTTATAATTTACTGGTACACCAGATTGTAATAACATTAACTAAAAATTCTGGTATGACAGTGAGCTGTTTAGCCTGGTAAGAGAATTTGGTCAGCTTCTCAGCTTCTGTATTAAAAGATGTCTTTGAAGTCTGGCACCAGTGGCCCATGCCTATAATCTTAGCTATATATAAGACACTGAGATCTAAGGATTGCAGTTCAAAGCCAGACTTGGCAGACAAATCCAAGAGACTCTTATCTACAATTAACCAGCATATAACAGAAAGTGAAGGTGTGGCTCAAGTGGGTAGAGTGCTAGCCATGGATGAAAAAGAATGAAAGGCCCTGAGTTCAAATCCTAGTACTGGTGCATGTCACATGCACACACACAAACACAGATATGCATGCACCAAAAACTGTCTTAGTCTCTATTTCACAGAATTGTATGGTAGACATGTGTGCCATAAAGCTATTCACAAATTTCATTTTCATCACTTTTACTGGTATGACATGGGTTATTTTTAAATTGTCGTTATTTTTTTAATAATGTATAGAAAAATTTAGAATAAATTTACTTTTTTTCCCTTCCTTTTCTGATACCTTCTTTCTAAATCTCCATCTCTCTCTAATCCCACCCTCAACAAGCTAGTAACCTAGTTTTCTCTACCTTTAGTTGATAGCAAAGGGTCTAGACTTTCTGATTTTAGACTTTCTGATTTTCCATACTCCACAATCTTTTAAATAATGTTGCTTCAGCTTAATTTTGATCACTTCAGAAATCTTTTACTTAAAAAATAGTTTCAGAGAACTGATAAGTCTAGAAAATAAATTTTAACCCTTTCTATTTTCATGTAGAAAAAAATGCCACAAAACTTTGTTTTTCTCAAATAGATTTTTTCCTCAAAAAGTGAATCCCGCCTAAAGCATCTGCTACAGCGAGCCCCAGATTATTGTCCAGAAACAATGGTGAGTCTTACTAACTTCAGAGGATTTTATCTAAATGAAACAAGCTAATGAGTTATTTGGGGATCTAGAAAAACTTTAAATGAGATTGAAATTTCTGGGTAGAGTACAAGGTTAGGTTTCATTAGTTCTTTTTAATCATATAAATTACAAGGTAGAATATTTGTCATTTTTTATTATCCTATTTTAAGATGTAGGTCTGAAATCAATCTCAAATATAAATTTCACTTCCAATTTCACTATAGTATTTTATCTGTAATTTAGAATTTTCTTTGTATTTTCACTAATTTTATGAAAACTATAGTAACTAGCTCTTATACTTATTTAGATTTTGAATAATTGAATTTGGGATAAGGGAAAATATATGACATATTATTCCTATTTTTCCATTTTCTGACATACTATACCTAGTATACTGCTTATGTGTCTGAATCAAGTAACTGTCCATTATCTGCAGTGTTTGAGTTGTCCTCAGTGTTTGCAATGCTCCAAAGTCAAGCCAAGAAAGCCTGAGCTTGAATGAAAGAACCATTTAGATGTGGTACCTTCTAGATGAATAACACACAAATTAAAAGGGGAAAAATCAATAGTCAGACAGTTCAGACGGACATATTTTCCTTAAGTCGCTCAACAGACATTTGTCTCTGTGTTTGGAAACATGATTTGTAGGTTGGAAAATAGGAAGTAGTCATTTTGTATCTCAGAATTTTTTCTCTTCTGAATGAGAATTTAGCCCTAGAACACTGACTATATATGGACTAAGCTATGATCAAATTAATGGTACATAATTTCTGTAGATATTGCCATATATAGGAACTAGTTATTTACATAAAAGCTTTTTGGTGATTACAATTTCAGGTTGAAATTTGGAGTTGTATGAATTCATCTTTGCCAGGTAAGCAATAGAAGTATAACATTTAACATTTTATTTTAAGAAATTTTGATGAATGTAAAATCTGCATCCCATAATCTAATGTTTACTGAAGTTTTTATCTTCTTTTCAGCACCTAAATTTTCAAATGTCTGATTTATTCTTGTCTATTCAGTCCTCAACACTGTACTCTTGTCTTCCATGATTCTAAACCCAGTTTTTGAAGTATCATTAGAAGCTCTGATTCCTAGATCTTATGTCTTTTTCTCAGTATTTCTTCTCTGATTTATCTCTAACATTTTATTTCTTGGGGTGTGTGTGGGGGGGTCAGTACCAGGGTTCGAACTCAGGGATACCTGCTCTCTCAGGCTGCTTGCCAACTGGTGTTCTACCACTTGAATCATAGCTCTAGTCCTGCTTTTTTGCTGGTTACTTTGGAGGTGGAATCTTTTGGACTTTTCTGCCCAAGGTGGCTTTAAACCATAATCCTCTGGATCTTCCTGAGCACCTGGGAGTATAGGTGTGAGTGGAGCCTTGTGCAACACTTGATCTTGTTGATCATCTTAGGACTTCATCTTGGTCTTACCATCTTGTTCTCTCTTACCTTTCTCCTCCTATCATAAGGACTGTGCTTATTCCTTCTCTCTCCACACTCATCTTGGTAACAGTCCTTGTCAGAAGTGTTAACTAATCAGCTTTGGGTCTGAAGTGAATGCTCAAATCTAATTATTTTTTTAATAACTAATAGACACCCCTATCTGAATTTTTGCATCCAAGTGACTCCTGAAGTTCAAAACCAAAGTCAAATTCATAATTGCTCCTTTTGTAAAGAACACTAGACTTAAAATCTGCAAATTATCTTCAGTTCCTTCCCTTTCTAGTTCCATTGACTATCCTGTTGCACAATATTGGATCTGCTTTTTTCCAAGTCCATATCTTTGTTATTATATCATTGGGATAGAATACTGTAATCACCTTATAATTGTTTCAACACATTATACCCATCGTCCCCACACCTTTCAAAAAGATGGCCTCAGTGGATATCTTTTTTCATAAAAATAAAGGCCAAACTCCCTAGCCTAGTATGTACCATCTTCTAGAATTGAAGCTCATTTTCTAGTCCTGGTTAAAGCTAATGCCATGAACAAATGAGTATACAGTACACTCATGTACATGCACACTCACACCACTGTTCCTACCAAACTGTAATCTTTGTGATAAGTCATATTTATCTATTTCATAACTATTTCATAGACCATCTAATAGAGTACCCTGTATATAGTGGGGTCCCAATAAATGAAAAAGCTTGTTGAATAATTTATTTTCTCTGGCTACTGTCTACTGCATTGGGTATAAGAGAGTTTATGACTTATATGGATCCTATTTATAATTCTGGTGACCAGTAAAAGATTCTGAACAGCAAATATTTAAAAGAGTATGTTAAGCAATGGGGCTAGATCAGAATTCATTGCCCTTTCAACGCCTAAACACAAATAAAAAAGATATTAATCAACTTCAAAAATAATTTATATTTTGAAAGTTCTGTTTATGTGTAAACTGTTTATCTGCTTTTGTTCATTTTGCTTTGTTTTAGTAGAATACTTCTATTTGTTGTATTACTACTAGTTTCATTTGGACAACAATTTTACTTTTTACCTTGAATCTGACATTTTAACATAAATAATAACATGACTTAATGCAAGTTTGCAGATCTATGTTATTACATGGAAGTAGCATAATACTTTTTAAAAAGAGGATTTAGAGTGTCCTACATGCATAAATATTTTCTCTTTCCATAATAATCTCTTGAATCTCCTAATTTTATAGTAGGGGTCACTCATTGAAATTTATTATTTCAAAGGTATCTAAAACAAATTAAAAGTCTTAATAATTTTATTATCTTTTTATTTCATGATGATTTGGTTGGGTTGGCTGCATTAATTGTCCCAAATAGCATTAGTATTTTGTCCCCTGATTAATGTGCCCATCAAAAACCTAGCTTGGCTTACAGAAGTAGTTTATACATGTTGGCCAAGTATCAGTTTCAAGCAGAATCATGAGTTTTATGTTCTTCTGTGTATTTATTATATTGGACATGAAATACTTCTTGTTTGTTTGCTTGTTAAGTTAAATTAGAACCTGAGTGTCTGATTAAATCTAAAAATTAAAAAGAGTCTTCTCCTCTGCTTTCCTTGACCTATGTATGTCCAATGGTAGAGATGTGACCTATACAAAACAAGACTACCTGAAAGAGAGTTTATGTTAAGTAGGGAAAACACACATACAAAAGACCTGATAATTATACCATGGGTGAGATAAGAGACCACTGGCATTGGGAGTAAGGAAGGACAGTATTTAATTTTGAGACCCTGCTGTTTGAGCTAGTTTGCTATGGACACCTGCTTTGACTTTTAGTGACATCCATGAAACAGTTTGGTGTACTATTTGTTTTTGTCCCTACTTAATGACCATTGTGAACATTTTGTTTTTAAGGTGTATTTAAGAAGTCTGATGGCTGGGTTGGCTTGGGCTGCTGTGAACTGGCTATTGCTTTGGAGTGTCGACAGGCATGCAAGCAGGTAACACCTAGCAATCAGACTTTTAAGCATTGTGGAGTGGTTTGGACTTAGCCGTGCATGTGTTTTGGTCTTTCACTCCTTCATAGCTTTGGAGAGATAACACAGAAAAGAATACTCCTTTTCTACTTGCTGCTTTTTCAGTTTTGGCAGCTTCATGTACGACCCTATACTTTGTCTTATTCTTTCTTACTTCTCCTCTCCAACACACAAAGAAAATACCTTTTTTTGGAATCAGGGCCTTAGTATAACTTTGTTTAGCGTCCTGCAATGCTGAGTGACTCCACAGGGCCATGTAAATTTAAGATATGCTTTGGATGACCACAGTTTAACCAGTTGACTTATTTTGTTTTCATCTTCCTTCCCTCTTGCATTATGGCCTTAACTCTAAGCCTGTCTTTTCTTCCATCTCTTTTCTACGTCCTAAGGAGAGTGTGAGTCTTACAGTAAATAACCGAGTCTGTCTCTGATCCAGTTCATATTAAGCCCCAGAGTTCTCTACTGGTTACTTCCGTAATGGCTCCTCAGAATAGGGAAACTGGATTCCTGCCTTATCTACCCCATGTAGTGGATATAGACTTAATTGAGAAACTAATTGTTTAAGTGGACCAGAACCATCATCTGGGAAGCCTTCTCTTATATTCTGGGGACTGGTCTTTGGAGTTATGAGATACGGTACTACCTTCACTTTTCCATACAACACCATACTGATAGCCTGGGCAATACTCTCTGGGCAGAATATGGCCTAGCTGTGTGCCATTCTCTTCCAGACATTGAGGTAAAACTCAGGTGTACAGTATTTGAACTGAATTGGGTCTGAAGGCACCTAAAACAGTTGTTGGCACATTCTGTTTCTTGCCCTCCCTATCTTTATCAACTGTCTTGTGCTAAGTTGCTTGACCCTAGGTGACAGAATAGGAGGAAATAAACATGGGACCAGAGTCCATGGTTCTGGAACTATGTGTCTTAAGTGGAGACTGATGTCATGTGGATAAACAACAGATTTATTTTGGCTTGTTTGAACTATGTACTTAACTATGATAAATAACTTGCTATTTCTTTGATCCCCAGTCACTATCTATAGAGGAGAATAATATTTTCATCATAAACTTGAGAGAGTTATTTAAAAGTAAATTTTGTAATTGCCTGCCATGATATCTTTTCCTTTTTTAGTTGCCCTCTCTGTTAATGTATGATACTTTCCGGGAAATTGGCTGGATAGGTTAAGTATAAATCTTCAAATATGAAGGGTTAAAGAAAAAGCAAAATATGAGTGCCCTGGCAGAGCTTCACAAGAAAATTTGCTGTGGCAGAGCTTCACAAGAACATTCACCAGAGTGGAATTCAGTTTTTAAAAAAAGTCCTCTGATTTACATTTCCTTCAAAGTCATCTAGTTTCCAAAATAACAAAAGAACCATGTTATTATGTGAGATTAAAACCATAAAAGTTAGAATGAAGCTCTAGCATATTGAATAGGTCCCAGGATGATGTTTGTTTTAGAGACATTGAATGAAATTTGTTTTAGGAACTTTAAAATATTTGAGTCTAAGGTTTTCTTTGATGAAATAAAGAATATTATACCAGCAATTAACATGTACTGATTTATGTTCTCTTTTGTCCTATGCTAGATAGCATGTGTAACAAATTAATGAAGATTTTGTTGGCTTTTAGGCATCTTCAAAGAATGATATTTCTAAAATTTGCAGAAAAGAATATGAGGTAAGCATTTTATGTAGCAAATTTGGATGGACTTAGATGTTATCAGAATTAAAGTCACTTAAATTTGTGTGTGTGTGTGTGTGTGTGTGTGTGTGTGTGTGTGTGTGTGTGTGTGTGTGTACACCAGTACTGGGACTTGAAGACCTAGGCACTGTCCCTTAGGCTAGTGCTCTACCACTTGAAACAGTTCTTCATTCAGCTTTTTGGTGGATAATTGGAGATAAGAGTCCCACAGATTTTCCTGCCCATGCTGACTTTAAACTGTGATCCTCAGATCTCAGTCTCATGAGTAACTAGGATTATAGGTGTAAGCTACCAGCACCCAGCTAAAATCACCTCAATATTAAATGAATTCATTTTTGTATAAGTTGCCTTTTAACCCTGCAGAAAATTTAGCATTAACAAAAATTTCATTTATTTTGTTTGGATATGTTTTGGCTTTAATTAATTTTAGTTGAAATGAACTGTTAATTTTAAAGAAATATCTGGATTTTATATACAAAGGGCTTGCCATATTTTTGTGACAGAGCAACTGATTGTACTAAAAGAGGTAAAGTAGGTTGTTTGTTGTTTTGTTTTTTAAAGATTCCCATAACCTTTTTTTTGTCCCTGTCTCAGGACCCATTTAGGCATCCATTTTAATCATCTAGTTCTATCATAAAGAAATGTAAACAAATAGGGCTTGGATATGATTGTGTGGGCCTAAACCAAAGTATGAGATTCTATTAGAAAAGCTAATTATGAGCAAAAGGACTGAAGGCATGGCTGAAGTGGTAGAGCTCTAGGGGGAGAGGACCTGAATTATGCCAAAGAACTGATGGAAGGAAAGAAGGAAGAGAGGGAGGGAGGGAAAGGGAAGGAAAGGGAGAACAGATAATAAAATAATGTAGCTGTTGTAGCATCCGACTTTACTAAGATCTTGCATTTGGGAAAAAAAACCACGGGGCAATGGTGGTTCATGCCTGTAATCGTAGCTACTCAGGAGTCTGAGATGTGAGGACTGCAGTTTGAAGCCAGCCCAGGCAGAAAAGTCCTTGTGAGGCTCTTACCTCCAAGTAACAACTTAAAAACTAGAAGTGGTGCTATGGTTCAAAGTGCTAGTCTTGAGCAGAAAAGCTCAGGGATAGTGGCCAAGGCCCTGAGTTCAAGCCCCACAGCCCACAAAAAAAATACCCAAGTTACAGAGGTTTCATTAACTCTGAAACTCTTATCTCTGAATGATGATATTTCAGGCATTGTAGTGTATAAATGAGAACAATATTAGAGTGAGAGTAGAGGAGGTGGTTTTTCACAGTAAAAATATGTGCAGCTAGGCACTGGTGGCTCACGCCTGTACTCCTACCTACTCAGGAGACTGAGATCTGAGGATCACGGTTTGAAACCAGACCATGCATCATCTCCAATAAACTACTGAGAAAAAACCGAAAGTGGCACTGTAGCTCAAGTGGTAGAATGCTAGCCTTGAACAAAAAAGAATCTCAGACATAGTGCCCAGGCCCTGAATTCAAGCCGTAGGACTGGTACACACACAAAAAGAAAATGGGTGCATAAGATTGTCCTTGATAGGAAAAGTTCCTTTTGTGAGCTAATTTGTTCATTTTCTGGAACCCCATTATTACATTTGATGATTTTATTGTTTTTCACAGTGTAAGGCCATTAGGAGACTTAAATGTTCATTCCACATTCATCAGTTTTATATTTAAACATTGAGATTCCTATTGCTTTTAATAGTCTGTGTTCTCTTAGAAAAGAACTCCAGAGTTACTTAGATGCTTTTAGATTACAGTTTCTAATCTTTTTTGTTTCTCAAAGCATATAATCATATCTCTTGATTAACATTTTTTAAACTGTAGAGTTATTTATTTTTTGTTCCTTTGTATAATTTGCTAAATTGTGTTCTTCTGAAGTTAAATTTCCAAATTAACTGCAGCTGTCCTCTGTTCTTATTAAAAACCTTGCTACCAAAAAACACCACCACCACCAAAAAAAAAACCCCAACTCAAGGGGAGAAAAAAAAAAAAAAACACCCTGTAGAGTCTTTCTTTTTCTTTTCTGTTTCTTGTCTTCTACCTTTTAAGTGACCAATTTCAGTTTCTCTTGAGAAGAGTGACTAACTGATAAATTCCTTATTTTCTTCCACATGATGTCCGACACTGTCTGTCTCTGTAGTCTGTCCTCGGTTATTTCAGTGTGCTTCCTTCTCTTGTCTGGATTCTACATTGCCCTAAGAAGGCTGCCAATATGTGTTGATGAAGGACGGGACAGGAAGGTAAGAGAGTTAAACACTGTCCTATGATAGAGATAAAAACAGTTTCTGTCCCCAGTCTATCTAGTCATTTTCTAAAAGTGTACATAATAAGTTTTTTTTAATTTTTATGTTAAAAACTGACCCTACAAATTATCAAGGTAATTCAAGACTCAGTTTGATTTTCTTATACATTATTTAGAAATAGAGGTAACAAGAATTTATGAAGAAAATGGTCCTTCATTATAAACCCCAAACAAGTTACCATTGAAGTCTAGTTTTAAAATAATGCCTTTTTTCTATGAAGTGAATTGAGTAAATTTGGTGCAACATAGTCTCTTTTAACTTGTTGATTATTTATTAGTGTGAAAATAACTTATAAACTGAACTTTTAGTTTCTTTTCCTTAACCCTGGAGTGCTCTCTGGCTGAACTTAGATGTTTAGGCCATTCCTTTAGGCATACAATTTTAGGGGTAGCATTTACCCTGAATGATAGTTTTGTGTGGCCTGATTAGAGATTCAGAAAATAGGGTAATTACGTTTGGGAAACTGCTACAGAGTTCCTTTTTGAGGGAATTTCCTAAGATATTTACTTAAATGAATGAACTTAAAAATTATAACTCATTTCAATTCTGCTTTGTTCTAACCAACTAAGGATAAACCAGTGAAGTGTAAATCATTGTTACATTAGATTTTGTAGAGGGATTTCTTTTTTTTTTTTTTTTGCCAGTCCTGGGCCTTGGACTCAGGGCCTGAGCACTTGTCCCTGGCTTCTTCCCACTCAAGGCTAGCACTCTGCCACTTGAGCCACAGCGCCGCTTCTGGTGCTGGGGAATCGAACCTAGGGCCTCGTGTATCCGAGGCAGGCACTCTTGCCACTAGGCTATATCCCCAGCCCGAGGGATTTCTTTTCCTTATGCACATTGATACTATTTAAACATGGAGAGACAGTTTTATGTATTAGAAAAAAAATACAATTTTTGGAGTCAGACTTTGGTTAGATTTCTAGTTAAGCTGTGTATAGCTGAACTTCAAGTAATGAGCTATATCTTATTGAATTTAAATTAATTAAAATAAATACTGCAGTACACAAGGGCTCAGGGAAATTAGCGCAAGCAGTTCAGAGTTATCAGGAACATTTTTTTTAAAAAGCCATATCTGAAAGGTATAATTTGGTTAATAAGACTGTGAATCAAGGGCATGTTAATAAAAAATGGTTTATTTAGGGGACAAAGAGAAGACAGGCCTGTTTTGAACTGAGTATCTGTGCTTGCGTAGGCAAGTGGGATCAGATCCTAAAGAGTTGAAATTTTGGAATTCAACCCATTATTAAATGGGTTGAACTATTCATGATGAAAATTCTGTGTATTTTAGGAAAAAGAAGTAAGTCTCAGCCCTAGGATGATAGTAATACAGTCGAGCATTTAAAAATAAGTCAGAGATTTGAAGGCAGAATATGTTATGATGGATATAGGAAATGACATTTAAGAAGCTAGAATAGCAATTCCTTTAATTCTTTTAAATCTTTGGAGCCTGTATCCTGGCATTGGTTTACTATTTTCCTGGGCATGGAGATGATATAGTTTTTCTCTTTCTGGTAATAGGGCAAACCTGGTACCTAGATTAGTCTTCCTGGTGAAAACAATTTAAAACACTAGCTTAATTTTTAGAAACTATAGAATTCCCAGAGCTCCATGACAGAATATTTTAGTTGTATTAGCAACTATTTTACTTAAAATTCAATTGCTTTGTAAAAAGGTCTTCATTGAAACACCTCCTACTGACTTTCCTTCACAATCTCTCATCTTCCTGAATGAAATAATATCAAATTTCTGAAGAAAGCCAAGAAATAAAAGGCAAAAAGAACATCAAGGAAAGTCAGGGTAAAAGAAGGAAGAAACAAGAAAGACCATAAAATGTCCAATGTCTGACATTAAAGCATGAAATGGATTTATGAATTACAAACTAAAAGATATCACATCACTTCACAGTTTTAACCAGGCATCTGAATGTTCATTCTCTAACCTCACATCATCTTAATGATATTCATTCTGTCATGGAGCTCTGGTTCTGTGAAAATGCTAAGATAAAATTAAGACTTTGGGGCTGGGGATTTAGCTCAGCAGAAGAGCGCCTGCCTGGCAAGTGCAAGAGGCCCCGAGTTCGATCCTCAGATCTGGGGGAAAAAAATCTATAAACTCTATAAAAATTAAGACTTTGAGGACATTGAAGAGGCTTATAAAACCAGAAAACTGAAGACAGTCAACCTTGTGAGCTCAAGTCACAGCTATGTCAGCACCACCTGTGAACACGGAATCCTAAGTGCATAGGACAGATACAGATTTTAGATATTCATATGGTTCAAAATTTTAAATGGTTATAATTAAGCCAGGGGCCTGTGGCTCACACCTGTAATCCTAGCTACTTAGGAGGCTGAGATCAGAAGATTGAGATTCAAAGCTACGCAGGAAGTCTGTAAGACTCTTACCTCTAACAAACTACGAAAAAGCCAAACATGGAGATGCGGCTTACATGGTAGAACACTAGCTGTAAGCAAAAGGAGCTCAGGGACAGCACCTGGGCTCTGAGTTCAAGCCCCAGGACCAGCACAAAATGAAAAAGAAAAACAAAATGGTTCTAACCAAAAACTTATTTCCCATTTCTTATATCACAGATACCAAGTTCCTAAAGTTATCAGAGATATTTGTGCACATAAAAGTATAGTCCTTTTCCATGTGCTTGTACCACATATGGTAGCCTATACACTTTGTTCTGCCTCTGGCGCCAATATGTGACATACATTATATACTCACAAGGTCAATACAGTGTAGCCTCAGGAAGTATCACAATAAAATGTTCTGTTTCAAGATTTCTTTGTTTGCTTTTTTGTTTATTTTTGTTAACTTTAATTCTAGACTTAACTGCCAGAAACATCAAAGAAGAACAAAAACTAGTCTAATTTAATGATAAGAGAGTAGGGATGATAGGACCCTGGTAAGATTCACTGGGCGCATAAAGTTCCTAAGCTTCAATGTGATTAGATCTAGACTGCCATGATTTTAAAATAGAAAACTGTCTTGTGTGGCAAGGGACAACTGTGCTGCCCTTCACTCTGTCAGCTTTTGACTGTTTTAACCAAAAGAATTACATGCGTTGGGAGTATAGCTCAGAGGCCCTTGATAGTACCAAAGTAAATAAATAAATAAAATCATGTATCACTTTGCCCAGCATAGCCTTAAGGACCTAACTATAAAGTGTACTTTAGTTAATGCTAAAGAAATACCAAGAATTATTGAAGTAAATTAGAAGTCTGTAAATGGAGTCTTTCTAAATAGTAAAATGCTATATAGATATACTGTACCAGAGTAGATTTGAGCCGTTACCTGCAGCTGATGAGCTCCAAAAAGAGCGAAACCTGTTAGGTCCTGCAGTACTGGCTTAAGATAGTGTAACACTTTGATTATATCCTTCCTGTATATTGTTTTGTTTTGTTATAGTTGTATTATAGATTGAGGATGGGAGTGACTTCTATTTAGTTTCCTTGCTGCTAGTGTATTTCCTTTCCAGTTCATTCTTTAAAGTTACTTGAATGAGAACATCCCCAAAGGGAAATCTAATCAGATAAGATTAGTTTGTTATCTGGTCTGATCTTAAATGGTCTTTTTTTTTCCACTGGGCAATGTCATCTTCTCTTATAGTTTTGTTCCTTGGTTTGTTTTTGTGATACTGGGATCACTATTCAACTATATCCTGAGCCAAACTTATATGCTTGAATTACCTCTACTTAATGACAATTCCAGAATTTTCTCTGCTGAGCTACTGAAACCACTGTTGGATAGGCCTACTTTTGATGTTCCACTAGAACAAAAACCAATTTGCCAAAATTGATTTGTTTCAAATCAACCAAATTGATTATTGCTTTCCCTATTCTACTTTCTCTTATCTTTGCCCTACCACTGTAAAACACCTGTACTCACACACATGCACACACTCACATTCTGAAACAGAAACCTGACATTTTTCTTATACTTCTTGCTGGATTGGATAGTACAGACCTCCTAGATAACCAGTAGCCTAACAGGTATTGTTTATTTGTTAAATCATTTCTCACCAATTATTAGCTATCAAATTCTAGAGGTGTGCCTTCTATATATCTTTCAGTCAGCCTCCTTTCCAGATCCTTAGTTATTGCCTTAGCTTGGACCTTTATTCCACTTTACTAGCTCTCAAACCTAAGAAATTTCTAATTTCCTAATTAATTTCTCCTTTTATCTACTATCTCCCCTTTTTCTAGAGTGATTTCTTTACTAATCAGATGTGTCACTCTTCCTTGAATCTTTCGTGGCTCCCTTGTAGAATATAGTTCATATTTCCTAGCCTGGTATATCAAGCTTTTCTCAGTCTAGCCCCTGGCTTTTCCCTTCTTTATACTTTAGGGGCATGGTGCTTGTCATTTCCCAGATTCACTATGTTCTTTTATTTGTTGTGTGACCTGTTTGTCCTATCTGGATTTCCTTCTTCCTTAATCCATTGTAATTTATCCCCCATCCAAGGGTATATTCAAATCGGTTTCTATCAGCTGTGAAGAACTGGTTGTTAAATATCCAGTATTGCAAGACAGTTTATAATTTGAAACCAGCTGTGGGTAGGGCTATTTATAACATGAATATCAAGAAATAATACAAATCAAGACTTTTCTCCTTCCCTGATACACGATTTCTCCTACAATCCTATCTAATAGTAACTTTTGCTTCAAATTCTTAGACACTTTTCCTCTTTTCCTTCAACATGCATAAAATTGATGGCTACTTTTTACATGCTTTTTACATGGCATCAGTCACCCTATAGTGTAAATGTGTTTACATATTTCTTTTTAGTACTGAGCTCTTGAGTTCCTAGAGCCAAACCCATATGATTGTCTCTTTCTGTTTTCATTTATTTAACACTCATCACACTGATACATTTGATATGTGTCAGGAACTGTTCTCAGGGTACAAAGATGAAAGGATTTGGCCACTGTCTACAGGAAGCTCATAAGTCTCGTCCATAGTCTAGACCATTACAAATTCAGTGAGATAAGTACATTGCTAGAAGTCTGTAAAGACACTTTGGGATATAAAGGAGAAAACTACCCAGGTAAGACTTAAGGGGTGAGCAAAAAGTTGTTGCCTGTAAGTAGTGTAATAGTTCTATAGATCAGAAAAAAATTAGACAGTCTAGCCATGTTTCCCAGGTTAAGCTTGAATTTGTAGGTTCAAGTGATTCTCCCACCTGCCTACTACCTTTCTGGATAGCTGAGATTACAGGTGCATATCACTGTATCCAGCTTAAATACAGTTTTTATCTACTACTTCTTTTTACTTTTTTATCTAGTTCTTTTTTTTCCACTCTGACCACTTGAATTATTTAGTTTTATGTAGAAATCCTGTATAACTTTTTATAACTGAGTAGAAAAAAATTTAGTATTATATCTGATGTCACAGTAATGTTATATAGTAAAACATCCCAAAACTATATGGCCTAAAGCAGTAATAATTTATTATTTCTCATGAATCTAAGGCCTACCTAGGCAGCTCTCATCTGGGTCTCTGAGGTTATGGTAGATCATCACTTGAGTACTACTGTAGTTTTGATCTGTTCTCAAATAATATGAATAGTGTGAGCTATTAGAGCTGATTAGAAAGAGGACAATTAGAATTGCATTCATCCAGTCAAAAGAGTATAGTGAATTGGTAGTGACCTATCTAGATCATTTTATAAGTATTCCTGAGGCCACTGAACTCCAGGGGAGAGCAACATATGTTCGGTAGTTGAAAAGTTAAAACAAAACTGTATTGAGGACTGGGAATATGGCCTGGTGGTAGAGTGCTTGCCTCACATACATGAAGCCCTGGGCTCAATTCCTCACCACCACATACATAGAAAAGGCCAGATGTGGCACTGTGGCTCAAGTGGTAGAGTGCTAGCCTTGAGCAAAAAGAAGCCAGGGACAGTGCTTAGGCCCTGAGTTCAAGCCCCACGACTGGCAAAAAAAAAAAAAAAAAAAAAAAGTATTGAAACAAGAGTTGTTTTCTTCATTGTTGTTTTCATTTTGTTTATCTGTCTTGGGCAGGGTAAGAAGGCATGCAGAAATGGAGGAACAAAGGGTGAACAAATGCAGCAGTGGTACTCACTAGACACTATGTTGAAAATGAACTATACAACTTGTGGGTGGGAATGGGAGGGAAAATCTGGGCAAGAACCAGAGAAGGGGTGACATGGGCCAACAAAAAATGTACTCATTACCTGAATTATATAACTGTAACTCCTCTGTACATAACCTTTATAGTAGCAATAAAAAAAATTAAAACAGGGCTGGGAATGTGGCCTAGTGGTAGAATGCTCGCTTCGTATACATGAAGCCCTGGGTTCAATTCCTCAGCACCACATATACAGAAAACGGCCAGAAGTGGTGCTGTGGCTCAAGTGGCAGAGTGCTAGCCTTGAGCAAAAAGGAAGCCAGGGACAGTGCTCAGGCCCTGAGTTCAAGCCCCAGGACTGGCAAAAAACAAAACAAACAAAAAAACTTAAAACAAAACAAGGGTGCATGAGTGAAGAGAATATAAACAAGGCCATTAGTGAAGAACACTAAGAACTTACTTGTCACTAGTCTTATATTTCCTGACAAGCTCTAGCAGAAATAAATACATTAGCCCTTATCGATGAGGCCTTAGGGTTTTGTCGTTGCTGTTTTACTTTGTTTATTTTCTTTCTTTAAATGAATGAACTAAGTTCATCTCATTCTTGTAATGGAACATTATTTAGTGGAGAAAAGAAAGTATAGTGATTCTACTATGTGGATGTTATCTTTGAAGCTAAGTTTTAATGTTATAAAGCTAGTCCTTTAACAAGTTCAAGTCACTTAGCAGGGATATGATTTAGCTATACTGTAGTTAAAAGCTAAAATCAACTCAATAAGAGTGCATTGGACTTCCATTTATTTTTATTTATACTCATATAATGATAATAGTTTATTTTCTTCCAATTATAAATAACATTAATCATAGCTGGCAAGCCCTGACTGCGAATGACTTTGAGCAAAGAGTTTTTCATTTATCAGATTTTCCTTCTTATTTTTCTTCTTACAGTGACTTGAACACAGAATGGTGGTTTCTGAATTGTAATCTAAGACTCTCTCTAGAAATATGAATTCTATTATCAGCTCTGCTTTTGATGTCTTCTATGTTCTATGGCAAGTTTTCTCTTGCTGAGGAAATAGTTTCTCTTAAACTCTGGTCTCAAAAAGGCTGCATAGAACAATCTTTACAGGCATGTGTAACATTTAGATTTGTGTGCCCCAGGGGCTGGGAGCATGGCTCCAGCGTTAAAGTGCCTGCCTGGATTTCTGTACCACATCCCTAGATTCTAATTCCAGAGAGTAAGGCCTGGGAAGCTCAAGTGATTCCATTGTATAGCCACGTTTGACAACTACTAAAATGGTTTTATGAAAAGTTTACTTCCGGGCTGGGAATATGGCCTAGTGGTAGAGTGCTTGCCTTATATACATAAAGCCCTGGGTTCAATTCCTCAGTACTACATATATAGAAAAAGCCATAAGTGGCGCTGTGGCTTAAGTGGTAGAGTGCTAGCCTTGAGCAAAAAAGAAGCCAGGGACAGTGCTCAGGCCCTGAGTCCAAGCCCCAGGACTGGTTAAAAAAAAAAAAAAAAAAGAAGAGGAAGGGAAAAAAAAGAAAAGTTTACTTCCCTAAATGTTCTTTCTTGGATTATCTTCTAGAAAGTGTTTTATAAAATAATTGATATTAGTACATTGTAACCCTTCCTATACTACACACAGACATACACACACATTAATATAAATAAATCTGTTTTACAACATGTCAGCTTCCAAGTTAATATTAGGGATCATCTTGACCACCAATATGTGTTAGAAGATCGTAACTTCCATGTTTTCAGCCTTGGACTAAGAGAAGAATTAAATAATTTGATAACTCGATTTGCATAGAGACCTAAAATTAAATACAATTAGACATTCTTGATGGTTGTTAATTTCCATTTGTTTTTCTTTGATTTACAGAATGCTCTTTTCAGTTGCATTAGCAGAAATGAAAGTAAGTATAACATCAATGATTTACAAGCATGCAAGAGCAAAAGACAGTTTACTGAACATGAGTTTACTGAACATGATTGTGTATTTCAGGACCTTCACTGACCCTGACCTCTATACATTAAATACTAGCAGCTCTCCCAAAATCACCATGACAACCAGAAATGTTTCCACATTCTTTGCTGTTCCTGTTAAGGTCTACTGGACTCTAGACTATAAGTCATTGAACACTAACTTTCTTATACCAGTGAGCACTTGAATGTCCCCATAACTATACCTACAGTGGCACAGTATTTGTCTTCCATGACATCTTGTTATTTCTCAAATTCAGAAAGAAAAACATCATTATGCTGATAACTTCATGTTAACAAAAAGCTGTTTCCATGTCAGTGTCATCTTTTCTCCCATACAGTGGGCTCGGTATGTTGCAGTTATGCAGGCCATCACACAAACTGCCGTGAATACTGTCAAGCCATTTTCCGAACAGACTCTTCTCCTGGTCCATCTCAAATCAAAGCTGTGGAAAACTATTGTGCCTCTATTAGTCCACAATTAATACATTGTGTGAACAATTATACCCAGTCTTATCCGATGAGGAATCCAACAGATAGTAAGTAAAAGGCAGATATTCTTCTCTTTTCGATCCTTGGTAAGAGTTTATAAAAAGGAAGTGATACAGTCTTGTAGATACCTGTGATGTGGGTCACTAGGGAAACATCTGACTTCCTTTGGCATTTAGATTTGGTACATTGGACATTATTGTCACAGCTAAAAGATACCAAGAAAGATGAAACTGTAGAGAGGATGAAGAAAGAAGAATTATCTAGTCTGAGAATAAAGTTCTTTGGTATGGATAATTTGAAGGGAAGTTGGATAATGACCTTTGGAATCTCAAATTATCATACCTTTTGACCTAGCAATTCCACTTTTCATAAATTGTCCAGCAGGATAATTCAAAATTTCCACAAAATTTTGAAAATACTTTGTATATGCACATATTTGTATAATGGAAAAAAATTAGAAATATCTCAAACATCCATCAATAGGATATTGATTAAATTATGATAAGCCAGGCACTGGTAGCTCATATCTATAGTCTTATTTACTCAAGAAACTAAGACCTGGAGAATCACTCCAGGCAGAAAAATCAGATTCCATTTCCATTTAACCAGCACAAAGCCAGGCTGGAGGCTCAAGTGGTAGAGCACCAGAAGCCAGACAAGAATGTGAGGCCCTGGTTCAAGTCCTGGTACTAGCAGAAACACAAAAATAAACTGTGATACATCTATATAATAATACTTTGCAATCAACAAAAGAAGAAAGGAATACATTTTTATAGCAGGCTGGGGGCACACAGTTCATGTAGTAGAGTTTTTGCCTAGCATGTGCAAAATCCTGGTTTAGACTTCAGTACTGAAAAAAAATCTAAAATAAACCAAATGGAAAAAAGCAAATTACAGAATTAAAGGTATAATGGGATATATTTTAATTGTATACCTAATTTTCCATGTTATATATTTCTATAATGCTTTGATACTTACCAGTGGGCAGCTATTACTTTACAAGGCAAGCACTCTTGCCACTAGGCCATATTCCCAGCCAAGCTATTACTTTAATAATAAAAATTTAATAAAAATTAGAAGAAAGGGCTGGGAATATGGCCTAGTGGTAAAATGCTTGCCTTATGTACATGAAGCCCTGGGTTTGATTCCTTAGCACTACATCTATAGAAAAAGGCCAGAAATGGTGCTCTGGCTCAAGTGGCAAGAGTGCTGGCCTTGAGCAAAAAGAAGCTAGGGACAGAGTTCAAGCCCCAGGACTGGCAAAAAAAAATAAAAATTAAAAAAAGGAAAAGAAAAGAAAAAGTCTGTTTTTTAAAATAATATTCTGCAATCTATTTTCTTCATGTAGAGGTAATCAAATTTTTACAGAACTGACTAATTAACTGCCAAGAGACAATGTTTTTATTTTTACCAGCATATTGAAGGACTTGCTTTTATAAACTCAAAAGCGAATGTGCCTTGTTTGGCCACAATTAAAATCTGTTTTCCGAGGCTTTTGACATTCTGTGATGTGGCTATGTGGTGAAAATCAAAGGATGAAACACTTGCCACAGTAACCTTTATTTGTCTAAAGGCAGATCCGTTTTTCCTGACATTTAGACTACACAGAGGTACTGCTGGAGCTAAGAAGATAACAACTAAAAGAAAAAGCGAATCATTTTTTTAAAGGCCAAAAGAAGTCTTAAGAGAAAAACAACTATCTCAAATGTCTGTCCTAACACAAAGGAATCTGAAAAAGGCCACTGCAGAGTAGATTTTTTTTTTTTCAAAAGTCAAAGACACCTGAGAGAACTCAGAGGCCCTTCTGGCTAGTTAAAACTGTTCTTTCATTTCTGATTCTTTGTAGAAAATTAAAAGCAGATGATTGGGAGTATAATTCAGTAGGAATACATGCACTTATTTGCATGTTTGGTGCTCTGGGTTCAATTCCCAAAACTGAAAAGAAATGAAAATTAAGGCAGAAGTAAACTGGTATCTTGCAAGTTTGCTATTGCACTGTTTAAATTAACTTACACAGATGTATGAAAGTTTTGTGCTATCTTGGATGTGATGAAATACATTGTCTATTTGTATTGCCATAAATATTAGTCATTTCTCTCATGTCAAGAATATAGTCACAGCCGAGGATCCCTGGTGGCTCATAACTCTAATCCTAGCTACTCAGGAGGTTGAAATCTGAGGATCATGGTTTGAAGCCAGACCAGGCAGGAAAATCTGTAGGACTGTTCATCCCTAATTAACCACCCAAATACTGGAAGTGGAGCTGTGGCCAAAAGTGGTAGAGCACTAGCCTTGAACAAAAAAAGCTCAAGGAGAGCTCCCAGGCCCTGGTTCAAGCCCCATCTTCTCTAAGAACATAGATGATTTGCATAAGGTGTAAGATGACTTTTCCGTTTTGTAAAGTGGTGCTAAACATCCCATGATTGGGGACAGTGGTGGACTCTGGTAATGGATAACTATTCCACTTTTTGCTACACTTTATAGAGTAATAGAGAGAGAATTGAACAGGCCTTGTATACAGCACATACAGACATAGAGTAGTGATGTTTTCCACTCTGCTGCCAAGTTCTTCTCTTCTGAGCACGACATGAAATTCAGCCAGCTAATTAGACCACTTACATTCTGAACGTGTAGGTTTATATTGCTGTGACAGAGCTGAAGACCACGCTTGCCAAAATGCCTGCAAGAGGATTTTGATGTCTAAGAAAACAGAAATGGAGATCGTGGATGGTCTCATCGAGGGTTGTAAGACCCAGCCCTTGCCTCAAGATCCTCTTTGGCAATGTTTTCTTGAAAGCTCGCAGTCTGTTCACCCTGGAGTCACTGTACACCCTCCTCCCTCAACGGGCCTGGATGGAGCTAAATTGCATTGTTGTTCTAAAGCAAACACCTCAACGTGTAGGTCAGTATCTCATTTTTTATAATTTAGCAGATGTTTTGATCTGACTTCTAAGGAATATTCTCTTGATTGCATTATGGAACTTGGAACTCGTCTCACCTTTTGTTATATTAGTGAATAATCTGAATTGACACTTATTTTGAGAGTTGGAGAACAGGGTGTTGGCATTCACGTTAGTGAGTTTCTGTTGCTGTGACAAAATACCTGACATAATTTAAAGGAGGAACGATTCATCTGGTTTCTCTCTTCTGTGTTTATGTATGTGCTTTTGTTTCAGGGAACTGTGCACTAAACTGTACAGCATGAGCTGGGGCAATACACAGAGTTGGCAAGAGTTTGACCGTTTTTGTGAATATAATCCGGTGGAAGTGTCCATGTTGACCTGCCTAGCAGATGTCCGGGAACCTTGCCAGTTGGGTTGTAGAAATCTTACTTACTGTACTAATTTTAACAACAGGTAAGAACAAATTATTTTTCATGGACTGGATGTATTTTATCATTGCCTGGGGTAGTTGTTTTGATTTCTTTTCATTGTTGTTGTTGGTAACTGCTAAGGAGGCTTACTACTTGCTAGGCAGGTACTCTACCACTTGAGCTACACTTCCAGCATATCCTCAAATCTCCACTAGGGGTCCATGATATCAAATTACTTTAATAACAATACTGAGATCTGATTTGCCTTTCAGAGTTTTCCATAGGCTGTGAGACATATGAAGTAGTGAAGACCGAATTCAGAAGCAGATAGGAAAATTTAGCAGTCCTCTACTAAGGACTAATAAATAGTGTTTATATCAACATGCAATGGATTTATTGCAATTTTCTTTGTCTTTTGAGAGGGTTTCTCACTATAGACCACACAGGCTTCTAACTCAATCACTTTGCCTCAGCCTCCCGAATGCTGGGATTACAGATATGTACAACCACACTCAGCTTGTTTATTATAATTTTAAATAAATAACTACTTTTAAATTTCTTATTTTGATGTGTAATATGATCAGTATTGATAGTGATTATACACACACACACACACACAAAAGTTCTCTGAGAGCCCAGTAATTTGGGGCTGTATAAGCCATGTGTTCATTATATTCAAGGCTTTGTGACTGGAGTTCCCCTGCTGCCCGCTAGTGCTCCAAAAAAGACTCCGAATTCCAAATTTGGCTTCTCTATTCTTGTGACTGGATCTACCATACACCATCTGTGTGTGTGTGTGTGTGTGTGTGTATGTGTGTGCGCGTGCGTGCTGATACTAGGGCATGAACTGAGCCTAGTCACTGTCACTTAGCTTTTTTGCCTTTTCTGTTCAAGGTCAAAGTCTACCATTTGCGCCACAGTTCCACTTCCTGCTTTTTGCTGGTCAATTGGAGATATGAATCTCATGGACTTTCTGGGTCCCTTTCTGGGCCCTAAAACTTGGAGAGCAAGGTCTTCTGTGGAACTAGGTTGAGGAGATTCAGCTGCTAAAGGCCACTTAGCCCCCCAGATTTCTTCCCCTTCCAGTTTAGACTGAGACCAATGCTTGCCTTTTTGCATTGGAAGGATCCCTAGGGGAAAGATCCCCTACATGACCTAGAAACTCAAATTTTTATTTATCACTTGGCTGGTAAACTTTGGGCAATTTTTACTTCACCCCTGTCCTTCTTGGCTTCTATGGGAATAATATATTTACTCATTAGCATTCATTAAAAATTCACTCCAGTGTGATTGATTAAAAAAGAAAAAGACATAAGCAGGATACTGGTAGCTCACACTTCTAAGCCTAGCTACTCAGGAGGCTGAGATCTGAGCAAAACAATTGGGGCAGAAAAGTCCCGGTGAGACTCTTATCTCCAATAAACTTTAAAAAAAAAAAAAGCCAGAAGTGGCACTGCGGCTCAAGTGGTAGAGTGCTAGCCTTGAGCACAAAGAAGCTCTGGACTGTGCCCAGGCCCCAAGGTCAAGCCCCAGACATTTTGAAGTTTTAACTTGCCTTACAAAAATAGGCATTAAAAAGAAAAGGGGCCATCAGTATCTTAATGCTAGTGTTGATACTGAGTCCTCAAATTCTCAGAGCTGGTATCCTTTGGTGGTTTTGTGTGCTTTTTTCTTTAAGAAGTTCAGATATTCCTGTTGTATTCGTGTATTCTGTTTCTCTCTAGAAAATAATTGCTGATTATTTTTTTATTTTTCCTTTAGGCCAACCGAACTTTTCAGGAGTTGTAATGCTCAGTCGGATCAAGGAGCAATGAATGACATGAAGCTGTGGGAGAAAGGAAGTATAAAGATGCCATTCATCAACATACCTGTTCTTGATATTAAAAAATGCCATCCTGAAATGTGGAAAGCAATAGCTTGCTCACTACAGATTAAACCTTGTCATAGTAAATCTCGGGGAAGTATTATTTGCAAGTAAGCTTCATTATCATGATTCTAGCTTTCTACCCTTGATCTCTACCTAGAGATCTACCTCTCTTACAGAATTTTTTTCTTCAGCCACTTCCTTTTGCTGTCACTCCTCCATGTATCAAATGCTTTCCCATTTTATCCCTCTCTGCTTAAATTACCGTTCCTCCCATCCTCACTGCCTGTCTGCACTCTTCTCAAATACCAGACATTCCTATGGAATCTTAGCAGGCTTCTCCAGCTGATAGTAATTTATCCTTACTATGAATTCCTAGAGGCCCTTTAAAGTATACTTCCTTAAGGAATCTAATTCAAGAAATATTTATAAATACCTTTAATGCACAATTCTATTTTTATATCTTAGTTTGTGTACTTGTCTTATCTTCTATCAGAGTTTGCTCTACTTAAAGAACCTATTCTTTTTTGTGGCATCTTTCTTTTGTCCTCTTCAGGTATTGACATAATCTTGACATACATAGGTACCTCATAAATGTTTGAGGAGTGAAAGAAGAGTGATATAGTCATTGTGGCCTATTCTTAGTAGACATTTTTTCATGGTTTACTTAGGAAACCTAGGATAAAGACAGAAAGCATGTGGTGGGTGAAACCAAATCATTAACTATAGTGGTCTACAGCAGCTGTTCTTGGAGCATCTCTTTGTTCCTAAAGCTTTTCCAAGTTCATTTTTAGCCCCTAAGCTGTTGGTATGTGATTTCAGTACTTCTGGTACTTAATAGATCATTTTATTTCAACCTTAGAAAGGTTCTTTATTTGTTTGCTGACTTCACTTGAGGATGACCTGAACAAGTAGACGAGGAGATGTAACTAATGGAGGATAGACAAGAGGTAGCAGTAGGAAATATGTGGATTCTCAGCACAGAAAACTTGCAAAAGGGAGTCAAGTCCTTCTTCAGGACTCAGACAGTTTTAAAGTAAGGGAATTTCCAGTTATGATAGCTTAAAAAAGATTTTTAAAAAGTGAAAGGGGGAGGCTGGGAATGTGGCTTAATGGTAGAGTGCTTGCCTAGCATGCATGAAGCCCTGGGTTTGATTCCTTAGTACCACATAAACAGAAAAGGCCAGAAGTGATGCTGTGGCTCAACTGACAGCGTGCTAGCCTTGAGCAAAAGAAGCTCAGGGACAGTGCCCAGGCCCTGAGTTCAGGCCCCAGGACTGGCAAAATAAAAAGTAATAATAATAAATAAGAAAGTGAAAGGGAGGGAAAAGAAGCAAACAAAGCATAAGGTCTTGAAAGTGAAGGCATATAGTTTTTCAAGAGGCCTAATTTTGCAAGCTAGCCTCATTTAATTTTCTTTCAAAGATGGTGAAAAGCCACATTGATGGGTATAAATTTGAGAGACTGGAGGCATGGCTTAAGTGTAGAAGACTTGCTTCACATCTACAAGGCCCTAGGTCAATTCTCAACTAACCTCTTCACACACAAAGTGTAAAATTTGAGCAAAAGATTTGATCTCAGATAATAAACAGGGATGCCTTGAGTGTACTATGCAGCTAGAATGTTATTGTTTCTCCTCTTTCCTTATTCTTTTACTTTTAACCAATTGTGAAACATTGTTAATTAATGAAAACTCAAAGCTTCAGGAACAAAAGTAATTTTGACCAGACAACATGCGAAGGTTCCTTGAAACCTAAATTTGGGTGCATTTTACTTTTCAAGATCAGATTGTGTAGAGATTCTCAAAAAATGTGGAGACCAAAACAGATTCCCAGAAGACCACACAGCTGAAAGTATTTGTGAGCTTCTGTCACCTACAGATGACCTAGAGAACTGCATACC
Source organism: Perognathus longimembris pacificus (assembly GCF_023159225.1). Taxonomy (NCBI): domain Eukaryota; kingdom Metazoa; phylum Chordata; class Mammalia; order Rodentia; family Heteromyidae; genus Perognathus; species Perognathus longimembris. Next base: position 130,920,893 of record NC_063161.1, read on the forward strand.
TTTGGATACATACCTCAGTAAGTACTGTAAGAGTTTGCCTTTAGAGGTCAAATTCTTTTCTCATGACCCTAATTCTTGCTATCTTGCATGATCATTTGTCTATTGAGAAGGAGTTGTTCCATGAAGCCTTCTCAGTCTCACAAGTTTATCATATCTGCTTGGCCCTTTTTTTTTTTTTTTTTTTTTTTTTTTTTTTTTTTTTGCCCATGTAAATCTTACCATCTAAGACTTTGTAAGCAGAAGTGGCAGTAATCCAGGCATGGATAGCTCACACATGTAATCCTAGCTACTTGGGAGCTAGGATTACTTGGGAGCTACATAGATTATTGGAACTGTAGTTCAAGGCTACTCTACACAGAAAAGTTCTAGACTCCTCAACAGAGAGCTAGATTCAGGGGTGAGAACCTGTTATCCTACCTACCTGGAAGCCTAACATGGGTGAATCTCAATCAGGCAAACACCCCAGGAGGAAGAGAGACCCTACCTCAAAAAATTACTGGCAGAAAAAAAGAACTAGCTGTGTAGTTTAGCAGTTAAAGAACCTGCCTAAGCAAACTTGAGGACTGGAATTCAAATCTCAATACTGAAAGGAAAATAAAAATGATGTTATATTATTGTGAGAAAATGTGAACTGATCATTCAGGAATTCTAAGCGGTGAATCAGATCTCATTCTCAAGTTTCTTTACTGTCTCTTTACCATCTTATGATCAGAAAGTGAAATTTCCCTCAGACTTTTTGGTTATGAGAAGATATTCTGATATACCTGAATGTACCTGAGGCGGGCCTGGCTTAGACTCACTCAATACAAAGTGAAGAATGATGCTTAGATTAGCAGAGGGAAACAGAATTTATCTCCCTGCTTTAGCTTCTGTTTGCCAAGTGCTGCCCAGAGCTACGGAAGTGTGTTGGTATGTCATTGAGGGATTCTAGAGCTGAGCATCTTGGCAGCAGTGTGGCCTTGTGGGGGAGGCTGGGATAACAAGTGCAACTCTGCGCTCTCAGGAGTCGGGCGATGCGAAGTGTTCAGGCTGCCACCAGAGGGAGCAGGAGCCATGAGCTGGCAGGAAAGGCCGACTGAAGTCAGTGCCTACTTGATTTTTTAACCTGTGTCAGATAGGATTAAAATTGTAAATAACAGAACCACACATATAAGTAAAAGAAAGCCCAGAAACAAATTCTGTAGTCCAGAGCACCATCCTAGGTGTCCAGACTTCTTCTGGCCTCCTTAGCACCTGACTTCACTCACTTAAGTTACTCTAATGTACTTTTACCACACAGGACTGTTGGGTTATAGCCACCATATTCTAGTTCTGGGTGGTACCCCTAGTTGCACAGAAAAACTGGGGGGAAATTATCATTTTAAAATTACGGACCTATTGCTACCATAAGTAGAATAGGAGGTTTATTAATAAACAGGGAGAAAAGAGTATATTCTGAATTTGTAGCTGATAGTAGATGCCACATTCTCTAAACACGAACAAACTATGGCTCTTAAATAAATAATAATATATAAATAATATTAGCTTAGGCCTCTATAACTGAGCAGATTACTTCTTTGGGCCTCAGATTCCCCATGTACAGAATGATTAAGCTGGAACTTAATCCAAGAGCTCTTAATGTAGTCACAGCCCTAGACTCTAATACAGCAGTCACATATATAGAGGGGATTACTTCATTAGGAGGAACATTTTTGAAAAGTTTTTACTTAAATCATACTTTGAGACTTTTCCTTGGTCATAATTGTAGAACTTAAATGTAATGTTACAGGGTGTATATTGTCATAATAGATTATCATTTATGGTAAAGCATCCAGATTATTCCTCTTAGACATAAGCACCTATTTGATCAACCTATTGGAAATTGAGTTACCTGAGTTTACCTTATTTGCATATACACACAAGTATGTAGGTATAGTTTTGTCCTTTCTTTACCATATAAACAGATTTTACCAGATATAAATCTGGTAAAGACTTGTCTGTTAAAGACTTGTCTCTCTGGGATATATATGTGAAAAAAAAAATGTATATATTGAACTCAAGGCTTTACATTTGCAAGGCAGGCACTCTTAACTGCTGAGCCATACCTCCACCTCCAGCCTTGTTTTGTTTATCACTGTATCTTAACCTAGAATTTTCTCTATCATATTGTAGGCACTGAACAAATAAAAGAATGAATAAATGTCTCCTTTTTTTTTTGCCAGTCCTGGGCCTTGGACTCAGGGCCTGAGCACTGTCCCTGGCTTCTTCCCGCTCAAGGCTAGCATTCTGCCACTTGAGCCACAGCGCCGCTTCTGGCCGTTTTCTTTATATGTGGTGCTGGGGAATCGAACCTAGGGCCTCGTGTATCTGAGGCAGGCACTCTTGCCACTAGGCTATATCCCCAGCCCTAAATGTCTCCTTTTGCTAAATTCACAAATGATGATCTGTTTTAATAACTTATGAAGATCAGGCCTTTCTGCACATGTATTCCAGCCATTATTAATTCAAATAACTTACAGACTTCTGTTACTCTTTCAAGTAATATACAAGTAACTATTTTGATGCTGTTTTTCTAGGGCCAAGTTCTTTGGGTACTATTGTAGAGGAAGTGACTCACCCCTGTAACCCAAATCCTTGCCCAGCCAATGAGCTTTGTGAAGTTAACCGCAAAGGGTGTCCATCTGGAGATCCCTGCCTTCCATACTCTTGTGTTCAAGGTAAGAGGTAGGTCTGTATGGCTGTGGGACAAGGAAGAGAGAGGCTGCTGGTGTTTCTTTTGGGATAATCTTTAGAGGAGGGTTACAAGGGTCTCTATTATCTTTTCCTGTGATATTTAAGATTTTCCCAGAAAACATTTATGATGTATATAAGCAAAGAAAAAGATGTAATTTTCAGTTAATGTTTAGGTCATAAACTAACAGTATCAGTCCAAAACTTGATTATCATAAATTATAATGTTCATGACTACAAGAGAAATTTGAGCCAACCTTTTGAGCTTTCTTTGCATGTCATAGTATTTGACAAATCTTCAATACGCTGTTCATGGTTCTTATTTTCTAGATTTTCTGTAGTATGTGGAGAAACCTCATACCCTCAGCCTCCCAAGTGCTGGGATTAGTGGGGTATATTTTTATGCTGAGCCAAAACTACATATTATATAGTATTTTTGTACCAAACTGTAGCCAACTTTATTTTTTTTCAAATTTTTATTATCAAACTGATGTACAGAGAGGTTACAGTTTCATACGTTAGGCAATGGATACATTTCTTGTACTGTTTGTTACCTTGTCCCTCATACCCCCCCTCCCTCCTCCCCCTTTCCCTCCCCCCCACCCCCGGAGCTGTTCAGTTCACTTACACCAAACAGTTTTGCAAGTATTGCTTTTGTAGTTGTTTGCCTTTTTTTACCCTGTGTCTCTCAAATTTGGTATTCCCTTTCAATTTACTACTTCAAATACCAGTATACACGATTTCCAATATACTCAGATAACATTACAGAGATAGTGTAGGTACAACCACAGGAAGGTGATACAAGAACATCATCAATAATAGAAGCTACAGATACACATGGGACGTTGAAAGTAGTTACAACTGTGATATAACAATTGTTTCCATAACATGGAGTTCATTTCACTTATCATCATCTTATGTGTTCATAAGGGTATAGCTATTGGGCCTTGTGATGCTCTGCTATGACTTGCCTAAACCTGTACTAATTATTCCCAATAAGGGAGACCATAGAGTCCATGTTTCTTTGGGTCTGTGTAGCCAACTTTAGAGTATCAGTCCTTAATTACCACTGCCCCCTAGAACACAGACTTTTCATTTGAGAGGATATGATTATTTTTTAATTTTTTGTGCTTGTCCTGTGGCTTGAACTCTGGGCCTGGGAGCTGTCTCTGAGCTTTTGTGCTCAAGGCCAGTGCTCTACCACTTGAGCCACAACTCCAGTTCCAGCTTTTTGATGGCTAATTAGAGAAAAGAGTCTCACAGAATTTCCTACCCAGGCTAGTTTTGAACCATAATCCTCAGATTTTAGCCTTCTAAGTAGCTAGGACTACAGGTTTGAGCCACCAACACCTGGCAAATCAGTTTCTTAATTCAGGGAAATTTCTATTATATAATCTTTAATAGTTCTACAGTGCCTATAAGACTTTATTCAGTAGATTCTATCTAATATTGTAAAGCATTGCTGTACCAATACCAGTAATAAGTTACTTTTGTTCAGGTTGCAAACTGGGAGAGGCATCTGATTTCATCGTTCGTCAAGGGACATTAATCCAGGTGCCGTCATCTGCAGGGGAAGTTGGTTGTTATAAAATCTGTTCCTGTGGACAAAGTGGACTCTTAGAAAACTGTATGGAGATGCACTGTATAGACCTCCAGAAGTCTTGTATTGTTGGAGGAAAGAGAAAAAGTGAGCCTTGAACTGTATTTATGCTTTGTTTTCATTATAAGATTGGTTGTCTTCACTTTATAGAACAAACATTGATGGGTTCTCACCAGCATGTTCCAAACTTGTAAGAATATGACAGGGTACAAATACAAAATATGAATATCCCTTTTATATATTCCAAAATCATCTTTTAAAAAATTTCTGTTTTGGCCTGGGAATATGGCCTAGTGGCAAGAGTGCTTGCCTCGTATACACGAAGCCCTAAGTTTGATTCCTCAGCACCACATATATAGAAAAGGCCAGAAGTGTCGCTGTGGCTCAAGTGGTAGAGTGCTAGCCTTGAGCAAAAGAAGCCAGGGACAGTGCTCAGGCCCTGAGTTCAAGCCCCAGGACTGACAAAAAAATAAAAAAATAAATTTCTGTTTTGAGCCAAGTGTTGGTGGCTTGTGCCTGTAATCCTAGATACTCAGGAGAATGAGATCTGAAGATCACTGTTCAAAGCCAGCCCAGGCAGAAAAGACCAAGACACTCTTATCTCCAATTAACCACCAGAAAACAAGAAGTAGCTCAAGTGATAGAGCAGTAGCCTTGAGCAAAAGAGCTCAGGGAGAGCACCCAGGCCCCGAGTTCAAGCCCCATGATCAACAACAACAACAAAAATTACATTTTAAAACTTTTTGAAAAGTCTTTCTTTAACTCCCATTTCTTTTTTTTTTTTTTTTTTTTTTTTTTGGCCAGTCCTGGGGCTTGGACTCAGGGCCTGAGCACTGTCCCTGGCTTCTTTTTGCTCAAGGCTAGCACTCTACCACTTGAGCCACAGCGCCACTTCTGGCCGTTTTCTGTATATGTGGTGCTGGGGAATCAAACCCAGGGCCTCATGTATACAAGGCAAGCACTCTTGCCACTAGGCCATATCCCCAGCCCCCAACTCCCATTTCTTATATAGGGAGCAGGAAATATTTTTCTCTTGTCTTCATTTCTCCCTACTCTAACTCTGTTTACTAAAATAAATTCCTTACTAAAACTTTAAAATTTTTTATTTTGTTCTATTTCTTAATGTATAATATAGTTCAGTGCTCTCGTTCTCTTTCAGGTCATGGAACATCATTTAGTATTGACTGCAATATCTGTTCTTGTTTTGCGGGCAATCTGGTATGTTCTACTCGCCTCTGCCTCAATGAGCACAGCTCAGATGATGACCGTCGCATCTTCACAGGTGACTGAGAACATCAGAGCCTCTTCACAGGGGACCATCCTTCCTTTGTTCTCATTTTTCATTTGAGACAACCTCTCTTGTCTTGCTTTAAGTGCAAACATGTACTGTAAAATCAGTATAGAATCTGAAGACAAGATACTTATCTGAAGACAAGCTCCTAGTTTCATCCTGTATTACATGTAGACATTAATTTAAATGGTTCCTTGGCGCCTTTCGAACACCAATATTCTGGGATTCCATGAGTCAAAACGAATAGGGTCAACGAGTGGGATGATTTCAGTTAAATGGAACTTTTCTGTCTAGTGAAGTACCCGCACTTACCCCTACTATGGTAGTCTAAATGTTCATGTATTTTCTAAGTGTTTTTTGCCTTTCTCTGACCTTAGTGATTCACTTAGATTTCCACAGATAGTATCATCCCTCATCCCATACTGTTTTCTTGATTTTGCTATGTTTCATGCTGTGGTATTATGCTCACATCAGCACCCAGAGATACATGGCTGATTTCCACAGATAGTATCATCCCTCATCCCATACTGTTGTCTTGATTTTGCCATGTTTTATGCTGTGGTATTATGCTCACATCAGCACCCAGAGATACAGGGCTTGGTGACATGGACATATTCTCCTATGAAGCTACATTTACCAATAGCAATAGTGCCGTCTGCCAGTGTCTATTGATGCTTCTTTTCTCCCAGATCTCAAGTTCTGGGTAAAGACATACGGGTCTTTACCCCATGTTCCCATTTCAGTAGCAATTGGATTCTTGATTCTTCTTTCCTAGGAATTAGTATTACAGGCCAAGAAAATGGGGCTGGGGATGGGGAGAAAAGAATAAGGTTTTACCCATCTTGTATCTCCAGTCTTTTGGAAATAAAAAGGAGACCAAAAGTAAGAAATGAACAGCAGACTGATAAGGAAGTATGAGGGGAACCAGTCCCACCTCATCGAGTGTGTCCTAGCCTCCACTGCTTTAGTACAGTCATCGTCATCCTCCCTCATTAAACACCTAAGCATTTTTAGAGGAGGAACTGTGCATTTCCTAAGACCCTTTTTGCCAGAGTTTGGGACCCTTATCATCCAGAGTAAAATTATGCCAATAACTATTAAGCTAGCAGATGCTAAGGGAATTCTACTGGCCCCAAACTATAACACATTTCTTGTGATTAAGTTTTCAAGTCCACACATGATTCAAAAGGAGATAGTCATAAAATGTTTGTTTCAAAATAATACTTTTCCTCTTTACCTTCCTGTTCTTCCCACCCCTGAGGAGATGAGAGGGGAAGGAACCTATCGGAGGAGCCTATGATAACCCTTGCTTTGTCTTGCTTTTGGTATTATTCTTTAACATTCAAGAAATCCCCTAAGCCAGAGTTCAAACATCTAAATCTCAGATTTCACATGCCAGATAAGGAGAAGCAAGGTTTCTTTTTCCACATATAATATTCTTTATAAGGGTCTGCTCCTGGGGTCATAGCCTATAGTCCCCTTATTCACTGGCAAAGGAAATGACAAAGGAAAGCTGTCTTGCAGTCAAATGACTTTTTTCAAAGCTGTGCTGCCTTTGGAAAAGCAAAGATGGCAAGGTAGTTGTATTTTTTGACTTAATTTACAATTCTGTATGAACATGGGACTGCCACATGATTGTTAAGGACAAGTGGAAGAAGGGAAGGCTACGTGTGTACATATTTTAGGCTTTCTGAAACCAGAGTTTTAGACCTCAGGCCCAAACCCGAGGAATTCTACATGTCAGGTCTGAGATGTGGTGAGGAGCAGAGAAAGGAGGTTTATTATGTGGCAGCCATGAGAAGACAGCACTTCAGCCCATCCTCAGACATCTTCTGGGCATAGACATGAGCTATAGGTTTTATAGAGAAAGAATTGGGGGAAAGGGAGAGGAATACATAACTATTAAACAGTCCTGGTCAAAGTATGGCCTGGTTGACTTACTATTTCATTCCTTGGAGGGGATTCTGGAGAAGTTGCTATTACTGTCATGACTGGTCAGAATAGTCATCATTGTTGCAAGGTGTTTTGTCCTGAGGAGGCCCAGCTGTTGCTTAAGAGTCATTTCAGTTCTTTGCCATAAAGCCATAAAGATGTTATCAGTCAGTCCTGTCCTGTTCTTCCTGAATTGCAAAGTAACTATAGAGAACGGCTTAGAGCAAAAGCACATATGTTAAGCTTTTTTTCCTGCTTTTTTAAAATTTAGAGACCCAGATAAGTACTCAGTGGGGAATTTTTTGTTTTGGAAGGGGTGTGTGTGTGTGTGTGTGTGTGTGTGTGTGTGTGTGTGTGTGTGTGTGTGTTGGTCCTGGAGTTTGGACTCCGGGCCTGGGCTCTGTCCCTGAGATTCTTCTTCTCAAGGCTAGCACTCTGTCACTTGAGCCACAGCTCCACTTTCAGCTTTTTCTGAGTAGTTTATTGGAGATAAGAGTCTCACATACCTGCACTGGTGGCTCATGCCAGTAATCCTAGGGACTCAGAAGGCTGAGATCTGAGGATTATGGTTCAGACCCAGTCCAGACAGAAAAGTCTGTGAGACTCTTATCTTCAATTAACCACCAGAAAACCAGAAGTAACACTTTGGTTCAAAGTGGTAAAGTGCTGGCCTTGAACAAAAACAGCTCAGAAACAGTGCCAAGACCACAAGTCCAAGCATCATGACTGACACCAACCAACCAACAAACAACAACAAGGAGCCTCACAGATTTTCCTGCCAGGGCTTCTTTCAGACTTCGATCCTCACATCTCAGCCTCCTGAGTACCTAGGATTACAGCTGTGAGCTACAAGCAAGTAGCTTAAAGTGGGTTTTTGTTGTTGCTGTTGCTGTTGTTGTTGTTATTTGATGGTACCCGGGCTTGGGCTCAGGGCCTTGTGCTTGCTCAACTTCCTTAGTTGTTCACTTGGCTGATGCTCTCCTACTTGCACCACACCTCTAGTGCAGCTCTTTGCTAGTTATTTTGGAGATGGAGTCTTATGGACTTTGCCGTCTTTGAGCCACAGTCCTCCAGGTCTCAGCCTCCTGAGTAGCTATGATAATAGGTATGAACCACTGATGCCCAGCTAGAAAATGAAGCTTTCCAGCATGTCTTCCATTTCCTCTCTTTAGGTCTGCCCTGTAACTGCGCAGATCAGTTTGTCCCTGTGTGTGGGCAGAATGGACGCACTTATCCTAGTGCCTGCATTGCACGCTGTGTGGGTCTCCAAGACCATCAATTTGAGTTTGGATCATGCATCTCCAAGGATCCTTGTACTCCTAATCTCTGCCCAAAAAACCAAAGGTAAGTCAAAAGCTACTTTCTTTTTTCTCAACCCCAAACCTGCACTTGCAAAACATCTACCATGGGGGCTGGGAATATGACCTAGTGGTAAAGTGCTCGTCTCATGTCTCATATACATGAAGCCCTGGGTTTGATTCCTCAGCACCACATATATAGAAAAAAGCCGGAAGTAGAGCTGTGGCTCAAGAGGTAGAGTACCAGCCTTGAGCAAAAAGAAGCCAGGGACAGTGCTCAGGCCCTGAGTTCAAGCCCCAGGAGTGGCATCAAAAACAAAACAAAACAAAAAATCTACCATGCATGTACCAGATGGATACAAAGGTGAATTGAAATGCAGTCTCTGGCCCAGTATGGTAACATACACATAAAATCTCAGCATTAAGGAGGCTGAGGCAGAAGCTGATCTTGATTTCAAGGCCAGCCTGGGCTACATTGCGTGACACTACCCCTACCCCCAAAAAAGTGGCTTCTGTCCTGAAGAGTATGAAATCCAAAAGGAAAGAGAGCCAAGTAAAGCTGCTAGGCAACAGGATTGGCAGCCCAGACATGGGCAATTAGTGAAGCCTAGGGAGGAAGGGGTGAGGAAAGGCTCGGAGGATGAGCAGGAGGCACAGCATGGTTGCAGGGAGAAATGTATGGGTGAAGGCAGACAGCTACAGGAGTACAGTCATGATTGTTGGAAATGAAGATTTAAGATGGTTTCTGCTGGAAACCCCAACAGTTCTGTGAAACTGAAATGGACTGAAATAATGTAAGGAAGATTAGCAGAGAAGACAAGATCTTATTATTAGCTACTTATGCCTGGTAGTAAAGGGAAATTTTCTTCTACTTATGTATAAGCCTACATTTTAGTGACTGGACATGAGAAGTGTCGGGAAATGCAATTTCAGTATTTTTTGGGTCTCCTCTCTGCATTCTCTTTACTGAGCCAGAGGATAGCTGACTTGGCATTGAAGGACTTCTATATATGGTATCCACTAGGGAAATTGTTTAACCAAATGACAAAAATTGGTCACTCATCTGCCAAAGTTTGTACAACGAAAACTAAGGATCTGGGGTATGGCTTAAGAGGTAGACGCACCTACCCAGGAGCCTAAGGCTCTGAGTTCAAATCCACCAAAAAAGGAAAACAGAAAACTAAAGTGAAAAGATGATGACATGCATAAGAAATAGGTAAAAGGATAACATGTATTGAGGCTTATTTGGTTGTTTATTTGCTTATTTTTCTCTGTTGGTTAAACTTCCTGAATAAGGTTATCTTGCTTTTATAATAAAACACTGAAAAGAAGTCTTACAGCAGAAAAGCCTTTATAGGTATAATGCAGTAGCAGCATAAATAATTTTATCCATGAAAATTATGGGAAAGAATATCATAAAGATTTGCTGCCCTTATAAGCACCCTAAAAATCAATATAAAAAATGACAATCTAATGTGGAAAAAAGCAAAAACTGATAGCCTAATAGAAAGATGAGCCAAGGACATAAACACAGAAACAGAAATATAAATGATTCTTAAACACTTGCAAAAATGCTTTTATTTATTAGGGTTAAGTGATGGAGTCACTTAACCAGCTACTGTATACAAATCCCAAAGTATCAGTGCTGTCACCTAGTAGATCTAATACAGTCTCTTCGGCACCAGCCTCCTTCTCTGTATCCTCCACATTTGGAGGCTGCTCTTGAAGATCCTTTATGGGCCAAGTCTAAAGGCCGTAGTCATCTATTACTGCCACTCAACATTCTGTTATTTATAATTCAATCAATTGACTACAACCAGCTGCTAAATATAATCTATGAAACATAATCTAGATGTATCCCCAGAAGAAAATTATATGAATTTGATATCTGGCCAGTCTGCCCCAGTGTTTAGCTTTGCTCAGTTTGAGAGAAATGTAAATTAAATTCCAATCATGTGATTACATATGGCACTGTCATGCACGAGGGTCTGGGGAAGGATTAGTGTATCCTCTCTGGAGGGCAATTGACTGCATCCAGTTTTAAATCACATGCCCTTTTTTTAAAAAGTCAGCATGTGTAAGTGCTCATACTTCTGTAAAATATCTCTGAAAGAATAAATATATATTAAGGAATTAGTAAGGGAACTGAGTGGCTAAGATACAAGAGTAGGAGGGAGACCTTTTCACTATATATGATTTAATATCTTTTTATTTCTGTTCAAACAATAATTGCTTTAAAAAGAAAAGGTTGTAAGACTAGAAGTGTAGCTCAAGTGATAAAGTGCTTGTCTAGCAAGCACTAGGCCTAGAGTTCAAACCCCAGTACCACCAAAAAAGAAAGAAAAAATTGTATTTATTCATCAAGTACCTGTTGATATGCAGGCATTTGTTTTCCTTTTGCCAGTACCAAGGGGTAGTGTTCCACTTGAGCCATGCCTCCAACCTGGCTTTTTGCTGGTTAAATAGGAAGGTAGTCTTGTGGACTTTCCTGCTTAGGCTGGTTTTGAGCCACAGACCTCCAGGTCTCAGCCTCCTGAGTAGTCCATAGTCATCTTTTTTAAACATTAGGATATAACAAGTAAGTCAGATTGTCTCTGCCCTGATCATTTCACTTTTATTTGTTCCCTGGATTCTCAGCCTTTTCCTATGATCCTCTTGTTCCTATATACACAAATTGATCTAGGTTTTCCTCCTCAAGTGCTAAATTTCTCTTAATATTCTTTCCTGGTAATGGTAATAAGGTTACATATATTCTTTTCCATTTTTCTCCCTCCTGCACCTCAAATTTCCATAAAACTATAACAAATACATTCCAGTTTCAGATCACCTGAGCAGAGGCAGCCATCTTAGTGGCATCAGTGCAGGAGGCTGATACCTGAAACATTCCCTTAAAGATTAAAATAGTAGCTACTATATTGTTGTTCTTTCTAATAGTGAGTACTAAACATTTTCATGGGTCTCCTTTTTTTCCTTTTTTTTTTGGCCAGTCCTGGGCCTTGGACTCAGGGCCTGAGCACTGTCCCTGGCCTCTTCCCGCTCAAGGCCAGCACTCTGCCACCTGAGCCACAGCGCCCCTTCTGGCCATTTTCCATATATGTGGTGCTGGGGAATCGAACCAAGAGCTTCATGTGTAGGAGGCAAGCACTCTTGCCACTAGGCTGTATTCCCAGCCCCTTTTTTTCCATTTTTTGAAGACTTGATAATTATGAATGTAGCTTTACAAGTATGGACATCATCAGAGATGGGGACAGTTCACTCAGATTCAAATTTTAGTAGAAGGAAATAAATAAAACATCATCACTGGCCTTCAATAAAAAACTTCTACCCCATCCAAGCTCCCTCTCTATCCCTCTCCAATAACTACCCCCTACCACTCTCCAGAGACTACTGCTCCACTGCTGCTATCCTAGGTCTCCTTATACAAAGTTATGTACACTCTGCATAAAAATGATTAAATAAAAGCACAGGATTGGGGCTGGGAATATGGCCTAGTGGCAAGAGTGCTTGCCTCCTATACATGAAGCCCTAGGTTCAATTCCTCAGCACCACATATATATAGAAAAGGCCAGAAGTGGTGCTGTGGCTCAGGTTGGCAGAGTGCTAGCCTTGAGCAAAAAGAAGCCAGGGACAGTGCTCAGGCCCTGAATTCAAGCCCCAATTCTGGCAAAAAAAAAAAAAAAAGATTCTGAGTTCAAACCTCCATTTACAAAACAAGAAAGAAGAAGAGGGGGGAGGAGGAGGGAGAGGGAGGGAGGGAGGGAGGGAGGGAGGGAGGGAGGGAAGAGAAAAAAATCTAGAGAAGAGAGCTGTTATCTTAACCCCTGTGGGGAAATAAGGAGAATGAAACAAGGTCCAGACATTACTAGAAGAACCCACTTTGGTGGCATTCTTGTAAGTAGTTCAAAATAAGCTAGCATCAACTTCTTAGTCTGGTAGGTACAGAAACCTGAAAAAAAATTAGGACATAAAGTGAAATCTCTTTTTTTTCCTGCTTTTTGATGGTCCTGGGATTGAACTTGGAACCTCATGCTTTCGAGGCAGGTTCTCTACCATTTGAGCCACACCTTTCTAGCCCCTTTTTGCCTTTGATTAGTTTTCCTCCTGGTGTTTCCCCATGTCTCGGGGGAGGACAGTCACATTGGTTGAGATGGAGTCTCTTGGACCTTTTTTTGCCCAGACTGGCCTCAGACTAAGATCCAAGATCCTTTGATCTCCACCTCACTCAAGTAGCTAGGATTGTAGGCTTGATCCACAGTACCCAGCAAAACTTTTTCTTAAGATATACTTTTGTTAGCCAAGTAAAATTAAGCACAAGAAAATGTTTCATTTGTTATTGACTACAGGGCCCATCCACCTGGCTTCCTATCACAGCACTTCTACCTATGCTTGCATCCTTGGCTCTTGGTTTCTGTCTCCCTTCTCCTTTCCCCAGTACTGCATTCTGGATCCTCACCTCAGTGTTTATGGCTGCTCAGTCTGGTCCACTCTGTACCCTCCTTACCCACCCAGCTCCAGTTAGAATTCCTCTCCCAGTGAGTCCCCCAGGCTCTCACCCAGTGATTCATTCCCTTGGGCAGTTTGTGTGGCATTGTCTACCTCATAGCCTGTTCTGCATGCTTCACTCTCCCCCTCAACACAAGCTATTGTATCTCTTTCTCCTCAGCCTCCTGGGCCTCATTCTTGGTTCTGCCAGCCCCACCATAATCCCCCTCCCCCTTCTGTCCTGTGTCCTGCACCTACATCTGGCTCATGTGCTGCATTCATCTTTTTCAGATGTGTACCCAAACCCCAAGTCTGCCTGACAACTTTTGATAAGTTTGGATGTAGCCAGTATGAGTGTGTGCCAAGACAGCTTGCCTGTGACCAGGCCCGTGAGCCTGTGTGTGATACAGACCACATGGAGCACAACAATCTCTGCACTTTATACCAAAGAGGAAAAAGTCTCTCCTACAAAGGCCCATGCCAGGTATGTTGTTTGGCTGACAAACAGAGTGCACTGGGCAGAAAATTCATTTATGATCCTTTACAGGCAAGGAGAATCAAGCCCTCCCCTGAAAAAAAACACTGACTCTTCTCATTCTGAAAGGCGGTCTGGCTGGCATGTGCCTCTTCACAGCTAGTGTAGAACCAAGTGGAGACAGTGACTTCTTACTGCCACTTGTAGGGACAGAACTTTGGTTTCATTCCGTTTGTACTTCCCAGGGAGTTCTGTTTGTCATCCCCACTAGGAAACAAATCAGAAGAAAAGAGAGTTTCCTCATTCTTCCTACCTCTCTCCTACCACTCACAGTGATTGAAAATTTCTCTAGGACTTCTGTACTTTATCATTAGCCTGTATCTCAATCTTGCAGGGTTGTGGAATCTACGTCCACTTTAAATGACTAATTGTATAAATAGTCCCTTTGGGACTTCCCACATAAACCACTTATTCTCTCCTGGGGAATACCATTCTCTGGGCCCAGAATCCCTTACCCACAACCCCCTAACAGCTTCCATGATTGCTTCTCATTCTCTGGTCTTGGTTAGAAAAGTCCCTTCAGCTTGTTTACCTCAGCTTGTTTTCTCTCAACATTTAGATTCCATCTGCATTGGTATCTTCCTCTCTGATTTCCCAGTCTTCTCTTCCTCCTCTTTCCTTCATCCTGCTTATGCTTTTTCCTGAGCTACCCAGGAATAGGCCCAGAGTCTGTCTGCTCCATTGCTCTCTTCCCTCTTTCCTCTCCTTCTCCTGTACCCAGTGAAATGGTAAGGCCTCCACATTTGGAGAAAGATTGATCCTGTTTTCTTCAAACAGACCTTCTTGGATTTTAAGAGCTGTCTGGGTAGAGGAGTGATGAGAGGATATCTTTATCTCATTCCTGTTTATATGAAATGACCCAGGTCAGAGAGACTGAGCAGTCATCTTTTCATTCTTGAGGCAGCTGTGTTGCTCTCTGCTTTACACTGTGTTATTTTTTTTTTCCTTTTTATTTGGGGGGTGGGGGTGAGGAGGAAATAGAAGCCAGGTACCAGTGGCTCATGCCTGTAATCCTGGCTACTCAGGAGGCTGAGAATGGAGTTTCACAGTTTGAAGCCATCCTGGGCAGGAAAACCCATGAGACTCTTATCTCCAATTAAACACACACACACACACACACACACACTCATACACACACACATACACACACGCCTTAAGTGGAACTGTGGTTCCCTCTGTCCCCTCCCGATCAGGACTGGTGCACCATGGCAGTTCCCTGGCTAACTGTGATTTGTTTGCCCTCAGCCCTTCTGCAGAGCCACAGAGCCTGTCTGTGCCCACAATGGTGAGACCTATAGTAGTGTGTGCGCTGCCTACTCTGATCGCGTGGCAGTTGATTACGATGGGCCCTGCCAGGCTGTTGGGGTCCTCTCCGAATACAGTTCTGTCACCGAGTGTGCTGCTGTGAAGTGTCCTCCACTTTTGGCGACAGGGTGCAAACCCATCATCCCACCTGGTAGGCTGGAGGTATTTGGGGTAGGCAAGGGTGGGATTGGAAGGATGTACTTACTCACTTCCAGAAAGTCACGGAGAAGACAATTGACTAGTTTATTTAAATTTCTCAAGAGATTCACACACTCATTAGACATAATATTCTGGATTAGCCTTGAAAAGTTATGGCCTGGTGACTTTGAAACAGTAGGGCAATCTTTTTTCAGAAATCTTGTACCAATATGTAAAATGATGAAGTTGTTACTGGGCACTGGTGGCTCATGCCTATAATCCTAGCTATTCAGTAGGCTGAGATCCAAGGCTCACAGTTTGAAATCAGATTAGGCAGGATAGTCAGGCTCTTAGCTCCAATTAACCCTACAAAGCTGGAAATGGAGATGTGGCTCAAGTGGTAGAGTGCTACCCTTGAGCAAAAACAAGGTCAGAGACAGAATCTAGTCCCTGAACTCAAGCCCCACGGCCAGCGCGCGCACACACACACACACACACAGAGATAAAGTAGTACTTATTTTCTAAAATTGTTATTAGATTAAACATATAATATTTACTTAGAAAGGTAACGAACACTTAGTTCATAGTAGATGTATAATCAAAGAAGTTTTGAACACCGATATTGGATGTTGAGATTTGTTTAGTTGCATAGCATCAGAAACAGTAAGTTTTTTTTTAAAGCAGTTTGCCTACAGGCTTATACTCTTCAGAGTTGGCAGGAGAAACTGTATTGCAAAACTGTACAGCACAGGTTTATCTGTAGTCTTCCAACTTCATTCTTCCATGCATTCACTCATCAAATATTCACTGGGCTTCCACTGTGTGCCAGACACTCTTGTAAGCACTGGGGACTTAGCAGTTAACAATATGGAGCTCTTCCTCCTGTTTCAAGGGAGGTAACACAAGTTACCATGCATATCCTTACTGTCAGACGCACCAAATGCAATGCAGTAGAACAAGGGGGATAGTGAAGGCCCACTATGGAGGACTGGCTAATGATTGGTTACTGAGCTCTGCCATGTTAAATGTGGTATAACATTCAGTTCAATCATGCCATGTCTTGCTCTGGTTTTTAAGCAGTTTTTTTTTTTGGCCAGTCCTGGGCCTTGGATTCAGGGCCTGAGCACTGTCCCTGGCTTCTTCCCGCTCAAGGCTAGCACTCTGCCACTTGAGCCACAGCGCCGCTTCTGGCCATTTTCTGTATATGTGGTGCTGGGGAATCGAACCTAGGGCCTCGTGTATCCGAGGCAGGCACTCTTGCCACTAGGCTATATCCCCAGCCCCTTAAGCAGTTTTAAGATAATTTTTAAATTAAATTGGAAGCAAATGCTCGTGAACCTCCAAAACATAAGCTCCTTGTTTGCAGACAAAAACAAAAACAAACAAAAAAACCCAAGGCCCAATGAGAACATTTGGCCAGGATCACAGAGTGAGATGGAGGCAGGGCAGGGTTAGGCCCTGTGTCTTTTTTCAGTGCTAGTGCGTGTGCTCTGTGACACCGCAGCCTCCTCTCCCTGATCAGGAGGGAGGCAGGGGTGAAGAAAGAACTTTGGCAAACTCACAGATTACAAGGCCATGCACTGGTCAGCCAATGTATCTAAAGAGAGAATCAGCAGGAAGGACAGAATGGAGCCCACAGTGAAGGACTTGTCACTTCACCAAACTTCTGAATTCCTGTTACTTCTGAATCCATACAAAATGGTTTCTGTTACAGGTGCTTGTTGTCCATTATGTGCTGGGATGTTAAGAGTGCTATTTGACAAAGAAAAACTGGACACTATTGCTAAGGTATATTGCTTTATACGTCAAGTACTGTTGAAACCTTACTTAAAGCTAAACCTAGAATCCTGGAAAGCCAAATGAACTATCCCCATGTATAGATGAAGAAACAAGTCTTAAGTAAACTGACTTGTCCACAACCATACAGCTCATAGCCAGTAGAAAGAGGGTTTGCATCCTAGTGGAGTCCCAACCTATGCTTCTTCCTGCCACATCCCAGCTGTGCACATCAGTCAGCCTGAGCTTTTCTTAGAAAGCTAGGGGGATGGTCAGCAGCTGCAGGTGGAGCAGGTGGCTGAGGTTGGTAGATACCCAGATGGTTTCAAAATAGTTGGTATCATACCAGCCCCAATTCTTGCCAGGGGACCCCCATCCCTGGGTGGTTTTACCCTTTCCCTTCTCTACACCATCACTTTTGCATCTCTATTTGGTGAAGGTAGGGTTCCCAGAATGTACAGCCAACACTTGCCACTGCCTACACAATTCTCTCCATCTTTATTAAAATACCTGAATGTTTTATAGGAAGACTAAGTCCTCATGACCTGTAGCTATGAACAATCACTATTGAAAAGGCTCTTCTGAACTTGGGGGTGGGGATAGGAGGGAAAAACTGAGAGAGAGCAAGGAAAACAGTGACATTGTCCAAAGAGAAATGTACTCTTGACCTAACTTATATAACTGTAACCCCTTAGTACACTACCTTTATAATAACAATTAAAATTTTTAATAAATAAATAAAAAGAACTTCTGGCCAGGCACCAGTGGCTCACGCCTCTAATCCTAACTACTCAGGAGGCTGAGATCTGAGGATTGTGGTTCAAAGCCAGGAATGTCCATGAAACTCTTTTCTCCAATTAACTACCAAAAAGCCAGAAATGGAGGTGTGGCTCAAAGAGGTAAAGCACTAGGCTTAAGCACCAAAGCTCAAGGACAGTGCTCAGGCCCTAATTTCAAGCCCCAAGCCCAGCACATAAAAACAAACAAAAACCCAGTAGGCATTGGTCCAACAGAGTTGTGTTGGGGCCTGGCACTGAGGGTTCTTTATTCAGAGTCTCCTCTACTGGCCACTGAAGCAACGGCAGTAATGGCAGGTTAGGCAGTAATCGGGACCTCTTCTTATCTTCAGGTAATAGAAATGTTTTCTCTTTCTAGGTAACAAATAAAAAGCCAATAACAGTTCTGGAAATCCTTCAGAAAATCCGCATGCACGTTTCAGTCCCACAATGTGATGTGTTTGGATACTTCAGCATTGAATCAGAAATAGTGGTTCTGATCATTCCTGTGGATCAGTATCCAAAACCTCTGCAGGTGCGGTTCAGCACATGGTGTGCACCATCCTATTACTATCAAGTTGGGTGGGTGTGAAAAGATAGTACAAACCAGAAGCAGGGAAGGATCAGGAGATAAGGACGTGAGGGCACATGGAGTTTGGAACCAAGAAGGGAGAAAGGCAAGGGAGTTTCTGAAGGACCAAGTACTTTTCTAGACAGCTGAGGCCTGGCATCCATTTGATAGGAATGCAGTGGAGCCAGGGGAAGGGAGAAAATAAGGCACTGGGACTCAGAGGGTACAGAGATGGAGTGTCTTTGAGAACACACCAGTGGCAATCCACTTGTTATACAGATGAGGCTACTGAGCACCAGGGAGGCAGAGCTGGCATAGGTCCTGCAGTGACAAAGCCTCCGGCCTCCTTGTGCTGTAGAGGAAGCTAGTTTTGTGAGTAATTTTTTTCCTTTTCTAATTTAGAAGCATGTGAAACCCAAGTTTCAGCATTACAGTAGTGAGAGCTGAATAAACAGGATGTTTACTTTGAGAACTGCCTCATTAGAAGCCTGTTTGAAGTTAAATTGCTCTATCCTCCTGTTTAAAGAAGCAGTGGAAACAACTCCATTGGCTCTCTAACCATGTAAAGCTGAAATCCAGAGTGCATTGGCAGTGAACAGCGAGAAAAGCTGATTGATTAGGGACAGTGGCCTTGTCTATCATTTCTGGTTTCCTTTAATGCCCTTATATGTATGTTAGTAAATTGAAACTATAATGAAATGTTACTTTAGCTAAGAAAAGAAAGGGCAGATAGAATGCAAGGTCCCTTGAAGGCTACACTACTGTAGGCATATATGTGGCATTTGCCCAGCCTGACCTTTTCACATGTTCCTCCTCTCTCTCTCTCTCTCTCTCTCTCTCTCTCTCTCTCTCTCTCTCTCTCTCTCTCTCTCTCTCTCTCTCTCTCTCTCTCCCAGATTGAGGCTTGTAATAAGGAAGCAGAGAAGATTGAATCCCTTATCAACTCTGACAGCCCCACTCTGACGTCCCACGTCCCTCTGTCTGCTCTCATCATCTCCCAAGTGCAGGTCTCCAGCAGTCTGCCGTCAGCCGCCATGGAGGCCAGGCCTCCTTGGAACTCCCTACTCCTCCTGCTCAGCCTGGGCCTTGCCTTGCGCATGCTCTGGACTAGTCACTGACTCCCCACGAAAGGTGCAAAGTCTTCCTAGACATTACTCTTCTACCTTGTGACAGACATTCAAGACTGCTGGTTGGTGGTATAACAGCGGCCAAGTCAAAGCACATGTCACCTCTTGTCACCACAAAGTATTTTTTTTAATCTGCCAATATATGTCAAGTTTTTGTCTTAGCTTTGCAAATGATAAGTATGTTCTTCCAAATACTAATGCAAGAGGATGCCTCTTTCTGGTGGATCACAGCCTCGTGATTTACATTGTGCTCAGTAGATGGGGTTCCCACCCTAAAAAACTTTATTATTCTTGATAAGAGCAAGAGGCATGGCTTAAGTAAGAGCAAGCACAAGGCCCTGAATTCAAATTCAGCACTAGAAAAAACGTCACTGATAAATGAGATGATCTCTCTTTAGAAAGAGAACTCACTCTGTCATTGGGTTCATATCAGACAAACTTTTAAGTCAGAGTTCTTGTCAGTATTAAGAATGCCCTAGTATTTGAGTTTATATACAGATAATCCCCACTATCTACCAAGAAGCAGGAGAAGGGGTCCAAAGAAGAACCACTGATATTAGAGAGTGCAAAATCAAGGAGAAGTGTCCTTGAAAATATCACATCAATCATCAGGTCCACTCAACTTACAGGGGGGGAAAAATCATTGATTTTTGTTGTTATTTTGGGGTTTCTTTGTTATGTAGTCCAGACTGGCCTTGAACATTTCATTCTCCTGCTTCAGCCTCCCAAGTGCTGCAATTACAGGCATTTACCACTATGCCTAACTCAATTTACAGAAATTTCATTCAAGACCCCATCTATAGTGTTAAATAAAACAGAGCCCACCAAATGACCCTCTAAGAATTATATAGTATAAGGGACAGTCTCATCTGTCACTGCTTTGTGCCTGTGACTTTTGTGAAAGTGAGAAGTCACATTGCATCAAAACATCATGCAATTTTTATAACAACCAGACATGTACTCTTTGGTATTCATCAAGTTAAATTTAGAGTTTTAAACATCAATCTTTAAACCAATTGCTGCTACTTTTATAATTGCCAAAAAAGTGAAATAATTAGTAGTGCATGTAAATAATACATGATTTTCTATTTTATTATGAAGAAGGTGAATAGCCATATTTGTAATATGACAATCATATGTGTTAACCCAGTACCTTGTGTTCATGGAGACACGTTTGCTTTTCGTGATGTGCACAGTGTAGATAAATGTTCTGTCTGACTTTTTTATATAGAATTATAAAGAATTGTGGTTTATCTATTTAAAGATATCAAACTGAGTATTAAAATATTTGCATGTTGTCTAAACAATTGAATGTGTTCCACAGTTTGAAATAAGCTATACAATGTAGTATTTCTTGTTTGTATGCACCTGACCTTAGATTTTATGTGAAGTCTTTTTTTCAGTATTATATGTACCCTCTGAAATATATAGGGATATGCTTACTATACCAAAATGTTGAAAAGTGGGCACTTAAAGCTTTCAGAATATCTCTGTGCTGATGTAGCATGTTTGTTGCAATTGCTCATTTCTGTGTAAATGTCTTCAATGCAATATACTAGAAAGCTTTTCTATTTTAATAAAAATAATCTTATGTGGTCATGTGTACTTCCAAGCAATATGGACACTAGAAATGAAACCATCGGTAACCCTTGGGTGAGCTGGGTCTTTAACTCTGGAATAAGAAGCCATGGAGTGCTAAAGGGGGAATGCTAGACAAGGAGGAAGACAAGGGAAAGAGAATGATGGAGGATGAATATTGTCGAATTACATGTATCCAGGTATAAAGATGGCATAAAAAATCTTATAAACTTTAAAACATTTCAAAAGCTGTTAAATAGGCCATGTGCCAGTGACTCACATCTATAATCCTAGCTACTCAGGAGGCTGAGATCTGAGGATTGTGGTTTGAAGCCAGCCCGAGCAAAAAAGTCAGTGAGACTCTTATCTCCAATAAACTACTCAGAAAAATCTGGAAATGGTACTGTGGTTCAAGTGGTAGAACTCTAGCCTTGAGCACAAAGAAGCTCAGGGACAGCACCGAGCCTGAGTTCAAGCACCAGGACTGGCAAAAACCTTGTTAAACAGTAAAAGAGGGGAGACAGGAAAAGAACAACAGAGGGGATTAGTTTGATCAAAATGTAATATATGCATTATATCAGAATACATACATGTTCAAAATACTATGGTGAAACCCCTTGGTACAAGGAATATACACTAAAATGAATGACAGTCAAGTAAAATAAGGTCTGGTGGGAGTGGCTATCAGTTAAAGGTGAGAGGATGAGTCTGGGTAAATATTAAAATAGTACTTTTTATGCATGTATGAAAATAGATCAGCAAAAACAGTTGAAATTGTTCTAATACCTGAGGAGAGGAGCTAAGAGAGACTGGTAGACTGGTAAGCTTGATGAGGTACATTGTATTCATGTATGGAAATGTCACATTGAACCCTCCCCCCACCTTGCAAACTAATGTACGTAATAATGTAAAAAAAAGTGAGAGAAAATAGACAGCAAATGGTCATCCCAAGGACCCTGGAAGAGCAGGGCAGATGGAGCAGACCACACCCGGCCAGACACGTGGCAGACCAGACACGACCAGAGAAAAACAGTGGCAGTCGTTGCAGAGAGTGCAGCTTCGTGGTTTCCAAGCCCCAGGACAGACTAGGCAGGTCTACCTTGAACTCTCCATGGCATGTCCTGAGGCAGCGGCATCTGGAATATGAGCATTTGAGCATTAGTCAGCTTAGGTGAATTCCCCAAAACCTTAATGAGGTTTTTATCCACACCATTTTCACTCTTAAGACTCATCCCAAAGTCCTCACAAGGAGGAAAGAGAAAACAGGGCACCACAACCTAGCTCTTCTCTACTTAGAAGTGACATTGTCCTTTGTAATACAAAGAAATAAGTTTATTGGAGCCACTGGCTCATGTCTATACTAGCTACTTGGGAGGCAGTCAGGAGGTTTGTAGTTAGCTGGGCATGGTGGTATACCTGTCCTCACCACTATAGCAGGGAGCATAAAATAGAAGGATCATAGTCTAGAATGTCCCAGACCAAAGGCCAGATTCTGTCTGGAAAATGTCTAGAGTGCAGGCACTGGTGGATCATACCTGTAATCAATCCTAGATACTAAAGAGGCTGAGATCTGAGGATCAAGGCTAGAAGCCAGCCCAGACAGGAAGGTCTATGTGACTGGAAGATGAAGATAGAAAGAAACTAAATGAGCCTATGGCTATGTAATAATCTATTTCACAGAAAAGAAGGTTATCAGAGATAGAGTGCTTTTCATAGTAATAGAAGAGTTATTTTATTGATGCTAGGTAGTACCTTCAATAAATTCTAGTGGTGGGGCTGGGAAAATGGCCTAGTGGTAAAGTGCTCGTCTTGTATACATGAAGCCCTGGGTTCGATTCCTCAGCTCCACATATATAAAAAAGCCAGAAGTGGCGCTGTGGCTCAAGTCACTGAGTGCTAGCCTTGAGCAAAAGGAAGCCAGGGACAGTGCTGAGGCCCTGAGTCCAAGGTCCAGGACTGGAAAAAAAAAAACACAAAACCTTTTAGGGGCTGGGGATATGGCCTAGTGGCAAGAGAGCTTGCCTCGTATACATGAGGCCCTGGGTTCGATTCCCCAGCACCACATATACAGAAAACGGCCAGAAGTGGAGCTGTGGCTCAAGTGGCAGAGTGCTAGCCTTGAGCAAAAGGAAGCCAGGGACAGTGTTCAGGCCCTGAGCCCAAGGCCCAGGACTGGCCAAAAAAAAAAAAAATTCTAGTGGTAGAGCACTTGCCTAGTATACCCAAATCCCTAGGTTCCATTCCCAGAACTGGGGACGGGGGGCGGGGGGGAAGGCTGGGGGCATAGCTTGGCAGTAAACCATTTGCCTAACATGCATAGTGCCCTGGGTTTTAAAAAAAAAAAATCAGTTGTTGCTGGGGAATGTGTGGAGCTGGGGAGTGTGGTTCAATTCCTCAGTACCGTATAAGCAGAAAAAGCCTGGAGTGATGCTGTGGCTCAAGTGGTAGAGTGCTAGCCTTGATCAAAAGCAGCTCGGGGACAGTGCTCAGGCCTGGAGTTCAAGCCCCAGGAATGGCAAAAAAAAAAGTCAATTTATCAAGATGATATGAGTCATAAATGTTTATGCTTTGAATAAAAGGTTCAAAGTACATGAGGCAAGCTGATATAGAACCTAAAGAAGAAATGGACAAATTTAATCTAATGTAGCTAAAAATCTTAACTTCCCTGTCTCAACATTTGATAGATAGAACAAGCAGGCAAAAAATCAGCAAGAATATAAAAGACACGAACACTGCCATTCAATTTTAATTGGCATTTAGGGGACATTTGACAAAATAACAGCATACACAGTCTTGCCAAGTGCACAGGGAATATTCACCAAGACGGACCACATTGTGGGCCATAAAACAACCGTCAGCACATGGGAAAGAGCAAAAATCACACAGGATATTTTTAGTCCATAATATAAGAGGCAACTTAAAAGATGCTTTTTCTGGATCCTGTGAATTAATGAAAAGCCTCCCAACTTTCTACTTGTAGCCTTTGATCTGAGCTATTCTCTGAAGTCCCTTTGCAGTCACCTTGTTTTGCAGAAAGAAAAGATCCAAAGACAACTATCTTGTGTGGTTAGCAAACTGCCCCTCAATCAATGTCTTCTACTTATTTATCTTTAAAGAAAACAGCCCAGTGCGGCACCAGTGTTTTTGCACCTGTAATCCTAGCTACTCAGGAGGCTGAGATCTGGGGATTGTGGTTTGGTGCTGTGGCTGAAGTGGTAGAGTGCTAACCTTGAGCACAAAGAGACCCAGGGACAGGACCCAGACCCTGAGTTCAAGCTCCAGGGCCGGCCAAACAAAGCAAACAAAATTAAACAGCCCCCAAACTTAGGAGACCACCTTGTTTCTGTTCGTTTCAGTAACAAAGTATAACTTCTCTAGAGCTTCTCCAAGGACAAAAACAGCTAATAATGGTCAACCAGGCCCCACCTGAGACTTGGAACTGCCTTAATCATGCATACCTTTATTGCTCTCTACCCCCCCTCCCCAACTCTCCCTATTTAACCTGAAGGTAATGTCTGTACCTCAAAAGATAGCTGAAAAGGTACTGAACTGCCATGCCAGGCCCCTCATCATGTTTCTATTTGGTGGGGCCGGGGGGATGAGTGGCTGGACCTAACTTGGGTCTGGACTGTGGGCCTAGGGTCTAGAGACCCGTTCAACAACACGATTACCATGGGAATCCATGACAGATATCAAGAAAATGAAGTGCCAGACTTTGAAGTCAGGTCCCACTTTACCACGTGAACCCCACTTTACCACGTGAACCTGAGATAAGGAGGCCCTGTGAGCAGACCCAGGACAAGCCCATTAGGGCCCAGTCGGTCTAGAACTCTAACCACTGGGAATGCTTAACTCTGACCACCCCTAGAATGCCTCGAACCCTGAGCCAATCAGACTTGTACCTGTGTCCTAATCTTGCTTGCTTGAACACCTGATTGTTGTAACTTTGTTTTTTGCCTTTATAAGCCCTGTGTAGTTGTAGCTCGGGGCTTCCTCCTAACCTCCGCTGTGTTGATGGGTAGGACAAGGCCCGAGTTGCAGCTCGCTTGAATAAAGCCTGAGTCTCGGTGGCCTTCTTGGTGGTTGTCTCCCAACTTGGCACTACAAAAAGTCCTGGGGCTGGGAATGTGGCCTAGTGGTAGAGTGCTTGCCTAGCATGCATGAAGTCCTGGGTTCAATTCTCAGTACCACATATAGAGAAAAAGCCAGAAGTAGCACTGTGGTTCAAGTGGTAGAGTGCTAGCCTTGAGCAAAAAGAAGCCAGGGACAGTGCCCAGGCCCTGAGTTCAAGCCCTAGCACTGGCCAAAAAAAAAAAAAAAAAAAGGAGAAAGGAAGGAAGGAAGGAAGGAAGGAAGGAAGGAAGGAAGGAAGGTTGGGTTAGGTTTTTTAAAGTAGGTAGATGGCAAAGGAGGACGCCACGCGGTATTCAGGCAGGAGAGAAAGTTTATTACCGAACTGCTATAGCCTGTGGCCGAGGTGATCCATGGCCGGAGGGAAGGGAGAGAAGAGGAGAAGGGAGAGAGGGGAAAGAAGGGAGAGAGAGACCCCCCCCAACCCAGCCCTGCCTCATATCTAGGGCAGGGGCAAGGGGTGTGGCCAGGTGGATTAGGAGGTGACCTCAGGGAAAGGGGAGGTAACTGCCTCCAGGTCTGCAGGTTACCCAGGTAACTGGGTGGAGACTTAATGAGGTGGGGGCATCTACATGGAGCCCTCAGGGAGAAGACCTAACAGGAAGGAAGGAAGGAAGGGAGGAAAGAAGGGAGGGAGGGAGGGAGGGAGGGAGGGAGGTCCCAAATGTTTGGAAACTAATATTTAAAAGTAACTCATAAATCAAAGCGCAAATCACGAGGGATCTACCACCAGGTAGGAGGGAATGTGGAAGAATCCAGTTTGACCAGCGCCTGTGATAAAACTGGAAAGTGAGAGTAGATAGGCGTGGGGCAGGTGCTAGGGTCCGAGGCAGCCCTAGGCGCTCCCTGGGGCAGTTCAAGCTGGAAGGTGGGCGAAGGTCCAGGGAAAGGTGTCCTGTGGGGCCCCCTATCACGGAGAAGGGACCTGATTGCTGGGTGGACCCCAAGTGGCGCAGACCACTACCGTCCCTGATTGCGGTCTGCGCCTGGCCAGGGTCGCAGTGGAGCTGGCGGGAGCCACGTGGAAGGTGCGCGTCCGGGGCCTCGCACCTGGAGAGCCCAGGGGTGGAGGCGGAATTCCGGCGCACGAGGAATTCTCCAGGCCGCCGGCGGGTGGCCCGGGAGCTCGGCCTGCAGCTGTCTTTGCCTTATAAGGCCGGGGGCCGGGCGGGGCCGGGGGCGGGGCCGACCCCGCCCGCCCCCTCCAGGCCCATCCTTGTGGCTGGGGCGGTGACCGGGCGCAGCGCGGCTGCAGCTGGAGCCTAGGAGCGCGCGGAGCCGGCCATGGGCAAGTCAGGTGAGCCGCGGGGCGCTGGGCCGGGGCTCAGGGTTGGCCCCGGACCTCCTAACTCCGGGATCCCAGTCGTCACTCTGTCCCGCCGCGGGCCTGGGCCCCCGGAGCGAGGCGACTCTGTCTGGCTGCGATGCGGGACCCCCGGATGGATGCCTGATGGAGAAGGGCCGGCGGCTGAGCGTTCTGATGCGGAGCGCGAGTCGGTTCGTGAGCAGCCGGGAAGCGCCCGGGTGGCCAGTGCGGACACCGGGAGAGAAAGAACGAGGGGGGCGGGGGGCAGGGGAGACCGAGGCAGGGTCCTCCTGGCTGCGAGCCAGAGATTGCGTCAGGGAGGGATTCCCAGCACTGGTGGGATTAGCGCTCTGCGTCTGGCCCAGGCGTGGCTTTTGCTTTGTTTCTGGAGGACAAAGTTAGAGTTGGGGGAAAAAAAAAAAACGACACCAAACTTACAGGATCTCCCGCTCCAACATGCTGGCCGCGTTCAAACCTCCTGAGGACACTGTGCATAGTTTCCTTCTTCCCTCCTCTCCTGGGCCCCCTCGGTGCCAGGCCAGGCTCGGTCTGATCTGATCCTCCTTTACCTCGGACCTGTTGCTGACATCTCTGTGGCTGTGGCTGTCAAGGTGACGTGTTTCTGCAATGCAGATCTCTCCACACCTCTCAGCCTGCCTAACTCCTAAGCTCTTGTTAGGCCCTCTGGATGCTAGGCACCTGGCCTTCCATCCTGGCTGACAAGCACTCTGGCCCCTTCCCTCCAGTGCCTGGCACTCACCACACCCACCACCCTGCCGAACAACCCTCTCCACTTTTGTTTGTGTGCTTTTGGTGCCACTCCTGAGGCTTGAACTCAGAATCTGGACACTGTCCCTGAGCTTATTTTGTTCAAGGCTCTACCCCTTGAGCCACAACTCAGCTTCTGGCTTTTTTGTTGTTGTTGTTGCCTAATTGGAAATAAGAGACTCACAGACTTTATTTATTGCCCAGACTGGCTTTGAAACGCCATCCTTGGATCTCACCCTTCTGAACAGCTGGGATTACAGGCATGAGAAGTTGTGCTGGGATTCTCTCCCTACTTGCCCCCACACACACACACACTTCTAAGCTCAAATCTTAGGCCCAAGTTAAGCCCATTCCTGATTCTCATGCAGAAGGACAAAGGGACAGCCAGCTCTGTGCATCCTTTCTTGCAGCCCTTCCCTTGTGGGCCTGGACCAAGTAGTGCTCAGCCATATATTTGCTTCCCCCAGACTCCTCACTCGCGGCTGTCTGTGGTGGCTGTGTTCATGTCAGCATTGCTCCTGCCTCATAGGAGGCTCTAACAGAGGCTCAAAAGTCTGCTTCACTGGACTTGTCAGCTTCACATGAGGAAGGCTTGGTCCCTCTGGATCTGTCTGTCCTGCAAGACCTGGATTCATGAGTTACCAGAGTTGAGAGTAAGTGGCTTTCTCTGGCATTGGTCCTCACCTGCCTTACCTTGGGTTCTACTGATAGGTGTGCCTGGCTTTTTAGCTTGTTAACCACTTGCTATGTGATGGATGCAAGGTGCTTTCCACTGTCATGCCTGATTCTCCATCTGAACAATGGTCCCTATGATCCTAGGCTCTTTATTCAAGAAAGCTTGTCCTGTAGTTAAAAGAATAGGATGATTGGTGGTGATGGGTAAACTATGGCAGATATAAGAGAGAACTTTGAGATTGTACTTGAGAAATCAACTCTTTTCTCTATAAATTTAGAAGAAAGTCTTGAAAGCTCCATGTTTTCTTTTCTTTTGGCACTACTGAGATTTGAACTCAGGGTTCTGAGCTTTTGCTAGGCAGATACTCTAGCCACTCTGCCAGCCTTTTTGTGTTTGTTACTTATGATATACAGTCTCACTTTATGCCTGATCAGGCCTGGACTGTGATACCACTATTTGTGCTTTCCCAAGTCATTGGGATGACATATATATATATATATATATATATATATATATATATATATACACACACACACACACACACACACACACACACACACACCACCACCACCATGCTCTGCCACTGGTAGAGATGGAGTGTCATGGATTTCCCCCCTATTGGCCTCGAACCATTATTCCTAATTTCCATATCTCAAGAAGGTAGAATTGCAGTCTTACACTACTCCTCCCAGCTTCTAAACATGGGAATGTTCATCACTTATTACTGACTTCTTCCCTTATACAGTTTTCCAGAATATTCAACTCTGCCTGTTCTTCTACCTTTTACCCTTTTCTCCCCATCGTAAATTATCTCTGTGTCAAGCTGTGGACTGAGCTCTGTCTCTAGGAGTGTTCACTTCTAATGTGAAATGAATTTTTAAGAAGCTGTTTGGGAGGTAGACCATAATCCTGCAGTAAGAGGTGAGAAGAGATTGTGCATACAGTCATACAGATGGTGGAGCTTGCGAAGGGGACGGAGATGTCTCCTGTCTGAGGGACCATCAAAGACTTTTTGGAGGAAGTGATTGATCCCAGAAGGTCTTGGGAAATTGGGCTTTATCTTATGGGATCTGGGGTGCCATCCAACATGGCAGCACCAGAACTGTGCCAGGGGAAAAAAAAACTGACAAGGTGAGGATGGAGATGGGGGGTGGGAGACTCTCACAGTTACAGACAAGAAAAGACACAGGCTTCTTGGAGAGGAAGAAGGGAGTAGCTTTGCCTGCTGGTGGCTTCTAGCAGGCATGGTGACAACTTGCTGTGGATGAGAGCAGAGCGAAGGGTCAGACGCAGAGTGTGGGTACAAGATGGCAGAGGTGCTGATGGGACTGAAAGGGTAGGGCAGGCTAGTTTCAGAGGATGACTTCCCACGCAGAAGAGAAGAGGGGACTGATGCCAGAAAGCAGGTTGGAGATGATTGATTTAAAAACCCTTTCTCTTCCCCCACAGCCCAAGAATCTTCTAGAAACACATTCTAGGCTAACTCCCTCATAACAACATGCATTTTCTTTGGTTCTCTTCACAAGACTGAACTTCTAAGGGTCACAGCCAGCTCTTCTAAGGGTCTCTAAGAGACAAGAGTGACTTGTCTGTGTGACCTGGACTTAGGAGCTTTCACAGCACAAGCCCAACCTTGAAGTTTTAGGCCACCAGCCAGGACTGCTTCCCATGCAGGAGGTCGCTCACAGACGCGTGTCCACACAGGGACTCTATGTGCCTCCAAAAATGCCAGCAGAAAGAACCATTTCCTGCCTCTTGGGGCCTGATTCCTCCTTGCTATGCAAGAGTAGAACTTTTTGCTCCAGAGCTGTGTGAGGCAGCGGACATCGCTGTGAGATTATCATGCTACAGATGCAGTTTGCAGCTCAAAGCCCAGAAGTGGCTCTGCCCCATGCTGGAAGACCCCAGGTCCTGTTCCCAGCAGGTCCTGGTCACAGTGCCTTGGGCTCAGTGGAAGACTCATGTTCCTCATTATAATGATTATCAATCATTAAGCTCTGGTATTTTATATCACAAACTTTTGTCACAAGTCTTATTATGTACAGGCCCAATACCATGCCCAAGCTCACACTTTTAACCAGTAAGTGAACAAACTGGGATTTGAACCCAGCACTGATTGCCCAGCTCTGTTTTCTTCTCTACTGCACTAACCATGTCCCCTGACCTTTGGCCTCTGGCCAATGAGGTCCTCCATACACCCTTCATTTTTTTTTTTTGCCAGTCCTGGCTCTTGGACTCAGGGCCTGAGCACTGTCCCTGGCTTCTTTTTGCTCAAGGCTAGCACTCTGCCACTTGAGCCACAGCGCCTCTTCTGGCTTTTCCTATATATGTGGTGCTGAGGAATCGAACCCAAGGCTCCATGTATACGAGGCAAGCACTCTTGCCACTAGGCCATATTCCCAGCCCCCATACACCCTTCTAATTGTCTCTAAGAGTCTTCCTGTTTCTGGAGATGTCTAGCATAGAGATGTCAGAGCAGGCCTCCAGGGACTATAGTAACTAGCCAGGAATTTTCTACTGACTGAGCCCCCTGGGGCCTCTGAGAAAAGAGGTGTGGGCCAGGTCTACCCTAGCCATTTGCTTCCATCTGTTCAAGGAAAAGAGTTTCTTTGCATTGACGGTATTTTGAAAGCTGCAGCTGCTATCCTTGGCACGCAGATGGGGACCCTGGGGCCCAGGAGCGGGGCCTGAGCTCTGGGCAGGCCCAAGTGGAGCCAGCAGAGCTGGAGTAGCCTGAGCTGGCTCTGCTCTGCCCCAAGTCCTTCAGTTATCCAAGGAGAGAGAGGAGTCTGGAGAAAGGCATTTGAGCCACCTCCATTGTCTATTCTTACCACTAGGAAAAGAGGAGCTGTATGTATAGTGCAAGTGTGCAAGACTGGGGGCAGAAGTCGGGGTGAAAGTATAGATTAGGTCCGGCTCTTATGAGACTCACTGGATGACCTGAGGCCATTCACAAACTGCCCCAGACATTGATTTCCTCTTTTGTAGCAAGGAAAGGAATTCTGCTCCAGGATCTTCACTGTGCCCATGCAAGAAGCTCATTCATCTGTTCTTCCACTCATTCATTCCTTCAGTAAACTTCCCAGCTTGGAGGTACTGAAAACTGCCTTCAAAATCCTGTTTTGTTATCAAACAGCCTTCACTGTGTTGCCCAGGGTGGCCTTGAATTCCTGGTCTTGGTCCATCCTGCCTTAGATTCCTAAGCAGTTGTGATTACCAATAAGCACTGTTGTACCTGGCTTAAAAAATAATTTAAATATGACTTGCCTCCTCAGTCCCATTAAAGAAGGCCTTTGGCTAGAGGCTAGATTACAGGCCTGAGCTACCAGTGCATGCCTTCTTTTCTACTATTCTTGTTAGTATTGGGAGTGGAACCCAGGGCCTTGCCATATGCTAGGCAAGTGCTCTATCATTGAGTTACCTTATAAGCTAATTAAACCAGCTTTGCCCCAAAGGCAGGACCTGGCTGCTTTCTAGCAGCTAGTCAAAGGGAACTGCCTGTCCTGACTACTGACTGCCACGACCCCTTTGACAGAACCTCCAGGGAGGATGGAGACACGAGACCTGGAAGCCTCAGAAGAGGAGGAGGATGCTGAGGGAGGAGTCTGTCTCCACCAAAAGCAGGGAGTAGAGGGGCACAGGTCTCCCCAGAAACCTGGTGAATACAGGCCCTTCTAGGGCCAAGAGCAGTGTGACTTAGGATGCCTGTGTCCTGCACCCCTGCCTTTCTGGCACCCCCAAGGAGCCCCTGCTCAGTTCATAGCACAATCCCTGACTGGTAAGGCCCCCTCAGGCAGGTCCAGCTCTGAGGTCTTTGGCACAGAGAAGACACTTTGAAATCCTAATTCTTCCTTTCTCTTCTCTCCCTTTGGGGAATCTTCGAGAAGGCAGCTGTCAACCTGGCAGCTCTTTCCTCTTGCTCTCCTCATCTGTCCCCGCAGAGCCTGGTCATCTCCTAGGTGACCCCTCTGTCATTCTTTGTCTGATGACTCTTGGGCTGCAGGGGTAAGGGGGCTCTTCCACTAGTGGGAAAATCTGAGAACTGACTGCCCTTCACATGCCTCAGTTTCCTACTCATAGAAATTGGTATGATAATGGAAGCTCCATAGAATATGGATTAGAAGTTAATGGGGGGCTGGGAATGTGGCTTAGTGGTAGAGTGCTTATCTAGCATACATGAAGCCCTGGGTTCCATTCCTCAGTACCACATACACCGAAAATGCTGGACATGGCACTATGGCACAAGTGGTAGAGTGCTAGCTTTGAGCAAAAGAAGTTCAGGGACAGTGCCCAGGACCTGAGTTCAAGTCCTGGTATTGGCCAAAAGAAAAAAGAAGTTGTTAATGAGGTGGTTGGCCAGCAAGCAGGAGAAAGCACCAACAGGGGCAGTGCACTTGGAGTACTCTGGCAGGCACTTGGAGTCATGTGACCTTTCTGAGCCTCTCTTTGCCCTGCCCTTCCTCCATCCTGTGGTGGTCAGGACCCCCTCTGAAGTCGCAAGACTAGATGGTTTTTCTTTGACCTTCCCCCTTATGTTTATCTGTGTTCTAGAGTTTTTCCACCAAAGTAGGGTGTGCCTCTTGCGGGGTATGCTTGACAGTGATAACTTGTGTTTCTGGGTTGAGACTGTCTGCTGTGTTGGGAGGGGATTCTGGAACTCCCAGAGAAGTAGGGGCCCCTTGCTCCCAGCCATCAAGGTGAGAGAGGGTACCCCTGCTCCGGCATGCTAAGACTTCTTGTGCCTTGGTCCGGGGGATCTGGCTGGGCCTGGGACAGCTGACATCTGCCTCTACGCTCTGAGTCTGCCTGAACACAAACTTTCACTTTAGCTCCTTCTGACATCTCTCATAGTGGAAATGCAGTGACCTAGTTTTGAGCTGCTAGTTATGTCTGTCCCTTCTAGCCAAGGAAGTTGCAGGGCCGACAGCACCATGGCTACAGGACAAATTGACCCATGATTCACATAGTCCTTAATACTACATTACCATGCCAAACCTCAAAAGTATACATGAAAGATATATCTTAACAGGTTGTAAATGTAGTCAGTGGTGTTAGGTGTATCCACAGTGAGGTGAAACAGCTCTAGGACTTTTCCATGGTGTAAAGTCATAACTGTACTCACTAAGCCACCTCTCTTTGGCTTCCTGTCCCTTGAAGACCTGAAGTTTCTGTCTTTCATATCAACAAGGGTGGAGCCCATCTCTAGTCAACTGGACCTGGGGACTTTA
Source organism: Perognathus longimembris pacificus (assembly GCF_023159225.1). Lineage (NCBI taxonomy): Eukaryota > Metazoa > Chordata > Mammalia > Rodentia > Heteromyidae > Perognathus > Perognathus longimembris. The sequence continues at coordinate 130,954,120 of NC_063161.1, forward strand.
GACCCCCTGCCCTACACCTAGTCATCTTTACCTCTGCCTCCTCTCAGTTCTCACCTCCCAGATCTGGGGTTCAACAACCACCACCCCCGTCACCCCTGCGTCACATTCTAGAACACCAAGGGTTGGGCACTTTACTTTGTCAGAACATCCTTGAATACCTCCACTTTCCTTGTGCTGCAGCCAGCCCCCAACTCTTAAGGGGTGGAGAGGGGGGCATGCCCTAGTCTCCTTCCTCTTGGGCTCTCTCTAGTGACCACTGGGCATTTCCTCAAAGACCCTGGAGATGGAGTCTGGTCATGAGATTGAAGAGGACCCATTTGGGGTAAAAAGACCCAAGAATAGAAAAGCCCTGGTGAATATGACCTGGGTCACAGGAAGGATGATGGTGCTTCCTTCTTGGCCCTGTTGACACCCTTCCTGTCACCACCCACAGCCAGTGCTCAAATGACAAGTTCCTGGTCAGAAAAGACCAGCCAAATGTGGCCCTCACTCACAATCCTACCCCTCCTCCCTCCCCCCAGCCACAGGAGAAACTCCTGGATTCCTAAAGTGGTGGCCCAGTGCCTTCATCATCTTAGCCTGGCGAGCTCCTCTCCTCTAACATTTTTGGAGCTTCAAATCAGGAGTTGCCTGACTTCTGAACCCCTAGATCTTATTAGGCCATTCTTCAAGTCCTCTTACTCGTTTACTGGCATGGTGGCTCTTACCACCCTGTTAATGTTTGCTTACAAGGCTGTCTCCCTTCTGTGAGGTTTGGGGCAAACCGTGGCTGATTTTCTCTGGACCCCTAGCACTCAAGAGGCGTTCAGAGAATGGGGGTGGGGGGGGTGAGGTGGGTGGACTGGTACTACTGCTTAAGAAATACTACATCAGTGAATGGATGGTGTTGGAGGTATATAGGTGGTTAATGTAGGTAGATGGAGGATAAAGGGATGCTTGATAAATGATAATTGAATAGAAGGACTGATGAATGAATGCATTGGGCAGGTGATGAGTAGATGAGAGGCTGAATGAATACGGTTTCATTTCCAATTCAAGTGGATATGCCCTCTGTCCCTTATTCAGTTTGCCTGCCCTCACACGTTTACCCCACTAGCCCCAGCCCCCATTGACCTCACCTTTTCTGAGTTCATAATGCAGTTGGGCACTGGTTAACCTCTTTCCTGGCTGCAGCCACAGCTGGTCATCCCCACCCCGAATCACCACACTTTCCTGCACTCTCCTTTCACCGCTTCCCCACTGCTGCCACCTTCTTCCCTTTCTCCTCCCCCTTCCCCTTCCTCTTCCCCTTCCTCTTCCCCTTCCTGGGTCCTCTTTTCTTTACCTGTCCCTCTATTATAAACCTGCATGAGCACCATCCACCCCAGCCAGGCTGCTTCTCTGGCCTCCCAGTCCTTCCCAGACCCCAGAGGTCCAGCCCAATGTATCTAGTCTCCTTCCGATATTTTCTTCCAGTTGCTGATTGGTCCAATCCCCCAACATCTGCTCTCCACTTCCGGTCCATGCCCCACTCAGCAGCCCGCAGAGTCTTTCAGAAACACAGACCTAATCAACTCGTTCCCCTGCCCCCATTCAGTGGCTTGCCATTGCCTTCAATAAAGACTCAAATCCCCAAGAAAGTCCAGAAGGTTCCGCATAAACCAAGGGCTCTCAAGGTGCAGGACACTATCCAGAATGAAGGCTGGAAGAACCACGGTATGGAACAGGGCCATTTGGCAAGGGTTCTGAGGCCAGGAAGGGGACAGAAGTGTGTTGTGTGGCCAGAAGTCTGAGCTAGGCATTGCTCTGACTTTGTGGGAGTCTTTTCTCATGCACTGAGCTATTCTCTGTGTTGTCTTCTTTTAGCTTCCAAAGAGTTTAATAATGAAGTCCTGAAAGCCCACAATGAGTACAGGCGGCGGCATGGAGTCCCCCCATTGAAGCTCTGCAAGAAGCTCAACCGAGAGGCTCAGCAGTGAGTTTTCCAGGGGTTCGGGCCCTTCTCAAGGCTGCCACCATAGTCAGGAGGGACCCTAGGTAGTTGAGAGAACATGTGTTGGGGGAGGAGGGGTCCAGATACAGCCAGGCTTGAATACTACTATGCCATTTGCCCAAGGAGGTCTCTTTGTTCCTCTGTGCCTCAGTGCCTTCCTCTGTAAAATGGGGCTGTCGGGGGGCCCAGAAGCCATGTAAGTATGATGCTCCCCTATTTCCTCGAGAGCCTTGGCAAAGGAAGACTCCTCGGACACTGCAGCTCTGAGTTCAGGGGTTCCCTAGGTGGGGCTCACATTGAGAAAACACCATGGATTCCGACAGGTATTCAGAGGCCCTGGCCAGCACAAGGATCCTCAAGCACAGCCCAGAGTCAAGTCGTGGCCAGTGTGGGGAGAACCTCGCATGGGCATCCTACGACCAGACAGGTGGGTATTTCTCTGCTCGCCTTCTCTCTGCCCAAGCTGGACTTAACATGTGACCTCTGTAGACCTTCCCCATTCCAGTGCTCTGTATGGTTTAGCCATGGTGTAGCTGCAAGCCCAGAAAGGGGGGGAAATTGGGTCTGTTCCCAGGGCCATCCCAGTGCTGGGAGCCAGGGACAGAGATGAGCCAGGCTGAGCGGTCCCACTTCGGAAGCTCCCAGGCTGAGGGGTGAGGGTGGAGGAGACCGATGATCTGGACAGTCTCAGCCTGATTCTGAGGCTGCCAGATCATCCCTGGCTACTGAGAAGTTCTTTCTCCACTTCCCCGCACTCCCAAATACTGCAGGGCTGGTATATTAACTTTCATAATCAAGGAAAAGTAGTAGGGCTTTTTCCATTTTGGAAATCAAAAGGAAAACAATTCCTCCATCCAAGCTCTCAAGCAAGATGTGCTTATATCCTAGGCAAACTTTCTCAAGCTGTCTGGCTCCTACACCCCTGAAATTGGCTTTTTAGGAAAAAAAATGTCAGAGAAATGTCTCATTCTCTAACGCTTTCACTAAATCCCAGCTGGAGGATGACTCACTCCCTCTCCAGCCTCACATTCCTGGGAGTTCCCTGGAGGGGGTGAGGGAGGCCTCCCCCAGCACAGCTGGGCCAGGGCCCCCTCCCTACACCAGAGGCCTGGGCCTGCTCTGGAAAAGGCAGCAGCCCCTTCTGAGGCCTTGTCCTCAGCCTGCAGGCTCCTCCTGACCCAGGCTCTGGCCTGTGTGGGCTAGGGAGAAGGGTGTAGAATGGTAAGAGTCTCACTGGGTGTTTGGGAGATGTTCCGTCCTAGTCTTGTATTAATTACTTCAAGTCTCTGGCTCCCGTTTTCCCATCTCACCAGAGAGAGATTGGATTCTGGCTGCACACGCAAATCTTTTGAAGAGCATTTATCCTAGCTACTCAGGAGGCTGAGATCTGAGGATCACAGTTTGAAGCCAGCGGGAGTAGAAAAGTCCCTGAGACTCTTACCTCCAATTAACCACAAAAAGCTGGAAGTGGAGCTGTAACTCAAGCGCTAGATTGCTAGCCTTAAGTACAAAAACTCAGGAACAGTGCCCAGGCCCTGAGTTCAATCAAGCCCTAGGACCAAAAAGAAAAGAAAAAGACCAATGCCAGACTTCTTTTTTTTTTTTTTTTGCCAGTCCTGGGACTTGAACTTAGGGACTAGGCACTGTCCCTGAGCTTCTTCTGCTCAAGGCTAGCACTCTACCACTTGAGTCACGGCACCACTTCAGGCTTTTTCTGTTTATGTGGTACTGAGTAATCAAACCCAGGGCTTCCTGCATGCTAGACAAACCACTAAGCCATATTCCCCAGCCCCAACCTGGGTCTTTTCTCAGAGAAACTAACACAGTGGGTTTGAGGAAGGACCAGGCTTTGAGTTTGTTTTAAACGGTTCTCAAGAGGCTAATAGGTGTTCCATAAACTACTGGCAGCATTGGGGAAGTTGTTGGAAATCTGGACTTATAGGCTCCTCCCCAGACCTACTAAAATCAGAGCTGTGCCTTAACAAGACCCCAGGTGACTAAAGCCCACATTAAAACTTGAGAGTTAGGGCTGAGAATATTGCCTAGTGATAAGAGTGCTTGCCTCACACACATGAAGCCCTGGGTTCAATTCCTCAACACCACATATATAGAAAAAGCCAGAAGTAGCACTGTGGCTTAAGTGGTAGAGTGCTAGCCTTGAGTAAAAAGAAGCCTGGGACAGTGCTCAGGCCCTGAGTTCAAACCCCAGGACTAGCAAAACAACAACAACAACAAAAAAAAAAATAACCCACAAACTTAGGGCTGGGAATATGGCCTACTGGCAAGAGTGCTTGCCTCGTATACATGAAGCCCTGGGTCAATTCCCAAGCACCACATATATAGAAAATGGCCAGAAGTGGTGCTGTGGCTCAAGTGGCAGAGTGCTAACCTTGAGCAAAAAGAAGCCAGGGACAGTGCTCAGGCCCTGAGTCCAAGGCCCAGGACTGGCAAAACAAAAACAAAAACAAAACTTGAGAGTTTTTCCCCCTAGGTCGAGGTCAAGGTTCCACCTTCCTCTGTCCCTGAGCTTGGCAAATGCTCTGAGCATTTTAGGAGGCAAGCACGGCGTGGGATGGGGACAGAGCCTCCCAGAAGTTCAGAGCCTATCAGGTCTTGGAAAGCTGCATGTACTCTTTCTTCAGAGACCCAAGGAGGGGAGGGTTTTCTCCAGGACCACACAGCAAGTCAGTGAATGGCAGGAATAGGCATGCAGGTCCCCTGATCCTGGAACTCTTGATCCTAGGCCAGTATTCTTCCCAACCCCACACATTCTCTCTCTTCAGTCTGGTCAAGCTCATGGATGATAATTCCCTAAGAGTCTGCAGGGCCTCTCACCCATACAGCCAGATGTTTCAACTCCTTGGTGCTTATCAGATGTCCAATTGTGGCATGGGTGGTTTGGAGTTTACGGAGACAATAGAAAGGAAGAGGTAGTCGGTGGACTTTTGTTCCTAAGCTCAGAACTGTTCCTTTTCCATACAGGACAGGAAGTGGCTGATAGATGGTACGGTGAAATCAAGAACTACAACTTCCAGCAGCCTGGCTTTACCTCTGGGACCGGTGAGTGGCAGGCCCACCAGTGATCTGGGCAGATTGAGTGTTTGCTTTCAAGGAAGAACTAACCTTCAGAAAGTTAAACATTTCCTCCTGTACTAACTCTTATGGTAGTTTTCCCAAAGAACCAAAGTCTCCCCAATACCTGCCCAAACTACTCCCCCATCCCACATATAAGCCCCTTCTTCTTAGAACACGTGACTGCTGATCTCACCTCCCTGCCTCAAGTTCTACACATTCCTACAGTGTGTCCTAAGGAAACTAGATTTTAAGAGATTTTCATTCTTTTTTTTTGGTCATGGGGCTTGAACTCCTGTTCCTGAGCTCTTTTGCTAGTTAGCACTCTACCACTTTAAGCCACAACTCTACTTCTGGTTTTCTGGTGGTTAATTGGAGATCAAAGTCTCACCGACTTTCTTGCTCAGGCTGGCTTTGAATCACAGTCCTCAGATCTCAGCCTTCTAAGTAGTTAGGACTACAGGCGTGAGCCACCAGCATCAGGCTGAGATCTCATTATTGAATGGGCTTTTCTGGCATCTTTAAACATTCTAAGGCAGGGGCCAGTGGCTCATTTTTGTAATTCTAGCTACTCAGGAGGCTGAGATCTAAGGATCACGGTTTGAAGCCAACCCAGGCAGGGAAGTCTCTGAGACTCTAATCTCCAATTAACAACCAAAAAAGCTGGAAGTGGAGTTGTGGCTCAAGTGGTAGAGCACTAGCCTCGAGCAAAATAGCTCAGGAGCAGCATTTAAACCCTGAGTTCAAGCCCGAAGACCAGAACAACAGCAAAAGCATGTAGGCTGGGAATGTGGCCTAGTGGTAGAGTGCTTGCCTAGCATGCATGAAGCCCTGGCTGGCTTCAATTCTTCAGCACCACATAAACAGAAAAGGCCGGAAGTGGTGGTGCTGTGACTCAAGTCGTAGAGTGCTAGACTTGAGCAAAACGAAGCCAGAGACAGTGCACAAGCCCTGAGTTCAAGCCCCAGGACTAGCCAAAAAAAAAAAAAAAAAAAGTCTAATTAGTCATCCTGCTTCTGGTGTTTGTCCATCAATCCATCTAAATCTCCAGTAGCCAGACTAACTCCTCTCTGCCCCAGGGCTCTCCTAGTTAAACTTCTGTAGCTCCCTGGAATCCTCAGGAAAAGAATCAGCTGGACTTAACCTTCTCCACCCTACCTCTACCTCTTTCTGCCCCTCTCAATGCCTTGCCACCTCCTTGCATTTCCCTTCACCTTTCTCTCCAGTTACTGGGGCAGCTGAGCTTGAGATGCAGAAATGCTGAATCTGATGGCAAAGCTGGCATTGTTTGTTGGGTGGACTTGGATCTGTTCTTATCTTTCCTGTCCAAGGGAGAGGAGCACAATGGTAGCCTCTAGGAGACCTTCAGAGAGCTAGGGACTCAGAGGCAGGGAAGAGCTTTCTGGAAGGACCCTTGTCCTTCTCTAGGCCTCCTCCAGGGCTGGCAGCCAACTTTTCGCCTATTAGAGCCCAGGTAACTGCTTTGGGCTCTGGGTTCCTTTATTTCTTCACTGGGCCTCATCTGCCTCCTGTCTTTCGTCAGAACTAACACAGACTCCATCTTGGCCCAGAACAGAGTTGGGAAGGGTGTGAGTCTGTGTAGTCGGAGGCAACAGGGAGAAAGCAGTGAAGGGCTGTCTTCCCTCTCACCCACTCCTGTCCACCGCCCCCCCCCCCATGGCTAGAGCCACTTTGGGCCTCCCTGGGTTTCTTCAGAAGTAGGAAGTGACATGTTCTCAGAACTAGTCACAGTTTCCTGTGGTTTACTGCTCACCCTCTGGGGCAGGGGTTTTTGCAATCTTGTGGGCAGAACTCTGGGCCATTTCACCTCCAAGATGGAGAGCAGGAGGCTGCCCAGGGTCTGGTGTGAGGATTAGCATTTCCACAGAACAAGGGAGGAAAAGTGGTGATTAAGGATGTGTAGGCAGAGCCTTGGCTTCTATGAATAAAGATCAGTTTCCAGATACTGGAATCTTCATAGCTTCTGGAATTGCTTTATCCATGGACAAGATTGTTAAGCAATCAGACATGTGTCAAAGCAAGTTCTTGGCACTGTTTGTGTGTGTGCACACTACTTGATGGCTACAAAGTGCCATGCCAGTCTCCACACTATTTGAAAGTAGGGCTTTCAAACAGTAAGGCACTGAGGCCTACAAATGAGCAAGAGGCTCTTATCAGGTCTCTGTCCTTTATCTGACAGTCTCTTCTTCCCATGGCTCCTGTTATGAGGCTGGAATCTCACAAGTCAGAGTGGGGAATAGGCCTCAACTCCCCATGACCACAGACTACTTGTCCCATTTGTCTCCCACCTACACAGAAGCAAACCTTGGACAACCAACCCCATTGCAGATCCAGCAAACAACACCTGGGACAGACAGTCTGAGCCTAAGAAAATAATGGGGCTTTGGGTGGTTATGAGACTTAGGAGACCCTCGAAGATCCTCAGGCCCATTCTGTCTTGGCCTTTCCCAAACTCTAAGTCCCCAGCTTGTTGATAAACCAAAGTCTAGGGTTCCCTACCCTGAGTCCATTGTTGGTGAAAGGGCCTTTAAAGGCCCCTAAAACCTTTCCCCACTCTCCGCCCGGCCTAGGCTATCATCTTGTACTGAAGGACAGAGCCTTGTTATATGCTTGGTGGGAGAAACATTATTTATACTTAGTTCATTATATGCTGTTTAAATGAGATTAGAGTGTTCTGAATGAGTAATATTTTTACACCACTTGAAATGTAAAAGCCAGAAGTCTAAGCTCTGACTTCTAGCACCTTCCTCCTAAGAAGCATTCAAGTGACATGGGTTTCTTGTGTGTCATTCTAGTCACTCTAAGTTTGTGCCTGTGTGTTGTGTGTGTGTAAAATGTGTGCCCTTTTCCCTTTTTCACACTAAAGTCGGAGTATGTGACGTGTCTTGCCCTTGTCAGCAGTTGTTCCATATTAGTCCACAGAGTTTTCTCATTCTTCCTCATTACACATCTCTTACACATTATCCTTTGCCAGAATATGCTGTAATTTATTCCATATGCTTTTCAAAGGCAGGGTCTGAGAAGTGTGGGTCCATAGCAGGAAAAAGGATGTCCCTTTAAGGAAACAATGAAAGAGAGGAAGAGGGAGGGAGAAGAAAGGAGGGAAGCAGGAAGGGAGAGAGAAAGAGAGGAATGAAAAGGGAAGAGAAAAGGAGAGAGATAAATAGGAAGAGGGAGGAGCTGTTGTTAGAGTTAGAAATTCCTGTGTATCTGATGGTTGCTAAGGAACTTGGGTCCTTCCATTAATCTCTAAATTAATTTAATTAACTCAGTGCAGATGGAGACCTCCTCTACAAGAGGAAAGGTTGCTTAGTTTCATGAGAAAAGCTGCTGTTGGGAGTTTTGTGCTGCTAATGTGCACTTTGTGTTGCTTAGCAACCTGAGGATAAACAACATCTCCTTCCTTCCCTGGGAGTCGGAGCAATGGATGTTTAATGGCCAAAGCTTGTGGTTTCTTAGGAGAAAGTTTGTGTAAGGAAGGGCTTGAGCCTCCGGGTAGGAGAAAGCCCAGAGACTACCAGTAAAGCCAGGCAGAGCTGCCACGTGCCTGGATCTGTGGCCAGCATCACAGTGACCAAGGGGGAAGTGACAAGAAGGGTTTCCCCACTAACCGGAGAAGAAAACCCAAGTTTATTGATATAAAATTAAAGATAAATAGTGATGAATCTTCCTTGCTTTTTTTCTTCTTCTCTAGTTGTGGGGCTTGATATCAGGGTTTGCCTTCTATCCCTAAGCTTTTCTCTGATCAAGGCTACATGCACTACCACTTTGAGCCACAGCACCACCTCTAGTTTTCTGGTAGTTAATTGGAGATAAGAGTCTCATGGACTTTCCTGCCTGGACTGGCTTTGAACCGATGTCCTCAGTTCTCAGCCTCCTGAGTAGCTAGGATTATAGGCATGAGTCACTAGTGCGCGGCACATTCTTGCTTTTTCTGAAAATTCTGTAGATTCAACCCAGAGCCTTGCAATTACCATACGGATGTGCTACTACTAAGCCGTAACTCCAGCTCTATTTTCTTTTAATTCTTGCTTCAATTGTGTCATCAATGATATGGATTTATTTTGTTACTATGCAGCCCAGGCTGGCCTTAAACACTTGCAATCCTGCCTGCCTCACTTTCCAGAGTGCTGGGATTAAAGGTATATACTACCTACCACACCTAGCTCTCTGATTATTTTTCACAGAGAATTTTTTTTTCTGGTCATAGGGCTGGATCTTGGGGACAGGGCATTGTCCTTGAGCTTTTATGCTCAATAAATATTGTTTTAGTTCTTACCGTGAACTCAAAAACACAATAGGAGATACCAATATTGTCTCTGCCTTAAAGGGTAGCCAGTCTGCCTATGTCTGTGTTCTCTCTCCTCTCCCTTTTCTTCCTTCTTTAATTCTGAGTGAAACATTTATAACAAGCCAGGTATAGTAACAATTGCCCATATTCCCAGCATTTGAGAAGTTGAGGCAAGAAAATTTCAAGTTTGAGGCAGCCTGGGCCACATAGGGTGACTCTGTCTAAAAAAAAAACTATTAAGAATAACATAAAATTTACCATCTTAACCATCTTTAAATGTGCAATTCATTGGCCATAGGCACATTTGCATTGTTATGAAGTCATCACCCCATCATCTCCACAACCTTTTCACAAACAAACTCTGTAGCCCTTACACAATCTTTCCATCTGTATCTCCTCTCAGCCCTGGCCGCTGGTATTCACTACAGTACTTTCAGCCTTTGTGAATTAACTCGTCTGGTAATGCCTATAAATAGAATCATACAATATTTGTACATTAGGGTTTGGCTCACTTTGTTTAACATAATGTAATAATGTGTTCAAGGTTCATCCATGAAGTTGCATATATTGGAATTCTATTTGTGTGTGTGTGTGTGTGTGTGTGTGTGTGTGTGTATGCATTGGTGCACACACCCATATGCCAGTACAGAGGCTTGAAATCAGGGCCTTGATTTCAAAGCTGGTGCTCTACTACTTGAGCCACACCTCTGCTTCCAGCTTTTTTGCTAGTTAATTGAAGATAAGAATCTCACGCTAGCTTCAAACCTCAGTGCTCAGATCTCAACCTTCTGAGTAGCTAGGATTACAGGCATGAGCACCCAGCTCTGAATTCCTTTTTAAAGCTGAATAGTACTCCATTGTGGTTGTGGCCACATTTGAAGTATCCATTCATTTATCAATGGACAGTGGGCTCTGTATGGCGTTAGTCAAGTTGTGTAAATCCACAAATATGAGTGCATAATTATCTTAATCTTTGCTTTAAATATTTTTGGATATATTACCTAGAAGAAGGAATACTGAATCCATGGGATTTTTAATGTTTGTAATATTATGGGTTGTTTTTTTTCTGATCTTGTTCATGAGTGTTTTTAATTAATTTTATTTTTTGTTTACGTGGTACCAAGGAATCATCAGACCCAGGGCCTTATGCATGTTAGGAAAGCACTCTACACTAAGCCACATTCCCAGACTGATGTTTTTTTTTTCTTCTTTTTTGCCAGTCCTGGGGCTTGAACTCAGGGCCTGGACACTGTCTCTGAGCTTATTTTGCTCAAGACTAGCACATTCTACCACTTGAGCCACAGCGCCACTTCCAGCTTTTTCATTTATGTAGTACTGAGGAATCAAACCTGGGGCTTCATGCATGCTAGGCAAGCACTCTACCACTAGGCCATATTCCCAGCCCCTGTTTAATTTTTTGAGGTACTGATATATTCACAAAAGTTTCAACTTGGGGCTGGAAATATGGCCTAGTGGCAAGAGTGCTTGCCTCATATACATGAATCCCTAGGTTCGATTCCTCAGCACCACATACATAGAAAACTGCCAGAAGTAGTGCTGTGGCTCAAGTGGCAGAGTGCTAGCCTTGAGCAAAAAGAAGCCAGGGACAGTGCTCAGGCCCTGAGTTCAAGACCCAGGACTGGCAAAAAAAAAAGTTTCAACTTCTTATCAACACAATTTATGTATTTATGTATGTATGTATGTATGTATGTATGTATGTATGTATGTATATATGTATATATGATGTATATTTTCTGAGACAAGGTTTTGCTAAATAACTAGGCTTGATCTAGAACTAACTTCATAACTCAGGCTGGTCTCAAACTTATCAACCTCAACCTCTTTGGTGTTAGGCTTACGGTAGAGATCCTTGAATGAAGCTATAAATCATCATGGTCTCAGAACTCAAAACATAGAAGGCCTGCCCTCCCATATGAAGGCACACCTGAGTCTAGGAGGAGGTCTTCCATTGGGCTTTTGACAAAAGCTCATTTTACACTGTTCATGTACCATACTTTGCCTAGGTAATGGGTATACTTTGGTAAAAACAAAAACAAAAAAACACTTGCATGGGGCTGGGAATGTGGCCTAGTGGTAGAGTAAAAGAAAGAAACTCAGGGACAGTACCCAGGCCCTGAGTTCACACCCTGGGACTGGCCAAAAAAAAAAAAAAATGTCATTGCAGATGGTCATAATGATAGTAAAGGGAAAGGACAGAAGCAGAAGGCAGGCAGTAAATAAAAGGGTTATTGCAAAAGACTTCTGTGAACAAGTGACATTTAGCCTAACACGTAAGAGACAAGAAGCTGCTGATCATCAAGACAGCATTCTGCAGAGGCCAGTGTGCACAAGGCTCCCCAGTGGGAAATAACTCCATGTGTTTGAGGAATAGGAAGGAAACCACTGGGCCAAAGTACCCATACTCATTCCAGTTACAATTGGAAAGAAGCAAAAGATTTTCCCCCCTGTAGAGAAGTAAACAAATGTGGTTTATGTCTTAATGATTATTGGCTACAAAAGTTTAAAAAAAATGAATTGGAGAGAGTCAAGGTGGATGCCAAGAACCATTCAAGCAGATATTGAAATGATCTGAGGGAAAAGCTTGCATTTGAAAACCAAGGTCTGGGGAGGAGATAGATTTGAGATATATTTGGGGGTTACGTTTTTGAGGATTGAGTGATGGCTTGTCATGTGGTTGTCGGGGAAAGGGAAGATTGAGGCCCACTCCTGGAAGGGTGCGCAATGAGCTGCTATCGAAGCAGATGGAAGAGTCAGGAGACAAATAAGTCTGTGTTGGAACCAAACAAGAGTTGGATTTGGGTAGATTACATCTGTCAATCAGCCAATTGGAAATGTGCAGTAGAATGTGCAGTGGAAATGTCCTTATTTCTGGAATGCAGAGCAAAGATTTTAGCTAGAGAAATTATTCTGGGAGCCAGGGAAAGATGCATTTTCTGAAAATATAAAGAGAAAAGCAAAGTGATTGAGCCTTGAAAAATGTAAGCTCTCCAGCACTTACAAGGGAGGGAAGGGGACGGGGAGACAGTAAGACTGGAGAAGTGACAAGTTATCATGATATCAGGGAACTCAAGCATGGAGAATGCTTTGAAAAGAAGGAACAGCAACTAAAGGGACCATTGGAAAGTAACACAGTGACCCATGCTCAGAGTGCAGTTTGAGAACAAGGTTGAGGCAGGTGCCAGGGAGTCTGGCATCACAATTGCTGGATCCCCTGAACTTCGTCATGATCTCTAACAGACCACTGGAAATGTTGAGGGGGCTGAGGTCTATGTGCAGGATTGAAAGGCTTTCTATAGGAATCCAGAAGTGGCGGGGGGGGTGAGGGCTGGGAACATGTCCTAGTGGTAAGAGTGCTTGACTCGTACACATGAAGCCCTGGGTTCGATTCCCCAGCACTGCATATATAGAAAATGGCCAGAAGTGGCGCTGTGGCTCAAGTGGCAGTGTGCAAAAAGAAACCTTGAGCAAAAAGAAGCCAGGGACAGTGCTCAGGCTGGAGTCCAAGGCCCAGGACTGGCAAAACAAAACAAAAAAGCAAAAAAATAAACACAAAACAACACACATACACACACACACAAACCCAAAAAACACAGAAGTGGGGGTGAGAGGACAGTGGTTCACAGCTGGCATGAGATTCAAATAAGTAAACAAATAAAGATGCTTAGAGGCATGGACATGGTGGCTTAACCAGCTCAAAACCCTCACTTAAAACCCTAATACTACCCCCCCCAAAAAAAAAGAAAGAAAAAGAAATCTAGAAGTTGATATGTTTTGTCTTTCCTTCCTGATTAGTATCTGCAAAGACCAAGCTACCCAAACCTGGCAAAATGATTCTAGGCTATAAAAATCTGAACATTTTTCTCAGTTGCCCTGCTGACTGGCCTGGTGTCTATTTTTCCTCTATTTGTTTTCTGCAGGACACTTCACTGCCATGGTGTGGAAGAACACAAAGAAGATGGGCGTGGGGAAGGCATCTGCGAGCGATGGGTCCTCCTTCGTGGTGGCCAGATACTTCCCAGCAGGAAACATTGTCAACCAGGGCTTCTTTGAAGACAACGTCCTGCCTCCAAAGAAGTAATTTGTCCAATGGAATGGGAAAGTGGGAGATACAGGAACACAGCTACAAAGTGCTAGGTCAACAAACAACCCAGCTACAAGTGTGTCCCTGTGGATGTATGTGCTTGTGTGTGTGATGCGCAGATCTGCCATGCACATGCTTGGACATACTGCTCTGGATGAGCTCATTCATATTAAAGGAATGAACATCAGAAGCATTTACCCAAATCATTACCCACACCACAATTGTATTTTGAGAGTTGGAGTGGGGAGGAGAACCAATTTTTTTTCTTTTTGCTGTTTTTAGAAGCAAATTTCTTTTGTGCCTTTTTTTCTAATATCCATCCTTGGACTTTTTCTATGCCACATATTTGTAATGCTAAGAAGTGAAGACCACTCTACTCTACTTTTGGTAGATATCTCAGAGTATTAAACCCTCATTTAAATGTGCTATAAAGCAGCCTGTATTGACAGCCTAGAGCAGCCAGAGTTGCTTCACAGAGTGGTGAGATTTCTCAGTTGGAAGACATGAGGTCATCCAGCATGCCTCCTGGGATTTGCTAATGGGATTGCCAACGAACAAATGGAGCAAAAGCTTTACTTAAACTTCGACGTTTTTGACCCCTGCTCTCGGGGAGTTGGACTAGGTCTGGAATGCACACATTCCCCGGCTCCCTGCCCCCAGGTGGCCCAGGGCCTTGTTCTTGAATTCTTGGAGAGAGCACTTCACACTGCCTGGGAAGCTGGCCCAGAGGCCTTGGAGGATGAAGTCAGTGGTGCAAGGGTGAGGGTGAGCTCACTCTGCGCCCCTGGAGGGAGCCCTCCAGCCTCTGCCCTGCCCCCATCTCCAAGGCAGTTCTAGCTCCTTTAGGCAGCTGTGTAGGCAGCTGCACTGCTGCTCGCTCCTGGAATGTGTGACTAGCCTGAATGATCCAGGGTGGTACCCCAGACGGGCTTAGAAATGCTCATTTGTTCCGTGTTTTGCCTTAAACTATACTAAGTCCCTCCTGAATAGCAGTTTTACAATGTCTCTCTGGGATAGACCAACCCAGATGCCCAGCTGAGTGTCCCTGAACCATAGCTTCTCCATCTGCCAAGTTAGCAGGGGCCCAGTCATGGAAACAGCTTCCTGAAAGTCTGAGTTGAACTGTGAACACAGTCTTATGCTGTAACCTTCATTTCATCCAGGGATATTGACTAATAAGACAATAAAATCTTCTTCTTTTGTGTAGTATCTTCTTCCAGTGTGATTCGTGCTGATTCGAAGTTAGTGGCTGAGGTAATTTATTTCCTTGAGTATCACAACCCCAGGGATCTTTCCAGCCCCTCTGTAAACTGTGCTGCTTAAGTGGTCATGTTTTGTGCTACGTGACTTGCCAGCACACAGATTGGACTAGAGCGAAGACCTGATCTAAGAGCAGGCAATTCATAGACTTGCCATGAACTGGGAATTTAAGCAAAGGTACTTGGAGATAATTTACCAGTGAAACTGAGAAAAAAAAAATGAAGATGTCATAAGCCATAGCCAGCCAAAGTTATATGCAAGGAAGTTATGGGTGGGAAAGACAGAGAGATACTGTTGTCAGAGCTTCAGCAAGAAATATTTGAAAGAGAACTTTCCTGAACTTTCCAGTTAGGAGCCCTTTCTGTGAATTTTTAAAACAAACCCTTCATTTTTTCCAGGGCTTCATAACTGGTGAGTCAACTGATGATCCCCAAAGATTTGGGGCCCCAACCCTAAGAAGTCTCCATTAATAGAAAATGTAGAGCTGGACAGGCAGCTGATGGTAGGATGAAGAGAATGGGAGAGGGTCCCTTTATGGACATACCAGGCAAGCTGCCAATTGAACTTCCTAGTGGTTTCTAGGGATACCAACACACACACACACACACACACACACACACACACACACACACAGAGCCAGGTGGTGGTTGTGGGAGCTGGCACGCCACAGCCTCTGGGAGCTAGAGTCTGTTTCTACAGTTGGTAGGATTAAAGAAAAAGCTGCTTTCCAGGACTGAAAAAAAGCCAGACAGGGAAAACAGTTGAACACTCCCACTTCACACTTTGATAGACTTCCTTTTTTTGTCCTTGAAACAAGATCTCAGCATGAAATTTTTTATTCTCCTGCCTCCGCCTCCAGCATGCTGGGGTTTCAAGCTTGCACACTGCCACACCACGCTTTTTACGTGTGTGTGTGTGTGTGTGTGTGTAATGGGATCTCACTACATTACCTAGGCTGACCTTAAACTTCTGGCTTCAAAAGGTCCTCCTACCTCACCTTCCCCAGTAGCTGAGACTATAGGTTTACAGCTCTTTAGTGGGTTCTTTGAAGATGGCAAGTGTCACAATCCAACAAGAGTCTAGAGCAGAAATAAGCTAGATTAGCCACCCTCATTCACAGTCAGGGTGAGGAAGGAGACACAACCCTTACTTGTGTCTTGAGGCTTCCCTTGCAAGGCCTCAAGTTTGTGTGCCTAGAGGAGAGCTGACATGGGACATTAGGTCTGTCAGATTCTCTCAGGTTTCTATGATAGCCCCCCAGGACCAGTTTCTGTCTGAAGGCATCTGTAAAAAAGATCCTTCCTGCACTGGTACTTTGGGACCTACTGGCCCCTGCTCCTGGATAGATGCACAGGAAATGAGACCTACCAATCTGGATGCCAGCAGGAGCCAGAGATGTCAGCATTAGCACCAAGAGGACAAAGATACACAGAATTGGCCGCATCCACCAAATGGCTGCTGCTTCTCAGGAGATGAGAGCTAGAGAAGCCTTTAGAGCACTGTGCAGGGAGCCTTCCTCCAGAAATTCTGAGCCACACATCATACCCTAGAATTTCCCCTGAAATTCTAAGCCATGTGTCATACCCCAGAAGACTCAGACTTTGTTCACTCAGATTCCTGTCCAGGAATCAAAGTGAACAAAGTATTAAGGAATAATAGTTTTAGAAGTAATTTTCAAGCTAAGGAGTAAAGCTTGCTCTAGGATGAAGGGTGGAGGGAGAGAGTCAAGCAAGAATGAGAACCTGACTTAAGCCAGGGAGGAAAGATCTGGAGACTCTGCCAATATGAAACGTCAGAGTCTCTTTGAAAGGGGCACTCAGGACCACCTGAGAGTCTGGAGTGGGGCTTGGGTCCCCGAACTGAGATCAAGGGCCTGAACCTGGCCAGACAACGGCCTACGCCAGGTCTTCTAGGCACCACCTTGCAGGTGCAAGGGCCTGGGTGTGTCTTCCCTGGAAGTTTCCCATAGGTTGGCCAGGTTGGGGAGCAGAGGCTCTAGCCATAGATGCACCCTGGGAACTTCAGAGCCTTGCACCTGCCAAGAAGCAGGAGTGCACCATGGGAGGCCAGCTGGCAGGAGGATCTGTGGATATCCCTGGCCCCATGGGACCCAGGAGCAGTCAGGAACTTTCTGCCCTGACTGGGAGACTGCACTTGGTGGGAACAGGTATGAGCTGGCCAGGCTGTGGGGCCTCAGTGCAGGGAAGACTGGGGTCTCCCATTTCTCTGGGAAAGGGATCCAGGTGGTGCCCAGCTGGAAGGTCCTGCCCTCTAGGGCTGGAGATGGGTCTGTAGCCCCACCCAGAGGGACTCAGGAATCCATCACCTCCTCCTCGCTGCTCCCTGCCACCACCTCAGTGCCTGGCAAAGTGTAGTATGAGGGGGGAAAAAAAGCAAAAATTCAGTTGGCATTTATTGAACTTTTGCTAATCAGTGAAACTCCATGAATGCCGCTCTCTAGTTCTCATTTGAACTCTTTCTGTAGCATGTTACTCATCACATGGACGAGAAAGGGGACTGAAGTTTAGACTGTGAAACACTTCACCAAGTCCTGACCTTTGCCCCTTCAACATTTGACAAATGGATTTGCAGCAATGTGGAGGGAATGCTCCGATCTTCTGTGGAAGAGAACTGAGCTGGCTCTACAGGCCCTTCTATCCTCCAGGCTGCCTGGTTCCTGCATCTGGCACCAAAGAGTTCCCCCCTTCTCCCTCTGCTTGGAGCAGAATGATGTCCTTGACCACAAAGACAACTCTTTGATGCCAGGATCCTTGACAGAGAAAAAGACTGAGGCCTGAGAAGTACTGTGGAAAGCTGAGTGGTTAGGGAACTTCTTGGCAGGGTGCAGAGTACGAAGTTAGAGACAGCCTGGGGTTCAAGGACCTGCTCTGTTTCCTACTGGCTCTGTGACCTTAAGTAAATTCTTTATTTTTTTAGGATCCCAGTTTCCCTCCAGCAAAGTGGGAGGATTCTTCTAGGTGATCTGATAACCTCTTCCCTCTCCCCACCTTCCTCATTTCCCCTGCACACATGGTTTCCCACCATCCCATCAAAATCATCCTTAACATTCTAGAAGCCTTGAAATGAGGGTTGAAAGTCCAGTGTTGGCACTCCAGCCCACAGCAGAGCTTCCTCCAGAGTTCTGGTCTTGGGTTCCAGAGTGTCTGGCTCAGGCACATGGGAGCCATCAGAGGAGAGAATGGCTCTGTGCCTCTAAGAAAGACCTCCTGGGTGGCATTGTGATGAACTTATGATGTCACTCTATGACTTCATCCCCTCTCCCCCCCCCACCCCCCACTCCTCTCTGGCCAACTACCCTGCAAACAACCATCAATCTGAATCCCAAAGGCCTAAAAAAAAGTCTATTCTCCAGTACCTGCTTCTGATCTTCTGCCTCCCTCTGCCAGCAAGAAGCGCCATGAAATTGGAGTTCACTGAGAAAAACTACAACAGCTTTGTGCTGCAGAACTTAAACAAACAGAGGAAACGGAAAGAGTACTGGGACATGGCCCTGACGGTGGAACATCATGTCTTCTTCGCCCATCGCAATGTACTGGCTGCTGTCTCTCCGCTGGTCAAGAGCCTCATCTCCAGCAACGACATGAAGACCACCGACGAGTTATTCATCACCATCGACCCCAACTACCTGAGTCCGAGCACCGTGGACCAGCTCCTGGACTACTTCTACAGCGGCAAGGTGGTGATCTCAGAGCAGAATGTGGAAGAGCTGCTCCGGGGTGCCCAGTACTTCAACACACCGCGTCTGCGCATTCATTGCAACGATTTCCTCATTAAGTCAATCCGTCGGGCCAACTGCTTGCGCTACCTCTTCCTGGCCGAGTTATTCGAGCTCAAAGAGGTCTCGGATTTGGCCTACGCCGGCATCCGCGACAACTTCCACTACTGGGCCAGTCCCGAGGGCTCCATGCACTTCATGCGCTGCCCGCCCGTCATCTTCGGCCGCCTGCTCCGCGACGAGAACCTCCACGTGCTCAACGAGGACCAGGCTCTCAGCGCACTCATCAATTGGGTGTACTTCCGCAAGGAGGAGCGGGAAAAGTACGTGAAGAAGTTCTTCAATTACATCAACCTCAACGCCGTCTCCAACAAGACGCTGATGTTCGCCAGCAACAAGCTGATGGGCATCGAGAACAGCTCGGCCCACGCCACCCTGATCGAGAGCGTCCTGATGGACCGCAAGCAGGAGCGGCCGTGCAGCCTGCTGAGCTACCAGCGCAAAGGGGCCCTCCTCGACTCCGTGGTCATCCTCGGGGGCCAGAAGGCCCATGGGAAGTTCAACGATGGAGTGTTTGCCTATATTATCCAGGAAAACCTGTGGCTGAAGCTGTCCGAGATGCCCTACAGGGCGGCGGCTCTCAGTGCCACAGCTGCTGGGCGCTACATCTACATCTCCGGCGGCACGACTGAGCAGATCTCAGGGCTGAAGACGGCCTGGCGGTACGACATCGATGACAACTCCTGGACCAAGCTGCCCGACCTGCCCATCGGGCTTGTCTTCCACACCATGGTGACCTGTGGCGGGACCGTGTACTCAGTGGGTGGAAGCATCGCCCCAAGGCGATACGTCTCCAATATCTATCGCTATGATGAACGCAAGGAGGCCTGGTGCCTGGCGGGGAAGATGAGCATCCCCATGGACGGCACGGCGGTGATCACCAAGGGAGAGCGGAACCTGTACATCGTCACCGGACGCTGCTTGGTGAAGGGCTACATCTCCCGAGTTGGGGTCGTAGATTGTTTTGACACCAACACTGGGGATGTGGTCCAGTGCATCACCTTCCCCATTGAGTTCAATCACCGGCCCCTGCTCTCTTTCCACCAGGACAACATCCTGTGTGTGCACAGCCACCGGCAGAGTGTAGAAATCAACCTGCAGAAGATAAAGGCCAACAAGACCACCACCTCAGTGCCGCTTTTGCCCAACAGTTGTCCCTTGGATGTGTCCCATGCTATCTGCTCCGTGGGAGACAACAAGGTGTTTGTATGTGGAGGTGTCACCACAGCCAGCGATGTCCAGACGAAGGATTATACCATCAACCCAAATGCCTACTTACTGGACCAAAAGACAAATGAGTGGAAAACCTTGGCCTCCCCACCAGAGGCGCTGGACTGTCCCGCCTGCTGTCTAGCCAAGCTACCTTGCAAGATTCTTCAAAGGATTTGAACAACTTTTTAAGTGGGAGAATAAGTAAATGCATTATTATTCACAGTTTAATAAGAGAGAGAAAGAGAGGAAGGTGGGCTTTTGGTTCCTTCTTAGTGTTCCAGCCTCTGTGTGGTCCTGGGCTGGGGCTTCTCCCCGGTGACACTGAGCTGCTTATGTCAACAGAGGCTGGAATGGAAGTCCCTGCTGGGGGTGGGGTCTGAGGCATGACCTGTGCACTGAGTCCCAGTGGGGAGAATTCAGAGTTACTGTGTCACTAGCGCTAAACTGAGACTGGAAAAAGAACCTCCTCACTGGGGGAGGAATTGAAATGTACCTCCCAGACACTGGCCCCAATTCTATACCTCTGTAGTGTCACCTCTCAGGCATCTGCTGGACTGTCAGGAAAATCTTTGCTCAGAGTTATGATGCCTCAGCTATCCCCCTCCCCCAACACCCATTTCCCTAGAGAGTTTCAGGAGAGCAGGGGCAGGATCCATGCAAGGCTTGGGGGAGGAGCCTCAAGGGCCGGGAAGGAAGAAGGTAGTATGGGCAAAGCTCAGGGAGGGAGGCAGAAGGAATTCAGTATTAATAGGCAGTTGTATTTGTATTGCTATGGCAGTTTGTGTCTCCTTTGTGGGGAAGTTGGGGGTTACTTAATATGGCTTCTAGTAAGCAGGGTTCATTGAGAACTCTTCCAGAGGAACTGGAACTAGAAGAGAAGCAGAGAGAGAGAGAGAGAGAGAGAGAGAGAGAGAGAGAGAGAGAGAGAGAGAGAGAGAGAGAGAGAGTGCTAGAGAGCTGTCTATAGCATAGAGAAGGTTGGGGAGAATGACAAAGCAGACAGATGGTGTAATAGGGATATAGCCCCTGGGACCAGGTGTCCTTCCTTGAATACAGTCCATTCCTTACTGGGCGATTCTGGGAAAGATATTTAACATCTGTGTGCTTAGTTTCCTTCTCCATAAAAGAGAATGAGTGCTTCCTTCATAGTGTATATGTGAAGTTTAAATGAGTTCATGCATGCAAGATGTCTAGGGCTGCCCCTGGCATGTGCTACAGAAACAATTTTTTCAAAAGACAAAAAGAGGAGGTAAGGCAAAGGTCTAGATTCTTAGGCTCTTGAATTGAATGCTATAAAATACTCTTTGAGACACCCTATTTCAAGACCTTTGTGAGCTTTCTGTAATTTTAACCTGTCTACATTTCTATCATTTGTGTATTCACAAATAATTCTCAACACTTTAGATGCTAATTCCTTGGAAATTATAATCTCCAGTCATCCATCTATTCCTCTATTCATTCATTCACAAATTTACTCACCAATTCATTCATTAAATCATATGCAGGTAAAACCACACACACTTATCATTCAATGGGACCTCTCTGTGCCAGTTTCCTGTTCCAGGTGTCGGAACCCCAGCATGACATGCAGAGTCCACAGGTCAAGGATGAGAGTACCTAACCTAGTACTGGGAAGCAGGAATGCAATGTAATCCATGTGTGCAATTTAAGTAGCCATGTTCAAAAAGGAAGAAAAAGCCAGTGAAATTAATTGTAATATATATTTCACTTAACCCAGCATATATAAAATTCTTTCACATAAATATGTAGTTGCTGGGTATAATGATGCATACCTATATAATCTCAGATAGAGGAGGGTCATGAATTCCAGACCAGCTTGGGCTACATGGAAAGACCCTGTCTTGAAAAAAAAAACCATAAATATGCAGTCAATGTAAAATTTTATTCAATAAAACATTCAGCATTATTTTTTTTCTATTGCCTTTGGAATCCAGTGTATATTTTACACTATAGTATGGTTCAATTCATCCTAACTACACATACACATACATACACACACACACACCTATAGTCATGAGATTAGAGGCTACTATAATAGACCATGTTGTGTATTTGAGACATTTTCAGTTCAAATCTGTTCACTCTCCCTTCTTCCCACTCCATCTGTCTGTCTCCTCTCTCTTGAGACATCTCTCGAAGTCTGTACTTCTCTAAATCTGGGGAGCCCCTTCTTTGGTTCACCTCACTGCCAGCTCCCAGATGCAAGAATGGGGTCTTATATATCCCTACATTAAACTCCACTGATGCACCCCAGGTTTAGCTAACTGCTGAATTATCTCTTGCTAACTCCCTATACTACTGCTCAAGCCTGATTCTTAATTCTCTTTGCTTGCAGGGATCCCCCCTCCCCACTGCCACTCTTCTCCTCTCCCCATTCTCAGCCACTTACCTCTCATTCTGCCACTAGATGTCCAGGAAAAACAGAAGTCATGTGGCCATATAAAATCACTTTTAGAATATTGTTCTTGCCCTTCCTAGCTTATTTCTCAGTCTTTAGCAACTATTGATTTACTTTCTGTTGTCATGGATTTATTTTGGTCATTTATATGAATGAAACCATACATTTTACTTAGAATCATGTATGTTGTATTTTGCTTATACATCCAATAGCTGACAAACATTCGAGTTATTTCTCCTAGTTGGCTATTGCAATTAATGCTTCTACACTAACACGCACGTTTTGTGTGAGTGTATGTCTTCATTTCTCTTGAATGTATACATAAGAATGGAACTTCTGGATTTATCATAATTCTGTGTTAATTATTTGAGGAACTGCCAGACATGCTTTACAAAGCAACTGTATCATTTCATACACCACTTCATAATGTATGTATGAGAATGCCAGTCTCTCCAGAACCTAGCAAGTATGCCTTTTCTGTTCTGAATATAGCCATCCAGAGATGTAAAGTTGCACCTCATGTGCGTGTGTGTGTGCGTGTGTGTGTGTGTGTGTGTGTGTGTTACTGGTGTTTGAACTCAGAACCACATCCTGGCTAGACTGGTGTTCTACCACTGAACTGCATCTCTAACTTTGATTTTGGCTGATTAGTTTTAGGATAGAGTCCGAACCAACCTCTTTTTCTATCTGCCTATTTTATTTATTAAATTTTTTTGGTCCATAGTGGGGCTTGAACTCTGAGCCTGGGAGCTGTCCCTGAGCTCTTCAGCTCAAGGCTAGTGCCCTACCACTTGGAGCCTCAGCACCACTTCTAGTTTTCTGGTGGTTAAGTAGAGATGAGTCTCACAGCCTTTCCTGCCCGGGCTGGCTTTGAACTGAGAGCCTCAAATCTCAGCCTCATGAGTAGCTAGGATTGTAGGTGTAAGCCACCAGCACCCAGCAGTATTTTTTTTTCCAGTTCCGGGGCTTGAACTCAGTGCCTGGGCTCTGTCCCTGAGCCTGTCTGTGTTCAAGGCTAGCGCTCTACCACTTGAGCCACTGTGCTACTTCTGGCTTTTTCTGCTTATGTGGTTCTGAGGAATCAAACCCAGGGCTTCATGCATGCTAGGCAAGCACTCTTCCACGAGGCCTTATTCCCAGCTCAATATGCCTATATTACCATTCCCATAATTTCTGGGATGACAGGTACAGTGGAGTTTCATAATTTTTTTTCTTCCCAGGATAACCTAACACTGTGATCCACCACATCTCAAGTAGCTGGATGACAGGACTGTGTCATTGGTTGAAATGAGGTTTCCTAAATGCTTTTGCAGGCTGGGAATATGGCCTAGTGGCAAGAATGCTTGCCTCATATACATGAAGCCCTGGGTTCGATTCCCCAGCACCACATATATGGAAAACAGCCAGAAGTGGCGTTGTAGCTCAAGTGGCAGAGTGCTAGCCTTGAACAAAAAGAAGCCAGGGACAGTGCTCAGGTCCTGAGTCCAAGCCTAGGACTGGCAAAATAAATAAATAAATGCTTTTGCACTGGCTGGCCTCAAATGGCAATCTTCCAGATCCTAGTATCCCAAGTAGCTAGGATTATAGGCATGAGCCTATAATTATAGGCATGAGCATCTGATTCATTGCAGTTTTGATTTGCATTTCCCTAGTAGCTAATGATAAAAAAAGAGTCTTTTTTGAGTTATTTGTTGACAGTTGTTAATAACATTGTCCTTTCTATGTACAATTGCTATCAGAGAAAGACATGTTCTCCAGAAAGAGCTGGGGGTTTTATTTCATTTTGCTGCTGCTGTTTTAAGCAGGATTTAGCTGTGTAGCCCAGGCTGACCTCAAACTGGTGACTCCCTGCTTCTGTCTCCCAACTGCTCAGGAAGAGTTTTGCAAGGGTGAAACAAAGACAGCAGGGAGGGCCATATTGCATCAGACCACAGAATCATGGCAAGTCTCCATGCCGTCCCTAGCCATTGACCTCTCTTAGAATATTATAGATTCGTTGAGAGCAGAAAATATCTGCTCCCATGTGAGTTCTCTTTACATTTTCATCTTTCTCAGTCCTGAGAAAGTTCTGAGTTCTTATTCTATCATATTTAGATGTTCATTTTTCTTTTTCCTTTTTTTTTTTTTTTTAATTTTGTGTTGGTCCTGGGACTTGAACTCAGGGTTTAGAAACAGTTCCTGATTCTTTTTATTTTTTTTTTTGGCCAGTCCTAGGCCATGAACTCAGGGCCTGAGCACTGTCCCTGGCTTCTTTTTGCTCAAAGCTAGCACTCTGCCACTTGAGCCACAGAGCCACTTCTGGCCATTTTCTGTATATGTGGTGCTGAGGAATCGAACCCAGGGCCTCATGTATACGAGGCAAGCACTCTTGCCACTAGGCCATATTCCCAGCCCTTCCTGATTCTTTTTGCTCACAGCTATTTCTCTATTGCTGGAGCCACAGCTATAATTCTTTGGCTTTTTTGGTGATTAATTGGAGATAAAAGTCTCAGGAACTTTTCTGCCTGGGCTGGCTCTGAACTGTGATCCTCAGATCTCTTCTCAGATCTCAGCCTTCTGAGTAGCTAGGATCACAGGCATGAGCCACCGGCACCTGGCAGAAGCTCATTTCTCATTATTTAAAAGATGGCATACAAAATTCCACATTTATTTCATTTATTTACATCTTTGAACAAAAGAACAAATATGTGTGTAAATGAGAATACTACTCAGACTTTCAAGAAGTATTTTAAACCTGTGTGTGTATGTGTGTGTGTGTATCTAGTGTTGGTGATCAAACTCATGGCCTTGTACATGCTCAGCAAGTGATCTACAAGTCCTAAACATATTTGGGAGATTATAATACACACATAGAAAAGTGAATGATAGAGCTAAGTACTGGTGGCTCACACCTGCAATCCTAAATACTCATGAGGCTGAAATCTGAGGATTGTGGTTTGAAACCAGCTCTGGCAGGAGTGAGGCTCCTATTTCCAGTTAACCACCAGAACTGGAAGTGGACCTGTGGCTCAAAGTGATAGAGCGCTAGCCTTGAGCAGGAAAAGCTCAGGGAGAGTGCCTAGACCAAGAGTTCAAACCCTATGACCAACAAAACAAAATATGAAAATTGTTCCTGTTCTCATATCTGCCAGTGCTTGGTATTATCAGACTTTTAACTTATATCCAATCTTATATAAAGCAATCTCAATGTTTTTCATTTGCATTTTCCTGATTGCTAAATAAACTATGCTCCTTTCTTGTTGATTGATCATCTGGATCTTGTAAAATCTTTGCTTTCTTCTATTTCATTTGTCTAGTTTTCTCTTATTGATTTGTAAGAATTTTTATTGACTATTAGTAGTAGTAACTAGTAATAGTATTGGGGATTGAACTTGGCCTTACCCTTGCTACACAAGCAAGGGTAACTCCAATCCTATCTATGTCTCCAAAACTCCAGTCCATAACTGCAGTCTGTAAATCCATAACTCTAGACCTATTTATTGTTTTGTGAAGACAGGGTCTTGTTGTTTTGGGGCTTTTTTTTTTTTTTTTTGGCCAGTCCTGGTGCTTGAACTCAGGGCCTGAACACTGTCCCTGGCTTCTTTTTGCTCAAGGCTAGAACTCTGCCACATGAGCCACAGCGCCACTTCTGGCTTTTTTCTATATATATGGTACTGAGGAATCGAACCCAGGGCTTCATGTATAGGAGAAGAGCATTCTTCCACTAGGCCATATTCCCGGCCCGAGGGTCTTGTCATGTAACTGGCCTAAAACTTTTAATCTTCTCATCCTCCTGAGTACTAAGATTATAGGCATGTGTCACAAGACCCAGATATTGTGTGTGTGTGTGTGTGTGTGTGTGTGTGTGTGTGTGTGTGGCACTGGGGCTTAACTAAGGACTTTGCACATGCTAGGCCAATCACTCAACCACTTTCACCATGCCCCTAGCCCAGGAATTCTTACTATAGTCTAAATATATCCTTTCTCTTACATTGTGGATATCTTTCCCCTCTATGACTTGCCTTTCACTCTTAGTGGTATATCTTAATTTTAATATGATTTATGAATCTTTTTGTTATTATTCTTCTATGTTTTAAAAACAATCATACTATCCTAAGGTCCTGGAGTATTCCGCTATAATCAGAAAAACATTGTTGCTTTGCCTTTCATATTTAGGTTCATAATCTTTGTGATAATGATCTTTTTGCTGTTTGTTTACCATATTATTGAATTGTCTCAGTGCTTACTTTTCGGTAGTTCTACCTTTCTTGTGCCTTACTTGTCCACACATCGATGGATTGTTTAAAGTCTCTCTTAGGCCATCCATCTAACCTTAGACCAATTTGACAGGCCCCCATGCCATAACTTTATCATATCACATAGAGTTTAGACTTAGGTTGTCTATATCTATTGAGATTGTGTTGAATTTATCAATTTACAGAAAACTGATGTTTAATGTATCATGATAGATAATGAATGTTATCAAATACATCTGCATCTACTGAAATGAGCGTGTCCTTTCTTCCATCTGGTAGTAGCACATTACTTATAATATTTTATAAATTTGAAATCATTCATTTCTAGGATAAATCTGTCATGCCAATATTATATGTTGATACATATGATAGTATATTAATATAAATACTGGATTAAGTAGTCATATAAATTCTTTTTTCTATTACTAAATTCTACATGCTGTGAATTCACTCCTGCTTTCATCTTACTTGTAAAATAAAAAGTTAAAATTAAAATTTTGGTGTACAGTTCTATGATTTGTAACATAGTTTATATACAAAGCATATTGTTTAGATCTAGATCTATAGATAGATATAGGTAAAACCACTACAACCATAAGATACAGAACATGCTCATAGAACATGCTCTAGAAACTGACCTTGTACCATCTTTGTGTAGACACAGCTTCCACCCATCTCAGTCAGTGGCCTGTTCATTATTGGTATGTAGAAAAACTACTGATTTCCAAAAGCTTTTTGTTATCTTACATCAGTGTGGTACACTGGGAATTTCATTGACACCCTCCCATACATATTTACAATGTATTCCAATCAATCTATTCCCCTTGACACTCTCCTTGTCCTCAAAGCTACTGAATTTTTGAATATTGACTTTGTATTCTGCTCTATAGGTAAAGGGTTATCATCTAGATTAGGAATAATTTTATTTATTCCTTTCCTATTTGAATCTTTTTTATTCCTTTCTTCTGACTCATTGGGCTGGCTTCAGTTCTACTACCAGTGAGGAGAGTGGATACTCTTGTCTTCTTCCTGACTTTAGGAAAAATGATTTCAGTTTTTCCCCATTTAATCTGATGTTGCCAATAGATTTTTCATATATAGCCTTTATTACAGTCAGGTACATTCCTCCTACTCTCAGTTTCTTTAGAAATGTTGTTATTAATAGACACTTGCCAGGCGCCGGTGGCTCACACCTGTAATCCTAGTTTCTCAGGAAGCTGAGATCTGAGGATCATGGTTCAAAACCAGCTTGGGCAGAAAAGTCCATGAGACTCTTATCTCCAACTAACCACCAGAAAACCAGAAGTCGGACTGTGGTTCAAGTGGTAGAGCACTAGCCTTGAACTGAAGTGGTCAGGACAGTGCCCAGGCCCAGAGTTCAAGCCCCATGACCACCACCACCAACAACAAAAGATACTAAGTCTTGTCAAAGGTGTGTGTGTGTGTGTGTGTGTGTGTGTGTGTGTGTGTGTGAATTGAGATGATCAGGTGACATGTGATGTATTTATTATACTTACGGATTTCAATGTGTGGAAGTATCCTTACATCCTGAGATGAAACCAACTTGAGCACATATTGGTAAATTTGGTTTGTACGAATTTTATTCAACATTTTTGCATCAATGCTCATCAGGATTGGCTATAAGTTTCATGTTTTTGATTCACAGAGTGAGCTTAGTAGCATTCTTTATATTCCTGTTTCATGGAAGAATATGAGGAGTGCTAATGTTAGATCTGATAGGTCTGATAGATTTCAGCAGTGAATTCGTCTTGTCTTGGGCTTTTATTGTTGCTATTGGGAGATTATTATTACTGTGATATCAGCTGCTTATTATAGGTATGTTTATATCTTCTTGGTAAGTCAATTATGTCTAAAAATGTATCCAGATTTTCCAATTTAGTATAATTTTGTATATTTGTATAATTTTGTATAAATTTATATAATTTTGAAATGATTCCTTCATGATCCCTTGGGATTAAATTAATATTTATTGTGATATTTCCTTTTTCATATCAAATTTTATTGGTTTTTTTTCCCCCTCTGATACTGGGGTTTGAACTCAGGGCTTATACTTGCTCAGCTTGCCTACTCGGCTGGAACTTTACCACTTGAGCCACACCTCAGTCCTG
This sequence comes from Perognathus longimembris pacificus, assembly GCF_023159225.1. Lineage (NCBI taxonomy): Eukaryota > Metazoa > Chordata > Mammalia > Rodentia > Heteromyidae > Perognathus > Perognathus longimembris. The sequence continues at coordinate 130,982,629 of NC_063161.1, forward strand.
CTTTTTGCTCATTATTTTAGAGATGAAGTCTCACTGTTCTTCTTGAGCTGCCTTTGAACTATGATCATCCAAGATCACATTTGTGAACAAGTAAATCAAGTGAGAGTGCATGGTCCTGAGTTCAAGCCCTGTATATATTCTCCCTCTCTCTCTCTCTCTCTGTCTCTCTCTCTCTCACACACACACACACCACACACACACACACCACACTTACACAAATTTAATTTTCTTGTATTTGTCAAGACTTGCTTTATATTATAAAATATAATCTATTTTGTAGAAAGTTCTGTAGGTTGCTGAGAAGAACATAATCCAAAGACTGTGTGTGTGTGTGCTAAATCTATTTGGTCTATGGTGTTGTTTAGTTTTAGGGTTTCTTTGTTGACTTTTTGTTTGGATGATTTACCTGTAGTGAGAATAGGATATTTAAGTCTCCTATCACTTTGCTTGCAAATCCAAAAGTGTTTGTTAAATGAACTTAGACTGTTTGGTGTGCATATGTTAACAACTATAATTCCTCTCAATGGAGTGTTCCTTTTATTAACATGAACTATACCTCTTTTCTCTTCTGGTTGACTTTAGTTTGAAGTTTATTTTGTCAAATATGAGTATGGCTACTCATTCTTGCTTTCCTGATCCCTTTGCTAAGTCTGCATTTGACATTGTCAGGGAGATATGTTTGTTGAAGGCAAACCAATGGCTGGGTCTTGCCTTTTAATCCAAGTTGCTGATTTAAGTCTTTTTATTGGAGAGTTAGAACCATTAATATTGAAGGCTATGTTTTATTTCCTGTCATTTGTTATTTTTATGATGCCAGCTTCTTTCCTGTTTCTCCTTTGTTAATCTACTCAAATAGTGGGTTTATTACTTCCTGTATTTTCCTTTTGATTATCTTCTGTGGGTAGGAGTTCTTTAAGTATCTTAGTGTTGGTTTAGCAGTCATGAATTCCTTTAGCTTTTGTTTATCACGGAAGTTTTTTTCTTGCTTTACTGTGAATAACAGCTTAAATGGATACAGTAATCTAGGTTGATAATTATTATTTTCCAGAGCTTGAATTATATCCTTTCATGTCTTCCTTATGTTGAGAGTTTTTGTTTTCAGAAAGCTGATGTTATTCTAATGGGCTTGCCACTGTATGTATCTTATTATTTTATGTTTATATAATTGTACACGTGTATTATTATTTTATGTTTATTTGGTTGGTTGTGAGGCTTGAACTTCAGCCTGAGTGTTGTCCCTGAGCTTTTTCACTCAAGGCTAGCACTGTAAGCCACAGCACCACTTCTGGTTTTCTGGTGGTTAATTAGAGATAGGAATCTCATGAACTTTCCTGTTCAGGTTGGCTTTGAACTGCTATCCTCAGATCTCAGCCTCCTGAATAACTAGGATCATAGGTATGAGCTACCAGCACTGGCTTTACATTGACCATTCTTGTAATTGTTTTTTGTTTGTTTTGTTTCAACTTATCTTCTTTATTGTACATTAGAGATCTAATTTCTTATTTCATTTTAGTTGGTGATTCCTCAGAGACTATTTATGACTGGGTAGTAGAGGGGTGATGATGCATTTTCTATAGTCCAACCACCAGTTTCAATGCTTAAGACACTGGGTGTGGACCTCTTTTCTACTTAGGTTGAAGACGTGTGGTTACAAAAGCTATCACAATTGCTAAACCACAAGCTTGTGTTTGTGGCCATGCCTAATGAAATCAGTTACCACTATTGTCCCAATATATTTAGATGAGTATAGAAGCAAAGATGTATTTTCATATCTAGGAATACCTTAATTAACCAGAGTGGTAGTAGGAAGGAGACAATAAGTATAATACTAATGAAGAATACTAGATGTGTTTTCATATAGGGCCACAAACTCCACAAAGTGGAGTAAGATCGGTAGAAAAAAGATCTAGTAACATTATGTTGGGATATGGAGGGAGAAAGGAGAAATGAAAATTGAGAGGAAAATCACACTTGCACATATACAAAATAATCACAAGAAGGGGCTGGGTATATGGCCTAGTGGCAAGAGTGCTTGCCTCGTATACAAAATAATCACAAGAAAACAACAACAAAAGATGTTCAGCAATCTAGTCAACAGATAAGAGTGTACAAAAAAGAAAGGATAAGGGATGGTGAAATAGAATAGAAAAGTAGACTATAAGCAAGAAAGCAGTTTTACTTGTACATTGGAAAGTACAAATGAGGGAAAGCTATAGAGAAGGAAAGAATACATGATTTAAAATAGAATATTGAGAGGCAAATGTTGTGGTTCTGATATGAGGGCTTCAGGGAAAAGGAAGGAAGGGAAAAGCAGAACTCAAAAGTAAATGGGAGGTAGGGCTGGGAATATGGCCTAGTGGTAGAGTGCTTGCCTCGTAATACATGAAACCCTGGGTTTGATTCCTCAGCACACGTATTTAGAAAAAGCCAGAAGGGGTGTTGTGGCTCAAATGGTAGAGTGCTAGCCTTGAGCAAAAAGAAACCAGGGATAGTGCTCAGGCCCTGAGTTCAAGCCCCGGGACTGGCAAAAAAAAAAAAAAGTCTATGCAAAAATAAATGGGAGGATATTAGATATACAAAAAAACTTCTGTTGAACACACACACACACACACACACACACACACACACACACACAAATCAAATACAGAACCTGGCACCAGTGGCTCATGCCTGTGATCCTAGCCACTCAGAAGGCTGACATCTGAGGACTGAGGTTTAAAGCCAGCCTCAGTAGGAGTATCTGTGAGACCCTTATCTCCAACTAACCACTAAAAAATCAGGAAGTAGAGCTGTGGCTCAAGTGGTAGAGTACTAGCCTTGAGCACAAAAGCTCAGGACAGTCCCCAGGCACTGAGTTCAAGAACTAGATCTGGGGTTGGGAATGTGACTCAGTGGTACCGTGCTTGCATAGCATGCATGAAGCCCCAGTTTTGATTCCTTAGCACCACATGGATAGACAAAGCCAGAAGTGGCCCTGTGGCTCAAGTGGTAGAGTGCTAGCCTTGAGCAAAAGAAGCTCAGGGACAGTGCCCAGGCCCTGAGTTCTAAGCCCCATGACTGGCAACAAAACCAAAAACAGGTCTCTCGTGTGTGCACATGTGCACACACACACACACACACACACACACACAATCAATCAATCAATCAATCAATCAATAGGGGCTGGGAATATGGCCCAGTGGCAAGAGTGCTTGTCTCGTATGCATGAAGCCCTGGGTTCGATTCCTCAGCACCACATATATAGAAAAAGGCCAGAAATGGCGCTGTGGCTCAAGTGGCAGAGTGCTAGCCTTGAGCAAAAAGAAGCCAGGGACAGCACTCAGGCCCTGAGTTCAAGAACCAGGACTGGCAAAAAAAAAAAAAAAAGTTGACAAAATCAATCAATAGATAAGTGAATAAAACAACCAAACCAGAATGGTATCAAAGATAAAGAGACATATATAATAACAAAATATGAATTTTTGTCAATGTTTTCAGCTTCTTTTAGTGGGAATGCTCCTTCAAATGCAAATACCTTTCTCTATGTTCCTCTTCCCACAGCCCCCAGGATTCCTTGTCCCCGGGCTCCTGCATGAATTGGAGTGCATGCTCTCTAGGTTAGAAGCTGCAGATGGAAGTACTTCCCTCCCTAAATTAAGACATGGATAGCACTTTTGTTCTCTTCTCTCAGCAGATCGCTGCTCCAGAGTTCAATTTCCTTTTGGGAAAGGAAGGAGTACACAGAAGTCCTGCATCAACTCATCTCTGGGATACAACTGGGATGTAGCTCATTGATCTTTACCTCATCCAGATCTTCAGTCTCTCTTCTGTTCCTATTTTTGGGCTTTCTTTTTTTTTATTAATTAAATTTTGTTGACAAGGTGTTGTGCAAAAGGGGTACAGTTACATAATAAGGCAGTGAGTACATTTCTTGTGATATCTTACACCCTCATTTTTCTTTCCTTTCCCTAGATCAGGTAGGCATATATACAATACCCAGTGTACCAAAATCATATACAGTAACCACTTGGTATATGCCAAAGGAAATTCACCTAGAACTTTAAATGTAACATCAACAATAGAATCCTCCTGTGTCCTTCTCCTGGAGTTGTTTTTGCTTATCCTCATCTTATATGATCATATGTACATAGCTGTTGAGCTATTGTGATCCACTGATAGGTCTATTCTAGACCTTTTTATGTTTAGTAGTTGTTTGGTTTTAGATACATAATGTAAAGTCACTGACTCAAACCTGTAGAAATGCCATTTGAAAAGAAGTTTTTTTTTGTTTCGCAGACCTGTTCTCTACTGTCCTCCCCACAACCCCCACCCTAATAGTCATATATCAAGAAGACCACGTGGGGCTCTCTTATTAATGTTGACTACAGCTTTCCTCACCTTGAGATGTGGCCACGTCCCAGTCTTACCTCTACTGTATACTCCCCTAGTCCTGCTATCCTCATCTTCATGGCTTACATCCAAGCCCACTTGTTCCTGATGCAACTCTTTTCTTCTTTCTTCTCCTATATCTTCTATCACTGCCTTCATCCTTTGTGTTCAAGTCCTCCTCCTTTGTTGCCTTCTCTTCTTGCTTTTGAAATAGGAGTATGTGGGGCCGGGAATATGGCCTAGTGGCAAGAGTGCTTGCCTGGGGCTGAGGATATGGCCTAGTGGCAAGAGTGCTTGCCTTGTATACAAGAGGCCCTGGGTTCGATTCTCCAGCACCACATATACAGAAAACGGCCAGAAGTGGCGCTGTGGCTCAAGTGGTAGAGTGCTATCCTTGAGCAAGAAGAAGCCAGGGACAGTGCTCAGGCCCTGAGTCCAAGGCCCAGGACTGGCCAAAAAAAGAAAAAGAAAAGAAATAGTATGTGGCTGGGAATATGGCCTAGTGGCAAGAGCGCTTGCCTCCTACACATGAAGCTCTTGGTTCGATTCCCCAGCACCACATATATGGAAAACGGCCAGAAGGGGGCGCTGTGGCTCAGGTGGCAGAGTGCTAGCCATGAGCGGGAAGAAGCCAGGGACAGTGCTCGGCCCTGAGTCCAAGGCCCGGGACTGGCAAAAAAAAAAAAAGAAATAGTATGTGATCTGCTCTCCACCTTTTTTTTTTTTTTGTCAGTCCCAGGTCTTGAACTCAGGGCCTGAGCACTGTCCCTGGCTTCTTTTTGCTCAAGGCTAAAACTCTGCCACTTGAGCCACAGCGCCACTTCTGTCCGTTTTCTATATATGTGGTGCTGGGGAATTGCACCCAGAGCTTCATGTGTAGGAGGCAAGCACTCTTGCCACTAGGCTGCCCTCTCCACCTGTTTTTTTGTTTTTATCCCTGATCCCATCTGCTGTCTCCTTGCCTTGTGTCTCCAGCTCCAGCTCCTGATCATGGTGTTGTCTCTTCTTTTCCTCCCCTTCCCCAAAGAACTAGCCAGAAAATCTCTGCTTTTTACTTCCTCATTGTTCCTACAGCCTCCAAGACCTGTTCTTGATGTTGTTTTTTCTTGCGTTTCCTGGAGTTCTGGTCAGCAAGTTCTAAGTGCTTCTCATCTATCTTAATCTTTTCAGTTTCAGGAGCCTCACTTCCTCTTTCTGCTTTCTTTGTGGAGGGAGGTTGCTCTCAGTCCATGGTTGAGAGCTTCCAGGGTCCTGGCATGTGAGGTGAACCAGAGAGGCTTGCTATTGTGCTTGTAGCCAAGCAAGCTTGGCCTTCATTGTCTGTGATCCCAAGACATCTTTGTGTGCTATTTGTCCCCATAGGTTTGGTGCACTGCATCTCTCAGAATCTTTGAAGAGGTGGGCCCCAGGTTGTTGTCATGACAACTCTCCAAGTCTTTGGATTCTTTCCACCTGAAGTATGGCTGTTTCTTACCCTATATTGTTGCTCATTCAGCAGACACCAGGGACCCATGAAACTAGAAGATCTCAGTTCTTGCTGAGGACCTGGGCAATCTAAACAAGCACAACAAAGTTTGGCACAGTATCTCAGTATATTAGGATGATATCCTTCTGCAACAGCAAGTTGAATTTGGAGAAGATTTGATTGGCTGTCTCTTTAGAAAAGTGTTTTATCTGCACTCCATCCTACTCAGTTTCCATTATCAAATTGGTTGTAATCTTGTTGAACTTATTCGGCTCCACGAATGTCTTGCTTGGACACCTTCAGGCTTTGGGTGATGCCATTCTATTTCGGGCCCAGGCCTTTCCCTTGAGCCCATCCACACTTCAGTGCTGCTCCTACAAAAGGTGCGTCCTGTCACTCTTCACCTCTGCAGTGACTTCCATGGTGGGCAAAGTGGTTCTGTTTTCTCACCAGGGAAGGAGAGTCACATTTTCTATCACCAAAAGGAAAGTCTACTTGGATTCACATGCCACACTCTTACTTTGGTATTCTGCAACTTTATTCATTGGCAGCAGTTTTGGTGGACTCTAGAATTTTCTTTACATAAAACCTATCTGCAAATAAGGGCATTATCCATTTCTAATTTGCATGCCTTTTATCTGTTATACTTCATTATTGTTCCTTTCACATACATTATGTTTTATTGGTGAATCAACTATCATTATGTAATGTCTCCCTTTATTCTTATACACTTCCTTGTTTTGAGTCTACTTTGTCTGATATATCCTTTTTTCCATCTTCTTTTTTTTTTTTGGTTCTGATCCAGGGGTTTAAACTCGAGCCTGGGTACTGTCTCTTTTGCTCAAGGCTAGAGCTCTACCATTTTGCATCACAGTTCCACTTCCAGTTTTTTGGTGATTAATTGGAGATAGGGGTCTCAGAGACTTTTCTGCCTGAGCTGACTTAAAACCATAATCTTCAGCTCTCAGCCCCCAGAGTAGCTAGAAATACAGGCATGGGTCCACTGGTACCCAGATAAAAGTTAATTTTTTTTGGTACCAATTCTGGGGCTTGAACTCAAGTTCTGAGTGTAGTCTGAATTTTTTTTTATTTGTTTGTTTTGGGCCAGTCCTGGGGCTTGGACTCAGGGCCTGAGCACTGTCCCTGGCTTCTTTTTGCTCAAGGCTAGCACTCTACCACTGGAGCCACAGCACTACTTGTAGCCATTTTCTATATATGTGATGCTGAGGAATCGAACCCAGGGCTTCATGTATATGAGGCAAGTACTCTTGCCACTAGGCCATATTCACAGCCCTAGTCTGAACTTATTTTTTTTTTTTTTTTTTTTTTTTTTTTTTTTTGGCCAGTCCTGGGGCTTGGACTCAAGGCCTGAGCACTGTCCCTGGCTTCTTTTTGCTCAAGGCTAGCACTCTGCCACTTGAGTCACAGCGCCACTTCTGGCCATTTTCTGTATATGTGGTGCTGGGGAATCGAACCCAGGGCCTCATGTATATGAAGCAGGCACTCTTGCCACTAGGCCATATCCCCAGCCCCTGAACTTATTTTTTTTTTAACCAGTCTTGGGGCTTGGACTCAGGGCCTGAGCACTGTCCCTGGCTTCCTTTTGCTCAAGGCTAGCACTCTGCCACTTGAGCCACAGCACCACTTCCGGCCGTTTTCTGTATATGTGATGCTGGGGAATCGAACGCAGGGCTTCATGTATACGAGGCAAGCACTCTTGCCACTAGGCCACATTCCCAGCCCTAGTCTGAGCTTTTTTGATCAAAGGCTAGCACTCTACCTCTTGAGCCACAACTCCACTTCTGGCTTTTTGGTGGGTAATTGGAGGAAAGAGTCTCATGGACCTTCTTCCTTCCTCAAATCTCAATCTCCTGAGTAGCTAGGATTACAGGAATGAGCCATTGGAGCCTGGCAAAACAGTTAAATTTAATATAATTTTATGTTTGTATTTAAGCCTACCTTTTTTTGTTTTATATTTTTCCCTTCTTTCTTTTAAATTATTCTTTGAAAAGTTATTTTAACTATTATCTCTGCCTTAAATCTTGGGATTAAATTGCTCTAGGGATTAAAATATACTATAATATATTGAACTGTTCATAGTAATTTAGGATGAATATTGAACATAAAAACATTACCATATAGGTAATTTAGTCTCCTTCTTTTATAGCTATCATAAATATTACACCCATATACACTGAAAGAAAGCCCATCAGATTTTGTTTTGTTTTGATCTAACTTTTGTGGCTGTGGTTAGACTTCTTTGTTTTCACTCTAAAGTGGTATTGAAACTTAATCCACATGGCGACACCCACTGGCCAATCTGGGACTTGGCTGACAGTAAATTTAGTTTTCAGTCTTCTATGTTGATCAGTGAAGAACAACAATTTCATGGACTGTTTCCTCAACTTTCTCCTCTGTGATCTCCTATGTGCAATTCCCAGGGGTGGGGGTGTTCTTCTTTTGGGTTCTCAGCTAGAAATGTAGATCTTAAGAGACTCTGCTGTCAACGTCCACATCTGTGTCTACTTCAGGACAAGTGGAAGAACTAGTGGACAAAAAAAAGGTAAACTTAGGACTGAGGTCTGGCTCAATGGTATAGCGCCTGTCTCTCAAGCAGAAGGCCCTGAGTTCAAACTTGAGTGCTACCAAAAAATAATAATACATTTTAAAATATAATAATCCTAGGCTGGGGCATGGCTTGAGTGGTAGAGCATCCGTTTAGTATGTTCAAGGCCCTGAGTTCAACCTTCAGTTATACCAAAAAAAATAAAAGGTTGACTTATTGCCATGTCTAGGCTTTGAAGTTTGGTCTTCTCTCCAAAGTCCCCTGGCACTGTTTATTTGTCAGAGTCCTCAAATCAATCTCTTTCATTCAGCTGGTGTAGATTTATAAACTATGTTTTGTGGAAGAGACCCAGAAGTATGTTTTTTCCATTTAACTCCCTTCCCTGAGCCTTTCCCACAATATCCCAAGTCTATAATTCTTTCTTTGACTATGTCAACTTTTTATTCATTTATTTTGGTAGTAATTCAATTTGAACTCAGGGTCTTACCCTTGTTAGGCAGGTACTCTACTGCCTGAGCCATACCACCAGCCCTTTTCTTCTTTGATTATTTTGACATAGTCCTGGACTGTGATCCTCCTACTTATGCTTCCTGAATAGGTGGGATGATGTCACACTGCCCCCAGTTTTTTTAATGGTTGAGATAGGGGTCTTATGAACTATTTTTGCCCGGACTGGCCTCAAACTGCTTCTCCTGAACTCTGCCTCCTGAGTAGCTAGGGTCAAAAATGTGAGACATAACACCTTGCCTGTCTTTGTTTTGTATCCAGATCATACTAATCCTGTAAGATTAGCTGACATTAAATATCCTTTTAAAGAAATGCTCAGAATGCATAAGGACTGGGACTTTTAGTGATAAAGACAAATGGCATTTTCTTTTTGTATATGAGACTTACTATTGTATGTGTGTGCCAATCCTGAATTCAGGGCCTGGGCACTGTCCTTGAGCTCTTTTGCTCAAGGTTAATGCTCTACCAGTTGAGCCACAACTCTACTCCTGTCTTTTTGGTGGTTAATTGAAGCTAGGAGTCTGATGGACATTCCTAAACTCCTGAATAGATTACAAATAATAGCCATGGTCACCCAGCCTGTGTGTGAAATTTTTAATTTTAAATTTTTTAATTTTAAAGTGCTTTTTACTAGTTATGGGAATATTCATCATGTTTTATGTTTTTTTTTTTTTTTTTTTTTTTTTTGGCCAGTCCTGGGCCTTGGACTCAGGGCCTGAACACTGTCCCTGGCTTCTTCCTGCTCAAGGCTAGCACTCTGCCACGTGAGCCACAGCGCCGCTTCTGGCTGTTTTTTCTGTATATGTGGTGCTGGGGAATCGAACCTAGGGCCTCGTGTATCCGAGGCAGGCACTCTTGCCACTAGGCTATATCCCCAGCCCCATGTTTTATGTTTTTAAAGTTGCAGTTTCTCATTTCTGTTTCATTTAAAATTTTAACTTCATTAACACACAATTTTATATCTTATTATCTTTATTATGTCTTTTTTTTTGGCCAGTCCTGGAGCTTGGACTCAGGGCCTGAGCACTGTCCCTGATTTCTTTTTGCTCAAGGCTAGCACTCTGCCACTTGAGCCATAGCACTACTTCTGGCCGTTTTCCATATATGTGGTGCTGGGGAATCGAACCCAGGGCTTCGTGTATATGAGGCAAGCACTCTTGCCACTAGGCCATATCCCCAGCCCTATTATGTCTTTTAAATAATTAATGATGTTTCCATTCTCATTCCTGATTTTAATTTTTGTTGTTGTTGTTGCCAGTCCTGGAGCTTAGACTTAGGGCCTGAGGACTGTCCCTGGCTTTTTTCTGCACAAGGCTAGTACGCTACCTCTTGAGCCGGCTTTTTCTGCTTATGTGGTGCTGAGGAATCAAACCCAGGGCTTCATGCATGCAAGGCAAGCACTCTAACACTAAGCCACAATCCCAGCCCTGATTTAAAAATTTTTTAATATAATTTTAATAGTGCATGAGTTAGATTGAAGTGCCAGACTTTGAAGTCAGGCCCCACTTTACCACGTGAACCCCACTTTACCATGCGAACCTGAGATAAGCAGGCCCTGTGAGCAAACCCAGGACAAGCCCATTAGGGCCCAGCCGGTCAAGAACTCTAACCGCTGGGAATACTTAACTCTAACTGCCCCCAGTGCCTCGAGCCCTGAGCCAATCAGATTTGTACCTGTGTCCTAATCTTGCTTGCTTGAACACCTGGTTGTTGTAACTTTGTTTTTGCCTTTATAAGCCCTGTGTAATCGCAGCTCGAGGCTGCCTCCTAACCTCTGCTGTGTCGGTGGGTAGGATGAGGCCCGAGTTGCAGCTCGCTTAAATAAAGCCTTGTCTTGCTTTTGCATTTCGAAATGTCTGAGTCTTGGTTGTGGTCTTGGTGGTGGTCTCACGACTTGGCACAACAAGGTAATGAGTACAAATTTTTTGCCAGTCCTGGGGCTTGAACTCAGGACCTGAGCACTGTCCCTGGCTCCTTTTTGCTCAAGGCTAGCACTCTGCTAACTTGAGCCACACTGCCACTTCTGGCCTTTTCTATATATGTGGTGCTGAGGAATTGAACCGAGGGCGTCATGTATAGGAGGCAAGCACTCTTGCCACTAGGCCATATTCCCAGCCCAAATTTTAAATTTTTAAACAACTTTTCTCAGTCTCACACAGATGTAAATGCAAGGACTTGGATTTTTTTTTAATGCATCAAAGGACAGCATCAAGAAAAAGTGCAAAAGAGAAAAGAAAAAAGGGAGTAAAAAGAACTGATTAAATGTGAAAATCACATCACAAGGGATTTAAACTGTATAAACAATTCTTACAATTCAACAAAAGGCAAATTAAGGATAAATAATGAAAAGATGGCTAATAGACATTTTTAAAATATGCAAATAGTCACTATGTACATGAAAAGATGCTCAATATTGGTCATTAGTGAAATGCAAATCAAAACCACATGATGCTACTTTATAGTCACTAGGGTAGCTCTAATAATAATAATAGTCTAGAAAGTAGCTGAGATTACAGTGGTGTTTTCAATATTTTCTTTTAATTCCTAGAGTTAATCATAGCTGTTTTAAAGACCAGGTCAGATAACTCCGTTGTCTGGATATTCTCTGGCCTGCTTTTAGGTCTCTTTGATTTTTATTTGTTTTGTTTTTGTTGCCAGTCCTGGGGCATGGACTCGGGGCCTAAGCACTGTCCCTGGCTTCTTTTTGCTCAAGGTTAGTACTTTACCTCTTGAGCCACAGCTCCACTTCCGGCTTTTTTCTATATATTCTGAGGAACCAAACCCAGGGCTTCATATATATGAGGCAAGCACTTTACCACTAGGCCATAATCCCAGCCCTTTAGGCCTCCTTGAAAATGGTGGTTTTTGCTGGGTGTGGTGGCTCAAGTCTATAATCTTAGCTACTTGGGAGGTAGAGATCAAGGGACTGCAGTTCAAAGCTAGCCTGAGGAGATTAGGACTTTATCACAAGCAATGCCTGATAAAGGTATGAAGGTAGCAAGCCTGTTCTTTGCAGTGGCACAAGAAGATTGCAGCTCCAGACATAAAGTAAGATCAACTTCAGAACTAACCAGCAGAAGAGGAAGCTGGGAAGTATGGCTCAAGTGGTAGAGTGCTTGTCCAGAAAGCATAAGGCTTTAAGTTTAGGTCCCAATCTTTTAAGAAAAAAAAAAAAAAGGAAAAAGTTGGTTTACATCATTCTTTTGTCTTTGCATACTTGTTTATTTTTGGATGAAACTTTCTTATCAGAGAGAATTTTGCTTTTTTTTTAACTGTCATCTGATGATAGATTTTATTTTCAATTTGTTGATGTAAATTGGTGACATTTTTACAAGGTGAAACACTTTCCGGCAGTTAATGCTGAGACCCTACAGTAGAAAAATAGAAAAGGTTCTCTCCGCAATCAAAGAAAGGACACACAGCTATGTTACATAAAATCAGTATTACCATGCACACACTGAGTATAACTTTTGCTTTTGGCAGGGAGTATAGACCACAGACATTAGAAAGCCTGGGCCACTTTAATTCAAGGAAAGATTTATATGATTCAAAGTTTGGCTTTGCTCTAGTTTCACATTTATTCCCAGCATGTAGCCCTTTGTGGTGCTAACAAAAAAGTGGTGATAGGTTTTGTTTTGTTTTCTTTTTTAATCCCTCTTTTCAGGTAGGCCCTTAATGATTACCTCCTCCTCAGCCTATTTGTTGCAAGGTTTACTTAGCTTCATAGCCCTCACTTTAATTGTTTGCAGTGTTGGGGACCCTAATCCATTAGGTTTATCCACTGTCCCTAAGTATGTCACATGTTTTCCCATTTCTAATCTTTTAAACAACAATTACATTGGATCTCCATTTTTTAACTCTAAATTTTACTTGTATTTCAAAACTGATCAAGTCACCTTAGAAAAGTCATCTCTAAATATACCAGTTAACTTTTCTCAGCTTTGGATGTCTAGGTGTTTGTTGATTTTGCATGAGAAGTGATGCCTCTTTAAGCAATGCTTGAAGTTTCTTCTAGTCATGGGTTTCCTTGAGTCCTGTCTGTCCCTCAACTTCTATTGTTGTGCATAAACAAAACTTGTTTATCTTGGGACCCTTTCATGTGGTCCCTGACCTCATCCTCAAAGAGATGTTTTTTTTTTTTTTTTTTTGGCCAGTCCTGGGTCTTGGACTCAGGGCCTGAGCACTGTCCCTGGCTTCTTCCCGCTCAAGGCTAGCACTCTGCCACTTGAGCCACAGCGCCGCTTCTAGCCGTTTTTCTGTATATGTGGTGCTGGGGAGTCGAACCTAGGGCCTCGTGTATCCGAGGCAGGCACTCTTGCCACTAGGCCATATCCCCAGCCCCTCAAAGAGATGTTTTAAAGAGATCAATGAGGAAACTACATCATACATTGTTGCCAATTAAAACACACACACACACACACACACACACACACACACATACACACACAAACTTGTCGGTCTTCAGGGTTGAACTCAGTGCCTGGATGCTGTCCCTGAGCCTTTGTGCTCACAGCTAGCATTCTACCACTTTGAGCCGCAGCTGTACTTCTCGTTTTCTGGTAGTTAATTGGAGGTAAGTATTTCATGGACTTCCCTGCCAAGGGTTGGTTTGAACTGAGATCCTCAGTTCTTAGTCTCCTAAGTAACTAGGATTAAGGTGTGATCCACCAGTGCCCAGCTATATTCTTTTTTGTATGTATGCTGGTCTTGGGACTTGAGCTTAGGGCCTTGGCCCTGTCCCTCAGCTTTTTGCTCAAGGATAGTACTCTAGCACTTGAACCACAGCTCCCACTCTGGGCTTTTTGGTGGTTAACCAGATATAAGAGTCTCATGGACTTTCTTATCTGGGCTGGCTTTGAATTACAATCCTCAGACCTTAGCTTTGTAAGTAGCTAAAATTACAGGCCTTACCCACTGACATTCAGCTTTAATGTCTTTGTTGTTGTTGTATTAAAAGTTTCACTACATACCCAGGGAAGGCCTCCTACTCATGACCTTTTCCTCCCAAGTGCTGAGATTTACAAGTGTTTACTGAAGGGGGGAATGAAGCGTTGAAAGTAAACCCCATTTTCAGGCAGCCCCCGTTTTGTTGTCTGAGCAAACCCAGGGCAAGCTTATTAGGGCCCAGTTGGTCAAGAACTCTAACCGCCTGGGAATGCTTAACTCTAACTGCCCCTAGAATGCCTTGAGCCCTGAGCCAATCAGATTTGTACCCGTATCCTAATCTTGCTTGCTTAAACACCTGATTGCCGTAACTTTGTTTTTTGTCTTGCTTGAACACCTGATTGCTGTAACTTTGTTTTTTGCCTTTATAAGCTCTGTAGAATCACAGCTTGGGGCTGCCTCCTAACCTCCGCTGTGTTGGTGGGTAGGACAAGGCCCGGGCCGCAGGCCCCCTTGAATAAAGTCTTGCCTTGTTTTTGCATTTTGGAATGTCTGAGTCTCGGTGGCCTTTTTGGTGGTCATTTCGCGACTTGGCATAATATTTGGAGGCTCATCCGGGATAGCCCCAGAGACCCCTGAGACCCCAGACTCCGAAGGTAAGAAAACAACCCTGTTCATTTGTCTTGTCCTGTAATGTGTCTGTTTATCTGTTTTGCTTTTGCTTATTTCTTGAAGGGGTTGTCAAAGCGGACGCGCTTACTCGGCAATCCTGGGGAGACTGGGGATGCCCCAGACTCTCCACCCTTGAAGGGGGACCCCTGGAGCCCCACCTTCAACTTAGGTCCACTCCTTCTGCATCCTTGCAGGGGGTTGTGGGCCAACTTGGGAAATCTCCATCTCCAACTCGTAGCTTTTCTTGTTCTTGCCTGTGTGTTTTCCTCTTTTTGTATTGTTATAATTGTTTTGTTTTTTGTAGCCTTTTGGACTGAACATCTGATCAGAGCTATGGGTAATGTTCTATCATGGGAACCTCCATCTAGTCCCCTAGACTCAATCCTACCTCACTGGAGGCAGGTTAAGGAGATAGCTCAGAACCAGAGTGTGGCCCTTAAGAAGGAAAAGTGGATCACCCTGTGACTCTGGGGGACCCCCACCCAGCCTTCTTAAGCAGAAAATTATTTGGTGTGCTAAAATGTTTACTAAGACTATCAAACCCTGGAAAATGAGGCTGGAGAATGCTAAGATCTTTTGTTAAAGGTTTTGTCTTAAAATTTGGGTGTTGCAGGAATAAGATTGAATATCTCTTGCCACTGGAAAATGTACGGCCGATGCTTATTTTGCGCGCTTTAAGATCTTTTGAATATGTATGTGTGTGTGCATGTGTGAGTGTGAACATCTTCAAGACTGTTAGCATGATGTAAAATTGAGTGAGTTTAAGTTTAAAATCCAAATGGTCATCAAGTTTGGGCATTACCAAATGTTTTAAAGGATTATTGCATTGTTTTAAAAACAAACTAGAGTTAAAAAAAGATTTCTCAGGGTTCTTTAATTAGCAGTCAAAAAAAAGTGGGTATCTTAATAAATTAAGACTTGATTTAACAAAGGGCAAGCTGGTGTGAACTCATCAAGCCCTATGGAGTCAGGATGGAGCCATAGAGGGCTTTCTTTTGTCTCTTTTGTTTTCAGGTGAACTTTGGAAACCTGGTGGTAAAAATGAATGATTTAACTGGACTAAATGGTTAAAAAGTTTATTTATCTGATGTGATTTGATTCCTATGTTATTTTTGTAATTTGGATTTTAAAGGATATATATTAAACTAATGGGGATAGAAGTAAACTCTCATTAACTCTATGTATGTAGGAAGAAATGGCAAAATGGGCCAACGTTTCTCAGTAATTTATTGGAAAGCTGAATGGATAAGTATTTCTAATTCTGTAATTGTAATTCTTGCATTAAGGAAAAATTGTCATTTGAGTTCAAAGGTCTTCATGCCATGCGGTAACTGGGACTGAAGAAAAAAAAAAAAGAGAGAGAAGAGGCTCTTTTGAAACAAGCAGCCCGGAGGCAAAGGGCGGCACTTGGTTTCAGAATGCCTGTAAGCTTCAGAGTTTTTCCAATGCAGATAAAAGCTAAAGTGTTGTGTTAGTGTTAAAAAGGCTTTGGAAATAAAGAATACGTTTCTAGATGAGAAATTTGGAAGTAAAATTGTCCGAAATGATTATTGCAAAGTGAGAAAAGGAGAATTATGGCTACCAAAATGTTTAATTGCCATTACAGCTTCTTTGTAGGTTTTTTGTAACAGTTTCCAGCAGGCCTACAGAGAAGCACAGGTGATTCCTAAAAGTTTGTGAAGATCTAATATTGGCCCTTAATAAGTTCCAGGTAAGAGCATGCTTAAAAACTACTTCTGTGTGGACCACCTTGTTGCTTTTAATTGGAGTAAAGTGGCCTCTTGTAAGACTCATTGATCTGAAATCTGCGGTTCGAAGCCAGCCCGGGCAAAGAAAGGTCACTGTGAGAGACTTGTCTCTAAGCAGCCAGCAGAGTGCTGGGAACGGAGTTGTGTGGAGCTCAAAGTGGTAGGGTGCTAGTCTTGAGCTGGAGAGCTGGGGGACAGCACTCAGGCCCTGAGTCCAAGTCCAGTGGAAAGTCACTCCTCCTAGGACGAAAGTGGTGGAGCATCCAGAGGCAGTAAGCCACTGCTTGGATGGCAGAGATGGTGTCAGATCCTAGAGTCACTCCTTTTTGGCCTTTCAAAAATTAATCAAAGCTGAGAAGTCCTAGAAGAATAGTTCGTAAGCATGCCTTTCTAATATCCATGTCTGTCTACTGGGCAGGAACTTGCCAGTCATCTGTGATAGTAAGGGTAAGTGTCAAATGAGAGGACAGTTTAAAATCCCAACCCCCGCATCTACTCAAAGCCCTGACTGACAGTGAGAATTTTAAGCTGATACATCTGTTCAGGAAAGAAAGCTTGTAGACCTGAGATTGTGTCCTTACTGAGATCTGTTAAAGGCCTGCAAAAGTAATGTAGGCATTTTTTAGGTCATCAGAGATCAGTTCCCTAGCCAGTCAGGAAAAAGCTTTTACAAACTAGAATGTTAAAAGGCTACACTGCGATAGCCCAAAAAGAAGTCTGTATAGTTGAAAGTTAAAATGTTGGATGTAATTTCTAGTTTGGAGTAAAGCTTCTAATGGACATCTGATCCTGCAGCCCCTTGGTAAAGTAGACTAAGGTTACAGGTTCCTGGCTAGGTAAGGTCAACGTCCCTGAGTCAGCCTGAAGAAGTTATAGAAGATGGATGATCTTCGCCCATCAGCCTCCCCTTTTAGGACCAAGGGACCAGAGTTGTTTTTGGGAAGATGAGGCAGGATAAACTAGAGGCATGGAAAACAGAGGTAACATTATACAGAGACTGCACTTGTGAGAAATGGTTACAGGCCAAGCCTTCTATGTTGGCTTAAAAAAAATCCTAGTCTTAATATCTGATTCAAACTTATTGCCCTGGCAAAATGACCCAAGGGCCATTGATTGCCTAAAGCTGTCTTGACTTTCAGTGATGTGCCAGACTGCAAAAGCTAGTGTGCTTGGGCTGGGGATATAGCCTAGTGGCAAGAGTGCCTGCCTCGGATACACGAGGCCCTAGGTTCGATTCCCCAGCACCACAAATACAGAAAACGGCGCTGTGGCTCAAGTGGCAGAGTGCTAGCCTTGAGCGGGAAGAAGCCAGGGACAGTGCTCAGGCCCGGAGTCCAAGGCCCAGGACTGGCCAAAAAAAAAAAAAAAAAAAAAAAAAGCTAGTGTGCTTAAGAAGGAATCAGGAAAATACTAGGAAATTTGACTAAAGTTAGGCTTTAGGTTAACTTAGGTTAAGCTTCTCTAACCAGTCTATGGAGAAAGTTGCAGGTAACCCAGAAGGTGTGACATTCTACTGGAACCACTGGGAGCCACTGCTGCCTGACACCACCATGGCCCCTGCCCATTGCATTTGAGTGAGGATCAAGGAGAATCTAACAGTCATCTGGAAGAATCTACATCTTCAGACGGGACTCTTTGCTGGAAAGTGCTTTGGATCTGCTAAAGCTAAAATTTGGGGGAGGGGACATTCTTGAGTTGACTGGAGTTAACTAGCTCTATTAAGAAAATTGGACATTGTAAGAAATTTTCAAGCAGACTGGCCTGCTGCTAAATTCAAAGCATGTATGACAGGCTAGAGAGTCACTTCCAGGCAATGCCTGGAGTGGAGGTATGTCCAAGAGTATTTAAATGTGTCCAGATGGATTAGGGTGTGACCTCAGAAGAGAGGGAGGTAACTGCCATCAGGTGTGCCAGGTACCAAGGTAAATGGACAGAGATTTAAACTGCCAGGGGCATCTTCATGGAGCCCTCCTGGGGGTGAATCTTAACAGATGCCACTGGCCAACCTTAGGCACTTGGAGGAACTGGAAACTGGAGAAATCCACTCTAGAATAGTTGGCTCTGGTCTGGTTTCTTAGGAACAGCAGTCCCATTGGACTGACCGTTGCCCCCTCTTTGTCTTCCCCAACAGCCTGTGGGTGGAGTCACAGTAAATTGCCTTGATGTAGTTGAGATAAACCGGAAAATGTAGACAGTTTAAAACTCTAGCAGCAAAGAAGCCCCAGGAAATGTAAAGAGGAAAGTTAGTATAGAAAGCCTTGGAGAAAGGGATAGAGAAATGGTTTCCTTTGGATAAGAAAGGGATTTAAAAAGTAAATTGTCACAGAATGTTCCAGTACGTCGCTGATGGAATGAGGAAGTAGAAGATGGTGTGAATGGAGATATGTTAAATTTTATAACCAGATTATAAAACTGTATAAGGAAAGACTTTAGAGAGAGAATTGGGGAAACAAAAAATGTTTCCTTTAGATTAAAAGGTTTTGGCATCTTAAAAGTGAGAAAGACAATCCCTAGAAAGTTTGAGTATGTAACAAATTATATCAGTATGTCTTAAAATTAGAGCATATGAGTAAAGTTGGTATGTAATCAAATTGGTTATAATATAAATAGGGTCAGAATTGGGGCTTTGGTGTAAAACTATGTTTATCTGTACCTGTATCTGCAGGGCTAAGGGACTTGTGTGATGTCATCTAAATGTTAATTGCATTTGTTATGAGCTTTTATCACCCCCTCAGAGCCCTATAGCAAGTCCACCAAGAGATCTGGCTCAAGCTAAAGGCCCTTTATGAGACTGGACCTCCTCCTGAGCCACACCTGCTACCAACTGAGTAAAACGCCACCGACAACTTATGGTATTGCGGGCACAATACCAATCTATCCCTACCGATTCTCAGAATCAAACTAATAAGCAAGGAGAACCACAATTGGTTCTCGAGTTACCTATCAGAAGAGAGGAGTGAAGGAGGGAATGAAGAGTTAAAAGTAAACCCCATTTTCAGGCAGCCCCCGTTTTGTTGTCTGAGCAAACCCAGGGCAAGCTTATTAGGGACCAGTTGGTCAAGAACTCTAACTGCCTGGGAATGCTTAACTCTAACCGCCCCTAGAATGCCTCCAGCCCTGAGCCAATCAGATTTGTACCCATATCCTAATCTTGCTTGCTTGAACACCTGATTGCCGTAACTTTGTTTTTTGCCTTTATAAGCTCTGTGGAATCACAGCTCGGGGCTGCCTCCTAACCTCCGCTGTGTCGGCGGGTAGGACAAGGGCCAGGCCGCAGCCCCACTTGAATAAAGTCTTGCCTTGCTTTTGCATTTCGGAATGTCTGAGTCTTGGTGGCCTTCTTGGTGGTTGTTTCGCGACTTGACATAACATTTACCACAGGAATATACCACAAGGCCGATGTGTTGCCTTTTTTTTTTTTTTTTTTAAGGCAGAGCCTCAAACTCCTCATCCTCTTGCCTCAGCCTATTGAATGTGTACTGGAATTTTAGGGGAGCAGCACCTCTTCCAATTGCCAATTTACATTAGGAAGGAGCATTAAGGAGGGGGGTAGGTGGGAACTGAATTAGTTGTAGATCTTAGAACTTGACCTGTTACTTTTCTTCTAAATATTTCTTCATTCCATAGCTAACATTACTTAAAAAGTAAATGTTTTTGTTATGCCAAATCCCGAAACAACCACCAAGAAGGCCACCAAGACTCAGACATTCCGAAATGTAAAAGCAAGGCTTTATTCAGGCGGGCTGCAACTCGGGCCTCGTCCTACCCACCGACACAGCGGAGGTTAGGAGGAAGCCCCGAGCTGCAATTGCACAGGGCTTATAAAGGCAAAAAACAAAGTTACAGCCATCAGGTGTTCAAGCAAGCAAGGTTAGGACAAGCAAGATTAGTACAAATCTGATTGGCTCAGGGCTCAAGGCACTCTGGGGGAAGTTAGAGTTAAGTATTCCCAGTGGTTAGAGTTCTCCACCGGCTGGGCCCTAATAAGCTTGTCCTGAGTTTGCTCACAGGGCCTGCTTATCTCAGGTTCATGTGGTAAAGTGGAGCCTGACTTCAAAGTCTGGCTCTTCAGTTTTAAGTAATTACCATTTTTGTCATTAAAATACATTCATTAAAAACTGTTTATCTCTGTTCATCTCTGAAGGCATCTTTGTCCTTTGGTGTTGTTTATTTTGGGGGGTAGTTTGTTTCTGAGATGGAGTTTTGCTATGCTGCTTAGGCTGGCCTCAAACTCCTGGGCTCAAATAATTCTGCCTCAACATCCCAAGTAGCTGGACCTACAAGAGGCCTTGTAAGGTTTTTTTTTTTTTTTGGCCAGTCCTGGGGCTTGGACTCAGGGCCTGAGCACTGTCCCTGGCTTCTTTTTTTTTGCCAGTCCTGGGGCTTGGACTCAGGGCCTGAGCACTGTCCCTGGCTTCTTCCCGCTCAAGGCTAGCACTCTGCCACTTGAGCCACAGCGCCGCTTCTGGCCGTTTTCTGTATATGTGGTGCTGGGGAATCGAACCTAGGGCCTCGTGTATCCGAGGCAGGCACTCTTGCCACTAGGCTATATCCCCAGCCCCCTGGCTTCTTTTTGCTCAAGGCTAGCACTCTGCCACTTGAGCCACAGTGCCACTTCTGGCCATTTTCTGTATATGTGGTGCTGGGGAATCGAACCCAGGGCCTCATGTATATGAGGCAGGCACTCTTGCCACTAGGCCATATCCCCAGCCCCCTTGTAAGGTTTCTTATAATTAGTAATAAAAATGTCTTGCTACCTACTGCATAAGCTCTCTTCCTTAATACAATCATGATTTACTGGGATCACTTTATTAGTTGGTGTAGACAAAACTAGCTGTTATTCAAAAGACCCTGACTTAAAAGAAATACGGAAGTAACGTCATATCTAAAGAAAGTTCCTGCTGCCTCTATCTGGGCAAGGTTGTGGCTACATCTATCATGGAAGTCCTTGTGAAACCAGGATTTCCTCTTGGCCACTGAGAGCCCCTACTCCCCATACAAAACAAAACAAAACACTCGTTCGCAGTTTTCCCCTGAAGCCAGTGGTCCCTATGGTACTTTCCAATTCTAGAAATTTCTCTCTAGCTCTGAAAAAGCATACTGGTTAAAAGAATGCTTTGTCAAAGAAGACACTTGCCTTTAAACAAATTCTTATGGGAGAAAAATCATTGCCAATTTGAATCGAAGTAAAGCTCCAAGGAAAGAAAGAATGGGTGGATAAATAATAATAACTATGGATGGATTAAGTGTACTTTATGAAGTCATTATATTTCTTTTTTTTTTTTTTTTTGCCAGTCCTGGGGCTTGAACTCAGGGTCTGAGCACTGTCCCTGGCTTCTTTTTGCTCAAGGCTAGCACTCTACCACTTGAGCCAGCCACAGCACCACTTCCAGCTTTTTATGTCTATATGGTGCTGAGGGAATCGAACCCAGGGCTTCATGTATAGGAGGCAAGTGCTCTAGCCACTAGGCCACATTCCCAGCCCCTGAAGTCAACATATTTCTGTAAGAGTTCAGTCTTCGAATGATCCCAGAAGAGAGGCAATGCAGGATTCTTCTCATTTTACAAAAGAGGAAACTGATCAAGCGAAAACCTCAGACTTAGCCAGGCAAGGCTGCCCACACTCCACTCACCTCCCCCTGCAGGGAAGGCACCCGCCAAGCCGGCGGTCGGGCGCTGAGCAGCTAACATCACTTTCGGTCAGGTGGCACTTCCGCCTCCCTGAGCCGGAGGCTCGCCGCCCAGTCACGAGTTGTCTCTGTGAGCCCACCCTCCAAGCCTTCGGATTGGGTAGCTCCCGTCCTTTGATTGGCTGTTCCCTTAGGACTCCCAACCCAACCGGATATAGGAGCTGTGCTTCCGCTTCCATTTCTCCCTCCCTCCGGCTTGTCCTCCGGTCGTAGTTGCCACCGCAGCGGCTGCTGCCCAGTGCGGTTCTGGTGGGTCAGTTGGTTGTCTCTTAACGTTGCTGTCTGCGCCGTTGAATTGCCCAC
Organism: Perognathus longimembris pacificus; assembly: GCF_023159225.1. Lineage (NCBI taxonomy): Eukaryota > Metazoa > Chordata > Mammalia > Rodentia > Heteromyidae > Perognathus > Perognathus longimembris. The sequence goes on from NC_063161.1 coordinate 131,004,832, forward strand.
CATGGCTGAGCTAGATCCATTCGGCGCCCCCGCCGGCGCTCCTGGAGGCCCCGCGCTGGGGAATGGAGTGGCCGGCGCCGGTGAGGAAGACCCTGCCGCGGCCTTCCTGGCGCAGCAGGAGAGCGAAATCGCGGGCATCGAGAACGACGAGGCCTTCGCCATCCTGGACGGCGGCGCCCCTGGGCCTCAGCCGCACGGCGAGCCGCCGGGAGGTGCGGGTGAGAATGCGGGCGCGTTTGGGGCGGGGACGGCGGCCCCGGGTCTGTCTGAGCCCTTCCGTGTGAGTTCTCCCGGCCGAACCAGAGAGGTTAGAAGCGAGCGCAAAGAGCACGCGAGACCCCCCACGCGGTCACGCCGGCTCAAACCTGGGCCCTGGGGGCCTGCCGCGGCCCCTCAGGGGGCCTGAGTGTGGTCGGGCGCCGGCAGAGCGAGAGAAGCAAGCCTCTTGACCGGGAGACCCAGTAGCCCCGGAAGCCTGTTTTAACTTTTTCATTCAGCGCTCGCCCTCCTTTAAGCCGGAACTCAGAAGCAGCCGCATTGGCGCGTTTGGCCAGACTTAGAGCAATATCCTTATTGAGACGTAGGATCAAAAATGGCAGTGCAGAGTGTGGGGCTAGGAACCATCAATATGAAACTCAAGAAAGATGGTCTGACTCTGGGAAAGAAAACTGGCTAAGAGTGATAGATGCTTGGCATTCTTCGGTTGTGTCACGGCTGGGACTTGGGGGTCTCTTCTTCCTCTGGAACGAGTTTTTCTTATGTAATGTTGTCCAAGGAGAACCCATAAGATTTCATTACTTAGCAAGGGAAGGAGGTGACTAGGGAGAGTAAAAGGGTGTTGGGGAAGAGAAAGAAAACAATTGACCTCTGAATGCCTTACATGGATTTGATGCTTAAGATGGTGGTGTAGGAGAAAAGAAAATGGGGAAGACCTGTTCAATAGTATCAGAGAGTAGGGAATTAGAAGAATGGACAATAGCTTTTCTTGTACTATAAACAAGAAACCAAGCTGAGTGTCTGTAATCCTAGCCACTCAGAAAGTTGAAGCAGGAGAATCACAAATTCAAGACCAACCTGAACAACATAGAATTTGTCTGGGAAAAAAAATCCAGTTATAGGAGAGTAGGGTGTCATTGGGGAAAATAGGAATGTCTATACTACCCTAAACTCCATCCTTAAGGAGCCAGGCACAGAACATATATGAGTAAAACAGGCTGGGCATAGAATAGTAAGGAGTTCAATAGAGTGGTGCTCTGTATATTGTTTAAATTCAGAAATCTCAAATTACTATGTATGACAATATTTTTAGGGAGAGGGGGATTACAGCCTCTTGAGTTTTTATACTACACTGTACTACTACTTAGGCAAGTCAGCCTCCCAAAAAGGTCTTCAATGAGAATACATGAAGTTGTGCAAATATACAACTTAGAGCAAGTAGATTGGACAGAACTAGGCAATGATAAGGATATGAAGTTGATTTAGTAATTAGGAGCTATTTTCCTTAGTCTGGGATTAAAAGTTTTTACTCCTTAATTAATCCCCTCCCCCTTCATTTAACAGAAAACTGAATCCTAGCAAGAGATGACTTGCTTAAGAAAAAAAAGATGAGTTAATACCGGAGCCCCAAGTTTCCTGACCTTTAAGCTGTACTGCATTCCATTGCAGTTTGTTTAGGCAAAGTGTCTTGAGATAAAAGATTGTGGCTGATCTGTGTAGGTTAGGATTGGGAGAAGCAGGACTCAGAAGGCTGTTGTGATTCAAAAACAGTGTTATTCTTTTTTTTTTTTTTTTTTTTTGGCCTGTCCTGGGGCTTGGACTCAGGGCCTGAGCACTGTCCCTGGCTTCTTTTTTGCTCAAGGCTAGCACTCTGCCACTTGAGCCACACCGCCACTTCTGGCCGTTTTCTGTATATGTGGTGCTGGGGAATTGAACCCAGGGCCTCATGTACACGAGGCAAGCACTCTTGCCACTAGGCCATATCCCCAGCCCCAACAGTGTTATTCTTGATCATTCTTGCGAGCAGGGTGTCTGACACATTGAAGGTATGGGCCAAAATACACAGCTCTTCGTGGTAGACACTGGGAAAGTAAAAAGGAGAGACTAGCTTTGGATACTCTGGTCTTTGTTCATCAAGCATTCAGCAAAGGGAAGGAAAGGGATGATTGCTGACTTAGTTCCTGGGAAAGCTGTTCTTAGTGAACTAAGCATTTAGTGACTTAAGGCCAGATCCCCAACCCTTGACAGTAGTGCAGCACTCAGCACTTTAGGGGATAAGAGAACTCTCTCTCTCTCTCCCTCTCCCTACCTCCCTCTCCCTCTGTCTTTCACACACACACACACACACACACACACTATTTTAGGCCTTCCTAGGTTGAATGTGGCCTTTAGCTTTGTGATTGGAGGCAATTTATGTAACTGCATCATTACTCAGCCTGTTTTCTGTAAAAAGTGCTTAATATATGGGGTGAAGTGTGGGCTTGGGGCCATAGTTCAAGTGGTAGAGCATCTGCTTAGCAAATGCTCGGCCTTGAGTTCAAACCCCAATACAGCCAAAAAGAAGTGTCTGTAAAATGCTTATTGGTATACAGTAAGTATCCACTTAATTCTAGCTTATGTTTCCTTAAGGTAAGGAGAAGGAATTATAAGGCTTATAGGCTTTGGAGGTGTACTTAGGATGTTCTTTCTGATGTGCTATCAGAGAGCTAAAAGGCTGTAAGATTGAAGAGACAGGGGAAAAAAAAGTTAAACTTGTTTTATTCAGCCTTGAGGAAAATTCCTGTGGAAAATGGGTACAGGGAGAGAACTATGACTTCGGTTGTTAGGAAGTCAGAAGAGAAATTTAAAGGCCGGAGATAACCAGCTAGGTGAAATGGCTTTGTGGTGGTGGTGGTGGGGTTATTGAACAATTGACTGGTCAGGGAGACAGCATAAGTTGGGGCTATTGAAAATCCCCCCCATCATGAGGGCCGAGGTGGGAGGAGAACAGAAGTGGTCAAGGAACTGAGAAGTACAAGGCATTGTGCTTTGGATAAGTCCTTTCTCAGAGAAAAAGGAAGAGGTAGGTAAATGAAAGGGATGCTTTCTGGATTAATTTTATTGGTAGAAGTGTCATGTGTAATACTGAAAATGTACTGCATGAATACAAAATACCATTATCCCATATTCTTTCTGAATCGTTCTGTAACTCTGCAAGCTAAGTGGTAGTGTTACACTTCAGATGAGAAATTACCCCTGGAAATTAAGCAGTGATTCTAACGTACAAGCTAACCATTCTCAGTTGGAATTCAGAGCTAGTTCTGCTTGACTTTAAATGTTTCAGCAACATGGTAACTCCTGTTTTTTTCCTCTTTGGAAGCTTACTCTGGTCCTTGTTTCTTTCTGGGGTTTCTAAGATGGCCTAGAAAGTTTCCTTGTGAATTATTGAGTTGCTTAGCTCAGCTGTCCTAATCAATGCCCCTAGGTGTCCCTTTCTGTATGTTTCTATAGCAGTGGACTAACCTTTGACTTAGGTCAGTTGATTTATACTTGCTGATAATTCACCCCTGTAATTCTAGCTACTCAGGAAGCTAAGATCTAGAAGATCATAGTTCAAGGCCAACAGAACAGAAAAATTTGCTAGGCTCCATCTCAAAGCAAAGGGCAGGCAGCATGTAGTTTAGGAGGTATAGGATGAAAGTTACTTGTAGTTTTGTGTATGGAGTAGTGATCAAAACTTTTTTCTTTCAAAAGTGGCCCTGGGATGGAATTTATTAACTGGATAGTTGAGATGTTAGTTGTAATATATTAATCATTACATGGGACTGCCCAGACTAGCCATTTTATAGGCTGTAGGATTTAAAAGTATCTCACTCTTCTCTCTTACACAAAAATAAATTCCAGGTCTATTAAAGAGAGACCTTTTTGTTGTTGTTGTTGTTGTTGTTGTTGCTGTTGTTGTTGCTGCTGCCAGTCCTGGGGCATGGACTCGGGGCCTGAGCACTGTCCCTGGCTTCTTTTTGCTCAAGGTTAGCACTCTACCACTTGAGTCACAGTGCCACTTCTGGCCTTTTCTGTGTATGTGGTGCTGAGGAATAACCCAGGCCTTCATGTATATGAGGCGAGCACTTTACCACTAGGCCATATTCCCAGCCCTAAAGAGAGGCTTTTAAAAAAATAATAAAAAGAAGTGAATGGTTTATCTGTCTCATGATGGGAAAGGCCAGTCAGTATAAAAGCAGGTGGAGATACCTTAAAGGAGGAATTGGCAGTATCTACATACAAGTAGAGAAATTAAGAGACAGAGGAAAATATTTGCAATATGACTGGGCTACATATACACAACACTTAGAAATCAAGATATAGCAAAAAAAAATAGGCAAGAGTCAGTTTAGTAAAGGAAAAAAAATCAAGTGTGAGGTATATTAATACCTTATAGCAAGTCAGTGGCACAATCTCCATGAAGTTTTGTTTTGTTTTGTTTTTCTCCCTTATTATCTGTTTATTTAGCACATGTTTAAAAGCATGATAAAGCAGTCTCTAGTGTCAGAGAACATTGGAGAGATATATCTGGTGATCCAGCAATTCTACAACAAGGAACTTAATAAAGAGGAACAGTTAAATATGCCAAACACTTTTAAATCCAGTTTTCAGTAAGTGATGTGTGCTACCTACTCATGGTTTGGTTTGATTTGGTTAAGACAGAGTCTTACTATATAGCCTAGGTTGGTCTTAAATCCTCATTCCTCCTGCCTTAGCCTCCTGAGTGCTAGAACTACAGTCATGCACCACCATTTACAACTTAAAACTGGATGTATTTTCTGTGCATGTGTGTATGCATGTGTGAATACACACAGCAGTACTGAAGTGAAGCTTGAACTTGGCCCCAGTGCTTTCCCTTAAATCTTTTGCTCAAGGCTAGTGCTCTACTGCTCCAAAGCTTGTAGTTTTTAAAGCAAAGAGCAAAAACATACTAAAAGGCTCCTTACAAAATCTATAAAAAGGCTGGGAATATGGCCTAGTGGCAAGAGTGCTTGCCTGCCATACATGAAGCCCTGGGTTCGATTCCCCAGCACCACATATATGGAAAATGGCCAGAAGTGGCGCTGTGGCTCAGGTGGCAGAGTGGTAGCCTTGAGCAAAAAGAAGTCAGGGACAGTGCTCAGGCCCTCAGTTCAAGGCCCAGGACTGGCAAAAACAAACAAAAAACTGTACTGTCTTCAATACAACACTGGAGTAGCTGGGAATGCTGATCCTTTGTAGAGCTTGTGTTTGTGAGGCCTTGGATTTGATCCCTAGCACTAGGAAAACAAGACTAAAAAGTAAATATCACAGACGTAAAATAGTTCAGGAAAACAAGTTTAAAAATATAAGAAGTATTTTGAACTAGTGGAAATATACAAAACTAATTGGAACAGATCAAAGCTGAGGTAGGTTGCGATCTGCTTAGATCCCATGGTTTGTATTCATATATCAAATTAACAGATAGTCTTTCTTCTGTTATTCTAGCTTGCACAAGTTTAGCGCTTTTTTGTTTTTGTTGGTTGGTTTTGTTTGTTCCTTGGTTTGGGGGCTTGAATTCAGGGCCTGGGTACTGTCCCTGAACCTCTGTGTGCTCAGGGCTTGCATTCTACCATTTGAGCCACAGCTCCACTTCTGGCTTTTTATTTTGTTATCGCATGGTAGTTAATTGGAGAGAAGAGTCTGATAGACTTTCCTGCCTTGGCTGGCCTTGAACAGCAATCCTAGCCTCCTGGTTATAGGTGTGAGCCAGGCATCAGCCACCAGCAAGTTTAGCACTTTTTTTTTAGCCATGTTGGAGATTGAATATAGGCTCTCACATGTGCTAGGCAAACACTACTACTAAGCTACTACACAGTGGCCCTAGCAACACTAATAACTGGTTATCTCACATGCTTTTTTTTGGCCAGTCTTGGGGCTTGAACTCAGGGCTTGGGTGCTGTCCCTGAGATTCTTTCTTGGCTAGCATTCTACAACTTGAGCCTTAATGCCACTTCTGCCTTTTTTTTTTGGCCAGTCCTGGGCCTTGGACTCAGGGCCTGAGCACTGTCCCTGGCTTCTTCCCGCTCAAGGCTAGCACTCTGCCACTTGAGCCACAGCACCGCTTCTGGCCGTTTTCTGTATATGTGGTGCTGGGGAATCGAACCTAGGGCTTCGTGTATATGAGGCAGGCACTCTTGCCACTAGGCTATATCTCCAGCCCCACTTCTGCCTTTTTGAGTAGTTTATTGGCTATAAGAGTCTCATGACACCGCTGGGAGTGTGGCTTAGTGGCAGAATGCTTGCTTGCCTCGAGGGCATGAGGCCCTGGGTTCTATTCCTCAATACCACGTAAACAAATATAATTAAATTAAATTTTAAAAAAGTTTAATGGACATTTTTGCCTGGGCTAGTTTTGAATCACCATCCTCAGATCTCAGCCTCCTGAGTAGCTAGGATTACAGATGTGAGCCACCAGCATCTGGTCTCATATGCACTTTTAAAAATATACATAAATATTCTCAAAAGATAAAATGATATTACTAATTATATGCTTTTTCTGGAATGCCTACCTATTCACCTTACAAAGAACCCTACACACATGTCAGGTTTTTTGGGGGTTTTTTTTTGAAGTGCTGATACATGTATGTAGTCATTTGCTATAAGGATTAAAATTATAAAGTCTTTTGCCTGCCACATTAGAAGCAATTAGTAGCAATTACTAAGAAAGCTGAAAAAACTTAATAATAAAAATGAATGGATTACTAGAAGACATGTCAGAGGAGCCTTGTTTGGCTAAAAGAAATGTATGTGCATGAGACAAACTAAAAGTACAGAAACGAATAGGACTCAGTGATAGATTATATGCATTTTCTTGTTTTCATTCCCCCCCCCTTTTTTTGTTTTTGCAAAATAACAAATGTTTTAGTATCAGGGAGTGTGTGGTGGAAATATAATCTATAAAAACATTTAGTACCACTAAGCCAAAAGGAAGAGACTTGGGTGAAGCAAGAGACACAAAGAATGGATAAAATACTAGCATTGACTTGGAAATAGACAGGTTGGGTTTAATTAGTTAAGAGTGATGGAAGGAAGAGGAATGGTTTGATGTACCCCAAGCCTCTAGGGAAGCTCTAATGTTTCCACGTATTGCCCTGTGAGGGCCTCATAACATGGCTTATGTAACTACCAGGCATTCTTTCAGTCCGGGTTTCTTTTTTTTTTTTTGCCAGTGCTGGGCTATATATGTGGTGCTGAGGAATCGAACCCAGGGCTCACGTATGTGAGGCAAGCACTCTATCGCTAGGCCTTATTCCTAGCCCCTTTTGTGAGTATTAAAAGGCTTATATCTTCTCCATCTTCCTTCTTTTACCTCATTCAATAAGATAACCACCAAATTTTAAAGAAAAAATGAGATAAAATAGGGCTGGGAATATGGCCTAATGGTAAAGTGCTCACCTCGTATAAATGAAGCCCTGAGTTCTATTCCTCAGCACCATATGTGGCACTGTGGTTCAAGTGGGAGAGTGCTAGCCTTGAGCAAAAAGAAGCCAGGGACAGTGGTCAGGCCCTGAGTTCGAGCCCCAGGACTGGCAAAAAACCAAAATTTTAAAAAATGAGATAAAATAATAGAAGCCCTGTACAGTGGGTGATAAATTGACCAGCCAGCCAATAAATGATACAATAAGTTAGTGGAAGCTTTTATAGAAGCTCCCCAAAATTATCAATAGAAGACGGAGCATGGGGCTGGGAATATGGCCTAGTGGCAAGGGTGCTTGCCTCATATACATGAAGCCCTGAGTTCGATTCCCCAGCACCACATATATAGAAAATGGCCAGAAGTGGCTCAAGTGACAGAGTGCAAGCCTTGAGCAAAAAGAAGCCAGGGACAGTGCTCAGGCCCTGAGTCCAAGGCCCAGGAGTGGCCAAAACCCCCCCAAAACAGAGCAGCCCCTGCATTAGGGATTATACAGCTCTGCACAGACCTCCTCTCAGAGCTGTTATGGAAACTACTTAGCTGGACCAGTCCAATAATAAAACTGGTAAGACACAGAAAAGAGTTTTTAAAAAACTAGTCATTGGCGGGTTGACCAGGATATGCTCCTTTAAATGGCTGCCTTTAGTTCACAACAATTACTGTATTGCCAATGCAAGACTGCAGGCCCAATTGCTGAGTCTTTGGCTGGCTGCCTTTTCTCCTTCTAAAACTTTGGAAATTCTGGTTTCTTTTTTGAAATTTCCTTAGTACCATGCATTAAAATAGGTTTGGCTTATGGAACTATTCATATTTATTTCAAAAAAATGAAGCTTATTGATCACAAGTTTTGGAAGGCTGAGAAATCCAAGATTATAAATAGGTCTTAGACATTTCTCTCACTTCTGAGATGCTCATTATTACTTATGAGCACATGAATAGTTAATTGTGTCAAAAAGACTAGATGATGGTTCATCATACTTTGAGTGTGTGTATGTGCATGCGCGTGTGCACACTGTCCTAGGCACTGTCTCTGAGCTTTTTGCTCAAGGCCAGTGCTCTACCACTTGTCCCATAGTTCCACTTCCTGCATTTTAAGGGGTAAATTGGGAATGAGAGTCTGATAGGACTTTCTTGTCTGGGCTGGCTTCAAATGATCCTCAGATCTCAGCCCTCTGAGTAGCTTTTTATAGGTATAACCCACTGGCAGCTGGCCACACTTGGAGTTTTTGTAACATATTCTTGAAAGTATAGGTTGAATTTGGAGTGGCCAAAATGTACAAGGATTACAGTTTCGTAAGTCAGGTTATGAGTACAGTGCTTCTTTGTCAGTGTCACCCCTTCCTTAGTTCTTCCTCTTTTCTCCTCTCAATTTATGTAATTATTTTATTTTTTGCTGGTCCTAGGAGCTTAAACACTGGGCTTGGGTGCTGTCCCTGAGATTTTGTGCTCACGGTTGGTGTTCTGTCATTTGAGCCACAGATCTATTTCCAGCTTTTTGTGGTTAATTGGAGATAAGAATCACACATACTTTCTTGCCCTGGTTGGCTTTGAACCATGTTCCTCAGATCTCAGCCTCCTGAGTAGTTAGGATTACAGGGTGAGCCACCAGCTCCCAGTTTGTAATTAATTTTTTAAATAATGTACATAGTTATAATGACTACATTTATTTGCTCACCTTCTCTCTCCTTTCGTTTGTCCCCTTTTGCCCCTCTTTCCACAAACACATTTCTGCTCCTGCTGCTCATTTTGATAAATGGTACAATATTCTTTTGGTTTGCTTTTTTTTCCTGCTAGTCCTAGGGCTTGAACTCAGGGCCTGGGCACTGTCCTTGTGCTTTTGCTCAAGGCTAGCACTCTACCACTTGAGCCACAGCACGACTTCTGGCCTTTTCTGTTTATGTGGTGCTGAGGAATCAAACCCAGGGCTTCGTGCACTGTAGGCAAGCACTTTATCACTAAGCCACATTCCCAGCCCTAAATGTTATATTAATTCAGAGAAATTATACCCTTGGATTGTTTGTGTACATACATTGAATACATTGAGCCTGTATATGTTATCATGCATATTTATATTTTACATCTTGCCTTCACATATGAGAGACAGCATATGCTATTTGTCTCTCTGAGCTAGCTAACTTTACTTAACAAGATTTTTTATCTATCCATTTCCCTGAAAGTGACATAATGTTATTCTTTCTAGTGGATGAGTAAAATTCCATTTTATATGTATACACACACACACACACACCATTTTTTTTTTTTTTTTTTGGCCAGTCCTGGGCCTTGGATTCAGGGCCTGAGCACTGTCCCTGGCCTCTTCTTGCTCAAGGCTAGCACTCTACCGCTTGAGCCACAGCGCCCCCTCTGGCCGTTTTCCATATATGTGGTGCTGGGGAATCGAACTGAGAGCTTCATGTGTAGGAGGCAAGCACTCTTGCCACTAGGCTATACTCCCAGTCCCCACACACACCATTTTTGTGATCCACTTCCTACTCTAGGGCATCTGGGCTATTTCCGTAACGATTATTGAGAATAGTGCAGCAGTGAACATGGTTGTGCAAGTGTGTGTTTACTGTATCTTGGCTTATAATCTTCTGGGTAGTTGCCCAAGAGTGGTATGGCTGGTCATAGGGAAATTCTATATTTGGTTTTTTGAAAAATCACCAAACAGCTTTCCAGCGTAGTTTGTATTAGTTTACATTCACACCAACAGTTTAATAGCCCTGGGATGCTGAAATCTTAACTGTTTTGCCCTAATTCCAAGTAGACAAGAAGAATCAATAAGTCTCAGTGTGGACGCTAGTATCAACCCTACTCTAAACAAAAACCCATCACAGGATGAGGAGTCATGGCCCCTTGTAAAAAGCAGCTTGGTTTGAAAATAAAGCTGCATATTTCTGCTCACTGGAATTACGGGCCAGACTTTTCCTTTTCCAGAACTTTCAAAAAGAAGTAATTTTTGCTTCTCGTCTATCAGGCTTCCATTTGTTATCTCTCTTAGTTAGTAAATAGAATCATGGAACTGGGCTTGGGAACAGATTTGTCCACATTTTGAAGGAGTCATTTGGTTATAGCATATCTTAGTTTCTTCATTAACGAAGAAGAAAAAAAGAATTGTATCTAATATCTACCAAAGGGATAGTATTTAGTAACTCACAACACCTATAGCATTCAATACTATATTCCACTGTATAATTCTTTGGTTTGTATTTGACCAGCCCCAGTTGACAGACTGAAATCTTGTATGTTACAGATGCTGTTGATGGAGTGATGAATGGCGAATACTACCAGGTACAGAACACTCTGATAATGTTAAATAATAGTGATCCTGGAGCCTTTCCTTCCTATGATTAGAATTGACTGATTTAGATAGAGATCCTGGTCCTCTGACTTTCCTGAATATATTAGTAGGTCATATATCAAAAGGGGAGAATTTAAAGAGATGGAATCTATAGAGCCAGTTAATGTTAACATCTTTATTTTCAAGAAATGACCCTTTGTGATGATGACAATGGTCAATTTAAGCAGTCTATTAAGTACTATAATAACTTAGTCACTAATATTTTAAGTAATTTAGTCTGGCAAAATTAAGCTATTTATTTTCCCTAGTTGAACAAGTGGATAAATCTCTAATGATCAATACTTGATTTTTAAAAAAAATAAGCTGTTTATTGTTAGTCTTCAAATCTAACCTCTACTATAAGAGATCTGTCACATTTGCTGTGACTCATATTTGCTTGCCTTTTTCCACTTCTCTCAACTGTAGTAACTACATTTTAAAATTCTTAATATTGGGGCTAGGAATATGGCCTAGTGGTAAAGTGCTCACCTCATATACATGAAGCCCTGGGTTCGATTCCTCAGCACCACATATATAGCAAAAACCAGAAGTGGCACTGTGGCTCATGTGGTAGAGTGCTAGCCTTGAGCAAAAAGAAGCCAGAGACAGTGCTCAGGCCCTGAGTCCAAGCCCCAGGACTGGCAAAAAACAAAACAAAATAAATAAAATAAAATTCTTAATATTTACTATGTTTTGATTAGATGGTATTTAGTGACTTGTTTTCTGTGTGATATATTTTGAAGTCTTTGACTCTAGGCCTTGTTTTGCTCTTAGCTTTGTCACTTTGAAAATACCACATAATCTGTGTCAAGTGAGGAAACTGCTCACACAGTTTCCTAATACATTCTATTGTCTACTCACCCCCAACTTTCCTTTCTCCTAGTTGTCTCCCACTTCATAGCAGGTAAAATAACTATTCTGCCACCCTCATGAGATAGTGAAGATTCAGTTTAAAGCTCCTATTGCCATGTGAGGTTATATTGTTGCTTTAAAGGTAATTCCTAACACTCTGCAATAGCCACCAGTGCTGTGTGTAACCAAAAGTTCTAATTTTTATGAAGCTCGTTTCAGGGAAGACTTTGGTACTGATAGAATGCAATTGTGTTTTGTGTTAAGGAGAGTAATGGTCCGACAGACAGTTATGCAGCTATTTCACAAGTGGACCGATTACAGTCAGAGCCTGAAAGTATTCGTAAATGGAGAGAAGAGCAAAGCGAACGCTTGGAAGCCCTTGGTAAGAAAGCAGTCTCTTTTTGTCTTTGAGTATCTGTTTTCAGTGGAATTGTTAGCTGTCTGTTTTTATCCTTTTTAACTTGCATTGTAGTGTTTTTGTTTAGTCTTTGTGAAGATAAGAACACTCGTGGGAGATGCCTCATTTTGATTAGGCTAAGTAATATGGTAACTTAAGAATCTGTCATCAGAGAAGGAAGATTAGCATTACTGACCTTAGGGTAGTCTTAAGGTAGTATTTATGAGAATTCTTTGTAAACTTGAAGGTATTATTTCCATGCAAGAGATCTTCATGGTTCAATTATCATCTGAATGATTAAGTTAAAGTGATATTCATACAAGGAAAATATGGAAGATGTGTTATTTACTTTCTGCTTTGGCAAAATTCTTAAGAGTCAAGATTTATTTTGGCTTACAGCTTCTGAGGTTTCAGTCCTTCGTCAGCTGTCACCATTGCTTTTAGGCCCATGGCAAGGCACTTCTGGGCCTTTGGCAAGGCTGAAACATCATGATGGAAGGTCATGATGGAGGAAAGCTATTTACCTCATGACAGCCAGGAAGGGGAAAAGGCCAAGGACAGGATATACCCTTTGAAGGCAAACCCAGCCACCAGTCTCCTTCAATCAGTTGGGAATAAGGAATAAGCCATGGGAAGGTAGATTCCACAGTTTCTGTCCCTTCTCTATAGTTTTATTAATGCCGACTCCATCAATAGATTAATCCATTAATTATGTCAGATCCTTATGAACTAATCATTTCCTAATAACATCATTGGCTGGGCACCAGGTTTTAATCATAAGAGTTTTTTGAGGAGTGGTGGAGAACACACACCCAAATCCTGACTGGAAAAAAAATGTGTACAATTTTTTTTTCACTTTACCATCCCTGTAAGGAAAATTTTTACCTTTTATGGTTGAAGAAAGTGGGTCATAGCTAGAATAAGTATTTGAAACACACAGCTAAGAAGTAGTAAAGTCTCAATCTGAGTCTGCCTTGCTTTAAGGTACATAGTTGTGTATATAACCAACTACTTAAGCAAGCCAAGCCCAGTATTGACACAAGCTACCTTGGCCTTTGGTGAAGTGTTGTGGACCTGGACTGTCATTTATTTCGTAAGATCATGAGAGAACTAGTATTGTACATGGTGGTTTGGAGAAGTATAGCAGGATATGACGATATAATCTGTGATGTATTCTTTTGTTAGCTCTTTGTCGCAATTTCAAATACAGAACAGTTCCAAGAAGGAAATTGATAGGTTAAATAGTTTGCGTTTATTTTGCCATAATAGGTTATTTTTATATAAATTAGGCACATTTGTATATCTTATACATACACATCTTTTGTTTTGACTGATCTACTTTAACATAGAGATACAACTTTCTGTCTGAATATATTACTATTTATTTTCTAGAAATAATAGCATTCATTATGTAGCCACAATGTCAGCTGTATTATTCTCTCTTGAGAACCATTGACCTAGTGAAAATATGACTTCTTATTTTTCAAAAGGGGTACCTAACACCCAGAAATAGGAAAGGCCTTGACCCAGATAACATAGCCAATTAGTGCCAGATCTTTTTATCTCTAGTCCAGTTTATTTGGCTTTCAGAACAAGACATACTGTTTGATTTTATACAGCAGCACTGCAATACTAGTTTTCTTTGATGATGAAAATATTTGGTAACTGCACTATCCAAAATAGAAGCCACTGGTCACATGTGGCTGTTGTTACTGAGTCAGTTCTTCAACTTGAATAAATTAAAAATTTGAATTGGCAAGTTGGGAATAAGGAATAAGCCATGGGAAGTCGCTTTTTAATTCAAGATGCCTTCTTGAGAAAAGTCAAACTTGGCCTTGCATTCTAGTTGAATTGGTCCACAAATAAGGTGTTTCTTCAGTTTCACCTTTTTCCCTGCAAAAACGGTGAGAAAATCAAAAATAGAGAATCAGGGCCACTGTCAGCAGTTCACAACTTAGCTGTTGCCCACATTGTCAAATCATTTACTTTTCTGTGAACAGCAATGAGGGTGGCCAGATAAGGGGCTTGTCAGTATATCTTGCTTTTCAGTCTCCCCACATCTGTATTCAGGCTTAGTGTTCTGTCTTACCAAGCTAAGGACTGAAGTATTATGATTTCGGGGGGGGGGAGCAGTGAGGGGGTAGCCTTTTTTTGGTGCCAGTACTGAGACTCATTTGGCTTTTTCATTCAGGATTAATGTTCTACAATTTGAGATACACCTCCAGTTCCAGCTTTTTGTTGGTTAATTGGATTTGTCTTGCAGAGCTGGCTTTAAACTGCAATCTTCAGGTCTCAGTAGCTAGGATTAGAAGTGTGAGCTCCTGGCTTGATTCTGAATTCTTATTTCCATTGTCACTTGCTAATCTGTAAATGCTGGAGATAATTTAAACGTTTTTTCCTTGTACAGTAACCACATCCTATTATAGATGATCCCGATTTTATTTAAACTTCTTTTCAGACAAATTTTCATGATAATTTGTCTTAATATATAATAAAAGTTGTAGTAATCATTAGATTACACTGAAATACTTTTTATCAAAAACACTTTTCTAAAAGTATTTTCACTGAAAGAAGAAGACCTTGCATTCAGATTCTTTGCTCACTAGTACCGTACCATCAGCCCACAGCATCTCATTGTATGTAGCACGGGGTTCTCATTCCACTGTGCCGTAGATGGACACAGGTCAGAAGTTTCCTGATACATGAGAGTCATTGGAAAGTCTGAGTAAAATGAACCTCCTGAATGCTAAGGTCGCCTTCTGATAAAGTAGACAACAAAGTGAAAACTTCATGACTTTTTTTAAAATTTTTTTTTAAACTTCATGATCTTAAATTTTTGTTTTTAACTGCTATTAGGCTATTTCTTATTACAGATACAACTTCTACAGATTGTTATGAAATGACCAAAGATGCTTCATTTCTGCCTTCAAGTCGTTTGATAATTTCCCTACTTCCTCTTCTCCTCCTTTCCTTGTTTTCTAGATTTCTGGTGACAATGAGAGTTACCTTTAGAGTCAGACCAGCCTTTGAGTCTTGTCTCTGCTATTCACTAGCACCTATAAGACATTCACTCAAACTTACTGAGCTTCCCCTCTCTCCCCACTACTGAAAATGAGCTTAGAGTTTATCTTTTTGGGATTGTTCTAAAGATTTTAAATGTGATGTCTACAAAATACCTGCCAGAGAAAATGCCTTAAGAATATGTTTGAAGTTTCGGAATATCAACTACTGTCCTACTATTTGTGGCATGATTTCTTTGTAGCTTCAAATCCTAATGAATATCCCTTCAGCTAAATGTTTTTAATTTTCAGGAACTTCATGTTTGATAATCCAGTCTGGCAAACTGCTAGGTGTGCATTTTCTCCCTCTTTTGGTTACCCTTAATAATGATCTCCTGCTCTATCCTATGGATTCTCTCTTCATTGAAATTTATCTTGCAGCTCTGTCCTAGCTCTGTCACAAATTCTGCAGTCTAAGTAGGAGTAGACATTTTATGGTCCTCACTGATTTTGACGATCTATATTCTGCATTCTCTGATTCTTGAACAATCTTTACCACTAGTAAAGGTTCTGCCTCCCCCCAAAAGTAGTTATTAGCCAGCTTTTATAATGCTAGCTGCTTAGGAAGCAGAGACTGAATTGTGATTCAAGGCTGGGTATGGTAGTACACACCTATTATCCCAGCCCCCATGGGAAAGTATAAATGGTCCAGACAAGCTCTGGCAAAAAAAAAAAAAAATTACCTCAAAAATATCCAGAGCAAAAGAGACTGGAGGCATAGTGATAGAGCACTCCAGTGATAGTGCCTAGAACATACACACATTTCCACACTCCTTCACTCTCCTGCCAAAAACAATTCCAACTGAATTAAATTCAGTTAGCCCAATGAACAAAGTGTCAGAATTATGCTGGTGTCAGTGGTCTGGGATAGGATGGGGTAAAAGACCAGGAATAAAATCACTGAGACCAAGAGTTGGTTGTACTGAGAATGAAACCAGAGTTTTTATCTCCCTACTATTCTCCCTACATACAGACACACACACACACACACACACACACACACACACACACACACACACACACACACACACACACAAACACATAACACCCACACTCACCACCACCTCCACAAGTTCAATAAGACCAAAAAATAAATTGGTGAAACAAACTTAAACTTATGTTTTGTCTTATTTGTATTGTCTTTTTCCCTTCCTTCAAAGATGCCAATTCTCGAAAGCAAGAAGCAGAGTGGAAAGAAAAAGCAATAAAGGAGCTAGAAGAGTGGTATGCGAGACAAGACGAGCAGCTACAGAAAACAAAAGCAAACAACAGGTCAGTCCACGGTGGTTCTAGCACTCTTTGTTTCCCAAGAGTGAATCAGATCATTGCCCAGTGTCCAGTCTAGATGGTTCTTAGCTCTTCTTCTTGAAGTGGGAAAGGTCTTGAGGCAGGTTTGGAAGAAAATATTTGGAACACAGAGGCTGCAAGTCTCCTGGGTCTCTTGAGCATAATTTGGCTCATTCTTTAGCCATCCCAACTCTAGAGTGGGGTTAGCTCTTAAACTGAAGGTTTGATTTGCTTCTGCTATCATAGTGTGATTCAGGAAAGAGAAAGTTACTTCATAGATTCTGTCCATGTGGCAAAAATAGCCCTGAAATGAAAGATCACTTTCCTGACTACACCAAGATCTCATTACTTTGAAGATGATTATAGACCCGGTCATGTTATGTCTCCTAAATACAACTCAACCCTCTGAAAGAGGCTTCACAAAGGGATCCTTAGCATGGGAATAGGCCCTGTAACTACATGTTCCAACATAGTGGGTGACTTCAGAATTATGGGTTCACTAAGTACTTAACCTGTGCCTAAGGAAATATTGGATTGGCTTCTGAATAATGCTTTTTTCCCCCCCAGAATTTTTGACTTACTGAAGGTAATAGGGAGAAAATACATGTATTCTCATATCACTACCAAGTAGCAGCTGTAGTCTTCAGTGCACTCACTTCTTGGAAGTCCTACCTCCTCAAGAAGTCCTTCATTTTTGGAAGTAGCCCAGAAGCATATGCAGCATGGCTCCCCACAGGCGAGGCAGATTGGCTTGCTGTTTCTCCTGGGTTTCCAGCCTGTCTTTCACTGAATAGTAGTCACTCCACTCAAGTCAGTGGAATAAGCCAGACCAGGCCTGCAATGAGTTTTTTAAAGTAGAGCCATAGGTTCCTGTACTTATTCAAACAGTGGCTTGGGTCAAGTGCCCTTGTCCCTGGCAGCTGTAGTTGATAGAAATCTGCTGAGAAAGAGGGAGCCAGTGGCTTTGTAGCCAGCTGATGCATTGTGGGGCAGCTGTGGGAAACAGATGGACTCTCACACTCAGCCCTTTACTCCTTGTATCTTTGTGGTCATCCGTGAGTCTGTCAGCTGCTCTTGGATGCCAGGCCTAAACCTGGATACTGGTCACTTTCCTCTGAGGGATACTTCAAGGAGTGACTGCCAAGGTTCCATTTGAAGTTCTGTAGCAAAGAATGGTGGCAACTGCTGTCTGTTGCTATTTGCTGGTGAGGAGATGGCTGCCAGGCAGCTATGTTGGCCTTCTGTTGAATGCTGATGGCTTCAGACTCTGGGAACCTACACTTACTCAAGGGTGTCTCCCCCACTCCTGGCAGGAGCAAGTCCAGATCTGTAAAGATGATTAGGTTGGTGATGGTGATGTCCGTCCGTTCCCCCCCACCCCCCAGCAAAGCTGCCTCAGCACTGAGTCTGCTCTGAAGTGCGTGGCACGACAAGCTGACATCCTGTGATACTGGTCCATATGACTTCAGCAACTTAGCTAAAGATTTTCAAATTTTAGTCGTGAATGTATTGAGAATAGATTCCATGCTGGAGAAATTTTCAACACATTTTTGCTGAACTCCTGTAGAGAAAGGGCTCCCTCCTCTCCTATTGGGATCTTAGAGGTTGAGTCTGTGAGTGTGGGGATAGGGCTGCGATTCTTTTTTTACTTGGGACTATAGAATATTGGCTTGGCTGGTCTCAGGTGAACCTTCAAGTTCCAGAGAGGAGAAAGGACTTACATACTTCATACAAAGAGCATAGGGCTGTTTAGAAACCCAGTCATTTGCCTTGTGGAAACCTCAGTAAAAGACTGAACCTGTTTACATAAAACAGTACGCTTCCCCTGTCACCATGATCATAGGACAGAAGGAGTGTTTTTCACATTTATGATTCTTCAAAGAGTGGAAGCAGGAGTCAGTTAAGAATCATTTTGGACACTGGGGATGTATATAGCTCAGTGGTAGAGCACTCATCTAGCATGTGTGAGGCCCTGGGTTTCGTCCTCAATACTAATAAATATTACACCACGTGTACATATGATCCCAGATTTTTAGGAAGCAGAAGCAACAGCATACAAGTTCAGGGCTAGCCTAGGCTACATAGTTAGACCTCATTTTTAAAAAAAAAAATGACTTTGAGGTGCTTCCTGTGGTACACATCTTACCCTAGAGATTTCTTTTCCACTCTTTTTTGAAAATCTCACTATATATTCTAGGCTGTCCTTGAACTTGTGGTCTTACTTCATTCAGCCTTCTGAATGCTGAAATTATAATCATATACCTATCCTGGAGATTTTTATATTGGGTGATTACTCTTTTCTGCCATTAATGCCTATAAAATTTCCTGCTGTTTTTTCTATATTTTTAGAAAAGATAATGGGGTACTCATTTCTATCAGGTGTCATTCTCCATGAGTATTTTTATAGTGGCTATATGTTAAGGACCCCAGAAAATCAGAGGCATTCAGAAGAGGAGGCTTGGGTGTAGAAAGAGTGTCAGGTGGTTTTGACTGTGACCTCAGATCTGCTGTCTTCCAGATGCCCTCCACCCATTAGAGCCATTGCAGCACATCCAGGCCAGGCACTGTGCTTGTGGAGCGTGGATTTCTTTCCCCTAATAAAAGTTTGTTGTCTATTCTCACACTGCATCTCCCTCCTTTTTTTTTTTTTTGGTTGGTTTGCTTTATTTTTTGCCAGTCCTGGGGCTTGCACTCAGGCCCTGAGCACTGTCCCTGGCTTCTTTTTGCTCAAGATTAGCATTCTACCACTTGAACCACAGAGCCACTTCTGGCTTTTTCTATATATGTGGTGCTGAGGAATCGAACCCAGGACTTCATGTATACAAGGCAAGCACTTTACCACTAGGCCATATTCCTAGCCCTCCCTTTTTTTTTATCTTCTCCATTTAAAATGTCACTGCACAAGAGTGTGAATTGCTCAGACAGCCTGCGGATGTGGTTCTGATGACTTAAAACTAGCTTCTACAGTTAGTTCAGTCATGAAAGACCACCCCAGATCATGCCCTTCCCAAGCCAGAAGAGAAGCATTCTCCCAGTTCAGGTGGCTTCTGTGCTGATACTTTTCAGTTCTGCCAAGGCTTGAAAACCTTTTGAGGGAATCTGATTCCTACCAATGGTAGGCATTATTTTTCCATGCTCTTGTGGGATAATTTATAGAAGGAAAGTGTTCTGAAGACCTTGTCGGTAGTCAATTTCTCCTCACTCTCTCCCAGGCTGTCCCAAGCCTCATCAGACCTGCCAAGGCTAATAATTGCTGCTTTCAAGTCCCTTGGGCTGCTGTGTTTGCTGTTTGTTCTTCAGGGACTCTGTCACTGACAAGCTCTTTAGTCTTAGGACTAGCTGCAAAGGAGCAGAGTCTGGCATTTAAGCCTTTGTTGTCAACTGATGCCTTGACAAGAGTCATTAAACCTTTATTCTTTTCCAGTGAGAGCAAGATGAAGTTGAAATGGATTAGGTTGAGCCCTTTGTGTAAACTAGAAGGATTATGGTTTTACAAGCTGGCGGGTCTTTCCTCTGCCTCCCACTCAGTCAGCCCACAAACAACTCTCTGTTTCCCTGCTGAGTCACTTCAAGTTACAACCAGGCTGCTCCTTTTGTCATCTCTAAATTTCCACAAAACACCTCCTGTGTATAAACCAAAACAGGAAAGATAAGAGAGTATGTGTGAGTTTAAAAATAAACTGAAAATTTCTAGAATTCTAAAAAATTACTAGAACTAGATGAATATGCACACTTAAGTTAATAACTGAAGTGATTAGCCTTTCAAATGTCTCTTCCTTCCCATTTGCCCACCATAAACTGGCCTGGCAAAGGTTAGCTATCATGGACAAGGGGGACTGTTCCCAGCCATGCAGCCTGGAACAATGGAGTCAAAATCCAGCCTATCCTCAGCAATATAAAATTCTTCTAGTCAGTCTGCTTCCTTAGATGGAAGCCCTGCCATATTTACTTCCCCATCTGAGGGAGAGTTAAGGAGGATTTTTGGATTTCTGGGTTGCACTTAGTGAAAGCCAGCCCAGCCTTACTCAGGAACACACAAGACCCAGGTCTGGAGTTCCTGCCAGCAGGCCACTTGGCTTCAGTTTTTTTGTTTTTCCCTCTAAGTAGGGATTTTGAAATGACCTTAAGTTTCTAGGATACTGAAAATGTATCCTGCTCAGCCAGTGAAGGGAAGCAGGAATTGGATAATTCAAGATTTGAGGTCAAATCTTTAGGGCTGAGTGCATCTGGAACCAGGCAGCATTTGAGGAGTACCCAGTGCTACTTACTGGAGCTGACAGAAACATGGCATGGCACAGCATCACTTCCTGCACATGCACCAGCTAGAAAGCAACTTAAATATACAGTTGAAAGAACCATGTACTTAGAGCCAGGTTGGCTTGACTATGAGGGAGGATAGTTCAAATTGTCTCGACCTCTTGAGCATCTTCTGAACACCTCTACCGTGCTGTAGTTGAGCAATCTCATTCATTTCTAAGCCTCAGTGACCTCATCTGTAAAGAGGGCACTGGCATACATAGATTGTGACATTGAAGACTGAAATCAGCATAATGTATGTGAAGGGGGTTGACCTATCATTGGTTGCCTAAAACAGGTTGTTGCCGGGTAAGCCCTAGAGCCAAAGCTGCCTGCTCGCTATCGTGGGGGAGCCACGCACAGAGCAGCAGCAACTCCAGGAAGGCTGGACCTGCCAGCGTATCGACGACTGCAAGCCTCCTGGGGTTCAGGAGGGAGCCTTGCGAGCAGCTCTCACAGCCCACTTGCGCCTCAATTGTGGATTTTAGATGTTTCTGCTTCTCAATGTTCTCTCTTTTTTCCTGCCTGCTTGCCTGCCTTTTGGACCTCTTGCTGTCTAGGGTGGCAGATGAAGCTTTCTACAAACAACCCTTCGCTGACGTGATTGGTTATGTGTATGTTGCAAAACTAATTCCTTTTCTTGTTTTGATTCTTTCTACTTTTTGTTAAGAGTTAAGCTCCTTTTTTGTCACAGTTGCTTTGCTTTTTTAAACTATCTCACATTGGCACTGGGGGCTGCCTGAGTGTGGATAAGCGCATATATATGATCCGTTGCTAATCTTGATCCCCACTCCCTCTGATGGCCATTTCTCATATTTGGGATCTTGGAGGGAGGCACACTAATGCCCTTTCAAAATGTGGATCCTTTGTGATCTTGTCTAGGGAGGGTTTGGGGCCTAGGTGGACTCTGACCTCTTTCTGTTGCTGCACGGTTACCAATAAGGCCCTGTTTATTTCCTGCCCAGAGCAGGTAAAAATCCCAGGAGGATAGGAGCCTGTGAACAGCCGCAGCCACAGCAGCAGAGCAGTGCTTTGCATTGTACTCTGCACTTCAGAGAGGGTGGGGCTCCTGTCTCTCTGGCAGAGGGTACTGTCTCCAGTGGGTGTCTGTCATTTCTGTGCTCTCACATATCAGAAATTGCTGTTGAGTGGCCAGCTTCTGATGCCCTATCCCCTACCCTAGCACATGCCCCCAGCTGTGATACCAAGATGTCCATAGCTGTCTCATAGGAGCCACTTCACACACACACACACCATTTTTTTTTCTACATCTTTGGAAAGTATTTTTTTTAAGGATTCCTGTTGTCAAAGCAGTGTTACTGAAGAATTGGAACCAGTCCCCACTATATCCTTAAAAATTAGAGCCAACTTCCTACATGAGGGAGATGGGGGTAGAATGGAGGAAGAAAGAAGCCTGTAGAAGGTGGGTGGCAAGCTGAGGTCTGTAAATACTTCTAGGGCCCATGACCTTGAGATGTTCACCTTGTTAGCAGTCAGACTGGGTTTCCCGGGCCCTCAGAGGACATTTACAATGAGACTTGTGAAATGCTGGACTTACAGGTGGTGTTTGATCTGACTTTTGCACATTCTCTCTGGAGTAGAAATGGAGACTGGAAAGGTCAAGCCTGGTTTTGCTGAGCAGCAGGGTAGCCCAGCAAAGCCAGCTGCACGTTCCCAAGCATAGAGAAGAGTGGCAAGGGCATGTCTAGCTTACTGACCATCTGCATTGAGCTCATTCTCATTTTCTATATCTGACCTAAAGTTTCTCTCCTTGTTTCTTCTCTTCACCTTTAAGCACAAACATAAACCATCCTTGCTACAGCCTAGAACAGTTAAGTAAACCTTTCTCACTGCCCCTAACTGTGTGTGCCATGAAGTCGCAGTGTTGTAGTGGCTCTAGGCTTCAGCGGTGTTTGCCACGGCCATCCCTGTGATAGTGCTACCCTACCCCCCACCCCTGTCCCCACAGACCGGTCATCTCCATTGCTTTTGCTTTGCCCGTGATGCTTGTTGGAGTAGATGAATCTATGGTGTCTTCCCACTTCTTACCCCTGTCCTTTCAGTTATTGCCCAGCTGGGGGTGGGCTGAACTTGATATGAAAATATCTTAGAGTGGCATCCTGCCAAAAAGCAGCTAACATTGGCTCTCCTGCCAGGGTGTGCCCTGAGTGGTCCTGGGCACCTGGCTGGAGAGAAAATGGCAAACTTTTGGCCGAAGTAGAGAATGTCCTAACAACCCCCTTTCCAAGAATGGCTTTAGTCTCTAGTGCCTGCTAGCATGGGAGCTTCGTCTTAAATTCCTTTTGATCTGCCCTGTTTCTCTCCAGCCTTAAGAATAAATCTAGAGGCTAACTGTGCAATGACCTGTGGACTTTTTAGAAGTTTCAAATTTTCTTGAAACTCAGTACAGCTACCTCCGAGTTACTGACCAGCCTGCCGCTTCGCTCCAGTTCCTAAAAGTAATATGTAGCTGGCCAACAATTTGCTAATGCTCTTTATGAGCAGACAGCCAGACCGAGAGACAGAGTAAGCCCTGAGCCAAACACCTGTATTCCACCATTTTACACAGCAGCCTAGGCACCCTGTGCCTAGGAGAGCGAGCCACATGTCCACCCCTGAGTCAGACCCGGGCCAGGGAAGACCAGCTTGCCATCAAGTCAGGGAGGAAAAGGCCATCACTGTTGTGTAGCAAGGCAGCCACCAGGTTGCTCATAGGGTTTTCCACATTAAACCAACACGTTTTGTTATCGTTTCTAGGGCAGCAGAAGAAGCCTTTGTAAACGACATTGATGAATCGTCCCCAGGCACTGAATGGGAGCGGGTGGCCCGCCTGTGTGACTTTAACCCCAAGTCCAGCAAACAGGCCAAAGACGTCTCCCGCATGCGCTCAGTGCTCATCTCCCTCAAGCAGGCCCCCCTGGTGCACTGAAGAGCCACCCTGGTGAAACACTACATCTGCAATATCTTAATCCTGCTCAGTGAGGCTGTTCACAGTAATTGGATTAATTATGTTGAGTTCTTTTGGACCAAACCTTTTGTCTTTAGAGTTGATCATTGTTTGTGATTGCATGTTTCCTTCAATTGTGTTCTCCCTGGCATTCAGCAAGGAGGGGAGAGGAGGAAGAGGAGGAGGGACACTCCCACCAGTAGCCTCAACCTGTGCTTTTGTGCATTATTCTGAGAATAAATTTCTGTTTCAAACATTATACATGAAGCTTCTTTATTGACCTCTAGCTGCGCTGCAGCAATTCTCATCATTTTTAGGGACCTCTACCCCCTCCCCTTAAACTACAATAGTTCTGCATTTCTCTCTTCTATGGAATTCTGTGGAAATTTTTGTTTGAAAAGTGAACTCAGTGACTAAAAGTTGACCTGTATTGTGTCCCTAAGATGCCTGTGAATCCTCTCACCAACCTGAGACATTTTCTACAAAGTGGGTTCATCATTATCCCTTAGTTTAGGGTTTTCTACGGCATATTTCCCCAGGAGTCTGTGTTGGTATCATTTGTCATGAGACCTTTACCATTCTTTGGATTCAGTTAAGTGAACCTGACTCTGGGCAGGGTGTGTGTGTGTGTGTTTCTGGCACTAGTCATATTCCATATGTCCACTATGTGAGCAGGGAGCATCTGAATTGATCAGTGCCAATGGCTGTCCCAGAAAGCTGTATTAGAACATGCTGACTGTCTCACATGTTCATTCTCTGCCTTCAGAATACCTGTGTAGAATGTGGCACTTACTGTTTTAAGCAATTAAAGTCATCTGCAGCAACCCTGCTCTTGTCGCCTTGTATTTATAAAATAGAGATTCCTATAGCAGTATGTTCAGAAGGCAGCTTAAGTCTTGCCATGGTCAAAGAAAAAGTCCATCTCTCAACACTGAATATTTGCATGGAGAAAGCACTTTCCTTTTTTCTCAGCTTCCTAGTGAGCATTTCCTTGATCTGGACATTTCTGGCATGTTTGTGTTTGTACCCCTTCTTTAGCTCCCTCTGCATTTCTTTTTTTTTTTTTTTTGGCCAGTCCTGGGGCTTGGACTCAGGGCCTGAGCACTGTCCCTGGCTTCTTTTTGCTCAAGGCTAGCACTCGGCCACTTGAGCCACAGCACCACTTCTGGCCGTTTTCTGTATATGTGGTGCTGGGGAATTGAACCCAGGGCCTCATGTATGGGAGGCAAGCACTCTTGCCACTAGGCCATATCCCCAGCCCTCCCTCTGCATTTCTAATGCCATTTAAAATGTTGAGACCTAGAGGCCATGTCCATAATGCCTTGCTCCCTCTCATGAACTCCCATAACCCTCTACCTGGCATATGTGTGTGTATGCTGGTCCTGAGGCTTGAATTC
Organism: Perognathus longimembris pacificus; assembly: GCF_023159225.1. Taxonomy (NCBI): domain Eukaryota; kingdom Metazoa; phylum Chordata; class Mammalia; order Rodentia; family Heteromyidae; genus Perognathus; species Perognathus longimembris. The sequence goes on from NC_063161.1 coordinate 131,029,860, forward strand.
AGGGCCTGGATGCTGTCCTGAGTTTTTTGCTCAAGGTAGTATATTATGTACCACTTGCCACAGCTCTGCTTCCAGCTTTTTTGATAGTGTAGTGGAAATGAGTCTCAGGCTTTGCTGCCCAGGTTGGCTTTAAACTGGCATCTTCAGGTCTAGCTTTCTGCATAGGATTATAGGTGAGCAAAGACTGTGAGCCAGACCTACCAAATAATTCCTGATCCACAGAAACTGAAAAATAATTGTTGACATTTTCAGATCTTTTTGTTAACAGATATAACAGAATTGTTTCTAATGAGCTACTTAGGAGGATGGAGCTAGCTGGTCAGAGATAGTTGAGTGGATGCTCAACCTTTAGTTGTAAACTTTGTTAAAAGAAGCTGCTTAGCTAGGTGCTGATGGCTTACATTTGTTTTCTGAGCTACTCAAGAGGAAGAGAGCTGAGGATTGTGATCTGAAGCCAACTCCAATTGAAGACCAAAATACTGGAAGTAGAGCTGTGGCTCAAATGGTAGAGCCACTAGCCTTACACAAAAAGCATAGGGACAGTGTCAAGACCCTGGGTTCAAGCCTCAGGACTGACAAAAAAGCTCCTTTTTAAATGTCAAATTTTAAATATTGCAGTGTTTTCTGTTAGGCTTGCTTTTGTCATTAAGGAAATAATAGCCAGGCGCTGGTGGTGTAATCCTAACTATTCAGAAGACTCGAGCTCCGAGGATCACAGTTTGAAGCCAGCCAGGGCAAGGAAAGTCCATGAGACTCTTCTCTCTCATTAATCACTAAAAAACTGGAAGTGGAGCTGTGGCTCAAAGTGGTAGAGAGGGGGGGGAAAAACAGAAAATGAAGGGAGAGGTGACACAAACCCTCTCTCATTACCTTTACAAAAAGAAAGGGAATAATACTAAATGTGTTGTTATATGACCTTCAAAAAGCCAGGGAGCAGCCATTTAAGTCTCTTGTGGAAAGAGAAATGTTTTTTGTTGTTGTTTTTTTTTTGGCCAGTCCTGGGCCTTGGACTCAGGGCCTGAGCACTGTCCCTGGCTTCTTCCTGCTCAAGGCTAGCACTCTGCCACCTGAGCCACAGCGCCCCTTCTGGCCGTTTTCCATATATGTGGTGCTGGGGAATCGAACCAAGAGCTTCATGTGTAGGAGGCAAGCACTCTTGCCACTAGGCCATATTCCCAGCCCGAAAGAGAAATGTTTTAGCTAGTGAGTTAAGAAAAAAAAAAATACTGTTGAAATACAAACAGGGTAATATATTTTTTTCTTTAGAATTTGGCTCAGAACAGTAACATGAAAATATTTACATTAAATAAAGATGTGATTTAATCATATGTAATCATCAGAATATATTAGTCTTTCCTTGGATTTAGCAAAAACTTAAGAATTGGTTTTTAACTTTGTACCGTCCTTTCAAATATTTGGCATGAAACTTATGAAACTTGGTGGCAATGCAGTTTTGGTGTACCATGATTATGGGATTAAGCAAGGAATGATTGGTGCCTTTTCATATGGACCCTCTGCCCCAGACACTGCCACCTGGGAAGCTGGCGTCCTGCCCAGCAGTCATGTGGAATCGCCCAACAGTAACCAGCCCCTGGAGATGTTGGAGGAGCCTAGCAGAGTTCTAAGAGTCAACCAATCTGTCTTTTAATGTTAACTCCTCACCAGGAAGGAAATCGTTCAGTATTGATCCTTCAGCTCAGTTTATAAGTCAATTTGAACAATACATTATAAAAACTTTTTCCTCAAATAAAAAGGAAAAACATATGCATATGCTTTTTAGATCATTTAGAAGTACTGTCACTAGACCAAATACTGTTCTGGTGAGGAATATGGCAGAGAAGAGTACTGATTAAATTCACAGCTGATAAGGATTTTGGGAATAAAGTCATTTGCAAATCAGATATTCTTGTTAAAACTTTTGGTAGCCTAGAGTACATGAGGATATACTGGCATTTAGAAAGTCTTTGAAATAAGTCTGGCTTATCAGAAAACTCAGAGGGACCTTGAATCATACTCTAAAGATCACTAGCCCCATAGCTTTGGGTCTGGAACTCACACTAAATCTGGGGTTGTGATAAGGTATATGAAGCACCTGTTGGGAGCCTGGGACACAGTAGGCACTTAGTAAGTTGTGGTTGACAGTCTTCCAGTTTGCAATTCATAGGCAGAACTTTGATTTTTTGTGATTTGCCATCAACAAGAAGGCACAGATTCTTATTTAGCCCAAATCCAGGTGACAGATCTGGACTCCAGGTATAAAACGTACAAACACTGCCTTCGTAGATTCTCTGGGGTCACAGCAACACAGCATGAAAGCTGCTGAAGAGAGCGGTGTTTGCTGGTCAGTAGCATAGATCTTAGGACATCCACCCTTCAGAGGCTCTAAGTCCCTAAGAAGATAAGGACAAGGTCACTAAGGCCATTGTAATTCAGATCCCTAAAGTCTCAAGTTCCACTAGAGTAAAATACCTTGCAAAAAGACATTTGGGGATGACAAGTATGTATGCTCAATATCTTGATTGCAGTGATTTCATTATACATTAATCAAAACATCAGATTGTTCACTTGAAAAACTACTTAAAGTCATTTGAAGAAAGTGTAGGAAGTCCTTTCCTGGTAAGGTTTTCTTCTGTCCCCTGACTGAAGAGTCCCGGCTTGGAGGAGGAAGGATTATTAAAGCTCCATCCCAAGGAAGAACAGCGTCTAAGTGGCACATTAGTAAGTGGAGTCTAAAGGCTTCCTGGTGTATTTCTGCAGCACAGGAAATTGTGACCAGAATTTACAAGGTTTGCACTAAAATGATAATGTACTAGGAAAATATGAAGAAAAGCTGTATCTACAGAAATGTGCATGGGCAAAGGAGATTTTGGAAGAGAAGACAAAAAGCAAAAATATTTGGCTTCCAATGTCACCAGCAGTTGAATGTCAAATTTTCTTTTTCTTTTTTTGGTGCTCCTGAAATTTGAACTCAGAATCCTGCACTTATTAGGCAGGCACTCTACCCCATAAGCCATGCCTCTGGCACCAAATTTGCTTTTTAAAGAAACACTCATCTAAAGGAGAACTGGATTCCTGGGAGGAGCTCTTGGGTCATAGTCCACGCCCACTCATGGGCAGTCTAGTGGATCCTGCGAGTTGTGTAGTCCAGAACCATGCTGGCGGCACCTAGCAGAGCAGGGTCCACCAGATCCGACACCACCACGTCCACATCCTGCACAGAGGGCAAGGCTTGCTGGCGGATGACATCTTTGACAATGGGGATATAGTGACTGGCCAGGACTCCAGAGAGGATCACGAGGGAAGGATTCATAGTGTGGAGGATGTTCACAACTCCAAGGCCCAGAGCGGTTCCAGCTACGAGAAAACAAATGTGAGCTGCTGGAGCACAGTTGGAAATGCCAAGGAGGAAGAAGGAAAGGAGCCTACAGCTAGTAAAGGCCAAGTACATTCAGACTATGTAGTGGGGGCATTATTTTCAAGACTGCATGATTTAATTTTAATTTTTGAGACAAAGCCTCACTGTGTAACCCAGGAACCCCCTATGTAGTCCAGGTTGACCTCCAGCTCACAATTTTCCCTTCTGGGATTACAAGTGTGTACTTGGAGCTTTTTTTTTTGCCAGTCCTGAGGCTTGAACTCGGGCCTGGGGCACTGTCCCTGGCTTCTTTTTGCTCAAGGCTAGCACTCTACCACAGTGCCACTTCCAGCTTTTTCTGTTTATGTGGTGCTAAGGAACCGAATCCAGGGATTTATGCAAGCTAGGCAAGTACTCTACCACTAAATCACATTCCTAGTCCAACAGTATTTCTTTGTTGTTACAAATTAAAACTTGTTTAAATTGGCAAGGCTGCCAAATACTCTGAATGCATTTTCTTTTTCTAAGTAGGAAAAATCCCTCTGAGCAGACATACAGAGGACTGACAACCCCCCCCCCCCCGCCCCTTCCCCTGGGAAGCAGGGTTCTCACTGTGCTGGGATAGCCTGCCTTCTATAACAGAGGTACCTGGAGCCACAGCCTCACCTGTCCTTAGAATGCTCTGGGCCTTCGCATTGCCAAGTTTAGCAGCCTGGATGAGATGGAGTGCACCCACCGCTTCGTCTTTAGGCACTGACATCCCTTCCACCAAGAGCAGGTCCTCTGAGCAAGTGAGGAAAAGCAAACATTAGTGAGCTTGCAGTGCACGGGGAGGCCCCTCAATGGCACCTGCTGGCAGCATGACTTAGCCAAGTTTGCACATGTGCAGACCTGGCTCTCCTTCCCAAACATCTATATATATAGTGCCTGGTTACACATAGTCCACAACTTAACATCCACAAGATCCTCTAGTCTCACCATAGCTTCCTACCCCCCCCCCCCGGCTCCCTTACTTCCATCAGTCCTTAAATGTTCTTGCCCCCCCCCCCAAATCATCAGACTCCCACACGCTGCTCCTCCCCCATTTGTTCCAGATGTACAGCTGTATGGCCCGCCAGTGCCTCCTGGTCTATGACAGTGGGGCTTGAGGGCCAAGGAACAGACAGGCCTGGAGCAAGTCCCAGCCCTAGCACTGCTAGTGGCATGGACTTGCCCTGCACTTATCTCCAGGTTTCTTTTCTACAAGATTGAGGCAACAAGCCTGGCATGGGTGACTCAGGCCTATAATCCTAGCTACTCAGGAGCCTGAGATCTGCGGATCAAGGTTGAAAGCCAGCCTGGGCAAGAAAGGCCACGAGACTCTTAGCTCTCAATTAACCACCAGAAAACCATAAGTGGAGTTTTGACTCAAAGTGGTAGAGAGCTAGTCTTGAGCTTCTATAGAAGCTCAAGGACTCTGCCCAGGCCCTGAATTCAAGCCCCATGACAAAAAAAAATTGAGGCAACAATACCTAGAATTATTTTGGGGGTTAGATGAGATAAATGCCATAAAAATACAGTGCTGGCCTAAGAGACCCTGTCTGGCAGTATGCTGTAGTTTAGCTAAGTCTCCTCCAAAGGCCTAGGTGTCAGAGCTGAGTCACCAGGCTGCGATCCTCTGCTTCAGGGAGGCTGGGCCTAGGAGGAGTATGTTAGGTCACTGGGGACATGCTCTTTAAAGGGACATGGGATTCCAGACTCTCTCTCTTGTTTCCCGGCCACCATGAGGTGAGCGAGCCTCTGCCAAATGCAGCTGCCATCCTTCATGTACTGGGCAGTCACAGGCCCAAGGCCAACAGGGCCAACTACTCACAGACTGGAACCCTGAAACTGAGGTAAAATAAACCCTTCCTCTTTTTAAGGTGATTATCCCAAATATACTGTCACATCAGCCCAGATCAACCTGCCTCCTGATCAACTGGTTTTTTTTGTATGTGGGCAGGTCCCAGGGCTTGAATTCAGGTCTCAGACTCTTTTGCTCAGCTTTCATGTTTATTAGTAGTGCTCTACCACTGAAGCCACGGCTCTATTTTGGCATTTTGTTACTACTATGGAGATGGAGTCTTGCAGACTCTTCTGCCCTAGCTAGCTTCAAGCCTAGATCCTCTAGGTCTCAGCCTCCTGAGTAGCTAGGATTACAAGTGTGCCACTAGTGCCTGGCTCTAGAACTATTATTCTTGGAAGATGAAAGAAGAAAATCCCAACCTTACAGACTATGACCTAGATACCACTGATGCTCCTGAGCCTCAGAGGCACCCCTCACCGCCCCCCCCCCCCGTCTATCTCTCTTCCTCCTTCCCCTATTTGCTTTCTTCTGCCTTATTCAGATTCCCAATCCCAAACTGTCCAACCAGAAAACTGAGTCACTACACTTGATCCACTCTGAAGCCATCCTTTATTCAACTCCCACTCCATACTCCCTATTGAAACAAGGTTACAGTTTAGTAAAGAATATCAAATTCCCCAAGACTGTGTAATGGTTTCTCTGACCAGCTGGGCCTGGCTCCTCTCTTCCTACAGGACACCCTGTCTCCACACTTCTGCAGTGGTGTCACCTTCCAGGCCTGGAAGAGCTCCCTTGCCACCAAACATGCCTGGCTAATTCTATGTCTCCTGATGCTCAGCTCTCAGGATGGCTCCCTGGCACTCCCTTCTGCGTAGAGAGGTGAAAAGAACTCAGCTACATTCCTTGGCCCACGTTCACAGCGCATTATGCACACTGTTATAATGATATTAGACCAAAGACACACGGGGGGGGGAGTGAAATGGTCCAAAGTTCTAGCTTCAGAGTATAGCTTTCTGTAGTTTCTATTTTTGTTTTGTTTGGAGCTTGAACTCCTGAGCTCTTTTATGCCCAGGAACAGCACTCAATTGCCTGAGCCGCAATTCCACTTCTCTTTTTTTTTTTTTTTTTTTTTTTGCTAGTTAATTGGAGATAAGAGTCTCACAGACTTTGCTTCCTGGGCTGGCTTCGAACCATAATCTTCTGATTTCAGTCTCTTAAGTAGCTAGGATTACAGGTATGAGCCCTGGGGCCCAGCTTGGAGTTTCAGCTTTGAAGTACCTGTCTACCATTTGGTGACTGGCTTCCTCAAGGGAACGATACCCACCATCATGCAGCTTCTTTGCTTCCCTCTGCAAGGCCATGCCGGAGGCGTAGGCTTCGATACACCCATGGCTTCCACAAGAACAGTCAGGCCCATCCAGAGACACAACAAGGTGGCCGAGCTCTGCAGCGCAGAAGGAGCTGCCATGGATCAGTTCGTGCTGGTGGATGATCCCACCGCCAATCCCTGCAGGGAGAGACAAAAGTCACCGATGTCAGAAAACTATGATTAGCTAATGTCTGTCTCTGTAGTGAAGCTTTGAATGCAAGGCCTATCTAATGCCCATTTTTCTAGACAGTTGAAGCTTTCTAAACTGTTGGACTTTATTCAGGGGCATTCTGGAAGCAGATACTTTTGGTGGATCTTCTGATGCCCTGTGGCTCAGCTATGATTTCAGACACAGATGTGGCACAGTCGAGTATGTGTGGCAGCCCCTGTGTAGGCAGTCAGCCTCCTTGCTTCTGTGCACAAGGGTCTTCTACACTAAGATGAGCACTATATCCAATCTGGAGGCCCAGTGCCCAGAGGAACTTGTAGCCCAGGGAGGCAGGAGCCTTTAGACCCAAGCAGACAGTTCTGTTCTAATTTGTTGTTGTTTGAACTCATGGCTCTTACCGGTCGTTCTATCACTTGTGCCATGCCTGTAGCCTTTTAAAATGCTTATTTGTAGGGCTCAAGCCTATAACCCTAGCTACTCAGGAGCTGAGTTCTGAGGACTGTGGTTCAAAGACAGCCCAAGAAGACAAATCTAAGAGACACTATCTCCAGTTAACCAGCAAAAAGCCAGAACTGCAGGCATGACTCAGGTGGTAGAGCTCTAGCCATGACTCAAAAAGCCAAGTCAGTTTGAAGCCCTGGGTTCAAGCCTCAGTATGGGGAGATAAAACAAGAAGCTTTGGGGGAAGAGTAAATAGTGCTGATAAGCTTCTGGAAATTTAGAAGACCATCCACATGACGAGGGCTGCTCAGAAAAGACCCGCGAAGGCTGGGGACAGACATGTCCCTAGCACACATTCTACTTCCTGAAGCAACTCTTACCTGTGCCTGTGATAAGTGTAACGAAGTTTTCCAGTCCTTTTCCTTGGCCAAATTTCCTTTCTGCCATGGCTGCACAGTTGCCATCATTGTCTACCCACACGGGGAGATGCAGCGTGTCAGACAGGGGGGTCCTGAGGTCCACAGAGTTCCATTCCTGTATCAGTTTGGTTGAATGTAGCACAATTCCTTCCTGAGGATTTACACGCCCCCCTGTGGAAATGCCTGAGCTCCATCACAAACATGAAGAGAATTCTAATTAGCAATCTTAGGGAAGCAACTTTCTTGACCAACAACACAAGTTAGTTCACCCGAGCTCTCCTAAACACAAGCATCAACAAGGCCTGCAAGGCCTTATCAGGCCGTTTGAACTAAATCTGTACTTTGCCACAGCATGGATATTTACAGAAGCATTCATGCTTCTCCCAGGAAGTCTCCATACTTGGGACCCACAGACACCCTGGCGCCATCTGCACACAGGCATGATACTGAGTCAGCATCAGAACTTAGGAAACTGTGTCCATAAAGGGAACATTGCTTGGATTTGTAACTTATCATCTCACCTACTCCCAGAATTCTGCAGTTCAGTTTCACAGCTTCTGCTGCAGCTTCCACACACATCTGCAGGATTAAGTGAATCCTCTCTTCATAAGTTTTAGGATTGAATTGAGTATACTTTTTAACTATTTCACCCTAAAGAGGGGAAAAAAATTAAGATCTGTCTCTCTGGTCTTAGCTGATCAGTTTATTGTAAATTTGGGGCCTGTTTCAAATAAGACATTGCATGAGACAGTGCAGCAGATTTAAATGATGGCTTGGGATAAGTGTAAGAATCCAGGTTTACATTAGGAATTGAGGCAGTGAGAACTCCCAAAGAGCCCTTCTCCTGGGCTGAGGGTAAATATTTGCTTATCTCAGTCTAGGCTCAGGAAAAGATCATACTTGGGCTGGGAATGTGGCTTAGTGGTAGAGTGTTTGCCCAGCATACATGAAACCCTGGGTTTGATTCCTCAGCACCACATATACAGAAAAAGCCAGAAGGGGCACTGTGGCTCAAGTGGTGGAATGCTAGTCTTGAGCAAAAAGAAGCCAGGAACAGGGACAGTGCTCAGGTCCTAAGTTCAAGCCCCAGGACTGGCAAAAAAAAAAAAAAAAATCATACTTTAGCCAGGTGTAGTGTTTCATACCTATGCTTCCTACACTGAGGAGGTAGAAGCAAGAGTTCTTACATTCAAGACCACCTTCAGGGGCTGGGAATATGGCTTAGTGGTAGAGTGCTTGCCTCATACATGAAGCCCTGGGTTGGATTCCTCAGCACCACATATATAGAAAAAGCCAGAAGGGGTGCTGTGACTCAAGTGGTAGAGTGCTAGCCTTGAGCAAAAAGAAGCCAGGGACAGTGCTCAGGCCCTGAGTTCAAGCTCCAGCTCTGGCAAAAAAGAAAAGAAAAGACCAGCTTGGGCTATATCGTAAGTTTCTGTCTCAAAAAAAGGGTCCCTATATTATTCTTTCAGGTTGACAAAATTTCCCTGTTTCGATACTAAGCCATCTGGGTAGATACTCTAAGTAGTTGAATTTTAGTTAGCTATAGTAATTTTGATATAAAGTTAAGAGCTTAGCAGCGGCTTTACCTTCATGCTGACTATTCCAACTCGGAGGTTTGTCCCACCAAGATCAACAGCCAAGGCACTCAGAGTCTCAAGAATGTGGTCAATATCTTGAGAGATATTCTCCTTTACAGGTGGAAAGCAAAATTTCTTTTGTAGCGGCTCTTGAAGATCAATAGATTTGAGAAACTTCAAAATCCTTGGAACTGCGTTTCCATCCCCATAGATCTTTGAGCTGCAACATTTAAAAAAAAATGTCAGCTAAATTAAATGCTGCTGGCATGAAGTGTGATGTTGAGGGCATGGCTAAATAAAATCTGAAACTTCTTTTCTGTATGCTTCTTTTAAAAATAACTTCCCTAGGTTGGGAGCAAAGCTCATTGGTAAAACATTTGCTCAGCATACACAAGGCCCTGGATGCCATCCCTAGCACCACAAACGAACAAATAACCTACCTACAATGTGTGTGAATACACACACACACACACACACCCATATTTATTTACAAACATCATGCACAGGATAAATCATGCTATACCATTTTATCTGTCAATTAAAAAAAACTTAGAAATCATAATTATAAAGAACTAAACAACAGGACTGCCTCAGCAACACAGTCATTAAGAACTTGCATTTGGTTTTTGTTTTGCTGTTTTAGAAGTCTTACTTACATTTTTGAGAAACCTTCAATTTGACATAGAAAGGAAGACAGCTAAAATTATCATTAAAATGCCAATCTAGACCATTTTTCAGAAAATCAATTATGCTACTTTCTAATTTTTACAGAAGGTCTAGGCTAAAGAAGTATTTCCTAATAGTAGTCCTACAGTCATTCATGGAGACAACAGTATTCTATGTAAAACCCCTAGGCAGTAGATAGGGAGATGTTCTTTGCCATCTCTTTCTCTTACCACTAGGCCATATCCCCAGCCAGCCATCCCTTTCTCTAAAGTAGCAGGGAAGTTCTGCCAAGATGACTGATCCTCATTTACATATACACTGATGGGGATTGATGGGAAACTCACCAAGGGTACTGTTTACCAAACTGGAGGTGCAGTGCTTGCAATATCTTGTCTTGGGTGTCAGCATCCCGGACATGAAGGACATTCTCTCCTAGGTAAATCCAGTGACATCACAATGATTTAGAAGTGTGACTATCCCAAGAATAAAGAAGCTAGCATTTAATCCTGAAACCCAGCACACTGCAGAGATTTCCATATAGCAAATACTTAAGGATCCTAGAGTCTTATTTTTAAAAGCAAGTTTAAAATTTTCATTTTCAAGCTTCATTTGGACATGAGCAATGTGGCAATATTATATGTTTCTACCTAGGACATGAGTGCATGTTTTAGGGTTGAGCAACAGGGCTCATTAAAATAATTAAATACTTGATTGAATAAATGCAATATCAAAATGCATTCAAGTGCTTTCTTTAAAAAAAAAAAAATCAGGGGCTGGGAATATGGCCTAGTGGCAAGAGTGCTTGCCTCACATATATGAAGCCCTGGGTTCAATTCCCCAGCACCACATATATGGAAAACGGCCAGAAGGGGCGCTGTGGCTCAGGTGGCAGAGTGCTAGCCTTGAACGGGAAGAAGCCAGGGAAGGTGCTCAGGCTCTGAGTCCAAGGCTCAGGACTGGCCAAAAAAAAAAAAAAAATTTTTTTTAAAAGTCAGCTTTAAGCCTGGTGCCAGTGGCTTGCACCTGTAATCCTAGCTACTCAGGAGGCCAAGATCTGAGGATCACGGTTCAAAGCCAGCCCAGGCAAGAAAGTCCATGAGACTCTTATCTCTAATTTATTTTTTTTTCTCAAATTTTTATTATCAATCTGACGTACAGAGAGGTTACAGTATCATACGTTGGGCATTGGATACATTTCTTGTACTGTTTGTTGCCTTGTCCCTCATGCCCCCCTCCCTCCCCCCTCTTATCTCTAATTTAGTCACCAGAAAACTGGACGTGACGCTGTGGTTCAAGTGGTAGAGTGCTAGCCTTGAGCTGAAGAGCTCGGGGACAGTGCCCAGACCCATAATTCAAGCCCCATGACCAGCAGAAAAAAGAAGAAAAAATCAGCTTTAAAAAACATTTTCCATTTGCACTAATGTAAACACAAAGATGTGCTAGTTTAACACACAGGGCTGATTTTACACAGCACTTAGTATCTTTTAGTCTGAAGTATATTACTAAGTCATACACAACATGTAATACAACCAATTCTATATCACTAGGAAATACATTCCTAAGAAAGAAAGATTTTTATGGACCTTCAACAGTCTTAATTCTAAAGAGGATAAAGCCAGTGACTAATACTGCTTTGTTATCAAAGTCTGTATTGGGGGGCTAAAGTATAACTCAAATGGTAGAAGTGCTTCCAAATAGGTGTGAGGTGTTCATTTCAAACCCCCATACTGAAAAAGAAAGAGAGAAAGGTAGGGAGAAAGAAACAAACCTATATTTCTAATTTGCTATGATCCTTGAGACAAGATGCCCCAAAGAAGCATTGGTACGCCGTGATTGCTGAGTCAGCAACTGGGAGCACTGCATTCAAAACTACCTCAGCAGGCTCGGAACGTGGCTTACGAGTAGAGTACTAGCACGCATGGAGCCTTGGGTTCCATTCCTCAGTACCACATACACAGAAAAAGTTGGAAGTGGCACTGTGGCTAATGTGGCACACTGCTAGCTAGCCTTAAGCAAAAGAAGCTCTGGGACAGCCACAGGCCTGAGTTGAAGCCCCAGGACTGGTAACAACAACAACAAAAAAAAAAAAAACGACCTAATCTACGCCTTCTTATCTGTGACCCACTGGTTTTCAATTGGTCTGCTCCTTTGATTTCTGCAGCATAGTGACCTTACCAGCTGTTTCCTCTGCTTCTCTCTATCCTCACACAGGACAGCTTGTCATTACTGCTCTACTTAAGTGTCATCTCTTTAGCATCTAATGTACTGTTACAGTCTGCCTGGCACGTACAAATCCTGGTATTTTTCTTTCTATTAATTTATCATCTGTTTCTGTTCCTGCTAGAGTGCCAGTTTCACTTTTTTTTTTTTTTGCCAGTCCTAGGCCTTGAACTCAGGGCCTGAGCACTGTCCCTGGCTTCTTTTTGCTCAAGGCTAGCGCTCTGCCACTTGAGCCACAGCGCCACTTCTGGTCGTTTTCTGTATATGTGGTGCTGGGGAATTGAACCCAGAGCTTCATGTATAGGAGGCAAGCACTCTTGCCACTAGGCCATATTCCTAGCCCCCAGTTTCACATTTGTAAGTATAGTTTGCTGTATGATCCCAGCATCTAGTACGTAGCAAGTGCTTACTGAGTATTTCCTCAATGAGTATGAGAGAATTTCCATCACGTGCCTGCTAATCTTCTCTATGAAATGGAGAGCAAAGTACTTACAGTGCAAGTGGGGGAAAGTTAGGATGGCAATTAGGAAGAATGGAGAAAGCAGAGCTGGAACTAATCTTTTTGGTTCTAGTTCAGTTGTTTTTCATTAATGATATGCTTTCTCTCATTAGCTACAGATAAGTCTTTGCATGTAGATACTCTTGGCGCTCACTAAGCACACTCATTAATAAGAATGTGCCAGGCATTCCTTATACTTTCACTGTGTGTGCCAGTCCTGGAGCTTCTTTCTCTCAAGACTAGTACTCTACCACTTGAGCCATAGTGCCACTTCCGGCTTTCTCTGAGTAGTTTAGTGGAGAGTCTCATGAAGTTTCCTTCTCCATGCTGGCTTTGAACCTCAATCCTCAGATCTCAGCCTCCTGAGTAGCTGGTATTAGAAGTATAAGCCACCAGCTCTCAGTTATACTTTCATTAATAGACACCTTGCTTAGAACTGCCATACTATAACATACTTATGAAGGAACTCTAGCCCAGAAACAGACACACCAGCATTCATGTATTCATGACATGTTCAACCACATCCTCTCTCAAACAAACCATTAAAGACCACAATTAACTAAGAACCATTTATCTCTGATTGCACAAAGACAATAAAAATGTAACTAGAGCTCTAGAACTTGCCATACTCACCACTTAAAGGCAATTTATAGACAATTGGTCATTCTGCTTATTTACCTACTGTTCATAAAATACAGGCCCAGCCCTTATAGTCATGAAATTACTATGCAGAAAACATGACCAGCAAAGGCATGAAACAACCACAAAAAGCTAGACACCTGTTTCTCTTCCAATCTGACGTGTTCCTAGGTTGATCACAGGTGTTCCAAAAGCGCCAACCTCTCGTACCCCACAGCTGCTGTTCCCAATCATACAACCGGCGTGGGCAACCAGCTGTATAAACTGGTCAAAGGGGACGTGCTTTACAGCACGAAAGTTGGGATGATGCTCAATGCCCTTCTTCCGCATCACGCGAACCATCTCTTTGCTCCCTGTGAAAATGGAGAGAACCAATCATTAAAATGGTTTGTGAGACAAAGAAATCATTCCTTGGCAAGTATAGCACCACTTAGAGAGCACTCCTCATAAAAAGGAATGCCAGTTGTTATGTTAAGGGAACAGTGGCTTTGATCACTCATTTCTCCCAATCCATGTGTGCAGGTGTGTGAGGTAGATGTGCAGGGTCACAGAGGGGGTGGGGTGTCCTGTGCATGATGGTACATGTCCCACCATTTGTGAGAAGCATTTACAATGTCTGGCTAGTTCCCTGCTTCAACTCTTCTGGAACTCAAAACAGCAGCACCTGAGGTTTTTCAAACCATAATTTAGCATAGCAAGTAACTGTTACGGGGTTCGAGGGAGGAGATAAACTATATTCCACATCCCTCCAAGGGTCCACCACTCAGAGACAGTCTCAAGCAGAAAGATGGATTTATTGGGGAAGCAAAAAGCGAACTGATGAGCCAGTGCAGACTCGGGAGCTGAAACTGTGACAGTGAAAAGTGGGCTGACTAGCCAGGGACACAGTGCAGACTTGGGAGCTGCCACCGTGACCCCGAGCAGTCTTCAAATTTATAAAGGGTTTATAAAGGTAAAAGTGTAGCACAGATGTAGGAGGTTGACGCAGGGGTAGAGCAAGCAACAAGCAAGCCATTTACAGAAGCAGAATTTGGGGGTCAAATTGACCTACTCCCCCCAACATTTCCTACCGTGTTTCCCTAGTCAAGATGGAGTCAGCTGTATTCCCTATGATAGTAACTTTTTGGGGGACCCCAGGAAAAACTTTTACCTTAAGTAACAAGAGACTAAAGATAGGCCTACAGTTTCTAAATGGGAATGTCACAGACTACACTAGACCAAATCAACCAGACAGCCTCACATTCCGCTCACATTGTTGCTAATACCTCAGCTGGTTAGTACTCCTGTTGGTGTGGATTAAACTCCAAGGAAATAAATACAAGTCAATTCTGCTACTGTAGTTGATCATTCATTTTAAATGCATGGTTTTAAAATAATTTGACAACGTGAGGGAGAAGCAGTATTTGTCTCTCTGCTTACTTCTTTATTCCTTGCTCATAGCCCTTGGAGGGAAAGGTGCTCACCTGAGAGGGTGAAGGCAGCACAATGACCACAACAAGCTCACTAGGGGCCGAAGCCATCCGTCTAGTTAACAGAAGGGGTGAATGCCCCTATTCTCTGTGTTTAACTTTCTCTTGTGGCAAGGGAGTCAGATGCAGTCAAGCCAACTCCTTAGAGCAGGACTGGCCACTTCTCTCTGTGCTCGCTCTTGCCAGAGCAGATCAGTCCTTTAGAATTACCGTACTTGGTACTCCCAAATCCAAATCTGGGTTTAGGCTCCTCTTTGGACTGAAGCCTAAATCACATGTACTAATCCCATTTTCCAGAGGGTCCTCCTGCAGGCACAACTGGGGCACCAAGCTAGATAAAGTGGTGCCTTTACAGTTAGTTCCCCGTGTGCATCTTACAAAAACCCTATGGAGAGCAGAAACAAGTGGCAGACAGGATTTAAATAATTATCTTAAAAGCACAGAGTCCTAGATGGGCGCTGGTCACTCATATCTGTAATCCTAGCTACTCAGGAGTCTGAGATCTGAGGATCACAGCTTAAAGCCAGCCTGGGCAGAAAGATTGAAGAGACTCTTATCTCTAATTAACCAGCCAATGGAAGTGGCACTGTGGCTCAAAGTGGTAGAGCGCTAGCCTTGAGCTAATGAGCTCAGGCCTGGGGTTCAAGTCCCACAACCAAAAACCAACAACAATTAACCAGTCAAAAGCTGGAAGTGGAGGTGTGGCTGAAATGGCAGAGTGCCTTAAGGGAAAAAGCCAAGCAAGAGCATAAGAACCTGCGTATAAGCACAGCGCACGCTCGCACACACAAATACACACACACAGGCACTTTTCTTTATTTCTTTCTTGTTTTTATCTCTTTGAGATGGTATTTCATTAAGCTGTCCAGGCTGGTCTCAAGGGATCTTTCTGCCTCACTCCTGTAGGACCCACGCATAGCTGGGCTTTTTTCTTTTATGGAGGGAAAATATCTAATTCTAAAGTAAAAATATTGAATTTTAAATCTGCAAAGTATACTATAAACAGAAGATATCATGGTGAGATATATGTATACAGAATTTAAGGAATTAGAAAAAAATATTATGGATTTTGAAATACTGACATCTGAACAAAATCTAAGGTTTTGGGTTTTTTTTAAGCTAACATCTGTTTTTCTCCCAGCAGAGGGACCCAGAGGGGTTCTTTCAGAGTATGACAACATCTTGGCACTGTAAAGGATCTTGCCTCGTTTATCAAAAATGCCGTGGGTAGTGTTGACTAACAAGGTCCAGTATTTGAACATGCCTCCATGTAGGCTCTGCTCCAGTGCTTGTCCTTTGCATCTCAGATCCCCATTAACCTGCCTCAGGTCTCGCCAGCACCAGAGCCCACAGAGCCCTCCACCAGTAGGTAATCAGCCAGGCTTGAGGATCAATGCATGGGAGACTCCACATCTGAACTGCTTAAGCTCAAAAACTACTTTGAAGTGTAGCAAACATAAATAAGAAGGAAAATATCAAGCTCTGGTGGCTTCCACCTGCAATCTTAGCTCAACAAGCTGAGATCTGAGGCTCACAATTCAAAGTCAGCCAGGCAGAAAGTCCATGAGACTCTTATCTCCAGTTAACCACCAAGAAGCTGGAAGATAAGCCATGGCTCAAGTGCTAGAGCATCATTGTTGAGTGGGAAAGACCAGCGACAGACAGTGCCCAGGCCCTGAGCTCAAGCCCCAGTACTAGCACAAATAAATAATAACAATAAGGCTGTTTATGCTGTGGTTGTGGCAATATTACTTTCTTAGAGACATTTCCACTTTGACATTTAAGGTTTACGTCTTGTGGCTCTTACAATTTCTTTTTGGATGGGAACTGGTGGGAGGAGACTAAATGAGAATTAAGTGGAGGTTTGAGACTTCTTTTTAGCATTTTTTTTCCGTATTAAGGTTCTATTAGACTTGACAAAAATATCACAGCTCTTTGATCTATATAGCAAAATAGTTACCTTTTGCAAACTGAAATGCATTTCAGAACAGGGTGGCTTTCAATGACAATATGGGCAAGACCAAAAAGCAGTCAAGAGAAAAAGTAACAGAAACATGAAATATAAAAGTTTCATTTCATAGTTTCATTTTCAAGTTCGATTACCTGCATCAATGTTTGGAAACAGAACTAGGGTCCGCTTGTTAAACGAGATAAGCGCATCCAGTGTTAATTCAAACATTTTAATGGAATGCTTAATGTCAGTGGTCACAGGGTGCTGCAGGGCAACAATGTAATCTTTACATTTTACATCATCACCTGTTTAAAGAGATAAAATTACATTGCTTCATTAGAATCGTGAAAGCAGCAGTAGCACATTCTAAAACAAATCCCTAAAGCTTTAAAAAAAAAAATTCTAAGGTAGCAGGATGCCTGTAGCTCATGCCTATAGTCCTAGGTACTTAGAAGGCTGAGATCTGAGGGTCCAGGTTCCAATCCAGCCTTAAAAAGTTCTTGAGATTCTTACCTCCAGTTAAGCACAACAACAACAACAAAAGAAAGCCAGAATTGGGGCTATGGCTCCAGTGGTAGAGTATGAGCGGTGAACAAAAAAGCTCAAGGACAGCGCTCAGGCCCCGAATTCAAGCCTCAGGATATGCACACACACACAAAAAAACCCAACCTAAGGAAAAGACCATTTGTCATATTCCAAGCAGAGTATCCAAAGTGGGATCACGTTCAAGGGAGCAGCAAAATTAACATTTTACATATTAACACCTAAAAACTAATGTACTATGTAACAATGAATCTCAAGCTGACGCATGATTTTGTTTGTCAGAGTGTGTGGGGTTGGCAGATGAATGGAGAAAGGAAGCGGGGGTGAATACGGTCATAATTTTCAATGTACATATGTGAAAAGGGAACCAGGTAACTTGGAGGATGGAATGGGTGACACTGATCAAGATGCACTGTATGAAGCTGGGTGCCAGTGGCTTACACCTGGAATCCTAGCTACTCAGAAGAATGAGCTCTGAGGATGGTAGTTCAAAGCTAGCCTGGGCAAGAAAGTCTGTGAGACTCTTATCTCCAATAAAGTACTCAGAAAAAGCTGAAGTGGCGCTGTGGCTCAAGTGGTAGAGTGCTAGCCATGAGCACAAAAGGCTCAAGGACAGTGCCCAGTCCCTGAGTTTGAGCCCCCGACAAGCAAAACAATAAAATAAAATAAAAGTGTGCTGTGTATGCATAAACTGACAAGGTGAATTAAAAACCTTTTGTGCTACTTAAAGATAATAAAAATAATTATTTTAAAGACATAAAACATACCTTTCAATAGTAAGGAACTAGAATTCACCATTTATAAACTCTGAAATGTTCTAAAGCACAAAAATGCAAACATTCTCATTTCACTTTTTTTTTGGGGGGGGGGGTGAAGGGGTGGGGTTATAGTCTCACTGTGTAGCCCAGACTGGCTTCAAATTCATGCTTCTCCTGCCTCTGCTGCAGGAGTGTTGAGATTACAAACACAGTAATAGAGAGTTTTTATTAGGTTAGAAACCTCAATAATATTTGAATTAAAAATACTAAATCAGCTCTAAAAATTCTATTTTGATCCTGTGAAATTCCTTCTGTACTGCCAATTAGCTTGAGAATCATTATTAAAAAGACCCCCCCCCATACACACAAACACACAAAAACTTATCAATCCCATCTTAGCTTCTAAACTGGGTTAAAATGGAAATGTAATTGTTAACTTTTGATATGAAGCAAAAAAAGATCTAAAGGCCTAAAAGAGCTATTGGAGGACTGGGAGTGCAGCTCAGCCTTGGATGCACAACGTCTTGGGTTCAATGCCAGCACTAAACAAACAAAACCTATTGGAAACTTGATAAAACACAGGAGTTCCAAAAATAGCCTGTTCATTTAACATTCATATAGAGTTAGTAGAAGTCTAAAAACTGTGAAATCAGCAAAGAAGGAGGAATTGTTTTGTTTTTTAAACTATGGAAAAGAAAACAGAATTCAGTGAACACCCTCACAATCATGTGTCCACAGCCTGTGGCTGCTTCTTCACAAGCATTTCGTAGGAAAATAGTGTTGGGTATTAGTGTTGCACTTATAGCATGCAACTGTATAAGCAGAACATTCCTTTATAATGATCCTAATCAATATAATTGCAAAGTTAAAAGCACATTAAATTCTTAACAATAAAAGACATCCTATAGTAAACATAGAACTTTATAACACAAAACAAAATGATGGCGCCTTAATAGAAAGGGTTTCATCTCAAGGCAAAGGCTGCTGCATTATAGAACAAAGGTAGAGTGACAGGGTCAGAAGTTGCAGGTTGAAACAGATGCTGGCTTTGCAACAAAGAATGATAAGATCCCAAATAGGAACTTAAGCCTTCCAGGGTACACTCTTGTTGTATTCTTATATGAAATAGTTATATATAGTTACAGAATGCAAGAGTGTTTACTTAGAATCACATGTGAAGGAACTCAGGGAGAGGGTCACATGGTAGAGCCTCTGACTAGGAAGCACAAGGCCCCGAGTCAAATCTCAGTACAGGGTGGGGGGTGGGGGAAAGGACATCTACAAGGACAGAGAGATGAAGACACAGAAGTTTGTTCTACCAGTATCATCTCACAGGTTTCTTCATCATTACAAATATGTTTAATGATAAGACTTCTAATGGGATATAGAATAAAAGCAGATCCTTATTTTTTGTTGTTGTTTTTGTTGTGAAGCAGGGACTCAAACTTGGTACCTGATGCTGTCCTCATTGGCTGGCAGACCACCAATGGAGCCACACCTCTATCCCCAGATCCAACATCTTTGATAACCCAACTTATCAAATCCATTTTTCATTCATTAACTTCATTCAATAGATCAACCTTTTAGAAAGGAAGGTTCTAGATAGATGATGAGTTCTAATTTTCTATTACATATTACTCTCACTACAAATTAACTAATTGATATTGTTTGTAAATGTCTTTCTTTGCCTCTGATTAGTGAAAGTTAATTTCCATGAAACTCAATCATGATCACTGAAAATTTTGGACTTTAAGGCTCTTTTTGAAAAAATAACATGCTACCACTGTGACTTATACTTTTGTGTACATATGTGCCAGTACTGGGAATTGAACTCCAGGCCTCAAACTCTTGCTCAACTTTTTCACTTAAAAAATAACAAAACCTCTTGTATTGCCAGGCACCAGCGGCTCATGCCTATAATCTTAGCTTCTCAAGAGGCTGAGAACCTAGGACCATGGTTTGAAGTCAGTTAAGGCAGGAAAGCCTGTGAGACTCTTACCTCCAATTAACCGGGAGGTGGGGCTGGGGGGAGGACAAAAGTGAATTTGTGGCTCAAGTGGTAGAGTGTCAACTTTGAGTAGAAAAACTAAGGGATAGCACCAGCATCCAGACCTGGCTTCAAGCCCCAGTACTGGCTCAAAAAAGAAAATAAACCCAGTAAGCCTATTTTATAGAACAGGTGGACCTCAGAGGTAAAGTCGTATAACAGTGGGAACTACGATATAAAACTGTAGCTTTCTGCTTGCTAACAGAATACTATGTCTGTGAGTTTCCAAAAGGATTGAAATATACTCAATACTTTCTGACAAAAACAGCGTTTAGGCTTAATAAAATGTCATACATGTACCTAACCACATCCGAATGATGCTCATATAGTCTTTGTTCTTGGCTGAGAGGAGCTTGTCATAGGACGGGCAGCCAGCCAAAAGGATTCGATCATGGTCCTCACACATGGATATCAGGTGCTGTTCTGCACTTCGGGTGCAACACACATGATAATGAGCCAGTTTTGTTATGGCATGTCTGATGGAGTCATCAATAGTCCCACTGACTTCCCCTCCTTCAATGTGAAGGATCCTGATGTTCATCAAGGCAGCAGATGTAGCCAGAGCCAGGGCATCAAACCTGTCTCCATGAACAATCATGATATCAGGCTTTAGACGATTGAGGACATCTGGGAGCTTCACTAGGGCCAAGCCTACTGATTCCACCATGGCTGCTTCATCTTCCCCCCTAACGATCGTGTGTAGCCTTGTGTTAATGTCAAAGTCATCTTGTTCAATCATTCGATATGTGTTTCTAAAGCAGGAGAGAAAAAAAGGATGGGAGGGTGTTAACATATAAGAAAAGCAATCGAATGCTAACCCTGAAGGGAGAAACACATCTAAATGTTTCCTTATTAAAACAAAGTAAATACATTAAAGAATAACTTACAAAGTAAAGAGCAAGGACCATAAATGTTCTTATTCCCAATTATTTTTTTTTACATGAACGCCACTGTAGCCACCACCCAGATCCACATAAGACTTGATTGCCCCTTGGAAGGTTCATCTGTCCCCTCTCAGGCACAGTGACGTGGACCTGTTAGCCCAGCACTTGAGGGGGCTGAGGCAGGAGAATCTCAAGTTGCAGGACAGGCTAGGCTGCATAGTAAGTTCAAGGCTAGCCTGCCCTACATAATAAAACCATGTCTCCCCTCTCCCTCCGCCCACACAAAAAAAGCAGGGTGCATGTAGCTCATGCCTATAGTCCTAGCTACTGAGGAGGTTGAGATCTAAGACTATTTGGATCCAGCCTGGGTAGGAAAATCTGTGAGATTCTTATCTCCAATTAACCACCAAAAAAAGCCAAAAGTGGAGGCTGTGGTTCAAGTGGCAGAGCACTAGTCTTGAGCACAAAAGCTCAGGGACAGTGTCCAACCCTTGAGTTCAAGCCCCAGTACCAAAACCAAAAAGAAAAATCTTAAATAAATTTTAAAATATTGCATGAAGGCTGGGGATATGGCCTAGTGGCAAGAGAGCTTGCCTCGTATACATGAGGCCCTGGGTTCGATTCCCCAGCACCACATATACAGAAAACGGCCAGAAGTGGCGCTGTGGCTCAAGTGGCAGAGTGCTAGCCTTGAGCAAAAGGAAGCCAGGGACAGTGCTCAGGCCCTGAGTCCAAGGCCCAGGACTGGCCAAAAAAAAAAAAAAAAAAAAGGGCTGGGGATATAGCCTAGTGGCAAGAGTGCCTGCCTCGGATACACGAGGCCCTAGGTTCGATTCCCCAGCACCACATATACAGAAAACGGCCAGAAGCGGCGCTGTGGCTCAAGTGGCAGAGTGCTAGCCTTGAGCGGGAAGAAGCCAGGGACAGTGCTCAGGCCCTGAGTCCAAGGCCCACGACTGGCCAAAAAAAAAACAAAGCAAAACAAAACAAAACAAAAAAAAAAAATATTGCATGAAGCCAGGATGTCTTGCATACCACTATATTATGCATTTTTGAATGATAGAAATTATGCTTCCGCCTTTTGACTAAAGCTAATTGGAGATGAAAGTCTCACAGACTTTTCTTCCTCAGTAGCTAGGATAAGAGGTGTTTGCCACCAGCACCTGGCATCCATTTTAGCTGTTTTTTTCTTTGCTGATCCTGGGCTTGAACTTAGGATCTGAGTCCCTGGGTCCACTGTCCCTGAGCTTTTTTTTCCTCAAGACCAGTGCTCTACCACTTGAGTAACAGTTCCACTCCTAGCTTTTTGGTGGTTACTTGTAGATAAGAGTCTCACAGTCTTTCTTGCCTGGGGTAGCTCTGAACTGCAATCCTCAGATCTCAGCCTAAGAGTCACCAATGACTGGCTTGTACCTATTCTTTAGATACTTTCTTAGAGAAAATTAATATGCTGATTTTTGGAGGCAGGGTTTTGGTTTTGGGGGGGGTTGGCTTTAAAAAAAATTTAAAAGTCTGGTTGTAGTCTGAAGAAGCTCGATTTTACTTTAACACCTCTTCTTTCATTTGTAATCGCGTATTTTCAACTGTCTTTGGAGATTGCATGAACATTTTCATGCCACAAGGGTGCACTAAATGCTCTAGAGCAAAATGGATGCTTATTTCTGGTTTCTACATTTTTGAACTCTAAAAGGTCATCCTTCATTTTTCAGATATATACTGTGATCAACATAAACCTAATGTCACCAAAATAAATGCAATGGTCATGGTAATGTAATATTGTATTTTAGTTGACAGTTCAGTTAAATGTTTTAAATTATCTTCCATATATACTATTTTGTAAGCTTCTGACTAGTCTTAAAAAAAACTGCCATTAGAACTCATATAAAATATAGTCTTGAGGTGGATGGTCAGCTCAGTGGTAGCTTGTATGCTTTGCATGCATGGAGCCCTGGGTTTAAATCCCAGTACCAAAACAACCCTTCACAAATCAGATGACATGAAATCCTATTATTATAGTCACACAACCTACATTTGGAAGCAGTATTTCTCTGCAAGTTATAACAAACAGTAATGATATAATGTACAGCAATTACTTATCTGGTTCCTACTAAGCAGCATCGCTGTGACAGATGTTTTAGGTCACCATCTCTATTCCTTACAATAACTTATGATACAGGTGTTCACTGTTTTATAATTGAAGAAATAGGCTCAGAAATGTGAAGCAACTTCTCCAAGATCACATAAATGTTAAGTAGTAGAACGGGGCTTTGGAGCTAGGTTGTATGGCTACAAAACACAAGCTTTCTCCAGCATCCAGATGCAGGGGAGAATAAGAAAACATGCTTATCTTACCCGTAGTCATCTATCAGGTGCGAGCCAAGGACCACCACATCAAGTTCAAAGAATTCAGGCTCCGTTTTGATGCCAAACATGATGGGAGCAAGTTTTGAATAATCAGCACGATTACAAGTAGCAACACAGACCCGGAGCTTCCGGTTGTTCCCATTCTTCTCCATGACTTGTTTCTTTCTTGTCGAAAGTTTCTTAAAATAGAGTTCCTGAAGTCACAAAAATAACAATCATTATCCATAATCAGAACAACTCCTAGATATAAGAAAGCGTTTGGGTTGCAAGTCCTACCTAAATAGTACTGGTCATTTTAGGTCTCCACCCCCATCTCGTGTGACACTCTCATTGGTATACGCAGGTATGAAGAATTCCAGATTACTATGTTGAGTTGGCCATGCTGATCTAGAACTGTGAAACTTAAATTTCACTTGCATTTGTAGAGGAGTAACACGGCATGTTAAATATGTATTTGATCATGTTAAATATGGGCTTGATCATAGAAATGAAGTAGTTTCTAAATTTAAAAAAGAAAGAGAGGGGCTGGGGATATAGCCTAGTGGCAAGAGCGCTTGCCTCGTATACATGAAGCCCTGGGTTCGATTCCCCAGCACCACATATACAGAAAATGGCCAGAAGTGGCGCTGTGGCTCAAGTGGCAGAGTGCTAGCCTTGAGCAAAAAGAAGCCAGGGACAGTGCTCAGGCCCTGAGTTCAAGGCCCAGGACTGGCAAAATAAATAAATAAAATAAATAAATAAATAAAAAAGAAAGAGAAATTCCAGCAGACTGTAAGACTGTAATTTTACATTCAGCACAATGGAACACAGTTGAGTGACAGAAATCAACACTCATTCAAAAGGTGAGCAAATATCAGCCCTCTTTTTCCTCTCTCTCCCCCCCCTCTCTCTCTGTCTTTTCTTTCCTTGAGACAGGGTCTATTCAGTAGCTCAGGCTATCCTGAAACTCACTGTGGAGCCCAAGTTGGCCTTAAGCTAGCAATCTTCCTGCTACTGTCTCCCAAGTGCTTACAGGCATACACCACCACACTCAGCTCAAATATCACTCTTCGTTAGTTAAAAGTTACTTACTATGTCTCAAAATTGAGTCCAACATCTAAACTATTACAAAACTATGTTAAAAACCCACTGATCTAGTTTAGCTCTCATGTTTTAGGGAAAGGAAAACACAGGTCTTGAAAGGAAGAATTATTTCTCCAAGTTCAAGATCACCTAAGAAACACAGTCTATTCACCCTCACACTGTGCACTCCCTTAAATATGAGGCATTGTGCCTAGTGCTGGGGAGAGAAAGACGAGTGGGGTGAGCGGGATAAAAGCCCTCCCTTTAAGACCTCATCCTCAGTTATACGCTAGTGCCTCCAAAACAGACAAATCCTGAAGCCTGCCAGAGAGCTTGCTTTAGGTCCCACAGTCACCTTTTAAAGCCAGTGCCCCAAGCTAACTCATTTTCTTTTCTAACTCAGCTATACATTTCCACTCATCGAAATGCCCTGACATGCCTTGTTCCTTAAAGGGTCCAGCAACTTTAAGTCCTGTCAATTTACCTCCTTGAATATCTTTTTCTGTTGGTGGTGTTGTGGGGCCTGGGTGCTGTCCCTGAGCTCTTTTGCTCAAGGCCAATGCTCTACCAGTTTAAGCCACAGACTTACTTCTGTTTTTTAGTAGTTAATTGGAAATAAGAGTCTCACAGAGACTTTTCTGCCCCAGCTGGCTTCAAACTGGGATCTCAGATCTCAGCCTCCTGTAGCCAGGATTACAGGTGTGAGCCACCGACACCAGGCTCTAATATCTTTTAAATGTGTCTCCTCTATATTACCTCCAGGCTGTGCCCAGTCCAATGGGGGTTGTCAGTGAGAACTAGTGAAAGAACTGTCACAATGTTAGTTTATCCTACATGACCTCCCACACACGTTCCAAGTGACTCTTCTTCCCAAATTCTCAAATCTGATCATCAAACTATGATCATCACTATGCGATAAAATCCACTTGCTGGGCTGGGAATATGGCCTAGTGGTAAAGTGCTTGCTTCATATACATGAAGCCCTGGGTTCCATTCCTCAGCACCACATATATAGAAAAGGCCAGAAGTAGCACTGTGGCTCAAGTGGTAGAGTGCTAGCCTTGAGCAAAAAGAAGCCAGGGACAGTGCTCAGGCCCTGAGTCCAAGCACCAGGTCTGTCAAAAAACAAAACAAAACAAAATCCAATTGCTGATCTGAACATAAACCATTTTTAAAATTCTGTCTGGCCTATTATTACTGTGTGTGTGTGTGTGCACACGCACACACACGTGCATGCGTATCTGTGTCTGCATGCACACATGCATGCATGCCAGTCCTGGGGCTTGAGCTCGGGGCCTGAGTCCTGGCTGAGATTTTTGTGCTCAGGGCTAGGACTCTACCACTTGAGCCACAGCTCCACTTCTGGCTTTTTGGTGGTTGAGTGGCAAAAAGAGTCTCAAGACTTATCTGCCTGGGCTGGTTTTGGACCAGGATCCTCAGATCTCCACCTCCTGAGTAGCCAAGATTACACACATGAGCCATCAGTACCCAGTAATAATTACTTTTACATTGTTTCAAAGTACTGGCCATACCAAAGTGCTTTAGATACAAATACCTCCACCTAAAACTTCCTTTCCTTCTTGCCTGGACTCTTATCACCCCACAAAGCTCAGTCTGTTGCCTCTCCTTCACATGTACCTCTCATCCTCTTCAGCCCACTCCTCTTAGTTTCCACCTTCCTCTGAGTACTATGGCCCTACTGTAACAAATATACTTGGTTTAAAAACTCTACCCAGGAGGCTGGAATTTGGCCTACTGGTAGAGTGCTTGCCTCATGTACATGAAGCCCTGGGTTCAATTCCTCAGGACACATAAACAGAAAAGGCCAGAAAGGGCGCTGTGGCTCAAGTGGTAGCGTACTAGCCTTGAGCAAAATGAAGCCAGGGACAGCGCTCAGACCCTGAGTTCAAGCCCCAGGACTGGCAGAAAACAAAAACATGAAACCTCTGCCCACTCCTGTATCCCCACCCCTGATATTTATATACTTCTATTCAGAAAAGTAAAATTTGGGTTAAGAGATAAGAAATGGCTTTATATCCAGGCACTGGTGGCTCACACCTATAATCTTAGCTAGTCAGGAGGCTGAGATCTGAGGATCACAGTTCAAAGCCAGCCTAGGCAGAAAATCCTGTGTAGCTCTTATCTCCAATTAACTACCAATAAACCAGAAGTAGAGCTGTGGCTCAAAGTGGTAGAGTGCTAAAGAGCTCAGGGATAGCACCTAGGCCCTGAGTTCAAGCCAAATGAGAGAGAGAGAAGAGAGGAGAGAGGGGAGAGAAAGAAAAAGAGAAATTGGTTTTATGGTATATTTCAAACTTCTCTACAAGCCAGATATGGTGGCATATATCTGTAATTCTACAACTTTCGAGACTAAATGATGGTGAGTTTAGGACCAGCCTGAGCAGCTACATGGCCAGATCCTGATACAGGAGGCAGGGACAGAGAAAGAGAAGAAAGGAGAGAAAGAGGAAGGGAGATTTGTTTTATTTAACCTCAAGGGCTCTGATCACAGAGCTCTGGTTTCACGAAATATATCAATATTTAGAATGTGTAACTAGGGATCCTATGAGAACTTGGGTAAGGACATGGGTACAATGGCATCTGCCCTTTGAAACTTTGGTAGCTCTCTACCGTTCATAGTTTATCTCATCTTTTTTTTTTTTTTGCCAGTCCTGGGGACTCACTTCAACTCAAGGCCTGAGCACTGTCCCTGGCTTCCTTTTACGCAAGGCTAGCACTCTACCCCTTGAGCCACAACACTACTTCCGGCTCCTTCTGTTTATTTGGTACTGAGGAATAGAACCCGGGGCTTCATGCATGCTAGGCAAGCACTCTACCACTAAGCCACATTCCCAGCCCCTCTTCTCATCTTTTTTTTTTTTGGCCAGTCCTGGGCCTTGGACTCAGGGCCTGAGCACTGTCCCTGGCTTCTTTTTGCTCAAGGCTGGCACTCTGCCACTTGAGCCACAGCGCCACTTCTGGCCATTTTCTGTATATGTGGTGCTGGGGAATCGAACCCAGGGCCTCATGTATATGAGGCAGGCGTTCTTGCCACTAGGCCATATCCCCAGCCCCCCTCTTCTCATCTTTTTAAGAGTAGAATCCTGTGACCACATAAACTGCTCCAGCATTAGACCCATTCCAAATTTACAATCCCTAGCAAAATCAAATTTTATTTTATAATAAAATGAACAATCTACCAAGTCATATTCAGTAAAACAAAGCAATACCAAAGAGACAAAAATATTTTTCTAAAATATGTCTCCAGTGTTTTTCTACATAATCCCAAATTACTGATCTGAACTGGTATAGTTGCTCATGCCTGAAAGCCTAGCTTCTCAGGAGGCTCTGATCACAATCCTCAGGGATTGTGGTTTGAAGCCAAGCAGAGCAGGAAAGTCTGTGAGACTCTTATCTCCAACCAACCAGCAAACAGCCAGAAGTGGAGCTGTGGCTCAAGTGGTAGACTGCTAGCCTTGAGCACAAAAGCTCAGAGAGAGTGCCCAGGCCCTGAGTTCAAGTCCAGGACCAGCACCAAAAAAACCCATGCAACCCCCCTCCCCCCCCACATACAAGCACTCGTGCAAAGCAAAACAAAAACACCTACTGATCTGGACCTAACTTAAAAAAAAAACACAAAACAACTAAAAAATTGTCTTCCCTGTCTATAATTACTTTCACTCTGTGCCTAAGTATAGCAAACCAAAATGCTTACAGTTAAAATTAGGGATTGAGTCTGGGCTAAATCAATTGGTGATATTTAATTTGCCAGACAAAGCAAATGGTTCTGACCTAGTCCATTTCTATTTGCTTTACAGAGAACAGTCAACTTTCTACTTGCCAGTGCCTAGTGTTTACTAAACTATTCTACCTAAACTGAGTGAGCCAGCCATGGAAATAATCTATGAAAAAACATGTTATTTTTAACATCAAAACTTCTTTAAGGGGGCTGGGGATATAGCCTAGTGGCAAGAGTGCCTGCCTCGGATACACGAGGCCCTAGGTTCGATTCCCCAGCACCACATATACAGAAAATGGCCAGAAGCAGCGCTGTGGCTCTAGTGGCAGAGTGCTAGCCTTGAGCGGGAAGAAGCCAGGGACAGTGCTCAGGCCCTGAGTCCAAGGCCCAGGACTGGCCAAAAAAAAAAAAAAAAAAAAAAAAAACTTCTTTAAGGAAAGAAGTTATACCTGAAAATGAAAACAGAAAATAAAACCTTTATAAAGGAAGTGTTTTAAAAAGTAATTTGAATCTAACTTATTTCATTTTGTTTTTGGCAGTACTGGTGTTTGAACTTAGGGCCTTCTGGTTGTTAAGCATGTTTCCACCTGAGCCATGCCCCAAGCCATTTTTTGCTTTAGTTATTTTTAGGTAAAGTCTTACATTTTTTCCCTAGAAATTGCCTCAGACAACAATCTTACCTAAGATCTTCCTCATTGCTGGGATGACAAGTATGAGCCACTGTGCTTGTCCTATTGAGATGGGATCTTGCCAACGTTTTCCCTGTCTAGCCATGAACTTTGATCATAGCTTGGATTATAGTCATGAGTCACCATGTCCAGATAAGCATTATTCAAAAAGTATACCATAAATTAAGATCAGAAAAAATATGACATGTTAATATATATTAGTTTTGGGTGGTTAATAGAAGTTATGTGCTAGCTGTCCTTTTCAGGACAAATATTTCATTACTGAAAACAAGAAATCAAGAGCTGGGCAAACTGTCTCATGCTGGTAATCACAGCAACTAGAGGAGCAGAGATTTGATGGAGGTTTGTGGCTGGAGGCCAGACTGAAAAAAAAAGTTAGTGAGACCTCTCACCTGTGTCTTTTTTTTTTTTTTACGTTAGTAGGTTCCTTTTTATTAGTAGTCTTTTGTCCCTCTTGTTTTTTTGCCAGTCCTGGGCCTTGGGCACTGTCCCTGGCTTCTTTTTGCTCAAGGCTAGCCCTCTGCCACTTGAGCCACAGCGCCCTTTCTGGCCATTTTCTATGTATGTGGTGCT
This sequence comes from Perognathus longimembris pacificus, assembly GCF_023159225.1. Taxonomy (NCBI): domain Eukaryota; kingdom Metazoa; phylum Chordata; class Mammalia; order Rodentia; family Heteromyidae; genus Perognathus; species Perognathus longimembris. The sequence continues at coordinate 131,059,121 of NC_063161.1, forward strand.
GGGGAAATGAACCCAGGGCTTCATGTATAGGAGGCAAGCACTCTTGCCACTAGGCCATATTCCCAGTCCTCACCCTCTGTCTTAACTAGACATGATGACCCATGGCTGTCACTGCTGCTGTAAAGAAGCTTCAAGATCTCAGGCTTATTCCAGGCAATAATACAATATCCTATCTGAGAAACAACCAAAACAAAAAGGGCTGGAGATGCTGCTCAAATGGCAGAGCACCTGTGTAGCCAGGGGAAGGCCCTGAGCTCAACCATCAATACCACAAATAAATCCTTTTTTTTTATGGTCAGTTGTGGGACTTGAACTCTGGGCCTGGGCACTGTCCCTGAGTTTCCCAGCTCAAGGATTGTACTCTATCACAGCACCACTTCGGAGTCTCATGGACCTTTCTGCCCAGGCTGGCTTTGAACTGGAGTCCTCACATCTCAGCCTCCTGAATAGCTAGAATTACAAGTGTGAGCCACTGGCACCTGGCCAAATAAATCTTTTAAATGAGCACAATTGAACAGGATGTAGTCCTGTTGTCCACAATCCCTTAAGTCTAAAGCTCAGAAAATTACAAAGAGGAGCTCGATTTTGCATTCATTTCATTCTTTTAAAAATTATTGTTACGGAGTTGTACAAAAGAGTTTCAAGTCAACAAATCAGTTTATAAGTACAATGTATTTGTTTCACTCCTGAATTCCATACTTGTAACTAGAACCACCGATACTTAGATACATAAAGATAGATTGTTTCCAGAAAGAATAAAAAAGTACAACTCAACTTGAACTCTGGCAGTTTCCAAGAATTACATTTTTTTTTTTTTGAAACAAGGTCTTGCTATGTGGTCCAAACTGGCCTGGAACTCTTTATTCTCCTACCTTCACTGCCACCACATCTGGCTAGAAACAATTGTTAATGATCACTTTCAACACAAGACTGTCCATTATAAATATTGCCAAAGGTGATCAACTTTTTCTAGAAAAAAAAATTCATCCCACTCAGCTAAAGAATTTTTTTGAGAAGAGAATTGTTTTAGGTAGGCAAATTGGTTCAAGCAGATTGAACTAAGAAAACAGTAATGGAAAAACATCTGTTAAGCACTTTCATCAAAGCACATCGCTAATACCTTTACAAGTATCAACTAATTTAATTCTCACAGCCTTCCTTAGCCTCCTTGTTTACACAGGGGCACTGTGAGATGGGTACAGTGATTCACAACTGTAATCCCAGCTTTGAGGAGACCAAGACAGGAGGATCAACAGTTTAAAGCCAACCTGGAATACATAGTAAGACCCAATCTTCAATCAACTGACCAAACGGGGGCACTGAGACACAGAATAAATAATTTTCCTTGTTCCATCACAGTTAAATTGACAGAACCAAGATTCAAACCCAGATCCCTCTGCTCTCAGGACGCTGCCCCATACCCAGTCTGCTTTGTGTCTGTTTTTCTAAAATGCAAACCTTCCTCGCAGAGAACATGATACCTCCCCCTTCGAAACAGAGGGGATGAGACTACCACCAATAAGAAGGGAAGGACTGTATCAAGTGTTCTGTAACTCAGAACCTTGTTTTTCCCCTAACCTATAATTCAATTTGTCCTCTCCTTCCCGACCTCCTAGTGTTGGACTAAACAGTGATCTGTTACCCATCCCTCCTACCAGACAATTTAAAGCACATTTCCTCGTGCTCCAGCAATTTTACAAGTGTGCTCAGGCCAATAATCACCTAAACTTGCCAGGCAGCCGACACTCCAGGTGGACTGCGGGCTGGGCGGGGCCTTCCGGACCATCTTTGCGCCCCGGCAGCGCAGCGAGGAGCCTGGCAGCGGCCCACCCTCCCTCCCGCCCCGGGGTAACGGAACCCTCAATGTCGCTCTTCCCGGGCTGGACCACAGGGCTGGCGGGGGATGGAGCAAGCTAGGCCTTTCTCGGCGCCTCCTGTCCCCCACCCCCACCCGCCCCCCTCCACCCGGAGTCCACACCGGGCCTGGCTGGGGCCATGGGGTGAGGGCGAGGCCCGGGGGCCGGGGTGCCCGCCTGCGCACGGGCGCGCGGCGCTGCCGTGGAAAGCTGCGAGGCCGCGGCCGGGAGGCGGAGGCCACGCCGGGGTCTGGCAGGATGCTCGCCCGCGGGTCCCCGGCTGTCACGTCACGCACCAGATGTCACGTCTCTCACCAGAAGTGGATCAGGAGATTCCGCCCGCGCCGCTGCCTCCGCCGCCGCGCTCCACAGGGCAGGAGTCAAACCTGGCACCGAAAGTCAGTGGGTGTTGTGGGGGGGGGGGGCAGACCCGCCCCCGCGCCTTCCGCACCCCGCTCGATGACTTCGTCGCTCGACCCTGGCACCCTCCAGCCCTGCTCCTCGCAGGCCACGCCCCCTCCAAGCTCCGACTCAGCCAGCGCGTTCTGACGACACCTGCGAGGCTTTCCGTGATTGGTTTGTTCCCAAAGCCCCGCCTCCTCCCCGGCGGCTTTTTAAAAGGAAGCCGCCTGCCCAGTCAGAGTGTGGCGGGCGAGGTGTCTTCCGTTGTCGTGGCGGCGGTGGCTCAGCGTGGACTTGCAGCTTTTAGCCAGCCAGCCAGCCAGCCAGCCGTGCGCGCTGGGCCCTCCTACGAGATAGCTGTTAGGGCCTTGGACCCGAGGCACTTTGCCTCCTCTCATTCATTTCACAGCCCGGCTGCCGGGAAAACGTGTGCGCCCCTGATCTGTCCCCAGAATGAAGCCTTGCCCTCACTCTGCCAAGACACACCGTCCATTGTGGATCGGTTGACCAGTACAGATCCGAAGGCCAGCTGACCGATTCAGTCAGCCAGCGCCGCCTGCACTGCAGGGAACCCAAGCTCCACCGAGACCTGACGCCTGGAGAAGAAGGGCTTGCAGATGTTACCAATGAAGAACTTTAATATTTCCCTTTTCAAATTCCTAGGTCACCACTAATGAGAAACTTTGGATGTGCGGATGACATAGAATGCTAAGAGGTTTTGTGTGTGTTTTTTTTTAAATTTATATACAATTTTTTATTTTTTGTCCATACTGGGGCTTGAAATGCCCCTGAGCTTTTTTGCTCAAGGCTAGAGCAACAATTTTTTTTATATATAGCTATTAAGAAGTTAATGGAGGGCTGGGGATATGGCCTAGTGGTAAAAATGCTTGCCTCCCATGCATGAAGCCCTGGGTTTGATTCCTCAGCACCACATATATCGAAAAAGCTAGGAGTGGCACTGTGGCTCAAGTGGCAGAGTGCTGGCCTTGAATAAAAAGAAGCCAAGGACAGTGCTCAGGCCCTGAGTTCAAGCCTGCCCCCCCCCCCAAAAAAAAAAGAAGTTAATGGAGCACGGCACCAGTGGCTAACTCCTGTAATCCTAGCTACTCAGGAGATTGAGATTTTAGGATGGTGGTTCAAAGCCAGCTGGGACAGGAAATGAGACTCTCATCGCCAATTAACTACCAGAAAACCGCAAGTGGCACTGTGGCTCAAAGTGGTAGAGAGCTAGCCTTGAGCAAAAGAGCTCAGGGACAGTTCAGGGACAGTGTCCAGGCCCTAAGTAGAAGCCCTACAACCAACAAAAAAAAAAAAAAAAAAAAAAAAAAACACCCTTAAAGGTAATTTACCTGCAAATCACCCTGACCCTATGGTGCCCCTTCCAGTTCAACTCTTACCCTGTGGGCCAGGAAAAACAATGATCACTAGTAAAACCAAACAGCCTAACTGCTCATTGAGAGTTCTTCCTATAAAACGAATTTCAAGGTCTCATAAACATGGCAATGTCAGTGTTTGATACAAGGCCTCTTGTCTCATTCCAGTGTTTTAAGGGAGTGGTAATTAGGTTTTAAACTCAAGGCCTCATGTTTTCTAGGCAGGTGCACTACCACTTGAGCTACCACTCTCAGTCCTTCTTTACTTAGGTTATTTTTCAAATCGGGTTTCAGGCTTTTTGACCTGGTCTAGGACCATGATCCAACATAGGGCCTTCCAAATAGCTGCAAATACAGAAGTGTACCACCATTCCCAGCTTATTGACTGAGATGGGGGAGGGTCTTTTTTTCCCCTGGATGGCCTTGAACTATGAGTTGGTTTATGGCAATAGCTAGTATTAGAGAAGTGAGCCACTGTATCCAGGATTATTTTTTTTTAATAATGATAACAGTCCACTTTCAATAGACATCAGATTTCTTTCTTTCTTTTTTTTGGCCAGTCCTAGAGCTTGGACTCAGGGCCTGAGCACTGTCCCTGGCTTCTTTTTGCTCAAGGCTAGCACTCTGCCACTTGAGCCACAGCGCCACTTCTGGCTATTTTCTATATATGTGGTGCTGGGGAATCGAACCGAGGGCTTCATGTATACGAGGCAAGCAGTCTTGCCACTAGCCCATATTCCCAGCCCCAGATTTCTTTAAGTATCATTTTGGCATTTAAGTGGAGAATATAGTAGATTGAGAAGCAGGAATTGGCAGTGAAACTCAACTGAAGTAGATAGATACATGACTGATTTGATTAATGAAACTTAATCATGAGTTAGAAGGAGATGACAGAGAAAAGGAAGGAATTGAGTGACTTGCAAATTCTATCATTAGCAATTGGGTAGTGGTCCTGCTATTTCCTAAGAAAGGCAAGGGAAATAGATAGGTTGGGGAAGGAAAAAGTAAAATTCTCATTTGGGACAGGAGCTACCTATGAGATAGTCAGGCATAACTGAAGAGGCAAAAGTATACATTGCAGTCACCAGTTTATAGTTTCCTATCACTACTGTCATACAAATTACCACAAATGTATTATTGGAAAAAACACAGATTTACTATGCCACAGTTCTGAAGGTTAGGAAATTGAGAAGTAATTCAGGAGACTAAAATTAATGTGTCAATAGAGATCCCTGCCTTTTGAGGAATCCAGGAAAAAAATCTCATCTTTTTTCTCTCGTAGAGACTACCCACATTCCTTGGTTTATGGGTCTTCTACCCTCTGCTTTTCTTATCAGATCTTCTCTTACTCTTCTGTCACCTCTTTTATTTTAAAAAAAACCTTTGGTGCTGCATGCCAGTGGCTCATGCCTATAGTTGTAGCTACCCTGGAGGCTGAGACATAAGAAAATCACAGTCTGGGACCAGTCTACATAGACAAACCCAAGGGACTCTTACCTCCAATTAACCAGCAAAGAGCGGGAAGTAGAGGTATGTCTCAAGTGAAAAAATGTCAGCTGTGAGTGAAAAAGCCAAGTAAGAGCAAGAGGCCTTGAATCCAAGCCCAAGTACTGGGGTTAAAATAAATAAACAAAAGAACTTTAGAATTGTATTAGGCCTACCCAGTAGTCTAGGATAATCTTTCATCTAGAAATCCTTATCACATCTGTCTGGCTTTGTAAGGTACATGTTCATGGTTCTAGGGATCAGAATGTAGACATTTGGGGGGAGCCATTCTTTCTATCACAAGTAATATTGAAAGTCACAGACGTGACCCCAATTCATTGCTGATGGCTGCCTGGAGAACTCTTATCAGATGGACCCTGGAGCTGAGTAGGAGTTGAAGAGGAGTACGTTAGTATTCACCATATGGCTTTCTAAGGGAGGGGAGGCAGGAATGGTGTCATGTATTTGCTCTTTGTCCTGACCAAATATAATGAAATAAATCAATCAGCAGGAAAAAAAACAAAAACAAAAACGCTAGCAATCAATGATGCTTCAAGCTGGATAATTCTGTTTAATCTCTTTTTTTTTTTTTTTTTTTTTTTTTTTTGGCCAGTCCTGGGCCTTGGACTCAGGGCCTGAGCACTGTCCCTGGCGTCTTCCCACTCAAGGCTAGCACTCTGCCACTTGAGCCACAGCGCCGCTTCTGGCCGTTTTCTGTATATGTGGTGCTGGGGAATCGAACCTAGGGCCTCGTGTATCCGAGGCAGGCACTCTTGCCACTAGGCTATATCCCCAGCCCCTGTTTAATCTCTTTTTAAGGTGTTCCTTCAAAGTAATCTGTACCTCAACTACAATACTTTAATGGCCAGAGGGTCTATAGAGTGTGGAGGTAAAGCAGATCTTACAAAGCAGTTACCACCACATAAGCCAGATTGTATATAACCTCCCTGAACAAAGAACTCATCCTTTGGCACTGATTATCCTTATGACTATAATTATGATTAGCTACACTAAATAGGGAAATTAATTTTTCCCTAGGAAAGACATTTAAGGATTTAAAATATAGTCGTTGATATTCAATGTACATATATGAAAAATGGAACCTGGTCATTTTGAAGGGATGGACAGGGTTGAGATAGATGGAAGGGGTGATATTGATCAAGATGCAAAGCCTGGCACAGTGGCTCACACTTGTAATTCTAGCTACTCAAGAGGTTGAGATCAGAGGATCATAGAAGCCAGCCCAGACAGGAAAGTCTGTGAGAGTCTTACCTCCAGTTAACCATCCCCAAAAAAGCCAGAAGTGAAGATGTGGATCAAGTGGTAGAACACTAGCCTTAAGCACAAAAGCTTAGGGACAGTGCCCAGACCCTAAGTTCAAGCCCTAAGACTGGTACATACACACACACACACACACACACACACACACGCACACACACACACAGAGATACATTGATATATTTATAAACTGACACATTGAAACTCGTTTGGACAACTAAATATTTTTTTTTGAAAATTGCATTGTCTGAAAATAATTCCCTATACCATGTGTGTCAACTTCAGATTTACAAGAGCATGAGATTAAACAATAGGTTTGCAAATTTACTGATAAAGCTATTTATAAATGGAAGCCTTTTTGAAGTTCATATTTGAAATTCATATGTCAAGACTGTTAAACCAACAATCGGTTTCTCCTGACGGTCAGGTGGTCTTTTACAGTGCTTGTGGTAGCGAGCCAACTCTATGCTAGCATTCCCAGCCATAATGGAGATATATATAACACATAAAATAACTGTGAGGTTTCGTGAGAATTCACTTAATTAGGATTTTTAAATGTTTTTTAATAGTCTATGAAGATAAATTATTTTATTGCCGGTCTTCTAGGGAATTATAAGCTAGAGAATACAATCATTCCCTGACTAAGAGAAGTTCAGAACATTTAATGGACACAACTATTCTAGAAAGACTAGAACAATTTTAAAATCTGGTTTTCTTTTAACTGTGATTCTGTTATAAAAAGTTGAATCAACACAATTATGTTTGAAAACAACTGCTTGTTAAAAGTTATGTAGGATGCATGTTCTTTTGGACTTTTAAAGATCTAGTAAAATCAACAGCATTCAACACCAGCAATATGCCTTGGCAAAATTTTATGATTTACCAGCATAGGCTAAGGAAATAACCAAGTTACTGGTCCAGAACTCTGGGAGCTGGAAACTAGTCCACACCAGGCAGGTAGCATGTAGCTAAGGATGAACGAAGGGTCGCACTTGGATATTCCTCTGGAGAACTCAAGTGGGCTTAAAAAAGAAAGACAGGGTTGCCAAATGCCAGAGGCTCACGCCTGTAATCCTAGCTACTCAGGAAGCTGAGATTTGAGGATCACAGTTTGAAGCTATCCTGGGCAGGAAAGTCTGTGAGACTCTTACCTCCAGTTAACCACTGAAAATCTGGAATTGGAGCTATGGCTCAAGTGGCAGGGTACTAGATTTGATTAAAAACAACAACAAAAAAAAACCCACAACAACAACAAAAAACTAAGGGACAGTGTGTAGGCCCTGATTTCAATGCTCAGTAAAGGACACCTACACACACACACACACACACACACACACACACACACACACACACACGGGGGGGGGGGGGCTTGTTTATATAGTCAAGGCAGGCACAGAACTTGAGATCCACCTGCCTCCGCACCTAGTACAGAGATTGTGGTGGTTCAAGTGGCCTTTAAATACCTACATAAACCTGGGCACCATGTATACACCTATAGCCCTAGCACTTGAGAAGCTGAGTCAGGAGGACCACGTGAGCCCAGGAACTTGAGATCAGCCTGGGCAACACAGGAAGAACCCATCTCAAAATAAAAACCCTTCACGAATGCTAAAGACCCATTCAAATATGCATCTGGAAAGCCTACGCATGAACCTGAAGGCCGTGGCCTCTGTTCTGATGTCTTTTGTGCCCCTACTTTGCAATGAATCTAATTCCACCTTTCAGACCATCTGTTTTTCTTCCTGTCCCAAAATGTAAACCCTTTCATGATTATATTTCTTAGTCCTCTATGGACTCCATTTGCAGGACTTCATTTATTATTTTGGACAGTCCTGGGGTTTGAACTCAGGGGTTTGAACAAGTGCTCTACCATTTGAGCCTTGCCCCCAGCCCTAGAATGTCATCTCTCTTAGGCCTTTCATGTTAACCTCTGTATACTCCTGTATAGCCAATTACTCCTTAGCTATATACTCCAGTCTGACCTTCCCTTCCAATTCCTGCTAGATATTCCCTCAACTCAAGCCCTAATTTTTGCCCAGCTTGCTTGCTCATCTGGTATTCTACCACTCGAGCCACACCTTCAGCCAAGCTTTTTGCTTTGGAGATGGACTCACAGATTTCTGTGCACTGGCTAGCTTCATACAGAGGTCCTTCAGATCCCAACCTTCTGAGTAGCTAGGATTTTAGGTGGGAGCCACTGGCACCCATTCTAGTGTGTGTGTGTGTGTGTGTGTGTGTGTGTGTGTGTGTGTGTGTGTGTGTGTGTGTGCTTTTCCTGGAGCTTGAACTCGGGGCCTAGGAACTGTCACTGAATTTTTTTTACTAGCATTTTATTGCTTGAGCCACACCTCTTCTTCTGGCTTTTTGTAGTGGTTAGTTGGAGATAAGAGTTTCATGAGCTTTCCTTCCCCAGGCTAGCTTTGAACTTTGAACTACTCCACTTCCTGAGTAGCTAGGATTACAGGCACAAGGCATGAAGCACCAGTACCAGGCATTATTGTTGTTGTTGTTATTGTTGTTAATTGCTAGTCCTGGTGCTTGAACTAAGGCCTAGGCAATATTCCTGAGCTTCTTTTGCTCAAGGCTAGCACTCTACCACTTAAGTCACAGCACCACTTTTGGCTTTTTTTGTGTGTGTATGTGGTATGGAGGAATTGAACCCAGGGCTTCATGCATGCTAGGCAAACACTCTACCACTAAACCACATTCCCAACCACTATTCTTATTTTTTTATATTTATTTTTTGCCAGCCCTGGGGCTTGAACTTAGGGCCTGGGCACTGTCCCTGAACTTCTTTTGCTCAGGCTAGTGGCCACAGTGCCACTTCCAGCTTATTCTGTTTATGTGGTATTGAGGAATTTGAACCCAGAGTTTCACGTATGCTAGGCAAGCACTCTACTACAAGGCCACTTTCTCAGCCCCTATTATTACTATTTATTTATTGCCAGTCCTGGGGCTTGAACTCAGGGCCCGAGAACTGTCCATGGCTTCTTTTTTGCTCAAAGCTAGCACTCTACCACTTGAGCCACAGTGCCATGTCTGGCTTTTTCTGTTTATGTGGTGCTGAGGAATCAAACTCAGGCTTCATGAATATGAAGCAAGCACTCTACCACTAGGCCATATTCCCATATTTTTTTAATGGCCCTAACTTGTCACTTTTTGTTTATTTGTCTTGTTTTTGTTGCCAGTCCTGGGGCATGGACTCAGAGCCTGAGCACTGTCCCTGGCTTCTTTTTGCTCAAGGCTAGCACTCTACCATTTGAGCCATAGTGCCACTTCCGGCTTTTTTCTATATATGTGGTGCTGAGGAATCGAACCCAGGGCTTCATGTATACGAGGTGAGCAATTTACCACTAGGCCATATTCCCAGCCCCAACTTGTCACTTATGTCTATACTCAATCAGGAAGTCATATTCTTCACTCTAAATTCTAACATTTGATCTTTCAGATTCTTCAAAATGTTTTTAGAATGTGTTCTTCTCTTCCCATTCCTCCTATCCTAGTTCAGTTCTTCAGCAGAAGTAAGGAATTATTTCTGAAGGGTCTGACTTTTCTACAACTAAAACCAAAGGCTATACTATAATCAATGTATATTGTGCATTGTAAAGTATTCAAGTGATAAAAAATCTGTCATGATGTCATAAGGTCTCAAAGAGGTTTGACGTCATTGATTGCCTAGCATTCACTTGCCCTTCTGGCCCAGGTCCCCTGATTCTTCTAATCTTCCCTGTGCACTGCTACCTGATGAACATCTTTAAAAGACTGTTTTTATCAAGTTATTTCCATGCCTCAGGAATACTGCAGTAAGTCTTCATTCCCTCCCTGCTGGATACAGTATGACTACAGGGCACATGTGGCAATCTCCTGAAACATCTGGCCACCCATATGCCTCAATGAATAATTATGTCCAAACTTCATTATCAAATGACATTCTCTGGGAACCATTTATATGGTCATGAATGTTGTCATTTATATAGTGACAAATATGAAAATTAACCATGGTAATAATCGCCTTTTATTTTGGCTTCGTTTGGCCCGTTAAGTAGCTGAGGAGAGGAAGTCTTAACAAGGCAGTTTCTCCCTGCCATGTTTCAAAAGAGGGGGAAAAATGAACACAACTATAGCACACATTGTGCTTTTTGGAAATAAACTGCATTTATGAGGCAGAGAACTCAAGAAAGTAAAAGCAACCCCAATTTATCTGACAAAAACATGCAGAATCGGAAGAAAAGAGTTTGTTTTCAGCTACCAGTTTGGAAATGCAAGGAGACCAGGGATTTTCAGCACAGTAACTGAACTAAATAGCAACGACAAAATGACTAGCCTGTATTAGCAGTGAAAAAAGTAATGGATGCAACGGAGTTAAAGCCAGCGCTTTTCCCTCCTCCTCTGGACAGCAGCGCTGGGTTAAAGCATTATGGAATGGCTCCATTACTTACATGAGGTCCCAGAGCACCCGACTCCCTAAAGGGACAGGCAGTGGTTTCCATTTGGGGGTGCAAGCTTTGTGTCCTGTGTTGCAGAGCCGCTCGCTGGTCTCCCCTTGGTCTAGCTCCCACAGAGCAAGTCACTAAGAAGCATCTGAATTCCAGACTAAACCTTCAGCTCCGCCTCCTTGAAAAGAAAGAAAAAAAAAAAAAAAAGAGGGAGGTGTCTCTGAACTCTTCCTGTATTCCTGGACAGTGACTTGAAAGTTGAGGAGAGTTGGCAACTGAGTGACCTCCCTGGTTTTGATACACTGTTCTACCCAGTGATTTTATTTTTCCCCTAGAAAGATTTTCTTCTGAGTTTCTGAATAGAAAGCCCAACGTGTTTAATCATAAGCTCAAGTGTCTTTTTTTCACACTCAGGTACATTCAAAACATTTGTTGACATGCTAATTTTAGCAAAGAAATAAAGAGCTCAAACTGGAAGGGTTTTTGTTGTTGTTGTTTGGTTTTTAAGGATTCTTCAATAAACACAAACTTCCAGATATTTAGAAACATTTGTTTCATGACATTAAAGGAAAATTGATAATCTTGCATTTTACCTAAGCTAATTGGAATAGAAGGTGTAGCACATGTCACAAAGAATGTGCCTTGCAGGTTTGGTGCCCAGGAGCACCCCACCCCACCCCCAGCCAGATTGGAGGCCATGGATACTGGCTGGTAATAGGTTTGTTGGCAAATATGATTCTCTTTAGGATTCAAGTTTTGCTTACAAATTGTTTTAAAAATACACTCGATTCTTGATGAGCACTGGAGGCTCATTCCAGTAATCCTAGCTACTTAGGAGGCTGAGGCCAGAGGACTGCAGTTCCATGCCAGCCCAGGCAGAAAAGTCCATGAGACTCTTATTTTCAATTAACTACCAAGAAGCCAGAAATGGAGTGTGGCTCAGCAGTGAGAAGAAAAAAAAAAAAAAAGCTAAGCAAGAGTGTGAGGCCCCGATTTCAAATCGCAGTACCAACAAAATACATATCGTGCAGAACTGGGGTTCCCAAGCTCGATGGGCAGGCTCCCTAGCACTTTAGCCATACTCCCAGGCTTGGGCTGTAATCTTCCTACTGATGGCCTCTCATGTAGTTAGGATTAATGTATATATGTAGTTAGGAGATGGTACAAGCCCAGCTTATTTGTTGAGATGAAGGTCTCAAAAATTATTCATTCTACTTGGCAAAAAAAAAAAAAAAATTGCTCCTGATCTCTTTCTCTCCCAAGTAGCTAGAATTATAGGCATGACCACCATACCTAGCCTGTTCTAAAGACTCTAATCCATGCAACAAATATATAGTAAGAAGAACATTAGAGAGAACCAAAACATATTACTGCGGATTGCATAGTTGTCTATCTAGATAATCCCAAGACAATAAACAAACATTATAATTAATGAGCATTTACCAAGGTGACTAGCTACAAAATTGCCAGTAATAATGAATTTTTTAAGTAACACAAAAACCTGAATTTATAGAAGCACTGAAAAAGAGTATCTAAGAATTAGCCTAATTTAAAATGATCAGACTTACTTTAGAAAGAACGTGATATCAAACTTTACGAGAAGACTTAAGAAAAGATCTCAATAAATATACAGACATTCTATATTCCTTATGGGAAAAATGCTGATTCTCCCAAATAACTTATCATAGACCTGCTATAGAAAATCCAGTTATTAAGCGTGTTTTAGATTGCTCTTTTATTAATTTTATTGATGATACTCAGATTTTGAACTCAGGGTCTCCCACTTGCCAGGTAGGCACTCTACCATTGGACCACATCCCAGCTCTAGGCTTTAGATTGTTTAAAATGAAAATAATTTCAAGAAATAACTTGCTATGCAGCTCAGCTAGCCACAGCCTCACAATCCTCCTACCTCTCTGCCTCCTGAATCTGGGAGCACAGACCTACCTGGTTCTAAGACTTTTAGCAACCACATGAATCCCAGGCTCTTGTACTCCTATGACTGAGAAGAATGATATCTGAACAAGTTCTGGCATACAAGCATTTACTAAGGAGGTGAGTCAGAGTGCAAAACCAGGTCTTGGGCTGAAGTATTTCTTCTACTTTTGCCTCCATACAGTGAAGACAGGGGTGTTAGAATTATCTTGTTCTAACATCGTGTTCTTGCTTTTTCAGCTGACAAGTGACCAAGTGGGTTTGGCCAGCCTGCGCATGCGTGCCCATGTACTCTGTGTCCAGGAAGCTACGCCAGTATATTGGCTCAGAGCCTGCAGGGTCAGAGCAAGCCGGTCATGCTAACCTTGCCTAAAGGCTTCCTTTGTTTCACCACATTACTTATCAAGTATGGTAAGATCCCAAGATGAAGATTTGAAGATAGGAGTTGAAGATGCCACTTGTAGACTAAGAGCCCCAGACGGGCCACCCTCTACTTCAAGTAACACCATGGCCCCTCACCAGTGTGACTTCCTACTTCACTGACATTTGGTCTCTTGCATTTTCAGTCCCCTCCTTTCTCTCTCCAAGACATACCAACCAACCCAAACCAGTCCTCCATGGGTCCCTGTCTGAGTCACCTTTTCACAACACAATGTTGTGAGAGCAGGCTTCCTGCAGGCCCTCCACTTGCCAGCTGGCATTCCTTAACTTTCTCCAGTCCCTGTGAGGTGCCACCACTCTCCTGAAAGTCAGCAGCCATGTCTCATGATCCTCATCCACCTCTGCAGCCTGTCATGGATGATTAACCCTCTTGGCTCCTTCCTTCTCCTTCCCCAGGCTCTGCCTACCTCATCCCCCGGCTCCCCATTCCCTGGAGACTGCACAAGGCCATGGCCCCTGGCCTACAGGGCTGCCTCCTTACATTCTTCCTGTCTCTGATGAGCCTACTTGTGTCATCTCCTGCCTGAAGCCAGCACAGGGCCTGCCTCCCCGGAGAGGAAGGCAGCAGTGTGGCTTCATTTCTGTTCCCTCTCAGAGCTCAGATGAACAACAGCTCGTGATGAGGCCCTGAGGAAAGCTCAGAGTCTCTGGAAACAGCTCCAGGGGTTCTGAGAGAAGCATGATCCATGACCCAGTGGTGCAGAACAAAGAGCTTTGTAGAGAAGAGACAGACCAGACCCACTGCAGTGCGTTCTGCCAACTTAGTCAGCCCATCAGACAGAGGCCCACGGGGCTTCAAGTGGTGTCCACCAAAGGCTGTGTCCATAGCCATGTGGACAAGGAGGTCTGGGCCAGTGAGGGGAAGTAAAGCCATTTATCCTGAGGCCTGTGGATGGGACCTCAGGAATGGAAAGGCTCCAGGGGCACCACATCTGTCAGAATTATCCCAGGCGCCTTATGGGTTGCTGAAGGGGAAAACAAAGGGCGGAGGACACCTCGGGCACACACTAGTCCCTGCTGCTATTTCAGGGCAGCTCTGCTCTCCAGTGTTGTTTGTGGGAACCCAGAGGCCCTCACAGATGACACTGTTTTAAACAACGAGCAGGCCCTGACTGCTGCAGGAGGTCCCCTATCTCTCTATTCAGTCAGCAGGCCCACAACAGTGGAGTAAGTGCTTTTCTAGAACTGCACCCAGTGCTTCTGGGGCCCCAGTTCCTTCATAGTACTAGGAGGACCTGCTGGACTAAGGTGATAACAGCTGCTCTGGGTAACCCAGACAGAAAGTTCCTAGGAGCTGTAGAACACATCAGACACAGAGTGAGGCAGCGTGACCATGTGTGAGGGAATGGGGACTGTTGTGAGACTAGCAAATAGCTCAGATAGTGGTGCACATCTGTAATCACAGCTACTCAGTTGGGCACAAAGAGGAACAGGAGCTCAAGTCCAGCCTAGGCAAAAAGATAGCAGATAGCAAGATACCATCTCAAAGGCAAAACACAAATAAAAGGGCTGGGTGCATAGCTCAAGTGGTAGAGTGCTTTCCTTGACAACACAAGGCCCTTGACTAAAACTATAGCACTGAAAGAAGCAGAAGACAAAAAAAGAATATAAAATAAATGTGCCAGTTGGGCGCCGGTGGCCACGCCTGTAATCCTAGCTATTCAGGAGGCTGAGATCTGAGGATCGCGGTTCAAAGCCAGCCAGGGCAGGAAAGTCCATGAGATTCTTATCTCCAATTAACCACCAGAAAACCAGAAGTGGCGCTGTGGCTCAAGAGGTAGAGTGCTAGCCTTAAGCTGAAGAGCTCAGGGACAGCACCCAGGCCCAGAGTACAAGCCCCACCAACAACAAAAATAAGCAAATAAATAAATGAATATGCCTACACAGAGAAGATGAACACAAGTGAAGGTCAGAATCAGCAAGCTAGAGGAGGAAGTAGGCCTAAAGAGAATTTCATGGACTACCCCAGCAAATCTGTTCTGTATAGAACCTTCACGAACTGTTCTTGAATTTATAAAAGAAAATATCCAAGATAAGGGGGTATCTACCAAGTAGAGGATGAAAAGGGATTAGTAAGAAGAAGCCTTGGGGCTGGGAATATGGCCTAGTGGGAGAGTGCTTGCCTCTTATACATGAAGCCCTGGGTTTGATTCCTCAGCACCACATATATAGAAAATGTCCAGAAGTGGCGCTGTGGCTCAAGTGGCAGAGTGCTAGCCTTGAGCAAAAAGAAGCCAGGGACAGTGCTCAGGCCCTGAGTTCAAGCCCCAGGACTGGCAAAAAAAAACCAAACCAAACAAACAAAGAAGAACCCTTGATGGGAGAAGCAGGGATGGCAGGAGATCCTTAGGGGTTGTTATAATCCCACCCCCACCCAGCACCATTCATAACTCTTTCCTGTGATTGGGTAGGTTTAAACCAAAGGATAATTTTTGTTTTTGTTTTTGTTTTTTTGGCCAGTCCTGGGCCATCAACTCAGGGCCTGAGCACTGTCCCTGGCTTCTTCCCGCTCAAGGCTAGCACTCTGCCACTTGAGCCACAGCGCCACTTCTGGCCATTTTCTGTATATGTGGTGCTGAGGAATCGAACCCAGGGCCTCATGTATACGAGGCAAGCACTCTTGCCACTAGGCCATATTCCCAGCCCCAAAGGATAATTTTTTTTTTTTTTTTGGCCAGTCCTGGGCCTTGGACTCAGGGCCTGAGCACTGTCCCTGGCTTCTTCCCGCTCAAGGCTAGCACTCTGCCACTTGAGCCACAGCGCCGCTTCTGGCCGTTTTCTGCATATGTGGTGCTGGGGAATCGAACCTAGGGCCTCGTGTATCCGAGGCAGGCACTCTTGCCACTAGGCTATATCCCCAGCCCCTAAAGGATAATTTTTTTAAATCCCCTTCCTTCCTTCCTTCCTTCCTTCCTTCCTTCCTTCCTTCCTTCCTTCCTTCCTTCCTTCCTTCCTTCCTTCCTTCCTTCCTTCCTCTCTCTCTCTCTCTTTTTTTTTTTTTTGGCAGTCCTGGCTTCTTTTTGTTTGTTTGTTTGTTTTGTTTTGTTTTGGCCAGTCCTGGGGCTTGGACTCAGGGCCTGAGCACTGTCCCTGGCTTCTTTTTGCTCAAGGCTAGCACTCTACCACTTGAGCCACAGCGCCACCTCTGGCCTTTTCTATATATGTGGTGCTGAGGAATCGAACCCAGGGCTTCATGTATATGAGGCAAGCATTCTTGCCACTAGGTCATGTTCCCAGCCCCTGTCCCTGGCTTCTTTTTGCTCAAGGCTAACCCAGGGCTTCATGTATGCAAGGTAAGCACTCTACCACTAGGCCACATTCCCAATCCCAACAATCATTTTCTTTTGTATGTGCCAGTACTAGAATTTGGACTCAGGGCCTGGGTACGATCCCTTAGCTTTTTCACTCAAGGCTAACATTCTACCACTTGAGCCACAGCTCTATTTCCAGTTTTTTTTGCTGGATAATTGGAAATAAGATTCTCATGGACTTTCTTGCCCAGGCTGGCTTTGAACTATGATCCTCAGATCTATGAGTAGCTAGGATTTACAGACATGAGCCACCAGAGGTAAGATTAAGTTAACAATTTTCTATTCACATTTCCTTTGTTTTTCTTAACAAAGTTCATTTTCAGATATTTTATTCATTAACATATTATGTAATTAATGTGATATTATAGAATACTATTTTTATTTGTTTGTTTGGGTAGTATATTGCCCAAGCTGGAAGTGAACTCTTGGGTTTCCTGAATAAGTGGGATTATGTAGGCACCACCACATCCAACTGTAACAATAATTCTATTTTTTATGAACTAGATCAAATGTAGAGATGAAAATTGAGAAAATATTAACCCTGCTTTTATTCATTTTATTTTACTTTATTTTTTTTCCTGTCAGTTACGGAGCTTGAACTCAGGGCCTGAGTGCTGTTCCTGAGCTCTTTTGCTCAAGGCTAGCACTCTACCATTTTGAGCTATAGCTCCACTCCTGGTTTTTGAGTGGTTAATTGAATTGGAGATAAGTCTCTTAGGGACTTTTCTGCCCAGACTGGCTTCAAACTACAATCCTCAAATCTCAGCCTCCTGAGTAGCTAGGATTACAGGCATGAGCCACCAGTGCCTGGCTCTAACTGTTTTTAGACTTTAGCATGCTGATGTTTTGCTAGTCTCCTGTTTCTAAGAGGCTATATCATGTCTGGCCGGCCATGGAGGGCGAAGCCCTGCAATAGTCACACGGAGGTGTGGCGGCTGATGTGACCACAGACTTCCTGCTTGCTTAGGAGGGGAGGAAGACCACAATGTGTGTGTGTGTTGGGGGGGCGAGTTGTTAACTGAAGCCTTCAAGCTCTCCAGGGTAATTACAGAACACCTGCCCAAGTACTGGCACCGGTTTTTCTTGTTTATGGCTTTCATTTCGTTGGCTGTCCTCTCACTCACCTGGTTGTTGAATACCATACCTAACAGCTCATCCTTTGAACTATTGGGGGGTTCATGAACCACTGCTTGGAATTTTCCACTTATATGATGGCTTGCCCTGCAAATGGCTCTTACCAACCCTATTCAAGATTTCCTTATTCACCTACAAAATTAGGATAGTGATAATACCTATTTCAAAAGTTTCATAAGGATTAAGCAGTATTATATATGTAATCACATAGCGTAATAATTGGGAAATTATGTACATAGTGTTCTTTCTTTTTTTTTTCTAACTTCTCATAGAGCATCTGTTTAAGACTCCATTTAGAATTCTGCAAGTTGCTGGGTGCTGGTGGCTCACACCTAACTACTCAGGAGGCTGAGATCAGAGAGTCATAGTTCAAAGCCAGCCAGGGAAGGAAAGTCTAAGGGACTACAATTAACTACAATTAACCACCAGAAAACTGGAAGTGACTCAAAGTGGTAGAATGCTAGTTTTGAGCAAAAAAGCTCAGGGAGAGCACCCAGGCCCTGAATTCAAGCCCCCTAACCGCCCCACCCCCACCCCAAAGCTTAGAAAAGGCATTCCAATTGTGAGTAGAAGACACAAACAGAAATCATGTTTTGAATGACAGCAGTGTGTTGTACCAGAAAGCATTGAATCTATACAAAATTGCAGCACAGAATCCCCTGAGACAACTGGTATCAAGGCATCAACTTCCAGTGAGGGGTGATTGCACAAATTCAGGACTAAGTTTGGAGTAGAAAATACAACTTTCACACATGTACATAAAATATTTTGACCATGTCCACTCTCCTTCACAATCTACCTTATCCCATTATGATTATTTTTCTCTTGTATTGTTTTTCACTTGTCTCCAATTATACCAAGGGTCCCAGGTCTTTTGTCTTTGTTACTCTCTGACAGCAGGAAATGTTCCCCTCAACCTTTAGTCTTGGGTGTTAAATAAATCTTTGTTGACTTAAAGGATAGAGGGTGTGAGAATATAATTCTTTCCTGCCCTGGAAAATTTTTAAGACTTCCTTCTGCCTTCAGAATAGTGTGCAAACCACTTGCTTACCAGAAAGTCCAAGTTCTCCCTCAATGTGTCCTCTTTCTCCTACCAGGCCAAATGCTGTATTGGGGCTTGAACTCAGGGCCTAAACTCGGTCACTTAGCTTTTTCACTCAAGGATGGTGCTCTATCACTTGAGTCACAGCTGGCTTTTTGGTAATTAGTGATAAGGGACGCATGGACCTTTCTGCCCCAGCCAGCTTCAAATAACAATCCTGAGATCGCAGGCTCCTGAGTAGCTATGATTACAGGCCTGAGCTACCAGCACTGGGTTATTTTTGAGGTAGGGTCTCGCCTTAAGTCTAGGAATACCCGGGCTGTGACCTTTCTACTTGTGCTTCTCCGTGGCACTGAGGATGATAGGCACATACCACTGTACCCAGCCATTGAGTTGAGATGGAATCTTGAGATACATCATATCTCCCTCCCAAGTAACTAGGACTACAGGCTTGAGCCACTGGATGGGGCCAATCCCACCTAATTTTTTTGCCAGTCATGGGGCTTGAACTCAGGCCCAAGCACTGTCCCAGATTTTTTGCTCAAGGCTAGCATTCTACCGCTTGAGCCACAGTGCCACTTCTGGCTTTTTCTGTTTATGTGGTACTGAGGAATTGAACCCTGGATGTCATGCATGCCAATCCCACTTCTTAACCTACAAATTCATGGGTATTACTCAGGTGAGGATTCCTGTTGCAGGGTATCTGATGTCTATAGCCCGAATTGCCCTTTCAGGGCAGCCAGCTGCTCACAAAATCTCTGCCTTCCAGTCCACGCCCCTTCCTGTTGGTTTCTGGCCACACCCTCCCATCACCCAGAAACAACTGGGAAGAAGGGACACTCCAGGAATTGACGTCCTTGACATGCAGTCGGATACTACAATAACCTTCTTAGTGAAACAGGGAAACTGCAGAATTCAAGTGAGTGTTGAGTGCTGAGGCTGGACTCAGTGTTGAAATGTTAGTAGAATCCAAATGAAAGCCATTGAGTTCAGCTTTACCTTCCTAAGGAGATGTTGGGGCTCTTTGAGTTTTTGGTTGGTTTTGAATAGGCAAAGCCATGCTCCCCAGATGATAGAAGGGGCTGGGGTTATGGGGCTTCATCTGTGAGACACTCACTCATAGACAAGTGTTGATGAGTGCTGGCCTGGCTGTAAGCCCAGGCTTAGATTCCCAGGTGCTAAGGGTTAGGAGTGAGGTGGAGAGGGGGGAGGGAGGGAGGGGGGAAGTAGGGTAGGGATGAGATTGGGGGGCAAGGGCATTAGTCCTGCCTGACCTTCCTGTTGGCCTTCCACTCATTCCTCCCCCAACAGCTCTGTCCTGTCCTCTAAGTTGGCTGTTGATCAACTTTGGAGGACAGCAGGCATGAGAAACAAAGGGACTCTGTGTCTTCTGAGAAGGATGTGGAAACGGAACTTCACATCTCTAGTGTTTTCAGAACCTCCCTTGGCCAACTGCTTTTCTTGGTTCATAACCTTTCTTTGTGAGGTGAACTCCTGCAGGCTGGAGAAGCCAGCAGGCTCTCAATCATTTTAATTAATAAAAGAAGCACAAAGGACTCTGGGATAGAATCAATGACTTTGAAAACATAAACAAATACATCATAGGGGGGAAAACCCCACTATTAATGCAAGATCTTAACAATAGGCCGTAATGACAACTGTGATTTTTTTCCTTGTCAGTTGAGCACTGTCCCGGAAGTGCTTTGTGCCTAAGACTAGCGCTCTACCACCTGAGCCACAGCACCACTTCCAATTTTTCAGTGGTTCATTGGAGATAAGAGTCTCATGGGGATTTTTCTGCCTGGGCTGGCTTTGAACCATGATCCTTAGATTTCAGCCTCCTTGGGTAACTAGGATTCCAGGCATGAGCCACTGGCACCAGCCACAACTGTGAATTTTGAGGGGAAGTCATCAAAATAAGAGATACTTTTTGGTTTCTGCAAAACACATAGATGATATGAAAGCTCTTGTGATTCGGTGACAGAGTCTTAAATAACTGATCACAGTTGGCTGTGTGTGTGTGTGTGTGTGTACTGGTCCTGGGGCTTGAACTCAGGGCCTAGGTGCTGTTCCTGAGCTTCTTTGCTCAAGGCTAGCTCTCTATCACTTAAGCCACAGCTCCCTACTTTTTGAGTGGTGAATTGAAGGTAAGAGTCTCCTGGACTTTCCTGCCCCGGTTGGCTTTGAACTGCAATCCTCAGATCCCAGCTCTTCAATAGCTAGGGCTAAAGGCATGAGCAACTGACACCTGACTGGGGCCAATATTCTTGTTTTTTTTTTTTGTTTTTGTTTTTTTTGCCAGTCCTGGGGCTTGAACTCAGGGCCGGGGTACTGCCCCGACTTCTCTTTGCTTAAGGCTAGCACTCTGCCACTTGAGCTACAGCACTACTTCCGGCTTGTTCTATATATGTAGTGCTGAGGAATTGAACCCAGGGCTTCATGTATATGAGGTGAGCATTTTACCACTAGGCCATATTCTCAGCCTCAGAACAGCTAGATTTTAGTAAAGGTTAGACTCTCAGTTCTTTCTGTGGATCCCTGCCGTTGAGCCTCCAGGTGGAGGCCCCTCCTGGCAGCCTTTTCTTGGCCTGGAAGATCTAACTGACTAGTGCGGAGGACCGGCCTGGGCCTGCTTTGCTCTTGCTCCCTCTGCAACTTTTTTTTTTTTTTTTTGGCCAGTCCTGGGCCTTGGACTCAGGGCCTGAGCACTGTCCCTGGCTTCTTCCCGCTCAAGGCTAGCACTCTGCCACTTGAGCCACAGCGCCGCTTCTGGCCGTTTTCTGTATATGTGGTGCTGGGGAATCGAACCTAGGGCCTCGTGTATCCGAGGCAGGCACTCTTGCCACTAGGCTATATCCCCAGCCCCCCCTCTGCAACTTTTGTTGTTGTTGTTGTTTGTTTTCAGTTTTTTGTTTTGGTTTTGCCATTCCTGGGGGCTTAAAATCTGGGCCTGGGCACTGTCCCTGAGATTTTTTTTTTTGCCACTCCTGGTGCTTGAACTCAGGGCCTGAACACTGTCCCTGGCTTCTTTTTGCTCAAGGCTAGCACTCTACCACTTGAGCCACAGGGCCACTTCCTGCTTTTTCTATATATGTGGTGCCAAGGAATCGAACCCACAGCTTCATGTATGTGAGGCAAGCACTCTACCACTAGGCCATATTCCCAGCCCCTGAGATTCTTTTGCACTCTATCACTTGAGCCACAGAGCCACTTCCAGCTTTTTTCTGAATAATTTATTGGAGATAAGAGTCTCACAGACTTTTCTTCCCGGGCTGGCTTTGCATTGCAATCCTCAGATCTCAGCTTTCTGAGTAGCTATGATTACAGGCATAAGCCACTAGTGCCTGGCACTTTAGGGATTTTTTAATAGGGTAGTGTTATTGTAGGATTATTAATTGGTCCAAACTCAATGTTGTTGTGTCCAAAAGAAAGAAAGAGAGATGGGGCAACAGCCTTCACTTGTTAACTGTGTAGTCACATGAGTGAGGCTTGTGGAATTCTATAGCAGCTGCAATAGTATAGTAATACACCACTGATTACAGACCACCATGACAAAAGAATAATGAAAAAAGTATGAAATGTTGCAAGAATTACCCAACATGGCACAGAGGCAGGAAGAGATGCATGCTGCTGGAAAAAGGGTGTGGAGATGTACCCAGAGAAGTTTGCCTCAAACTTTCAGTGTGTAAAGTATAAGCCTCTTGTGACACTGCTCACAAGACAGGCCCATGTATAGGATGTTCTAGGTGGACAAATTGGTAAAGGAAGAGAGTGGGGGGTGGTAGCCTAGGACTGCGGACGGGGAGATGGTCACACGTGGGGGAAATGAACAATGACTACTATTGAGTATGGTTTCTATGGAGGGTGGTAAAATGCTCTAAAATTCATTGTGGTGATTACATCATGCTTTGTGTGTATGAAGAAGCCACTGAATTGTATACTTGAAGTGGATGAATTTGATTAAATATTATTAATTTTCCAGTAAATCTGTTATTTTGCAAAGTGGTTGGAAGCTGGGTACAGGTGGCTCACATCTGTCATCCTAGCTATTGAGCAGGCTTAGATTGAGGATAGTGGTTTGAAGCCAGCCTACCAGGAATGTCCAATTAACCACCAAAAGCCAGAGCCACTTGAGCCATAGCTCAAGTGGTAGTGCGCCATCCTTAAGCAAATGAGGTAAGGGACAGTGCCTAGATCTTAAGTTCAAGCCCCAGTATTCACACAAGAAAAAAAGAGAGAAAGAGGTGCTGGCAATATGGCCTAGCGGTAAAGTGCTTGCCTCGTATACATGAAACCCTGGGTTCGATTCCTCAGCACCACATATATAGAAAAAAGCCAGAAGTAGCACTGTGGCTCAAGAGGTAGAGTGCTAGCCTTGAGCAAAAAGAAGCCAGGGACAGTGCTCAGGCCCTGAGTTCAAGCCCCAGGACTAGTAACAAAAACAGAACAAATAAACAAATAAGAAAGAGAGAAAGCAAGCAAGCGAGGGAGGGGGAAGGAGGGAAGGAAGGAAGGAAGGAAGGGAAGGAAAAGAGAAAATAAATCAAGAAAAATGTGTGGAAGGGCAGGAAAGTGTTGCTTACATTCAGGAAATGCGGATGCTCAGGTCCTTGGCTACCTGCAGCACTGAAGTGGGTGATTTGCTGGAGGGCACCTATAACATGTGGCATGTGGCTAATTTCCATAGTCTGCTAAAGTCCACTCACCTACCCACCATGCTGGAGTGAGCAGAATCCTCTCAATGGACACTCACCCTCCAGGCTGCGCCACACCTGTGCATGGGCAGAAGCTAACCCTAGACCCCTGTGCAAATCCTGCCGTGCGGGGAGGATATAGGATCAGCCTTGAGAAGCCGACCAACCCAGCACCAAGGAAGTAAACCACCAACTTGTGAAAAACAAAAGAATAGGGAAACAACACTCAGAATTGTCCAAATGGCATGCTCAAGGTCCTCGATCACACATTGCTCGTCACTGCCAACGAGCTTGGGGCTTGCATTAGGGAAAGATTAACCATCCACATGAAGTTTAGGACGTAAGCAAACTGATTCTCAGGTTAGGACTCTCCCCCCCGCCCCCCCCCCCCCTGGAAAACAAATATACCCAGATGGTTTATATAGTGAAGATCCTGGCTCTAGAGATGGTATTAGCACTATGCAAGCATTCCATTTCAAAGCAAACAGACACCTGCAGCTGCAAAATAAAGGCCCATAGGCTTAGTGGCTTAAAAAAAATGTCCCACATATGATGAACAGTCTTTTCTCTCTCTCTCTTTTTTTTTGACAGTATAGGTGAGAGGCCCTGAGTTCAATCTCCATTACCACCAGAGGATTAAAAAATGAAGTGGAGATTATAGGGAGATTATTCCTATGTGAAATAGCTTCCAAGCCAGGTTCTGGTGGCTCACACCTGTAATCCTTGCTATTCAGGAGGCTGAGATCTGAGGATTTAGGTTCAAAGGTACCCTGGGCAAAGAAAGAAAGTCCGTAAGACTTTAACTCTGATTAACTACCAGAACATTGGAAGTGGTGCTGTGTCTCAAACTGAGAGAATGTTATTAGTCTTGAGCAAAGTAGCTCAGGGATGGTGTCCAGGCCCCACAACCAATTGAAACACACACACACACACACACACACACACACAGAGAGAGAGAGAGAGAGAGGAAACAGAGCTTCCAGTTTCTTACTTGGGAAAGCTAATGTTTACCTAGAAGTATAAAAGGTAGAATGTATGCTCTTCATTTTTCTTAGAAATCTAGTGCTTTTAGCAAAGAACAAAGCCAAACCCACATGGTTTCAAAGTGGACATAGATATATCACTGGTTGGGGAGGGAAACAAAAAGTGCCTTTATGCCCCTCCACCCCAGATGAACCCCATTCAAAATCGCTCCTGAATAGTTGGGGGGGGGAGGGGAGACATAGAACCAGTTACCATTTATGATGTGCCTGTTGCTTATTACCCTTTAATTCAATTCCCACATCAGTGCTAGGTAGTAGGAACTATGAAATCCACATCAGGAGGGCTGGGAATGTGGCTTAGTGGGAGAGTTCTTGCCTAGCATGCATGAAGCCCTGGGTTCGATTCCTCAGCACCACATACACAGAAAAAGCCGGAAGTGGTGTTGTGGCTCAAGTGGCAGAGTGCTAGCCTTGAGCAAAAAAAGAAGCCAGGGACAGTGCTCAGGCCCTGAGTCCAGGCCCCAGGGCTGGCAAAAAAAAAAAAAAAAAATCCACATGAGGAAAACAAGGCTTTGGGAAGTTAAGAAACTGATTTCTGCTACCGATAATCTACCTTCTAATTTGACTTCAGGAGTTTATTTATTTATTTATTTTGCCAGTCCTGGGCCTTGGACTCAGGGCCTGAGCACTGTCCCTGGCTTCCTTTTGCTCAAGGCTAGCACTCTGCCACTTGAGCCACAGCGCCACTTCTGGCCGTTTTCCATATATGTGGTACTGGGGAATCGAACCCAGGGCTTCATGTATACGAGGCAGGCTCTGTTGCCACTAGGCCATATTCCCAGCCCTGACTTCAGGAGTTTAAAGGCCTGTTATTTCCTTTATGGTTTTCTGGCTTTCCATCTCTTGCTAATCAACATGGTAAGGGTGAGAGAGGGTCCAGCGAAAGCCATGAAGTGTGTGGCGGTGTTAGTGTAAGGAAACTGAGTCATGAGAGTATCAGAATAAAGAAAGGGCAGGAAGAAAACTCAACAGGCTTTATTTGGGAGTGAAGCCTGGAAAGGGTGACATCGTCTCCTTCAGCCTGTCTGAAGGGCAAATCCCCCCACCCCCTGCAACTAGACCTCTAAATACTAGGCAGAAAGAGTGAAGTCAGGGGCAGGGCAAGTGGAAGTGGGGTGCGATGGAGGCAAGGTGAGTGGGCAACGTAATTTTGACTGAGGTGTTTCAAGGGCTCATCTGTGTTCATCAGGGCCATCAGTCTCAGGCGGTGGCCTTGGGCTCAGGCTCTCATGCACGTCCGATGGTGCATTTTTCCAGGGGGTAGAGGAGGGGAGATGATTCAGTGGGGTGGACAGCAAGGACAGTTCTAAGACATGGCTGTCAGGCTGGGATGGGGGGAAGTTAAGTGTTTTCCATTTAAGTCATTTTCCATCACTTAGGGTATTTTGTGTCAAGCATCTGGAAATGTCTCAGCTCCAGCCCTGCCTTTGAGGCCCTGCTTGATCTTAGGCAACTCTCTTTTTTCAGTGTGCCTCAGTTTCCTAAGGGTAAATGAAGCACAGCAAGGGTGAGAGAACAAGAAGGAGAAGGGATGGGCGGGGGTGGGGGGGCCCTGAGTGCTGTCAAGAGTGGGATGAAAAACTAGCCCTTTATTTCATTAAATTATTTATAAAATTCTGTATTTGGATTGTTCTCTCCTTCTAAAAATAAAATGTGCCCACAGCAAAGACTTTAAAATAACAATAATCTGACATTGCTGGAAATATTTTCCCAGCATTAGCTCTCAGGGCAAACCACTTACTGTGTGCTCATTGTATATATATATATTTTTTTTTTCTTTGCGCCATAATAGGGCTTGAATCCAGGGTCTTACACTTTTGCTTGATTTTTACACTCAAGGCTAGCAGCACTCTACCACTTGAGCCACATCAGTTCCAACTTTTTGCTTCAAGATTAGAGTCTCTCTGATTTGTCTGTTTGGGCTGGCTTTGAACTGAGATCCTCAGATCTCAGCCTATTGAGTATCAGTATTACAAGAATGAATCACTGGCACCCGGCTTCTATTCTTTCTTTTCCTTCCTCTCACTCTATCCTTTCCTCCCTTTTCCCCTTTCTTTATTCCTGTGTCTTTGTTAAAAAAAAATACTATCTAAACATGTATATGTTGGACAACATTGAAGTTTTTTATTTTTTTTAATAGTTTTTCTCCCCACTCTTCAGCCCCTAAAGTACTAAGCACTGGGCAGCCTAGAACTAGAACAACCTCCCCCCTCACACAGAAACTGCCTCAGCCTGTGTGCTCTCATCCGTAAGCTGGGACTGAACGTCGGTGCCAGCTGCTTTGGAAGTACTATATCTAACACTGTCCTGAAAGTGTGGTCCAGACCCTCCCCCGGGATACAGGGGAGCTAAGATCTTTCCCACATCCTCAGACTTGGAGATCTCAGCTGAGGTGGAGACTGAAGGGATTCCATCCATCTTAAAGAGTGGTTACATATAATTCCACCCTTGCTTCCAGCGTGAGTGTAAGTGTGAGCACACCTGTCCATAAGCTCCTGAGCTCTCAAGCTATTACAAGCCAGGCATCAGGAAGGCTGTAATATAGTTGCTGATCTGCCCACCCCCACCTCCAGACCTTCTGACCAGTCTCTAAGCACATTCTCTTGCCACACATCACAATGGAAGAAGCTTGCCACTGGACGTGCTTGGTGCTTGCCTTAAGCCCGTGAGATTGTCACATGTACTTGATTGGTAAAAAGGTTGATGTAACAAAATTAGTTACTTGAGCTAGTGCTGATAGCTCATGCCTATTACCCTAGCGACTCAGGAGGCTAAGATATGAGGATCATGGTTCAAAGCCAACCTGGACAGGTAAGTCCATCAGACTCTTATCTCTAATTAACCAGCAAAAGCCAGAAGCAAAGCTGTGACTCAAGTGGTAGAGCACCAGCCTCGAGTAAAAAGCTAAGTGCAGGAGGCCTTGAGTTCAAGTCCTAGTACTGGCATACAAATCTAATGATTAATTCAAGGGTAACACATTTGGAGCTGTGAACTGTCTAGGCTTTTGTGCCAGAGTTTGAGGCCATATGCTGTGATTTCCTGTTGTTCTCCTGTGCTCCCAGGGGTGTCGTATTCACAGGGTGCTCCCAGGGATGTAGTATTCACAGGGTGAATGGGCTGCTGTCCAGGTTGGATTCTGAGACCCAGCTTCCTGCTGTTTGTACCTTTGGGTAGTCTCTTCCCCTGTGTGCCAGGGTTAATTTGTGTGACCCATAACAGTTGGCAGAAAGGATGAGATCTTTGTCTTTATTCTGCCCCAGTGAGATAATACTAGGTAAATTTTAATAGGGGTTTATTTAGCTCACAGTTCTGGAATCTGTAAGTCTGAAAATATGGCACTGGTATCTGGTGAGGGCTTCTGGCTGCATTGTCCATGGCAGAGGGCATCTCATGATGCCTCCCTCCTCCTCCTCCCCCCTCCCCCCTTCCTCCTCCTCCTTCTTCCCTAGTCACTGTTCCTGAGCTTCTTTTTGTTCAAGGCTAGTACTCTGCCACTTGAGCCACAGTGCCACTTCCGGCTTTTTCTATATATGTGGTACTGAGGAATCGAACCCAGGGCTTCATGTATATGAGGCAAGCACTCTACCATTAGGCCATATTCCCAGCCCACTCTTCTAATAAAGCTACTAATTCAGTTGCACATGGTGGTGCACATATGCAATCCCAGAACTTGGAAGGCTGAGGCAGAAGGATCTCCAGTTGGAAGCCAGCCTGGGATACATAGTAAAACTCTATCTAAAATAAGGTGTGTGTGTGTGTGTGTGTGTGTGTGTGTGTGTGTGTACTAACACCAGCATGAAGGAGCCCCATGGTCTTTTATTAACCTAATTTCCTCCCAAAGGCCCTATCTGCAAATGCTATTAACATATTACATTGGGAGCTAGGTTTCTTTCTAGTATGTAATTTTTTGGGGGAATTGAGTCCTGCCTTGAGTCTCAGGGAATAATTAGAAGTTTTCCAGTCAAAGAAGGGGGTTGGAAGGGGAAATCAGGAGAGGGCAATGCAGGGGCAAAAAAAACTTGTAGCATGGCTGGGTGCTGAGTGGCTCACATCTGTGTTCCTAGTGACTCAGGAGGCTGAGACCTGAGGAGTATTGTTCAAAACCAGCCCAGGCAGGCAACTCCAAGAGATTCTTATCTCCACTTAATCAAAAAAGGCTAGAAATAGAGCTGTGGCTCAGGTGGTAGAGTGCTAGCCTTGAGCAAAAAAAAAGAGCTCTGGGACAGTGCCCAGGCCCTGAGTCCAAGCCCCAGGACTCATACGAAAAGAAAAATAAATGTGTAGTATGAAGCAGCGTGGAGCATGTGTAGGGGAATCACAAGTCCTTTCCATCTCTTGGATGTGAACTATGAAACTGAGACTAGCAAGAGAGAAAATGAGAAAGGAGGGGAGGTCTCCACAAGTCCTGGATAGTGTGTTAAAGGCCTTGAACTCTATCCTGTAGGAGCTGGGGAGCCAGAAAGGAGGTTTAAGAATGACATGTCACAATTTACCAAAGGGAGGGTGGGGTTAAGTGGGAAAATAATTGGATCATCAGAGGTTCTTATGGCCCAAAGTAGAACAAATGAAAAGTTCAATAGCAAGAAACGATTAGGTAAATTGTAGAGGCCCGTATGATGGATTCTTATACCACTACTAAAACTCATTTTGCAGGCAGGGGGTATGGTGTACATGCCTGTAATCCCTGCTACTCAGAAGGTGGAGATTAGGAAGACTGATGTTTATGACTAACCCAGGCAAAAATTTAGCAATATTCCATCTTAGTCCTAGGCATAAACATGACATCTTATCTGAAAAATAATAGGCGCAAAAAAGAGCTGGAGATAAGGCTCAAGTGTAAAGCACCTGTCTAGCAAGTACAAGGTCCTAAGTCCAAATTCCAGTATCAGCAACTCTCCCATATATATTAGTATACATAATCATTTCCCAAAGATTGTTTAATGATGAGTGAGAATGCCATTGTGTTATGCACATAATCCCAGTGTGTGTGTGTGTGTGTGTGTGTGTGTGTGTGTGTGTGTGTATGTGTGTTACTCCTGGGGCTTGAACTCAGAGCCTGTGTACTCTCTCTGTGCTGTTTTGCTCAAGGCTAAGGCTCTACCACTTGAGACACAGCTCTACTCTGGCTTTTTGGTGGTTAATTGGATATAAGAGTCTCATGGACTTTCCTCCCCTGCCTGGTTTTGAACTGTGATCCTCAGATATCAGTCTCTTGAATAGGATTACAGGTGTGATCAACTGGTGCCTATCTACATCTCCCTTTTTACTGCACATGCTGGCGACTTGGCAAGATCCTGATTTCTGCTAAAAAGAGAACTACTATCAGGAAAAACAATCACTCTGACTTAAATGAGTAATGAAAACAACAAAAAAGAGAGCCTAGACTAGGGCAGTAATAAAAGAGAGAAAGAGGCAGATCAGAGCAATGTTTAGGAGGTCAATTTTTTGGACTTGGGTGGCTACATGGGGGTGGTTTGGGAGAGGGAAGGGGCAACATTTAGGGATTTTTTTTGACTTTCTGAGCTTGAATGGTTTGATGATGGTGGAGCCATGAATCAAACCTGAGAGCAGAGGAGGTTGAGAAGCTAGGGGAGGAGGAGGAGTGTGGCTCTACCCATGAGTTCCTAGGGGTTGGGGGGTCAGCTAGTCAAATGCTTGAGAGGCTAGAAAATGTATTGACTACAAGCAATAGCTAAAATCAAAAGATGGGAGATGTAGGGCCCTTTCACCCTCGCGTGGGGCTGGGGTACGGCCTACGTGAAAGCCTTGGATTGTGTAGTCGCAATGACGCCCACCCACCCTCTTATGCTTAAATGAGGACGCAGGACACACAGGCAATCTCGGGGAAAGCTTCTCGGATTTCCGACGATTTAATCAGGGGAGGGGTTTATATGACAGTAATGGCGGCAGGAAGGGGAGGGATCTGGAGTGGCTAGCTAGACACTAGTGACAGGCTGATCTGAGCTGTCCATCCAAGGGCGGCATCATAGGACCTCCTCCATGGGCCAAAGTCACATCCCACAGGACCGCCCCCTGGGTTCCGCCTGGTGCCATTTTGGCAGACACGTGCTCCGAGACGGGAGGCGGGGCTGGTGGGCAGGCAGCCCCTGCCAGGACCGCCTCTTAGCGCTGCAGGGCAGTGCCCCACAGGGAGAGTTGCCATGGGAGAAGGATTTTGGTTGGGAACTCCAGTGTTTAGGGAAATATTTGAATAAATGACCTTTCATCTTTTTTTTTTTTTTTTTTTTTAAATTTTTTTTTTATTATCAATTGAACATAAATTTTTTTTTTTACAAGGTGCTGTGCAAAGAGGGTGCAGTTACATAGTAGGGCATTGTGTACATTTCTTGTGATATCTTACAACCTGTTTTCCCATCCCTTGTCTAGGTCAGGTAGACCCATATGCAGTATACAATGTATCAAGCACATATACAGTGTTCACAGACTTGGTCTCTACTGTCTCTCCATCTCCCTTTGTTAACAGTCATATATCAGGGAGATCATGCCCCTTTGTTTTCTGTGTTCTAGGCTTGTCTCACTCAACATTATTTGTTCGAGTTCTGACCATTTCCCTGCAAATAACAATATTTCACCATTCCTAATCGCTATGTAGTATTCCATTGTGTATAAGTACCATATTTTTTGGATCCATTCATCTGTGGAGGGGCATCTGGGTTGTTTCCAAATTTTGGCTATTGTGAATTGTGCTGCGATAAACATGGAAGTACAAATGTCCTTTTGATATCTTGGGTTTTGCTGTTTAGGATAGATGCCTAGGAGTGGTATGGCTGGGTCATAGGGTAGGTCTATATTGAGCTTTTTGAGAAACCTCCATACTGTTCTCCAAAGTGGCTGTACTAATTTGCACTCCCACCAACAATGGAGAAGGGTTCCTCTTTCCCCACAGCCCCTCCAGCATTTGTTGTTTCCTGAGTTCAGAGTATAGGCCATTCTAACTGGGGTGAGGTGGTATCTCAGGGTTGTTTTTATTTGCATTTCCTTTACTAGCAGGGATGTTGAACATTTCCTCATGTGTTTCTTTGCCATTTTTATATCTTCTCTTGTGAAGTCTCTCTTTAGCTCTTTTGCCCATTTCCTAATAGGTTTATTGGGCTTGGAGGGGCTTAGTTTTTTGAGTTCTCTGTAGATGACAGATATCAGGCCTTTGTCTGTTGCTGTGCTGGTAAATATCCTTTCCCATATCGTTGGCTGTCTTTCTATTTTGGTGGCTATGACCTTAGCTGTGCAGAAACTTTTTAATTTGTAGTAGTCCCATTTGTTGAGTCTTTCCCCTATTTGTTGTGCGCCTGGGACTCTATTCAGGAAGTTCCTTCCTGTGCCTATAAGTTCTAGTGTCTTTCCTACTCTGTCCTTCAGTAGTTTCAAGGATTCAGGTCTGATGTTGAGGTCCTTGATCCATTTTGAGTTGATCTTGGTGCATGGTGATAGGCTTGGGTCTACTTTGAGTTTTCTGCATATGGCTGCCCAGTTCTCCCAGCACCAGTAGTTGAAGAGGCTATGTTTATTCCATTGTATGTCTTTAGCTCCTTTGTCGAATATCAGTTGGCTGTAAGAGTGCGGTTTTATTTCTGGGTCTTCAATTCTAATCCACTGGTCTTCCGATCTGTTTTTATACCAATACCATGCTGTTTTTGTTATGATGGCCTTGTAGTAGAGCTTGAAGTCTGGTATGGTGATACCTCCTGCACTATGTTTTTTGCCTAGAATTGCTTTGGCTATTCTAGGTTTTTTGCTGTTCCATATGAATTTATGGATTGGTTTCTCTATTTCAGTGAAGAATGTGGCTGGGATTTTGATAGGTATTGCATTGAATTTGTATAACAATTTGGGCAGTATGGCCATTTTCACTATATTGATTCTGCCTACCCATGAGCATGGGAGGTCTTTCCATCTCCTTGTGTCTTCTTTGATTTCCCTTATTAGATTTTTGTAGTTTTCATTGAATAGGTCCGTCACGTCCTTGGTTAAGTTGATCCCTAGGTACTTTATTCTTTTTTTGGCTACTGTAAATGGAATCGTTTCCATAATTTCCTTTTCTGTTTGTCTATTGCTGGTGTACAGAAAAGCTGCTGACTTTTGTGGGTTGATTTTGTATCCTGCTACTTTGCCAAATTGGTTTATTAGATGTAGGAGTTTGGGTACTGAGTTTTTTGGGTCCTTGAGATATAAGATCATGTCGTCTGCGAATAGGGATAACTTGATTTCTTCCTTGCCGATGTGGATCCCTTTGATGTCCTCCTCTTGCCTTATTGCTATGGCTAGGGATTCCAGTACTATGTTGAACAGAAGTGGGGAGAGTGGGCATCCTTGTCTTGTTCCTGTGTTTAGGGGGAATGATTTAAGTTTCTCTCCATTTAATATGATATTAGCAGTTGGTCTGTTGTATATGGCTTTTATTGTTTTGAGGAATGTTCCATCTATTCCTGTTCTCTCCAAAGCTTTTAATAGGTATGGATGTTGTATTTTGTCAAAGGCTTTTTGGGCATCGACTGAGATAACAATGTGATTCTTGATTTTAGTTCTGTTTATGTGGTGAATTACATTGATTGATTTACGGATGTTGAACCATCCTTGTGACTGAGGGATGAAGCCTACTTGGTCATGATGTATGATATTCTTGATCACTTTCTGGATCCTGTTAGCTAATATTTTATTGAGGAGCTTTGCATCTGTGTTCATTAGTGATATTGGTCTGTAGTTCTCTTTTTTTGTTGGATCTTTGCCTGGTTTGGGGATGAGTATGATATTAGCTTCGTAGAATGAGTTCGGGATTTTTCCCTCCGTTTCTATTTCGCGGAAGAGTTTGAGGAGTATTGGAATTAGCTCCTCACTAAAGGTTTTGTAGAATTCATTGGTGAATCCATCTGGGCCTGGGCTTTTCTTAGTAGGGAGGTTCTTGATTACCTCCTGTATCTCACCGTAAGTTATTGGTTTATTTAGTTGATTTATTTCTTCTTGGTTCAGTTTGGGCAGTTTGTACTTCTCTAAGAATTGATCCATTTCTGTAAAATTATTGTTTTTTGTTGAGTAGAGGTTTTGGAAATAGCTCCTTATGATTGTTTGAATATCGTGTGTATTTGTTGTAATTTTTCCTGTGGAGTCCCTGATTTTACGAATATGAGTCTCTTCTCTTCTTTTTTTTGTGAGTCTTGCAAGGGGTCTGTCAATTTTGTTTATTTTCTCAAAGAACCAGCTTTTAGTCTTATTTATTTGTTGAATGGTCTTTCTATTTTCAATCAGATTTATCTCTTCTTTAATCTTTGTAATCTCTCCCCTCCTAGTCATTTTAGATTCTGTCATTTCTTGTTTCTCCAGTTGTTTTAGTTTCATCGTGAGGGTATTCACCTGCTCTGCTTCCATTCTTTTAATGTGGGTACTGAGT
This sequence comes from Perognathus longimembris pacificus, assembly GCF_023159225.1. NCBI lineage: Eukaryota > Metazoa > Chordata > Mammalia > Rodentia > Heteromyidae > Perognathus > Perognathus longimembris. The sequence goes on from NC_063161.1 coordinate 131,092,954, forward strand.
GCAATGATCTTGCCCCTCAGTACTGCCTTAGCTGTGTCCCATAGGTTTCTTTGTGATGTGTTTTCTTTGTCATTGTGGCTTATGAATTCGTTGATTTCATCTTTAATTTGATCTGTGGCCCAAGTGTTGGATAGCAGCGTGGGGTTTAGCCTCCAAGAGTGTGTATAGGCTCTGTGGTATCCTTTGTTGTTGAGGGTTACCTTTAATCCACTGTGATCAGATATAATACATGGGATGATGTCAATTCTTTTGTATTTGCTGAGGTTCTTTGTGTGGGCTATGACGTGGTCTATTTTGGAATATGATCCATGGGCTGCTGAAAAGAAGGTGTATTGGGTCTCTGTAGGGTGGAAGGTTCTATATAGGTCTGTTAGATCCATTTGGGCAATGGTGTTATTTAGGTCCTCAGCTCCCTTACTAATCCTCTGGGTGTTGGATCTGTCTCTTGGAGAGAGAGGAGTATTAAAGTCACCCACTATGATTGTGTTTGCATCTATCTTGCTCTGTAATTCTGTGAGAATTTGCTTGACATATGTCGGGCCTCTTTTGTTCGGTGAGTATACATTTATCACCGTGATGTCTTGATTCTGGATTTTTCCTTGTATCAATATGTAGTGTCCTTCTTTGTCTTTTTGAGTGGACTTTAAAGAGAAATCCAGCTTGTCTGAGATCAGGATGGCTACACCTGCCGTTTTGGTGGGTGCATTTGCTTGGTAGATCTTGCTCCATCCTTTCATTCGAAGCCTGTTTTTGTCCCTTGCTGTAAGGTGGGTCTCTTGTAGACAACAGATGTCAACTTTTTGCTTGCGGATCCATTCTGCCAGTCTGCTCCTCTTGATCGGGGAGTTTAAGCCATTTATATTTAAAGAGATCAAGGATAAGGGTGTTTTTTCTCCTTCCATTTTCTTGTTGGGCTGTTTTTTCCTGTTGTTTTTTTTTTTTTTTTCCTTCTTGTCTTTAGTGAGCTTGTGTTTCTGCTGGACTTTGGCTATTGAAGTTTCTTTCTGAATCTGTCTGTGTGTCTTTTACGATCTCTGTTGGGTGGGCTTCCCCTCTTAATATTCGCTGTAGGGCTGGTTTTTTATTCACATACTCCTTTAGCTCCTCTTTGGTGTGGAAAGATCTGGTTCTCCCTTCGAATGTGAACTCCAGTTTCGCTGGATATTTGATCCGAGGTTGTAAATTGTTATTCTGAAGTACTTGGATGGTGTTCTTCCACTCACTTCGAGCTTGGTAAGTTTGTGTGGATAAGTCGGATGTTATTCGAATCCTCTTCCCATTGAAAAAAGTTTCCTTCTTCGCTTTGGCTGAATTCAGAATTTGCTCTTTAATCTTGAGGTCTGTAGTCTTGAATATTATGTGCCTTGGGGTGGTTTTCCTGGGGTCTGGCCTGCCAGGTGTCCTATAGGCTTCGGTTACCTGGATGGGGTCCCCTGTGAGATTGGGGAAGTTTTCTGCAATAACTTTATTGAGAACATGATTAAGCCCTCTGCTCTGATATTCGGCTCCTTCTTCTATTCCAATTATACGCAGATTATATCTCTTGTCTTTGTCCATTAGTTCCTGGAGTAATCTTCCCTGAAGCTTCACCTTTTCTTGGAGTGTGGTCATTTTCTGGTTGTTGTCAGCTGCTTCATCGTCCAGGCGAGAGATTCTGGATTCCATATGGTCCACTCTTTGTGTTATGGTTTCAATTGCGGAGTTTATGGATGTCAGAGAGCTATTCATGGTTGTCATATCAGCTCTGATCGTGGAAATTTCTTCCTTTAAAGAGTTGTATTTTAAATCTATTTTTTCATGCATTTCAATTCTCAGGGTGTGGAGATTTTCTTTAAAGGCGGCTTGCATTGTATCCATTTTTGCTTCCATTTCTTTAAACGAGGCTTGCATTGTATCCAGTTTTGCTTCCATTTCTTTCTTGGCTTCCTGGGTGTCCTTCCAGATTTCCGCTCTAAACTCCTGGAATTGTTTTCTGATTTCATTTCTGACGGTTTCGATCATTCCTGTTAACATGTCCTCATTTGCTTTTTTATTCTCCATCTCCTCTCCAGTCGTGCTGCTTTTTGGAGCTGGCGAGTTGGCTTGTCCTTTGATGAACTGAGTTATGTTTCTTTGTGATTTGCGCATCTGGAAGTCTGTGTAGATCTTCCCTCCCTTCTGTGTAGGCGTGTCTGCGTCAGCAGGTGCTGTCGCTGTGGCCCCGCCCACCAGTGCAGGGCACGCCTATCAGAGCGGGCCCTTTCGCCGGGGCCCCGCCCTCCTGTGCACTGTGAGTCCCCTACAACAGGCACTTAAGTGGGGTCTGCCTCCCAGAGCGAGCCCTGGGTTGTTGGGTTGTGCTTGCGCCCTCCCGCGAGTCCGTTGGGTGGGGGAAGCAGTATGTGTGGGGCCCAGTGGGATCGACTGTCCGGGTGTGGCTTGGCACCCTCAGACCTCGCCTCCGCTTCGAGGAGGGGGAACGAGATCAGGCTCAGGTGACCCTGCTGGGCTGGTATTGCCCACCAGCGCCTGTGATTTTAGTTGTAAGAGTCCGCAAGGTCTAGGCGCCTCGGGTGGGGCTTGCCCTGCCGGCCGTCCCTGGCCCCTGTTGGGAAGGGGACGGGGCCGGTTCTGCCAGTTCAGGAACCTTTGGGGGCTTGGGGCTGTTCCGCCCTTCCCCTGCTAGACTGGCTTCCCAGTGCCTGCTGGGAGCTTCCCGCCTGATTTGGGGAATCTTTGTTCCCACGGGAGTGGGGAGGGGGAGGGAGGGAGATATATCGTCTTTGTCGGGCTTGGGTCTCCCGTTGGGGGAAGGGATTATGGGGGACTCACTTTTGCTGCTTTGTGTGTGTGTCCCGCACCGCCGTTGGCCCTTCAGGGGTTGGCGAAGTGTCGTGGTGGCTCCCCCGTTCCCTCTTTCTGCCGCGCTGGGTTCCCTTGTCCGAATCCGGTGTGGACCCGAACTTCTCGTCGCTGCTGGGTGTGTCTTGGTCCGCACCCTGCTTTGTGTCCGTGGGGTCTCCCGCTATATGGATTCTGCGCTCCTGGCAACCTGTCTGCCGATCGCCGGGTTTCCCTTTCCCAGCCTGACCCTGTTTGGGCCAGGGCCGGCTGGTGGGGGGAGGGTGCCCCGATTAATCTCCGGCTCCGTGTAGGTTTTCGGTTCTTCTTTTTTGCTCCTTTTTGTTTTCCTGCGTTTCTCCACTGCTTCTGGATGCTGGTTTTGCTGGGTTCTTGGTGGAGTGTTGGGTGTTGGAGTTCCCAGCTCGCTATTCAGTTGGTGCGAGTCGGGGTGCCTCCCTATTGTCTCGGCGCCATCTTTCTCCCCCCGACCTTTCATCTTAAATACTAGTGTTGCTCTGATAAAATGCTTAGTACTGTTTTTTTTTTTTAAGAAATGTTATTATACAGGTGATATACAGAGAAGTTATAGTTACATAAGTCAGGTAACAATACATATCTTTTTGGACACTGTCATCCCTTTTCCTCTCTCTCTCCCAGTTTTTCCCTCCCATCTTTACCCACAGATTGTATAGTTCATTTTTAACATAGTATCTAATGAGTACCACTGCTGCATTTGTTCACCCTTTGTCCTTCCATTTCTGTGCCCTCCTCTTACCCTCCCAAAGACAGATAGCAAACAAGACAAAAAGAAAACAAGGAAACAAAAAACAAATTTAAAAAACCTCCCGTTTCCATTCCCTAGAGTTCATTTCAATAAGTATTATTTTTTATAGCATCAGAAGAAGCATATAGGCATTGAGCCTTTGTGTTCCTCTCCTAAGAATATCCTCCTTTGCTCTGGGTTATTACTTTGAGATGGAATGTTGCTATGTAACACAGACTAATCTTGCACTCTCTGTCATTCTGCCTCAACCTCCCAGGTGCTCGATTATAGGCATACACCACCATGCCTGGCACTATATAAACAAATGGCTGCTATTTAGGAGAGCACAAGTCCAGACAATATTGTTGTGGTTATATCAGTTATTGTATTTTATTGTGTTCACTGTTGGAAAACCAGATGGAATGGACTTCAGCTTTCCTAAACAGCTTTACGGAGAAAGAATATGACTGTATTTTGGTGTTTCTCAGCATAGCAGACCAACAATATCATCAGTGCATCATTTCTTTCTACTTCTCCAGTGCTTTCATGGGGTTAGCTTCATCTGGAGGCGAGTACAGCTTACATGTAGCCATCGGGTGTTATACACCCTTTCATGTTTCCATCCTGGGAACAGAAGAATTCTGGGCTACATGCTAAGAATGATTAGAAGAATCTTAATTTGCCCTACTTAGGTCACATGACCTCCTCAATATCTGCTGGTGCCCTGTTGTGACCAATGGTGTTATCCTCCAGGGCCTGCTCTGACCGCAGGGCTGCAGTCAATTTCCTCTTGAACATGTGGTACAGTGGAAGACAGGATGAGTGCTTAGGAACTTTTAGGGATTTAGGAAATGGATATCCTAGTAGGCAATAAGAAAAAAGTTCAAGGGCTGGGGATATAGCCTAGTGGCAAGAGCGCTTGCCTCGTATACATGAAGCCCTGGGTTTGATTCCCCAGCACCACATATACAGAAAATGGCCAGAAGTGGCGCTGTGACTCAAGTGGGAGAGTGCTAGCCTTGAGCGGGAAGAAGCCAGGGACAGTGCTCAGGCCCTGAGTCCAAGGCCCAGGACTGGCAAAAAAAAGAAAACAGTTCAAGTCTAGATATGCAAGACTAAGCTCAGCTCAGTGAAAAATGTTGCCTCTTCAACTTTAAAAGAAACAGAATGCTTCAGTCCTCTTTTAGGAGACAAAAAAAAAAAAAAAAGGATATTTCCCATCTAATTCTAGGCACCATCTATTTATCATCAGTATGTGAATGACTTCAGAATATTCTTTCCAACCAAACCTTTGGTATCCCAGGGAAGGTTAGAGCTTGCCTTGTGGGGGGTTCAGTAATTAGTACTTACACTTGCACTAAATGATTTAATTTGGTTCCTTTGATCCAATGGAGAATCTTACTATCCAAACCTGCTGGATGAGAAGGAAATGGTGCTCAAAGCAATCAAGCAAATTACTTGTGGGCGTAGAGCTAAATAGGGGCACCTTTCTGCTATTAGGGTTCTCTGTGTTGGAGATGGTTAGCTGTGTCAAAACATGGGAAATGTGGCTGGGCACTGGTAGCACATGTCTATAATCTTTTTTTTTTTTCTTTTTTTTGGCCAGTACTGGGCCTTGAACTCAGGGCCTGAGCACTGTCCCTGGCTTCTTTTTGCTCAAAGCTAGCACTCTGCCACTTGAGCCACAGCGCCATTTCTGGTCATTTTCTATGTATGTGGTGCTGGGGAATCAAACCCAGGGCGGCTTCATGTATATGAGGCAAGCACTCTTGCCACTATGCCATATTCCCAGTCCCTCATGTCTATAATCTTAAGGTACTCCAAAAGTGTAGCTCAGGAGGATCACAATTGGAAGCCAGTTTAGGCAATGAGTGTGCAAAACCCCTTCTCAACAGAAAAGTCTGTGTGCACTGGCAAGTGTCATGACAAGTGTCATCCCAGCTATTGTGAAAGTGTTCACAGGAGGATTACAGTCCAGGCTAACCTGTACGCAAAAAGTGAGACTCTATTTCAAAACTAATCAGAGCCAAAAGGGCGGAAGGCATGGCTCAAACAGTATAGTGCTTGCCTCACAAGTGTTCAAACCTTACCAAACAAACAAGGAGAAAAGAACAAGAAAAAAGGAAAATGTGTGATTGGGATTCAGGAAAGACAAGGACAAGGGGACCAAGTGTTATGAGAATTCTCTCCTCTCATCTACACTGCTGTTTCTGCTTTGTTCTTTTTTTTTTTTTTTTTTTTGCCAGTCCTGGGGCTTGAACTCAGGGCCTAAGTACTGTCCCTGGCTTTTTGCTCAAGGTAGCACTCTACCACTTGAGCTACAGTACCACTTGTGGCTTTTTCTATACATGTGGTGCTGAGGAATTGAACCCAGGGCTTCATGAATGTGATGCAAACACTCTACCACTAGGCCATATTCCCAGCCCTGCTTCATTCTTTTCTTTCCTCTTTCTGCAAATAGGCTTTCCTGCTTCCTTGGGTATTGTGGCAGAAAAAACAAAGTGGCCACTAAAGTCACTTTTTTTCCCCCCTTTGGATCCAGAATTCTGGAGAAGATCTGCCCACTGGCTGGGGTGGGGGTTATGTTATTCAGAAGGGTTTCTCCTGGCTGTCAGTTGAGTCAGATTATTGGGAGCTGAGTTGACAATGGAGAACAGAAGAGAGGCCCAAGGCTTGTGAGCTTAGTCAGACTGGTTGCATGAGGGCTGCTGCCGGGAGTTTTGAGGCTTCAGCTTCTGCGGTTTACCATTTCTTTCTAAAGTGGACATTGGTCAGGCAACCTCTGCAGTGGTTCAATCCACCAATGCACAGACAACCCTAATCAAACAGCTGCTCAGCTGCGTGCTGGTGGCTCAGCTCTGTAACCCTTGCTACTTAGGAGGCTGAGATCTGAGGATCATAGTTTGAAGCCAGTCTGGGGCAGAAAAATCCCTGAGACGCTTCAGTTAACCACCCAAAAACCTGGAAGTGAAGCTATGGCTCAAATAGAGCACCAGCTTGATCAAAACAGCTTAAAAAAAAAAAAAAGGAAATAGCTGTTTAGGACCTTCTATTTGCCTTCGTGTGTGTGTGTGTGTGTGTGTGTGTGTGTGTGTGTGTGTGTGTGTGTGTGTGTGTGTGTGTGCTGGAACTGGTCTAGAACTCAGGGCCTGGGTACTGTCCCTGAGCTTTTGCTCAAGGCTATCACTTCCACTTGAGCCATTTCCAGCTTTTTTTTTTTTTTGGTAGTTAATTGGAGAGAAGAGTCTCACAGACCTGGGCTGGCTTGAACTGATCCTCAAAACTCAGCCTGAGAAGTAGACAGGATTACAAGCAAGAGCCAGCAGTGCCTGGTTCACATCTTGGTGAGATGGAACTCTGGGACATTTCCTCCAGTGCGGTCCAGAGCTCCAGGGGAGGCTTGCGTGGTGGATTCCTAGGAAGAGTCATGGCAGCCAGCCCCTGTGGGACAGGTAAGGTGTCTCTGGACAGTAGTTCTGCTGCAGCCTGGGCTCCCAGGGAGCTCCTGGCATTTGTGCTCCCTGCACAGGGCCAGGCTTTCTAATGGTGGTCCTCTCATTTGTGTGGTTTGTGGGTGCAATGCTCACTAACTGGGCTATTAGTGACATGAAAGGAATCCACTTGATCCCCAAATCCAGGAACGGTGGGTCACTCAGAACTAGGAGAGCAGTGGGAGTAGACACAGCCTCTCCCTGGCATGTCTTGGCAGTGTCTGTTTACTTTCTGCCAGGTGTGAGCCACGTGGAGCCTTACCCAGAACAGGACACTCCAGTTCCTGCAGAAGGTGGGGGGCTGGCTCCTAGCCAGCCTTCCTATGTCCGGGAGGCCACGTTCCTCCCTGAGGGCCCTTCTGAAGGTTTTGTTCTGGGGTGTAATCTGAGGGAGGTATAATCTTCCCACAGGAAGGTGGTGGGATGCCATCCCACCAAGACTTGCTGTGAGCCAGCCTTGCTGCAGCTGCCATAGTGGAACACCCCTAACACCCAAGGGACCAGGCTTCTTTCTCTCTCCAGTCCTGAGGCTTGAACACAGGGCCTGGGCTCTGTCCCTGAGCCTCTCTGTGCTCAAGGCTAGCACTCTACCACTTGAGCCACAGTGCCACTTCCAGCTTTTTCTGAGTAGTTTACTGGAGAGAACATCCTCACAGACTTTCCTGCGCGGGCTGGCTTCGAACCATGATCCTCAGATCTCAGCCTCCTGAGTGGGATTGCAGGCGTGAGCCACTGGTGCCCAGCAAACCCTTCTCTTGTGCTCTAGGTCCTTTCATCCAAGGGACACTTGGCATGTGCGCACCCCTGGGACCTCAGGATGGCCTCCTTATTCACTCACATTCCTCTCCTCACACTCCAACACCTGCTTCTCCTGATATTCACCCCTACTTGCTGCCTCACCACTCAAACCCGAGTTCACTATCCAGCCCTTCATTCTAGAAACATCTATTCACTTTACCTGAGGGGCAGGCCCTGTTCTGGGTCCTGGAAGTGAAGACATGAGGAACACAGCACAAGTGTGTCCAAAGCCCCGAGAATGGAAGGGACAGTTTAGCAAGGTTTCTTCAGTGGAGGGAGTGTGGTGTTGGAGCAGCTCACTGGATGCCATGCTGGTTCAGGAAAGACTTCCTGGAAAAGGCAATCATTCTGTCAAAAGAGGAGGAGGCCCTGCTAGGAGGAGGTTCGGGGGCTTAAGGCAGTGGGTGGGAGTGGGTGATGAAGGGAGCCACAGTGAGGTTTGCATTTGGGGGAACCAGAAGTGAGGCCATGAAAATGCAGGTGACAGATGTGAGCTGAGACTGGGGAACACATGGAAACAAATCACCATTCACTACATGTAGGCGAGGAAGAGGGGGTGAGGGAGGAGGAAGCCAAGATGACTCCCCTGTGTCTGGTTGGGGTGCTGAGCTATGGAACCAGAGAATACAGGACGGGGAAAGGGCACGTTGATAGTTGGACAAAGTGAATTGGAGGCCTAACAGGGCATTCATTAGGAGACAATTCAGTCTAAGGGCAGCGTGGGAAGACAGAGGCTGGGGATGTACCCCAGGTTGTTCTAGCCTTAGAATTGAGCCACGGAAAAAGAAACATAGATAGGAAAGAGGAAAAGCTGAGATCCAAAGAAGATATAGTGAGAAGGTCACTATGAAAGCCATAGGGGCAGGGCTGGAAGCGGTATTAGGAAACAAGCAGTGCCAGGTGCTGGTGGCTCACACCTACAATTCTAGCTACTCAGGTGGCTGAGATTTGGAGGCTAGCTAGAAAAGTCTGAGAGATTCCATCTCTAAAATAACTAGCAAAAAGCCAGGGTGAAAGTATGGTTCAAGTGGTAGAGTGTCAGCTCCACAAGGACACTAAGAGTGTGAGGCTCTGAGTTCAATGTCTCATACCAGCAAAAACCCAGCTCAAGGCTGGCACTCTGCTATGTGAGACATACTTCCACTTCTGCTTTTTGCTGGTTAGTTGGGAGATAAAATCTTGATATTCTTGCTTGGCCTCCTGAGTGCTGAGATTAGAGGTGTGTACACCCAGCCTAGACCAATTTAGATTTATAACCATTATCAATCATGATCTGTGCATTTCATTTTGTACAAGAGCATGAAATCACCATGATTTCACTGTTTACCATTTGCACAGGTTAATATTACAGAAAACTGCTTTTTTTGGAAGGTGGTGTTGGAAAAGGATCTCATTATGTAACTAGGCTGGTCTCAAACTTGAGATCCTCCTGCCTCCACCTATTTAGTGCTGCAATTCCAGGCATGTAGTACTATGTCTGGCACATATTCTTAACTTAAAAAAGCAAGTTTAAAACAAGTATTTTGAAATAGGGGAAATGTTTGATTTGGAGGTTTAGTGTTTTCTTTGCTGGTATTGGGCTTGAATGCAGGGCCTGGGCACTGTCCCTGAGCTTCTTTTGCTCAAGGCTAGCACTCTACCACTTGAGCCACAGCACCACTTCTGGCCTTTTCTGTTTATGTGGTACTGAGGAATCGAACCCAGGGTTTCATGCATGCTAGGCAAGCACGCTACCACAGAACCACATCCCTGGCCCCTACACCGTTATTTTGTATGTGTGCATGCTCACTCCTATACTGGGACTTGGACTCATAGCCTAGCCTCACACTCACGTGACTTTTCCACTCGTAGCTGGTGCTCAATGCTTCCAATTCCAATTTGTTTAACATATGCAATGTCTCTGGTTCATTTACGATGATGAAAATTTGCCATTGTGTATGCATAACTGTATTTCTATTAAGTAGATTAGAGTATGGCCTACCATTAGTTTTGTTGTTTTGGTTGTGGGCCTTGAATTCAGTGGCTGGGTGTTGTCCCTGAGCAATTATTTGCTCAAGGCTAGAACTCTACCACTTTGAGCCACAGTGCCACTTCTGGTTTTCTAGTGGTTAATTGGAGATGTCTTTTCTGCCCAGGCTGGCTTTGAACCTTGATCATTAGACCTCAGCTTCCTGAGTAGCTAGGATTAGAGGCATGAGCCACCAGTGCTGTTTTGTTTTTAAACATGGTCTCACCATGTTGTTCACACTGGCCTCTTTAACTTGCCTGAACCACACACCTATCCTACCAGTTTTTATTTTTGGCAGTTTTATAACATTGATAATTAGTTCTCATCCACTCTGTAGATTTTTTTGGCAGTAGTAACAGGAATGTTACTAGAACAGAGCTTGTTTGGTCAATCTTCACCCTTGTTACATTTTCTGGATAAATCACACATACACTATGGGGCATTTCTTTTTGTTTTTAGCTTGGTTTCAGTGCACACATCTCAAGTTCCCACTTTCTTCAAGGCAAATGGGTGTGAGTCGAAGGGCATACTTCTTGAAGCCACTCCCTGGATGAACTTGTGAATGCTGGTGTGTTCTTGAATCACCACTAACTTGATAGCAGAATAGCTCTTCTGCTTGCCTTCTTTTCAGAAGCCATTCTTCTGGGCCCAAATTGGAAGGAAAGAATGCTAGAGATTAGGCTGGGCTAATGCCTCTAATACTAGCAACTCAGGAGGTTGAGATTTGAGGACTGCAGTTTGAAGCCAGCATAGGCAGGAAAGTCTGAGAGATTTTTAGCACCAATTAAAAAAAAAAAAAAAAGGCTGTGGCTCAAGTGGTAGAGTGCTAGCTTGGAGCACAAAACACCGGCTTGAGACTAGGTAGGGAAGGGTAGCTCAGGCTGTTTTGAAACTCCTGACCCTTGGATTACATGTGAGTGTTACCATTAATGGCATGGCTGGTCCAAGATGAGTGTGCTTTAAGTGTCCTTACACATGATGAGAACTGGTATGAAAAAACAGAATACCTCAGTAATATGCTGCTTACATATTGAAATTACATGTTGAGTGACATTAAAAATGTCAACTATCTAAGACAGCAGCCTCAGGGCACTGCATGTCAACATTCCCAGCAACTCTTCACTTTTTACACTTTAATGTGCATAGTGTGTGTGTGTGTGTGTGTGTGTATACATATATATATATATTTTTTTTGGGGGGGGGTCAGCCATGGGGGCTTGAACTCAGGGCCTGGATGCCATCCCTGAGCTTTCTGGTCAAGGTTAGCTCTCTACAACTTGGGCCATAACTCCACTTTCAGATTTTGGTGGAGATGAGTGTTACATGACCTTCAGATCTCAGCCGGAGTAGCTAGGATTACAGGCACAAGCCATCACTGCTCAGTGCAAAATTACATTCCTGGCACTGGTGGCTCATACCTGTAACCCTAGCACTACTCAGGAGGGTGAGATCTGAGGACCATGGTTCAAAGCCAGCCCAGGCAGGAAGAGCCCATGAAACTCTTATCTCTAATCCCCACCAAAAATATCTGAAAGTGGAGATGTAAAAAAGCTCAGGGAGGGCTGGGCATATGGCCTAGTGGTAAAGTACTTGCCTCGTATACATGAAGCCCTGGGTTTGATTCCTCAGCACCACATATACAGAAAAGGCCAGAAGTGGTACAGTGGGTCAAGTGGTAGAGTGCTAGCCTTGGGCAAAAAGAAGCCAGGGACAGTGCTCAGGCCCTGAGTTCAGAAAAAAAAAAAAAAAAAAAAAAAAGGAAAGAAAGAAGCTTAGGGACAGTGCCCAGGTCCCAAGTTCAAGCCCCAGGATGGGTACCCCCTCCCCTCCCAAAGTGATTTTTTAACTTCTATTGAACATTTGTTTCAAATACACAAATGACACTTGATTATATTCTGATCACATTCTCAAGAATTCTATCACCGAGCTATAATAGTGACGCTTTTATTATCAAAGCCTACTTGAAACTTTTTTGCCAGTCCTGGGGCTTGAACTCAGGGCCTGGGCACTGTCCCTGGCTTCCTTTTGCTCAAGGCTAGCACTCTACCACTTGGGCCACAGTGCCACTTCTGGCTTTTTTATGTGGTGCTGAGGAATTGAACCCAGGGCTTCATGCATGCAAGGCAAGCACTCTACTGCTAAGCCATATTCCCAGGTGCCCCTCCCCCACCCCCTTAAATGCTCATCCTGGGGCTTCAACTCCATGCCTACGTGCTGTCTCTGAGCTGTTTTGCTCAAAGGCAGTGCTCTACCATTTGAGCCACAGCTTTCCTTCTGCCCTTTTTTTTTTGGGGGGGGGGGTAGCTTATTGGAGATACAGTCCCATGGACTTTCCTGCCTGTGCTAGCTATGAATTGTGATCCTTACATCTCAGCCTTCTGAGTAGCTAGGATTAAACAAATCATTTTAAATCTTTTTTTTTTTTAAATCAAAGAGAAGTTATTACATAAACATGCACGGAAAATAAGCAGAGGATCTTCTTCCCTTATTATGTTAAATTATATATGATATCTTGCTCGTCTCTTATTAGCATTCATAGGAATATGTAGTTTCCCAATTCTTTTACTGTTTGATATGCCTATACCACATGTGTGGCTGCAGTTTTTATTCTATCTTCATGGCATTGTAAAATAGTTAAATATGTTCCATATGCTAGTAACTTTTGTGATTCCAAGTTGTTTATGCCAATGAAGAAAGACAAAATCTGATAGTTTTAAAATTATATCCAGCAGCTAGTAGCTCCAAGCCAGTTCTACCTTCCTATGGGAATCCCACTGGCCCACCTCCTTCTCCCATGTAGTCACATGAAACAGCAGATGTTTTAAGTGTACATCATACATTTATTACCAACAACCCTCTCAACTCCAAAATTGGGCACAGGGATTAAAAATAAAAATTCATTGCACTACTTAGTAAAGCATTACTAGTAACTTTCATAAAAAATGTACAAACTTTGTTAAAAATTTATCAAGCCTTCAAATGATTTGGTTACAGATATTTATAATACGTACATTTAAAATGATATGTTAAGTGATACAATGGAATATGATTTGAGGAAGTGACTCAGCAAATGATTCCAAGAAACACCCCTGCTGTGAGCTTTCATAATCTGAAACGAATAGCAAAATGAGGTAACCAAATGTACCAACAGGGGAAAAATCGCTTTCTAATGAAGGCCTCTAGATAGCTATGAAAAATATTTTCACGAGTTGTAGATCTCATTCAAAATCATTACAGGAGGCCCAAATTGAAGAATCTTACAAATCACATTTCAGAGTGTATAAAATCTGCTTTCACATTTTCCAGATTTTGCTGAAAAATAAATTCAGGACAGAAAATCTTAATATGAGATTTTGATGCTTGGAGGCCTTGAGTTGTTTTTTAGGGGAATGGCAGTTTTTTGTTTTTTTTTTTCTTTTTTATGTGAAAATTCATTGCCAAAAAACAAAAACCACCCCTCAAACCTTAAAACACCCACAGCTGACTTAAGTTGGTAAAGCCAATATTGTTTTAATAGGCAACAAAAAAACATCTGCCTGCTATCTGGTGCATCACTCAAGGTGACAATAGCTGCGCATGAATCAACTATTCCTTCTCATTTGCTAGCCACGAAGTTGCTCACTGTGGCCAGTCTGAGGAGGACACATGCATGTGTGCTCCTAATATGAACCACTTTAGTAAGCAAATCTGGACATCTCTAAGAGCCCCATGCAAAGACAAGACATTACCAAAGAGAGATCAGTCACAACAGCACAACAATTAAACTCAGGAATTTACCAAAACAGACCCTGCTGCCTCCTAAATCGCCAACTACCTCTCAAAAATTTACTGGGAAGGGAACATTATGACAAGAATTTATAGTCAGAAGGAAAGAAAAAGCTACTTTTCCTAGTCATTAATTAGTACAATGTGCCTTGTTAGTTATTTCTATATAAATTAGAAAAAGTGCTTTACCCACATGCTTCAATAAAATGGAATACTGAGTGTAGTAGTGTTATGTTAGATCTGTACAGATACAAATTTTTGCAGCTATATAAAAGACTATGTATAAGATGGGCCCTTGCCATTTTAAACATGATTTTTTAATTAAAAAAATAAAGATTAAACTGTATATGTGATTTGTATTGTAGCTATTATATGCCTTTTATTCATCAGGAACAGGAGGGGGATTATCCTAATGATTTAAAAGTAACATGTACACTTTACCACCATTAAAGTGTAGTTCTGATGCACTGACAAATCTAGGGATGAATGAAGTAGGCAAAATTCTATTTGACTAGATAGAGGCAACAGTGTCTGGAAGAGAAAAAATTGTGCTTCTGTGTGTATTGACTTTACTGAACTCTAGGCTGTGATGAGCTTATAGAGACTTCTAGGAAGGGCAAGCAGCATGGCAGTAACAAGTAGTTAACACTGTCCGAGTACAAAATTGACTCAGAGCCAACTGAACATTGAGGCTGGCAGCAAATTATCACAGTCCTAATTGGAGTAATGTAGCATGTAATGTAGCATGTGCTACTGCAAACAAAGCAATGACATCAACTGCAGGGAGACAGACAATGCGAACTACACTGAAGAATGAGAAAGAAATCTAAATGTTGTTGGGAAAGTGACTTGAAATAATCTGAATTATGCTCAATGGACCTATTAAAAAAACACAGCTCTATATTATTTCAGATCAACTAAATGAAGGTCAATTCCTCTTTGACAGCATTATTTTTTTATATAAAAAATCAAATCTTCATTTATACTGCAAGTATTCTGGAAACCTGTTACATTAAAGTTTTCTCATTCAGCCAAAAATTAAAAGGAAAAGCAGCCAAGATCAAAGCAAATCAGGCCTACAAACATGAGCTGTCACAAGCACTTGATCTATCCCGAAACAAGGGTGGAAATGAGAAGCACACTTATAGAGGAAAAAGCAACTAGACAACTCTCAGAACTGGAGCATGGTAAGCGAACAATATGAACAGAAATATAGTTTCTTAAAATAGTTTAGTTGCCTATGGGAGCTTGAACAAAGAACACATATCAGAAATCAAGCGGAGTGAGTTAAGAGATTTTGTTCTGGTGGAAGTCAAGGAGATGAGACTTCATGGGACCAGTGGTATTCTTAGAAATATATTACTCAAATATTTTCTGAATAGACTACAAATCTAAACATTAAAAAAAAATCACAGGTACTTTCTGTAAGAAGCTTACTGGAAATGTAAAGAACAAGAAAGTATCAACATTCAAATCATTGATTGAAATGCTAATATTGCTAACTGATGATGTATGATATTGCACCTTCTTTTTGGAAACAGCAAGTTAAGAGATTAAATTTTTTTCACAACAGAATAAAAATAAATCAGGTCATGGAGTGAGAATCTGTTACACTTTTTTCTTAAGTGACCCCACTTAGGACCACCAATGAAGAGAAGGTGACAGCTGCCTGAAGCAAAGGAAGAAGCCTTTTCTCATTCCATTCACCGGGAGGGAAGGGGATGACGTATTCAATGCTTATAACTGATGCACCCTTAGCAATCAGTGTGCAACAGCAAACACAAGGAAAAACCAGTGTACAGTACTAGTGCTGTTTAAATAACACACCAGATTATACATTGCAGCATAATTAAAACTACACACACATTCTTGGTACATGCTGGTATATAGGATCTCATACACACATTAGCTACCATGCCCTCACGCAAGTAGTTGTACACTCTCTCTCTCTCACACAGATGCACTTATCACCAAATCATACATTGCATTCATTTCCACTCACAGTTTCTGAAGGCTCTATATAAGGTAGATTGCTATATCATCTGGAGCTACCACTTTTTATAAAAGCACATGCTAAAAGATCACGTCCACTGTAATCTTGCAGCAACACTCGGAATGATCACACAAAAACCAGGGAATGTTAGTGCACACACAAAATTAAGCTAAAGAAAAAGTCTTTGGAGTTCCAATCACACTGTTAGTATAACAATCCCATAATTGTGAAGACTAATTGTAAGCTTTTATAGTTGATTAAGTCACACAGTGCAAAGAAAGGTCCATTGACCCTTTTGGTAAAGGGAGGGCTGGAAGCCACACAGATTAAGTTCAATGGATAGTCCGTATATACATGTGATGAGGAACACCCAAACTAAATTTGTGCTCTTAGGTTGATCATTCTGAATCCCGATGCACTTCTGAAGCATCAGCTCGGCAAATTGGGCAAGTACGATTCGCCTAAAAAAAACAAAAAAAGGAAACTCATCTGAATAGTGGTTTTATAAAATAAAAATATATTAATAATGGAACTTCTTTTATTTTCAAGATTCTTTTTACATTCACTGTTCCTTTAAAAAGCTACCAAATAATAATACTGTCTTTAAAAAAAACACCCCAAAACAAAATACACATTTAAGTAATATAAGGTTGCTCCCTTTCCCCCTTTTTTATTGTTACTGTAGTTTGCATTCAGGGATCTGCACTTGCTAGACAGGTGCCCTGTAATTTGAGTTATCCCTTTAAGCCCTTAGTTCCTTCAGTTTATTTTTGTCTTGTCTGGCCTGGGACAGTTTGCCTATCTTCACCGAGCTACAAAGGATTGTACTACCACGCCCCATACTCAGGTTTTGTTGTTGTTTTTGTTTGGTTTTGTTTTTTTTGCCAGTTCTGGGGCTTGAACTCAGGGCCTGAGCATTGTCCCTGGCTTCTTTTTGCTCAAGGCTAGTACTCTGCCACTTGAGCCACAGCTCCACTTCTGGCTATTTTCTATATATATGGTGTTGAGGAATCGAACCCAGGGCTTCATGTACACCAGACGAGCACTTTACCACTAGGCCATATTCCCAGCCCCTTTGTTGTTGTTGATTTGGTATTTAAACTCAAGAACTTATGCTTGCTAATAACCAGGCACTTTTCTAGTTGAGCCGTGCTCCCAGCATCAAGGTCGTGTGTGTGTGTGTGTGTGTGTGTGTGTGTGTGTGTGTGTGTTTTGTTTCTTTTTTTTTTTTTTTGGCCAGTCCTGGGGCGTGTGTGTGTGTGTGTGTGTTTTGTTTCTTTTTTTTTTTTGGCCAGTCCTGGGGCGTGGACTCAGGGCTTGAGCACTGTTCCTGGCTTCTTGAGCCACAGCACCACTTCTGGCCATTTTCTGTACATGTGGTGTTGGGGAATTGAATCCAGGGCCTCATGTATATGGGGCAAGCACTCTTGCTAATAGGCCCCAGCCCCAGCCCTGTGTTGTATCGGGTGTGTGTGTGTGTGTGTGTGTGTGTGTGTGTGTGTGTGTGTGTGGTGTATCTTAGTTCTGACTTTTTGCTGGTTAATCTATCAGGTTTGTATTCTGGAGGTGTGTGTGTGTGTGTGTGTGTGTTGTGTATCTTAGTTCTGACTTTTTGCTGGTTAATCTATCAGGTTTGTATTCTGGAGGTGTGTGTGTGTGTGTGTGTGTGTGTGTGTGTGTGTATCTTAGTTCTGACTTTTTGCTGGTTAATCTGTCAGGTTTGTATTCTGGAACTTGCTCCAAACTGAGTTTCTCAGATCTTAGTCTTCTAAGTGGCTAGCATTACAGGTTCAAACCATTGGCACACCTGGCTCACCTTGCCTATTCTGTTTTTTTTGTGTGTGTGTGTTTTGTTGTTGTTGTTGGTCCTGGGGCTTGAACTCAGAGCTTTTTTGGCTCAAGGACAGAGCTCTACTACTTTGAGACATGGCACCACTTCTGGTTTTCTGGGGGTTAATGGGAGATGAGAGTCTTATGGGGACTTTTCTGCCTGGGTTGGCTTTGAATGAGTCTCAGATCTCAGCCTCCTAAGTAGCTAGGATTACAGGCATGAGGCACTGGCACCTGATAGCACACTATTCGGTAGTACTTAGGAACAAGCTTGGTTGTAAAACAGGTGACTACATTTGTGGCTTTATTTATCTCCTACCTAGACTTCATTTCAACAAATGGCACCACCACCTGCCATGTTGCTAAAGCCAGAAATGTAAGCATTGCTTGTTTTTACTTCCGATAGTCCACTATTCACCAGTCTCATTTCTATGGCTCTCAGGGAGTAGTCCCCATGCCATTGCTACTCCATGTTATGACCAGCTCATTCCATCTTTTTTTTTTTGGCCAGTCCTGGGCCTTGGACTCAGGGCCTGAGCACTGTCCCTGGCTTCTTCCCGCTCAAGGCTAGCACTCTGCCACTTGAGCCACAGCGCCGCTTCTGGCCGTTTTCTGTATATGTGGTGCTGGGGAATCGAACCTAGGGCCTCGTGTATATGAGGCAGGCACTCTTGCCACTAGGCTATATCCCCAGCCCTCATTCCATCTTTATTCCATCACCCTTTCCAAACACATCAGTCATGTGTCCCCTTATCCCTTGCTTTCAAGATCAACTCCTTCATGTTTCAGAGTGGCTTTAAAATACGCTGGTTACATTTCTCAACACCCTCTTCCTTTGCTAATCTCCTTAACATTCTAGTCATTAGCGATATGGAACTCACTTAGAGTACTGTTTTCTATAAATCAGAACATTTTTCTGAAAGAAACTAAAGTTGACTGAAGCCTTTCATTAAATCATATTTTTACTCATATTTTACTCATATAATTAAGACTATGAAAGTACAAAGTACAGTTGAGTGTAGTGGTACACACCTATAATCTCAGATACCCAGAATGTAGAGGGAGGAGAATCCAGAAAAGGCTAACGTTTACCAAGAACGAATTTCAAAAACAAAACAACAATAAAAGGGCTGGCACTGTAGCTCATGTGTTAACAGAACCTGCCTTGCCAGGTGCTGGCAGCTCAGGCCTGTAACATAGCTATTCAGAAGGCTGAGATTTGAGGATTATGGCTTGAGGCCAGCCCAGGCAGGAAAGTCCTTGAGACACTTAAAACAGCTCAAGGATAGTGCCCAGGCCCTGAGTTCAAGCACCAGGACAGTATAAAGGAAAAGAGAGAGAGAGAGAGAGAGAAACAGAAAAAAAGAAGAGCTGGGCACTGGTGGCTCCTGGCTGTAATCCTGGCTACTCAGGAGGCTGAGAACTGAAGATTGCGGTTCAAAGCCAGCTGGAGCAGGAAAGTCCTTAAGACTCTTAATCTCCAATTAACCATCAGAAAACCAGAAGTGGTGCTGTGGCTCAAGTGGTAGAGCGCTAGCCTTGCTTGAGCTCAAGAGCTCAGGGACAGAGCCTAGGGCCAGAGTTCAAGCCACAATTGACAAAAAGAAAAAGAAAGAAAGAAAGAAAGAAAAAAGTAACTCTGGCTTAATAACTAGTACCAAAAAAGTATGAAGAAAATGAGAGAAAGAAGCTTCGGCAACAATATCCTGGTATATCTACTATTATCTTGTGGCTTTTAGGCTTTTTTTTTTTTCTTCCATGCAGGAGACTGGGTCAGAATGAAATAAAAATACAGTTTACCTCTTCAAGAAAATCTGTGGCAAAAGTGCCCTAGTGAAGTTCCTTTCTAAATCAGAAGAAACTATAGTCTAACAAGTTCAGGTCTTGTCCTTAAGAAGAAAATTATATCAAATGATTATCAAGGATGAGGCAACTCATTTTCAGTTTTTACATCATCACTCTCATGTTAATGACTGCAGTTATTTTAGTTTTTTTTCTGTGATGCTGGGAATTAAACCCAAGGCCTGTACATGCTAAACACATGCTGTACCACTGTTCACTAGCCTTTTCTTTTCATCTGAAATCTGAAAGCTGTGTTTCAATTTTGTCTACTTTGCCCAGCATCCACTAACCACATTCTTATTCTAATGAAACTATGGTCAGTAAAACAGAAAATTCACTGTTATAGATGCCATCACTTTACCTTAAGCCATTTGTCAACACACTTGGCATGGAACTCGTGGTTACACGGTAAGACTCTAAGTAGCTGCCTTGACTCAAAATCACACATGCATACTACACACCTGCAAAAAGCAAAAAGATCACTTAACTGTAAAACTAGATGGCTTTCTATTTTGTTATGACTACTGAAGCCTGCAAAACCATTTATTCTCAGTAACCAAACCATCAGTTAAATTTTTAGAAAAAATTACCAATATCCTGAAAAGTAATAATGTTAAGGCATTTAGTGTTTTTCTTGATTTATAGATTATCAGAAAATTTCTGATGAATATTAAACGTTGGTATTAAAATTGAAGATAACAACTACTAAAAGTATAATAGTCTAGCTCTTTCTTTTAGATAAATGTTTAGCTCTCTTTTGTTTTAAAAAAATAACCATTTCATCTTTAAGATAAAACAAACACAACAAAAAGAAACAGTAACAGGAAATAAAATGAAATTCACCAAAATAAAGGGCTGTGAATGTAGCTCAGTGGTAGAACACTTGCCTAGCATGTATAAGGTGGTCCTAGGTTTGATTCTCAGCCCCCAAAACTCACTCACTCACTCACTCACAGAATGAGGGACATTAAAAAAATGTATCAAGCTGGGCACTGGTGGCTCATGCCTGTAATCCAAGCTACTCAGGAGAATGAGATCTGAGGATCAGGTTCAAGGCCAGCCCAGCCAACAAAGTGTGTGAGAGACTTTTATCTCCACTTAACTTCCAGATAACTGGAAGTAGCACTGTGGCTCAAAAGTGGTAGAGCACTAAAGAACTCAGGGGCAGCACCCAGGCACTGAGCTCATCAATGGCCATGGCTGACCAAAAAAAAAAAAAAAAAAAAAAAAGAATTGATAAGGGATATGCACCCGCATCTTGGTAACCAAAAGATCTTTATATTTAAAAAATGTACATAGGATTTGAATAGACATTTTCTAAAAAGATGCACGCACGAAAAGATTCTTAACATTAGCAGCCATCAAGCAGGAGAAACAATAAAAACCACAGTGAGATACCACTTCAAACCCATTAGGATGGCTAAAAAAAAAAAAAAAGAGATTAACAAGAGCTAGAGGAAATGTGGGAAAACTAAAACCTCTGTACATCGCTGGGAAAAACTGGCAGCTCTCTTTTAGGTAAACTAAGGCTGTGATAGAACTCACCAATTTACTTCCAGGCATATACTTTCAGGAACTTACCCACAGAAAAACTGTATAATTACGTTCAAAGTAGCATTATTCATAATAGCCAATTATCAGCTGATGAAAGAATAAGCATACATACAATGGACTATTATTTGGCCATTAAAAATAACTTACTGATATAAGATGTAACACATATAGACTTTGGAAAAGTTATGCTAATGAAAGAAGGCAGACTCAAAAGACTAAATTCTATGATCTGATTTAGGTAAAATCTATGGAAACACAAAGAAGGTAAAGCAGATAAAGCAGAAGATGAAGAAGGTTGGGGAAATATGGGAAGTAGGTGCTGGTAGGGTAAGGACGTTTTATTGAGGTGATGAAAGTCTAAATTTGTTTGTTGGACTCTAGGAAAATTTTATGGTATGTGAATTATACCTCATGTTCTACATTTGTACCTCCCAATATAGAAGTCAGAAATTTAAATAGTTCCATCTGACTACTGTCTATCATATTGGTCAGCATATACTCAAGAGTATAAAACAGACAACTTACCTTTATCAAGTTATCTCTGACTCTCAAGCTTTTATTTCATAAAGATAGAAAAGAAACTTTAACAGTGACGTCAGAAAAATTTATACTTACAAAGTCTGTTCTGATTGGTGGTTGTTAGGATTGAACCGATATGAGGGAAGTTGTTCAATATCTGCTTTAGTCAGTCCTCGAGGTTTAGCCTCTCCTAGTCTCTCTGCCAGGTTTAGTAGGGCCTATAGAGCGAAAAGGGGACATATTTTTTCATCTTTCCTTATATTTTCTACTTTTTTGTTTTTGTTTTTTAGTATTGGGAATATAACTGAGAGTCTTGGGCATACAAGGCAAGTGCTCTTGAGCTCAGCCCTAGGATAATTTTTAAATAATATTTACATAGAAAAATTTAAATTCACACAAAATACAGAGAAATAGTGTAAAGAACACATATATACCCTCTTTTCAGGCAAGTAATTTATGGCTAATCTTATTTCATTTATCACTAATCAAAATGCTAGATTTTCAAACAAAACTCAAAGATGGTATTGTTTTCCTGGAAACTTAATTTCCCCCCACCCCCAGTCCTGGTGCTTGAACTCAGGGCCTGAGCACTATCCCTGGCTTCTTTACACACTAGCACTCTACCACTTGAGCCACAGCACCACTTCTGGCTTTTTCTATATATGTGGTGCTGAGGAATCAAACCCAGGGCTTCATGTATGCAAGGCAAGCACTCTACCACTAGGCCATATTCCTAGCCCTGGAAACCTAATTCTTTGTGTCTAGATAAAAGTTTACTAAGAATTAACATTTCCCAGTTTCAACAATCATGTACTAGGTATTGCCTAATATCCTAAAAGACAAATCTTTCTCTAGGTTGGGAACTATTGCATTTTAAAAAAGACATTTTTCACTCGAAAACATGTACACACCTCCATTTCTTCTTTCTTCTTTTCCTTCTTCCTTTTCTTCTTCCTCCTCCTCCCCCTTCCTCCTCTTTCTGGCCAGTCCTGGGGACTCAGGCCCTGGGCACTGTCCCTGAACTTCTTTTGCTCAAGGCTAGCATTCTAGCACTTGAGTCACAGCACCACTTCTGGCTTTTTCTGTTTATGTGGTACTGAGGAATTGAACCCAGGGCTTCATGCATGCAAGGCAAGCACTCTACGACTAAGCCACATTCCCAGTCCCACCCTTTTCTTTTTAAATTTAAAATATAGCTCTAACAGTGCTTCTTTTTTTTTTTTTTTGGCCAGTCCTGGGCCAACTCAGGGCCTGAGCACTGTCCCCAGCTTCCTCCCGCTCAAGGCTAGCACTCCGCCACTTGAGCCACAGCGCCGCTTCTGGCCGTTTTCTGTGTATGTGGTGCTGGGGAATCGAACCTAGGGCCTCGTGTATCCGAGGCAGGCACTCTTGCCACTAGGCTATATCCCCAGCCCCAACAGTGCTTCTTTTTTTAATTTAAAAAAATTTTGTGATTAACTGGAGGTAAGAGTCTCATGGACTTTCTTGCTCAGGCAGCCTCCTGAGCAGCTTAGGATTACAGGCATGAGCCCCACTGGTGCCAGGGATTTCTATATGACACTCTTTATCAGTAGTCATACACTAAGTTTAAGAGTAAATTGAGATTTAGTTCCATTGAATTCTAAACCAACCAAGCAACTGAAGTTCTCAGATTTCAGTCTCCTAAGTAGCTAGAGTTACAGGTATAAGTGTCCAGCAAGGACGATTAGTCTTGATTTAGTATTTCAGTCTCTACTAAATGTAATACAGAACAGTCAGCTTTCTTAACTATCATCACTTCCAGCTTATCAATTCTGCGTCCATGTTCAATTGTTGACATTCCTCTTTCCACAGCGATTTCCATTTCCATTTCCTTGGTGATCAGTAATGCTATCTTTCCATATAACCACTAGCCAATTTTATGTATTCTTTTGTGTAATTTCTGTTCAGGTCTTTTGTTTATTTTTAATCATATTATCCTAATTTTCTTATTGAGTTGCATAATTCCTTATATAATTTTGCATATTAATTCTTTTTTCAGATATATGGTTTATAAATATTTTCTCTCCATACACACGCTGCTGCTTTTGTTTTGCAAATACCATTCTTATCATCAACAAACCCATCCATTCCTTCACAGTGTAAGTGGTTTTGAATATTAAAGGTAGGGATCTGATGCCATAAAAGTATCCACATCATCTAAGATGACACTCAAGGACACTGAGGTTTTTCAATCAAGTCGCCATTATTTTCCTTTTAAAAAAAAAAAATGTTTGGGCTGGGAATACGGCCTAGTGGCAAGAGTGCTTGCCTCCAACACATGAAGCTCTCAGTTTGATTCCCCAGCACCACATATATGGAAAACAGCCAGAAGGGGCGCTGTGGCTCAGGTGGCAGAGTGCTAGCCTTGAGCAGGAAGAAGCCAGGGACAGTGCTCAGGCCCTGAGTCACAAGGCCCAGGACTGGCCCAAAAAAAAAAAATGTTTGGGCTGGGAATATGGCCTAGTGGCAAGAGTGCTTGCCTCGTATACATGAAGCCCTGGGTTTGATTCCTCAGCACCACATATACAGAAAAGGCCAGAAGAGGTGCTATGGGTCAAGTGGCAGAGTGCTTGCCTTGAGCAAAAAAAAAAAAAAGTTTTTCTTTCAACAGGGTCTTACTATGTATATAGTACAAGCTGTCCTTGAACTCTTAATTCCTGAGTGCTGTTATCACAGATGTATGCTACCATGACCAGTCCATTTTCTCCCTTTTACCATAGACTATACTTCATTCAAGAATTGACCTCTCAGGGCTGGGAATGAATGTGACTTAGTGGTACAGTGCTTGCCTAGTATGCACGAAGGCCTGGGTTCGATTCCTTAGCACCACATAAACAGAAAAAGCCAGAAGTGGCGCTGTGGCTTAAGGTAGAGTGCTAGCCTTGAGCAAAAAGAAGCCAATCACAGTGTTCAGGCCCCGAGTCCACGCCCCAGGACTGCCAGAGTCAAAAAAAAAAAAAAAAATTCCCTCTCTCAAACTTACACATGGGAAAAACCTCCCTATTCTTCAATATCCAGATCAAACATTCTGGCCTTCATAAAATCTTCCCAACACCTAATCAAAATTTACCATTTTCTGGGCTAGGAATACGGTCTAGTGGTAAAGTGCTTGCCTCATATACATGAAGCCCTGGGTTCAATTCCTCAGCACCACATATATAGGGAAAAAAAAGCCAGAAGTGGTGTTGTGGCTCCAGTGGTAGAATGCTAGCCTTGAGCAAAAAGAAGCCAGGGACAGTACTCAGGACCTGAGTTCTAGCCCCAGGACTAGCAAAAAACAAAACAAAATTTACCATTTTCTCATTTGCATTGTCTCACTGAAAGTGGAACATAATACAGCAGTCTTCCTACTTATTGGAGATAATGTGGTACCTGTTCAAGTACCTTTAAGGATGACAATTTTATGACATAATTTTGAAATGCACAAAATGTTTCCTTAGTAAACATTTAATTAGATGAAGGAAATGACTAGAACCATACTTTCATGTATACAATAGTCCCCAAATCACGTTCATCTACTACTAACCTCATAATTTTCTACTTCTCCATCTTCCACATCCAATTCAAAGCTGAAAGTTGGGCCCACTGCAGGTGGCACTGGAAGCATTGATCTACAGTAAAAATAACCATGCTAATGTTAAGGTTAGTACATTAATTCAATGAACAGACTAAGAAGGACAAAACCACTGGTCTAAGAATGAAAAAAAGGGGCCAGGGACTGTTGACTCATATGGGTAATCTGGCTACTCCGGAGGCTGAGATCTGAGAATTGTGGTTCAAATCCAACCAGGCAGGCAAGTCCACAGACTGTTATTTCCAAAGTTATTTGTAGGAAAATAAACAAAGCCAGAAGTGGAGCTGTAGCTCTAAGTGGTACTGTTAGCCTTGAACAACAACAATAACAAAAGGACAATGCCTAGGCCCTGAGTTCAAGCCAAAAAACATCAAGAACAAAAATCACAAAAACCCCAACTTCCCTTCCAAATTGACCTGTGGATTTGATATAATCTCTATCAAAACCCCAGCAAGCTTTTTAATTTTTTTGGTAGTAGAAACTGACATACTGATTTTAAATTTTACATGGAAATGCAAGAGACCTTCAATAGAAACATTTAAAAAAATAAATTTGGAAGGTAATACTATTAAATTCTGAAATAGATCAAGACAAGGGAGAGTGAGTGGGGAAGAAGGAAACGAGAGTTAAAATGATCAAAATCATTTAATATAGGCACATGACTGCCTACAGACTAAAGATTGGATTTCCTCCATTTCCTGGAAGGTAAGCATATTTATTATGTACTTTGAGGAAAAGGCCTCAAGGAAAGCATCTACAGGAATGGCATCTACAGCCTGAGGAGCTGTTTTCTTCTTTCTGGAAAAAAGTCTAAAGACTTTGAGGATAGAACCATTCCTCTAGCTGAACCACCCTGGAATTGTTTGCATCTGGATTTCCTATCTTGTCTAACCTATCTATGCCTTCCAGAATCATGTCTAACCTAAATAACCATAATGATGTTCACTACAGACAATCCAGAGTAGTTATAAGACTCAGAAATAATTTCTTGTCTCCTTTACTCTGAAGAAAACATCAAAATCTGGACAAAGGACAGAAAAAATAATGAAAGCTGTAAAAATGGTAAAACTCTTACCCTTTTTACTCTCTTGATTTTGTCAAGAGCACAACAGAATTCTTCCTCATTTCTCCCATGTCTGTTCTTTTTTTTTTTCCCAACTGTATCTAATTTATTACTCTTTAACATTAAGTAAAAGTAGTACCTAAAATAAGACATCCTAAGTAGACCACATAGAAGACTCTCACAAAGGGAAGAATCTCAAGATTTTAAAAATTCAGAATTCAGTGAAAGAAAGAACTTACAACACATATGGCAGTAAGCTGGGATGATAAGGGGGAGGTGGTATTGGCTGCTGGGATCGGTATCTACTACGTCCTGTGAGTCTCCGAGGCATAAATGGAGGATAAGGCTGTAGGGGAAAATGGTAACAGAATTTAAGGTCATTGTAAATTTACAATCTGTCAGAACCACTATCTAAGAAAATTGTCTATTTAGTTTAAGTGATAATTTATAATTTCCTTAATTTTAAAAAAATTTTTATTGTCAAACTGACTCCTTAATGTTAATATAAATCCAACAACCAGTTTTAATTACACCTAGACATATTATAAATACTATCTTCCAAATGAATACATATATATTAAATATGTTCAGAGTTATACTGAAACAACTCAGAATAAATTCTCAAATCAAGTATTAATGTGGCAATGAAAACTTACTACTCCAAAAGACACCTCCTGATGCAAAGGATCATGTGTCAAGAACTGCAAAGGAGTTGATGGAGGTAATGTTGGGGGATGGGCTGAAGGGGGGTAAGTAAAACTTCCTACTTGAAGATGCTCTCCTAAGAGTTCCACTTCATTTTCTATCCTCTGCAGAGGCTGTGGAAACAAAAGAAAAATTAATGTAGTTCCAGTGCTAAGACTACCCCTTATTAATATTAAAAATTAAGAAAGTCTGTAAGGCCATGCATTTCATTCTCAACAATCTTGGATTTCACAAGTGGAAGATACAAAACTATAGTAAATTTTCTACTTTTTTTTTTTTTTTTTTTGCCAGTCCTGGGCCTTGGACTTGGCCTGAGCACTGTCCCTGGCTTCTTTTTGCTCAAGGCTAGCACTCCAGCCACTTGAGCCACAGTGCCACTTCTGGCCATTTTCTATATATGTGGTGCTGGGGAACCAAACATAGGGCTTCATGTATACAAGGCAAGCACTCTTGCCACTAGGCCATATTCCCAGCTCCAATTTTCTACTTTGTGCATCCATTCATCAGTTCAATGACCACCTGGACTGTTTCTACTTTTTTTAGCTGGCAGGAATAATGTAAACATGTGCACTCAATTTTGTGTTGATGCTTCCAATTCATTTCTCTTGGGCACACGTAACTTTACAAGTTAATCTGACTTCCTTAGTTACAAAATAGCATTGCATTAGTTGAATATAGGTGATTATAAATGCTTTATTATTTACATTCTTTTTCTGGTAGTAATGGGGGAAGGTGTCTGAATAAGATCTCATTCTTGCTAGGAAGGCAGTCTACTCCTTGAGTGAAACCTCCAGCCCTTTATGACAATCCTCCCTATCTCTGACTCTTTAAGTATCTGGGATTACAGGTGTGAGGGACTGGGCCCAGCCCTAACACTTGCATTTGAAAGCTTATTCATGCATGAGCTATGCTAACTGTTGACACATATAAGACCCCTAAGTCCTAATTTGACTAAGTGACTGGATCTTTTAAACAACCCCAAAGATTTTTTGTTGTTGTTGTTGTGGTTTGTGGGGCTTGAACTCAGGGCTTGGGTGCTGTTCCTGAGTGATTTTGCTCAGGGCTAGTGTTCTACTACTTTGAGCCACAGCTCCACTTCTAGTTTTTGAGTGGTTAATTGGAGATCCGAGTCTCACACAGGGACTTTTCTGCCTGGGCTGGATTGGAACCATGACTATCAGATCTCAGCCTCTTGAGTGGCTAGGATTATGGGCAGGAGCCACTGGCTAGTAACTTCAAACTTAAAGACACCAGGGATAGTTAAATTTACTTGAACCTTAACTTTATAGATATGGGAAGCTAAGGTGATCATCCTGGCGAGAATCCTAACCTTCTGAAACCAAGGAAAGATCTTCTTGCACAAGTTGTCCTAACTACTTGACAGAAGAGACAAGTTTGTCATAATTGCATCTATAGAGTTTAAAAAAAAATAGCCTTACAGGTAAGCTTACCTTTTCTGATACTCAGCCTGGTGCATAAATTCTTAGTATATTTAGGGTATGCTATGCCAGACTTTCAAGTTCCTTTCACAGAGATACAATCTTGAATATGTTACTTGTCCTTTCCCCTTAATGCCTAAGGGTTTAGATGCTTAATTTAGTCTGTCTAAAAAACAACTGGACCTCTTCCCTGTGTTCTTCTTTTCCTTTATGTAGTATTTATATTAGTCCTAAATAGTAAGCCTGTAGGTTATATATCCCAGCCCCAGCACAGAATTAACTATGTGATAGACTAGATCATTTATTACCTTTTATGAAAATATAGTGGGGGAAAGCAGACCAAGAAAAAGCATCTCAGAAGGTTTAATCTTACTTGCTGAAATGAATACAAATATTCTAAGAAGTTCTGGCACCTTTCTATTTTCATTTCCAATTTAGAAAAAGAAAATACAACAAAGAAATTTGTTTCAGTTTTACTTCCTGAAGGACTACAGATTTGAAGGAATAACACAAATTCAAACTAGATAGGTGATATTAAAATAACTAGAAAATTTAAGTAACCAGGCAAATTTAAGGTAAATTTGCTTATACTATTTTGTATCTCTTGTTTTTCTATTTTATTTCATTCATTCATTCATTCATTCATTCATTCATTCATTCATTCATTCATTCATTCTGCCAGTCCTGGGGCTTGGACTTGGGGCCTGAGCACTGTCCCTAGCTTCTTCAGCATTCTACCACTTAAGCCACAGCACCACTTCTGGCCTTTTCTATATACGTGGTGCTGAGGAATGGAACCCAGGCTTCATGTATGCGAGACAAGCACTCTACCACTAGACCCGTAAGCACACCAGATTACTGTGGTTAAATGGAAATAACTTTTTTTTTTTTTAAACAAAATGAATCTGTCTGGCCTTAACATTCTGGAAAAATTAAGGCAGAAGTAAAGATACCTACCGACCGTGATTGTTGTGTTTGGAAGGGGACAAACTGGCCTGGTGGTGGCAAATGAGGAGGATGATGGGGAGAAAGATGCGGAGGATGTATAAGAAACGGATCACTAGAAATAAGGGGCGGAAATGCAGCATATGGTACTGGCAAGTGCTGAACTGAACATGCCTGGAGCACCTGTAAGAGAAATCATTATTTTTGGTTAAGAGTATCAGATAATACAATTTTTTAACAGAAAAATACAGTGAAAGTAAAGTCATTGTCACACTTCCCTTAAACTCAATATAAAATGTATAAATAACTTGCATTAATTAATTTAGTACTGTACCCAGGCTTGAATTCAAGGTCTCATGCTCTCACTCGGCTTTCTTGCCTCACAGCATATGCTCTACCACTTGAACCATATCTCTAGTCCAGCATTTTGATGGTTAATTAAGAAATGAGTCTCAATAGACTTTGAACTGAAATCCTCCAGGTCTCAGCTTTCTGTGTAGCTAAGATTTGCCACCACTGCCCAGACCTTTTATTTGTTTTTAACACTTATGAAATCAAGAACTGCTTTCTAATTGTTTTAAGACACAGCAGACATTACTGCTATTCTTAAAAACAAAAGCAAAACAAAAACCAAAACCTCTGCTTTCATTCTTGTCATTCTTTTTTAGGATTAAAAAAATAAGAATATAGCCAGGTGCTGGTGGCTTAGGCCTGTAATATTAGCTACTCAGGAGGCTGAGATCTGAGGATTGTGGTTTAAATCCAGCCAGGGCAGGAAAAGTCTGTGAGACTATAATCTCTAGTAAACTCTGAAAAAGTGGAAGTGGTGCTGTGGCTCAAAGAGACTCAGGAATAGCATCTTATTCCCTGAGATCAAGCTCTAGGACTGGCAAAAAAAGAAAAAAAAGAATACAATTAATTTACTACTCATTATACTTTATTATCTGTTAATTGTAGTTGGCAAATATAACACAATCATTCTATTACTGAAAAACTATGCTTGGGTAGATTAATATGCTAGATTAGTTATTGATATGTGTTTTGAAGCTTAAATCTCACATTTAGACCATTATATTTAGATTTTTGCCAAGTGCTTCCTACAGTGAACAATAAGAATGTGCACTCAGGGGGGAGGGAGGGGGGCATGAGGGACAAGGCAACAAACAGTACAAGAAATGTATCCAATGCCCTACGTATGATACTGTAACCTCTCTGTACGTCAGTTTGATAATAAAAATTTGAGAAAAAAAAAAAAAAAAGAATGTGCACTCAAAGTAACCATTAAAACCCATTAAGTGGCTCTGTGTAGTGTCCCATCTCTGTAATCCTAGGATTCACTGAGGCAGGAGGATTTCTATCCCAACCAGCTTGGGCTATATAATAAGGTTCTATCTCAGGAAAACCAACACGAAGACAACAAAGAGCCCAGTGAGTGCTGAGTCGATACACTGTTGAATACTATAATCTCTGAGATTTAAGCCAACATTTATTAAGCTTTAATTATAAACAGTGTTGACAGAGGCACAAGACACTGAAACAATAAAAAATAGGCTATGTTTCAAACTTTTAAATCTTTTAATTTTATTAAACATTCCTATTAAGATTTATATTGCAATAAATTAGCTGTTTTACATAGAAAATATAAAGAATGTCTCTTAAATTTTGATTGCTTATATAATGTACTTATCCATTCTCCAGAAGAATTTGACTTGTAAATTACAAAACCAACCCAGGATGATATACTGAACAACAGGATCAAATGAGGATGATAAAGGCAGAGACTTACTGGAGGAGGCACACTACAGACAGGGAGGTGCTGTCCACTGAAAACCACAGAGCATCCTGGGACTTGCTGTGTACTGCAAGCAGGGATGTGTTGGCCTGTGCAGAGTGGAATCCCATGTGGTGCCACTGTTGTTACTGTATAGGAAACAGGAACTGTTCCTTGATGGAGCTATGAGGAAAGAAAAGCAGAATTTCAGATGTTTTGATAAAATGTTAACTATTAAAAGATTAAGACACTTACTGATTCTTCTCAGCTGCACAAAATCTAGGAACCTTATCAACGATTTAAAAAACTATAATTACTTTTCTATCCTAGGTATTTATCTGCTGAGATTTTGTTTTGTTTTGTTTTGTTTTGCCAGTCCTGGGCCTTGGACTCAGGGCCTGAGCACTGTCCCTGGCTTCCTTTTGCTCAAGGCTAGCACTCTGCCACTTAAGCCACAGCGCCACTTCTGGCTGTTTTCCATATATGTGCTACTGGGGAATTGAACCCAAGGCTTCATGTATGCGAGGCAAGCTCTCTTGCCACTAGGCCATATTCCCAGCCCCTCTGCTGAGATTTAACTCAGAAATACATAATGATTACAGGCACCTATCCTATCTGACAGTAGTGGAAATAAATGTGTACTGAATGTTACCAATAAAAATTATTCTGAGCTGGGTGCCTGTGGCTCAGCCCTGTAATCCTAGCTACTCTGGAGGCTGAGATCTGAGGATCACGTTCAAAGCCAGACCAGGCAGGAAAGTCCGTAAGACTCTTGTCTACAATTAAACACCAGAAAGCCAGAAGTGGTGCTGCGGCTCAAATGGTAGAATGCCTTCAGAGTTCAAGCCACGACCAACAAAAGAAAAAAACAAACTCTGGCTATGTGCCAGTGGCTCACACCTTTTAAGCCTAGCTACTCAGGAGAAGCTGAGATCTGAGGATCTCTGAAGTCAGTCCAGGCAGAAAAATTTGAGAGGCTCTCACCTCCAATTAATTAGCAAAAAAGACATGACAAGTAGAAGAGCACTAGCTCTTATCACAAAAGAAAAGAAAAAAAAAGCTAAGTTCAAGCCCTAGTAACACAAATTAATTATTCTGGACTAGGACATGATTCAAAGCCCTGAATTTAATCCTCAGTACTACACAAAACAAAACAAAACTATTGAGGAGGGTTACAAGAGCCCAGGAGTTTCAAACTGCCTGGGCAATATAGCAAGACCCTGTCTCAAAAACAAACAAAAAACACAAACCAACAAAAACAAAAACAAACTGACTTTTTTGTGTGTAAGTGTATGTGTGCCAGTTCTGGGGCTTGAACTCAGGGCCTGGACGCTGTCCCTGATCTTTTATGTTCAAGGCTAGTGGCTCTACCACTAGCCACAGCTCCACTTCTGGGTTTCTGTTAGTTAATTGAAAAGTCTCATGGATTTTCCTGCTCTGACTGGCTTTGAACCTCAATCCTCAGAACTCAGCCTCCTTAGTAGCTAGGATTATAGACATGAGCCACCAGTGCCCGGCACATGATCTTTTTTTTTTTCTTCCTATTCTGTGCCCTTCTCCCACAGATGTGCACGAGTATATGGTAGATAAGGTAAACAATCCAGAGTCATCAAAAAGACAAATTAAGAAAAGTTCTTTGTTTCCATATCTTTGGAGTTTCAGTATGTACATTATTTTATATACATATGAAGAGGCGCTTGGGTATTACACCTTTGTGATTCTCCTCTAAGACTACCATCTCTTGGAATGTTATTCAGCCTCCATGTATTTAGGTGATTTGTTTAGTTGTTGAGAACTAGTTTGATTCCACTGTGGTCAGAGAGGCTGCAAAGTATTATGGCAATCCTCTTGTGTTTGCTTGGGTTCTTTGTGTGTACTATCATGATATATTTTGGAGACTGTTCCATGGGCTGCTGGGAAGAATGTGAATTGGGTCGTTGTTGGGTTTAATACTCTGTAGATGTTTGTTAAGTCCATTTGGGTAATGGTATCATTTAGTTCAGAGACTCCTTTGCTTATCTTCTGTTTGGGTCAATCTGTCCTTTGGTGAGGGTGGGGTATTAAAATCTCCCACTATTACTGTGTTTGGGTCTATCTTGTTCTGTAAGTCTGAAAATATTTGTTTAACATATTTAGGTACTCCATTGTTTGGTATATAGATATTGACCACTGGTTTCCTCTTCATGGATCATTCCCTTTATTGGTATGTAATGACCTTCCTTGTCTCTTGATACTAATTTTAATGAAAAGTCTATTTTATCAGATAATATGGCTATTCCTGCCTTCTTGCAGGGTGCACTTGCATGGAAGATCATGCTTTCGCTGGAGTTTGTTTTTATCTTTGACTGTGAGATGGGTCTCTTGGAGACAACCAATCGCTGTTCTTTTTCTTTTGATTGGGGAATTGAGTCGGTTATTAAAGAGATGTGTCGTTTCCTGCCATTTTCTTATTTCCTGTATTTTGCTTCTTTCCTTTTCCTGTGCTAACTAAATTGGTCTTCCAGTTGTTTTTGTCTAATGTGTTTCCTTGACCTTGATTGTTTTCTTCAGATTTCCTTCAGAATTCCTCCCTTTAGTATTCATTTTAATGCTGATTTAATGTTCATAAATTCCTTTTTGTTTGTCATGTAAGGTCTTAGTTTCACCGTCAAATGTAAATGATAGCTTTGCTGGGTACATGAGTTTGGGTTGGCAGTTGTTCATCTTCAAGGATTGGATTATACCATTCCAGGTTCTACTTGCATTGAAGGTTTGGAAAGATCTGCAGTGATTCTGATTCTCTTTCCACTGTAATACAGCTCCTCCTTTGATTCTGCAGCATTTAAAATCAATTCCTTGTTATTTACGTCTTTCTTCTTGGATTCTGTCTACTAGGGGTTCTATATGCTTCTGTTAGGCAGGTGAGATTTTCTCTCAAGACTGGGGAAATTCGCTGCTATTATTTTACCAAATACATTTTTCAATGCCTTTACTATTAAGTTCTTCCCCCACATCAATCCCAATTATGTGTAAATTTGATTTCTAAACTGAGTCTGCCAATTCTTGGATTTCCCTTTGGTAGGTTCTGAGTGCTTTCCCTGTATTTTTGACTTTTTTATTACAGCTCCTCTGTTTTATCCTCAATTCCTGATATTCTATTTTCTACTTCACTTACTCTATTACTTATGGATTTCACTGTGGTTTGCATTGTGGAAATTGAACCTTTTATGCTTATGAGCTCAGTTCTCATAGGGTTATTTCATCTTTTAATTATATATATGATGTCTATTTTGATATCTACATCTTTTTGGGAGTCTTGGATTTTCTGTCATTTCTTTCTTAGTACTTTTGAATTTTTTTTATTTGCTTTTTTCTTTTGCCAGTCCTGGGGCTTAGACTCAGGGCCTGAGCACTATCCCTGGCTTCTTTTTGCTCAAGGCTAGCACTCTACCACTTGAGCCACACAGCCACTTCCAGCTTTTTCTGTTTATGTAGTGCTGAGGAATTGAACCCAGGGCTTCATGTATACAAGGCAAGCACTCTACCACTAGGCCATATTCCCAGCCCTGGAAATTGTTTTTGCATCCCTGTTTTATTTCATTGGCCAATTCTGTCATCATTTCTATAATTATTCTTTTGTACTCCATCTCCTCTTCACTCTCACTGGGTTGCTGGCTTTTGTTTTTTTGATCAAGGTCCTGTGTGTACACTCAGCCTGGGCTAGCTGAAAGGAGCTTGGTCTGGTCTGCAGTGGGGTGGGAAGGTTAGATTCAGGCCTCTGGGATAGGCACACACTTTGGAAATGATAGGCTCCCACAGGTGTGTGGGAGTTTGTTATTTGGCCCTGCATTAGCTCTTGTCCCTCAGATGGCTAAGGACTTGGCCTCTTGCTTGTGTACACGTGTGCACGTGCTTCGAGGCTCCCTACCAGGGAGTGATCCACCAGCAGCTGGGTACTTAGACTTGTCTGCTGTGGAGGGCTGGAGAGACCAACTTCAGGCCTCCAGGATGGGTGTGAGGCTTCAGAAGGGGCAGAAGGGGTCAGCTCCCTTGGGTGTGTGGGATTTTTGTCTGTGTTTTCAAGCAGGCCTGGTTTCCTGCCAGGGCTGTTGAGGACATAGGGTCCTAGAACCCACCCAGTATGAGTCTTGGTGGCTTCCTGCTGGAAGCCAACAGGTGGGATTAGGGGGCGTGGGGAAGAGCTTTGGTCGCTTTGTCCTGTTCAAGTGTGGTGCCCCTGGGAAGTCCCTGGTGGGTACTCACTGATACTGGAGTTGGTTGTGGGCTGACGGGCAGTGCTGTGGTAAATCTCTGTGTCTGGATGCTGTGGTCTCGCTGGTTGGGTTGGGAGTCCCAGGCAGCTGCAGGGCTATCTCGAAGCTCAGCCATGTTGGTTGTGGGCTGAATACTGGTGTTGCTGTGCTAACTCTCCCAGGATGGATGTCGAGATGCCTTGCCTCTCTCTGTCTCTTTGTGTGCTGTCCAGGTCTGGCACTATGGGAGTTTTCTGTGTCTGGGTACTGCAGTCTGCTGGCTGGTCTTGGAGTCCCAGACAGTCACAGGGCTGCTTTGGCAGCTTAGCTGCACTGCCAGCATGGAAGTGGGGGGTGGGGAAGAGCTCTTCCTGACTTTCCATCCTTATGTGTGCATCAGTTTTTTTTTTTTTTTCCAGTTCCTGTGATTCTCTGCTAGTTCATATATTTGTTGTTGTCAACCTCTTGGGGAGAAATGCATGTTGAGACTCCAAATCTCTGGTTAGAGAGCTGGGGTGATTGGGTGATTGTTTGTCATATTCTTCCCCTTGTCATTTAGAAATTCAAAGTCCAGTATGGGGGAAGGAGGCAGCAGCAATCTTTGACCACTTCATAATGATAATCTCTTTCATTAACAGTGTTTATCTTTCATATTCAGATCTAGAATCCAATTTGAATTAGTTTTTTAAAAAATCGCCCCCCCCCCCCTTTTGCCAGTCCTGGGGCTTGAACTCAGGGCCTGAGCACTGTCCCTGGCTTCTTTTTGCTTGAGGCTAGCATTCTACCACTTGAGCCACAACACCACTTCTGGCTTTTTTTCTATATATGTGGTGCTGAGGAATGGAACCCAGGGCTTCATGTATATGAGGTGAGCACTTTACCACTAGGCCATATTCCCAGCCGGGGCTTGAACATTTTTGCGCAAGGTTAGTGCTCTACCACTTGAGTCAGAACTCCATTTCTTGCTTTTTGATGGTTAATTGGAGGTAGAAGTATTACAGACTTTCTTGCCTGGGCTGGTTTCAAACCACAATCCCTAGCTCTCAGCTTCCTGAGTAGTGAGAATCACAGGAGTGAGTAACAGGTGCTCAGCTTGAATTGATTTTTATGTATGATTATGTATGAAGTAGGATCTAAGGTTCCAACTCATCCAAATCAATAGAAAGTTGCATCATATATCATTGCCAAAAAAGGTATTTCTTCCCTTTCTTGAATTATTGAAAGCTGCATCATAGTTATATTCAGTATCATTACTAAAAAAGACATTCCTTCCCCTTCTTGAATTCCTTTGGCAACTTTGTCAAATAAATTTATTTATTGTAAGTCCTAAAAATTAGAAGTATATCCTACCTACTTTGATATCCTTTAGAATTATACAACAGTGGTTCTCTTTAATTGCAGTATATGTTAGAACTACCTGAAGGGGTTGATAAACCAGATTACTAGGTCTGAATCAGTAAATCTAGTGTATAGTTGAGAATGTGGATTTCTAACAAATGTCTAAGAATTGGTGTTGCTACTCAGCTGATTCAAATCTTGATATTTTGTACTGTAGACCAAATCATTTTGTTTTGTCAACCAAGGATTTCTTAAAAGGCCAGAAAGTAGACAGACAGTTTAGGTTCATGTGCCACCCTGGTCTCTGCCCAAAGAAAATAAATGAGCATGTGGTTGTATTCCAATAAAATTTTATAAAACAACCATCAGTAGTTTGCTTTCTCCTGCTATATTATCATATAGCCTTTTGTAGTAAATAAAAGTGCCAAAGAAATTATAGAACTGACTTTTCAAGTTTGACTTAAAATCTGTGGGAAATTTATTTAGGATTAAATTAGCTCTATACAATGCATATATCAATTCTGGAAACTGACAGAGTTTATAAAGTTAGCTATTTCAAGTCAGATTGCTTATGAGTTAAAGAGGTTTTCTTTAAACTCCCTCAACAAAATTTTATAATCTTTTACATAAAGTCTCTAAACCACTTTTGTTAGGAATGATTCTTTTAAATTCCTTCATAATTACTTTGAATTTTCAGTAAAATTTGTTTTTAATTTTGTGTTTTTAAGGGAATGAAGAATTGAACTTAAATAGCTAAATTTTAGATAAAATTTAAAGAAATCTCCAAAAAAGAATCAAACAATCTCAGTAAACTACCAATAACTTTTTCCAGATGTATTTTCAGGACATTTTGTTACTGTACCTGATCATGTATGTCAACCATGACTGCATTCTGCTGGGGTGGATGAGCAGCTGGATGTAACAGACGAGGTGATACATTCGGAGGGTGGAAGGCTCGAGGTTCCTCTATTGCTTGTTGTTGTGCATAAGGGAGATGGTGATAGTTTTCATCTTGACTAATGGAATTATGTCGAGATAGACGATCCCTTCTTCCTCTCTGGCGCCTGACAGGAGGACTGTAATGTAGTAAATGTCAGAAAGGTCATCACTATGTCTATTCATGTGATCATTAAAGATTCTGTATTGTTTACTTATCAATAATGTATATGAAGGTAAATCTAAGTATTAAATAATTGCTTTGGTTCTTCATTAGCTCTAAAAACTCACAAATTTAGAGCTGGGCACTGGTGGCTAACAATTGTAATCTTGACTATTAAGGAGATCAGCAATGTCATGGTTCAAAGTCATCCAGGACAGAAAAGTCTCAGAGACTATCTTTAGTTAATCAGAAAAAACAAACCAAAACAAAAAACATCCTACTAAGGCAGTAGAGTACTAGACATGAGCAAAAAAGCTGAGTGCTAAACCCTGAGTTCAAGCCTTGGTACCAGCACACAAAAAACAACTCCACCACCTTATAAATTTAAATTTAAATACTAATTCACCAATAATTTTTAACATGCATTGATGAATCTACAGAAGTCATTTTTATGTTGCATCCCCTTATTTCTTTCACATCTATTAACTGGAGTTCTTTTATTTGTTTGGTCAGTTCTTTAAAATCAGAAGGGACTCAAGGGTGTTTACTTTTTATTGTTGTATTGTAGTCATTCTATTGCTTTCTAGGTGGTACGTGCTCCTTATTCTTTGTACTAACTTGACTGAAAAGCATGATTGCTTCTTGCCAATTCAGGTAACTAGTTACTACCTCACTAGGAAATATACTTCTGACACTCACTTGCTTATCCAGAGTACTTCTTACTACTTTGAAATTCTACTCCTATGCATATATTCTGGTGCAACATGAGAAATTTGAATAAAGGTTCCTAACATTTCCTTCTTCCTTCCCTTCCCTTTCCCCTTACCTTATTTTCTTTTCTCTCTTCTCTCCCCTTTTCTATCCTTTCTTTTGTTGTCCTGGTCCTTCCTGGGGCTTAGCGTGGGATACTATCTCTGGAACTTTTGTGTTCAAATCTAGCATTCCACCATTTGAGCCACAGCTTGACTTCTGGCTTTTTGGTAGTTTACTGGAGATAACAGTCTCATGAACTTTCCTGCCTGGGCTGGCTTCAAACTGAAATCCTTAGATCTTATAGTTTCTTGAGTAGCTAGGATTATAGGCATGAACCAATGACTTTTTGAGACAGTCTTACTACAAAGCCCAGAATGGCCTGGAACTCACTATTTAGACAAGGCTGCCCTTAAACTTGAGATACTCCTGCTTTCAAGTACTGAGATTACACAATTGTGCACCAGCTATCTTATAAGAAGTGGGCACAACCACTAAGCAACAGTAGGTAGTAAATTGTGATAACCACCACATTAAAAACAATAAAAGTCAAAGAATACCTTTAAATGAAAACAAGTAAAACCCCAAATAATTGTATTTATGGGTCCATTAACAAGTATTAAAAACTGTAATGAACAATGACAAATTCCCAGACAGTAAACTCTCAGGAAAGAATGAGGGGATGGTCATAAAGGGGGCAGAGTAGTACTGTTGGGAAATGGGTTGTCTTAAGGGATCAATAATGCTCTATTTTAACCTAGGTGTCTAGTAAGTATGTTTGTTAAGTATTTGACTATACATACACTACAGCAAGTTTTTAAGCTATAACTTTTATAAACTGTATTTCCTAATGTTTATGATAATAATGGGTATAAAATAATTTAGCTGAGGAGTCTTTTAACTTCCATTTACCATATGGAGAACAGGAAATAAATCCTTGCTAAAAACTTAAAAAAAGAAAATAATAATTTACTCCTCAGTTAGATATTATTTTACTTAAATATTTCCATGTAAATGATTAATACAATCCTGGGTATGAATCTTAAGTGTCTTTAAATATAGCTGACCTATATGAGTTTGTCTCATTTGGAATACACAAAGGTGGTTTTAAGATCACTTCTCTATTAATCTGTTCAGGATGCTATCACAAAACATGATAAACTACAGAAGCTTATATATGCTTATTCTAGCAAAATTTGTATGATGGTGGTCAATTTCTAGAGAAGGATCTCTTCTTAACTTTTAGACCCCACTTTCTCAATATGTCTTACATGTCAGAAAATGAGCTCTCTATCTTCCTCTACCCACACATCTTAAAAAACAACAACAAAACAACCATTTCCTCCTTACTTGGAAGTACTGCGGTTTGAACTTAGTGCCTCAAGCTTATTAGGCAGGTACTATACCACTTGAACTATGCTCTCACCCTGAATGTCCCCTTTTATAAGTTCTTTAGAGGTCATACCTCCAAATACAACTACATTGAGGGTTACTGATTTCAACATATAAGGGCTTTTGTGGGGGAGGAGGGAGAAGAGTATTAAAATCTAGTCCATAACACTTTCCTAACTCAGATTATTACTATTCCTTTGATTATTAATATCTTAGACATGAAAACAGGTATCTGATCCCAATGAGACACCGATTTCCCTGGAATAAGTATGATCTTAAGCAAATAAAGAGGAAGCAGTTCAAAGAAGAAATACTATCATGGGACTAAGCCCCATGGAAGAGGAGACTGAAAGTTGAACTAAACTTCAGCCAGTCTTTCAGAATACCATAATATTGTAAGAAACAAACTTAAGCACTTTTGATTGCCTTACAAGAATCAGCGGAATACAAATGGAGTAGCAAACAAATAGCTCATTTCTAAGATCTGTTATAAATTATAGAATGCATTTTTCAGTAATCTAGATTGTAGGCTACCCCACAAGAAATCCTCAACCTGCTAAGTATGCATGGCTATAACCCCAGCACGTTCAGCTGGAAAAGAAGCAGAAGAATCATGATCTCAAAGCTTGTCTAGACTATATGATCTGTATATGTCTAGACTAAGATCTTTCTCTAAAAACAAAATTGGTAGCAGATTTGTATATTTTATGGCCTGGATTGACTCTGGGCAAATCACTTCAGCATCTTTCAATTCTTTACTTGCCCATTAAAAGCTAAATGAAGTCTTAGAACCTAGTACAGGAACCTAAATAACTTCTGATGTTATGTGTGAATGTATATTATGCATGTACTGATGTATTTATGAACTGCCTACAGAAATATGTTTTCTTTTCCTTTTTTTTTTTTTTGCCTATCCTAGGGCTTGAACTCAGGGCCTGAGCACTGTTTGTTCCTGGGCTTTTTCTTGCTCAAGGCTAGCACTCTACCACCACTTGAATCACAGCACCACTTTCAGCTTTTTCTGTTTATGTGATGCTAAGGAATTCAACTTAGGGCTTCATGCATGCTAGGCAAGCATTCTATCACTATGCCACATTCCCAGCCCTGAGAAATATGTTTTCTAAAGTTAAAAAAGTCTGCAGGCCTACCAGTGGAGGAAAATTTAAGAAATAAATTGTACTTAACTAACCTTCTTCTGTTGCGTGCAGGTGTGTTGCATCGTTCCCCTGAGAAGTGATGTTGACTTGATCGAACTGAAGGGGGCTGCCTATTTGATGTCATCTCCCATGGTCGCATTGGTGGTGAGGGAGCTGGTGATGCTGATGTATAATCAAAGACTGAATGAGAGAGGCGCTGTCTCTTAGGACTTGGACTATCTTCACTCTGCCAATGCAACAAAATTGAGTAAACTGAGTAAGACCTTTTTAAGGATTTCAAATCAATGCATATATAATTGCCCTAAAAATGTAAAGAAGAATATTCATGCACTACCAATCCAAATTTAAAAACCTTAGAAATGGAGAAAGGGTACAGTAAGTAACCAGAAATGAAAAATGGAGTATTTTAAAACAGCAATAAAATATATCAAGCAACAATCTAGTTTGTATAGGTTGTTAACCTGATATATTTTATATAGACCTTTCATACAGTACTTCCACCTTTCTCTTTAAATTCTAATCTAAAGCCAGGCATTAGTGACTCTCACCTATTCAGGAGGCTGAGATCTGAGAATTGCGATTCAAAGTTAGCTCAAGCAGGAAAGTTGAGACCCTTATCTCTAATTAACTACTAAAAAGCTGGAAATGGTGGTGTGGCTCAAAGTGGTAGAGCACTAGCCTTGAGCACAAAAGCTCAAGGACAGTGCCCACACTTGGAATTCAAGCCCTAGGATCTGCACAATTAACAAACGAATGAATGAACCCTAATCTACCAGAGAAATTCACTATATTCTGTTAGTTATCAGTTAATCTATTAGGTATCAACTGTCAGCCATGTTCTGGTTTAAGAGGAAGTCTTCTTGAATAGGTCCCCAACTTCATTTTAAATCACATTCATCTCTCCTGCCTTTTGTTTGGGGGCAGAAGCAAAACTGGGGTTTGAACTCAGGACTGCAAACTTACTAGGCAAGCACTCTACTACTTGACCCACATCTCCGGCCTTTTTGTATTTTAATTTTAAGATAGGTTTTTGACTTTTACC
Organism: Perognathus longimembris pacificus; assembly: GCF_023159225.1. Classification (NCBI taxonomy): domain Eukaryota; kingdom Metazoa; phylum Chordata; class Mammalia; order Rodentia; family Heteromyidae; genus Perognathus; species Perognathus longimembris. The sequence goes on from NC_063161.1 coordinate 131,134,868, forward strand.
CAGGATGACCTCACACTGTGATGCTCCTATCTCTTATCTCCTGAGTAGCTGGAAACAGACATGCACCACCCATAACCAGCTTTGTGTGTGTAGGGGAGGAGGGGATCCTCACTAATTTCTTGCCTGAAGAACCTTGATCCTCCCAATTTCTAAATAACACGCAGTGCATGCATGACCAGTACATGCAGTACTCCTCTTATTCTTGATATTTAAAATTATACTTATTTTCTTTAATAAGGGTTAGGATTACATGGATAAAATAAGATTCATGTAAAACTGTAAAACAGATAATCAACTGATCTAAACCATAAGTTCTTTTTTTTTAACCAGTCTTGGGGCTTCAACTCAGGGCCTGGGCACTGGGCACTGTCCCTTAGCATATTTCTATTCAAGGCGCTATAGCACTCTACCACTTGAGCCACAGTGCCAGTTCCGGTTTTTTCTGTTTATATGGTTTTAAGGAATCGAACGCAGGCAGGGCTTCATGCATGCTAGGCAAGCACTCTGCCGCTAAGCCACATTCCCAGCCCCATAAGTTATTAATCAGAATGTCAGTACTTAGTATATTTTTAAGTTTTCAAAAATCACAATTATAGGCTTACTATAAAATTTACTTAACTGAATTATCAGTTCTTCAGAGTTCTCCACCAAATTAAATTTCCTGGTCAAATATTACCAAACCAGGCTATATATTTTTTAACAGACCTCTCTCCCATCTCCAATCTAGTACTACAAGTTCTAATTATTTAGGTATTAGAGTAGTTTTCACTGCAAAATAATTGGTATCTTCTATGGACATAAATATATTACTTATTTATTAAGATTTTAAGGAGGCAAGCATATAAAACATTACTTTATTTAAACAAGCAAGAACAAAGCTTTCTGCTAAACGGTTATGTTTGTCAATTCCAAGTTATTTAGCAAGGGTAGTCCAATAGCCATTACAATTTATTTCTATATTTGTATGGATACACATGATGGTCAAATCAAGTGATAAAATACTTAAGACTATAAAACTTTACCATATTTCCAATGATGCTCTAATTGTGGGTTAACAATGTTCTTATATCCCAACAAATGCAATGTGTTTTTTGTTTTTTTAATCAGTCAAAAGGAACTTAAGGCTAGGTACCAGTGGCTCAGGCCTGTATTCTTAGCAATTCAGTAGGCTGAAAATCTGAGGATCAAAACCAGCGTAAGCAGAAAAGTCCACGAAACACTCCAGTTCACCACCAGTAGGAAATGGAGCTGCGGCTCCAGTGGCAGAGCATCTGCCTTGGGCAAAAAACCTAAGGGACAGCACACCAAGGTCTTGAGTTCAAGTGCCCCCCCTCCACCCCAATCAGCTTCTAAATTTTTACTGATAACTTCCAAGTTCTCAGTCATATAGTTATCTAATAAGGAAATGAATACAGAATTTATAAAATTTTTTAGTTTGCAATTCAGCCATAACATTATAAAACATCAATTTGAAAAGGATCAGCACTCCCATCTGTACATTTTATGAACAGAAATTAGCAACTGCACCAAACTTTTAATGATACATAAGGAAAAAACATGACAAAATAAATTCAATGATTTATTTTAAAGAGGTAAGGAAAGATGGCTGGAAAAAGTTTCCCACCTCTTTGCGCTCTGATGGTTTCACACCAATGGGGGGAAAGACACAAAGGATAGGAAGTAAAGGAATGGCTATTAGTTTTATGGGAGCGTGCCTTATTTCACTCAAAGTAATAGGAAACCAAGATGGACACTTAAAGAGAAGAAAACATGGCTTCATCATGCCCTTCATTAATCCTATTTCCAGAAAAGGGAAGGTACAGAAGGTATAACTTATGAAGAAACATGTTAAATACTCCTTCCTCTCTGACTTGAACAAGATCTGTATAAGACAAAAGTACAATGAAAAAGGTTCAGATGTAGCTCAGTGGCAAAGTGCTTGCCTAGCAAGTCCAATGCCCCAGGCTGGAACTCTAGCACCAAAAAAGGAGAGAGAGAGAGAGAGAGAGAGAGAGAGAGAGAGAGAGAGACACACACACACACACACACGGCAGCTCAGAATGTCTGAAAAACAATTGTTCCGAATTACAGCAAGAAGTCAGAGGGTTCTAAGAAAAATGATCTACATCAAGTGAATTAAAATAATAGTACGAGCTGGAGGTAGTAGTTTGTACCTATAATCCCAGGTCTTGGGATGTGAAGTTTGAGGCAAGCCTAGGATTCCTGGCAAGATTCTCTTTCAAACAATAACAACAACAACAACAACACCACCCCCTCCCCCATGCAAAAGCAACTGTATGAGTGAGAACTTGAAAGTTATTAGTAAATTTTTAAGTACAGAGCTCTTCTATCATATTGCAGAGGATGACACTGATCAAGAGGCATGAACTGACATGTTGAACTGAAACTCCTTTGTATAGCTGCTTAAAGGCACACAAAAAATAATTATTAAACCAGGCAGTGATGGCTCATGACTGTTAATTCTAGCTATTCGAGAGGCTGAGATCTGAGGATCATGGTTCGAAGCCAGCTTGGACAGAAAATCAACCAGATTCCCATCTCCACCACACTAAAAAGAATAAAAAAAAAAAAGAAAGAAAAGCTGGAAGTGGAGCTGTGGCTCAAATGTTAAGAGTGCTAGCCTTGAGCAAAAAAAAAAGTTCAGGGACAGTACCCAAGCCCAGACTGGCAAAAACCAAAAGACCTCTGTTGTATTTACAGAGCATAAGCAATGTAAAACTTTGGTAGGGTAACTCTAAAGACCTGGAACAATACCAGACTACTGTAACAATATCAGACTAAAAAATCATGATAAAAGGATCTGAAAGTAATAGTTTACACAACAAATGCAGTTTAAATGCTGAACTTAGGAGGACACCCTCCCCCCCCCCCAAAAAAAAAGGAATTCAAGATACATAAACAGTAAAACATGTATTTTTAAAATTTGTTTCTCTCTTTCTGTGCATACATGCTGAACGGGGCTTCCAATTCAGAGCCTCATACTCTCACTTGGAATTTTTACTCAAAACTCATACTTTACCACTTGAGCCACACTCCCACTTCCAGCCTTTTGCTGATTAATTCCAGGTTGGCTTTTCAAACCTTGATCCTCAGATCTTACTCTCCTGAGTAGGTAGGATTATAGGCAGGTGCCACCAGCACCCACCTGCTGTTTTTATAGTTGTCAGGAAGAAAAGAAGATAAGGCATTACTGAGCTTCCATGCATGAAGTCAAAATTTTCAAGCAGAAAAGAAAGGTTATGGCTGGGAATATGGCCTAGTGGTAGAGAGCTTGCCTCGTATACATGAAGCCCTTGGGTTCAATTCCTCAGCACCACATATATAGGAAAGGCCAGAAGTGGCGCTGTGGCTCAAGTGGTAGAGTGCTAGCCTTCAGCAAAAAAGATGCCAGGGACAGTGCTCAGGCCCTGAGTTCAAGCCCCAGGACTGGCAAAAGAAAGAAGAAAGAAAAGTTATCTCACTGGTATAGAGAATCAACAAGGAAACATGTCTACTACTCTTCCTGGAATTTGAGTGGAATAAAGACTTCTTTCCTGAGAATTCAAACCTAGGTTCACTCCTCACACTAAGTTGTGGTTCAATTTTTTCTGCCTGCGCTGGAGAAAACTGGAGAAATAGTCCTATGCCAACGATTTACAAACATCAGATTACTGGTCATACTCTAGTCTCTTATTCTGAAAGTCTAAAGGCCCAAGAATTGGCATTTCTAATGTGATTCCATGTGATGCTTGAGTTCTCAAGGGAGAATTCAAATTTGTTGTTGATCCTATGCCAGTGGGCTAACTTTTCAAAGTGCCAAATAATAACTTAAATCTCTAATATGTTGATTCAAATCAGGTACAATCACTGTCTCTACTGGTACAGAACAGTGTGCAGATACTACAGTACAGAATACTGGTTCAGATTGGAGAGCATATAAGGGAAGAAGGTAGGTTTTACACTTTGTATTAACAATCTGATAAAATGAGTGTAGGATTATACATCTATTAACCCTACATGTTTTATTAACAAAGCATCATTAGAAGTGGAAAAACAACCTGGCAGTGGAATAAAAGCACTGTTTTATGATCACAGAAAACGTAGTGAGAAGTCATTGAATTGCTGAAGGAAACAAAAACCTTACACAAAGAACAGGTATATATTATCCCAAAGTCCTGAGAATGCAAGATGTTGTGTCAAACTTTCCCCAAAATAAAAACAAATTCCAAGTTCTACTAATGTTTTTTTTTGAATTTCTAGTTTACATATATTTGTAATGAGGGTGCTTTATTATGATATTTCTATTCATGCACAGTTTACTTTGAACAAATTCATCACCATCTCTCATTTCTCCTCTCTTTCCTCTCCCCTTTTCCAAATAGTATTTGGTGGGTTACATTATGCTTTTATTTGTGTGTGTTTATGTAATGCTGATTCTATTTACCCTTCAGTATCTCATTTCTCCTTCCCCTCCTTTGCTCCTCCACTCCTAGACAGTTCCCCTTTTACATTTCATGTCCCATTACCATTACAATTATCAAGTTCTAGTAAGCTGACCAAAATGTTGTTCTTCATCACCATTACTAAGTGCCAAGAATTTCCTTCCTAAAGGAGCAAAAAGGCAGCTATGAGAGGCAGTCAAGCAAAGTACTCAAATGTTTTCTCTCTAATCATTATTCAGACCTTACAGTTCAGACTTTAAATACAGAATGATCTAGCAACCCTAATTTTCTATTTAACTTCCACTTTGTTCTACAAAACATGAGGTTTTTCATTTACAACTAATAGCACATGAGCCAGGAACAGCAAATTCTTACTCAATTTTATCCATTAAATAAATGTAGAAAGCACAGAAGCTCAGCCTCCTGAGTGAAATTATACGAAGTGCCACAGAACCTGGGACAATTTTACTTCTTGATATGGTACAAATAAATGTCCAATACTGACGAGGGGAGGAGAGTGGTCACAGTTTTTCTTTTTAAAAGAAATTAAGTTTTATGTGTAGTGAATTCTTGAAAAAGGACTCTAGTAGAATTAATAATGTACTACTGACAAATATTCTATCTTCTATATATGGAATGTTTTTATATGACTAGCAGTAGAATAGGTTTACACTAGCACTCACACAAATAATACTAGGACACTATGATGGCTATATCAGTAGGCAATAGGAACATTTCAGGTCTATTACAATCTTATGGGACCAGTGCCATATAGGTGGTTGATCCATCACTAACCAAAACATGCAGTATGTGATTGGATAGTGATCTCCCATATTTAATGCTAGATAGATGAGAGGGAATGACAGGTGAAAAAATACAATGGGAGTTTCAAGGATGCAACTAAGAAGTTAGGTAAAATGAACAATAACTTAAACTTGCCAACATGGATGTCAATAACAGAGCTACTTCTTTATAAAATGACTTGTTATCTATTATAGTATATCCCTCCTTAAAACAATTTTCAGAAGCCTAATGTGGTGGCTCATTTCTGTAATTCTAACTACTAAAAGAGACTGTGATCTAAGGATCAGGTTTGAAGCCAGCCTCAGAAGACAAATCTGAGAGACTCTTATCTCCAATTAACCAGCAAAGAGCAGAAGTGGAGGTGTAACTCGAGTGGTTGAGGACTTCTTCTATGAACAGTCATAACTTCTACAGAAACATTAAAATGCCAAATAAATATGTATCAAGAAAAATACAGTACTCGTGATAGTATTGCTTGTAATAATAGTAAAACAGCAACATAAACTCAGGAGCCTTCCTCTGACACATTATCCCTGACATAAAAGATTGTCATATCCCATCCAGGAAAACATTCCTTTCCCCTGTTCTGTGCTCATGCAGTCATGCTTAGTTATGCTGTTGGCCACTGTGACTAGAGTTCAACGGGCTCACAAGCTTGTACTGAACAGAAGGGTTCCATGAAAAGACTGTGGTGTTTTATTTCCCCCATTTTTGTTCATTGTTACAATTTAAAAAAACAAAACACAATGTGCTTGTATCCTTCTATGGTATTGATATGATAACCTATAACCCACAATGCTTGTCTGCTTCCAAAGCAGATTTTGTGAAAAGGCGATGAATGGGACTAAAATGTTGTGCTTCCTATTTAACTTCTCAGCTCTTTTAGGAAAGGAAAATGACAAAGAGGATGAAAATGTCAGTATGTATTTTCAGTAAGTAATGTAATAATACTCTTTCATGTAACCCAAGGTCTTATGCCTTGGCTTAGTGGAAATGGGGGAAAAGCACAGCTGTGGACTACTGTGGAAACAATGTAACAGACGCTATTTATTGGGTCACCCTTTGGGCAAATTAATATACTGTCAAAATGTGGCATCCTACCTTCCCCTTCACTTGAACCCTGTAAAACTGCATAGAACAGCAATCAACTTTTATTATTTCTTAATAAAGGAATTGGGGGGGACGACAAGAAAACTACTTAAATATACATTAAGAATACTCATAATGGAATAGCACTAAAGTGAATCAAATAAATACACAGCCACAAACTACAATAGGAATGGACTACAAAAAGACAAAGTACATGCTGGATGCCAGTGGCTCATGACTGTAAATCCTACTCAGGAAACTGAGATCTGATTATTGCGGTTCATATCCAGCCTGTGCAAGAAAATCTGTAAGACTTTTATCTCCAATTAATAAGCACCAAAAAAGGCTGGAAGTGGAGCTGTGGCTCAAGTGGTACAGCACTAGTTAGTGACCAGGCCTTGAATTCAAGCCCCAGGACTGGCACTCCCCCCAAAAAACGTGCATGAAGTATATCAGTTACATTAAGTTCAGAAGTAAGCAAATTAAATAATACAGCATTGAGGCACATTGTATGCAGCAAAACCAGACAAAAATGCAAAGGGATACTAACTAGAGGTGTACCTAAGACACAGATATGGGACAGCAAGTATATATAAAATAGAATTCCATATGGGAGGTTTGAAAAGTATTGGTAATGGTTGATTTCTTAAGTTTGGATAGTGTTTATAATTTGAAAATTAATGCATGAAAAACTTGAAACACTAGAATTCTTTTTGCAGATTGAAAACAAAGTCCTGACTGGGATTAATATAATACTGTACAAAACAAGCACAAAAAGTTATTAGTAAAAAGTGACAAAATTGATAAAGTGAGTATGAATGACAAAACAGCTTAGAAAAAAGCTTTATGTTTAACCAGAAGGTTGGAGGTCAGAAACAACAGTAAGGATCCAGAAGATTAACATTTTCTAGGCTCTATTTATGAGACAATTCAAAGCCATACTCAAGCAAGCCCATGCTTGCAGTGGGGGAAGAACTGGTAACTTTTTTTTATCCCGAAAGAAGGCTGCTGAGGGAGTTCTCAAAGAGTTGAAAGGTAAGGAAACAGAAAGGGTGCACTAAGAAAAAATAAAATGCAAGAGTAAGGTTAAGTCTATTTAAAATGAGCTAAAATGGTTCTTTTGAAAGGGAGGGAAGGAGAGTTACAAGGAAGATACTTGGGTTAGGCCAAGGACAAGAAAGCACAACACACTGAGGTGTTTTGTTTTTTGTTTCAGCAAAGGAGATGGCTTGGGTAGATTTTCCTTTTTATGTAGTAACCAATTGTTTTTTGGGGGGATGGTAGTGGTAATGCCTGTACTGGGGTTTGAACTCAAGTCCTGGGGTGCTGTCCCCTAGATTTTTTGCTGAAGGCTGGAACTCTATCACTTGAGTCACACCTTCACTTCTAGCTTTTTGGTCATTAATTGGAGCTAAGAGTCTATAAGACTTTCCTCCCTGGGCTGGCTTCAAACCACAATCCTCAAACCTCAAGTGTGAGCCACCAGTGCCCAGCAGTAATTATTTTTGCTTTTCTTTTTTTTTTTTTTAAACTCGTTTCTGAGACAAGATATCACTCTGTAGTTCAAGGTGGCCTAACCCAGTTTAGATTTCAACTCACAACATTTGTTAGTTTCCTAAATGTTAGGATTACAGGCCTGAATCAACCCTATTTGAAGTCAGTTTTTACAGGGGCTGGGAGATATGGCTCAAGTGTTACAGTGCTTGACAAGCAAGTCCAAAGTCAATTCAATCCCCACTATTACCAGTTAAAGGTAAAACCTGAAACTAATAAATTATGCCCAATTTTGGTTTGAAAATTAGTTGAGGTATCAGTAACTCAGAGGGGCTACTTTTTTCCCTTGCAGAACAGTGGTAGGGGAGTAAATGAGTAAAGAAAACTCCCGGTGACGTCTGGGAGAAAAAGTATTGTGAAAGCCTTGTTGGAAAGTTAGTGGAGGGGCTGGGGATATGGCCTAGTGGCAAGAGAGCTTGCCTCGTATACATGAGGCCCTGGGTTCAATTCCCCAGCATCACATATACAGAAAATGGCCAGAAGTGGTGCTGTGGCTCAAGTGGCAGAGTGCTAGCCTTGAGCAAAAGGAAGCCAGGGATAGTGCTCAGGCCCCAAGTTCAAGGCCCAGGACTGCCCCCCCTCCCCCCCCAAAAAAAGTTAGTGGAAACACTTATTAAATTAATACCATTACAAAAAAAAAAAAACCACACACACCTTAATGGAAATACCTTTTTGTGCATGTGTGTGGAGGGGGTAGAAGTCCTGGGGCTTGAACCTCAGGGTCTGGGCTTTGTGCTCAAGGCTAGGCCATTTGAGCCATTGCTCCACTTCTAGGTTTTCTTGGTGGTTAACTGGAGATTAGAGTCTCACAAACCTTTGTGCCTGGGCTAGTTAGCTCTTAGAACAGTGATCCTCAAACCTCAGCATCTTGAGTAGCTAGGATTAAAGGAAAGAACTAGCAGTGCCAAGCAACAATAATACTTTTTACTTTTTGTTAAAACCAGGAGCTGGAGGATCTAACTCAGAAGTAAAACACATCTGTCTAACTCAGAAGTAAAACACATCTGCCAGAATCAAAATCCCATCAGTAAAAGCATTTGGTAGCTCCTTTCTAAATTGAAAAGTTAATGTTGAGTTAATGCTTAGAGACTCAAAAGGAATTCATAGAACATAGAAAATGTAAAAATAAGTATTTACTGGTAAGAATATTTAGCCCATTTGTTAGCTATCACTCATCTATATACTACTGCATGTAGACTGAAGCTATAGTCAAAACTGTCAATATGCCATACAATTCAATATAGTGATGCCTCTTAACACAGTGTTGCATGTTAAGAATTGACAATACTTGTGCTACAGAAATACTTGATTTCTAGAGAATATGTACAGTAGACAACATAAAGATAAAATTAATCCCTGTTCCACCAATAACTGGATGTCACTGGGTTTCTTGGTGAGCTTTTCAAAGCCTATCTCCATATCTAGAACTAGATGCTTATTGTTGTGTCTGCTGCATGGCTCAAGTGGTCAGAATGCCTGCTTCTTGCAAGAGTGAGGCCTTGAGTTAAAACCCAGCACCAACAAACCAAACCAAACAAAACAAAAGAAACACCATAAATAGATGCAAAGCAAAGAACCAGCATTAATACCAGTAAAACAATTCTGAAGAGCTCTGGATAACCTAAACAGGTACCCTAGAAATTTCACATGATCAACAATGTGTCATAAGCTTTTCCCTTTTAAGTCAGGCTTAACTTGTCACTCTTACACAAACAGAAAAGAGCTGCCCTCCATCCAAAAGATCCAGGCTTGTTTATGAACTATCTTAACATCTTAGGTTAATATATATATATAAACACATGTCTTAGCCCACAGGCTTACCATCCAAAAGCAAATCTATAGTTTGGTTTATTCTGTGTTAATAGCAATAGTGACTTCCATTACTGAGACATTCTTCTCTTAAGAGTATGAATTGAAAAATCAGTAGTAATGATTTATGCAAACTGAGAATTCTTATTAATAACCTAATGATGGTTTTAATCTATTTTCACCTTGCTTTTGTCTTAAAATAAACCCAGTTTCATTTTGCCTATAGGTCTCAAAATATATAAAGGCAAATATAACCAGAAATAGATATTACTGTGAAACTTGGGCACTAAAAGCAAGTAAGTAGCCAAGGCTATAAAAAATGCCTATGCACTTTCATTTTTCCTTTCTTACAAATGTCACATATTTGGTATCTTCTACTTTCCTATAGAACTTCTTTTACTAGGACAAGTGATTAAGACCAAACTATCAATAAAACAAGAATATTAAGTCAAATTAAGACAATTAACAGTAGCTCAAGAGAAAGACAAATGTTCTTCAGAAAAGCTGGCTGCAAGTTACACTGAAGAAGTCCTGTAAGAAGAAGAATTCTGTTTTAAGCCTTCCTAGAAGCAATCTAGAATGCATCTGTGATTTTCAGCCCTATGGTAGGGAAAGGGTAAATATATAAGAACCTGGAAGAAAGCTTTGAAGTGAGCATCCTCTTGAACGGTAGTGTTCTGATCACTTGGGAGAAGAGGAAACAGGCTCTGAAGTCTCACCCTTTCACAAATCACCTTGTTAGGATGGCCAGGTAGAGGTGTTGAATTGGCCCCGGGAGATATCTGGGAAAAAGAGGGAGAAGAAAAGGATAGTTCATGGCTAGCCACACCAATATGAAGAATCATGCCTAATGAAGGACAGTCTAGATTTTCTAGCACTTGATGAGTTAGCAGAGACTGGAAAGAAAAATTAACTACAAACATAAAACAGAAGAGTGTCAAAGGTTGCCTCTGATAATAGAGCACTTAAAAAAGGGGGGGGGGGAGGTTTGAGGCAAAATAGCACAGCTCCAAAACACCAAGTCCTCCTTCCCCCCCAATTATCTATTGTTATCTTTTTAGTCAACATTAATTCTAAAATCCTAAAGGTCAGACTTCATGTTTAAGAAAAACAAAAACACAAATCTGAGGTAAAGCTGGGTGGCAGTGGCTCACACTTATAATCCTAGCTACTCAGAAGGCTTGAGATCTGAGGATCATAGTTTGAAGTCAGCCTGTACAGAAAGTCTATGAGGGGCTGGGAATATGGCCTAGTGGCAAGAGTGCTTGCCTCCTACACATGAAGCTCTAGGTTCGATTCCCCAGCACCACATATATGGAAAACGGCCAGAAGGGGCGCTGTGGCTCAGGTGGCAGAGTGCTAGCCTTGAGCGAGAAAAAGCCAGGACGGTGCTCAGGCCCTGAGTCCAAGGCCCAGGACTGGCCAAAAAAAAAGAAAGTCTATGAGACCTCTTACCTCCAATTAAGCAACAAAAAGCTAAAAGTGGAGCAGTGGCTCAAGTGGTGGATTGCTAGCCTTAAGCAAAAATACTCAGGGACAAGTACCCAGGCCCTTGAGTTCAAGCACTAGCACCAGCACCAGCACAAAAACAAAACACAAAACCCTGCAGTAAAATCATATACCTTAAGTACATGAGTGTTTCTCTAGACCAAGGATGGTATTTTTTTTCTTATTGTACATTTAGTTAATCTTCCAAATGATCATGCAAAAGAATACAAGACTTCACAGAATTTGTGGTAATACTTCTATCCCTATAATATCTATGGCTGTACACTTTATGACATTCAGCCACCTCATGTTTAACTGGGAATATGTTCGCACTACTCTATAAACATAGTAATTTTAGCACCCCATAAGCTGAGGCAGGAGTTCCAAGCAAGCCTGGACTACATGGAGACCCCGTCTCAAAATAAAATAAAACAAACAACAACAACAACAACAAAAAAAACAGGAAAACAAAAAACACCACCACCAATAGCAGCAAAACCCAAGCCAGCAACCTTCCTAAGGAATTCATTATGTAGGCATTCTAAAAATGACTATCACATTACTTTCAGTGAAATTCTCCTTAGGTTAAGGCTATGGACTTGTCTCTACATTAAAAGTTATGTGCTCTAACACTGTTTTAAGAATTTCATTCTTTCTAGGTGTCCTTAGGTGACAGGCATTAACAACAACAACAAAAAAGGCATGGTTTCCTACCTTTAACAATATGCTATTTAAAAAAAGAAGCAAAAGGAAATCACTGTACAATCTAAGTACTCTGATAATAGCAAGCACTAAGTGGTATGTTCAGGTAATGGCAAGAGACAACAGTGTAGTGAAGAAATGGTAAAATGTCCAGAACATCTGGACAGTGAAAAAGAAACCAAGAGAAAAGCAGAGATACCATGAAGTCAAATGCTAATTATATTAGCATATTTTCTGTAATAACCTTTTAAGTTCTTTTATAATTTTGTTGCTGGTTTGCTATTAACCTGATAAACAGCCAGGTCTAGGTAAGGGCAGAAGTATTTCCAGTAAAAATAAAACACATAAGGAACTTTAGTTATTTGTTAATTTGATACATAAAATGTTTTGGACAAAAGCTAAGGCTTATCCCTCCACCACAAAAATAAATGTCCCAGTATCCATTATCACTATGACGAAGTTTGCATGGCTAAATCAAGGAATACTGACTGCCTCCCCAGAAGCCAAGAGTTTTATATAAGGGAAAGAAAATACAAAGATTAAAACGTGGATCCTACCCATGTTTGTTCTAATTAAAAAGCAAAACAAAAGCCTGATGCTGGTGGCTAATTCCTGTTGTCTTAGCTATTCAGGAGGTTGAGATCTGAAGATCACTCAAAAGTCCACAGTCCAACAGACTCTTGTCTCTAATTAACCACCAAAGAGCTGGGAGCAAAGCTGTGGCTGTAGCCTAAGTGGCCGAGCAAAAAAGCTCAAGGATGGCACCCAGACCCTGAGTTCAAGCCCCAACACTGGCATAAAAACAAACAAAAGATAGAAGCAGCCAACTATAGTATAATATTTAAATAGTGTAAAACACGCAAAAATCAGGACACAGACAGGAGCTCTGAGTTAATCTAAAGAGAACAGTAAGATTGGGAGGGAGGGGGCGTGGAAGAAAATGAGGGGGTAACACTATTCAAAAAGAAATGTACTCATTACCTGACTTATGAAACTGTAACCCCTCTGTACATCATCTTAATTAATAATTTTTTTTTAGAAAACAGTAAGATTTCATCAAAAGACACTTATTTCACATTCCTGACTTCTCAATCCAAACCTTCTCTCTCAAAATGGTCTATTTATGTAGGCTGAAATCATCTGTCTGCAATCTGACAATATTTTTAATTTATATAGTAAGAAATCTTGTACTGTGTTTTGGCATTACCAGGAATTGTACTCAGGGCTTCACACTGTTAGGCTCTTTATCAAGGTAGAGCCAAGAATCTAGCCTGTGCTGTTTTAATAAGCTTATTTACCTTCAACAATTATGCCCAAATTGTCTTATAAATCACAAGTCCCAAGTAGCTAGCTGGAAAAACAGAAAACAGGGTCAGGTTTAATCTCTTTTGTACTTTGCTACTTGAAAATTTAACTTTTCAGTCATATATAAGTAAGAATTGGCAACCCCGGGCCCTCTTAATAGTTATCAAGCATATCCTCTCCTACTCACAATAACTTCCTCCACCTATCTATAAAAGGGAAGGGCAAATAATATAGTTCAAATTGTATAGTTAAATCTGGGTCAAGTGAGAAACAGTGGCTCATTCCTCTAATCCTAACTATTCGAGAGTCAGAGATGGAAAATCTTGGTTGGCTCTCCAGTGGTGGTATGCAACTTGTAACATAGCTACAGAGGGAACACAACTGCCAGGTAGCTGGGAATATGGCCTAGTGGTAGAGTGCTTCCCTCGTATACATGAAGCCCTGGGTTCGATTCCTCAGCACCACATACGTATAGAAAAAGCCAGAAGTGGCACTGTGGCTCAAGTGGTGGAGTGCTAGCCTTGCGCAAAAAGAAGCCAGGGACAGTGCTCAGGCCCTGAGTTCAAGCACCAGGACTGGAAAAAAAACAAAACAAACAACTGCTGGGCAAGGAGCACGTGATTGGTCCCCGCAGTGACTTTTCTAGAGTAGGCCCAGTAGAAGGATCACAGCCCACGCCGAATAAGCATAAAGCAAAACTCTGTCAAAAATAGCCAATATAAGGCTGGGACTGTGGCTTAGTGGTAGAATGCTTGCCTGGTATGCATGAAGCCAGGGGTTGGATTCCTCAGTACTGTCAGGTCTTCCCTGGGGGAAATGGCCCCTTCCCTTGGCTCTCTCCCAGTGCACCCTAGAAGTCCTTTAACCAGGCAACTGGCATGCCTGGGGGCAGTGGAAGGTTCCCCCAGGCTCTGAGGTCATTTCCCCATCCTCTGAGGTCACCTCTGCTTCTGTGTGGCCACACCCCCTACCCCTATATAATCTCTCTCCTCGGCCCCATAATCTCTCTTGCTCTAACAGACTTCATCTTGTGCAGCTGGAGGGGTTTATTCTCTCCCCCTCTCAATAAACCCCGTTCCCCTGAACTGTGTGGGGGTTTCTTTTCTGTAACCCTTACATGTACCACATGAACAGAAAAGGCTGGAAGTGGTGCTGTGGCTCAAGTGGTAGAGTGCTAGCCTTGAGCAAAAGAAGCTCAGAGACGCTGCCCAGGTCCTGAGTTCAAGCCCCAGGACTGGCAAAAAAAAAAAAAAAAAAAAAAAGCCAATGTAAGCTGGTGCTTGTGGCTCACACCTGTAATCCTAGGAACTAAAAAGACTGAGATCTGAGGACAGAAATTCAAAGCTAGCCCAGGGAGAAAACTCCATGAGACACATCTCCAATTAGCCAGCAAAAAGTCAGAACTTGAAGCATCGTTCAAGCTGTAGAGTGTCAGCCTTGATATAAAGGCAAGAAAACATCACAAAGCCAATATGAAAATGATCTAGAGGTGTGCCTAAAGTGGTAGATTACTTGTCTAGAGAGCATGAGGGTTCAAACCCCACAGTACTGGTCCCCACAAAGCAAACAGGAACAAAAGATAAAATCAAATATTTTTGTGTATATATGTGGTAGATTGCCTAAAATGTCCCCACTTTTTTGTTATAATCTTCTCCAACCCCACAGGAAAGTGCATATGATAGTATCTATTCTGGTTGTTAGGTTAAATTGTATTTCAAAGTGGAAGAGATTTAAAAAATAATGATTCTGAAATAGTTGGCTTTACATTTATCAAGAGGGATATTATCAGGGGCTGGGAATATGGCCTAGTGGCAAGAGTGCTTGACTCATATACATGAGGCCCTGGGTTCAATTCCCCAGCACCATATATACAGAAAATGGCCAGAAGTGGCACTGTGGCTCAAGTGGCAGAGTGCTAGCCTTGAGCAAAAAGAAGCCAGAGACAGTGCTCAGGCCCTGAGTCCAAGGCCCAGGACTGGCCAAAAAAAAAAGAGGGATATCCTGCATAGTCCTGCCTTAATCAGAGAAAGCTCTTATAAGAGGAACTGGGTCATTCCTGAGAGGGTCTACAGTCAACCCTTCAAAGATGCTGTATTGTAAAAAGACCTATGAAGGGGACCATTAGCAGGCAGCCTCTAGGAACTGGAACAGTTACAGCTAGCAAGAAAATAGGGGAAGGTCTTACTATCACACAAACCACATTCTACCAACAGCTAGTGGGCTTGGAAGAGAACTCCAAGTCCCTGATGAAATCATAGTTCTAGCCAGGACAGACAGTAAGACAGTAAGTGAGGGCCTTAGATGTTTTCAGTGTAACTTCTTCCTTAGTTAAAAGTATTGCTATATAATGCCAGGATAACAATACAATTGTATCAATACTCTTACCAGGATTCCTACTAAACAACAGAAAACACAATATGTGTGTTCAATCAGAATAAAATTTATTACACTAAGTTCAAGGGAATTATGAAAGATATTAAGAACGTGTTACTACTCAAAAAGAAATGTATTCATTACCTGACTTATGTAACTGTAACCTCTTTGTACATCACCTTTACAACAGAATTTAAATAAAATGTGTATCACTTTGAGCCATACAAAAGGTAGGCCTGCATGGACACAGAAATGTTCTTGTGGTGATGATTGTACAACTCTGTAAATTTAACTAAAATCTCTAAATTTAATGAGTGAATTTCATGGTATACAATTTACCAATAAAAGCTGATTTTAAAAAAGGCTTTGGATTTGGGAGGTAGCTCTGTGGTAGAACACTTGCCTTCTAATCAAGAGTTCAATCCTCAGTACTCCCCAAAAAACTCCAGCTTTGATCAACTATGCCTCAAAGTTGGACACGGTAATTCCTGCCTGTAATCCCAGTGCACAGGAGTGTGAGGCAGAAGGATCATGAATTCAAGGCCAGTCTGGACTATATAAACTCTTTCTGAAAACAAAAAACAAATAAAAAACAAGAACCAATTCTATTTGAAGCCAGCTAGGGGCAGGAAAGTCCATGAGATTTTTTTTTTTTTTTTGGTCGTGGGGCTTCAACTCCAGGCCTGGGTGCTGTCACTGAGCTCTTCAGCTCAAGGCTACCTCTCTACCACTTGAGCCACAGCACCATACTTTGGTTTTCTGGTGGTTAATTGAAGACAAGGACTTTTCTGCCCGGGCTGGCTTTGAACTGAGATCCTCAGATCTCAGCCTCCTGAGTAGCTAGGATTCAGGTGTGAGCCACCAGAGCCCAGCATCCATGAGATTCTTATCTCTCAAGAACTTCCAAAAAGCCAGAAGGGAAGTGGTGGCTCAAGTGGCAGAGTGCTGGCCTTAAGCAAAAAAACTCAAGGATAGTACCTAAGCCCAGGGTTCTATCCCCAGTACCAGCACCCAATGTACACGTACACACACACACACACACACACACACACACAAATTATAGATACAAAAAAATCATTAGATATTATTTTATTGGATCAGACAACACAAACACCTTGCTATTTCAACTGTGTTAGATGAGGACCAGACTTTCTCTAAAAAAGTCATGGGGTAATTCATATGCCTGAATTATCAATAACTTCCTCAGGATGACACATAATTCTAACCTCTTACATTTCTGAAATATGGTCAGCTCAGTGAAAACTTACCAATACCTCCCAGTAGCTTTCACTCATAATATATGTTTAAGATCCTACGTAAACTGACCAGTTTTGCAGATATTTGTCCTATATGGCACATCTCCCTACATAAACTTTGCAGCTCCATGCATATGCCATTATTTTTCAGGCCTTTCCAGACCCTTTCACAAAAGGAAATGTGTTGCTTGAGGGAAAGCTAATCTGCACCACAAAAGAGAAATGAAAACCTCAAATAAAAATCCTTAAAGAGCAAATCTCTATGGAATAAGTACAAATTTTAAGTTCCCACAGGAATGTCAATAGACATTATGAGGGAAAAACTATTCAAGAACTGGTATACCTCAAGATCAGTACCATCCAGATTTAGGACAATGATCTCTAAAATCCAGCTATTATTCCCATTCTTGAGTTAAGGCAAACTAAGTGGATTCACATCTTTCTAGAAGCATCACAAAAGCAGGAGAAAATAGGCTCCCCCATTTCCCTTTCTCAGCTGAGTTTCATAATATAACAATAAGGAGCTGGGAAGTGATACATATGCAACAAAGGAACATGAAAAGATCCAAGAGTTGAGAGAAAATGAGACTGTACTTCTGATCCTTCTTTATCTGTTTACTCCCAATTCTGTTGTCATTAACTTTTACAGAATTTAAGCATTTGACTTATCTCCTCTACATAATGTCATATTAGGTATTTAACGTGTCCTGGTGAACAAACTAGACTAAAACTATATGATGCAAATAAATAGAAATTTTGTTCTCTTCAGAAAAAAAAGCAAGCAAGCTTCAAGTTAAATAGAGTAAAAGTGAGAAAAAAGAAAAGCTAGCCAGGTGGTGGTGGCTCATGCTTGTAATTCTAGCTTCTCAGGAGGCTGAGATTTGAGAATCGTGGATTGAAGTGAGCCTGGGAAGCAAAGTCTGTGAGACTCTTACCCCTAATTAATAACCAAAAACAGCTAGGAGTGGAGCTGTGGTTCAAGTGGTAGAGTGCTAGCCTTGATTTAAAAAGCTTGGGACAACTCCCAAGCACTGAGTTCAAGCTCTAATACCAACACACACACACACACACACACACACACACACACACACACAGAGTGAAAACTATTGATATATGGACACACACACACACACAGGCTTAATAGGAAAACTATACACGTTCAGTAAGTAGGATCCACACACCATGAAGACTAATCAAGAACTACCTAATTACAAAATAATGTAAGACAGAGAAACTAATGGAACAAATTAAAATCTTTTCATTACCTAATCCTCTTAGAGACTTTCATTTTTCACTCATACTTCTCAGAGTGAAAAATGAGCACAAACAGAAACAGCTTAGTAATGTAACTAAAAGCCTCATTCAGTGCTGTTGGCAAAGAGAAACAATGGATCCACATTCTACATTATGATGGTCCTAGATTCAGTTCAATCTGTCTACCCCAGGTTGTGCTAGTGAATAAAATTATCAACCCACACAAAGACTAATACTTGTAACTTTAGTTTAGATACAAAAACAGAATGATAATGTAAATGTTAACAAATACAGGAACACAAATTACCTTTTGTAATCAAAGAAAGTATCAGAGGTGAAGGGTCCAATTAAGTCTAATTCTTTTAAGTCCAATTCTTTCAGAGGAGGATCTGAGGCCCACAAGGCCAGTCTGTGGCAGAACATCTGTTAAGGCCTCCATTTTTCTCTTAGGAAAGGCTTACAGAAAAATTATAGGAAACAACTTTAAAGTGGGACCCTCCTATAATGAACAGAATCACGGTTAGTTTTCAGAAGGTGAAATAAATTATAACGGTATATGAGCCAAGAGGAAGTGGAGAAATAGTTAAATTTTTCACCTTTTGACTTTGTGTTTAACCTTACTGCATCCATGATGATACCTATACTTGGTCTTGCATTGTTATTTCTACACAAGTTCTATTTCTTCCATTAACATTCCCCCCCAAACAGAAACAATTCTGACCTCTACAGAAACTGTGAAAGGATTGCTTAAAAAGAACTTATGGCAAATGTATTAACCACAATAGCATCTGCAATCAAGGCCAAATAGGATTCGGTAGACTTGGAATTTTAACAAAAGATCGTACATAATAAGCCTAAGAGCGGAATTTCATGTTAAGTCCACTGCTTAAGCAATAAAGGCAATTCATAAGATGCATTTAACTTTCACTTCTATTTATGACAGAACTAGCAAGCCCAACTTTTACTAAATAGCATACATAAATTTTGCAACACAAAGAAAAGCGCTGTCCCAACAATCTGCATGTACGAAACAAAAACTTTATTCTTTGGCCTTTAAAAACTCTCGTTTCAATAACCAACCTCTCATTCTTCAGCCCTGAAAGGAAGAATTTTCATGCACTGAGACCTAAACGCGGCCTGTCCACCAACCCGAGGGGGGCCAAAGGCCGCGAGAAAAGTCCCCCTTCAGAACGGGTTCTGTGTTCTCCGAGGTGACATCATTTCACCTGCGCCTAGGCTAAAAGAGAGGGAGGGAGAGAACACGGCCATCTGCCAGGAGGCAGCGGTCGACTCTCCCTCGGACTGGAGCCGCACCTCCTCTCTCCCACCGCGGGAACAAAGAGTGTGGGGCCGCCGGGCCAAACCTCCTCCCGGCAGCCGAGCACGGCCCCGAAAGGCTCCCGACCTCCCGCAGCCCGTCCTGCCCTCGCGCTGGAGCCAACCAACGGCCACAGAGGCCAGTACCTGCGAGGGGAGGCTCAGCCCTGCGGGGCTGCTCCCGCGCCTCCTCCCGGGGCCGCCGCCTCCTATTGTGACCGCTTGCCCAGCCAGTGGCCAGCTCGCCAGCTCCGCCGTTCCCGGGCCTCCTCACTCCCGGAACCTGGGCTCCGACTGAGGCGCTGTCACGGCGCTTCCTTCTTCCCGGCACCATCACACGGGCCGCTACAGGAATCGCCGGCTACACACACAGAGCTAACCGAGTCGGCTAACGCCTGGGAGGCCCCATCTTCTCTGCCCCGCGTCCCAACCGCTCCAGCCTCAACCTAGCCCAGCACCTCCAGCACGAGGGGTGGCCGCGCCCCGCCCCGCCCCGGTGCTCGCGGACCGGGTCTGACGGCGCGCCGGCGCACTGCCCAGCGCTGCGCGCGCAGGCAGCGCCCCTCACTACAAGGCCAAAAGACGGGCGCGCGTTCCTCCCACTCCCGGTTCTGCTCACCCCGCCCCTCGCCCACACAAACCTAGCGAGCGCCGCGCTCGGGAACGCAAGAGCGCTCCGCCCCTTTCCCCTCGGCGCGCCGGGCCCCTTTGTTTCCACCCAGCGGGGGCGGGGCTTCCCGCCACCAGGCGCGCAACTCCGACCAGTTCCGGCAACAGAGCCCGTCGCGCAGCACCACTGCGCAACCCCGCCCTGGTTAACCTCGGCCCGCCCCCAGCGCCCAGCCACCGCGGCCAAAGGGCTTCAGAGTGGCTGGGCGGGGTTTCCCAATTTGTATAATTCTCCTTTATGCTGTGGCTGCTGGTAAGTGCCTCTGACAAACACAGCAGTCGCTTCGCTTAACTTTTCACAATGTAGGAATTTTTGTGCATAACTGAAGGTCTCACAATGGAACAAGCAGGCTCCAAATTGTAGAACTCTGAGCCACCTTAAGCCTGACAGTTACTCGGACTAATGAGGAAAGTGAGATAAAATTGACGACTGCAATCGGGTTAGTTCCTGATTAATACAAGAAAAACGTTATTAAGCGGCACTGGTGGGAAAAGCGCTTGTAGTCAAAACGATGGTATGGAAGAGGTGGACTGTTTTGTTGTGTGTGCCAGTCCTGGGGCTTGAACTCAGGGCCTGGGCACTGTCCCTGAGCTGCTTTTGCTCAAGGCTAGCACTCTGCCGCTTGAGCCACAGCGCCATTTCTGGCTTTTTCTGTGTATGTGGTACTGAGGAATCAAACCAAGGGCCTCATGCATGCTAGGCAAGCACTCTGCCACTAAGTCATATTCCCAGCCCCCAGCAATAACTCTAGAACAAAGGGAAGCTGCAATAAGATAACAAGCCCCTATTAACATTTCCCCCTGACCCAGTCCCAATAATGGGGTTATATCCCCATTATGTAACCCATTTATCTAGCTGATTCTCCCTCAAGTCCTCTCTCTGCCAGTCTTCAAAGGCAGCCCTGCCCCCCTCTCCTCCTCCCCCTTCCCACAACGCCTCATGGTCATCTATCTATTTCTAATCTCTGGATCCCATTCTGCTATGGATCTACCTTGCATTAAAGATCTTCCATTAGAAGAGAGGGACAGGTGGGAGAAAAACGAAGGCGGTAAAAACTTTGATAAAACACGTACTTACTGCCTTACATATGTAACTGTAACCCCTTCTGTACATTACTTTGACAATAAAAAAAGATGGTTAAAAAAAGGATCTTCCATTAGAATTTCATTTAAAAACCTTTATACAACGCACACCACATTAGAACAGCTTTTCCTTCTATTATATGATGGAAAGGGGAGAGGAGACAAAAAATTAGGAAAGGAATTACCATTTGAGAACTACTTAATTATAAGTGCTAGTCTAAGCAGCAAACAGAAAAAAAAAAATCTGTAGCAGTCTTCGAGTTCCTCAGCCATGATCTTAAGTGAATCTCTCTGAGCTTCTGCCAACTCTGAACCAACCCTTTGTGAGGCAAACTCCTTTAGAATCTCTCAAATGGTTACTATATCTTCTCAGCTAAAAGGACTTTGAGGGCTTAAAGGTCAAGATTAAACAATGTTGCCAAAATTGCAGATGAGATACTTTGAAGTTTGTATAGGATTTTAAGGTGGATCACTGGTTTTTTTTTTTTTTTCATTCCCTAAGGTGAATCACTTTTGAGAACCTAACGTGACAGGTGAAACTCTATCAGAATAATTGTTCATACTATAACTTCTTTTTCAATTATAAATTATACTTCTATTTTTACAGTATTGTTTTTATTCTAAAAATCAGATAAAATACTATTGTCATTATTAAACTAACTTGGTTGTAAACAATTCTGAAAAGCTCATAACAATTTAATAATAAAAGAATAATTGTTCAACAGGTCCTCTAAAATTGTATTTGGTGTCTCTTCACAAAGGTAGAAAACCATGTTGAAGAGCTATGTAATAAAATTTTCTGCAATGACAGGAATGTTAAATATCTGCACTTCCAAAAGAAAGCTGTAGCTAGTTACATATGGCTATAGCACTTGGAATGTGGCTACTAAAACTATTCAATTAAGAATCCGTTTTACATTTACAAGCTCACAAATGGCTAGAGGACAATACAGCATTTAAAGTATTTACTATGATAAGAACTTTTTCCGATGACTGCCTTTACTATCAGTTTCCTTGACACACTGTTCTTGTGAAAGTACTTATGTCATTTAAGTCCCCTTCTAAATTGAGAATGTTTCAAAACATTGTTTGCCAAACAGGAAAATGTTGAAATGTTTTTAAATGGACCTGACATTGATTCACTGAAACTGTCTACCTTGATGTCCTACCATTCAAACACATAGAATTAAAAGCAGCTACCACAAAGCTTAGTCTAAGCATCCACTACCCTATAGAAACTTCATAGGATTTTAGAAATGATCACTAAGTAAAGCAAAGTTATTATTTTGTCCTTCAATTCTAAATCTCACTCTCTTGCCTCCCTCCCACCTTCTGGTGGTACTGGGTTTTAAAGACAGGGCCTGTACTTGCTAGGCAGCTTTTCTCTCCTCAGGATGTGCCCTTACAGCTCTACCTCTCCCTTCCATGCCATCATATTATTCTTTCTCTACTGAACCATTCCTAACAGAACATACTAACACACCATTTTTCTGATCTTTAAACCTCTTAACTACACTAATGGTTTAGAGTTTGTGAGTTGTTTAAGCAGGACTTCTTCCAGCTTAAGGAAGTGGCTCTGTGGCAGAGCACTGGCCTAGCATATTTAAGGGCCCGGAGTTAGATCCTTAGCATATAATGGGAGAGCAGGGAGGAAAAAGACAGTTTCTCTTGCACTTGGGACACTGGCAGTTAACTTTGTTGTTTTCACTGGATTTGATGTGCACAGAGGCTGAGATGGTAGGCTCAAGAGTTCAAAGCCAGTCAAGTCTACTTAAGTGAGCTCCTATCTCAACAACAAAACAAAGTAGTGAGATTCCGGCCCACCCCCCACCCCCATGTGGATATTTATACATCAAAAAGATGATGTTGAATTGGTCCTCTGTTAAAAATCCATTTTCATATATTGTATGGGTTTGTTACTGGGGTTTGTAGTCATTTCCACTGTTCTATTGATTCTTACACTGACACCATACTTCAGAGCTATTGTTGCTTAATCTTTTTATTAAAGCAAATCAGTTTCTCTCATCCCTTAAAAGTAACAGATGGTTCACACCTGTTATCCCAGTACTGAGGAGGCTGAAGATGGAGGATCAAGAGTTAGAAGCCAGGGCTGGGGATATGGCTTAGTGGCAAGAGTGCTTGCCTTGTATACATGAAGCCCTGGGTTCAATTCCCCAGCACCACATATACAGAAAACCGCCAGAAGTGGCGCTGTGGCTCAAGTGGCAGAGTGCTAGCCTTGCACAAAAAGAAGCCAGGGACAGTGCTCAGGCCCTGAGTCCAAGCCCCAGGACTGACCAAAAAAAAAAAAAAAAAAAAAGACTTAGAAGCCAGAAAAAGAAGAAAGAGAAAACTCTGCAGTAATTTTACAATGAGACTTCTGAAGAAAGGAGAGGGGAACAGAGGAAAAGAAATGAACGAGTAAATGTGGAGTTTTAGCTGGGCACAGGTGGCTCACAGTTGTAATCTCATCTATTCAGGATGCTGAGATGTGAGAATAGAATTCAAATCCAGCTTGGGCAGGAAAGTCTTTGAGACTCCTATCTCCAATTAACCACCCAAAACCTGTAAGTGGAGCTGTGAGTCAAGTGGTAGAGCACCAGTCAAGCAAAGAAGCTAAGGGACAGCACCCAGGCCTTGAGGTTCAAACCCCAGTACTGGCACAAAAAAAGGGGAAGGGGCATATTAACTAGGACTAAATTGATCTGGAAATGAATAATGTTATTTTTAACAATATAGACTCAGTCAGTGAGTAAGATGCATCCTTCTATTTATTCAAGTCTCATTTTTTTCAATGTTTCACAGTATTCTGTAGTTGTTTTTCATATTTTAGTTCATAGATATTTTATATTTTTGCATAATTGTAATTAATTCTAATAGTTTAAGGCTTTAAGATTCTATACATAATCCAGAAATTTCTGTGTATTTGGTAGAAAATAATGACTGTTTGTACACAAATGAGAGTAGTTATCTTTTCATATCCCAAATCAACTAGAAAACTTTCAAGACTGAAGGTTTACAGAGATTGTCTACAAACCAAGAGAGCTCTCTTCTGTTTCTGATTTGCTAAAAGTTTAACAAAATTTTCATTGAACAAAAATCATTTAGCAAAAATTTTCTGCATCTAATAATCGCATGACTTTACTGCTAATGTGTAAATCAGATTGATTTTGGGATGTTAAACCAATTTTACATTCTTAATATAATCCATTCTGATCTTACTATATATTGCCCTTTTGGCATGTTTGGTGTATTTGGTTTGCTTCTGTTTAGGAGTAATTTTCCATTTTTAAATGTTTTTGTCAAGTGTTATTACAATGATTTTTTTCTTTTTGCATTCATAAATTTATTCAGCTGAGTCAGGGATAAAAGCGAAGGTGTCATGCATGCTAGACGAGCATTCAAAGACTGAGCTCACAGACTAAACTCTTCTTTTATTGTAAATATTTTTAAATTGTTATTATAAAGGTATTTACAGAGGGGTTACAGTTATATAAGTCAGGTACATTTCTTTTTGGACACAGTCACCCTTTTCTTTGCTCTCACCCAGTAAAAACATTTTTTTAACCTTAGAAAATGCCTCAGGGATGTTCTCTCTCTTTTTCTCTCAACTCTATTGTATGGAAGTGTTACTATGAGACTATGTTAGTCTTCTTTACATGATTGAGAGAATTCATTACTATCGAATTGTACTTGGAATTAAATTTCTTTATGTATATCCAACAAGATTTTCTGCCTTTCTTTTCTAACTAAGGAAAGCAACTACAAACTTACAATTTATAAAAGGAGGATCTCATTGTGAATTCAATATCATTTAGAAAACCATCTCCAAATTCTGTGAATTTGGAAGGTATTGTTTCTGTAAATACATTTTCAAGCCTGTTGCATAAAAATAATTATAACCAAGCTTCATAGAGGATGTACAAAGATGGAAAGAGGGCCATTTTCTATTGAAATACATAAGTAGATGTAGGTAAGCTAGGGGCTAGTGGCTCCCCTGTAATCCTAGCTATTCAGAAGGACTTAGGAGGATTGATTTTCTAAACTAGATTGGGGAAAAAAGGCCACAAGACTCCTGTTAACCAAGAAAAAAGCTGGGCTAGCTGGGCACGGGTGGGTCATGCCTATAACCCTAGCTACTCAGGAAGCTGAGATCTGAGGAGCGCAGTTCAAAGCCAGCCCAAGCAGGAAAAGTCCATTAAACTCTTATCTCCAACAAACCTCCAAAAGCTGAAAGTAGTGCTGTGCTCAAGTAACAAAGCACTAACATTGCACAAGAAAAACTCAGAGACAGTCAGTGCCCAGGCTCCGAGTTCAAGCCCCAGGATTGACACAAAAAAGAAATCTGGGCTGAAGGCATAGCTCAAGTAACAAGAGTACTCATCAAGCGAGCGGAGCAAGCATCATGCCAAGTTTAAACCCCAGTATGTGGGTGGGGGAGGAAGGAGGGAGAGGTGAAGAGGTAGATGTGGGAGGGGGAGATACCAGAACTGAGAGCATAGCTCAAGTTGTAAAGCACCTGCCTAGCAAGAGTAAGACCTTGACTTCTAACTCCTATTTCTTAACAACAACAACAAAAAAAAAAAACAAAAAAACAAAAAACAGCTTTAAATATCATTTATCCAGGGCTGGGAATATGGCCTAGTGGCAAGAGTGCTCGCCTCCTACACATGAAGCTCTCTGTTTGATTCCCCAGCACCACATATATGGAAAACGGCCAGAAGGGGCGCTATGGCTCAGGTGGCAGAGTGCTATCCTTGAGCGGGAAGAAGCCAGGGACAGTTGCTCAGGCCCTGAGTCCAAAGCCCAGGACTGGCCAAAAAAAAAAAAAAAAAAAAAAAATCATTTATCCAAGCCTGGCATGGTGACATACATGTATGAGAGACTGAGGTAGAGGGGATCATGACTTAAGGCCAGCTTGGGCCACATAGCAAGACCCTGTGTTAAAACACCAAGACACAGGCACACACAAAATCATTTGCTCAGTACATGTTGGGTAGGTAAGGGCCTTCATGCTGAAAGTCCCTGACCTCTACTAATGAGAATCCATCTCTCCACTGGAATACAATTGTCATACCAACAGATCCACTGTCAAATGTCCTGATTATAACCCACTCCAACAACCTGAACCTCCATTCCTAAGTTATTGGCCTCTCCTGTGTAGTCTAATTTCTGGTGTTTTCTAAGGCAGCTTTGCAATTTAGTATTTATCTGATATTTGCAAATAGAGAGTAAACTTCCTAAGGCCAAGGACAAAGTCTCACTGAATTTGCCAAGAGATCATTAAGAATTACCTACTATGTGGGCTGGCGGCATAGTCAAATGGTACAGTGCTTACCTAGTAAACACAAACCTCAAACAGGTTTAATACAGAAGGAGGAGTATGAGGAGAAGAAAAGAACTGCATGTCATGTATTCAATAAGTAGTCCAACTAATAATATGTAAATATTTCATAGTACTGAATTGTAATTCTATTTAGGTCCCATAAAGAAATGGGACTCAAAAACAGGAAAGTGGATTGTGTAACAGCAAAGGCAAAAATAACTTTCACTTTTCCACTGAAGCTTTCTAAATAAACTCACTCTTCCCATTAAATTTTCTTCCTTCTAACAAACAAGCTAAAAGAACCGAATATGATGAAACTGTACTGTAAAGGTGTACCGACCTGAGCAGTGTTAGTTATTCAGTATGTACAAGGAGACCAAGACAATCTACTGCAAAACAATCAGCATGAGCAGTCTCACCTGGAAGTGAAAGTTAACCCTAAGAAGAAAAAAGCTGCCAGTTGTAGCTGCTCAAGACCAGAAGGGGGCAGCAAAGGTCCACTCAAATCCAAGTCCACTGAAAGTTTCAATACATAAATAAGTTATCAATTGGACTTTGAGGTAGGCAAGTCAACAGATGACTGCTTCCATAGTGCAGGTGAGACTATAGGGATAGATCTATAACAACTGGGATAAAGGAGCGAAAGCTCCCACCGCAATGAGATGTTTAAGAAGTAAAAGCAAATCCAAAGTGAAAAGCCTTCAGGGAAAAAGTGAATAAACCTGTTTGTCTAGGGTAAGCAGACAACAGAAGCAGAAAAAAAAAATTAAAAAAAGAGAGAGACCCATTCCATACCAGAAATATATAGAACAAATGATGCATATAAAGTCCATAACAAATGAGGGAAAATCCAACTGTGCAAATAAAACATGAATTGCACTGTTTTTTTTTTTTTTTGCCAGTCCTGGGCCTTGGACTCAGGGCCTGAGCACTGTCCTTGGCTTTTTTTGCTCAAGGCTAGCACTCTGACACTTGAGCCACAGTGCCACTTCTGGAGGTTTTCTGTGTATGTGGTGCTGGGGAATTGAACCCAGGGCTTCATGTATACGAGGCAAGCGCTCTTGCCACTAGGCCATACTCTCATTCCAAACATCTTAGAAGTAATCGTTGTAATAAAAACTCTCACTGTAATATTATTCCATCAGCTTAATCTCAGGAAATAACATTTGCTAATAGAGTTTTACCAAATACACTGGATAGCCAGAGGCAATAAAAAAAGTTAACCACACACAGATCTAGGTTACTGTTTTCAACAAACCTACTACCTAACTGTATGAACCATCTTTTATTCTTAAAACACTGTCATATTTAGGTTGTTTTCACTGTGCTGCTATTACAAGGATATCATTAACACTCACGAACATAATTCGGCATGCATTAAAAATATGCCCATGAAACTAAGTGTATAGCAGCAGAATTGCTGGTTCAAAGGATATATGGTCTCTTCTTTTCTTTCTTTCCTAGATGGTGTTCTGGCTTAATGTCTTTAATCCAAGTGTGGAAGGTGGAGATAGGGAGGATGGTGGTTTGAAGTTATCCTTGGCAAAAAGTTAGCAAGACTCCATTTCAACCAATAGCTGGCTGTTTTATGACACATTCCTGTCATTGCAGTTATCCAGGAGACATAATATAGGAGGATCATGGTCCAGACATAACCCCATCCCAAAATGGGTTGGGAGCATGGCTTAAGTAGAAGAGCTTCTGCCTAGCAATCTGGAGCCCAGAGTTCAACTCCCACTACCACAAAAAAAAAAAAAAAAAAAAAACCAAACAAACAACCACAAATATCTGGATATATTCACAATTGTCTCATAAAAGGCTTAACTCTCTTTGTTTCCAGCCAAAATACAGTAACCTCTGGGATGAAAAATAGCAATCTTTATTTAAGGAGACTCTCTTCAGAAAAGAAAAAAAATAACCCTAGAGATATAGCAAGAAGCCAAACACTAGGGAAAGAGAAACCCTGAAGCTGACCTGTCAATATATACTGAAAGCAACCATATTTCATTATCGAGTTTTCATTTCTCTTTTTATAATGCCAATCTGCTAACTCTCTGAGGGCTCACTGATTCATTAAATGCAATAACGTAGGAACTGGGTCCAAAACATAAACACAAAAGACTCAAGAGACCAGTGAGAAGGGTAACAGCTAATGAAAGATGGTGACCAAGAGGCCTTGGGCCATAGAACTGACTAGGAAGTCAAGCGTCAGGAACACACACCTAGGCAGTGCTTCAGTTAAGAAGATCAAGGACTCAAATCATTAAGAAATGAGCACTAAAGGAAAATGCAATCTGAAAGACAGCAAAACAGATCGAAATTAATTATATTTACCTCAAGGAAATAAAAGATGGTGTAAATACTGATTAAGAAACAGTTGCCTTGACAATAAAATAAAATTTAAAAAATAAAGATAACAAAGAAAAAAGAAACAAGTATATGCAATTAGCTCTTCATTTGGGGGAGACAATAAAAAAGTAGTAGCTGAAAAAGTGAATAGAATGACTTAAAATATTTGAGTTGTTTGGGCATCAGTGCTCATGCCTGTAATCCTAACTAATCAGGAGGATCTAATCCTAATCTGAGGATTAGAGTTCCGAGACAGCACAAGCAGGAAAGTCCATGAGATTCTTATCTCCCATCAACCACCGAAAAGCTGGAAGTGGAGGTGTGGCTCAAGTAGTAGTCTCAGCCTTTAGCAAAAATGTTAAAGGATAGCACCTAGGCTCTGAATTTAAGTCCTGATACCCACATGAATGGGTAAGCACATACACCCACACCCACAATTAGAGATGCAAGAAACATTAGATATTATCTTAGTGGATGAGACAACACAAACACCTTGCTATTTCCACTGTGTTAAATGAGCCTTGAGCAAAAAGAAGCCAGGGACAGTGCTCAGGCCTTAAGTTCAAGCGCCAGGACTGGCAAAAAGCCAAAACAAAAAACAAAAAATACATACTAAAATTGTTACTTTAATAAACTCTGGGAAAAAAGAAGGAAAATAGAACAATGAAGCCTGCTGAAATGTATTAAGAGGAGAAAGCGAAAGCCAGCTGCTGGAACTATTCAGGGCCAGCCCCAAGGACAGCTGTGAGCAAAACAAATGAGGGAGAATTTGAAGCCCTGAGTTCAAATCCCATAGGCAGAGCGTACACACACACACACACACACACACACACACACTCACACACACACAAAATAAAAAATAAAGGGCAGAAAATGACAGAATGGGGGAGGTTGATCATTTACATTTATAGAAATGTCATAATATATTTGATTTCCATTTTTATATACCTAATATAGGACAAAACATTTAAAGAATTGTCATATTTATTTTTTTCTCTCAGTCAGCAAATCATGTCATTTGTCATGAACAATTACAGAACCTTTTGAAGGGCTTGTCATTTTGCAGTATCTAGCAGAAGTAGGATTTTGTAGACTCTAGCTATGCAGATGTATCTCTACATATATACATATATGTATATACATTCATTGTTTCATAACTGAAATGGAAGATTACACAGCTCAAAATATTATTTATTATGTTTTGCTTAGAGGTAATTGTATGTGAATGTAAATAAAGCCATTAATAAATGTTCTCTATGGCAGTTATATGAAAAAAAAAAGAAATGTCACAATAACCCCTTTGCAAACTAATGTATACTAATAATTTTTTGCAAGTCCATTTCCTTGAACTAGTAATTTACTAATTATTTTTATTAGTACTTATGTAATTACTTGAGTAACTACTATAATGGGCTCAAGAAATACCTACTAAAAATGGCTACCATACAGTATGCTATAGGTGTAAAGATATATTAGGATGAATGAAACAAACTAGAAATAAACCTTCAGAAGTATGATCAGGTGACTTTCCACAAGGCTGTCAAAACCATTGAATGAAGAAAGGCGGTGTTTTCCAACATCTTAGAGATGTCCACATATTTGAGAATGATGTTGGATGTTTACTTTATAAAAAAATTTAAAAATCTCAAATAGGTCAAAGACCTAGGCTGTGTTAAAACCTTTAGAAAGAAAGAAACAGAAAAAGGTTTATGTCTTTGCAGATGTCAGATTTATTGGATATGACACCAAAAAAGCAAAAGTAACAAATGAGTAAATTGGATCACATCAAAATTAAATACTTTTATGCAAAGCAAACAATCAAAAAATAAAAAGGTATGCAAGTCAAAAAGGGATTATTTCCCAGAATACATACAAGAGTTCCTATAAAACAGCAACAACAAAAAAAGCAAAAATGACAAAACTCCAAAGAAGATAGCATGCAAATGCATAAAAAGATACTCAGTATCATTAATCAATAGGAAAACAAACCCACAATGAAATAACCACTTCACATACTTTAGGATGGCTACCATTGAAAACAAAAACATTGTGAAATGGTAAGCCCTTTGTACAACATCTTACTAACAATAAAATTATATTTAAAACAAAAACAGAGAACACTAAGTGCTACAAAAGTTATGAAGAAATTGAAGTGTTTATATGCTGTTGGAAATGAAAAATGATACTGCTACTGTGAAAAATGCTATAATAGTTCTTAAACAAACAAACACAAAACAAGGCTGGATGTGGTAGATAGCAATAATCCTAGCTATTCAGGAGGCTAAGATCTGAGAATTGCGATCTCAAGCCAGTCCAAGCAGAATCCAAGAGACTCTCCAATTAACCATCAAAATGACAGACAAGAAGCAAGGTTCAAGTGGTAGGTTTCTGGGAATGAGTGTAAAGCCTAGTGAGAGTATTAGTCTCCAAATTCAAGTCCCCATTACCAGCACTTTAAAAAAAAAAAATCAAGTCAAGCTAAGCTTGGTGGCACATATCTATAATCCCAGCCCTCAAAAAAGAGTACAGGCTAGAAACCTCTACTACAGGGGCTGGGGATATGGCCTAGTGGCAAGAGCGCTTGCCTCGTATACATGAAGCCCTGGGTTCGATTCCCCAGCACCACATATACAGAAAACGGCCAGAAGTGGCTCAAGTGGCAGAGTGCTAGCTTTGAGCAAAAAGCCAGGGACAGTGCTCAGGCCCTGAGTCCAAGCACCAAAAAAAAGAAGCCTCTACTACAGACTGGGAGTACTACAGGCTGGGAGTATGGCCTAGTGGCAAGAGTGCTTGCCTCCTACACATAAAGCTTTCAGTTTGATTCCCCAGCACCACATATATGGAAAATGGCCAGGGGGGGGTGGCTGTGGCTCAAGTGGCAGAGTCCTAGCCTTGAGCAAGAAGAGGCCAGGGACAGTGCTCAGGCCAAGGCCCAGGACTGGCCAAAAAGGCCCAGGACTGGCCAAAAAAAAGAAACAAAAATTAGATCACTTCAATAAAGAAGATTTAGGGATGGCCAATAAGCATTTAAAAAGACATTCAACAACATTAGTTACTACAGGAATGTAATAAAACTAAAATGTTACTTCACACTCACTAGAATAGCTAAATCATTGGTAATAATGTGGAGAAGTGATAAAACTGTCAATTCCTCAAACTATGAAATAATAATCTATCCAGTGACCAAGTAAACAAAAACATACACAAATGTTCATGACAGCATTATTCATAATCACAAAATGGAAACGACCTAAATGTCCATCAACTGGTGAATGAATAAACAAAATATGCTGTGTTCATACAATTGAATATTATTCACCCATTAAATGGAATTGTGTGAGTGTGTGCATGCACGCGCATGCATGTGTGCCTGGTACTGGTATTGGGGCTTGAACTCAATGGGGCTCTTGCTTGGCTTTTTCACTCAAGGCTTGTGTTTGACCTCTACTTCTGTTTTTTTGCTGGTTAATTAGAAATAACAATCTCTCAGATTGGTGTCCCCCAGATTGTGTATCCCAGGATTCTCAAATCTCAGCCTCCTGATGAGTTAAGGTTACAGGCGTGAGCCACCAGTGCCTGGCTTGGAATGAAATACTGATTTAGACTATAAAGTTGTACAATTTCATTTATATGAAATGTGTAGACCAGGCACATCCGTATATACAAAAAGATCAATAGATGTGAGGAACCGAGGAAATGAGTAATGGGAAGCAAAAGCTTCTGAGTACAGGTTTTATGGGAGGAGAATAAAACAGTTCTAAAATTAGACAATAGAAACAATGTACAATTCTTTGAAGATATTGAAAAACCAATAAAATGTATACTTTGTGAAGAGATAAATCATGTAGTATAGGAATTGTCTGAATAAAGCTATTAAAATTTCAAAGCATGTCTTATAACATTATAGGTACTAATAAATCATGTTGTTAATTATGTTATTCAAATTCTTTTTATCTTTATTTTTTCCCCTACTGTGATGGGCATACCCTCAGGTAGCCACTGATGGATGAGTCAGTGCTCTTGTGTAACCCCTTCCCACTAAGTACAAGTAAAACCAGTGACTTGTTTCTAACAGAAGAATATGTCAAAGGTATGGAATCTACTGTTTTTGAATTAGCTTACATTATACAGCGGTGGATTTCAGCCACAGAGGGGATGTCATTTTTGTGATTGTATTTCATTTTATAAGGCTACATCTTAGCTGACTGAAGATATTGTCCTACTGATCTAGAAAAAGCAAATAGGTTGTGAACTATTTATGAATGTAACAGAACTGCTGATGGCTTTTGGGATGTGTGCCTGGTTGGAAGCAAGGAAGTGCTCAAACCCTGGGTCACACAGCCAGGAGATAACAAAATTTGCCAAGAATATTCATGAGCCAGGTGGAAACAACTAATTAAAACTAGATGAAAATTCATCTCAGCCCATAATTTAGCTTTAGCCTTGAGTCCCTAAGCAGAGTATTCCATTCAGCCATGCCTGGACTCCCTACCCACAGAAACTATGAAATAACAATAAAAGTATGTTGTAAGCAGCCTCATTTTTCATAATCTGTATGTATAAATAGAAAACAAGCGCATCTACTATAAATTAACTTCTTCCAATGTATTAGTGGAGAGGGTGTTTTGGTGAATGCCTGTAATCCCAGCAACTTTGGAGCTGGAGAAAAAAAAAGAAAGTTTGAAACTTGTCCAGGCAAAACATTAGTGAGACCCTATCTCAACAAAGAAGCCAGGTATGGTATAAACTCCTGTAATCCCAGCTACTTGGGAATCAGTGATAGTGGATAGATGTTCAAGGCAAGTCCAGGCACATGCTATCTGAAAAATAACTAAGGCAAAAAGGACTGGGGGTATGACTCAAGAGGTAGAGTTCTTACCTAGCAAGTACAAATAAGCCCTGGTTCAAATACCAGTACAGGGGCTGTAAATATGGCCTAGTGGTAAAGTGCTCACCTGGTATACCTGAAGCCCTGGGTTTGATTCCTCAGCACCACATATATAGAAAAAGCAAGAAGTGGCACTGTGACTCAAGTGGTAGAGTGCTAGCCTTAAGCAAAAAGAAGCCAGGGACAGTGCTCAGGCCCTGAGTTCAAGCCCCAGGACTGGCAAAAAACAAAAACAAATACCAGTACTACCAAAACAATATCCCTTCTTCCACAGCATCTGTATACCTCTGGCAGTCAAGATTCTGTCCATTTCTTCTTAACTTAAAAGAAGTTTTTTCCAGGTTGGTAATGTGGCTTAGTAGGAGAGTGTTGCCTAGCATGCATGAAGCCCTGAGTTCGATTCCTCAGTACCATATAAACAGAAAAGGCCAGAAGCAGCACTGTGGCTCAAGTGGTAGAGGGCTAGCTTTGAGCAAAAAAGAAGCTCAGGGACACTGCCCAGGCCTTGAGTTCAAGCCCCAGGACTGGCCAAACACACACACACACACACACACACACACACACACACACACACACACACACACACACACAGCTTTTTTCTTTGCTCTCAAACTACAATAATCAACACAGAAAACTTCTCAAAAGGTGAATTCTCGGGGCTTGGAATATGGCTTGGTGGTAGAGTGCTTGCCTCGTATACATGCTCAGTCCCAAGCTCCAGCACTGGCAAAAAAAAAAGGGGGGGGGGGATCCTCTCCACTAGCATGTAAACAATGCTGCTGCAAGTGGCTCCAGTGGCTCCTGCTTGTAATACTAGCTACTCAAGAAGCAGAGATCTGAGGGTGATAGTTGAAGCCAGACCCAGAAGGGGCCTGTAATTAACCAGCAAAAAATCAGACATAGAGCTGTGGGTAAGGTGCCAGTTTTGAGCAAAAATACTAAGAGACAGTGCTCAGGTTCTGAATTTTTGTTTCAGCACAAAACAACAATAACACAACAACCAAACAACAGTGCTGCAGCAGAGAGCATCTTCAATTTAATTCGGACACTATCCATCAGGAAATAACTTCATACCCACAGGCTTAAGGCTCAGTCCTCTAGACTGATCCCTACCATACACACATACAGACACACTTTAGATGCCAATTCCAAGCCCCAGTTTGTGATCTGTCTTTCTAAACAGGCCAATATTAACTGGGGTTCCCATAATCCCCTCTTCAGATTTAAGCACCTCACAGGACACAACAGAAATACTTCTGTTTACCAAGTTATGATAAATGATAGAAATGAAAAGATGCATACATAAGATGAATTATGAGGGAAAGAACTTCCATGACCTCTTGGTGCCCCACACTCTAGGAACCTCTGTGTGTTCAGCTATCTGGAAGCTCTCGGAACCCTGTCTTTTTGTGTTTCTATGAAGACATCACTCTATACATATGACTGAAGACTATGCTTCAATGTGTCTTAATATCATTGAACAAAAAAGGTAAAATGTGTGATGTTAAGACAGAGTGGGGAAACCAAACAAGACCTATTCAGGTTTATTTATTTATTTTTGCCAGTTCTGGGGCTTGAACTCAGGGCCTGAGCACTGTGGCTGCTTTTTGCTCAAGGCTAGCACTCTACCACTTGAGCCACAGTGCCACTTCTTGCTTTTTCTATATATGTGGTGCTGAGGAATAGAACCCAGGGCTTCATGTATACCAGGCAAGCACTCTACCACTAGGCCATACACCCAGCCCTTAGTCAGATTTTTTTTCTAAGCACTGTGTGTGTATGTGTGTGTATGTATGTGCCTGCACATGCTCTGGCCCTAGGGCTTGAACTCAGGGCCTGGGCACTATCCCTGAGCTTCTGTGCTCAAGGCTAACACTCTACCACTTGAACATAGCTTCACAAACTTTTGCCAGGCTGGCTTTGAACCAAAATCCTCAGATCTCAGCCTCCTGAGTGGCTAGGATTACAGGTATGAGCCACCAGCATCTGGCTTTTTTAAGCACTTTTTCTTCATAGTATGGAACAGGTCTCCTTCTGAAATGGGGTTTTATCATCTACCATCCAGGTCTCCTTCTCAAACGGGTTTTATCATCACCATCAGAAATGGCAGATTGGGGGCTGGGAGTATGGCCTAGTGGCAAGTGCTTGCTTTGTATTCATGAAGCCCTGGGTTTGATTCCCCAGCACCCACATATATAGAAAAATGGCCAGAAGTGGCGCTGTGGCTCAAGTGGCAGAGTACTAGCCTTGAGCAAAAATTTAAAAAGCAAAAAAATGGAGAGAAATGGCAGAGTGTAGAATTTCTTTATTGGAAGCTCTAAGGCAAAGAAAAAAATAATGACTTGCCTTGGGAGTTAGTAATAACAAAAACAAAAAAATATGTAGGATTATAACTTGATTCACCGTTGTTTTATATTTTACTATGCATTATACCTTTGACTCTTTTGCCCACATTAATAATGTATGCTTTGAATTCTATTTAAAATGTTCTTCCTATTTGTTTTGTTGTTGTTTGCCAGTACTGGGGTTTGAATTCAGGGCCTCAAGCTTGCTCTCCCACCTGATGCTCTACCACTTGAGCCACATCTCTAGTCCAGCTTTTTTTCTGGTTAGAAATGAAGTCTCATGTACATTTTTGCCTAGGATAGCCTCAAACCAAGATCGTCCAGATTTCAGCCATCTGAGTAGTTAGGATTACAGGTCTAAGTCCATATTCGCATTCTGTTGTTGCTTTTTGTCTCTGTTTTTTTTTTTTTTTTTTTTTTTTGGCCAGTCCTGGGCCTTGGACTCAGGGCCTGAGCACTGTCCCTGGCTTCTTCCCGCTCAAGGCTAGCACTCCGCCACTTGAGCCACAGCGCCGCTTCTGGCCGTTTTCTGTATATGTGGTGCTGGGGAATCGAACCTAGGGCCTCGTGTATCTGAGGCAGGCACTCTTGCCACTAGGCTATATCCCCAGCCCCTGTCTCTGGGTTTTAAGACAGGGTCTGAACTCATGATCTTCCTCCCTCTGTCTTCCAAATGCCAGGAGCGTGCCATTATGACCAGCTCTACTTTTCCTTTTCCATGTTACTTTGTTTTAGGCCTATCTTTGTTGGTACTGGGGTTTGAACTCAGGGCTTCACTAAGCAAGCAGTCTATTCATTGAGTAATGAAATGTCTCCTGGGTCTGGACCACAATCTCCTATTTATGCTTCCCAAGTAACCGAGATGAACTTCACAACTTCCAGCATTTTGTTATTTGAAATCGAGTCTTGTGAACTTTTGCTTGAGCTAGTCTCAAACCATAACCCCTGCATCTAATGACAACATGCCAAGTAGCTAGGATCACAGTGTGAGCCACTCAGCTAGATCTTTTATAAAAGGTATATGATTTAACTTTGTTTCTCTATCTACCATATAAATAGACAACTTTGACACCACATCTTTTTTAGCCAATTAACTGTTTATCCTTACTCATTTTCAAAAGACTTCTTAAAATTCAAATTGAGTTTTCCATTTTTATTTTCTTCTTTTGATTTAAATTATAAACCTTACTGTGTTTCATAGGTTGAGTATCTCTAAACAATTATAAAACTTAGAAATCTAAAATGCTGAAGAAACTTTGTGACAAGCTCAAAAGTACAGAGTGCTAGAGTGCTAGATATGAGTGACAAAGTCAAGTGAGAGTGCCAGGTCCTAAGATCAAATCCTCAGCACTACCTCACTCTACACATAAAAAAGTTCAGAGCACTTCAGACTTCAGATTGCATTCAGTGAATAAATCTATGCACATAATCAAAAATCTGAAAATACTCTGAAACACTCTGACCCCAGTTATTTCAGGTAAGACATACTCAAAATTTATAATGAACTTCGGTCTTTTTCAAAGAAAACTATTCTATGGAGCTGGGAATGTGGGTTAGTGGTAGAGTGCTTACCTAGCATGTATGAAGCTATGCGTACCTCAGTACCACATAAACAGAAAAGGCCAGAAGTGGTGTTGTGTGGCTCAAGTGGTGGATTGCTAGCCTTGAGCAAAAAGACACTAAGGGACAGTGCCCAGGTCCTGAGTTCAAGCTCCAGGCACCCCCACACCAAAAACAAACAAAAACCCAATTCTATGGATCCTTCTTACTCTAGCTTCTTTTTGTTGTTGTTGTCATTGGGCTGTCCCTATCAGAGTCCCTGACTCTGTCCCGGAGCTTTTGTGCTCAAGGCTAGTGCTCTAGTGCTTTGAGCCATAGCCCCACTTCCAGTTTTGGGGTAGTTAATTGGAGATAAAAGAGTCTCAACAGACCTTCCTACTTGGGCTGGCTTAGAACCATGAACCTCAGATCTCAGCCTCCTAAGTAGCTAGAATCACAAGTGTGAGCCACCAGCACTTGGCTTCTGGCTTCTTTTTAAATGGATAACTACTGCTCAAATTTTTAAAAAATGACTTTCTATATTAGGCTAGTGGAACTTTCTCTATCAAGGACAATCAAAAGACTTCAATACATATGTCCCTAAGAACCCATTTATATAAACAGTTTTTGTATGTTTAATTTCTTGTTCCTTAACCAGTACTATTTGAGAATGTTTGAAAACCCAGTCTGTGATTACTATCAGAAATTTGTTATCTCCTCGATTAAAAATGATAGAAGCTGTGTGCTGGTGGCTCATACCTGTAATCCTAGCTACTCAGGAGGCTGAGGTTTGAGGACCGAGGTTTGAAGCCAACCCAGGCAAGAAAGTCTGTGAGACTCTTATTTCCAATAAAAACTCAGAAAAAGCCAGCAGTACCAAGATCAACTCAAAATGGATCAAGGACCTCAACATCAGACCTGAATCCTTGAAACTACTGAAGGACAGAGTAGGAAAGACACTAGAACTTATAGGCACAGGAAGGAACTTCCTGAATAGAGTCCCAGGGGTACAACAAATAGGGGAAAGACTCGACAAATGGGACTACTACAAATTAAAAAGTTTCTGCACATCTAAGGACATAGCCACCAAAATAGAAAGACAGCCAATGATATGGGAAAGGATATTTACCAGCATAGCAACAGACAAAGGCCTAATATCTGTCATTTACAGAGAACTCAAAAAACTAAGCCCCTCCAAGCCCAGTAAACCAATTAGGAAATGGGCAAAGGAGCTAAAGAGAGACTTCACAAGAGAAGAGATAAAATGGCAAAGAAACATATGAGGAAATGTTCAACATTCCTGGTAGTAAAGGAAATGCAAATAAAAACAACCCTGAGATACCACCTCACTCCAGTTAGAATGGCCTATACTCTGAACTCAGGCAACAACAAATGCTGGAGGGGGTGCAGGAAAAGAGGAACCCTTCTCCATTGTTGGTGGGAGTGCAAATTAGTACAACCACTTTGGAGAACAGTATGAAAGTTTCTCAAAAAGCTCAATATAGACCTACCCTATGACCCAGCCATACCACTCCTAGGCATCTATCCTAAACAGCAAAATCCAAGATATCAAAAAGGCATTTGTACTTCCATGTTTATCGCTGCACAATTCACAATAGCCAAAATATGGAAACAACCCAGATGCCCCTCCACAGACGAATGGATCCAAAAAATATGGTACTTATACACAATGGAATACTACATAGCGATTAGGAATGGTGAAATACTGTTATTCGCAGGGAAATGGTCAGAACTTGAACAAATAATGTTGAGTGAGACAAGCCTAGAACACAGAAAACAAAGGGGCATGATCTCCCTGATATATGACTGTTAACAAAGGGAGACGGAAGGACAGTAGAGACCAAGTCTGTGAATACTGTATATGTTCTTGATACATTGTATATTGCATATATGTCAACCTGACCTAGACAAGGGATAGAAAACCAGGTCGTAAGATACCACAAGAAATGTACACACTGCCCTACTATGTAACTGCACCCTCTTTGCACAACACCTTGTAAAAAAATTTATGTCCAATTAATAAAAAAAAAAAGAAAGAAAAAGCCAGCAGTGATGCTGTGGATCAAGTGGTAGAGTGCCAGCCTGCAGAAAAAGAATCCCAGGCCCTGAGTTCAAGCCCCAGGAATGGCATAAACAGAGAGAGAGAGAGAGAGAGACAGAGAGAGACAGAGAGAGAGAGAGACAGAGAGAGACAGAGAGAGAGAGAGAGAGAGAGAGAGAGAGAGAGAGAGAGAGAGAAGAGCCAGGTGCTGGTGGCTCATGCTAATAATCCTAATTACTCAGAAGGCTGACATCTGAGAATTGGATTCAAAGCCAGCCCCAGCAGGAAAGTTCATAAGACTGCTATCTCCGGGCTGGGAATATGGCCTAGTGGCAAGAGCGCTGGCCTCGTATACAGGAAGCCCTGGGTTCGATTCCCCAGCACCACATATACAGAAAATGGCCAGAAGTGGCACTGTGGCTCAAGTGGCAGAGTGCTATCCTTGAGCAAAAAGAAGCCAGGGACAGTGCTCAGGCCCTGAGTCCATGGCCCAGGACTGGCAAAAAACAAAACAAAAACAAAAAAAGACTGCTATCTCCAAATAACAATCAAAAACTACATATGAAGCTGTGGCCCAAGTGGTACAGCACTGGCCTTGAGCACAAAAGCTCAGGAACAGTGCTTAGGCCCCAAATTCAAGCCCCAGGACCAGCACAAGATAGATAGGCAGATAGATAAATAGATAGATAGGCGGGTGGACGGACAGATGGACGGACAGACAGACGGACAGATATAAAAATTGCAGACCTGCAATAAACTTTATATACCATTTAATCCAAAGTTAACAAATTTAGATTTCTTATATACCAACCTACAGATTGTAACTACCCCTGGAAAATCATGTTAAAGAGGGTTCTAAGACTGTTAGCAGGAAAGAATAGTGACCCATTAGTGTCTGAGATTGTCAATCAGCAGAAAAGAATAGTGACCCATTAATGTTATCTGCCAGGGACTTAAAGGGAGAAATAGAAGCCAGTATGCCACAAATTTATTATCCTGTTCTAGCCCAATAGCCACTACTGCATGCCACCTATTCTTGCCATACCCCCACCACACACATATACACATATACACACACACACACACAGGCAAACACTCTAAATGCAAAATAGAATTAGTTATCAGGAAGAAAAAAAAAGAATTCTGGCTTCTGGCCAATAGCCATAACCTTTCCATGAGAAGTCACATTTGGTCCACAGACCTTGTTTCCCAGTATGTTAAACAAGTAATAGCCTTTCTAAATAAGAAAAGGCCTTGAAAAGCAGAGACTCAAGTATAGTACTCATTCCAAATTATTACAACACTTAGAAGGCCAAGATTCGATTACATTATGTGTTTCTCATTGAAGTATAGATTACATCTAAAAAAAAAACCACTTCATAATTGTTCAATCAAAAAAAAGAGAACTCATTCCAAATACATAAGAAAATGAAAAAACGAAGATACTATTCTAAGATGGAAAGTGTGAATCAATTAATTTTTAACGAATTCACTAATTCTGATGTTTTGAATATAGAATCTAAGCATAGTAACAACTACCTTAAGTACCATTCATGGGCAAGAACTGATCATGAAAACACACACACACACACACACACACACACACACACACACACACACACACAATTCCCCTTTCCTTCCAGGATACAGATGCTGAGTTCCAACACCACTTATACTACTTGCTAGTATGTGGTGACATGGCAAATTATTTAATTAGTCTTACCAGTTTCTTCATGCTCTTTAGGCAAGCACTCTACTATTAAGCTACATTCCCAGCCCTTCCTTCATCTTCCTTAAATGTGGGAAGTAATAGTACCCACACTTAAGTAGGTAGGGGATTTAATGCTTAGAGAAGTGCATGGAACATAGAAATGAACTCAATAACATTACTCTAATATTCTTGTTATCATTCATAAACATGAGAGACTGTGACTATTATTCCTATTTAACAGATAAGAAATCCTAAAGTCATATGGTTTAGTACAAGGTACAGCTGAGATTTTTAACTTGGAAAACTTTGAAGTACATGTTCTTTCCGTGTTGCTTTCTGGGGTCACAAGTCAATGGGGTGTTTGACTGAGGCATATTTCCTGACTGATCTTCAGTGAGGTCTGACATAGATCTAAATTATCCACTTAGAGACTTTAAAATCAGGAGTAGTTGCATGTTTATAATTTCTGAGTACATATTTTATGTATACACATATTCTGTCCACCAAATATTGTTTGGGAAGATAAAAAATATTCCACAGAAATACAATTTTTAAACCCTGTTAACACCAAAATTCCAACTGCCATCTTCCCTACAGAGAGAAAGTAAAGATTTTACTGCATTTTGTTTATAATAAGTACTTAAAAAATAAAAACAAAAACAAATGAAAAGACCAGGATAAAAGGATCTATCTATGTAATCACATAAGACTTTTATAGTAATCAGTAGTAAAATTCCCACCTTCTGTGAAGGCACTCTGTAGGCATTACACAAGCTGCAAAGGCTCCTTTCCCCCCCCCAAGTCAAATGGACCACAAGAAGTTTTGTTGAGAAAAGACATCCAATATGAATTACCATTTATATGATATGTAAGCAGTACCAAGCTACCCTGAAGAAGTGTATAACTGAAGCTACAAATTAATTTATCTCACCTGAGGAAGTAATCTTCTTTTTTCAAATTGTTTAGTATTTTATCTCTTCCTCATGTAAGACCTATTCTCTATGTCTTGTTCTCACAGCGAAAATGTCTCTTTACTCAAGATGACATTGGCTTAGATAGGTGAAAGGAGCTATCATATTCACCCTTTCTGTATTATACATTTTTGTGTGTGTACCCTGGTCCTGGGTTGAACTCAGGGTCTGGGTGCTGTTCCTGAGCTTTTCTGCTCAAGGCTAACACTCTACCATTTTGAGTCATAGCTCCACTTTTGGCTTTTTGGTGGTTAACTATAGATTAGAGTCTCATATACTTTCCTGCTCTGGCTGGCTTCAAACTACAGCCCTCAGATCTCAGCACTGTAAATCACTAAGGATTACAGGTGGGAGCCACTGATGCCCAGCTTAAGTTTTTAGGTATTTCTATATGACCATCACATCTAAACCTATCTAAAAACATATAATTTTTCTTATAATGAAGCACAGATTTCTGACATGAAGCAGGGAAGGGATGTCATGGCAGAGTAGCCTATTTAGATAACAAATAGTCACAGTAACCATTCATGACT
Source organism: Perognathus longimembris pacificus (assembly GCF_023159225.1). NCBI lineage: Eukaryota > Metazoa > Chordata > Mammalia > Rodentia > Heteromyidae > Perognathus > Perognathus longimembris. The sequence continues at coordinate 131,177,737 of NC_063161.1, forward strand.
ATTTGGGTAATAACAGTCATGAGTCAGAAGAACTAAGACCAAAAGGACCTAGGTAAGAAAGATAAACACTGCCCATCAACTAATCTCCAGGGCCTCCACAACTTGTTTCAGTCTCATAGTACTACTTGTCAACTGTGTGATCTTACACAAATTAATCTCTGTCTAAACTTCCTAATACACAAAACAGAAATAAGGCAGTCCCTATTTGAAAAGGTATTGTGATTACCTGTTTTAAAAGGTAAACTTTGCCCAATACTTCTCTAACTCTTCTCTACTTTATTGCTTTTTATAATACAAGCAGCCAGTTAGTAATAGCTTTAAAGTTACTGTCTGACCTCTCCCCTTGTGGAAAGCATGCTCCATAAGAGCAAACAGTTCGTCACACACTGGCAGCTCAAATCTGTAATCCTAGCTACTCAGGAGGCTGAAATCTGAGGATCGTAGTTCAAAGTCAGCCCAGGCAGAAAAGTTTGTGAGACTCTTATTTCCAATAAACCATCCAGAAAAGGCCAGAAGTGGTGCTGTAGCTCAGGTGGTAGAGTGCTCGCCTTAAGCACAAAAAGGCTCAGGGACTGCACTCGGGCCCTGAGTTCTAGCCCCAGAGGACTGGCAAAAAGAAGAAGAAGAAAAAAAGAGCAAATAACTCTGTTTTGTTCAATAAACGGTTCCCAATACCTGGAACAATTCTTAGCATAAAAGATACTCAAATATACAATAAATTAAAGTGTTTCTACTTGGAAATTATGTACTATGGCTCTTTAAATGAACACTTAAAAAAAGACCAAAAAAGAAAACCAAAGCAACTAAATGAACATTAGAAATATTAGGCAAGCCAGGCACAAGTGGCTCACATCTGTAATCCTATTCAGAAGACTGAGATCTGAGGATCATGGTTGGAAGCCAGCCAGAGCAGGAAAGTCTGTGAGACTCTTAGCTCCACTTAATCACAGAAAAAGCTGGAAGTGGCATGGTGGTTCAGGGACAGCGCCCAGGCCCAGAGTTCCCAGCCACAGGATCAGCACGAAAGAAATAAATCTCTCCTTGCTTATTTTCCTATATCCACCCAAGTCACACATGGATTAATTAAAAGTAAGAAAATTTAAGAATAATATAATTAATAATAGAGACTCTAAAATAAGAGACTATAAATAAGCCTACCCTCAGAGTGAAATTGGGTTAAACAAAGCTTACAAAGACAGTGTGACCAACAGACAAAACTAAGAAAGCCATTTGGAAAAATTCCAATTATCAACCAACGTTGTTGTTGTTGTTGTTGTTGTTGTTATTGTTGTTGTCAGTCATGGGGCTTAAACTCAGGGCCTGGGAGCTGTCCCTGAGCTCTTTTGCTCAAGGCTAGCACTCTACTGCTTTGAGCTACTGAGTCACTCTGGGGGTTTTTGAAAGCTTAATTGGAGATAAAGTCTCACAGGGATTTTTCTGCCCAGGTTGGCTTCAAACTATGATCGGCTAGGATTATAGGCATGAGTCACCAGCACCCAACTTTCAACCAACTTCTTTATCTAGCTAGCTGCAGCACAATAAAGAAAGGGTTTTTGTTGTTGTTTTTTGGTAGGTCATGGGACTTGAACTTAGCACCTGGGTGCTGACAGCTTCTAGTGATCTAAATACAGGGAAGCTGGAAATAAACTACTGGCTTCACCACCAAGCAGCAAAGTAATTCAAAGGTGGATGTACTATTTTTTCAAGAAGAAGGGGCAGAGGGAGGTCAGGGAGGCACATGTAAACAATGAACTAGCTTTTGATAGTCAGTAGACCCTCTAGAACATTCCCCACAGTAGCAGCTGGAGTGGCTTGAGGAACCTACATCTCCACTCACTTTTTGTTCTTCTTCTTGTTGTTGGTTGTGGGGCTGAAACTCAGGGTTTGGACACTGTCCGCTTTCTCTGAGCTCTTTCACTGTCCCTGGGTTCTTTTGCTAAAGCCTAGCACTCTACTACTTTGGGCCACAGCTCCACTTCTGTTTTTCTAATGGTTAATTGGAAATAAGAGTCTCACACACACTTTCCTGCCCAGGCTGTCTTTGAACTGTGGTCCTCAGATCTCAGTTTCCTGAGTAGCTAGGATTACAGGTGTGAGCCACCAGCGCGTGGCTGGGAAGAGGTTCTTGATCAAAAAAGAGAGATTAAAATTGCTTGAACTAGTCTGCATTGGGGATTACCAAAGTAACTAGTGATACATCTCAGCATAAATGACACAGAAAATAAGAGAAAACCCTCTGGAAATTGATGGTGGAAAAGACTAAATTTAAGGCAATCCACCAGCACCAGCCAGATGTGCCAAACATCCAGCACAAGGGTTGAACCATCAAGACTAAGGATGAATATTAGAAAGCCCTCAAGACCAAGTCTGTTTAGAGATAAAAAAGAATAGAACAGAGCCAGGGACTGACAGCTTAGGCCTATAATTCTAGCTATTCAGGAGACTAAGATCTGAGGATCATGCCTCCAAGTCAGCTCAGACAGGAAAGTCCATCAGACTTTTACTAACCAACAAGAAGCTGGAAGTGGAGCTGCAACGCAAGTGGTAGAGCACTAGCTTTGAGCAAAAAAAGCTCAGGGACAGCATCCAATCTTGAGTTTAAGTCCCAGGACCAGCACACCCCCTCCCCCCAAAAAAAGAACAGAAGCAAAATTCAACACAATGAAACAAAACCATTAATAGTTTAGACATAATTTAAAAAACAAAACAAAACTCAGATCTAAAGCAGGCTTTACCGTACCTCATTCTCTACCATCCATGAATCAAACAGGTTACATTCTCAATCCCCAAGATTAAATTTGGGTTTTGGAAACCATCAAAAATTTTGAAAAAGACAATGTATAAGAAGACTACAAAAGTGAACCAAATTGGATTGCCCAAAATATGACCCACTAGAAACAAATAAAAGTTGCAAAGATAACTACATTTGGAAAGCACTTGTCCATGTATGAAAATCTAGACTGTGTAAGACTAAAGGAAAAGAAATGGAAATAGGGAAATGGAGGACTAATTAAGAGTCCAGTCTAGTTTTTCCTGAGGGAATTATCCTCAAGTTTGGGGAACAGTCTAATAACCAACACACAAACTTATGAGGTCCTCTGCACCTGAATACTGCACCCAGCATCACACTCCTGGCTCTAGGTCCAGAGTTATGCAAGTGAATCCAGTAATATAAGGATGGCATGCATTTTCACCAACATGGACCTCACCTTGTCACTGTCATCATGACAAATGTGGTCGTGATGGATGGATTGGCACTGAAAAGAAGCACCAACACTACCTACAAGAAAAAAGGGGGAAAGGTTAATATGAAATAATTTCTTACATTTGAAATGCTTTACCAATTAAAATGTTTTTACATCCATTATTCCATTTAATCCTCAAGAATAATCTTAAAATATTTTGTTAGTATTAAGGTTCAAACTTAGGGCTTCACATTTGGCGAGTCAGGTGGCTCTTGCTTGAGCCAAGCCTCAAGCCTTTTCTACTCTGGTTATATTTGAGGTAGGGTCTTGTTTTATTTATTTATTGCCCAGGATAGCCTGGATACTGATCTTCCTGTTAATATTTCCCACTGTAGCTGAAATGACAAATGTGTGTCACCACATCCAGTGTTCTCTGTTAAGACGGAGTCTCAAACAAGTTTTGCCCAGGCTGGCCTTGAACCATAGTCCTCCCCATTAGCTAACATTATAGATGTGAGCACCTGGCAACAGAATGATTATTCATACTTTTAAACAAAAGAAAACAAAATAAACTGAAACACACAAAGCAGCAGTCAGTAAAATGGGAGATCTGAAACTAAAACCCTCATATTCAAACCATAACTATTTTCTACTAGATCAATTGATCTACTTTCACTTACCTCCAATTAACCAGCAAAAGGGTGAAAGTGGAGCTGTGGCTCAAGTGGTAGAGCACTAATCTTGAGGAAAAAAGCAGAGGGGCAGTGCCCAGGCCCTGCCTGAGTTCAAGCCCTAGGACGGGCAAAAGAAAAGAAAAAAAAAAGAAAAGAAGTATGGAAATAAACTCCAGAAAATGGAAACAAAGTTTTTTCTTTGTTGCTGTTTTTGTTTTCTTTTTTTTCTGTCTTGTTTGTTCATTTATCAGTCTTTAGGAGGATGGGGGGGGGCACAGAATTTGAAGAACAAAGAGTGACACAAATGCAGCAGAAACTATGTTAAAAATGAACTATAAAACTTGTGGGTGGGATGGGAGGGAAAAACTGGGAGACAGGGAGGGAAGGAATGTTCTCTTTAAATGATTTACGTAACTGTAACCCTGTGTACAACACCTTTATATTAACCTTTTTTTTTTTTTTTTTTTTTTTTGGCCAGTCCTGGGGCTTGGACTCAGGGCCGGAGCACTGTCCCTGGCTTCTTCTTGCTCAAGGCTAGCACTCTGCCACTTGAGCCACAGCGCCACTTCTGGCCATTTTCTGTATATGTGGTGCTGGGGAATCAAACCCAGGGCCTCATGTATACGAGGCAAGCACTCTTGCCACTAGGCCATATCCCCAGCCCCTATATTAACTATTTTTTAAAAAAGAAAAGGGGAAGAGAGAGGGAAGGAGGAAAGAAGGAAGGAAGGGAGGGAAGAAGGAAAAAAAAAGAGAGAAAACAATGAGACATTACTACTACTTAAGCCATACCTTCACTTCAGTTCTTTTGTTGGTTAACTGGAGACAGTCTACCAGACTTGTGTACCCTGGTTTGTTCCCAACTGAAATTCTCAGATCTCAGCCTCCTGAGTAGCTAGGATTATAGGCTTGAACCACCCCAGCCCCCAGAGCTTGGAAGTTTTCTCTTTTTGACTGTATTTTTCTAATTTCCTATGATGGACATGAAAAAAAGGGCCTAGCTTCCAAACCAACATTCCTAAAACACTGGACCTTATGAGACAAGCAACCTCAAGGAAGAAAACAGAGAATTCCAAAAGCACCCATGACTATGAGCTAAGGCTAATGACCATGACCTAAGGCTAATGATCCAGTTATATTTTTTCTCTACTTTAAGAACATCTTCCCCCACCCCTGCCACTCAAAATTATTTTGGGGTTAATTAGTATTCCACCAGGATATAACTATTAACAATAAAGAGATATTTTGACCCCATTAATTTTGTTATTAAGCTCTATTTCAAATTACTAATGAGGGCTGGGAATATGGCCTAGTGGCAAGAGTGCTTGCCTCATACACATGAAGCCTAGTTCAATTCTTCAGCACCACATGTATAGAAAGGGCCAGAAGTGGCACTGTGGCTCAAGTGGCAGAGCACTAGCCTTGAGCAAAAGGAAGCCAGGGACAGTGCTCAGGCCCCAGGACTGGCAAAAAAAAAAAAAAAAATTACTAATGACTATGGGCAATAGTATCTTTGGAGAAAGCCAGTTGAAACCAACTTGCCTTGTCCATTGAATTCTTCAGAACTACACTGACCTTTGCGACCCCTCCTCCACTTTCTCAACACACACAGATGTACTGACCTGAGTTGGCACTAGAATAGTACAGAATGGCTCAAGCTTATGAGCTTATGATGATGATCAAGGCTTAGACTAACTACTGTCAGTATATAGCAAAGTGGTTAACTTGGAATCATATGAGGGGCAAGACAGAAATCATATCTTAGACTGTGTCATTCTTGTTGTTTTTTTTTGTTTGTTTTTTTGTTTTGGCCAGTCCTGGGGCTTGGACTCAGGGCCTGAGCACTGTCCCTGGCTTCTTTTTTGCTCAAGGCTAGCCCTCTGCCACTTGAGTCACAGCGCCACTTCTAGCCATTTTCTGTATATGTGGTGCTGGGGAATCGAACCCAGGGCCTCATGTATACAAGACAAGCACTCTTGCCACTAGGCCATACCCCCAGCCCCAGACTGTGTCATTCTGACAAATCCAAAGGCAAAACAGGCAAAGTGAAATTAACCATATATTGCTATCACAACAGATTTGTAAGTTTCCTCAGGTTGATGCTGATATTTAGATAGAAGATTTATTTAATACACTCACTCTCTCTTTCTCTCTCACACACACACACCACATACATGTACGCACACACATCTGTTGGAATACTGGGGCAAGCTCTTGCACACAGTAGGTATTCCATAAATATATGTTTAATCAGTCTGAATTCTAATCCTCTTTTCTAAGGTAGTAACAACCCTTCCTAAATCAATGTTTTAAAAATGTAATTTAGGGCTGGGAATATGGCCTAGTAGCAAGAGTGCTTGCCTCCTACACATGAAGCTCTCGGTTCGATTCCCCAGCACCACATATATGGAAAATGGCCAGAAGGGGCACTGTGGCTCAGGTGGTAGAGTGCTAGCCTTGAGCGGGAAAAAGCCAGGGATGGTGCTCAGGCCCTGAGTCCAAGGCCCAGGACTGGCCAAAAAAAAAAAAAAAAGTAATTTAGTCTGCTAGTTACCATAATCCAAATAATAGATGCTAATCCATAATATAAGTGCTAAAATGCTCTTAAGTTAATCAATAATATCTTTAAAAAGGAATTATCCAGTTTCTTTTTTCTTAATTTTATAATAACAGTAACAAGTAGATTTTTAAAACTCCAGTCCCAGGATATGTATCTATACAAAATAACTGTCATTGAAATTACTGCCAAGAGAGCTACCACTTGAATCTCATTTTTTTGGTTCTCCCATCTACTATTCTTTCAGGGCTCTTTTCCATTCACTCTAGCAAAAATGGTACTTTTAAATGCTGATTTTATAGCAGGACATGAAAACTTCTCGAGTCTTATCCAAAATTTGGCCTGAAGGTTGCTAGATTCTGGCACATGACCTTTCTGGGTTTTAATTGTACCAGTTGCAGGCTAACTGCATGCAGAATTGCTACTGGAATACCCAGGTTTATAGTATGGCTGTAAAGAAATATGCTAAGAGAATTCCAAGTCTCAACAATCAACTAAGAAGTCCAGATTTCTAATCTGAAGATTCAAGTATCATCCAACTGGTAAAATTTACTTATCTCATGTTGTAAGCTTCCAGTAAATGAACTTAAAACAAGAGATTATACTGTTTAGAAGTTCTACTTAAAATTTATAGAACAAATTTTGACTTTATTATAGAATACATTACAAGACATTACTAATGTTAGGTAGGTGTTTAGTAATGTGAGCTAAAAGCCATTCTTGCTCTGTTGAATACACTATTACAATGAGATCTTGATGTCTCTAGCTATACAGAAAATTGTATCAGAATCTTGTTTTTTTTTTTTTTTTTTTTTTTTTTTGCCAGTCCTGGGCCTTGGACTCAGGGCCTGAGCACTGTCCCTGGCTTCTTCCCGCTCAAGGCTAGCACTCTGCCACTTGAGCCACAGCGCTGCTTCTGGCCATTTTCTGTATATGTGGTGCTGGGGAATCGAACCTAGGGCCTCGTGTATCCGAGGCAGGCACTCTTGCCGCTAGGCTATATCCCCAGCCCCTCTTGAGTTGTTTTAAACAATCCTGCTGAGATAAAATTTGCATACAATACTGTACAATTCATCTGTTTCGATATACAACTTAAGTTTTAAAACATATTCACAAAGTTGTGTAACTATCATCACTATTTCAGGACTTTACTTCATTTCCCTTTACCACAAGCCCTTAATTAACAATCACTAATCTAAATTCTGTATAGTTGCTTGTTTTTAAGATTTTATATAAATGGAATCATCAAATACATGTGTTTGTGACAAGCTTCTTTTACCTAGCATGTATGCTAGGTTCATGCACATAACTGCAATATAAATTCATTCTTAATTAGACAATATTCTAGTATATTTTGTTTGTCCATTCATTAGTAAAAAGATATTGGGTGGATTCACTTTGACAATATTATGAATGGTACTGGAACAATTATGAATGATGCTTTTTCACATTCATCTACAAGCTTCCCCATAGATGAGAGTTTGCTTTTATTTCTTTTGCTGGGTCAAATGGCACTTCTATTCAACCTTTGGAGAAACTGCAAAACTTTTCCAAAGTGACTGCATCATTTTACAACATACAAGGATAGGGCTACCTGTTTTTTTTTGTGTCATGTTTTTTGTTGTTGTTGTTGTTTTTGCTGCTGTTGTGTTTTAGTGGTACTGGAACTCATACTGAATTCAGGGCCTCACACTTGCTAACCAAGTGCTCTAACACTTGAGCCACTCTGTTAACCTTCTTTGTGTTGGGCATTTTCCTCTGTGCCAATACCAGGACTTGAACTTAGGGCCTCCAGTTCACCCAGCTTTCTTGCTCATAGATAGCATACTACCAAGCCTCTAGTCTGGCTTTTTGCTGGTTAATCGCAGATAGGCTCTCAAACACTTTTCTACCCAAGCTGACTCTGAAACACATTCCTCCAGACATTGAACTCCAGGGTAGCTATTTTTTTGGATAGGGTTTCACTTCATACACAGGCCAGCCATCCTCCCACTTGTGCTTCCCCACAACCCTGAGATGACAGACATAGATTACCACACCCAGCCATGGTGCTTCCTCCACAGTTTGAGATGACAGATGACAGTACTACCATACATACAGTCTCCCAAACTTTTTTTTGTTCCAGCTGGCCTCAAACCACAATCCCCCAATGTCTGTTTCCCAAATCACTAAGATTGCAGGCGTGGGCCACCCCACCCAGCTTTGGTTGTCTGTTTTGTTTGGTTAATTAGATTCAACTTCAAAATCAGACCTGAAGAGAGTTCAGGCACTTACAGGCTACGTGATTGGAGATAACTCACTAAAAAATCATAAAGCCTTTCTCATTGTATAATATGAATGATAGTATCACAGCTTATATGTACTTCTAGAGGACTTCTGAAAGTTAAGAAGATTAAATGTTCATAATAGTCAATGTATGTATGTGAAAATGAAACGAGGAAAATTGAGGGAATGGGTAGGTTGAGAAATGGGGGGAAATGATGAACAAGGTGACACAGATTAGGATGCACTGTTCTCATAAACTGACATTTTCAATCAAAACCTTTTATAAGACTACTTACAGATAATAAAATAGGCAGGCACTGGCAGCTCACTACTGAAATCCTAGGTACTCAGGAGACTGAGATCTTTGGATCATGATTAGCGGCTACCCTGGGCAGGAAATTCAGTGAGACTCTCATCTCCAATTAACTACGAAAAAGGCCAGAAGTGGAGCTGTGGCTCAATTGGTAGCATGCTAATCTTGAGCAAAAAAGTTCAGTGACAGCACCAGGTCCAGAGGTTAAGCCTCAGGATGGGCAAAAAAATAAATAAAAACAAAAAAAGGAAAACCACTATCAGTTAGCAGCTGTTTTTTTTGTTTCTCATTTTTTGTTGTTGTTTTAGTGGTACTGGGAATTCACAGCTTTGTGTCACCTGAAATGACAGCCTAAGGGAAGATGCACATATTGAGATTCTTTCTCTCTTCACTGTGAGACATTTCATTTAAAATGAAATGTGAGAGCCATTCCCACACAGTATAGCACTTAGGACATGAACTGGCTCATCACATACTCATTCTAGTTTTATCTAGTCTTTATCTTCTCTCCTTTTCCTTCTGCTGGCATTTTTACTTTTGCACAAGAAAGCCACCAGCTTTGTGATATAGTAAGTATTCTCATGTTGTTATATGTGGTCTTCTTGTCACAGAGCTTCTCAGTGGGTTAACCCTGGAAAAATGCTAACTGAACCCACATACTTCACACAGGACCCCTCAGCCTCCAAGTAAACTCTGGTAATGTTGCATTGACTTGTATCACACAGGTTAATTTCTGTTCTTGGAGTCTGAGGGAAAGATCTGATCCAAACACTGAGGCTCCTCCCGACAGTCTCTAGAAGATGAGGTCAATATGAAATCAATACAGCTGTTCATATGAAATGCTTCTTGGAATGAGAAGCATTAGGAAAACAATTGTTAATTTTCCTGTATTAACTAAAAATAAGTCTAAAAACTTTTAGTAAGTTTAAATACATCAAGTTAGATAAATTAAGCTCCTGTAATTAAGTATCACAGAAATTTTGACTCCAGAATCCCATCACTGAGTAGCCTAATTTTGACACTCTTTTGTGCTACCACAGACTTCCACATACATTTATCATATGCATCATGCTTACTTCTCTTTCTAAATCAAAAGCTGCTTGAGAGCAGAAGACAAGTTTTACCAGTGTGTACAGTTTGTACTTCTAACTGTAAAACTACAATATTTATTCACTGACTATGAATTTAGGAAACAAAATTCTTCTATCTGAGTAAATGACTACACATCTCAAGCCCTGGATGTGGAGGCAAATGCCTTTAGGTAATACATGACACAACAATGTTTGGTAATAAAAACCTGCTAACATAGATACTAGGCAGGATTAAGTTCTCAAAGAACTTAAATGAAATACAAGTTATTTAATGAAAATATAAAGTATCAGTTCTTTTATATAATCTGAACTCTGTTAGCTCTATTAGCATATTTGGTGTTTAAATTAAATATTGAGTAATAAAATATGAATAAATAAACAAAAAGAATGGCTAATTCAAACTACCTGCTTCCTCTCAAACCCAATAACCGTAGGGTCACCAACTAAGCCTTAGATTTTAACACTGGAAAACTGTATTAACTTTATTAAGAGATCGAAATTCCATTTAACTAAACTTTCTAACTAGGTTTTGTTTCACATTGTGTGTAACTAGCATAGATGATTGAATGCATCAATTTCTATCTATGGGTTCTTAATTAGAAACACTGAATAACAAAGCAAAAACTAAATTCAACGCAACAGCTCTGGATGCCAGTGCAGCCATTTATACTGAGCCTAAAACGAAGGTCCTCAGAGGCAGTTACCTACCCCAGCATAGAAAGAAAGCTAACACAGAGTAAGTACAAAACAGGTTTTATAGGGCCCAGGCCAGCATATTACCAAATCCATGCATTTACTATATTTATGTTCACTGTGATAAAACTATATCTAAGTATATTGTAAGTGAAATGCAAATTCAGGTGACTAAATATTACCAAAAACTTAACTAGTTTTCTTTAAAACTGAGTAACACACACACACCTAGCACTCTAACACTTGAGCCACACGTCCACGTCTGGCTTTTTGCTGCTTAACTAGAGATAGGGTCATAGATTTGTCTGTTTGAGCTAGCTCTAAGCATTTATTCTCAAACTGCAGCCTCTCAAGTAGCTAGGTGTAGCTATGAGCCACTGTTGCTGGGTTAAAACAGAATATTCTATTGATTTAATTTTCTATTTATCAGTGATTGACACTGAAAATAAATTATGAGGAAAAATAAAATGAGAAAAGGAAATAAAGCAGACTGAACAAATACTAGTGTTATCCTAAACACAAAGAGTGACCTATTTTCTTTTTGATAGATCTTTTCTATAAAGCAGTGGTATAGTACAAATAATGTAGCCCAACCACTGAATGACTAGCTAAATGGCATTGTTCAAGTAAATATAACTGTTAAGGTGACTCAGCATAGTGAAGTATGTTTGTACCCCCAGCACTTAGAAGGCAGAGGTAGGCAAATTACTAGTTCGAAAGCAACCTGAGTTACATAGTAAGACCTTATCTCAAAAAAAATTTTTTTAAGCAAAAAAGAATAAAAGGCTGAATGTTTACTAAAACTCCATGACATCTAGGACACTAAGCATATTTTCCTATAATTTGCTGTACTTCTGTACACATTTCTACCAAAGAACTCCAAAAAGTTCTGATCACTTCAGGTTGAGAGAGACACATGAAAGATAAATCAGTTAAAAAAGGAAAGGGGGGCGGGGGGAGTGACACAGTGGTTCACATCTGTAACAGCTACTCCAGAGACAGAGATCTAGGGGATTGCTGTTTGAAGCTGCTCCAGGCAAAAATTCAGTAACATCCCTATCTCAACAAACAAGCTGTATAAAGCCACACAGCTGTAACCCTAGCTACTTGGGAGGCAAAGTCAGAGTAGGCAAAGTGTCGCAAGACCCCATCTCAACAATCAAGCTGAGGATGCTGGTACACGAGCAAGATGTAGGTAGGAAGATAACTGTCTAAAGCTGGCCTATTCAAAAGGGCAAGACCGTATCTGATAAGTAAAGCCAAAAGAGTTGTGGACATAGCTCAAGTGGAAGAACATTTGCCCAATAAGTGTGAAGCCCTGCATTCAAACACCAGTATTGCCAAAACAAATAACAACCAATAACAACGACAACAAAAACCCATACACAACTGATACCTGAATCTCCTTTACAAATACTTATAACTCTGAATAATAATGACATCTTGGTAGAATTATCTTTTTCTATATCACCACTAATAAATGAAAAAATTAGCCGGGTTCTTGTGTTCCTAGCTACTCAGGAGGCTGGGATCTGAGGATCATGATTCAAAGCGAACCCAGAATAAAACTCGTATTTCCAATTAACTACCAAAAACCAGAAGTGGTACTGTGGCTCAAAGTGGTAAAGTGCTAGCCTTGAGCAAAAGAGCTCAGGGATAGGCTCAGGCCCTGAGTTCAAGCCCCCTGACTGACCCCCCCCCCAAAAAAAAAGGAAGAAAGAAATAATCATAAAGAGAATCTACAACAAACTGAAAGCACCCTAAAGAACAGAGATATTTTAAGAGCACAGAATAAAGTCAGGGGCTGGGGATGTGGCCTAGTGGTAGAGTGCTTGCCTAGCATATAAGAAGCCCTGGGTTTGATTCCTCAGTACCACATATACAGAAAAAGCCAGAGGTGGTGCTGTGGCACAAATGGTAGAGTGCTAGCCTTGAGCAAAAAGAAGCCAAGGAACGGGGCTGGGGATATGGTCTAGTGGCAAGATAGCTTGCCTCGTATACATGAGGCCCTGGGTTCGATTCCCCAGCACCACATATACAGAAAATGGCCAGAAGTGGCGCTGTGGCTCAAGTGGCAGAGTGCTATCCTTGAGCAAAAGGAAGCCAGGGACAGTGCTCAGGCCCTGAGTCCAAGGCCCAGGACTGGCCAAAAAAAAAAGAAGCCAAGAGACAGTGCTCAGGCCCTGAGTTCAAGTCCCAGAACAGGAAAGGAAAATAAAGCAGCAGAAAATTTCTTTACTGTGTGGAAGAGTTTCTAATTCATTTATCATAAATGTGTAACAAAGGAAAACTGTACATTTATGTAATTTACAGATTAATTTTCAAACAGAAATGTTAAATGCAGTACTGGAGATTCTATTTTAAGTATCTGACTACATACCATTAGGTAAACATGAATGACAATATTGTCTGTCATAGTACATTTGGTTATTCTCCAGGTTTGCAGTTGTCATAACTGAAGAAGAGGGGTGGTGGTGAAGATGTGATTCAGGTGGTAGAGTGCCAGCCAATAAGCAAAAGCATCAGATACCAAGTTTGAGTCCCAGTCTGGAACAAAAAATAAATAATTGGAGGATGGGAATTGGTACTAGCATCCAATGACAGAAGCCAGGGACACTGAACAACTACAGTGCACACACCAGTTCTTTTATAAGGCTGTACTGAGTATTTTTATGTTCATAGAAGTTTGCCTTGGGGGGGCTGGGGATATGGCCTAGTGGCAAGAGTGCTTGCCTTGTATACATGAGGCCCTGGGTTCGATTCCCCAGCACCACATATACAGAAAACAGCCAGAAGTGGCGCAGTGGCTCAAGTGGCAGAGTGCTAGCCTTGAGCAAAAAGAAGCCAGGGACAGTGCTCAGGCCCTGAGTTCAAGGCCCAGGACTGACCAAAAAAAAGAAAGAAAGAAAGAAATTTGCCTTGGGGAAAGTGGGAAAGGAAAAAATGGAATTTTGCCTCAAAGGAACCCAACATTATTCTCTGCACAGTAGCATAGAATATATGTGTTTAGAATAGTATATATTGTGTTTTACATCAAGATTCTCCACATTAAATGGCCTTCTATCTTGTTTTATCTTATTAAGAAAAAAATAAGGAACCACTCAGAGACAAGGTATAGTATAAATCATTTAGGGGCCCTACAGAAGGGTGAGGGTTGAGTAGCTGATGAAAACATTTTCCAAAGTCTCATTGTATCATAAATTTCCAGTGCAAGAACATACATTGAGTCATGCTGTTCAATATCATTTTGGAAGTCCACTGATTTAAAGGCTGATTTAAGTCTTCCTCCATAGACAATAGGCAGCAACACACATTAAATCTTTCCACAAAAACCCTACTATTGAATCATATATTTTTATGCTATCACATACTGTCATAATGCTTTGTTGTTCTTTAGTTATTGTGGTAAAATATAACATAAACTTTACCATTTAAACCATGTTAAGTGCAAAATTCAGGGGTTTTCATTACATCCAAAGTGTGGTATGATCATGAGCACTATTTCCAAAATTTTCTAATTACTCTAAGCAGAAACCCTATAATCATTAGACAACCACTTCTTACTCTCCCTTGTCTCATAATAGTCTCCTTAGTAATCTTCAAATTTGCTGCCACCAGGTGGCAAGAAAGTGTCATAGCTACCCAAGACTGAGTGAAAGGCCTTCCTTCACTAAGAATTAGAATGGCAACTTCACCCATCAAGAACACGAGACATATCTTGATAAACTTTTGGTAGTACACAAGTTTGAACTCAAATTGTATTCAAGTTTTTTTGGTAGTACTAAAGTCTGAACTCAAGCCCTCACATTTACTAAGCATGTGATCTACCACTTGAGCAATACCACCATACCTTTTTACTTGTTTTTGTTTGTTTGTTTTTAATTTATGCCTGAGCCTTCCCCTGGACTGGAATGACAGGCACAAGTCACCAAATACAACTTATTGGCTGAGATTTGGGGGTAAGGGGGAGTCTCACACCTCTTTTTTTTTTTGGTCTGGGTTGGCCTGTAAGCACTGTTCTCCAAGTCTTGGCCTCCAGGGTTAATCTTTTGCTAGGATTAGAGCCATGAACGAACCATTACATCTGGTTGTACTTTTTTAACCCTTTCAAAATCTATAGTAACTATGGGGTTGGGGATGTAGTTCACTGAAAAAGAGTTTGCTCAACATACACAAGGACCAGGACCACAAAAAAGGGTGTATTTGTTATAAACATTTTATAATTATTTTCAAATTTTCCTTAAAAAAAAAAAAAAGCATCATGGAGCTGGTGCTGGTGGTGGCTCACATCTGAAGATCACAGTTCACAGACAACCTGGGCAGGAAAGTCTGCGAGACTCTTACCACCAATTAATTAACCAAAAAAAGCTGGAAGCTTCCAGCTCAAGGGGTAGAACGCTAGCCTTGAGCAAAAGAAGTTCAGGAACAGTGCCCAGGTTCCGATCCTGAGTTCAAGCCCCAGGACCAGAACACACACACACACACACACACACACACGAAGCTTGCACACACAGTAGCATGGGGGGAAGACAGTATGCCTAGGACTGTGTGGCTCAAGTGGTAGAGCTCTTGCTGAGTTCAATTCCCAGTACCAGTTGGGTGCAAGTAGCTAACACCTGTAATCCTAGCTACTCTAGAGTCTAAGATCCAAAGGCTACAGCAGCTTCATTGCCAGCCTGGGTAAAAGTTCACAAGACTCTGTTTTGAAAATAACCAATAAAAAGCCTACTAGCAACAGAAAGGACCTGAATTCAAACCCCAGTACTGCTGGGGTGGAAATCGAAAAAGCCTAATCAAACCTAATTTCAGAAAGAACAAGAATTAGATGCTCATTTAACAATCCCTAATTAACAACTCTAGGTTTCTATTTTTAAAAAATTGTGACAAAAGCCAGGCACCAGTGATTCATGTCTATACTTCTAGCTACTCAGGAGGCTGATATGTGAGGATGGAAGTTTAAAAGCTAGCTCAGGCAGCAAAGTCCATGAGACTACTATCTCCAATTAACTTTTTTAAAAAGCCAGAAGCTGTAGCTCAAGTGGTAAAGCTTTTCCCTGGGCAAAAAAAAACTCAGGGACAGTGCCCAGACCGAGTTCAAGCACCAACACACACACACACACACACACACACACACACACACACACACACACACACACACTGGCTGTCCTAATAAAACAATGCAATACCCTATGATGCATTTGCCCACATTCAAAAGCAATTTTAAAAAGCTTTATCCAAATAGAACCCTTAGCTCCAGCAACTAATACAGTGCAGAGAGGACCAATGCAGTGCAGAGGACAGAATATATTAACATACTCTCTTGAGAATGCAAATAAAATCAGAAAAAATAAGTAATAAAAACATAATACTAATAGAAAATTTCATGTATTAATTTTTAATAAATGTTACTGCGATCCAAGTCATAATCAGTTTTATTAGCTTTGAGAATATTCAGAGTTATTCATAACTTATTTCAGAGTATTCTCATTACCTCAAAAAGAAATGCCACACCCATTATCAGTCCATCTCCCTCTTTTCTACCTCCTCCAGCTCTAGGAAACCCACAATATACTTTCTATTACAAAAAGTTTGTCTATTCTGGACATTTTATATAAAAGGAAGCATATAAAATGTGATTGTGTATGTGTATGTGTGTGCTTAACTTTTAGCATATTTCCAAAATTCATCTATATTGTACCATGTTTCAGGTCAGGTGTGGCAGGTGATACATGCCTGCATGCCTAACTACTCAAAGGTAAAGAGTGAGAGGATCAAGGTTCTAGGCCAGCCCAGGCAAAAAAGTTAGCAAGAAGCCAGCTAAATAATAGCTGAATATGGTAGTTTGGTCATCAAGCTAACAGGAAGCACAAATAGAAGGATTGAGGTCCAGGCACTAATTTAAAACCTTATTTAAAAAAGAAGTACTAGCCAGGCACCAGTGGCTCAGAACTGTAATCTCTCAGGAGGCTGGGATCTGGGGATCAGGGTTCAAAGTCAGCCTGGGCAGAAAAACCTTCAGGCTCTTACCTCCAGTAAACAACTCAGAAAAAGCCAGAAGCAGTGCTGTGGGCTCAAAGGGTAAAGTGCTAGCCTTGAGTACAAAGAGGCTCAGGGACAATGCCCAAGATCTGAGTTCAAGCCCTAGGACCAGCAAAACAACAAAAAGCTAGCACCAGGTACTGGTGGCTCACATCTGTAATCCTAGCTACCTCAGGAGGCAAAGATCTGAGGATTGTGTGGTTCAAAGCCAGCCAGGGCAGGAAAGTCTATAAGACTCTTATCTTCAATTGTTCATCAGAAGACCAGAAGTGGTAAAGCACTAGCTTTGAGTGGAAAAAGTTCAGGGACAGAGATGAGGTCCTGAGTTCAAGCCCCATGAAGGACAAATAAAAAAGGGGTGAGGAGGCAAGGCTCAAGTTGTAGAACAGCTGCTTAGCAAGCACAATACCCCGAGTTCAACCTCAAGGAGCACAAAAAAAAAAAATTGGGAATAAAAAAATGCTCCCCCATCTCTCTCTCTGGGAGACAAGGTCTTCCCTATGTAGCCCAAGGTAGCCTTGAATTCACAATCCTCACACCTCAGCCTCCCAGTGCTCGGATTACAAGCATGAGCCTGGAGACTGTTTCTTCTTATGAAGAGTATTCCATTGTGTATATCTACACCATCTTTTGTTTATCCATTTACCAATGATGATCATTTGGGTTGTTTCCATATTTTAACTATTGCAAGTAACAAACATTCCTACAAATCATTGTTTTTACCTAGACTTATGCTCTCAATTTTCTTGGGTCATATAGTAATTTTTTAACCACATGAGGAAACTCCAAACTGTTTTCCAACTGGCTGCATCAGTTTACATTATGACCAGTAGTCTGAGTGCTCTAATACCTCATTCTTGCTGAACTTACTTTTATTGTTATAGCCATGCTAGCGAATATGAAGTATCTTTTTCAGTATGATAATAATATCCATGACATGATGCCTGGGTTTGTTTTAAAAAAATAATATACAGTATGTGAAAAATGCCCTATGTACCTTGTGGGTGACAATGGGAGGAGGAAAGTGATGAAAGGGATGATACTATAAAAAAAAATGTACTCCTTCACTGACTTATGAAGTGGTAACTAACCCTTCTATATAAACCTTAATAATAACAATAACACTTCATAAAAAGATAATATAAAGGCTGGGTAGAGATGAAATAAAATGATCAGTTTGGAAAGCGTTCAAGCTGATTGTGGATACATATAGGTTCATTATACTAGTCTCTCCTCTGTGTTTGAGATTTTCCAAAAAATTCTAAAACGCAACTATTACAAATATATGAAATTATTTCATGCACTTTTTTAAACTCTAGAAAACAGCATGATACCTACTACATTATCCTGCACATCATTATACCAATATTACCTTCAAATATTTTTAAAATCTGAGAAAAAATTATGGGTGGTGACAGCATCAATTACATAGTTTTCTTTTCTTTTTGGCTGGTAACCTGGCTTGAACTTAGTGTCTAGCACTCACTCAGCTTGCTTGCTCAGCTGACAACCTACCACTAGAGTTACACCTCTGGGCCGGTTTGTTGGTTAGTTGGAGATATAGTCTTGTAGCCTGTTCCATCCAGGCTGGACAATTTGAAAACTGTAATCCATTGGATCTCCTTTTGAGTAGCTATGATTACAGATCTGAGCCTTTGGCACTTGACTTCCCTTCCCTTCTCTCTTGTTTGTTTGTGTTTGTTTTTTAGACAAGGTCTTCCTATATAACCCAGACTCAGCCTCCTGAGTTTTGTGATTAATGACATGTGCCACACATCTGGTTACTATACATTGATTTTGAACCTTATAACTAAATAGCATATTCTCAAGACTACAGATTTATGCTAATTAAGAAAAACTGTATTTTATACAACCTCATTAGCTACAAATACAAAAAATAATCAGTACCAACTCTTAAAAAAACTGCCATGGAGCAGTATATTTATCTCAATAGATACAGTTTTATTTCTTTAATAATTAGGTACAACTAGGAGTTAATTCACAATTATCTCTAGAAGGAGGAAGTTAAGGGGCAAAGAGTCAGTAGTATGAAACAACACTCATACCAGATGTGCCTGTAACCACAGCACTTCAGAGGCAAAGCAGAGGATCCTGAGCTCAAGGTCAGGCTAGGGCTACATAGAAAGACTGATTTAAAAAGAAAGAAAGAAAAAAAGAAAAGAAAACAACAATACATTATTCTACTAAAGTACAGAGACACATTTGTTCTGCCAAAGCAAGTGTCTGGACCAGATATGTAAACCCATGAATGAGTAATGGTAAACTGTGGCTAAGCACTCTGAAGGAAAAACAGAGTACAATAAGAAAGCAGAGAGGTTGAAACTGGATATTCAAGGAAGACCTAAGATGAAAGCAAGGAGTTCAGATGAGTAGGAGCTGACATCTCAAAGGGCAGAAAAAAACAGCTGGAGGAAAAGATGGGAAAAACTGAGTAAGTTCAACTGCAATGAGGAGTCATTGAACAGCTTTAAGTAGTCATGTGACCCATTGTTTTAAAAGCTCTTTTTATCTATGCAGAGCAAAAGAATGAGAGAGGGGTCAAAGAAGTAATATCCAAACAGGCTGAAAGGCTACTGTGGTAAGAAGTGATGGGATAGCTTCTGAAGAAAGAAATAGAAGGATAAAAGATACATTTTAGAAGATACAAGGTATATTTTAGAGGATACATTCTAGAGGTGAGTTGAAAAGTACTTAGTGAAGGTTGGAGAAGTATGTGAAAAAAAAATAAGCTGACAAAAATGACTCCTAGGTTCCTGGGGTTAAACAACTGAATGCTATTTTCTGCTGGAAAAAGAAATAGAGAGAGGAGAAGAAATTTGGGACATGTAAATTAGGAACTCACTGTAAAATACAAATTTAAGAGTTTTCAATTTTCAGCATACAAATAGTAATTATATGCTTGGGAACAAATACTTTCTTCTAGAAAGAGAAGCCATAAAAAAGACAAGAACATAGGCACTGAAAGGCGGGGTTGGTTTGAAAAGGATGGGGAAGAATGATGAAAGGGATGATATCAATCAAGATACATTGTACTTATAAACTGCCTTGTTTCAAGAAACAACATAGGCACAAATCTGAAAAAAAAACAAACACAAAACTCCAACATGTAGTAATGGGCAAAAAAGTCAATTAAAACGTGTACATAAAAATGAAGGAGAGGGGCTGGGGATATAGCCTAGTGGCAAGAGTGCTCTCCTACTATAACCAGACAGCCTAGCTGCTCTCCTTGCTTTCACTACCTTCTCATACCCATTCCATTCTCAACACAACAGTGCCAATCACCCTCCTAAAGGATGTCTTAGGCTATCACCACTTCTCTGCACAGTGATCTCATCTCATTTAGCAAAAGGAAGCCTTTCTAATAGGCTAGGTTACCAGCTTGCCTCAAGCCACTCTACTGAACCTCTCTGGCCATTTGAAAGTCTCTCTGCTGCTCTTCCAATATATTTGCCACATTTTGGGGGTTCAGGGGATCTACACTTGCAGAGCTTAATCTCTTATTTCCTTCATTCTCTTTGAATGTTACCAACCACATGAAAGAGGCTTTGTATGATCAACTGAATGATTTGTGTCTGGTGTATTTTTGAGTCTCACAGGATGGTCCTGAACTCCTGACCTCTATAGTGATTATCCCACCTTAGCCTCAAGTGCTAGAACTACAGGTACATCACCAAACCCTGCTAACCAACTGATTTAAATAGCACCTATTTTTTCATCTTTCCCTTATCCTGCTTTTTTCTTTTTAGCACTTATCCCTTATGACTTTTATTGGCTATTATTTTTATTGGTAACTGTCTCTGCCAGAATTTAAATGTGGCTACTTTTGTTCACTACTGTCTGTACATTATATAGGCCTCATATTTACTTGTGGCATGTAGTTATAAAAGGCTGTTTGGTACTATGAGGAGTTGCTAAACTGTTTTTGTTTTTTTTTAATAATCAGTTGTGGGGCTTGAACTAAGGACATGGGCTCTGTCCCTGAGCTCTTTTGCTCAAGGCTAGTGTTCTACCACTTTGAGCCACAGGTCCACTTCCAGTTTTTGAGTGGTTAATTGGAGATAAGAGTCTCACAAAGACTTTTCTGGTTTCAAACTGAGAACTCAGCCTTTTGAGTAGCTAGGATTACAGATGTGAGCCACCAGAAAAACTGTTACTTTTAATATGCATGGGTTCCTTTGTTTGTGTACTTTGAACTCAAATTCTTGTGCTTGTCAGTCATACCACTTGAGCCACACCTCCAGCCCATGGAACTTTTTTTTTTTTTTTTGGCCAGTCCTGGGCCTTGAACTCAGGGCCTGAGCACTGTCCCTGGCTTCCTTTTTTGCTCAAGGCTAGCACTCTGCCACTTGAGCCACAGCGCCACTTCTGGCCGTTTTCTGTATATGTGGTGCTGGGGAATTGAACCCAGGGCCTCATGTATACGAGGCAAGCTCTCTTGCCACTAGGCCATATCCCCAGCCTCATAGCCCATGGAACTTTTAATTTGGCATGGGTTTTTTTGTTTGTGCCAGTACTGGGGCTTAAACTCAGAGTATCTCCCTCTCATTTAGTTTATTCTGCTTAAGGCTGGTGCTGTACCACTTGAGCCATACCTTCCAATTCCAGTTTTTTTTGCTGGGTAATTTGAGGTAAGTATCTTGGAAATTTTTTCCTTGGTTGGTTTTAAACTGATCCTCAGATCTCAGCTTCCAGTGGCATGAGCCACTGGCTCCCAGTAGTACTTTTAATCTGAATACAAAGCTTTCTGCTATTTAGACAATGTAAGCCTGATTACTAGTAGGCATTCAGGGAAGATATGGTTTTAGGGCCCATAAAGTTAAAATACTAACCTATAAACCTAGGCCTTGGAAAACTCATAATTGTGTCCTAAGACTACTCAAGGACTATTTCTTTATTTGAAGGGGGACTTTTTCAGGGGGGCAGTGCTGGGGATCTAACACAGGCCCTTATGCATGCCAAGTAAGTGCTATACCCCTGAGCGATATCCCTAGTTTTAAATCCAAATTTCAATTTTACTTTTGTGTCAAGTATCCTGCTAAAAAAAAATGCAAATGAATGGACAAAGTATAAACAAATGTAGTGGTGGTACTCAGTAGACATTATGTTGAAAATGAATTATACAACTTGTAGGTGTGGACAGGAGGAAAAAACTGGGAGAGAGCAAGGGAAAAGGTGACATTGTCCCAAAACAAATGTACTCATTATCTGACTTAGGTAACTATAACCCCTCTATATTACCTTTATAATAACAACTAGAAAAACAAACATTAAAGGACTGGGAATACAGCCTAGTAGTAGAGTGCTTGCCTCATATACATGAAGTCCTGGGTTCAATTCCTTAGCACCACATATATAGAAAAGGCCAGAAGGGGCACTGTGGCTCAAGTGGTAGAGTGCTAGCCTTGAGCAGAAAGAAGCCAGGGACAGTGCTCAGGCCCTGAGTTCAAGCCCCGCGGGACTGGCAAAAAACAAACAAACATTAAAAAAGTAACAATGTAGAGACATGGTCATGGAGGGTGTGGTGATACTGATGAACCAAATAAAAGCAAGCATATAATGCATTAGGGTTATATGACTCTTCCAAATAACATAAACATGCCTATCTGTCCCTATTCAGATTTCTAACCACCAAAAACAGACTAAACCATTTTTCCTTTGCAAATTGCCTAGCTTAGGCTGTTCTCCCTCAAAGGCTGTCAGCTTGGCACTAGTGGCTCATGCCTATAGGCACAGCTGAGATCTGAGGATAGCAGTTCAAAGCCAGCCCAAGTAGGAAAATGTGTGAGACTTAACTCCAATTAAGCAGCACAAAAGCTGGAAATAGAGCTGTGGTAGAGCTCTAGCCTTGAGCAACAAAGCTCAGGGACAGTGCCCAGTCCCCTGAGTTTAAGCCCTAGAAAGGGCACAAGGAATAAAAGAAAAGAAAAGAAAGAAAAAAGGCTAACTGTCAAAAAATATTATCTTCACATATTAAGAGCAA
Organism: Perognathus longimembris pacificus; assembly: GCF_023159225.1. Taxonomy (NCBI): domain Eukaryota; kingdom Metazoa; phylum Chordata; class Mammalia; order Rodentia; family Heteromyidae; genus Perognathus; species Perognathus longimembris. The sequence continues at coordinate 131,200,555 of NC_063161.1, forward strand.
ATGAAGCTCTTGATTGTGTTAATGATGCAAACCTTAATCAGAGCTTTGAAATCAGGTTTGCATCAATTTATTACTCATATAGATCACATATGCATTTAATCCTATATAGATTCTATGGAAACACAGATCCTGGATATGCAGTCCTCATCCAACTGAACCAATTTACATTTATTGTACAACTAAGAATGGAAAGAAATATCAAAACAAGTTGAGATAAATCTAAATAACTGTTGTAAATCTGGCGACATAATTGCATGAGGCATTTTTAAAAAATCATTTTCAAAAGAGCATATGTAATATATAAAAACAATTTAAATAAAGCTCCAGATTATATTTACAAAGAAAAAAATGGAGAGTGGAGCTGTTGTAGATGTCCTAAAATGCTTTTCTTAAAATTATGAGGATTTAAAAGATACAATTTAACTCTGCCTCTGAAAAAAATCATGGAAAGTTGAAAAGCCATTTTAAGCCCTAAATATTGAGGCCCACGTGTGTGTTGCACAAATGTAATCCTAGCTATGTGAAAGAGAGAGATGGATCACTGTTCAAGGACAGTCAACAGAAAAAAAAAAGTTAAAGAGATGCTATCTCAAAAACAAGCTAGGGAACTGAGTGCCAGCTGTAAGTGGAAAAAAGCCCTGAGTTCAAGCCCTCGGTACTGGCACTATGCATGAATGAGTGAACTAATGAGCAAACAAACAAAACATCAAGCTGAAAGTGATAGAATGCACATGAAATCCCAATATGCAGAGATGTAAATAGGAATATGCCCAGTCTGAGACTGTGTTGGACAAAAGCATAAAACCCTACCTAGAAAAAACAAACTAAGCAAAGAGGGTTAGGGACATGATTTAAGTGGTACAGTGCTCACTCAAGCACAGGCCCTCCCTGAATTAAAGTCTTAGTACAGCCAAAAAAGAAATAATGATCTGCATGCTACATGAGCTAGATGTGGTGGTACATGCTATTCTAGAAGCAGACACAAGAGAATTGTAAATTCAAGGACAGCCCAGGAAATGCTAGTGAAAGTCTACCTTAAATATTAAAAAGCCAAGCTGGGTGCCAGTGGCTCATGCCCATAATCCTAGCTATTCAGAAGTACTCAGGAGGCGGAGATCTAAGGATCGTTCAAAGCCAGCTTGGGCAGGAAAATCCATGAGACTCTTATCTCCAATTAACCACCAGAAAAACAAGTAGTGCTGTAGCTCAAGTGGTAGCACTCTAGCTTTGAGCTAAAGAGCTCAAGGACAGCGCCCGGGCAAAAATAAATAAATAAATAAATAAATAAATAAATAAATAAATAAATAAATAAATAAAGCCAGGCACTGGTGTCTTATATCTGTAATCCTACTGACTTAGGAAGCTGAGATCTGAAGATCAAGGTTCCAAGGTTCTCTGGGCAAAAAGTCCATGAGACCCTTTATCTTCAATTAACCAGCAAAAGCTCTAAGTGGAAGTATAGCTAGCCTTGACCAAAAAAACTCAGGGGCAGCACCCAGGCCCTGATTTCAAGCCACAAGACCAGCATACACATACACATACACATACACATACACATACACATACACAAACACACCACGACGAAAACAGTGCCAATGACTCACATCTACAATCCAGCTACTTAGGAGGCTTAAATCCTGAGGATCAAGGTTTAAAGCTAGCTTAGACAGAAAAGGTCAAAAAAGTCTACCTCCAATAAGCCAGCAAAAAGCTGGGCAATGGCTCAAGTAGTAGAGTACCAGTCATGAGGGAGTGAGCAAGACAGCAAGTGAAAGGTCCTTAGTTCAGACACTGGTACTGGAGTAGCAGATCACTTGCAAAACCATAGATTGTCAGAAATTTTGCTGCCAGATACCAAAGACCCTACCAAAAAAAATCAACAATAATATCAATTAGCTTTCCCAAAAGAGAACCAAACCATATATTTGGTTTTCTAGAAAAAAAATCAATCTGGCAATACAAACATAAAGGAGATTTGGGGGAGGGGTGCGGCGCTAGGGCTTAAACTCAGGGCCTGGGTACCACTTGAGCCACAACATTTTGCTGAGTAATTTACTGGAAATAAGAGTCACAGACTTTCCTGCCAGGGCTGGCTTCGAACCACAATCCTCAGATCTCAGCCTCCTGAGTAGTTAGTATTCCAGGTATGAGCCACCAATATTTGGCTGACAGGTTTTTGTTGTTGTTATGTTTTTGTTGTTTTTGCCAGTCCTGGGGCTTGGACTGAAGGCCTGAGCACTGTCACTGGCTTCTTTTTGCTCAAGGCTAGCACTCTACCACTTGAGCCACAGTGCCACTTCTGCCTTTTTCCTTTTGTGTCTGGTTTTGTTTTTTGCCAGTCCTGGGGCTTGAACTCAGGGCCTGAGCACTGTCCCTGGCTTCTTTTTGCTCAAGGCTAGCACTCTACCACTTGAGCCACAGCGCCACTTCCGGATATATATATATATATGGTACTGAGGAATTGAACCCAGGGCTTCACGTATATGAAGCGAGCACTTTACCACTAGGTCATATTCCCAGCCCTGGACTTTTGTGTGTGTGTTTTTTTTTAGTTTCAAGTATCTTAACGAGTTGCAGAATTTAAATCTCTTAAAATGTATACACTTAAACAATTCCTATCAGCATTATCAACAACACTCCATTATCCGCTTTTGGATGATGTCTCCAGATAATTTTTAATTCCCGCCTGACTTTTCCCTACCAACAAATACTTGGATACCATCTTCACCCTGCCTGCCCCTGTTACTTGGTTGTGCTCTGGGAATTATAATTACAGGGATCCCGCCTTTTAAAACACCCTCAAAGCACAAAGCTTCTTTGTATGATGGGGGTGGGGTGGAGTAATAAGGGATTTCTAGGCTACACTGAAAAGGAAGAAGCAACAGAAGAGTCAGATCCACTATGACTTGGATTCACTATATAGTTGGATCCAGTATTTTGTTTATGGGGTTTTTCTTGTGGGTGATCAAAAAGGGTTCTGCTCAGCCTATGTATCTCCCATGGGAGGCTGGGGGGGGTAGGAAGAGTAGAGTTTATTCTGACAGATGGGCACAACATCACAAAATCCAGACCAGAAAACTAAAGGAAGCAAGAAATAGGAGGAAAACAAGGAATAGCTGTCCTGAAGTGCACCCTTCTGTGCTATTTTCAGGATCTTTGGTATCTGGTAGCAAAGTTTCTGACAATAAAGGCTATTGCACTAATGAATCAATGGTTATTATTGGCATACTGGTAGAAGCTCCAATAATATGTATTGAGGTGGCAACAAAATATCTACAATAAAATATCTACAGAAGGCCAGGTGCTGGTGGCCGATGCCTGTAATTCTAGCTACTCAGGAAGCTGAAATCTGAGGATCAAGGTCGGAAGGCAGACTAAGTAGTAAAGTCCAAGACTCTCCAGAAAACCACCAGAACTGGAGCTATATGGCTGAAGTGGCAGGGCACCAGCAATGAATGAAAAAGCTAAAGGACACTCAGTTCAAGCCTCAGTACCAACACAAACACACACATACACATATGCACACACACACACGCACACATACACACTCACACTACATAGGAAGACAAGGCTATTTATTTTAATTTTAAAACATCCCAAAACCAAATAAATACTTTTTGTTAACTATGAGGGTTCCAACTCCTATTTGGAAAAGTTATTAAAGGAATACTTTTACTTTCAGTTTATCCTTCAATGTACTCTGAGAAACTTCTCACTTTAATTCTTTGACAATAAAACAAGTTGTTTTGGGGTTTCTTCGGGGGGAGGGATTTTGTGTGTGTGTGTGTGCCTGCGTGTGCATGTATGTGCGTGCGCACGGGCACTCATCTCAGGGCCTGGGCACCATTTCTGAGCTTTTTTGCTCAAGGCTAGCACTCTACTACTTGAGCCATAGCTCTGTTTCTGGCTTTTTTTTTTTTTTTTTTTTAGTTAAGTGGAGATAAGTCTCACAGACTTTCCTGACCTGTCTGGCTTTGAACCCCAATCCTCAGATCTTAGCCTTCTGAGTAGCTAGGATTACAGGAGTGAGCCACCAGTGCCTGGCTAAAAACAAATTTGCCAAAGTTCAGCAAGCATCATTTGCAGACACTTAAATCAGAGATGCTGCAGCAGAATGAACAAACAGGAAACATCTCTTCAACTCAAGGAATACCTCAACTATGCAAAATGTCCTATGCTTGCATTTCTCTCCCATGTGTATTTTTCTTCTTAGTATCACTTCTTCCTTTCATTTACTTGTCTTTGAACAAAAGTAACATTTATACAGATCAAAAAATACAATTTCTTACAGAATGGGTGACACTGTCCAAAAAGAAATGTACTCTTTACCTGACTTTCATAACTGTAACCCCTCTGTACATCACCTTTATAATAACAATTTTAAAAAAGAAACAACAAAATTTCCACACTCCCTTATTTCTATGTTTTACCAAAACAGCAGAAAGTATAGTAGTAACAGTTTTGTATCTTAATTTGATGCAAACCAAAGTATAATCCCATAATTCTTCACCTGTCCAACATTACTTCAGTTACTTTTCTACGCAGTTACTGTTCTACTTAAGAATAGTGAAGAATTCCTTTAAGAAAATAAACTTTTTTTTTTCTGCCAGTAATTGGGCTTGAACTTGGGTCCTGGGCGCTAGTCCTGATCTCTTTTTGCTCAAGACTACCATTCTACCACTTTCAGCCACAGCACCACTTCCAGTTTTCTGGTGGTTAAGTGGAAATCAGAGTCTCACAGACTTTCTTGCCTGGCTGGCTCTGAACTGCAATCTCAGCCTCAGATCTCAGCCTCCTGAGTAGCTAGGATTACAGGTGTGAGCCACCAGCACACAGCAAGAATACCTTTAAGCAAAGATGTCCAAAAATACCTTTCAGCAAAACAGAAAGAAAAACAACAAAAACAAAACCTCTTTGAGTAAGGCCTATGGGTAAGACTGATTTATTCTCCTAAGTGGGCATAGGGGCATTTTTGTTAAACATTTTTAGTTGTATTTACATATAATTTCTTCAAAGTATCTCTAAAGACAACAATGAAAGCATAGGGAATTGTCTAGCCAACATCCTCAATTATATTTTAAAATAAGAAAATGACAACAAATCCTACTTTAAATACTTGTCTCCCTTGAGCCCTCTGAACATCACTTGTCCATCAAAATTGTTCTGAAAAATACTCTGTCACTATTTGCAAAAGCAGTAGGAAGTCCAGTCCTGTCTTTGGTACATACTTTCTTCTTCACTTTCTAAGAAAAAAGTGGAACAGCAAGAAGCACAAATATTACCATTTACTGGCTAAAAAGCCTCAGGTCTTCAGAAATTTGGGAATGCTAGTATAGAGAAAAATATGAAGCATAATCATTACATTTCCCTCTCTCAACATGGGCACTGTAAAAATATAAGATCAAATGCAGCATATGGCTACTTTCTCTCCTTCATTTAACAGATACTTTTGTCTTTTTCTCATTCTTGTCTTCTATTTTGAGCTTTACCTTTACCATTTTGAGCTAAGTAAGCTGTTTAAGTTCAGCTCAGCAAAGTGATAAAATGTCAGGGTTGATCCCTTTCCTATGAAAATGGTTGTCTTTTGAAGCTCCAGATCCAGCAATAAGCTAGCCTTCATTGCAGTGCCATGATAACTAAGAACAACACAATTACTGCTGGACCTAGAGTCCCAATATGGTATGCAAAGCTAGTTCACACCACATTTTTTTTTTTTTTTTGTGAGAATGGAATTTGGCATGGTGGCATACCCTGTAATCCTAGCACATGAGAAGCAGAGAGACAGGAGAATCACAAGTTCATAACCACTCTGGACTACATAACAAATATCAGAGCAGCCTAAACTTCATAGTAAAACTTTATCTCAAACCCTGCCCCTAGCCAGGTTCTGGTAGCTCTCGCCTAAAATCCTAGCTACTCAGGAGGCTGAGATCTGAAGATCTTGGTTCAAACCAACTCAGGCAGGAAAGTCAGTGAGACTCTTATCTCCAATTAACCACCCAAAAAGGTGGAAGTGTGCTAGCTTTAAGCAAAAGCTTAGGAACAGCGCCTGGAACCTGAGTTGAAGCCCAAGGACTAGCACAAAAACAAAACACCTGCCCCCTCCAAAAAAGAAAGAAAGAAAGAGAGAGAGAGAGAGAGAGAGAGAGAGAGAGAGAGAGAAAGAAAGAAAGAAAGGAAGGAAGGAAGGAAGGAAGGAAGGAAGGAAGAAAGAAAGAAAGAAAGAAAGAAAGAAAGAAAGAAAGAAAGAAAGAAAGAAAGAAAGAAAGAAAGAAAGAAAGGAAAGAAAGAAAGGTAGGTGCCTCTTCTGAGGATAGTGTAGTTTCAAACTAGGTGCTCATCTTGGCAACAGAGTTCTGCCCTTACTTGCTACCTGCAACAGGTGTCCTTGTTCTGAAAGCAATCTGTCCAGTTCTATATAGCAGCCCTGAAGAAAAGAAAAAGGCATACCTGGGGTGCTCTTACACCTTTACAGTAGGTTCCCAGAAAGAAGTACCTCAAAAAAAGTATTTCTCAGGTTTCATTATCTAAATCTCGTCTCACATTTATTATCATAAGTTTGCTCCTAAATACATTAGTACTAGAACAAAATCTAACAGAGAAGGAAAACTAGCAAACTTGGGAGAAAGAAAACTCTTCTGATTCAGGGATAATCAGTTGTTTCCTAAAGACCCAAATCTCACTAAGATTCAAACTGATGAACTTCAAAAGTAGGTCATAAGCTAAAACCACCCTTCTCTTAAGAAAGCATGGAGCACAACTCATTGGTACAGCACATGTTTAGAATGAGCAAAGTTCTGGGTTCAATCTCTAGCACTCCTCCAAAAGGAATGACCACATAATTTTAGGAGATTACTTTCTCCAAATTTGTTCATCTTTGCTGGATCTCTTTTTTTTTTCTCTTATCCTAATAAAAGCACATAGCTAACACATAGTAAAAAAAAAAAAATCTGTAAAATCTGATTTAAAAAAAAAACAAAAACGTGGTAGGTACTAAACCCTAAAAAAAAAAAAAAAAAAAAAAAAGAAGAGAAACTGAGAACCTTACTACCTGGGTATGGGCATCCAATCCTACCTATCAGTTCTTTCAGAATCCATAAAATAGCCTGGTGGTGGTATTTACCTCTAATCCTAACACCATGTAGGCTAAGGCAGAATAGCAAATTCAAGGCCAGACTGGGCTACCATTACAAGACACGTCTTTAGGGGGGAAAAAAAATTCCAGTACAGTATTTTATTGTAACCTTAGCTAGCTACTGAGGAAACTGACATCTAGAGAATCACAGGGAACACAGCTCAAAGCCAACCTAGGCAGAAAAGTGTGAGAGACTATCTCCAAAATAACCATCAAAAACCCAGGTTGGTGATAGGCTAAAGTGGTAGAACACCAGCAGAAGCAAGCAAGTTCAAAGCCCTAAGTTCAACATGGCGGGCGGGGGCGTTTGCAGGAGACAAGTATCAGAATGGATCCAAATCTAGTCCCAATCATCTGAGAGAAACAACAGATCAGCCCCTGGGGCCTAGGCTAGGACAAAGCTGAAAACAGAGGTCTTCAGACTTCAGTGGGCACCACAATCAGATGTCTGGGCCCCTCCCTACACTTAACAAATTGGAATGTGCTGGAGTATTTATATTTCAATGAAGCTTAAATTGCTTACCTAAGCCCACAGGAAAGTTTCAAAAGGCTTCGAAACCTCCCATTTTTATCAATAATTCCAAACAGAAAGTCCACATCAAACTAGGTTTAGGTCAGAAAGGGCTATCATGCCTAAAATACTGTGTTAGCCTACTACCTATATCTACAATTCCAACATGGAACAAAAACTACAAACAAGAAAATGTTTTACCTGTGAGAAATATTTCAGGTGTTCCAAAAACAGTTGGAATAATATACTTAATATTCTACCCCATGCCCAATGTTAACAAATCTTAATTTGTAGTTATCTGATTCAGACTTCTTTAAATATTAGTAAAAAGGCATGCTTAAGTGGTAGAGCACCAGTCATGAGCAAAAAAAGGTGAGAGCTTGAGGAGCTGATTTCAAGTTGAAAAAAAAAACAAACAACCTTAATGGATAATGTGTGTATGTGAGTGTGTGTGAGTGTGTGCATGTGTGTGTCTTGGGGCTTGAACTCAGGGTCTGGGTACTGTCTCTGAGATATTTTGCTCAAGGCTAGAGTTCTACCACTTGACAAACCCCTCCATTTCCAGATTTTTTGGTAGTTAAGTGGAGCTAAGGGTCATACTTTTCTGCCCAGGTTGATTTTGAACCATGATTCTCAGACCTCAGTAGCTAGGATTGCAGGTGTGAGCCACCAGTGTCCAGCTGATAATTTATTTCTTACAGTTCAATAATATCAAATTGTGTGAGCCTTTCTAAAAATTATGTATTGCCCTGTTAAGTGGACATTTTTAAGTTGGAAATGAACTTTCTTGGTTTTTTTTTCCATGTTCTTAGAAAAGTATACCAGACATATTAGGTAGATGGTATGTTAGGGATATTAAAAACTCATTTCCTGGTTGAGCACCAGTCGCTTACATCTATAATTCTGGCTACACACAAGCACAGACCATATATACTGCCTGTAATTAGGGCTTGAACTCAGGGCCTGGGTGCTGTCCCTCAAGCCTAATGCTCTACCACTTAAGCCACAGCTCCACTTCCATCTTTTTGCTGGTTAATTGGAGATAGGAGTCTTATGGACTTTCTTGCTTGGTTGTCTCCACAACCTTACTGATATTCTATTTCCCAAACCTTCAAGTTTGGGGTGTGAAATGGCATCCACAATTGTTTCAGACTGCATTTCGCTGATTAAAAATCTTTGACAAATATATCTTTCTGTGTGTGTGCACATGCACACAAGCACACACACAGGCACGCATATGTAAATACCCACCAAATATACAGTTTCTTACAAGTGTTTTTTTTCTTTATGTTTCTTGTAATAATGGGGATCTAACATAGGGCATCGAAAATACTAAGCAAGCACTCATCTTTGAACTATACCCCCAGCATTTTTATTATATTTCAAGACAGGGCCTTGCTAAGTTAAACAGACTGGTCTCAAATTCTTAATCCTTCTGCCTCAACCTCCGGAGTGCTGGATTAACAAGGGTGCTGATTGTGACACCATGCCCAGCTCTTTGCAGATTTTTTAGAAAAATAAAACAAAACAACCCATCTAGTTCAAAGCAAGGGAGTTCCCCAAAGCAAGGGATTAACCACTACGGTAAAGCTAAGGTGCAGGATAGGAAAGAAATAGCTGATTTAAATAAAGCAGAAATCATCCTGGACAAAAGGCCTTAATTAATGCATTTGCTAGTTAGTCTTTCCCATCTCTCTAGTTAAGTCTTACTTCCAAGACAACACTACTTTGGGACCTGCATCCTTAAAACAGAAGTGACAATTGGGAGCTAACACTAGGCTGTTTCTATGAAAGTAGTACAACTGTTTTTAAAGGAAATGAAGTAATTGCACACCAAAACATAAATTCAATCTTAGGATACCATCTATCTCAAGCAGACTCCTTTCACACTCTCTCTGAAACATCCCAATCTTTCCTTTCAGACACCTTCTTTTCCCTTCAGCAATCTTCTAATCTCCCTTCCCCCACAATAAGTGAACAACTCTCTTGCAGTTCCCCTTTCCACAGCTTCTATGGGACCCCCTTCATTGCCAGTAACATGATGCTTTTTTCTCCTCTGGAACTATATGTCCTCTCCTGCTTCCTTTCCAAGATGCACCCACAGTAAAATCATCCCACCTAGTCAACCACCCCAAATAAAAACGATTTCTCATGCATTACATGCCAGGCAAGAGGGTGAGTGGTTCCAACCCTCACAGCTTCTTTCCCACTTCACGCTTGGGAAGGCTGTTCTTTCTCAGGGAGTTCTCCAAGTGCCCAAGACCACCTGGGAAACTCACACGGCCTTCTGTGTCATAAACACCTTTTTACCCAGGGTCATGTTTGGATTTCTAGGTTTGACATGAATGAAACGGGCTGTTTCGTGAAAAGGACACCTTCTGGGTGTGATCACTAATGCAGGCTGGCCTTTTCCCCCATTATTCCAGCTGGACTGGCTTAGTGTGGTGCAGTGGTGGGGAAGGTGGTCTGGAAGAGACCAAGTAAGTGGTCCCCACAATAATAAGTTTCCGAAGCTCGGTCCCACTCACTCCAGAAAGCCCTCTCCTCAAGAGCACACCCTTCGCGGGAGTCGTTCCCCGTTCAGCTCCCCAAGTCGGCTCCCCAGGGTACCACCGGGAGCCCAAAGCAGTCCCGGCTCCTCTGTCCCACACCACAAGAGACCTTTTCTCCCAAGCAGATCAGCAAGGGCCAGCTAGGGGTGGGGAGAGGTGTTGGAAACCAGGCTCTACCCCCTCCCCCATCGATCAATCTCTCCCGGTTCCCTGGGGCCGTGGGGAGGGGAGAGGAGGGGGGGGCGGCATCCACCCAACCCCCTCAGCTCCGGGCCCGCGCCAGCCCCTGGGTGGCCCTGGGTCCTAGCCAGGATACGGCTCTCACTAGCTATGTGACCTTGGGCAAGTCACTTCCCCCTGGGAGCCTCAGTTTCCTCCATGGTCCAGCGGAGACCTACCAAGGTCTTGCCCTACCCACCTTGAGGGGGGAGGGGGGACTACCCACCGGGAGGGAAAACGCTTTGTGAGCCACTCGGTGCGGGGTTCCCAGGGGCTCCAGGACCGGACAAAGCTGAGACGGACAACGCTCCTCCCTCCCCCACCCCCCTCCGCGGGCCCGAGCGGCTGGACCACACGCCTCCCGGTCTCCCCCTCCCCCCCACACACACACCCGGGACCGACCCACGCCCCTCCCCGCCCGGCCGCTCCCGAACCCCGTACCTGCTCCTGGCGCTCGGCCGCAGGCGCCGCCACCCTGCGCGACCGCCCGAAGAGGCCCGTGGCCGGGAGGGCTGAGACGGTCAGCGGTAGCGGGCTCGGGCCGGGGTGGTGGCGGCGGCGGCGGCGGCGGCGGCGGCGGGGGGCGCGGGCGGCGCGGGGGCCCGAGCTCGGCGGGGCCCGGCCTGGGAGACGACGACTGAGGCTGGAAGTGCGCGGTGGCGGCTGAGGCAGCGGCGGCGGCGACCGCGGCGGCGGCGGCGCTTCCGCTCATGGCGGGGCCGCTGGCAGCGGCTCCGGTAGCGACTCGACTCCGGCGCGGCAGGCACAGGCTGGGCCCCGGGCCGGTGGCGGCGACAGTGGCGGCGACGGAGGCGGCTCCAGGAGAGGGGAGGGGGGAGGAGGAGCCGGGAAGCGGCGGCGGCGGAGGGGGCGGGGACGCGGAGGGGGCGGGAACATCGAGCCGCGCCACCAATGAGCGCCGGGCTTCTGGGCCGCGGCTGCCGGGCGGGAGGGCGGGCGGGCGGCACCGAGGGGTTTCCTCAGTCGCCGCGGCTCGCCCAAGAGGGAAGGCCCGGGGCCTGCACGCCCGCCCCAGAGCCAGGCTCCAGGGGCTGCCCCGCCTTGGGCCCGCCCCCGAGGCGCGGCTGCGGGCCTCCGGGGCACCGCCTCGCGCTTTCCGGGCCTGCGCCACCCCTGAGCCCCGCTGCGCCTCTTCCTCCGGCGCGAGTGTGGACGCCCGCGAGTGTGCGAGGGAGCTCGGCCGGGTGGGCTCGCGCGGGTCGGGATCGCCGCCCGCCCTCCTTGCCCCGCGGCCTCGCGTTCCGCCGCCCTGGCCTCAGCCTCCTCCTTTCCCTCGCCCTCCGGGCTCGCTCCGCTCTCCCTCCCTTCCTCTCTCCTCGGCTGTTTTCTCAAAGTTGTTTTTTTTGGGTTTTGTGGTTTTTTTGCCTTTCAGACACTTTGGAAAGAAACTCTCCTTTCCCTTCTCGGGCTGGTTTCCATCCCCGCGGACCCAGAGGACAGCGGCGGCAGAACCGAAAGACGCGGGGCCGAGCCGCCTCGCCTTCCCTGCAGACCCATCTTGAATTCGCCGCCGCAGCCCGTCGCGCGGAGCCCGCGCCCCTCGTCCCCGGCCGAGTCTTGCTCTTCCTCTTTCTCGCTTTCTGGGCCCTAGTTGAGAAAACACTGGGAGGGAACACTGCGGAGCCCGCCCGGCTGGGCCTAATCTCCAAAGAGGAGAGAGGTCGGGAGCTGAGGACCGACTCTGAGATGTCCTGATGGCTAACCTAGGAGGGCAAGAATGGTGCAGGTTCCAGTTGCCCTGCCTGCCCTCCTCCCCTAGAATGTGGTGCTGGACACTCAGCCTGTCCTACCCTCTGTTCCTCTGACTCTCGTGTCCAAGCCATAGACGAGCAAATAAACCCAACCGGGTTGT